>NC_080028.1:70635204-71879164 GCF_030020395.1 Manis pentadactyla
GGACTCAGAGCCCACCCAAATCCAGTAGCATCTCATTTCCATCTTCATCTTAATTACCTCTGCAAAGAAGACCTATTTCCACATAAGGTCACATTCTGAAGTTCTGGGTGGATATGAATTTTGGAGGGCACTATTTAATCCACTACAGGCCATGTGCCCACAGGATCCCTGACAGCGGTGTCACTCTTTCCAAGAGCTTTAGTCACCTGGATGGAAGCAGTAGGGGTCTCAGGAAGTGGCCAGGGGGTGGGCCATAATGAAAACCAGCTTGGGTAGAGAGTTATAGATCTGTGGTCTGAGGTCAATCATCAACCACATGACTGTGAATGAGCCACTTTCCTCTTAGCATCACTTTCTTCCTTTGCAAAATAGGGTTCAATAACTTTCATGTGCTACATGCTGCTGGCACTTTATATGTACCTTCTCCTTTAATTCCAGTTTTGCAGATGAGGGATCTGAGGCTTAAAGAAGGAAAGTGACTTGGCCAAAATACACAACCAGAATGTTGCAGAAACAGAATTCAAACCCAGCTCTCCCTCAACCACATGACTTAATCGCATTATATAGCCTCTGGGAGAGGTTAAACGCACTTGTGGATGCAAAAGCACTAGTTAACCACCCACCGATACAAGCATCCTCATTTCTCACCGCATGGTTCCATGGGAGTGAAATGGCTACAAACGGCAACAGACCCAGGGGCCAAGTGTGGGACAAAGGAGTTAATCATACCCCAAGGATCAGCATTTTACTTCCACCCTCTGGGAGCATGGGGGTGGTGGCTGCCAGGATCCAGGAGCTGAGAGGAGCGTTTAGTTTTGACTTGAGGCAGAGAATGGGGCTGATGCCTCGGTTGAAAAGTCTTGCTCCTGGATGCTCTCCTTCCTCTAGAGATAAGGGAGCAGAGCCTAGACCTTACTTCAGACGGGAAACACTTAGAACCCTTATATGTGAATGCTCTGTGTCAGGCACTGTGCTAGACTCATGATAAGCCTCCTGTCATATAATCTTCACAAAACCCTAGGTGGGGAAGTAGCAAACTCTGACCAGGGGCCAAATCCAACCCCTACCTGATTTATTTTTTATTTTTTTGTTTTTTTGTTTTTTTAATTTTTGCTATCATTAATCTACAATTACATGAAGAACACTGTGTTTACCAGGCTCCCCCCCCCACCAAGTCCACCCCACATACCCCACTACAGTCACTGTCCATCAGTGTAGCAAGATGCTGTATAATCACCACCTGTCTTCTCTCTGTTGTACAGCCCTTCCTATACCCCCCCACCAACATTATACATGCTAATCATAATGCCCCCTTTCTTTTTCCCCACCCTTATCCCTCCCTTCCCTCCCATTCTCCCCAGTCCCTTTCCCTTTGGTAACTGTTAGTCCATTCTTGGGTTCTGTGATTCTGCTGCTGTTTTGTTCCTTCAGTTTTTCTTTGTTCTTATACACCACATATGAGTGAAGTAATTTGGTACTTGTCTTTCTCTGCCTGGCTTATTTCACTGAGCATAATACCCTCTAGCTCCATTGATGTTGTTGCAAATGGTCCCCTAACCTGATTTCATAAGTAAAGTTTTATTGGAACTCTGGCATTGATCATTCATTTATGGGTGTTTTGTTTTTTATGGTTGCTTTTGCACTATAACAGCACAATTGAGTAATCACAACTGAGACCATATGGCCCACAAAACCTCAAATATTTACTGTCTGGCCCTTTACAGAAAAAATTTGCCAACTGTTGCCCTAGATGGTAGATGCTATAATCTCCCCAGTTGAAAGGTTAAAAAAAAACAGGTTTACCTAGGGACAATAATAACGAACATTTATTGGGCATTTATCACATACTAGAATCAAATTACCTTATTTGATTATCAAAACAGCCCTATTTAGCATCCCCATTTCATGGGTGAGCAAGTTGAGGCTCAAGAAGAGGAGTGGTGGTGCTGAGATTGAAAACCAGATTGGTCCTACTGCAAAGCCCTTATTGGAAAATCGATCATATTCATTTAAGAACCATTTCTCCACTTACGAAGTACCATCATCATCTTAACAATAGAGAAAACTGAGTACATTCTATTGCATTAGGTCCATAGCTATTCTCAAACAGTTAGCAGGCATGGTGAGTATCTGGGAAGATTGTTAAAAAGGAAGATTCTCTTCCCCAGGGATTAGGATAAACCTGGGCTGGGGGGTCATGTCCAGGGACCTTCATGCAGGAGGTCTTCAGATCAGACTCTGAGAAGCACTGGTACACAACACAAGTAAATGAATCCCATGCATGGTTGGTTCCTTTTGGTCTGAGCTTGCATGATACAACTAGCATGATTGGAAACCTTCCCAACAATATTTCCCAGCTAGAAGGTAGGCATCCTTAGTTGCCAGGGTATGTGTTCACAGGGAGGACAAATCCTGAGAGGAGACAGCCAAGCATTTCAGGGTGGCTAGAGAAGACAGTCCCCCAGCCTCCAGAACTGTGAGAAATAAATGTTTGCTGGATATGCTCCCCCATCTGTGGTATTATGTTACAGCAGCTCAAGCGGACTAAGACACTATCTATATTAACATTTAATCAACATTTCTTGATCTTGACCTTCTTTTTTTTATTTTTTAGCTCAACTCCTTAAAGGAAAGTTCATATGCCATCTACTGGCTGCTGTGTAGAGAGCACACAACACAGAAGTTCTGGAGCCAAGTGCCATTGCTGTCACTGAACTTCCAGGAGCTGAGTCACTTCTGGGGGTCGAGGCAGCTAAATCCATGTTTTTATTCCATGACACACCCAGGAAGATGCCTGCCTCGTGAGCCCTGCAGCACCAGCAGGCAGGAGCTGAGCCCCCGGGCATGGCTGGGATGCACTGGCAGGCTTAACCACTTATCTGGAAAATTTAAAGCCAACAGCAAGGTGGTGGCAGCAGGGCTGGCAAGCTCTGAGAAGCTTGCAATTTAAATATAGTCAAGGAGGGTCAAACAGCTGGGAACCAAAGAGAAATCTTTCCTTGACTGTCATTTCCAACCATGAGTGACACTAGGAATTTAAGCCCAGGGTCCCCTGGACAATCCCCACTTTTATTTCTGCCTCATAATTTTCATGCACCTGCTATATGCCCTGGAGCTCATTCGTGTTAAGCTCATTTACTTTGAGCCTAGCACTAACTCATTATCCTCCTAAATACCTTGACTGGTAGATGCTATCATTATCACTATTACCCTGCCTTTAAGACTGATAAGATGAGGCTCAGAGGGATCACAAGAGATTGAACAAATTACTGAATCAGTGAGTGGCAGGGCTGTGACTCAGACCCAGGTCTGTCTGATTTCAAAGCCCATGTGTAGGTCAGAGGGCTACAGCATGTTCCCCAAAACTTCAATCACTGCACAGAAGTCACCACAGCTGTGTACATACAGTCTGTCATGGGCCAAATACTTGGTGCTCCCTCCAAATTCATACATTGAAATGATACCCCCCCCCCAGAGTGATGTATCAGAAGGTGGACCTTTGAGAGGTCATGAGGTTTAGATGAGGTCATGAGAGTGGGGCCCCAAGAAGGGACTAGTGCCCTTACAGTATGAGACACAAGAGCCTGCCTCCTCTCTCTGCTCTCTGCCATGTGAGGACACTTGAGAAGACAGCCATGTGCAAATGAGGAAGTGAGTTCTTATCAAACTCCGGGTCTTCCAGAGCCTTGATCTTGGACTTCCCAGCCTTCAGAACTATGAAAAATAAATGTTTGGTGTTTAAGTTTGCCCCCCAGTCCATGGTATTTTGTTTCAGCAGCCCAAGCACACTAAGACTTCATTTAATCAATATTTCTTGACCTTGATCTTTTTTGACTCAGCTGAACTCCTTAAAGGAAAGTTCATATCCCACCCATAAATAATAAGTCACTATCACTTAGCATAATTAGAAAAGAGCCATAAAAATAAACTAATGGAAACAAAGCAACGCTACTAAATTCTGTCCAACTATTGTGGCCTGCTCAAGGATCCAACTGAAGCCTAATTTTTGTTGACTAACAAGGCAGGTTAGCAAGATACCGGAGAATTGGCAAGTACTAGAGAGGCATTAAAGACAAGCCACCAAGGTGAAGACTTCTTTTTTGCTAGTCATAAAAGTTGATAATAGAAAAAAAGAGAGTAGTTTTCCTGTAGTGTAATTCAATGCTGTTGGATGCTAGAAGCATCTGAGTACCACTGGGGGTCCGGCTCCCAACCCTGGGAAGATTGGAAGGGTCTTAGAGGTCATGTAGGTCAGTTTCAGACACATGTCAGATGGGATGTGAAATGATGCAGTTCTGAGGGTCGGTTGACAAACAACAATGGGCCCAAACTCTGGAGTTCTTATTTAAAATGAATAGAGAACTGAGGCCTGAAGAAAAATTCTCAACCATATATCAGGTTTTTCATCCAAAGTGCAATCAGTCATTTTGAGTCCTTATTTCAACCCAGCTCATATCCCAGAGGCAATTAAATGAAGGTGGATCTATTCATTTCAGTCCCACACACATTTATTAGGCACCCAGCCTCCTTCGAACACCCTTAGAAGGTCACACAAGAGAAGGTCTTGGAGGGTGCCTTTGGAGGATGTGGGGGATGGGAGTCAGCATTGGTTGGGAAAAATCACTTTCCCCCTAGTATGTCCTTTTCTATGGTTTGTCCTTTTAAACTAACTTTTTATTTTGGAATAATTTCATACTTATCAAAAAGTTTCAAAGATACTACAGAGAGTTCCCGTATACCCTTCACCTCATTCCCACCATCATTGACATCGCCAAGATGCTGATATTGACACATCACTCTGGGCAGGTGTTATCTATTCCAGACATATTTAAAAAGAAGAAAAGAAGAGAAAAGAAAAGAGTTGGTAGGTGCGATGCCATAAGGATCAAGTCAGCCCTCGAAGCCAGTAAGTGAAGGGGACAGTTCTGGGCATGGGGCTCTGGGGTCTCAGGGCCAGCTCTTACACTGTCTTGGGTCTCATCGGTCCATGAGTCTGGGCCTCAGTTTATTTATCTGCAATATGGGGACAATCATACCTATCTCCTAGGTAATTTTATGGAAGTTCCAGGCATATAGAAAGTTCTCTCTAACTCTCTCTGTAATATTTGCTCTTATCGATTTAATCCACATATTTTGAAAACCCACTTTGTATCAGATACTGCTCTCAGCAATAGGGTTGGAGCAAAACAGACAAAATCCTTGCCCTTGCTAAGCTGACTGACTAGGAAAGGGCTTACATGTTGGGGAGAAAAGTCATCATCTCAGCAACAGGTTACCCCATCTTTCTTGATGGAAGATTTAGACAGATTCTTGTTCAACTCCTGGCTCTACCACTAAAACGGGGTGATCTGGACATGTTAATTAGTCTTCCCAAGTCTCAGTTTCCGCTTCCATAAAATGGGATAATACCTGCTACATCCCAGAGTGGCTGCTATGGAGATGAAATAAAATGCATCAAGTGCTTGGTGCACTGCTGGGCATGATAAAGAGGGGTCAGCATCATTCTTACACGTCCTTTCTCTGGAAGAAACCAAGACTAAGGGGAAGGAAACAAAATCAGGATCAGCAGATCAGAAGATTTCTATATATAGATTCTGGGCATTTGGCCATTCCTCTGTCCCTGCAGGTGAGACTGTGGTCCTCCACCTCTTAGAGGCCCATGTCTGCCCTGAAAGCTGGGTGCAGAGGGGACCTCACCGCCATCTGTCCAGGGGCCAGTCCCTTAGCTCAGCTCTTGGAGCACGCACAGCCACATCTTCCTGCTATCGATCCAAGAGAGAGTCTTAGGTACCAGAAATGTATCTGAGCTTCATTCCTGGGAAAGTGGATCTCTGGATGTGTTCCAGAGGCTCCTGGCGACACCCTAGACTTTTACTGCCATCAATCATTCATGTAGGAAAGAAGCTCATTTCAACCGCAAACATACTGTTATGGGATGTACCAAGCATCTTGCCTTCGCACTATAATGTGAATACAATGGGAAACAGCCAGCTGCTTTTAATGAGTCACCATTTTCAAAAAAATGAAATAACTCCTTTTAATTCAGATGCTCCTGGCTGCTCCATTCCCCTGGCCTGCCTTGTGAAGGATGCTGCTGGGTTCTGGGAGTAACCATACCCCCCCAGCTGCACAGTGCCTTCCCATTCTCAAGGTTTCTGTATTCACCATCACCCTGCAAGGAAGGTTTGGCCGCTGGGGAAACTGACTTGCCTCCAAATCTTGGCCATGGTTATAATTCTCTAAGGTGACTTTGGGCATGTTTTTTTAACTTCTCCAAGTTTTTATGTTCTCGGCCATTCTGACTTGTCCAAGATCACAAAAATAAATAACTAGGAGAATGCCCGATCAGCAGTGTGGGTAAGAAACAGGCACTGGAGTCAAGCCAACTTGGGTTTAAATCCCCGCTCTGCCTCTTTCTAATTACTGATCTTGGGCAAAGAATTTAACCTTGCTAGGCCTCAGTGTCCTTATCTGCAAACTGGAGGTAAGGACGAGAATGTGAGACCACCTGAAGAAGCATTCTGAAAGCTCAGCAACCGAAGCTAAAGCAGGAATTGAGCTGACCTCTGCTCAGCAGCCTCTAAGCACTTTGCTCACCCTTGGCACTATTGACATTTGGGGCTGGAACAGTCTTTGCTGTGGGGCTGTCCCGTGCCTTGCAGGATGTTTGGCAGCACCTCAGGCCTCTACCCACTTAATGCCAGTAGCATCTTCCTACCAACCCAAAATGTCTTTGAGCATTTGCTAGTAGCCCCTGGGGGGACAAAATTGTCCCTCATTAAGAATTACTCATTTAGACCCACTTTTTCAGTAGTGCTCCTGGGAACACCTTAATTCCTGTTTGCCTTAGAAGAAACATATTCACAATTTCCATGAATTAGGGTATGGACATTCTTGGGAGGCCATTACTCAGCCTATCACAGTCTACATAATAGAGAAGGCCAAAGAAATCTACTATTGAGGGTTCCAGGATGGGTCATTATCAGCCTCGAGGGGAGTAACTATGACCTGTTGGGAGGGACTAGATCATTGAAGAAGATAGGACAGCCAAGCAGTGAGGCTGGCCTCCTACTTCCTGTGCATTGTCCATACCACCCAGCTCAGGGCCAACAGCCATGACACAGCACCCCTGAGCTGACAACATGACACATGTCAGAGTGTTGGCTCTGCTCCTTACTAGCTTGTGTCTCTGGACAAATTGTTTAAATTCTCCAAGTTTCCCCATTCTCACCTGTAAAGGGGTCGAATAATCCTTGCTTGCAATATTTGTTCATTCCATAATAACTATTCGCCTAGTTGTAAGTAGGTTATGCGACCTTTCCCACCCCCAGTATCTATCATCTTTTAAGGGGGGAGAATAATAGAAGCTACTCATTGGTTGTGGTGAAGGTTGAATGAGAGACTGTGTGTAAAACAAGTACAGCACAAGGACAGAGTGAGGTCTTGGTGTGTGTCAGTCATCATGATCACCATCACCAACAGCATCATCACCATCAAGAAGTACCGAACCTCAGACATCAACCATAGCCAGAGCTAGGGATGGGAAAGGCCACAGGAGATCAGCCCTAGGGGAGCCCCTGCCCCAACTTCAACCCCCTCCCTAGGATTAGGCCTGGGGGAAGGGAGAAAAAGGGAAAGGAGAAACAGATATTACGGTAATGGAAATAAATTCTTTTTTAATAAGCAGTCTAGAATATTATCCTTCAAGGAATCATCTCAGAATGCTTAATACCAGCATTTCTCAAGCTTTTTTACAACTTATCTTACACTCTTATACAACTACAAAATCCTTTTGGGAATAAGGAGAGGTATCAATAAACACTCATCTTTGATAACTGCTTCCAATTCAGTTTATAAGCCATTCAAGAAAAGTAGTTTAACACATTTATGTTCATATTATTTAATTACCCACTTTATTTGTACACCTTGACTCAGAAGGACTTTCGGTGGCTCCAAAAAATCAAACTCCCTCTCCAAAGCAAAGATTTATCACCGTTGAGGATGTTCACTTCAACAGACTGGGACTGCAGTTCCCAAGGGGGATCTCTAGAAAGGTTTTCATTTCAAGAATGTGTGCGCCACCTCCACAGTGGGGCTTTGAAGGAAATGACACATGCATTCTGGCTGATATATTTAACAATCTTTAATGTCATATTTCATTTCTTGACATCCTCATCTCAACACTTCTAAGTGACCTTCAATGAGTCACCAAACCGTTCCATCATATTTCTCCCAACCACAAGTGGAAGGACTCCGATTGGTTTCTGAGGTCTTTCAAGACCTTATGAGAGAATTAAGTGTTCTTCCTAATTTAGAGAGAATTGTCAGGGATGTTGAATTAAAACTGTGGAAATTCATAACCCTGTAATTACAATAAGATAATTGTCCAGTTAAAATGGCAGAAGCAACTACAGGTTTTTCAACACATCTGCAGGTTCTTTCTATTTTTCAAGGTTCATTTAAAAAAAAACGTCCCTGCGATCTCAGAATGACTTCATGAATATAGACAATTATGAATCTATCCTGAGCTGTGGTTCATGCATCTCTACTAAGATTCCCTAACACTTCCAATTTACAAACCAATTTGGAAATAAGCAGAGGGTCCAGGACATGCAAGGATGATAAAGAACCAGATGGTACTGCTTAAAATCATGCTTGGAGGGGTAAAATGATCAGAATCTAGAGGAAAATTAATTGGAACTGTCTAAAGTAATATTTCAGTTTTTAAAAATTGCTTAGTTTGGAAATCATGCGTCTCATTGCATCCCTCACCAGCTGGAAACATAACTGAGAAGATAAACTGCTTGGAGAACATTATTTTCATTCAGAAAGTTCAAGACTGGGGAATAAGATGGGATAAATCCTTGTCTGAATGGGGGTGGTTCAGGTGTGACTTGGAATGTTCAAGAGTCAGAGAAAACCAGCCGGGAAGGAGGGCAAGCTTGGGTGGGCCAATGTCCCCATCACAGACTGCGGCTGGAAAGCCAGAGGGAGCCAGGTCACGGCAGGAGAAGGGAGGCAACCGTGGAAACGGAGATGCTGGATGGAAAGTCCAGCAGGGTAAATCAGAGGAGGCCCGAGTCAGAGAGATCCATCCCAAAGGCTAAAGCATTAGGACTGGAAATACGTAGGGACTCTTTTCTTTTATTAACTGAAACCCATACTTTGTTCATATGCCCTTGGTTGGTACTTACTGACATTTTTCTGTTCCAGAATCCCATCCATGATCCCACTTGACTTTACCCATCATGTCTTCTTAGGCTCCTCTTGGCTGTGATAGTTTCTCAGACTTTCCTTGTTTTTGATGCTCTTCAGGTATTTCATAGCATGTCCCTCAATTGGGATTTGTCTCATGTTTTCCTGATTAGACTAGGGTGATGGGTTTGGAGGAGGAAGACCACAGAGGGAAAGGGCCCTTCTCATCACCTTCTATCAAGGGCACATGCTCTAAAGGTGACTTGTCACTGTTGGTGTTGACCTTAATCACCTGGCTGAGGTGTGCTGGTTAGGCCTTCTCTCTGTGCTTGAACGTGTAGTGTGTTTCCATCTCAGCGAGTCTGTACTTGCAGTTCCATCTGCCTGCAACTTTCTTTCCTTCCACCTTCCCAAGCCTGCGCCTCTTGTCATTGAATGTCAGCTCAAATGCCATATCTCAGAGAGATCTTCCCCTACCCCACTGTCTGAAGGAGCCCCCCATCACAACCTCAGTTTATTCTCTGCATAGGCTTGTCAACTAAATGGACATTGTTTATCTTTCTACTTGCCACCTACCTTCTCCATGAGGATGGACATTTCATTTCTGCATACCTTGCTTCTAGAACATCGCCTGAAGTATGGTAGCTTTGTTGAATAAACAGTCCTAAAATGACATATGTGGCCACATCACTTGTCCAAGGTTGCCCAGAGGAAGAACCACCAAAGGAAGCAGACCCCTGACCATCAAAAGGGAGGCTGGAAACCTAAGTTTCCATCAATAGATGACTGAATAAAGCAGATGTGGTACATATACACAATAAACATATTTTTTGGTATCATTAATCAACAACTACATGAAGAACATTATGTTTACTAGGCTCCCCCTTCACCAAGTCCCCCCACAAACCCCATTACAGTCACTGTCCATCAGCGTAGTAAGATGCTGTAGAATCACTACTTGTCTTCTGTGTGTAGCCTAGCCCTCCCCGTGCCCCCCCACATTATACATGCTAATCATAATGCCCCCTTTCTTTTTCTTTTTCTTTTTTTAATTTTGGTATGATTAATCTAAAATTACAGAAAGAACATTATGTTTACTAGGTTCCCTCCTTCACCAAGTCCCCCCCACATACCCCTTCACAGTCACTGTCCATCTGCATAGTAAGATGCTGTAAAATCACTACTTGTCTTCTCTGTGTTGCGCAGCCCTACCCGTGCCCCCCACACACTATACATGCTAATCGTAATGCCCTCTTTCTTTTTCCCCGCCCTTATCCTTCCCTTCCCACCCATTCTTCCCAGTCTCTTTCCCTTTGGTAACTGTTAGTCCATTCTTGGGTTCTGTGATTCTGCTGCTGTTTTGTCCCTTCATTTTTTCTTCTGTTCTTATACTCCACAGATGAGTGAAATTATTTGGTATTTGTCTTTCTCCACTTGGCTTATTTCACTGAGCATAATATCCTCTAGCTCCATCCATGTTGTTGCAAATGGTAGGATTTGCTTTCTTGTTATGGCTGAATAATATTCCATTGTGTATATGTACCACATCTTCTTTATCCATTCATCTACTGATGGACACTTAGGTTGCTTCCATTTCTTGGCTATTGTAAATAGTGCTGAAATAAACATAGGGATGCATCTGTCTTTTTCAAACTGGAGTGCTGCATCCTTAGGGTAAATTCCTAGAAATGGAATTCCTGGGTCAAATGGTAAGTCTATTTTGAGCATTTTGAGGAACATCCATATTGCTTTCCATAATGGTTGAACTAATTTACATTCCCACCAGAGTGTAGGAGGGTTCCCCTTTCTCCGCAACCTCGCCAACATTTGTTGTTGCTTGTCTTTTGGATGGTATTGCCCCCTTTCTTTTTCCCCACCCTTATCCCTCCCTTCCCACCCACCCTCCTCAGTCCCTTTCCCTTTGGTAACTGTTAGTCCATTCTTGGGTTCTGTGAGTCTGCTGCTGTTTTGTTCCTCCAGTTTTTCTTTGTTCTTATACTCCAGAGATGAGTGAAATCATTTGGTACCTGTCTTTCTCCACCTGGCTTATTTCACTGAGCATAATACCCTCTATCTCCATCCATGTTGTTGCAAATGGTAGGATTTTTTCTCTTATTATGGCCAAATAATATTCCATTGTGTATATGTACCACATCTTCTTTATCCATTCATCTACTGATGGACACTTAGGTTGCTTCCATTTCTTGGCTATTGGGAATAGTGCTGCAATAAACATAGGGGTGCATATGTCTTTTTCAAACTGGGCTGCTGTATTCTTAGGGTAAATTCCTAGAAGTGGAATTCCTGGGTCAAATGGTATTTCTATTTTGAGCTTTTTGAGGAACCTCCATATTGCTTTCCACAGTGGTTGAACTAATTTACATCCCCACCAGCAGTGTAGGTTCCCCTTCTCCACAACCTTGCCAACATTTGTTGTTGTTTGTCTTTTGGGTAGTGGCGATCCTTACTGGTGTGAGGTGATATCTCATTGTGGTTTTAATTTGCATTTCTCTGATGACAAGCGATGTGAAGCATCTTTTCATGTGTCTATAGGCCATCTGAATTTCTTCTTTGGAGAACTGTCTGTTCAGCTCCTCTGCCTATTTTTTAATTGGATTATTTGCTTTTCATTTGTTGATGTGCATGAGCTCTTTATATATTTTGGATGTCAATCCCTTATCAGATCTGTCATTTATGATTATATTCTTCTATACTGTAGGATGCCTTTTTGTTCTGTTGATGGTGTCCTTTGCTGTACAGAAGCTTTTCAGCTTGATATAGTCCCACTTTTCATTTTTGTTTTTGTTTCCCTTGCCAGGGGTGATGTGTTCATGAAGAAGTCACTCATGTTTATGTCCAAAAGATTTTTTTCCTATGTTTTTTTCTAAGAGTTTTATGGTTTTATGACTTACATTCAGGTCTTTCATCCATTTCTAATTTACTTTTGTGTATGGGGTTAGACAATGATCTAGTTTCATTCTCTTACATGTAGCTGTCCAGTTTTGCCAGCATCAACTGTTGAAGAGGTTGTCATTTCCCCATTGTATGTCCATGGCTCCTTTATCATATATTAATTGACCATATATGTTTGGGTTAATGTCTGGAGTCTCTATTCTGTTCCACTGGTCTGTGGCTCTGTTCTTGTGCCAGTACCAAATTGTCTTGATTACTGTGGCTTTGTAGTAGAGCTTGAAGTTGGGGAGAGAGATCCCTCCTGCTTTATTCTTCTTTCTCAGGATTGCTTTGGCTATTTGAGGTCTTTGGTGGTTCCATATGAATTTTTGAACTATTTGTTCCAGATTGTTGAGAATGCTGTTGGTAATTTGATAAGGATTGCATTGAATCTGTATGTTGCTTTGGGCAGGATGCCCATTTCTACTATATTAATTCTTCCCAGCCAAGAGCATGGGATGAGTTTCCATTTATTAGTATCTTCTTTAATTTCTCTTAAGTGTCCGGTAGTTTTCAGGGTATAGGTCTTTCACTTCCTTGGTTAGGTTTATTCCTAGGTATTTCATTCTTTTTTATTCCATTGTGAATGGAATTGTTTTCCTGATTTCTCTTTCTGTTAATTCATCATTAGTATATAGGAATGCCACAGATTTCTGTGTGTTAGTTTTGTATCCTGCAACTTTGCTGAATTCCGATATTAGTTCTAGTAGTTTTGGTGTGGAGTCTTTAGGGTTTTTTATGTACAATATCATGTCATCTGCAACTAGAGACAGTTTAACTTCTTCTTTACCAATCTGGATTCCTTGTTTTTCTTTTGTCTAATTGCCATGGCTAGGACCTCCAGTACTATGTTGAATAACAGTGGGGAGAGTGGGTATCCCTGTCTTGTTCCTGATCTTAGGTGAAAAGCTTTCAGTTTCTCGCTGTTAAGTATGATGTTGGCTGTGGGTTTGTCATATATGGCCTTTATTATGTTGAGGTACTTGCCCTGTATACCCATTTTGTTGAGAGTTTTTATCATAAATGGATATTGAATTTTGTCGAATGCTTTTTCAGCATCTATGGAAATACTCATGTGGTTTTTGTCTTTCTTTTTGTTGATGTGGTGGATGATGTTGATGGATTTTCAAATGTTGTACCATCCTTGCATCCCTGGGATGTGTCCCACTAGGTCATGGTATATGATCCTTTTGATGTATTTTTGAATTCGGTTTGCTAATATTTTGTTGAGTATTCTTGCATCTACATTCATCAGGGGTATTGGTCTGTAATTTTCTTTTTTGGTGGGGTCTTTGCCTGGTTTTGGTATTAGGGTGATATTGGCATCATACAATGAGTTTGGGAGTATTCCCTCCTCTTCTATTTTTTGGAAAACTTTAAGGAGAATGGGTATTATGTCTTTTCTGTATGTCTGATAAAATTCTGAGGTAAATCCATCTGGCCTGGGGGTTTTGTTCTTGGGTAGTTTTTTGATTACCGCTTCAATTTCGTTGCTGGTAATTGGTCTGTTTAGATTTTCTGTTTCTTCCTTGGTCAGTCTTGGAAGGTTGTATTTTTCTATGAAGTTGTCCATTTCTTCTAGGTTTTCCAGCTTGTTAGCATATAGGTTTTCATAGTATTCTCTAATAATTCTTTGTATTTCTGTGGGGTCTGTCATGATTTTTCCTTTCTCATCTCTGATTCTGTTGGTGTTTGTTGATTCTCCTTTTCTCTTAATAAGTCTGGCTAGAGGTTTATCTATTTTTTTTTGTTTATTTTCTCAAAGAACGAGCTCTTGGTTTCATTGATTTTTTCTATTGTTTTATTCTTTTCAATTTCATTTATTTCTTCTCTGATCTTTATTATATCCCTCCTTCTGCTGACTTTAGGCCTCATTTGTTCTTCTTTTTCCAATTTCAATAATTTTGACTTTAGACTATTCATTTGGGATTGTTCTTCTTTCTTCAAATAGGCCGGGATTACTATATACTTTCCTCATAAGACTGCTTTCACTGCATCTCACAGAAGTTAGAGCTTTGTGTTGTTGTTGTCATTTGTTTCCATATATTGCTTGATCTCTATTTTGATTTAGTTGTTGATACATTGATTATTTAGGAGCATGTTGTTAAGCCTCCATGTGTTTGTGAGCCTTTTTGCTTTCTTTGTACAATTTATTTCTAGTTTTATACCTTTCTGGTCTGAGAAGTTGGTTGGTAGAATCTCAATCTTTTTGAATTTACTGAGGCTCTTTTTGTGGCCTAGTATGTGGTCTATTCTGGAGAATGTTCCATGTGCACTTGAGAAGAATGTGTATCCTGTTGCTTTTGTATGTAGAGTTCTATAGATGTCTATTAGGTCCATCTGTTCTAGTGTGATGTTCAGTGCCTCTGTGTCCATACTTATTTTCTGTCTGGTGTATCTATTCTTTGGAGTGAGTGGTGTGTTGAAGTCTCCTAAAATGAATGCATTGCATTCTATTTCCTCCTTTAATTCTGTTAGTATTTGTTTCACATATGCTGGTGCTCCTGTATTAGGTGCATATATATTTATAATGGTTATTTCCTCTTGTTGGACTGACCCCTTTGTCATTATGTAATGTCCTTCTTTATCTCTTGTTACTTTCTTTGTTTTGAAGACTATTTTGTCTGATACTAGTACTGCAACACCTGGCTTTTTTCTCCCTGTTGTTTGCATGAAATATCTTTTTCCATCCCTTGACTTTTATTCTGTACATGTCTTTGGGTTTGAGGTGAGTCTCTTGTAAGCAGCATATAGATGGGTCTTGCTATTTTATCCATTCTTTTGCTCTGTGTCTTTTGATTGATGCATTAGTCCACTTACATTTAGGGTGATTATTGAAAGATATGTACTTATTGCCATTGCAGGCGTTAGATTCGTGGTTACCAAAGGTTCAAGGGTAGCTTCTTTACTATCTTACTGCCTAACTTAACTCGCTTATTGAGTTATTATAAACACTGTCTGATGTTTCTTTATTTCTCTCCCTTCTTATTCCTCCTCCACTATTCTGTATATGTTGGGTGTTTTAGTCTGTGCTCTTTTGTGTTTCCTTTGACTGATTTTGTGGGTAGTTGATTTTATTTTTTCCCTTTAGGTAGTATTTGATTGGTCTGCTTTCTTCGCTGTGGTTTTATTTTCTCTGGTGACATCTGTTTAGCCTTAGGAGTGCTTCCATTTAGAGCAGTTCCTCTAAAATACCCTGTAGAGGTGGTTTGTGGGAGGCAAATTCCCTCAACTTTTGCTTATCTGGGAATTGTTTAATCCCTCCTTCATATTTAAATGATAATCATACTGGATATAGTATCCTTGGTTCAAGGCCCTTCTGTTTCATTGCATTAAATATATCATGCAATTCTCTTCTGGCCTGTAAGGTTTCTGTTGAGAAGTCTGATGATAGCCTGATGGGTTTTCCTTTGTAGGTGACCTTTTTCCTCTCTCTAGCTGCCTTTAAAACTCTGTCCTTGTCCTTGATCTTTGCCATTTTAATTATTATGTGTCTTGGTATTGTCCTCCTTGCGTTCATTCTGTTGGGAGTTCTGTGTGCTTCCATGGTCTGAGTGACTGTTTCCTCCCCCAGTTTGGGGAAGTTTTCAACAATTATTTCTTCAAAGACACTTTCTATCCCTTTTTCTTTCTCTTCTTCCTCTGGTACCCCTATAATGCGGATATTGTTCCTTTTGGATTGGTCACACAGTTCTCTTAATATTGTTTCATTTCTGGAGATCTTTTTATCTCTCTCTGCATCAGCTTCTCTGTGTTCCTGTTCTCTGGTTTCTATTCCATTAAAGGCCTCTTGCATCTCATCCATTCTGCTTTTAAGTCCTTCCAGGCATTGTTTTATTTCTGTAATCTCCCTCCCTACTTTGTCTGTTAGCTCTTGCATTTTTCTCTGCAGCTCCATCAGCATGATTATGACTTTTATTTTGAAGTCTTTTTCAGGAAGATTGGTTAGGTCTATCTCCCCAAGCTCCTTCTCAGGGGTTTTCTCTGTTAGTCTGGTCTGGATCAAATTCTTCTGCCTTTTCATGGTGATAGAGGTAGTTGTGGGGAGCTGGCACATGTGTCAGCTGGGAGAACGTCCCTTCTTGCTAGTTTGTGGCCTTCCTTTCCTGTGAGAATGATGACCCCTAGCGGCTTGTGCTGGGCAGCCACATGCACACAGGTTCTCTGATTCTTGCCCGGGCTGCTGTGGGCGTGGCCAGCCTCAGGCTGCTGCTCCGCTATGATGTGGCTGCGCTGGAGGGGGAATGGGTGGGAGGCTGTTTATTGCCATGAGGGGCCTCCAAGGTGAGATGCCGCCCAGGGGGTTAGGGTGCTTGGAGTTCCCCAGGATACCCTGCTGCTTAGTTGAGTGCACCGGGACACTTCTGTCCAGCTGTGAGGCCTCTGTCCCTTTAAGACATTCAAAAAGCAGTCGCTTTTCTTTTGTCCCAGGGGCGCTAGCTGCGGAGGCCCACTCGCAGGTTTTACTGTTCCGTTTCCCTAATATCCAGCATTCCACGCACTGTGTGTCTGCGCTCCCGGTGCAGATGACTAGGGCTGGGTATTTAGCAGTTCTGTGCTCCATCCCCCTCCCCGCCCCAACTCCTCCCCTCCCACCAGGGAGCTGGGGTGAGGGGCACGACCCAGGCTGCGGCTTGTATCTTACCCCCTTCGTGAGGTGATGGGTTCTCACAGATGTAGCTGTAGCCTGGCTGTTGTACTGTATCTTCTTGTCTCTCTTTTAGGAATAGTTGTATTTGTTGTATTTTCAAAAATATGTATGGTTTTGGGAGGAGATTTCCGCCACTCTACTCATGCCGCCATCTTGACTCCTTCCCCTACACAATGGAATATTATTCAACCATTAAAAGAAAAGAAATCCTGCCATTTGCAACAACATGGATGGATCTAGAGGGTATTATACTCAGTGAAATAAGACAGGTAGAGAAAGACAAATGCCAAGTAGTTTCATTTATTTGTGGAGTATAACAACAAAGCAAAACAGAAGAAACAAAATAGCAGCAGACTCACAGCCACCATGAAGGGACTAGCGGTTAGCAAAAAGGAGGGGCTTGGGAGGGTGGTGGGGGGAGAAGAGGATTAAGGGGCACAGTAGTTAGCAATCACAATATAGGTTGGTCACAGGGATGGTAGTACAGCACGGAGAAGACAGTTTATGATTCTGTAACATGTTACTATGCTGATGGACAGTGACTGCACTGGAGGGGGTGAAGACTTGATGATATGGGTGAACATTGAACCACTGAGTTGTGCATTTGAAACTAACATAAGACTATATATCAATGATACTTCAATAATTATAATTTTTAAAAAGGGATGCTGGAGAGAATGAAAACCAAAGTCTATAAGAAGCATCTGAACAGGCTGAATGATGGCCTGGCTTTTGTTTTTGATTTTTGGTGTCAGCTTTTTTGAAGCCGTTGACCCTTGGGCTTGAATACTCAGGTTTTGCACCTCTTGCAGCACTGGTGGGCAGCTGGCCCTTGCCACACTTCCAGTCCTACCTGGGATAGGCAAGAAGTTATGGGTTTTTGCTCTACAGGCATGCAGTCCTCTTTATCCTTCATGTGGGACCATTTTTCTAATTATAGAAATAAGACAATAATAATAATAATAATAATAATAATAATAATAATAATAATAATAATACCATGCAGCCACTGTGGAAAGTAGTATGGAGGTTCCTCAAAAAAGTTAAACTAGAAATACCATATAACCCAGTAACTCCACTTCTAGGAATTTACCTAAAGAAAGCAAAATCTCTGATTTGAAAAGATATGTGCACCCCTATGTTTACTGCCACATTATTTACAATAGCCAAGGTATGGAAGCAACCAAAGTGTCCATCAATAGATGAATGGAAAAAGATGTGGTATATATATACAATGGAATATTATTCAGCCACAAAAAAGAAATCCTGCCATTTGCAACAACATAGAGGGGCCTAGAGGGTATTATGCTAAATGAAGTAAGCCAAGTGGATAAAGACAATTGCCCTATGATTTCACTTATTTATGGAACCTAAAAATAAAACAAAACAACAGTAGACTCACAGACACTGAGAAGTGACTGTGGTTATCATGGAGGAGGGCTTAGGGTGGATGGATGAAATAGGTGAAGGGGATAAGGGGGCACAAAAATCTCAAACATAATATAAATTAGTCACAGGGATGAAAGTACAGCATAGATAATATAGTCAATAGTTCTGTAACATCTTCCTGTGCTGACAGATCATAACTGCACCAGTTGGGGTGAGGATTTAATAGTTTGTGCAACTGTTGAATCACTATGTTGTATACTTGAAACTGATACAATACTGTATGTGAACTATATACTTCAATATAAATAATAAATAATTGTTTATTTCAAAAAAAACAACGCCATAGTCTGTCTTCAAGGAAGTGCATTTAACTCCCCACCCATAAGGGTGGGCTGTACTTAGTGACTTACTTCCAAAGAGGACAGGGAGAAGGAAAGAATGCTGCAGGCAGACGGAACTGCAAATACTCAGACTCCCTGAGATGGAAACATGCTGCATATTCAAGGACAGAAAGAAGGCCAGTGTGGGTGGAGCAACAGGAGAAAGGGGAGGCATGTTACAGGGTAGAGACAGGCAGGGGCCAGATGATGCAAAGCATGGGCCATGGTGGAAGATTTGGATTTTATTTCCAATGGTTGTCCTACAGGAGGATTTTAAGCAGGGGAGTGATGAGATCCAATGGTGTTTTTAAAAGTCACTGTCTCCCGTGAAAGAGTGCCCTGTTGAGGGAGCCACATAGAAGGAGGAAGATCAGCCTCCTGCTATTGCCTCTGAAGGTTGGCGTAGGATTAAATGCATCATAACATGTGCAAAGTGCTTAGTCCAAGGTCCGGTCACAGCAAGTGATCAATAAAGGCAATAGAATAAAATAAAATACATGCTAACAATGAATGCACTACTGCAGCTAAGCAGAGATGCTTGCTACTTCTTCCCTCTTAGCCACAGCTCTCTGCAGCTCCCACTGTCCATGGATCTCTGCAGAGGGTGGGGCAGCCCTGAGGTCGCTGGCTATCCTGCTGCCACATTCAGGGCTGACTAGCTGGGGTATGGCAGACGTCTCAGGGAGGCAGAGTGTCTGCAGGCACACGCACCCAGGCACACAAGGCGGGGCCTGAAACACCAGCCCAGGACTCAGTCAGCCCTGGACTGTGTCCTGAGGGTTCCCTGAAAAGCTAACAGAATATGTCATCCCCAAATTTGCCACTTTGACATGAAAATTATTTTGAGCTGAAGGTATTTGAGAAAAAACATGTAAGAAAAGCTCTCTGCCCTCCCCCTATTTGCCTAAAGCAGGACAGAAATTTGTAAAGGTGACTGTTCTCCCCTCTCTATCAGGAAAGACACAACTTTAGATCCTCATCAGCTTGGAGATGGCACCAGAGCAATCTACATAATGTAACACTAACTCACCCTTACCTTCCATTAGTGTTCCACACACATTTACCTTCCTATAAGAAACCAAGTTCTTTTCCTTGGTCTTACCCCTTTTCTAAAAATGTATTGTTCTTTTGTTAAGATGCGATGTAAGCCCAAGTTCTAACCACCATCATAAGTTACTCATCACTGGGTACTCCCATGTGTAGGCATAATGCACATGTTAATAAACTTGTTTGTTTTTCTCATATTAATCTGCCCTTTTTCAGTCTGATTTACAAGGCCTCAGCCAGGAAATCTAAGAAGGGCAGAGGAAAAAGACATTCCCCACACACACACCTGCTTGACATCTCTTAAGGTGGGTGTAGATAATCAAGCGCCACAGTCTTGGTCTGGCAGAGGATGCAGGAAAAGTTGCCGAGTCTGAAATGGGTCATTGAGAGTTAAAAGAAAAAAAAAGAGCAAGGTTTGTAATAAATTATATTTGGTGAAAGGTAGGACCAGCTAGGCTCTGCGGTGGGGCGGGGGTGGGGAGCAGAGCAAACTGTCAACAGTACCCCCGAGCCTGGAAATCTCCAACATGAATCATTGAGAGCCCACATCAGAACACAGCTATTTTGAGCCCAGCTAGAAAACTGGGCTCTGTCGGCCTTTACTGAGAGTGGTGAATGGCTGAGCCAGGCGGTTAGCTATTCAAGTGATTGCTTCCCCTACAGAGAATTTCAACCAACTGAGTGGTCTGAGTCTAGGCCCCCACCCCCAAGATTTCAAGGAAAATGAAAAATAAGCCTTTCTGTAGCTCCGGGTTTGCCAAGCCCAGAAAGCCTGCTCCCAGAGAAGCTAGAACCTGCACAGAGAATTTTGCCCACGGGAAGGCAAGCGATTCCTTTGAGAAGAATGGGTGTGAAAGGCAATTTCCTGCTTCTGGTAGCTCCCTCAGTCATTGTGTTCAGGACATTTAGATTCTAAATGTCACAGTATGATGTCTTGGATGTGGAGAGGACATGTGTTGACTCTGCCTCCCAGCAGCCATTCATTTTTCCTTGGTCACAGGACCCCTATTCCTGTTGGAGAACCAACGTGGGCAGCCCTGCCAGGTCTTGGGGACTGTGGGTTGTTCCTTTGCCTCAGCCCACTGCGGCTGGTTCAGAAGGGCGTGGGGCCCAATAACGAAACGGAATTAATCCGACACAAAAGTTTTATGTGAACTCTTGGAGGAAGAGAGATCCTGTCCGACTGCTAGCTGGACATGAACCTGCCATTACAGGGATACTGATGGCAAAGCCTTCGTGGAGGGGGAGGAGCCAAGAGATGGAGAGAAATAGATGAGGTACTTTGAACCCCCACCGTAAAGTCACGCAGTGCATTCCCTAGTTGCTCAAACAGCTTGAGTTTTCTGTTGCATGCAACCAATAGTCACACAAACACTCAACATCTTCTAAGAGGAATGTGTAAGGAGGAGCCGGGAGTGAAAATGCCCCTGGTCCATGGTAGGGCTGTGGGGAGTCCTCTGGCTCCCGCCCCGCCTACAGTCAGAATGCCAACACAGCCATCTCCTAAAGCAGGCACCCCGGTCTGCAGCCCGAGGGCCAGATCCAGCCCACTATGGTTTTTGTACAGAGACTGAGCCAAGCATGGTTTTTACATTTTTATATTGTTGGGAAAAAAAATCAAAAGAAAGATAACAGATGATGACATATGAAAATTACACAAAATTTGAATTTCAGTGTCCACAAATAAAGCTTTATTGAAACATAGCCATACCCCTTTATTTACATATGTTTAATATATGCTGCTTTAACACGACAACAATGCTGAATGTTTGGAATAGAGGCCATATGGCCTTAAAGACAAAAATATTTACTATTATCTCTTTCAGAGAAGGTTTGCAGACACTTATCCTAAAGGGTCCTTTAGACATCTAGGAAAAGAGATTCTGTAACTTGCCTTTCATAAAGTAGGACATCGAGGGCCTTAAGTTCCAAACTTAAGATGCTGATAAACTTGGTAGAACAATTGGTTTTTCTTTCCAGGTAAAATGAGCAGAACTACTAATTATTTACATAAGCGTGTTTAAGGGAAACGTTTACGTTATACGTTTATAGTTAAAGGCTATAAACTGAAAGTACCATCTAGAATTTAAATCACAATCCTAGTGATATATTCTTTTTTAGTCATGGTTATTTAGCCCTATTTTTCCATGATCATCAAAATTCTCTTTCTAGCATCTTCTATTTTTTTTGCATAATCTGAGAAATAATCTAAGCCTTAATTGAAATGAACTATCCAGTAAGAATAATAATAGCTATTATTTGTTAACGTTTTACTCTTTGCTAGGTAGAGTTCTGAGCATTTTACTTATATTAACACATTTAATGGTCCCAATGACTCTATCAAGTAGGTACTATTATCATACCCATTTGGTAAACAAGAAAACTAAAGTATAGAGACAGGTTAAGTAATTCACCTCAGGTCACACAGCCAGCAAATACTGGGGCCAGGATTCAACCCCAGTAATCTGGCCCCCTAAAGTGGACCACACTGTCAGGTAGACCATCTCAGCTTTACTTAAAAGGGTTGAGGGTAACAAAATTTCACTACTGTTTGAATTTTAATTAGTAGCATAATAAAACATATGCTTTTTTTTTACTTCTTAAAATGCCATGTTTTCTGGAAAATGTCTTTTCTCTGAACCATCTATGTGGTCAAGTTCATACCACATAGATCCCACCCCTCTCCAGTCTCCCACATCTGACTGGACCACATGGGAGCCATCTGAACCACGTGGGCCAATGGGCTCCTTCCCTGAGACTTTGGCACTGAGATTCAGATTCCAGC
Organism: Manis pentadactyla; assembly: GCF_030020395.1. Taxonomy (NCBI): domain Eukaryota; kingdom Metazoa; phylum Chordata; class Mammalia; order Pholidota; family Manidae; genus Manis; species Manis pentadactyla. Next base: position 70,657,604 of record NC_080028.1, read on the forward strand.
CTCAAACTGCTGTCTTAAAACAGAAACCTAGCAGCTGTTAGTCACAAGTGCTGAAAACCCAGAGAAAGCCACTCTTCCATGTGAGAGCAGAATGATGGAGAAATGAGGAGAAAAACACAGATAAGAAATGGAGGTGGAGGAAGGAAACCTCTGGTTCACAACATGCTCTAGTCCCTTCCTGAATTCCAAGGGAGCTCTGCCCCCGGGTCCCGTGAAACACCCCCCCACCACACCCCCCGCGATGGTTAATTTTATGTGTCAACTTGAGTGGGCCATGAGCCCTGATTAAACATTGTTTCTGGGTGTGTCTGTGAGGGTGTTTCTGGATGAGCTTAGCATTTGAATAGGTGGACTCAGTAAATTGCCCTCTCCAGTGTGGATGGCAGCATCCAATTCACTTAGGGCCTGAATAGAACAAAAGGCAAAGAAAGAGGAATTCATCCCATTTTTTCCTACTTCACTAATTGGGCTGGGACAGCTCATCTCGTATTCTCCTGCCCTAGACTGGTATTTATATCATCAGCTCCCCTGGTTCTCAGACCTTCCTCAGTACTCAGAACTGAATTATGTCATCTCTTTCTTGAGTCTCCAGCTTGCAGATAGAAGACCCTGAGAATTCTCAGCCTCCATAAGTGCATGAACCAATTTCTCATAATAAATCTCCTTTACATATATCTCCTCTTGGGTTTCTCTGGAGGATCCTAACTAACGCAACCCCAGAATCTTAAACAATATCCCCCTTTGGCTAAACCAAATGGGTTTCAATTATCTACAGCAAAAAGGATCTTCAAACATAGCCCAAATAAGAACAAAGCAATCTTCCAGATTTCATATTCTCTGAATCATCAGCACGGGCCTCTCAAATAATGGATTTGCTGGATTTCTAATTATTCCCTTAGTTATGCACTAACTAGGCCAGCTCCCAAGAATTACTGGGTTTCAGGAGGAGAGACCAGTGAATCTGTCTAAAAAGGTACATACAACTACCTGGGAGTCAATAATATCTGTTTTAGGCTTCAGTTTAGTTTTTCTTGTTGTTATTTGTTTCCTTCCTTTCTTTTTTTCCTGAAAAGCAAATAAGCATACTTCCCCATTTCCCTCCAATGAAACAGCTGGAAATGGCTGTTTCTATTTGGGATGGAGCTGGGGGAAAAACAGTGTCTCAGAACCAATTACTAAAATGACCAGAATGGATATAAAATGCAGTTGCATAATTTTCTCATAAGTCACATTGCTCAAGGTGGAAATGGTACAGAAACCATCCAAACACTTCTCTGAAGGAATTAAGCAAGTGGAATGGAAAAGAAGTGATGGTTCCCCTGGGCTGGTGGTTATTGGGATTTGAATGGGCGTGATGTTCCCATTTACAGATGGACAGCATGAGGGACCTGCATGGCCAGGAGATGTGCTAACCAATGGCAAGGTGAGGATAAGGCCTCTGGCCTCAGAGTCCAGCTCCTCCAGTGCAGGTACCTTTGAATGACCTCTCTTCTTTTGCCCCAGCCAGCATCCATTTTCTGATTTTCCTCTGGGAAACTGGGTATGTGATCCAGAACCTAGCCAATCACCCCACCATCACCTCTTCCCCTCTGTCTTCCCCCAGAAACTGGTTCAAGTTGGAGCAATGAGAGACAGCCCCAAGACTTTGAATGAAACTACTCAAGAAGAAGCACTCCCTCTCTGCTAGAATTGCTAGCTGATGGCTAATGTAAGCTTGCAACTGTTGAGGTCACCACATGAAAATCACCTGTCTGAGAGTGAAGCCAACACTGGTAGGTGAAGAACGAGAAGAAGAAAATTGAGATACTGAGTCCTGCTGGTCCAGGACTGAACTGATCCATAGTTGAACCCCTGGATCCAGCCATACCTGAAGTCAACATCATCTATTTAGGCACATAAGATGATAACTTCTTTCTTTACCTTGAGCCAGTTGCATTCACTTTGTTGCCTGAACCTGAGAGCCCTGAATGGGGCAATCTTCATCCTATAGCCTGCAGGGCTGGTCAGTGCCTGCCCTGCACTTCCCAAATACTGGGCACTGACCAGCAGGCTGAATGTGACAATGGCCATTCTTACATGCACTGTTTATCAAGTGCCTTATATGTGCCAGGCACTGGCCCCAGTGCTGCAGACATAGAGGTGAACAAGATAGACTCACTCCTGTCCTCAATGAGTGTGCAACATTCTTTATAATGGTGAAAAATTGGAAATGTCAAATGTTCATCCATGGTGGCTGGTTAAAATCAAGTTATTGAAGAATACTTGAAGAGTTGGTTATATGATTGCAATAGTGCTAAAGGGAAAAAAGGCAGGTGATGGGAAAGTAAATAGATGGATACATTAGTTACATAGGGAAAAAATACAGAAAAATTACTGGAAAAAACATGCCTCAGGATGTTGGTTAACTCTAGAGGGTGGAATAGTGCACGATTTTTTTTTCTGTGTTTCATATTTTTTTCCCCTCAGTTCTCATGTCTGTAAAATGGTGATAAAATAGGACCTCTCTCATCAAATTGTTATAAAGACCAAATGAGATAATTATGTAAAGCAAAAAGCACAGTATCTGACATAGGATAAATGCTCAGTAAAATAATTGGGACTACAGTTATTATTATGCACATGTATCACTTTTGTAACTAGGAATACCGGCAATAAATGTTATTTTAAAATTCTGTAGAACCTTTTTTGTTTCTTAGGTTTTGTTTTAAAAATAGGAGACTCCTCAGGCACAGTCGCAGGGGGGCCATCAGGTGAGAAATTGGGGATCAACAGAGGTGAGGCTTAGAACCTCACCCTCCCTGTTCTGAGAGAAATCTTCTGCATATGTGGATGTTTTATTGCCCTTGTCTAGCTTGGATTAACACATAGTCTAGAGGCACACACCTGATCATCTACATTTGCTCTCTTACAACACTAAACTATGTTTTCTACCTTTATGTTGTATCTACCTACCACTTCAGCATTTTATTAAAAATAATAAAGAGAGAAATGTGGTATCCACATATAAATCAAGTATAAAAATCAAATGTGTATTCATATTTGAACTGACTCTTTATAGTTCATAATGCATGAGCAAAACCAAAAGTTTCTGTGATGACTGCCCTTGTACTGTTCACCATGTAACTTATTCACTATGTAAGAATTTGTTCTCCATGTAAGAACTTGTTCGTTATGCTTCAGAAGATTGGAGACTGACGAAAATTAGGCTTGGGGTGGATTAATGATTGTGCATTGAGCATTGACTCCCCTATACAGAAATTTATTGTTGTTAACAACCATTTGATCAATAAATATGAGAGATGCCCTAACAACAACAACCAAAAAAAAGTACACACTTCCAATTGTAAAATAAATAAGTAACCGGGATGTAATGTATAGCATAAGGAATATAGTCAAGATATTGTAACAACTTGGTATGGTGATAGCTGGTACCTAGAATTATCATGTATATAAATGTTGAATCACTGTGTTGTACACCTGAAACTAATGTAATGTAATACTGTGTGTCAACTACCCTTCAATAAAAAATAATTATCTAAAAAAAAAAAAAAAAAAAAGACAAAAATAAAATAAAATAAAATAAAAAAAATAAAAATAGGAGACTCCTACATAGGAGCCCCTGGAAGACCCCTCCCTTAGCTCTCAGGCAGTGATATCCTCCTCCAGGTGTGAAAGAATGAGTCACAGGCTGCTTCCACAGGTGCCCTTGAAATGTGAGCTTGCCTCAGCTCCATGCTGCTCTTCGCAGAAAGTAACCAGCTTCTTCCCAGCTCAGACCTCCCCACCAGGCTGTGCTTCCTGAAGCCACTAACAAATTGACAGAAAGTAACAGGGTTCAAAGCCACTTGCTTGGTGGTTCTGTTTGGCCACTAAGAAATTTTATCACTCCCTACTTCCAGCCCTACGGAGCAGGGACAGCATCTCTGACCACCTTGTGGGTTCCTGTTTGGGGCGTTGACATGAAGGCACCCAATTCCATCCCTATGCCAGGCAGAGACTTTTTCCCCTCGAGATAGAGAAAATGTTGCCTCAGCATCATTCCACACCCCTGGCCAGTCCCCACGATTAGGATCTGGCCTTCTTTTCCCCTTCTCTCAAGGCTGGGTCTTACTCAATGTCATTCTGCCCCTTGGGACAGGTTGCAGGCATCTTGCCAGTATCAATGGTGATAGATTCTATGCTGCAAGGAGGCATCTCTGTCTTTCATGGAAGGTCTGGTTCAGGGTCCCAGTGATGTTTTAGAATTACATGAGTAAGACATGAATAAATTCTCACTGTAGAAAATTCGAACAATCTAAAAGTATGTTTGAAAAAAGAAAGGAAAGAGCTGCCTGACATCGCTTCTCCAGTCCCACTCTTCTCCCCAGAGGTAACCAACTACTGATAATAGTTGGGTAGGCTTATGTTTATACACACATACAGGATCGTTTTGTTTTGTTTTTACAGAAACGGGAGCATACTCTACATATTCTGCAACTTGTTTTTTTCACTTAGTGACACATCTTGAAGACTTTTCCATGACTTTCTAAATAGATCTACTGCATTCTTTTCCAAACAGCTACACAGTATTTTGTGCTAAGGTGCTACCATAGTTTAATCACTTCCCATTGACGGACATCTGAGCTGTTCACAAGTTTCATTACTAGACACAGTGCTCTAACGAAATTCCATTATAAAGAGCTTCATGCATATGTGCAAATATTTGTGTAACACAGATTCCTAAAAGTGAAATTCCTGGGTCAAAGAATAGCTTCATTTAAAATATTGTTAGATATTGCCAAAATGTCTTTCCAAAAGGGAGAACAGATTTCCAAGTTCAGTCATTCAAGCTGACTCTGACTTCCCAGAGTTTAACAAACAACCATAGGGTATGTTTGGGAAAATATAATTTAAGTTTGATTTGTCCCAATATTTTGCTTCCATACAAGGGACCCCTACAAAGAGATTAATATTTATAGAACAGGCACACTTATTACCTTGAGCTTCACTATAAGACAGAAGAGGTAGCTTCATGGTTGACCTGAAGGAAAGAGCAGTGAAATGCACTGGGCTGTTTTGACAAAATCCACCACCACCCCAGTGAGAAGTTGGCAGTGGTCTAATTGCCCTTGCCAAAGCAGAGGAGCTCAACATAAAGGCTACTACTGTTTGTTTCTATCATCTTCACAACAATACCACAAATTCCTGACTATTTTTATTTCTATTTTACAGATGAGTAATAAAGGCTATAAGATGCTAAATGATTGTCATAGAGTTAGAAAAATATAAAACAATGGTGTGGTCTCGGTCATCTGAATTAAAAAGCCATGTCTTGGCCACCATACTAGACTACCTTATCCACCTATCCACCACTCTGGACAACCTTACTCCTTCCCCATTGTCAGAAATTCAAAATCAGTAGGTTATGGCATTTGATGAAATGTAACATCAGCACTATTCAAATTGCATTTGAGGGCTGAGTCATTATAATAAGATGAGAAAAAGAATAAGAAACAGAATTAAAATAGTGTTAACATAAAGATTGTGTGATTGCCCACACAGAAAATTCAAGAGGATCTATAAACAATTAATTATAAAATAATTTAGTAAAGTTTCTGGTTCTGAAATCAACACCAAAAAAAAATCAATAAAATTCCTGCTCTAGTAACAATTAATTTAAAATTTCAGTTAAAAAATCCCAATAACAAATAAAACTATTGAGTTCTTATAGGAATGATTTTAACAAAATACATGAAATCTTTTTGGAGAAAGTAATAAAACTTCATTGGAAGACATTAAAGAGAAGACACAAATAAATGGAAATATATACCATAGTCATGGATTGGAAGACTTCTATCATAAACGTCAATTCTCCCCAGCAAAATAATATTATGCAATAGTAATTAAGACAGTGTTGAATTGATATATGAATGGAAAAATAGAAAAATATAACAGATAAAGAGTATAGGTAAAAACCCATGAGCATATGGAAATGTGTTAAAGGCAAGATGTTACATTATAAATCAGTAGGGACCTGGTAGACCATTACTTGGGAAATAGTTCTGGGGAATTGCTTACTCACATGGGAACAATAAAACAAAATCATATCTCTATTTCATGCCATCTATCAACAGTTCTCAACCATTTAAAAAAATTACTGAGGACCTGAAGAACTTCTGTTTACATATCAAAATTTGCTGCATAATAAATTTTAATTGAGAAATTTTAGAATATTTTCTAATTCGTTTGAAAAGACTTGCTCTGAACTCATTATATGTTAACATAAATAAGGTATTTTTAATTTAAAAACTATTTTCCACAACAAAAGCATCCAATGACTAAAATAATTCATTGTTTAATATTTTTGCAAAACTCTTTCATGTCTGGCTGGATTCTCTTATCTGCTTCTACATTCATTCTGTTGAGATATATTGGTTTGGTTGGGGTACATAAAAACAACCCAGCTCCACACAGGTATGTGGTTAGCAAAGTGAGTATTTTAATAGCCTTTACAGATTATTGTGGATATTCTCATTTTGCACCATACCAAAACTCAGGTAGTAGTTTCTTCAAGGTTAATTGCAATGTGAAACCTGAAACCATGTGAACAAACTTTTTTAACCCTATTAGATGAAAACCCATCGGTCCATCTTACTCTTTGAAGAGATCTTTTAATCAAGCATGATTTTGGTAATAGCTTGTATTTGGTCATTTAGAAAATAATAGTTCATTGAGTTATACTAATCTTCCACGTGTTGACACATTTCATCACAAAAATCACATGAATTCACAGTACTATCAATGTCATCATAAAGGTCTTAAGTCTTGTAGTTAGAAGCTGTCAAACTCGTGGTAACAGATGCAAGTTTTCCAAAATCCTAACTATCTATTGAAAGCTCAAGTTTTATCACTGGCAACAAATACTGTCAGTTGTTTTCCTTGAAGTGACAGGCTCACTTCATTATTTTTAAAGAAGTGTCTGACAAACACCCAAGCCTGAAAAACCATAGTTAGTCATTTATTCTTTCAAGTAAAAAGTGGTGTTCTATGAAAACAAAAAGAGAAAGGAAGAGAGAAAAGACAATAAAAAGGGAAATGAAATATAAGGGGAAAAGGCAGCTAATTCAAACATTTATAGCATTTTTCTTCAGAATATAGAAAAAGTACCTTATGTGTACTTCCCATTGCATCATCCAAAATATTTAAGACATGTACTCAAGGGCCAAGAATCAATAAAATTAGAAATTCTTTTGCTTAAGAGCAATTGTATGCTTTTTATTCCTATTGCTTAAGCAAGAGCAGCTATAAGTGAAACTGATGTTTATGTTTCTGTGAGTGCATGGCAGTGAAGAATAGAATGACTACTAATACCATTGGGTGCAGATTTAAACCCTAACATATCAGTTAAATGTAAATGGCCTAAATACATCAACTAAAAGCCAAAGGTTGGCAGAGTGAACAGAAGAACATGATCCAACAATATGTTATTTACAAAAAACTCACTTCAATAACACCCAAAAAACAAATAACCCAATCAAAAAATGGGTGGAGGACCTGAACAGACATTTCTCCAAAGAAGAAATACAAATGGCCAACAGGCACATGAAAAGATGCTCCACATCACTAATCACCAGGAAATGCAAATTAAAACCACAGTGAGATATCACCATATCAGTTAAATGTAAATGGCCTAAATACATCAACTAAAAGCCAAAGGTTGGCAGAGTGAACAGAAGAACATGATCCAACAATATGTTATTTACAAAAAACTCACTTCAATAACACCCAAAAAACAAATAACCCAATCAAAAAATGGGTGGAGGACCTGAACAGACATTTCTCCAAAGAAGAAATACAAATGGCCAACAGGCACATGAAAAGATGCTCCACATCACTAATCACCAGGAAATGCAAATTAAAACCACAGTGAGATATCACCTCATACCCGTTAAGATGGCCACTATCCAAAAGACAAGAAACAACAAATGCTGGTGAGGATGAGGAGAAAGGAAAACCCTTCTACACTGTTGGTGGGAACATAAATTGGTTCAACCATTGTGGAAAACAATATGGACATTCCTAAAAAAACTAAAAATAGAAATACTATTTTATCCAGTAATTCCACACCTAGGAATTTATCTGAAGAAATCAAGATCTCTGATTCAAAAAAACATATACACCCCTATGTTTATCACCATACTGTTTGTAATACCCAAGGTACGGAACAACCTAAGTGTCCATAACTAGATGAATGTATAAAGATTAGGTACATATACACAATGGAATATTATTCAGCCATAAAAAGAAAAGAAATCCTGCCATTTGCAGCAACATGGATGGATCTAGAGGGTATTATGCTCAGTGAAATAAGCAAGGCAGAGAAAGACAAATACCATATGATTTCACTTATTTGTGGAATATAAAAACAAAGCAAAACAGAAGGACCAAAACAGCATTAGATTCACAGACACTGAGAAGTGACTAGTGGTTACCAAGGGAAAGGGTGTAGGTGAAGGCTGGAGGGAGGGAGAGGGGGACTATTGAACCACTGTGATGTACATTTGATAAAATTTTTTAAATGTCGTAAAAAATTCTCACTTCAAATATAACAATATAGATGGATTGAAAGTAAGATTAAAAAAAAGATATACCAAATATTAACCAAAAGAAAGAAGGGTTTTCTTTAAGTAGACTTCAGAGCAAAGAAAATTATAAAAGAGACATTACATAATAATAAAAGGTTCAGTCCATCAAGTAGACATAGCAATCCTATTTCTTCATGAAACAGATCCTCAAGATACATGAAGTAGACTGATACAGCAGGAAAGACAAATGGATAGATCCACAGTTCTGGTTGGGGACTTCAACACTCCACTGTCAGCAACTGATGAAACTACCAGACAGAAAATGAGCAAGGATATAGAATAAGGAAATAACACTATCAGCCAACCCAACTTAATTGATATTTATGATATTTATTACTCCATCCAACAATAGTAGAATATATATTTTTTAAGTACTCATAGAACAATAATTAACACAGACCACATCCTGGCCCCCAAAACAAATCTTAACAAATTTAAAAGAATTGAAATCATGCAAGATATGTTCTCTGACCAAAATGGAATCAAACCAGAAACCAATCACAGACATATAATAGAAAAATCTCCCAACATGTGGAAGTTAAACAACATACTTCAAAATAATTTTTGGGTCAAAGAAGTCTCAAGGGAAATTTTAAAAAGAAGAGCCAAATGCATATAGAAATACAACATACCAAAATATATGGAAGGCATCTAAGGCAATACTGAGAGGGGAATTTACAGCACCTACTACTTACATTAGAAAAGAGGAAAGGTCTCAAATCAATAATCTAAGTTCCTACCTCAAGACGCTAAAAAATAAATAAATAGTAATATAAACCCAAAGAATGCAAAAGGAAATAATAAAAATAAGAGCAGAAATTGGTGAAACCAAAAACAGCAAAATAATAGAGAAAAATCAATGAAACAAAAATCAAATTCTTAAAAAAAAATCTGCAAAATTGATAAACCACTATTAAGACTGATAAAGATAAAAAGAGAGAAGACACAAATCACCAATATCAGGAATGAAACGGGGTATCTCTACAGATTCTGTAGCCATTAAAAGGATAATTAGGGAATACTACAAACAACTTTACTCTCAGAAATTTGACAACTTAGAATAAGCATAAAGTAGTTTGTCCATTTCTTACAAAGCTAAATATGTGCTCCCATATGATTCAGCAACTGAATACCCAATTCTCTTGGGTATTTATTCTAGAGAAATAAAAACTATGGTCACACAAAAAAATTGTACACATGTTCATAGCAGCTTTACTCAAAATAATTCCAAACTGGAAACAATCCAGATATCCTTCAATGGGTGAAACAAACCCTGGTATATCCATACAATGGAATACTATTCAGTAATAAAAAGGGATGAATGATTGATACATACAACTTGGATAGATTTCGAGGGAATTATGGTAACTGAAAAAAGACAATCTCACAAAATTAGACTTCATGATTCCATTTATAAACATTCTTGGAATGATAAAATTATGGAAATGGAGAACTGATTAGTAGTTGCCAGGGACTGAGTGGAGGAAGGTTACTGAGATAATAAAAGTAGCATAATGGACTATTCTGTATCTTGACTGAGGTGGCATGGTCACACAAATCTTAATATATGACAAAATTATACAGAACTGAATACATACACACACACAAGTGCACATAGATCTGGGGAAATCTGAATAATGTCAATGGATTATATCCACGTCAATGTTCTGCTTGTGATATTGTACTAGAGTTGTATAAAATGTTACCATGGGGGGAAAATGAGCGGAAGGCAGACAGAGATCTCTCTATTGTTTATTACAACTGCATAAGCACCACAATTTCTCAAAATAAAATGTTAATAGAAGAAAAAGACAAGACACAGACTGAGAGAGAGAAGATATTTATCATACACAAATACACAAAATTTCAAGAACTGAACATAAAGAGAGCCTGTGAAAATAACAACACAAAAGAGAGGAAAAAACAGCAAAATGATATGAACTAAAGATTCAGAGAAGAGGAAACTCAAATATCCAATAAACATACGAAAATATGTTTAACTTCATTGGTGATCAGGAAAACGCAAAACTAAAATAATGAATACCATTTCACACTCATCAGATTGGTGAACTTTTAACAATCTTGATAGCTTAAGGTTGTTTGTTATAGACGTAGTGAAGTGGCAACTCAGACCCTGCTAGGTGGGGTGCAAATGTGGGGTAACAATCACAGTGGGGTAACAATTTGATAATGTTTGTTAAAACTGAAGATATGCATACTGTTGCTCAGTACCTCTACTTCTAGATAAACACACTGTCTAAACTATTGCTCCTGGATCCAAAAGACAGACAGACCAGGATGGTCATGATAGCAGTGCTTGGAAATAGTGAAAAATTGAAAACAGCCTATATATTACCAATAGGACATTAGTTGAAGTATTTGTGGTTATATTCATATATTATAAATACCTAGAGCAGTTAAAAAAATAGAATAATTGGTCTACATGTACCAACCGTGCATAAATCCTGGAAACAAAATGTTTGGTGGCAAGAATAACTACACACATTGTTTATGGCTATACACATAACGCAGTAAAAACACAAAGACATGGGTAAGAAGGATATATATTCACTTCACAAAAGGGGTCACTTCCAGAAAGGAAGAGGATGGAAGACGTGACTCTTTAAGGTTTTTTTTTTTTAACTGATTTGAAGTAAAGATCATAGCATTGAACAAATCTGGACAGTGGGTATAAGAGTTAGGTTTTTCTCTATGCTAATCTGATGCCTGAAATTCTTTTGCTTTTATTTTTAAAGGCACACACAGAAAGATCCCCAAGTCTGTTCCTCGACGCTGAGGCACACCCTCATTTGGAAGACCCAGCTCTAGGATGAAACATCGTCACTGCTAAGGGAGCTACATCATTAGAAGCAGGAGCAGAAATAAGATGGGGAGTGGGGGGTTGGATCAGGTGTTGGGAGAGCAGAGGGTAGGAGGGCTTTCCCTGCATATATTCTCCAGAAGTGGCATCTTTTATTTAAGGTGGGAAGTTACTATGCTATGTGTTAAGGCCACAATGAAAATACATTAGAGGAGCCTTAATAAAAAACAAAGGTCAGGCTGTTCAGTTGTTTGACGATGCGCAGGGCAAGGTGGGGGAAGAGAGCACCTTTCTTATGCCCCTCTTCCTTCCCCGGAACATCCTCCTGCTGAGCTTCCAGGCTTACTCACTCTTCCTGTTAGAATCCAGCCACACTCGCCATAACAGTGGCTCAAAGGATGTCTCTAAGGGTACTTCAAAGGCCTGGTCACCCACGATACCATGGAGCATAGGACCTCATTTCTGTCATTGATCAGAATGACATTTCCCCTCCTCCTCGCATCACCTCCTCCGCACCAGGATTTCCCGTCCTCTGCACTGCTGACATTTGGGGCCAAATCAACCTTTGCTGGGGAGGAGGGGTGCTGTCCTGTGCATTATAGGGTTAGCCGTCCCTGTCCTCTCCCACTACCACGGTGCCAGGAGCACCCCCTCAATGCCAGCTGTGACACTTTGTCTCGAGAACCCCCAGCTCCAGATGACTGGCCGGATGCACTGTTAACTGGGGTTTCCATCCAGCAGCAGGTGATGGACAGAGCGCTCACTCTTGCTCTGCACCATGACATTCCAACAGTCACAAACAAAGCCTGGATACTTCACTGCAATGTTTCCCCAGGGGTGTCTGCTGACAGATAGGTTAGGCTGCACTTTATATTTAAACAGAAATGAGCTGGCTCCCGCCCCCCAGAGCCCTTTCCAGGCTCTGAAACTCTGCAGATGCATGTTTACAGGCAAAGTCAGACTCGTTTGGGAATGCCTCCGCATGGTTTAAGAATCTTGTGCTGCCCGCTTACCAGGCTCCACGTCTGAATTATTTGACATCTGGCAACAGAAGGGCTGAGTGAGTCCAGTGCACATCTCCCCTGACTAATCGTTTAGAATCAATAACCTGAGTCACTGATCCTGACATTTACTTATTCAGCACCGTCCTTAAAATCGTGATATATTTATTCATTTTCCACTTACTTCTCCTCTCTCCCCATCTCAGTGAATTAAATATCTCAGTGAAATACCCCAGGGCCTTCTCTCACCCACATGCTCTGTCCAGGCTGCTTTCTGCTTCTATTGGTGCTGTTTCCTCTTCCTCAGGGAACGCTCTCCTCTCCCAGACCTCTCTACCAGGTAAAGCCTTCTGCTTTCTCTACCACCCTCCCACTGCAGCCCAGACCAGGGCCACTAGCCATGCAGTCTCACAGCATCTTGGACCTTGGTTGGCAGGTTTAGCAAACAAAAATACAGGATGCCCAGTTAACTCTAACTTCAGACAAACTTACAAAAATTTTAGTAGAAGTATGCCCTGAATATTGCATGAGACATATTTATACATTAAAAGAAATTTATTTGTTGTTCACCTGAAATTAACTGGGCATTTTTATCCAGGACTTCTCCTTTGGGGCAATTACCACTGTGGAAATTATATTTTTATTTGAGTGATTAGCTCCCCAAAGACAATGAATAGGTTTCTCCCCTGTTTTTTTCCTGCCTCCCTGCACCAAGTTTTGGGCACGGAGGGCAAGGAATGAGTGTGATGAGGAAGGAAGGAAACAGGAAGGAGGAAAGGAAGGCTAGGTGGGACTGGAGCGCACGCAGGGGATGTTCTGTTGATAATGAACTGCTTTTAGGTCCCAGGAAGCCCCACACGGCTTTCTACTTCTGTGACTTTGCTTGGTCCCTTCCCCACCTGGTTAACTGAGCCCAGGGGTCCTTCCTGGGGGCCCCAGGCTGGGTCAGAAGCCTCTGAGCTCCAAATGCACCCAGATCCTCCCTCTGATGAAGCACTTAACATAGTGTATGATTATCTGTTAATACGTCTGTCTGTCTCACAAGCCCATAAATCCTTTGAGGGCAGGCACTGCATCTCATTCATCTTAGAAACCCCAGTAACTAGTCAGAGCAGGTCAGTGTTCAGCCAATATCTGTTGACATGTCAAGATGTCAAGCTGACTGTCTAATCTCAATGCTGCCCACAGGGAACAAGCCCTACTTTTATCCCTGGCCACCTTTAGGCTGGTCTTGACACACCATCCCATCAAACCAAATTAAGAAAAACAAAACCCACAAACTGACTCCTCTAGTGAGTAATGTCTTTTTTAAAAATGGAAGGCTCTGCTGGGAGATGGTTATTTTGCTTATCCAGAGCAAAATTGCTAATTGTTCTCTTGATTTGTATGTCTTCTCCATAAATACCCTTTACGATTCCCTGGGTCTCTTCTTTATTTCTTCTCCCAGCCCTCTGCCCAACCTGCCTCTAGGGTCCCCACGCACCTACCCCAAATCCCCACACCTGTAGTGTTCAAGTTCTTGTTTTTAGGCGGAGCTGTTTAGTCCTCTCTAGACTTCTCCAATTTGCACCCCACTCAGAGAATCCCTCAACCCCCTTGGAGAATTCTTCTTGGGAGTCAACTTCCTTAGAAGTCGGAGAAATGCAGGGGGATTTCAAATCAATCATTTAATTAGGGCTTACTGTCACATAAGATGGTGCTTTCAGTCATAGAGCAGGGTTGGGGTTAAGGTAGGAAATCATGCTAATTCAATGCAGAGAATGTAAGGTTTCTGGCATCAAGACCAGAACTACTGAGAAATGAGGTGTGGCAAGAGAGAGACCTATTGAAGGAAAGGAGACATAAGAGAAAAAGTGAAATTCTGAAGACCAGAAATCCTGATGTTTAGAATGGGCCCTTACACATCTCCCCTATACCTAAAAATGCTGGTTCCTCCTCCCTTAGACTGTTTCCTATGAATGCTGTTATGACTTCTTTATGCATCAAAGTCACCACTACAGTGCACCTGGGCATGATGGTACTGTAGAATGGAGTCAAGAGAAGGCCACCAGCTAAAGAACCCAGAAAGATTCCAAGGGATGCTTCTGAAAACACACATTACTCATTCTATTCTTCCCTTCTGCTTTTGCTGTTAGAGGCATGTGTATTTATAATTATTGTATCTTCTTGCCATATCAGCCCTTTCACCATTATAAAATGTCCCTCTTTGTCTCTAGGAACATATTTTTGTCTTAAAGTCTACTCTGTTCAACATTAGCAGAGCCACTACTGCTTTCTTATGTTTGCATGGTATGTATTTTTCCATCTTCTTCTTTTTGACCTATGTGTGTCTTTAAATCTGAAATATGTCTTTTGTGGGCAACATAGAGTTGGATCCAGTCTGACAACCTCTGCCTTTTGATTGGAGCATTTAACCCATTTACATTTGATGTAATTACTGATGTGGTTGGATTTATTCCTGCCATTTTGCTATTTGTGTTATATATGTCTGATGTCTTTTTTGTTACTCTATTCCTCCCTTACTGACTTCTTTTATGCTAAATAGATATTTTCTGGTATACCATTTTAATTTTTTTGTTTGTTTATTTGCTTATTATATTGTGTTATTTCCCTAGGCATTGCTCTAGCCCTTCAACTTTAAATTCTCATAAAACCCTAGAATTTTGTATCACTGAATCTAATCACTTACTTGTCTGATTGGTTGTTTTATTCCATTCCACAAAGATTTATCAAACATCTACATGTGTCAGACACTGCGGTAGACACTGGAGACTCAAAGATGAGCAGGTCATAGTTTCTGCCTCAAAAGAGGGGAATCACCCAGACAAGAGGGTCAGCCGTTACAATGCAGTGTGATTAGTGGTACATTACAGAGGATGATACCAATTAAAATGGTATGCCAGAAAATATGTTTCACACAACATAAAAGTCAAAAGGAGAGATATCTGTTTAACCTGTAGGATTCACATTGTGCAAAAGTCAAGTTCAGAAGCTTCCCAGCTTTAGAATACAGGTTAAATGCCTTACTGGTGAATGCCATTTTAAAGGAGCATTTCTTAACACAAAGCTGTTTCCTGTTTTAATTTTTAGTTACCGTCAGCACTGCTTTGTTGGTTGGATTATCATGCATCCAATACACCAGCTAGTTCTAGACAAAGATTCTTCTCCTTTGGCGCCATATTTTTACTCTCACGCTCAGCATCACAGTACCTGGCATTTAATGCTATGGATACAAAGGGGTCAACCAGTTGTATTGTTCACCATTGGGTGGCGAATGCCTTCTCAACCCTGCTATCTCCCTAAGATGGGTAGTGGCAGGGTGACCAACTGGCCTGATTTACTTAGGATTGATGGTTTCCTGGCACGTGGCACTTTTTAGTACTAAGATCAGGACAGTGCCAGGCAAACCAGGATTGTGGAATATCCTAATAGTGCTCATTGTTGGGCATATTTTC
Source organism: Manis pentadactyla (assembly GCF_030020395.1). Taxonomy (NCBI): domain Eukaryota; kingdom Metazoa; phylum Chordata; class Mammalia; order Pholidota; family Manidae; genus Manis; species Manis pentadactyla. Next base: position 70,673,505 of record NC_080028.1, read on the forward strand.
AGGTGACATTTTTCCCTCTTCCCCTATTCAGTTCAAACCTTCTTTCTAGCAAGAGACTGTTAATGCTACAGAGCCCACGTGAGTGACTTCTCACAAATACTCATTATAACCCGAATTCCACTAACTGAACTGTTGCTATATTCAAAGGAGTGCCTTTCAAATGGAATTCCCTAGGTATCAAGCTCCATTTTTCCTGCTTAGTCCTTCAGCAAGCTCACAGTATAATAGAGTAACAATCTTGTGGCTTAACACAGAGTTATTTACAGTCATAAGCCTAATGCACATCCCCAGAGATTAGAGTATTTGTCCATAGTGTCCTGGCTCAGGTGATTGCAGTATGTAGTGGGAGAGAGAAACAAATCCCATGGAAAACAGGTGGGGATGGACACTTGACAGGTCTTGGTCCTGTTCAACAGCTGGTTTAAGAAGAATTTGTTAGCACATTCAGGCTTCATCACCCTGTACCTAAGAAGTTTAGTATTTAATTATAGGCCATGGCTATGCTTAGAATGATTACAAGTTAGAAAATAGGGGGGAAAAACCAGTTACATATTTGTAGAATGAATCCCGAGTCTTGATACTATAGTCTGATTTCAATATAGCTTCACTTTGCAAAACATGCTTAAACATATTATACTACATTGCATTTATTATTGCAACATAAAGGAATGGAAATTAATTTTGCAAGCTCATTTTTTTTTGAGACTTTTAAAACACCCTAGAGATTATGAAAGAACCTCTTCTAGGAGACTGAAAATTCTTTGGTCTTAGATAGAGGATTTCACATATTTGAGTACCTCCATTGTTGAAACAGTACCATACTCTCAGTAGAACCTTAATAAATGTCCCAGGCTGAATCAAAGTGCTCTGAGAGCACTGGAGAGAGAAGGTTAGTAGTTATTCAATTAATGTCAAGTCAGGCTTTAGGAGTTTGAGAATTTTATATTTCTCTTATAAAATTGTGAGTAAAAAATGGAAGAACCCAGTATTTCTCTTGAAAATAGAAAATACGCTTGACTTCAATCAGGTAATAGAACTTAGCACACAGAAAAGAAAAAAAACTAACATTTTTCCTGACGTTCTTGGATGTGGTTAAACTTTCTTGTTTGTTCATTTCCTGCCTTGACAGTGAGTGACATCTCATATCTGACTGCCTGGTGGGGGACAGAAAAGTCATTGCAGTCCCTCTGGCTTCTTGACTAAGTGTCACCCCATGAATGCATCTCCTACCCACAGAAAAGCCTTTCCAGACTGAATATCACGGAATCAAAACCAGAAAGCCATGACTTGTAATAGCATTTTGGAAGTTCTTAAAAAGGTCCAAAAAATACATTAATATTCACACTTCCCATCAGGGAGCTTTTGCGCTGACCAGGCTCACTGACTGAATCTTCGCCTTTTCTCCCGTCTCTCACTGTTTTACCCTGAGTTCTGTTTTGGAAGAATTTTAGGTTTACAGAAAAGTTGTGAAGGTAGAACAGAGACCTCCCATGTACCCTTCACCCAATTTTCCCTGGTGTCAACATCTTACAGAACAATGGTACGTTGTTCAAAATTAAGAACTGATCATGGCTACCATACTCCACACTAAACCACAGACGTGATTTGAATTCAGGCAGTGTTTCACTGATGTCCTTTTCCAGATGCAGGATCCAATCCAGCATCCCACATTGCTCTTAGCATCTCCCATTGCTAATTATCAGGGCCACCCTATCCTAATTGGAGCAACTCAGCTCAGCTCCCTTTTCTCATTAGAGCTTGCTAAACACAAGACAACAGGCCCCAAATGGAATCACTTATGCTAAGCCTCCCACCACCAAACCGAGACTTAACTATGGCTTCGGCTCTCCCAAAAATGGCATCTGAAGCCAGTGGATCAGGAATCATCCGATTAAATTAGTTAGGTCAACTGCCTTGTAGATGCCTACCCTCCCCTGTAAGGAAAGTGACTTTGCCTTAACCATCCTGCTTTTTTCTCCGGTACTATTTCCTTGTTTCTGCCCCCTTCTGCCTGCAAAATCCCTTGCCTTGCTTTTATAGCTATCTGGAGCTCCTTTCTATCTGCTTGATGAGATGCTGCCCAAGTCATGGTTCACTGAATAAACCCAACCCAGGGGTCGGGTATGGGTATTGCAAAATCTTTACATTTGCTCAGTTGAATTATTTTAGCAAATATAATTCTCGCATTAAACACGTGAATTCATTTTTCATTCACTCTGCAGATATTAATGGAATGCTTGCCAAGTGCTGGGCAACTTAAACAGGTGTGATCCCTACTACAGCAGAACTGAGAGAACGCAGGCAGGTGAGATGTCACGGGAGGGAAAACAGTGTGCTAAGAGAAGAGGGTGTTGAGCCTGGGGGAAGGGACCAGGGCAAACCTTTTGGAGGCATTGGTATTTGAGAAGGAGTTTGCCAGGGGAGAGGGGAGAGAATCCCAGCAAAGGTGCACAAGGGACTGAAAGCAAGGGAGTGGGAGAGGTCCCAGGTGAGGCCGGAGTGGAAGACAGACGGATGCCCTCTTATTGTGAAATGAAAATATATCAGTGTATAATGGTCGAATCATTATGTTGTATAGCTGAACCCAATATAATGCTGTGTATCAACTACATTTCAATTAAAAAATAAATCAGAAAAATGTATCAAAACAAACCAATTGATAATTGCACATTAATTGCTTTTCTCTCTGCATCCCCAAGCACTTCGTTCATGTGTTTACCATAGCTGGTGTGTGTCATTATTTCTTTGTCCCTCTCCCCCACTCGACAGCGTACCCCTTGAAGGAAGCAACTCTGTCTTACTCATCTCTACTCTCCTCCCTTCCACTGTTCCTAGGAGAGCCATATGCACAAAAGGAAATCAAAACATGCCTTTATTGAATCAGAGTGGACTCTGTTGCACCTTATTCTCATTTCTGTAGCTCCAAAGTATACAAGTTACATCTAACATGTCAAGCACTATTTTCTTGGAAGCCTCTAACTTCCCCTGCTCTGAACAGCACACAGCTCTACCTGAAGATGTCCCCCATCCAAATACCAAAGGGAAAGAACTCTGTCTTCTGTCCATAAGGAGGAAAGTATGCCCAGATAGTAGAGGCATGTGGGAAAAGGGGCCACATTCCAAAATGTGACTTGTCTCTCTTTAAGAAGCAGGATTCAGAGGCAGAGGAGGATTGGGGGGGGGGGAAGGGAGGGAAGGGGGACAAAGGGACATCTGAAAGGATGCCTTGGGTGGTTATCTCAAGCTGGCAGGATCCTTCTAAACGACATGCCCTCTCTTTTATAATCTTCAGTGTAGTGTTTTTTAATATAAGAAAGTATGAGCATTAACCTTCTTATTATCAGAATAAAAGAGTGGTTATATTTTTGGAAAGGGGAAAACAGCCTTACTGTTTAGCAGCCGTGGGTAGAGGGATTTCTCTCTGCAAGCATTCCTGGGGCTTCCTCTGGTCATAGCATCTCTGCTGCATTTCCAGAGGACAGTGGGATTGGCAATCAAGATGCCCCACCCTTCCTGGCCAAAGGCTGGGTGCTGCTAGCTAAGTCAACATTCACAGGCTACATTCTGGCTATATTTGGCTTTGACCTTGGCTTAGACCATTTTCTCCATGTGGGTCATTAGTCTAGGCCAGGAGTGGACAAGTCTATGAGCCAAACCTACCCCACCACCAGTTTTGGTCCGGCCTGTGAGCTCAGAATGGCCTCTACATTTTGAAAGAGTTGAAAACAAAATCAAAAGAAGCGTATTTCCTGACATGGAAAACTTCTGTGAAACCCAAATCTCAGTGTCCATAAATAAGTTTACTAGGAACACAGCCATGCTGATTCACTCACGTATTCATCTCTGGCTGCTTTGGGCCAGAGCAATAGAGTAGCACAGTTGTCAAGAGAGACCGTACATCCTGCAAAGCCTAAAATATTTTGCTACCTAGCCCTGTACAAAGTGTGCCAAGTTCTGGCCTAAGCATGAGAAGGAGAGTAGAGGCTCCATCCCTGCTCTACAGGTGCTAAATACCAGCTGGGTGTGACAGTCCCCACGTGACTGAAGCACACCGAGGACACCTAAGTATTGAACTGCCTAGGATGGAGAAAGTGTAACAGGAGGTTAGAAATGGAAGTAATTCTTCAAAAGAAAAGGTGGACTGGAAGGAGTGGAGGGCTTCTCGGGGAGGGGAGACTGAGACCTCCTCCTGCCCTTCTAAGTAGGAGGGGCTTGGAGACCATAATCTAGATGGAGACTTGAAGCCACATTGGCATTTTCCTTTACATAAGGGGCTAGAGGATGGTTTCAATTGTGTATCTTAAGTAAAGGGAGTAGGGGAAGCAGGGAGATAGATGGATCTGCCATGCCAGCAAGGAAAGAGAGGGTCCAGTTGAGGCAGAAAGAAAGAAAGGAGGGTGGAAGGGCACAAGAAAGGGAATAACAATGATACTGACAACAGAGCAGCAGCTATGAGCCCATGTGCTCTGCGCATTGTGCTCAACACCCTACAGGCATTATCTCAACCACTGTTAGGTGGTAGTTACCTAATATCCCCATTTTACAGGTGAGGATGTAAAGGGCACTAATCCACTCAGATCAGGGGTGCATTTTAGAGCATGAAGGGAAATCAGCTGGTTGAAAGGGAAGGAAGGTACAGATTGTGGAGGCAGAGCATATGATACTCCAATGAAAAAGTAAAAACAATGGACAAAATATGGTAGGAGATTTGGGAATTGACCACAGAGGCAATGGGAAATTTTTGACAAAGGGAAAGATGAGCTGAAAACAGAGGGATAAGAAAGTGGGTCAACAGCAGAACCAAGGGCAGGAGGCCAGTTCTGAGGTGGGCATGTGTGCCCCGGAATTCACAGCATGCATTAACCTAGCAAAGATTACAACAGTCAAGAAATATGTCACTCAGTTGCACTCAACAATTGCCAGACTTACTGACCACAGGCTTTCCTTTTTCTTAGAAAGCCTATTCACAGCTGCTATGCCTCAGAACATGGTTTAGAAAAATGCTGCCTTTGAGAAAAGGCCTACAGTCATGGGGGAGAACACTTTATTGGACAATGAGTATCCAGATGGCTGATTTTATAAATACAGCAAAAAGGCAAATAGTTACATGGGTTTCTATCTTTAAATCTTGCCTCTGATATGCTCCTTTGTGAAGTCTCCAGATCTTTATACACTGAGCAGCAGCATATGTCAAGCTAGAAAGTAATCGAACACAGAGGGGTTTAGACTCACTAGCCAACATCAAGCTGTTTTACTTTATTTTTAGATAATAGAACTGGCAGCTGAGTAAATACTGTAAATATAGATACCTGATTCTAATCCCACGGAGGCCAAAGGAATTTAACTTTCAAGGCCATTTTTAGAAGCTTGTTAGAGGCTTGCCCACTATCCCTACCTCCCTGGGAAATGAAGCAATGCTCCTCAGTTGCTTGGAAATTAACTAACTTGATGCAATTCAGCAAATGTGCATTGAATTCTTAGTGTGTCCATCCCTGTGTTAACAGCCTTTTCTTTGAAAGGAAGAGATATTAACAGGTAGGGTAATGACCCTGAACTTAAAAAATACATATGCAGTGGATAATTTTTGTTTGCAGAGCAGCTAAATGCATAACCAAGAAGTACTGGATTTACCTTCTCAAAGTTTCAATCAAGCTGAATATCTGGTGCTTTAAGAAGTCAGTCAAATATCCACCATTTGGCATCAAGAGATAAACATCTGGATAATTAATATACTGAACTTTCAGCCATTTCTTGGTCCCCTCTGGACTCCATGCCTCCATGCACAGACTTTCACTTGACTAAGTTGCATTTGAAATCATGTTCTGCTCTAAAGGATCATTTTCTTAAGTGGGACTCTTAGAAACTCGTAGTTTTCTTTGTGCTTGAAAACTGGTTAACTCAGAACGTGAATTCTCATGGCTTCTTCTTCAGGAGAGCATGTAGGTCCTGTAGGGAAAAAATGTGCTTCAGTGGAAAACTATGCATAGTTTAGAGGTCACCTGTCCAAGCTATCTGATTTCTATGCTCTCCTTGTCTTTGAGCTGTTTTACCACTCTATAAGTAGTAGGGAACTGATAACACAAAAATAATTCTTACACATGTGCAAATTCCCTCCTGTCTAGTTCAGGTCCAGCTGACTTCTCTTTCTTCATGGAAAACTCAGTTTTATTTTCATTTGCCTCTTCATTTCAATGTTCCTGATCTATAAATTAGCCTATTCTTCAGATTCTTTTGAATCCATTATAACCTCTACCTGGCTCCCTTCACGATCGAGTAGAACAAAATCTTTAATGTGTTCATTTTTATATCTTTGTGAGGGTCATGATTTTAGCTGGTTCTGAAAATCATCCTTTAACAGTAATAAGGGAAGATACCTTAACTTCTTTCGTATTCCCTCAAATATGCCTTTGTCTCTGGCCCCCTGCCCCATTAAAACTATGGGTGAGTTTCTACCACACCTGACACACTGTCACAAAGCGGTGGGCTGTTTCTTTGGGAAACACACTAGCTAATGGATGATTACCTTTTCTAAATTCAGTAAGTTCTGCTTTCTTCCCTCAGGAAAGGAGCTGAATCAATGGAGAGGCTGGTCCACCAAACACAGGTTACACATCTCTCCATCTACGACAAATGTTTTAATACTTGCTATTGATAATAATAGTAATACTGTGTTTTATATTCAGAAATGAACAATGGATCTAGGGCAACCGGACACATGGGTTGAAATGTTTTCCCAAGAGCAGCGACAGATTTACAATTTAGGATTTAATAATTCATTTCACTGAGAGATTCCAGGTGTTTGCGAATTATGGTCTGGTAAAGGAAATTCTTTATTAGGAAGGGAATGCTTATTTACTTAGCTCCTTTTGAATATACAGGATAACTGGGTTCAAGAGCTAGCCCTGCTTTTGTCTAGTTTGAACACTTGGGAAAATTACCTTCCCTCTGGGGTAGGGGTTCCTAATACATTAAAAAGGGAGGTGGGGGAATAGGCTAATTTTATTGATAGCTACTCAGGGGACTCTAATATGCAGCCAGAGTTAAGAATCACACAGAACTAGATAATTTCCAGCAATAACATTTTTATCCTATGCCCTGGAAGCAAATTGAATATAAACATAGACAGATGTATACTCACACTGTCCCTCTTAAGAGAAGCAAGAGACACCTGAATCATGTGGAATATCTGATTTCTTAGTGTACCTCTGTACTTAGTCCACTTCTGTACTTAGTATACTTCTGGTACTTAGTATAGAAGTACACTAAAAAATTCATCTAAAAACATTAAAAGAGGCACTGGACATTCTTTTTCCTCCCCACCCCACCATGAGTATTGCTCATTTCAGTCTGCAAAATTGAGATGTCATCTGCCATCTGGTGTGCTCTATTTTCTTGGTCCCTTTTATTACCGTCCGTGTGCTCTTTTGGGGTGGTAATAAAGAAAAAATGGTCAGTCCCTGGACACAGATAATGTTCCAGAGAAAACTTAGAGTCAGTGTTCTCTGGGCTGATATACATCCTCTTCATTTTGGTAGCAGAGTTAAGGGCTGTTGTTTGAAAGGTATTTCTATTTATCCACATGATGCATTTTCTTTGTTAGAAGTGACAGTGATAATTTCTTCTTCAGTGTGTAGTAAGTAGAAACCTTTCCCAGGCAGGAACACCTTGAGGAAAATCAAATCCATTTTGCTTAGGGAGACTTCTTCATGCTTCAGGAAGCTCATAATCATGTTTCTCTTGGCTTAATCCTGAGTACATCCAATACAGTTTTTATTGCCAGGGTTTTGTGTGTGTGAACAGAAAACAGTGAGACATCCAGACAAAAAAAGGGCAAAAACCTAGGGACCACGATGAAAAGAAGAGATAAATAAAATTATTTGGACTCTTCCACATCATAAAACTAGAAAATCTGTATCAAAAAAAGGATTAGACCTGATCAGTGGTTCTCCACTGGGGACAATTCACACTTCTGTTGAAATGTTGGCGTTGTCTGAAGATACGTTTGGTTACAGCTGAGCAGGAGTGTGAGGTGGTGCTACTGGCATCTAGTGGGTAAAGGCCAGGGATGTTGCTAAACATCATACAGTTCCCAGAATAGCCCCCCACAACACAGAATTCTACAGCCTCTAATGTCAGTGTTAATAGCACTGATTTTGAGAAACCTTGGACAAATGGACTCCAAATTTCCTTCCAGCCCTAGGACACCAAGATGCTTTTAAAAATAGAAACAAGCCCAAGTGGAGTCATTTGCCCCCCAAACCAAGACTCAGTTACAGTTTCAACTTATTCCAGAAATGCAACCTTTTAACAGTCAATCAGGAATTTTCTGGTCAGTGCCAATGAGGTCATCCATCACATGGGCCCTCTCCACCTCCCCACAAACCAAGAGGAGGTAATCTGCATGATAAGATGCCTTGCTTTTATTCTTAAGGGTAAATTTCTTCTTCTAATTTCCTTGTCCCAGCTTCCTCCCTGTAAAAACCTTCCATTTTGTACAACTCCTTGGAGTATCTCTCCTTGCTAGAGGGGAGGCTGCCTGACACATGAATCATTTAATAAAGCTAATTAGATCTCCAAATGTACTCAGTTGAATTTTTGTTTTTTAACAATGCCAAAATGCAACTTCCATGCCAAATATGCAAACTATTGCTATAGACTCTCAAAATTCTTATGCTGAAGCTCTAACCTATAGGGCCTAGAAGGAGGTAGTCAAGGTGAAATGAGGTCATAAGAATGTGACCCTCATCAGATAGAATTCGTGTCCTTGTTAGAGGAGACATCAGGGAGCCCTCTCTCCCACTCTCTCTCTTTCTTCCCATGTGCTTGCACAAAGGAGAGGTCAGAAGGCAGCCTCCTATAAGCCAAGAGTAAAGGCCTCAGAATAAGCCTATCTCACCAGTACTTTGACCTTGGACTTTCCACCTTCCAGTACTGTGAGAAATAAGTTTCTATTATTTAAGCCAACTAGTCCATGGTATTTTATTATGACTGCCCAAGCAGCCTAGTATATCTATTTATAGTAATCCCTACTGTTAACATATTCTGATGTATTCACTATATGCTAGGCACTGTGCTAAGCATTACACATACCTTATCACACTCCTCAATACACCTCTGTGAGGTGGAAATGATTATTATCCCAGAATCATATCGAAGAGTAAATGAAGGTCCAGAGAGGCTAGTTATGCAATCAGCCTAACAGCAATTGGTTAGTAAGTGGGAGGGGTGAGCTGTGAACCCAAGCAGCCTGATCCCTAGTAAAGAATATAGGGATATTTAATTATTGCAAGACACCACCTTCCTAAATTCCTAAATGTACTTGAAATAGTAAACTTTAAGACAGAATAAAGAAAAGGGCCAGGGCAGAGTGAAATTGCCAGGGAATGTGGAAGCCAAAAATCTCTGTATCTTCCTCACAAAGTCAAACACAGAATCATCACATGGCCCAGTAATTCTGTTCCTATATATATATACCCCAAAGAATTAAAAACAGGTACTCAAGCAAATACTTGTTCACAAAGGTTTATAGCAGCATTTTTCATTAAAGCCTAAAGGCAGGAACAACCCAAATGTCCATCAACGGATGAATGAATAAAGAAAGGTATATTCATAAATGAAATATCATTTAGCCATAGAAAGGAATGAAGTGCTGATATAAGCCACAACCTAGATAAACCCTAAAAACATTATGCTCAGTGAAAGAAGCCAGACACAAAAGGTCACATATTGTATGATTCCATTTAAATGAAACATCCAGAATAGGCATTTATAGAGACAGAAAGCAGTAATTGCTAGGGACTGGGAGAAAGGGCACATGGGCAGGGACTGTCTAATGGGTAGGGGATTTCCTTTTGGAATGAAGAAATGTCTTGGGTCCAACCACTGTGGAAAGCCATATGGAGGTTCCTCAAAAATCTAAAAAGAGAAGTACCATACAACCCAGCAATTCCACTTCTGGGAATCTAGGCAAAGAAAATGAAATAACTAATGCAAAAAGATATGGTCACACCTATGTTGTTCACTGTAGCACTGTTTACAAAAGCAAAGATATGGAAGCAACCCAGGGTCTGCTGACAGATGATGAATGGATAAAGAGGTGGTACATATACATAATGGAATATTAATCAGCCACAAAAAAGAATAAAATCTTGCCATTTACAACATGTTTGGACCTACAGGGTATCATGCTAAGGGAAATAAACCAGGCAGAGAAAGACAAATACCGTATGATTTCACTTATATATAAGTGGAATCTAAAAAACACACAAAAAAGAAACAGACCCACGTATATAGACAGTAAGACTGTTGGTTACTATAGGGAAGTGGGTGGGGGGACGGGTGTATTAGGTGAAGGGAATAAAGAGGTACAAAGAGGTCAAATAAGTTAGACACAGGAATGGAAGTACAACATAGAGAATTTAACCAATCATATTGTAGTACCTTGGGATGATAATGGGATAACTATACCTACTGTGGCAACCATCTGGTAATGGATACCATTATCCAGTCACTATGCTGTACATCTGAAACCAACATAATATTGTATATCAACTTTACTGGAATAAAAAAAGAAGAAAAGAAATGCCTTGGAACTAGATAGAGATGATGGTTTCTTAAGACTGTGAATGCCCTAAATGCCACTGAATTGTACACTTCAAAGCAGTTAAGGGTTAATTTTATGGTATGTGAACTTTTAGCTCAAAAAAAAATCTCTATCTTGGTAGAGAATAAAGACATATAAGCTAACCTAGTCTTGGCTTTGGATAAGCATTTGTGAAATAAAGCTCTATCTAAGGCAGAACTGATCCCCAGGAAAGCAGACCTCTTCACCCCTGGAACCCAGCCCAGCCTCCTGGGCCCCAGCTGGGTGGATGTTGTTTGCATGGTTTTAACCATCAAGATGTGCTTCCGACTTGTTCGTTAAGCTTCAAAAGATTGGAGACTGACGAAAATTAGACTTGGGGTGGATTAATGATTGTGCATTGAGCATTGACCCCCCTATACAGAATTTGATTGTTGTCAACAACCATTTGATCAATAAATATGAGAGATGCCCTCACAAAAAAAAAAAATATATATATATATATATATACACGCACTTCCAATTGTAAAATAAATAAGTAACCAGGATGTAATGTATAGCATAAGGAATATAGTCAAAATATTGTAACAACTTGGTATGGTGATAGCTGGTACCTAGAATTATCATGTATATAAATGTTGAATCACTGTGTTGTACACCTGAAACTAATGTAATACTGTGTGTCAACTACCCTTCAATAAAAAAATAAATAAAAATAAAAGATGTGCTCTGGGGATGCCTTCCCTATGTCTGTTTAAACAGATGAAGACGGATGGATCCTGCAGTGGTGGATGGGAAGCCCCGGGGCTAAAACAGCACTGTGCAAACACAGAGCAGGTGAAATGATCATGCCTGGCCTGCTGGGTGTGGGAGAATGAAATGGAATCAAATGGAAATAATTTAAGCACTATAGTTCCTTGTCTAAATGAAGGCCACTTTCGAGAGCCAAGAGCTAAAAGCATTTTACCACTGAAGTAGGGCCTGGACAAGTGCACAGCTGTCAGATGTCTTAATTCGTTCCCAAACTAAAGAGGGTGCTGTAGGCTGAATGTTTTATGTCCCCACCTCCCAAATTCATATATTAAAGTCTAACCCTCAGTGTGACAGTATTAGGAACTGGGGTCTTTGGGAGGTGATTAGGTCATAAGGGTGGAACCCTCCTGGATGGGATTAGTGCCCTGACAAAGAGGCCCCAGAGAGGTCCCTGCTCCTTTGCCACATGAGGACACAGCTACAAGACAGTCTATGAAGCAGGAAGCCTTTGCCAGGCACAAAATCTACCAGTCACCATGATCTGGGACCTGAGAACTGTGAGAAATAAATCTCAGTTGGTATAAGTCCTCAGTCTATGATCTCTGTTAGTAGCAGCCAAACAGACTAGGAGGGGTATAAGAATGGGGAGAAAAACATGAGTTAAGCAAAGTCTAGTTTGTCTCTTCCTCTGCTCATGATTGCCTACTTCCCCAATTTTTCTCTGACTCTGGGATTATGGAGAGTGAGTTGTTTTATTTCTTAACCTTGAGGATCCCCAGGAGAATCTGTCAAGTGGAAACTGCAATGGGAAAGGTCAAAGTGAGAATGGTCAGTCCTGTGATGACCCAGACCTTTAAAAAAATGACCAAGAATAGGATTCCACAAACTATTTCAGATGTCACTCCCTTTAAAAAATATGGAATGCCAATGGAATTTAATCTAGTTGTAATTTTACAAATTGCTGTAGAGGGAAAGGTGTGGACTTTTTAACTGGACAGTCTTACTTTCAAATCCCTTTTCCATTGATTAATGGGAAAAGATTTTCATCTTCTGTGCTCCTGGATTTCCATATATACATGTGAAGACAAACAATGATTATAGAGTTGTGATGAGGATTAAATCAGGTAAAACTGTATCTCCTCAGTTCTGAGACCCATATTTTTCCCCTACATTTTAGCATTTCTCAAGTTAGGCTGTTCCTTCTCCCATCCCACAAATACATAATTTAACATAAATACTGAAGTATGATAATGTCATAAGTAGATATGTTTTTCCAGTGAAATACTTGTTTAATTTTCTTTTGTGCTTGGCTCTTCATTATTGCGTCCTCTCTCTGCCCCTCACACCAGCCCTGGCCTGGATCCCTTCCCCTGAGCAGCCCATGGCAATAGCTTGTTATGCATTCTTCCATGTTTTTCTCCTACGAATAGAATCATACACATGCAAACACACACACACACACACACAAGGATGCATATATATTATATGTGCCATAGAGAGAGAGATAGACAGACACAGAGACAGGAAGAGACAGAGAGGATTTTGTGTCACAAAAATGAGATCCTGTTACACTTTCCAGAGTCTTATTTTTCTCCCTCAGTTATACCTCTCAGACAGCCATTATTGCTCTAATTTGTTCCCTTTTAATAGATCCATAACATTTCACAGTGGGTGAAAATAGTTTATTCACCAATTCTACTGATGGGCCTTTGTTTTGTGTCCAGTTTTTTGTCTGTCTGTTTTGCACATGTCTTTGAGCACTGGTGGTTTTATTTCTATTGCATAGAGTCCCAGATGTCAGTCTGTTGGGTCAAAGCATATGAGTATTTTAAATTTTAATAGATGTTTCCTGTTGCTTTCCAAAAAAGGCTGGAACACTCCCCAGTTCCTCCAGCAGTGTCTATGATGACTCTGTTCTCTGCATGAAATTAAAAGGTCTTTTAATGGACCAGTACATTTAATCATAAGGCTGTGCCGGTTTTTTGTTTGTTTGTTTCTGTTGTTCCAGAAAGTCGTGACTATGAATGTTGTTCCCCCTTTGCTGACATCTAAGGATCACAGGGATGTGGTATTTATTATGTAAAGCACATCACCCAAATCGACAAAGCTCCAGAATACCAGAGTTCAGAGCATTCTCCGTGTAACTGTCCCCACCCCCTGCCATTCTCAATAACGGCACCTACTCCTGTTGTTTTATATCTGATCTGAGAATATTGCCTCCTTCACTCGGAACAGGAAAGCAAGAATCCTAATCACATCTCAGCATCAGGAACAAACCATCTAAACCAAGAGACAGGCAGACCACGCAAACCAAGACTCCAGCTAACTATGTTTTTTAGTTTGGTGATTTTGAAGGTTTACAAAGCACAAGTAAATTGTTCACACCTCAGTCTTTGTGGATTAACAGCTGCCCAGTTCGGCAACTATTGATTGAATGAGAGGCTTGCAAAGGCTGGCTGATGTGGTAGACACTGGGCATTCAGCTTTCAGCAATGAATGCCACTCAGGGTTTCTTGCAGCCATGGCCCACCCAGGAAGATAGAATAAAATCATTGCCCTTGGGTTAGCCCGTAACAGTTGGTTTGACCCTATTAGGACTCGTCTTCTTGAGGGACTGCAAAAACATGCCTGCTGCAAAACAACTGAATTAATCTCTGGACAACATTTAGTTCAGAGGACACTGGGTCAGCAAACAGGCCTGAATTCTGTTTCTGAAGGATGGGGAGGGGTGCAGCATCTCTTGGTCCTCTGGTTTTGCATCATTGAAAACAGGGACTGCACCAGTAGACCCTTCTCCTCTCCACTGCTCCATCCCAGATTCATTGAACTATAATGGACTAACAAAATTGGAAGATATTTAAAGTGTATGTTGGGGTGATTTGATATACATAAACATTGTAAAAGGATCCCCCATCCAACTAGTTAATCAACACAGCCATCACCTGACATATTTACCATTTTTGGGTGTGAGAATGCTTAAATTCTACTTTCTTAGCAAATTTCAATTTTGTAACCCAGTGTTATTAACTATAATCACCACATTTTACATTAGATCCTCAGCCCTTATTCATCTTATAACTGATCGTTTGCACCCTTTTTACCAACCTCTCCCTGTTTCCCTCATCCCCCAGCCCCTGGCAACTCCTCCTCTACGCTATTCCTGTGAGTTTGACTTTCTACACTTTTTCTGATGTCATATATAAGTGATACCATTGCAATATCTGTCATTCCCTGTCTGACTTACTTCACTTAGTATAATGCCCTCAAGGTCCACCCATGTTGTCACAAATGGCAAATGGCAGGATTTCCTTCTTTTTCATGGCTGCATAGTACTTTGTTGTGTGTGTATGCCACAACTTCTTTATCCAGGCATCCATTGGTGGATACTTAGGTTGTTTCCATGTCTTGGTTATTGTGAATAATGCTGCAGTGAACATAGAAGAGCAGAGATCTCTTCCATATCCCATTTTCATTTCCTTCAGATATACACCCAAAGTGGGATGGCTATACCATAGGGTAGTTCTATTTTTACCAGGATTTTATGGAATCCTGACATAATTATGACCATCTTATAATGCAGTTGTTGTTCATGTGTTACTCAAATAAACATGCCCCTGGAAGCCCTGGTCTGGTGCAAATAGCCTGGATGCTGTGCGCTCCCCTGCAGTGATTCCTTAACCTGTTCACCTGCTCCCGAAGGGGCAGGACAACCCCTGCTCTTTGCCCATTCTGGTAAAGAGGAAATCAGAAAATGCATGAAAAGCACAAATTAGAAAATGCTGTACAAATGGAAGTTTATTGTTATTATTTCTCCCATAATCCCTGCACCCTTTAAACCCTATTGACAGCAAAAGCGGGCAGCATCAATGCTGATGGGCTAGTGATACTGTTATTTCCCACCTATCACATTGCCTGCTCTTACAAGACTCTCTTTTTGACCTGTCAGACAAGCCTTCCAAAAATGCTACTTTCTTTACCTCTGTTCCTTATCCTCCAATGGCTACACACAGTCATTTTTAATCTGCTTGGGCCTGGTGTTCCAGAAAGCCAGCATGGAACAGAGGCTCAAGCCTGTTGAACAGGTGAACAGTCAAGAACGAATGGCTCATATGGTAAACTGTTACTGGGGGAGCTTTGTGAGCGATGGTCTGAGGGCTACACTAACCAGCTTTGCCTGTGCTGGTCTCCAACCCGCAGGCTCACCCAGGTAACAGGTGATTCACGTGAGGGAACCAAACCGACAAAGCCCCAGGACACAAGAGCTCAGAAAACAGAAAAATGCTCCTGTGTGGGCCCTGACCCTTGGGATCCCCACCTGCCTGCCTGGGGCTGGCAGCTCACCTGAAATATCCTCATTACCTCTGTTCACCTGTTGAGGCCCTGCCTAGCCCTCAGGGCCAGTGCAAAACTCCTCGCTGCCACCAGGCTGAAGTCCCCCTGGAGGAGCTAATCACTTCTTGTTTCCCACTTGTACCTTTAATGAGTGTTTGTTTCATTTTCCTGGTATTATAAATTCTGGTGTTCTTTACACCTGTGTCCCCACACTCCCCACATCTGTCAGCTTCTTAGGATTGGGAATTGTGCCTGTTTCTTCTCCTATCTCTTCAGCATCTTTCACAGTACGAGGAATCACAGTCAATGGCTGGGAACATTAAAAGTCACACAGGGCTCCAGAGGTGCCACTTACCAGCTCTAGGACCTTCAGCAAGTTTCTTAACTTCCCCCGTGCCTCAGTTTCCCCACCCATAAGTGGGGAATAAAAACTCTGCTGACTTAAGAAGGCCGTCATGACAATTTAATAAACTCAAGTTCATAGCTAGAACTCATTAACTACTATTAATATTAATAAGTAGTTAATAATTAATCAGAGAGCAAGAATAGGCACCAATGATTTTTCCTTCAGTTGACGTGTAAGAATGAAATGCTTGTAAAAATGAAACTTGACAAACACAGAGAAATGTAAGTAAACGGGTGTGTTCAAGGCATATACTAGATACTCCCATATTCAAGGTCTTCATAATCCTGTTATTATCGGTCCTACAGTAAGTTCCACAGACAGCTGCCCATCCAGGCATAGGGCAGAGCCTGTCACATCTCCTACATCTTAACCTGGCACTCCATCTCCCAGAAGACAATCCATGCTGCCCTTATCCCTTGTCACACCTTTCACACCCAAGGAAATTCCTATCATTTATCCAAAATGGGACTGATTAAGAAGGAACCAGATGATTGACTTTGGAATCAAAGAAGGGGTGACATTGATCATCACTTGTCCCCTATGCTCTTACTTTCCATCCAGTAGCTCGTATGACCTTTTAAAAACAAAAACAGCTCATGTTAGTCTCCTGCTTAATACTCTTCAGCAGCTTCTCCTGCCATGGGAACAAAATCCATACTTTTTTTTTTTTTTGTAACCATGACCTACAAAGGCTTACCAGTCTCTGATTCATCTTCACTCTCTCTCCTGACACTCTGGGTTCCAGCCACCCTGGCCTTCTGTCTCTTCCTCAAACACACTAAGGGTCTTTGCTTTTGATCCCTGATATTTATGTGACAAAATGTCACCTCCTTACAGAATCATTTCCTGACCACTGGTGGGGAAATATCCTTCCTGTATTAATGTGCATGTAATACTTATCATTAGTTGAACTACGTTATTTGTTTGCTTATGTTATCTGACACCTCCATTCCCAGCCCATGTCCTGTTTCCCTGAATAAAAGCATCATGTGGGCAGGAACCTTGTCTGACTTTCTCAGCACCATATCCACAGCCACTAGACCTGGCACTGCCTACTTATAAAGCACTCAATACCTATTTATCAAATGAATAAATAGGGGTGGGGAGCAGATTGCAGTCACTTTTCACTTTTAATTTTTATATTTCAGGTGAATTTGAATTTTTATAAAGTGCATGCTCTATGTCTGTAATAAGAAAAAAGAAATAATGCCCAAACTAAATAATATTGAAACAATAAAATCAGCTTATTTAATCAGATGAAAGTAACACGCACCTTTCCCAATACACCTGAGACCAATATAATATCATCTGCATTTCAATTAAAAAAGAAAAGCACAAATGAAACCCACAAAATATTAAAATACAAAAAAAACCCTTCCCAATAATCTACTATGTAGATTGCCAGCCATCTATATTATTTCAGTCTCCACACTGCTGATTAAACCTGAAACACTGGCTAGTTTAATGATCTCTTTGCTAGTCAGTATGCACCCTTGCACTTTTAGATAATAGTCATCTGCCCTGGGCTTATAGAAAGATTGTTGCTTGAGCTTTCCACTCAATTCCAATCTCCTACTCAGAGCACATTTCTTTCTGCCTCTCCGCTTTTGCCAGGGCTGTAACTTCTCACGGCATTTCCTCCTTACTGCGCCACCCTCTCTCCCCACCGTTTTCCCTGTCCAAAATCTTGACCATCATTTAAGGCACATTCAAACCTATCTAGAAACAGCCCCAATGGCCATCAACCATGCTTTTAAAAAGCTCTATGCTTTTTCAGAAAGCACCTTGTCTTTGTGTCTCCCTCAATTAATTACAGTTTGGCAGGAAGCAATATTTTATATATCTAACCACACTGAAATGTCACTCTACATTTTCCAACCGGGTAAAATAAAAAACAGAGCAAAACAAAAAATGCTGGTAAGTGGAAAAATGAGAGCAGATGAGAGCAATCGCTCAGGAGCTTTCCCATAGGAGAAAATACTATGTGGTTTTCAAGGGTCCAAAAGCCATACCCCACACATTCCCATGAGCAGGAAGGAGGTATATATACACAAAAGTTTTTTGGAATTTATAAGGAAACGGACACAAGGAAAAACTGAGGGCAAGCTTGGAGTAATCTCCAGTGTTCTCAGACGCCATCCACTTACATTCCATTATGACAACCATTCAGCGTTGATTGAGGGCTTATGGCATGCCAAGCACTGTGCTAAATGCATTATATAAATTATCTCATTTAACCTTCCCAACAGCCTGAAGAGGACGTTACTATTAGCTTTTTGGAGGAGGTCAGAGAGAAGATGAGACCACCAGTTGATCCAATAGCTGGACCCGGGCAATCGGAAATGCCTCACTCCTGTCTTTGAAATGTACCGGTGTTCCCACAGTGGGAGCTGTTCCAAGGGCATGGCTTTGAGAGAGCAATGTGTGGTTGAGACCATCTGGACACTACATGTGGCTGAACGCTGTTGAGACCTCTCTATAAATATTTAAGATTCTGGCAGGTAGGTGTGCAGATCTATTTATCTTGCAGCCACCCAAGACAAGCCTCATCTGGAAGTTCCCTTGTTTATTAAACCTGCCACCTACCTGTCTGGAGGGGCCTGCCTCTTTCTTTGGTCTCTCCCTGCCCTCCATGTTTGATCGGGGCCAGGTTTGAATTTCATTTGGGGGAAGTGCCCAAGATCTTGAACCAGCATATCCCCATTTTACAGATAAAGTAACTGATAGGAAGGTTCAGCAGTTTCCCCAGGGTGAACAAAGTTGTAAAGAGTTACAGCTGGTTTGGACCCATTCACCTGATTTTGAAACTCCCATTCTTTGCTCTGATACTATACCTGTCATCTATCTAAAAGCTGTAATTTAAATTAAATATATCAGTTAATAAACAGGTTCTTCGATCATTCTCCCTTTTTCAATTATTTTTAAGTAACACATACTCAGTGTTTAACATAAAATATTTAAATATGTGTAGAAGTTAGACAGAGCATGACTTCTTCTTAAATGGGCCCCTCTTTATCCTCCAGCACTTCGTGCATTACAAAATTGGCTTGGTAATTGTTTGTTATGCCACAGAAACAACAGCATTAATTTTCATACCTCATTAATAAATAAACAGAGCCCCCAGATGTTATGGAATGGATCTACAGATCACCAGGGAGTTGAGAGGCGTTCAAAAAAAAACCTAATTTAATAAAAAGCCAGGATGCAGACAAGAGTCTATACATCAAAACTTGCTAAAGGTAACAATTCAGATTTAAGAATCAAAACTGGGACTCTGGATCAGTGCTTAAGATTTCACATTTGAATAGGCAAGAAGAAAAAGAAGCAGATGTGGGGATCCACAAAAAAGCAGACCAGCAACTGTGGTCTTGTATTGGAACAGGAAGCAAGAGTCAGTCTTTGATGGCTTGGAACAGAGATGAGAAAGCCTTTCTGCCAGGCTTTTAACAGTTTGCAGCCTAAGATTAAGAAGTACAAAAATTTCAGGAACTAAAATACTGTAAGTTGTGTGTTCACTGCAATGTTTCTGTATGTTTGAACATTTTCCTAATAAAATGGTGAGAAAATACTAGGGGGAAAAAAAAAGAATTATTAGGGACTAACCAACATGGCAGTTTTACTCCAGGGTGTA
The DNA here is from genome assembly GCF_030020395.1 of Manis pentadactyla. NCBI lineage: Eukaryota > Metazoa > Chordata > Mammalia > Pholidota > Manidae > Manis > Manis pentadactyla. The sequence continues at coordinate 70,693,209 of NC_080028.1, forward strand.
GCTTTACCTAATTCCTTGGAAAGGATAAATGCAGGTTCCTTCTACATATGTGTAATAAAATAATCAAAGCAGCCAATGTGTATTGAGCACTTATCCTGAGCTCTACATACGTCATCTTACTGAATATTCACAATTAAGCTATAAGGTAGGTACTACTATTAACTCCATTTCAGAGAATGGAGACAGGGTAAGGCTAAGAAATGTACCTAAAGTCAGCCACATAGTCAGCAAGGGGAAGAGCCAGGATTCAAACCCAGGGTTTATTTGAATACAGCACCTCCTCCAACAGACTGGCGTTCTTCCGAGACCATTGTGAGTTCCAGAGACCAATGGGGCTGTGCATATTTATAAAGTTATTGAATGTGTTCTGGGACTCTCTCAACAGATTTAGGAAGCTTCCTGGAAATGTGAAAGTAACCTTCCTGTTAAAAACAGAGTGAGGGTCTGGGGTCCAACAAATCTGGGCTCAACTCCTGGCTCTGATGCTTAATAGTCCTATCAGCCTAAAAGCACCCCGTTTTTGCATCTGTGGAAAGGGAGTTGTAATATTCACCTCAGGAGGTTGCTGTGGAGATTGAAAGAGATGATGCAGTTAAAGTTCTTCGCACAGGACCTGGTACAAGGCAACTTATCAATAAAAGGCAGCCATTGTGGGAATTACTTGGAGCTTGTAGGAAGCAGAGACCCTCAGCCCCAGTGTCATGGTGAAATCCCGAGGCCAAAAGGTTTTGAAAGGATGAAACAGAATAAAAGGACCCAGATTTTACAAGGAGAAAGAAAAGAAAAGCAGAGAGGTTGATAGCACTCTGGGTTACAGCTGTAGAACCAAAACATTTGATAGTGATTTCAACTTGAACCTATGAGAATCAGAATACAGCTCAATGATTCTAGGAAAATGTTCTGAATTTGTCATGATGGGTATGGAGAAACTGCACACACAGACATGCACACACACACACACACAATCTTATACCAGGTGAAGACAGGAGAAGGGCACATTCACAATACTTTGATCCAACATAGCTCTGAGAGGGTGCTGAGCGCGGTTACCAGAGCCAAGGCAGGAAGCTAAGGATCCTTGTGAAGGGCGAGAGGGCCTTCCCCAGCCCGGCACCAGGCACAGTGCCAGGGCAAGCAAAGCCAGGCAGGAGCACTGGGAGGCGCCCTGGGTTTACGGCGAGGACTGGTGGGGCCCCTGAGGCTGCCTCTATACTTTGAGGGAAGGAGTTTCAACTATAGTGTCCTATTAATTAAAAAACAAAATCCTAGCTTATTTGGAAATATTGTTGACACCAAAATAATGTAGAAAGAACCAGCAAATACAGTCGGTCCGTTTCAGAACTGCCCTCTCAGATTGTACCCAAACCAAAGACTGATTGGATCAAGGGAGAAAGGAGAAGGGCGTGCACAGGGTTAACCTGCCCCTAACCCTTTCCCTCCCATCCGAGACCCAGGAGACGGCTGGAAATTTCAGATTAACCCCGAACCTCACGCCCGGGGAGAAGCACGGCAGAAACCCAGCGGACACTCCCCCCTCTCCAGGAACGTGGGCGCTTTCGGGATGGTCCAAGGTCTCCAGCGTCCTGGCGCATCCCTGGAGGAGAACGGACCCTCCTCTCTGTGCTGCGGGAAAGACCCTACTTTCCAGGACCAGCTGCGAGCTTACGGACCCAGGACTCCCGAGTCCACCCCGGGCTCTAGGCTTGCTGTCTTGAGATTTCCCGAGCCTCCGGTTTAAGCCCAGCCGGGAGAGTCCCCCTTTTGTTCGCGGGAGAGCGCGCCGCTGCGCAGCGCTGCGCATCCCCCAGCTCTGAGAACCCCGCTGCGGGGGCGCTTCCCTCGGTCCGCGCCCTACGATCCCCGCGCTCCCGCGACCCCCGGCACCAGCGCACTGGTCCCCAGCTGTATCCCCGCCGCACCCGAGTACTCACTTCTCCCCAGTCCCTCCGCTTTCCACGCCGTCTCCTCCACCGCCCCATAGCGCCTTAGAGGCTTCTCAGCTTCCAGATGGGTAGACAAAGATTGCTTTAACTCCATTGCAGATCCCTGCGAGCAGGTCGGTGGGTCTCCCTTTACTCCATCCCCGCCGCGGACTGCCGGGAAGGAGGCGGCTCCAGCCAGCAGCGTTTTAAGGGGCCGGGCGCTCGTGACGCTGCTCCATCTCTTCCGCCGCTAGAGCCGGGGAGCGCTGACTGGTACCCAGCAGGCGGAGGGATGCAGAACGCATGCGCAATGGAGGCTTGAGGGGAAGGCTTGGGGGCTGGGAAAAGAGAAAAGAGGGCAGGTGATAACTCTAAGAACAAAATCAAAAACAACTAAAACAGAACCAACCCAAAGGAAATAAAAACAAGGCCCCTGACCACACTGGAGCCGGTGGAGATCCTTTGCATGGAGCGGGCACTGAGGGTAGCTTGTGATCTGTCTGTGCAGGATGCTAGGTTTTGAGTGGGATCTGCGAGCGCATCTCTATCTGTGGGCGATAGATCCATCTTTGTGGGGAGTGCGCAGGACCGTGAGTGTGGACCTGGATCTGGGTGTTCTGTGCTTGGCTGACTGCGTTTTTTGTGAGAAGTTCTGTTCTGTGCGTATTAATTTGAATATGAAATGGGACAGTCTTGTCTGGGGTTGCCTGTGTCAACTCCGTATGTGTTTGTACAAACTTGAGAGAGACAAGAAAATAGTCGGACACAAGTATAACAAAGCTGTTAGGAACATGGGTCTATACTTTCCAGAAACCTAGCGGTTTATCTTAGTAACAAAGCATGGCAGCATCACTAACAAAAATCAGCAGCTAGATTGATACAAATAGTAACATTTATTGAATGAAAGCTAAGTACTAAACACTTGCCAATAACCGTGAAACAGATACTATTTTGTTGGCCTTGTTTTACAGAGGATGAAGCACAAAAAGATCAAGTTATTTGCCTGAAGTCCCATACTTTTTGGGAGTGGGGAAGGTGAGGGGGGGACATAAGATACTCGTGGTTTGCCTGTTGTGTTTAAGATACCATCTGGGCAATTTTTGGTATCCACATAGCTTGTGGAAGTGTAGAATGGCCAGCTCCCTAAGAAAATGATTTAAAAACTGGTAGCAAGGGTCTTTTAAAAGTTACTACCAATATTAAACTTTCAATAGCCCATGAGAGAAAAAGGAAATAATAATGAAAATCATAAAATATTTAGACCTGGATAACCATGAAAAATTCACATATCAAAACTTGTAAGTTTTGATACAAGTAAATGTATAGCCTTAAATGCATGCATTTAAAAATGTAAAACTAAAAATAAATGGGTTAAGATGAATGGATAAGCAAAGCTGTGGTATATCCATACAGTGGAATGCTACTCAGCCTTGAAAAATAAGGGAATCTGCCACATGCTACAACATGGGTGAGCCTGGAGTGATATGCTAAGTGATATAAGCCAGTCACAAAAGGACAAAAAATATGATCCTACTTGTAAGAGGTACTTAGTTAAAAATCACAGAGCCAGAAAGTAGAATGGTTCTTGCCAGGTGCTGGTCAGAGGGGAGAATGAGAAGTTATTGTTTAATGTGTATGGCGTTTGTTTTACAAGGTGAAAAATGTTACGGGGTTGGATGGTGATGATGGCTGCACAAAATGTGAATGTATTTAATACCACTGACTGTAAATTAAAAATGATTAAAATGGTAGGAGAAAAAAGAGGGGGTTGTTAAGTGTTCAACTCAAAAGACTTTAAGGAAAAAGAACAGATAAAACAAGTGAAGTCAGAAAAAGAAAACTATAATGATAAGCATAAATTAAAGAAATAGAAAACCAAGAAGAAATAAAGAGGATAGAAAAAACAAATCTGAAAGGTGATTCCTTGGGGGGAAAAACTAATAAAGAAAGCAAAGCTCTCATGACTCGCCACAAGGCATTCATCAGTAATATTAAGAATGAAAAGGGAGACATTCTTAGGGAGACATAATAAAAATACAGGAAGATTTTTTTAATAGTTGAAATGAAAATTTTCTTTAAGAAGTAAATTATCAAATATGTATCAATAACCATTACAAAAACTGAATTCTTCATATAGAAATTTATTTTTGTCCTCAGTCTCACAAAGGCAATGCCTAACCATTTTATAGGTGAGTTTTACCAAATAACAGATAATAGTTGTTTCATAAAAATGGTTTCAGAGCTCATTTTTTGAAAAGAGTGTATCCTTAATGTCAAAACTAAAGTAAAATGATATAGTAAAAGAATTCTACAGGGATCTCATCTATGAACACAGGTGCAAAGATTCAAAATAAAAATACCTCATGAAATCATAGGGTTTATTCCCAAAATGTAATGATGACCCAGTATCAGAAAATCCACTGATATACCATATAAGCAGATTAGAGGAGAAACATGTTTGATTATCTCAGTGAGTACGGAAAAGGAAAAGCCTTGGAGAATAATTAGAAGTCATTATGTCTATTTTTTTCTTAGCAAACTAAGAACAGAAGATTGTTTCCTTAACCTTCTAGAGAATAATTATCAAAAATCAACAGCAAAATAGTACATTTACTGTTGAACCTCTGTTCATTCCTGTCAGGGCCAGGAACAAAATAAGGTTGTCTATACTCCCCACTTCTGGGAGGTCTTAGCCTAATTGGACAAGAAGAATAAGTTAGGCATAAGACTTGAAATAAAACTTTGTTTTTCAGACAAAATAATTGCTTATATAAAAATGCCAGCAATTCCACAGATAAGCTATTAAAATTAAAAAGAGCAAGTTTTTAGAAACAAGATAAACATACAAGAACAGTACCATTTCTGTTTTTGTTTACTTTTCTTTCTGTATATTATTATTGAAACTCCTGTGTATTGTTAATCAAACTTAAAATATAATCATACAGCCAAAAAAAAACCTCTGAGGAGAAATTTACTATAGTATGCCAGCTGCGACTATTCATTAATTAATTATTAATTAATTTTATGTTGTATTATGAAGCAACAAAAAATGAACTGAAGAAATGAAAAGATAGGCATGCCATGCTCAAGGGTACAAAAGAATTAGCATCATAAGAATGGCAATTCTCTTCAGTGCAGCTCCAGTTGAAATCTCAATAAGGAATAGGATTTTAAAATAAACTTTGACAAGCTGACCCTAAAAGTACATGGAAGAGCTAAGGGCTAGGAATAGGCAAGACAATGACATAGAAAATAACCAGGTAAGAAGAACTTAGCTACCATATACAAAACCTATTGGAAAACCTTCAGACTTAGAAGAAAACTGAGAGACCCCTACACAGACCCACACATATTTCAAAAGCTGATGCATGACGGAGGAGGTATTATAAATCAGTACAGAAAAGATGGGCTACTCAACAAATAGTACTGAGCTATTTGCCTAACCAGATGGAAAACTAAAAGAAAAATTTCAACCTACTTCCTATCATATACACATACATAAATTTCAGAGGGGGAGGGGATTAACAACTTAAATGAGAAAACCCAAAATTTTTTAATTTGTCAGATAATATGGAAGAATACCTCTATTATTTCACAGTGAAAGGGTATGTTAATAAGGCCTGCCCCCAAATCCCACAAACCTTAAAGAAAAATATTATAAGTTTGACTACATTACAATTTTTTAATTAAGGTGTAATTCATAGAAACATAAACTTAACCATTTTTAAGTGAGCAATTCAGTAGCATCATATTTTCACAATTTTGTACTATCACCACCTCTAGTTCCAAAAATTTTCATCATCCATTAAGGATACTCCCATACCAATTAATCAGTTATCCCACATCTTCCCACCCCCCTAGCCCTTAGCAACCACCAATCCTTTCTTTCTCTATGAATGTACCTGTTCTGGTTATTTCACATGAATGGAATCATACAATATGTGACATTTAGTGTCTGGCTTCTTTCATACAGCATGTTTTTGAGGTTCATCCATGTTGCAGCAGGTATCAATACATCACCCCTTTTCATGGCTGAATAATTTTCCATTGTGTGGCTCTACCACATGTTGTTATCCATTAGTCCATTGATGGATATTTGGGTTGTTTCCACCTTTTGGCTATTGAGAATAGTGCTGCTATGGACATCTGCACACAAATATCTGTCTGAGTACCTGTTTTAAATTCCTTGGGGTGTACCTAAGAATCAAATTGCTGCATTACATGGTAATTCTATGTTTAACTCTCTTGAGAAACCATCAAACTATTTTCTATAGTGGCTGAACCATTTTACATTCCCACCAGCAACGTATGAAGGATCCAATTTCCCCCATGCTTGTTTTTGTTAGCCATGGCAATGGAAACATTACTATGAAACATAGTTGAATCTTACAGATACAATGCTAAGAAAAGAAGCCAGACACAAAAGAGTACATACTGAAAAACTCCATTCATATAAAGTTCAAAAACAGGCAAATGTATCCATACTGATAAATGTCAGAATAGCTGTTACTTTTAGGGAACTACTGAATGGAAAGCAACATGAAGGGGAGTTGTTGAAATGCTAAGAATGTAAGATCTGAATGATGATATACTGGGATAGATGTGTATGTGCGTGTGTATAGACATAGACATAATATATGTAATATATGGAGATATATATGTAGGTATAGATATGGAGAGTCATTGAGATAGCCACTTAAAATGTTTGCCCTTTATGTATGGAAAGTATATCTCAATATAAAAAAACTCATTAAATAAAAGCACATATAACCCTTAAAATAAAAAATGTTCAGGTTCATGGATCTTGGTCTTGTTACTCTCTTTACTCTTCTGTATGTTGAAATATTTCATTTTTCTTTTTTAAAAGGAAGAAAAGAAAAAATAGCCAGACCTATTGGGTCCAATAATTCAGCTCCTGGAAATCTACCCTAAGAAAATTTGAAATATTAAAAAATACTCATATATAAGATACAATTTATGTAAAATGTAGGGAAAGACTAATATCTAAAAACTGGAAATGGCTAAACAAGTTATGGTTTGTATACAATGTAACACTGTATATTTATTTTTAAATGATATTTACAAAGAGTTTGACATGTCACTAGAAAAACATTATAACACAATGTTAATCAGAGCTGTTACTCAATGTTAACAAAATGTTAACCAAAATTGTTAATCAATGTTAATAAAGAAGAACCCAAATTGTAATGTATAGGCTATTGTTCTTGATCTTTTGATTAAGATCAGGCATACACTGTAATCTTAATCATATTAAGTATTTCATAGGATAATAGTGATCCCAATTTTGTTATGTGTTCACATATGTACACACATTACACATATCCAATAAAAGAAAGCACTGAAATGACATACACAAAATGTTAATAATGACTACCTATGAATATCAAGATAATAAATAATGCTTTGTTTAAACAACAGCAGACTCACAGACTCCAAGAAGGGACTAGTGGTTACCAAAGGGAAGGGATGTGGGAGGGCGGTGGAGAGGGAGGGAGAAGGGGATTGAGGGGTATTATGTTTAGTACACATGGTGTTGGGGGTCATGGGGAAAACAGCGTAGCACAGAGAAGGCAAATAGTGAATCTGTGGCATCTTACTACACTGATCGACGGTGAATGCAATGGGGTGTGGGTGGGGACTTGGTAATATGGATGAATGTAGTAAGCACATTCTTTTTCATGTGAAACATTCATAACAGTGTATATCAATAATATCTTAATTTTTAAAAAAGAAAAAAATAATGCTTTGTTTGAATTATCCAGTGTTCTATGAGGTATGTGTGTGCCCTTTGTAACCAGGAAAAAAATCAATAATGTTTTCAATGTGTAGAAAATAAAAAGGCTAGCAGCAAATGCCTAAAAATATTAACAAGGATTGTTTCTTAGAATTGAGATTTGGGGGAAATCGTTTCCTTTTTAATTTTTTGAATGTTCCAACCATCTATACTGAATGCACATTGCTTTATAATTGAAAACAAATAAATTTCATGTCTAAAAATGTTTGAATAATACAATCCTGTAATCCTAGAGGACAAAACCATCCTTTTCACAGCAGTGTCCAGAACTCTGTCTGTTTGCATTAGTTTAGGGTGATAATGCTTCAAGTTCAATAACTGGTGAAGTAGCCATCTGTGTGGAATTGTTAAGTGGCTCTTCCAGCCCTGGCTTCTCATCCTGGTGAGGTGCCTCACTCTACTGCGGATACCAAGGACTCAGAAGGATGCTGGATGATCACTAAGAGCCAGGGCAACAGGGGCCAGACCAAGACACTTTTATAACTGTCATTTGGGCTGATTGAAAGGGAAAATAATGCGTTATCATCTTGGACATTTGATACTTTATCCAGCATATTGACGATTTTAAAATTACATGACACTGAGCTTCAGAATAGCAATGGTTTTCAAAAACATGGGCTTTCAAGTCTGGAGGATCTGAATTCCATCCCTGACTCTCCCACCTGCCTGCTGTGTGACCCTGTGTGACACAGCACTGAATCTCTCTCAGCTTCACTTTCTTTATCTTTAAAATTCTAACACCACTATCTGTTCCAGAGGACTGCTGTGATGCTTAAGTGAGATCACATGTGAGAGCACGTGGAAGGGCCTCAATACACAAATTGTTGTTGTTATTAAATTGTGCTGGCTGATGTTGTGAGTTCTGACCTTTTGGGCATTTACCAAAGGAAGTCTCTAAACCCGAAACAGAAACCTACTAAATGACATTGAGGAGAAAAATTGAAACCCTCATACATTGCTGGGGGCAGTGCATAATGACACAGCCCCTTTGGAAGACAACAGGGTAAACACAGTTACCATATAACCCAGCAATTCTGCTCCCGGGTACATACCCAAGAGAAATGAGAAATATATCCACACAAAAACTTGTGCAGGAATGTTCATAGCAGTGTTATTCACAATAGCCAAAAAAGTGGAAACAACTCAAATGTCCATTAACTGATGAATGGACAAAGAAAACGTGACATATTTTCACAGTGGAATATCATTTGGTAATAATAAGGAATGAAGTAATGATACACACTGCAACATGCATAAATCTTATGAATGTTATGCTGGTGAAAGACACCAGTCATAGTAGACTACATATCGCATGATTCCATCTATATAAAATGTCTAGGATGTGTATCTATAGAGAAAGGATATCTACAGCAAATCTACAAAGGAATAAAGAAGACTTAGTTTCCTAGGGCTCAGAATAGACGAGGGTGGGAGAAAGGGTCACAGCTAAAGGGTACAGGCTTTCTTTTTGGGGTGGTGAAAATATTCCAAAATTGACTGTGATGAGGTGGCATGACTGTGAATATTCTAAAAACGTTGGATGATATCTTAACAGGTGATTTGTATAGCATATGGATCATATGTCAATAAAGCTGTTACCCAAAAAATGACGTTGTCTGACATTTAAGTCACAACCCATTATTCTGACATTAACAAAATGATTGGCACCAGCCTGTGCAGCTAACCAGCAGAGAATTCCAGGGCCGTGCAATCCAAAACTGTCCTGGTCCTGGTCCTGCCTGGGGTTTAGCATCAACTGACAATGTTGTCCATTTCACCTTTTGCACTGATGGGGATCCCTTGAAATCCTATGCCTGACTGGAATTTCCGAAACAGTAACTGTGATTCCAGGAATCCCCCCACTTAGTTGTTCCCCTGCATTGGTCCAATTTAGAAAAATTAGGCTGAAAGAATACCTCTCCACCTGTCACCCCACCCCATCTACTCATCTGTCCCCCACTGAATATGTACTTTATCCAGCATTATCATGTGGTTTTTCTGAATTAGCCATTTTGCCACAAGCAAGTAGGCTATGTATTTGTAGGACTATATTTATACTTCTAATCTGGCAGTGATAGTAAACGCTTTAATTGTACAAATGTACTCGTGGAAGAACATCAGAAAGATCACATCCTGGTCCCACGATGTGTCTTCCATTCCATTTTAAATCATGGAGAAAAGGAAAAATGTGGGCGTGCATATGCAGTCATATTGTTCAAGTTCTTTTTATTCTCAGAAAATGGGCTCCACCCCCGTTTCTCCTGATAGATCATTCTTATTTTTTTTAGATCATTCTTTATTAAAAATAATGTTTGGGCAAAACTGGACAGCTACATGAAAGAGAATGAAACTGGATCACTGTCTAACCCCATACACAAAAGTAAATTCAAAATGGATTAAAGACCTGAATGTAAGTCATAAAACCATAAAACTCTTAGAAAAAAACATAGGCAAAAACCTCATGGACATAAATATGAGTGACTTCTTCATGAACATATCTCCCCAGGCAAGGGAAACAAAAGCAAAAATGAACAGGTGGGACTATATCAAGCTAAAAAGCTTCTGTACAGCAAAGGACACCATCAATAGAACAAAAAGGTATCCTACAGTATGGGAGAATATATTCATAAATGACAGATCCAATAAAGGGTTGACATCTAAAATATATAAAGAGCTCACACACCTCAACAAACAAAAAGCAAATAATCAATTAAAAAATGGGCATAGGAGCTGAATAGACAGTTCTCTAAAGAAGAAATTCAGATGGCCAACAGACACATGAAAAGATGCTCCACATCACTTGTCATCAGAGAAATGCAAATTAAAACCACAATGAGATATCACCTCACACCAGTAAGGATTGCCATCATCAAAAAGACAAACAACAACAAATGCTGTCCAGGATGTGGAGAAAGGGGAACCCTCCTACACTGCTGGTGGGAATGTAAATTAGTTCAACCATTGTGGAAAGCAGTATGGAGGTTCCTCAGAATGCTCAAAATAGAAATACCATTTGACCCAAGAATTCCACTTCTAGGAATTTACCCTAAGAATGCAGCACTCCAGTTTGAAAAAGACAGATGCACCCCTATGTTTATCCCTGCACTATTTACAATAGCCAAGATATGGAAGCAACCTAAACGTCCATCAGTAAATGAGTGGATAAAGAAGATGTGGTACATATACACAATGGACTATTATTCAGCCATAAGAAAAAAACAGATACCGTTTGCAACAACAGGGATGGAGCTAGAGGGTATTACGCTCAGTGAAATAAGCCAGGCAGAGAAAGACAAGTACCAAATGATTCACTCATATGTGGAGTATAAGAACAAAGTAAAACTGAAGGAACAAAACAGCAGCAGAATCACAGAATGCAAGAATGGACTAATAGTTACCAAAGGGAAAGGGACTGGGGAGGATGGGTGGGAAGAGAGGGATAAGAGCAGGGAAAAAGAAAGGGGGCATTACCTTTAGCATGTATAGTGTGGGGGGGCACAGGGAGGGCTGTGCAACACAGAGAAGACAAGTAGTGATTTTACAGCATCTTACTACACTGATGGACAGTGACTGTGAAGGGGTATGTGGGGGGGACTTGGTGAAGGGGGAAGCCTAGTAAACATAATGTTCTTCATGTAATTGTAGATTAATGATACCAAAAAAAAAATGCAAGTGCAAGGTTTGTATGGATGTAAGTTTTCAACTCATTTGAGTAAGTAAATACCAAAAAGTGTGAAAAAAAAAAAAACTAATAAAGGGTATTTAGTTTGCAAGGGAAAAAAAAAATTACACACACACACACATATATATATATATATATATATATATATATATATATATAAAATGTTTGTCAGCTTTGTGTCTCTTTGATTCCTGGAAAACATTCAGAAATTCAGAAATATTTCAAGGAAAGAAGTTGCGAGCCATTTAAATGGAATGTCACCATTACCACCATGGCGCTCTGCTCAGCATTCCATCTAATCACAGCCTGTTGGTCATACATTGTGATTATAGAAACAGCAGAACAGCCAGGGAGGAATTTATCTGTGTTTCAATGAAAAGCCTAAAGCAGAGGAAGAAAAAATCTTCCAGTGACTCAAAGAAATTGAGCTAAGTGGTGCTGCTAAGAAAGTGAGAATTCCAGAAACCATGATTTGCATGAGAAGAAATACTAACTTAAAGATTCAGAAGAGAAACTTCTAGAGGTTAAGTCCATAGCTCTGAAGCCAGGCTGCTGGAGTGAAGATCCTGACTCCATGCTAGCTGTAGCACCTTAACCAACCAGGAAAATTCTCCAAGCGACAATTTATTTTCCTGTCACATAGGATTAACTATGCATCATACTTAGCATAGTGCACAGCACAAAGTAAATACTCAATAAATATCATTTATTATTATTAATGCATAATTGTTAGCATTACCTGTAGTTAAAAGTTGCTTAAGTATTGTACTGTAATTATCAAAACATCAAGATCATGTCCTACAATATAGGATTCTCTATATAGTCATTATGTTTGTCATAATAATATTCCCATATTCAATTTTGCAGACTCATTCCAGGGAGATCAATATTATCCAATATTCACACTTTCCAATACTGATGGTTAGCAGTTACCTTGTAGTTTTATAGAAAAGGAGTCTCAGGAAGCAGGGAAAGAGACTCAAAAAGGACTAGGCAACTCAAAACCTGGACCAGGTTGCCTGCCCCATGCATGGTCCAGGACCCCATACTAACTGTTCTGCAAAACATTTGCAGATGCAAGGCAGACACCACCATAGAACGGTCCTCTTTTATCATACAGAGCTGGGATTACCAAAGCTCTCTTCTCTCATCCAAATGGGGACGTTCTGTTGATTTGTTCTGTTTTCAAAGCCTGTGATCAATGTCTTAGGAGGGTGTAGCTTTCTAAAACAAATCTGGGTGTATTTGTTAGGTGTCTAAAATAAACACATCTGGAGCCAATGTAATATTGTATATCAACCATATTTCAATGAAAATAAAATGAAATGAACACAGATGCAGTACAATAAATGGAACATGTCAGTAGACCTCCTGGCTTATGGAGAAGTGAATGTAGGATTAAGGATGTACATATGAGTTTGCATTTTAGTGTTTCATGAAATAACAGCATTAATTTCAACACAAAGACACACTACTAACACTGTAGTGGGCCTGTAAAAAGTATTCCCTTTAGAGCCGAGTGATGAAGAACTTGGGCTCTGGAGACAAACCACCTGGAGCTGTGGCCTCAGCTCCAGCAGGGACCAGTTGCAGGACCTTGGGCAAGTCGCCTCCCCTCCATTCTACTGAAATTGCTCTAAAATTCCTGATGGCCTATTTATTGTCATATCCAATAGCTTCTTTTCAGTTGTCGTCCTATTTAATCTCTCCAAAAACCATAACATTGTGGGCCATACCCTACTCTAAATTCCCTCCCTCCCTGGCTCCTGGGACACTGTTCTCTCCTGGTTCCCACTCCTACTATTCCAGCCCTCCCTTCTCCATCCCCTTTATGAGCTCTTTCTCTGTCACTCACCCCTTTTGTTATGGTTCTCCAGTGTTTATCCCCCTTTGCCTCTCTTCTCATTCCTTTCCCCTTCCTAGTTAAACCTGTCGTTTGTTATGGCTTCAACACCAATGGCCTCCAATGGCCATCTCCAGCCCCAGGCCCTCTGCCCCTTATTTCTACCTACTTCTTGGAAATACCCAGCAGTCTTGGGGAAATTGGTAAAAGAGGGCAATGGGTTTGGAAGAGAAAGAGTGGAAGAGAGTTCCAGAAAGCACACCATGTATTTCTCCTAAAGGAGGCTTAGGAGACAGAAAAGAAGCTGAGAAAATATATGCCCAAGACTTAGGACCTGGAATCCTGCTTCTGTTAGAGAACAAGGAGCTGATACTTCTGCATAAAGTGCTCAAGGAAGTGGGATCAGGTGTTCTGGCCATGCTGGGGCCTGAAGTTATTATGAGTGGAGCTAAGGCTATATGCCTGCGTAAGGTGGGGAGGGAGTCTGAGAAAAAAACCCAGAGCATATGGGGACTTTGCCTGTATTATGGAGCTTCCCGTTTTTTAAAGCGGACATTTATTGAGTGGTTACTTTGTACTGGGCACTTTATAAGAGTTAACCCTTTTTAATTCTATACTCTGAGCAGTATCTTATGAGATTAGTATTCATAGCTCAGGGAGGTGGAAGAAACTGCTTACTAGTAATTGGCAGAACTTGGATTTGATCTAAGCCGGCCAGTCTCAGATTCCTTACACTTAATCACAACCCCCATTGCCTCTCAAAGCTGTCCTTTCTTCTCAAGGAATCACCATGGCAATAATCAGGAGGAGGCATTTATACCTCAACCTGAACATGTTCAAAGTCATCCTCCTTGATTTCCCCCCAAACCTGCTCCACCTAAATTAGAAATCTCAGATTCATCTTCAATTCCTTACTATGCAATATATTCCACAATCTCGTCCCTCTCCCTGCATAGTCAGTCAACAAATCCTATTGATTCTACCTTAGAAATTTCTCCCAAATCCACTTGTCCTTTCCATTCCCACTGCCATGCTTTAATTCAATTCTACATCACCTTTTACATAGACTATTGCAAAAAACATCTTTTCTTTTTTTTCCCACTAGAGACCATTCTCCACATTGCTTCTGAATTATCTTTAAAACACACATACACAAATCCAATGCCATTCTTGTATTTAAAAACCTCCATTGGATTCCTGCTGCCTGCAGAATAATTTACGTAAGCAAGCTCCTTTGTTTTGAGGACAATCAGGTTATTCCCAACTTCTTGAGATTATCAAGAAAACTGTTAGCAGAGTCTTGTAGTTAAGCATTTTAGATGGTCTTTATTCCTTGGGATGAATTCCTTAACGTGGAATTGCAAAATCAAAGGACGAACTTATTGCCAAAGGCATTTGATGCCTGTTATTCAGAACCCACCAAAAATGTCACGACAAATTATACCCACCAGAAGTGTGTACAGCAACGTAATATAATTCACATGGTTACATGATGATATCCACAGAATAGAAATGTATTCTGTTCACTTTCAAATTGTTGGAGCTAGAACAGCGAATGGCACGTGGGACTCAGCAAATATCTGTTGAATGAATGAACTGAGGAAACAGAAGAAAAGTCTGGTAAATGATCCCTGATTTGTGTATGGCTTACATCAGCATATCGTAACACGACTGCTATATGCCATGTCTGTACTCACCTTACTCTCTCATGTGGAATTAACTTAATTGCATCCCTTGCACATGGGGCTGATATTTCCAGATGCTTCACAACACTGCTCCATCCAGAGAACAAAATCCTTGCATCCCATCCATATTTACTATGTATGTACAGACCCAATCTAAGTCTCTTCAATTTTCCATCTTCACCTATGCAGGTTAGGGCCTCCTCAGGAAAGGGTTGACCTAAGCTAAATCATAAAATGAGTAAAAAATAAAGTGCTGAAAATTCACAAATCTTTATTTCTAGATGTATAGTATATGCAATTCTCTGTTGGACAGATCCACTAGAATAAATGTCCCGGAAGTCATTTCAAATTAAATCCTTCCCCTCCAAAAGCTACCACAGCTGTTGACATTTTTGTTCCAGCCAGTCATTCAAGCCAGAAAATTTGTATTTTGACTTATAAATCTTGTAGAGATTACCTAGATATATCTCTTACCTAAATTTATTAACCTATAGTCTATCCTTTCCTCTCTCTTTCTACTACCATTGGACTAATTCAGGCTCAAATAATCTCTCCCCTGGACAATGCCATATTCATTTAACATTTACAATTTCAACAAATATTCGTTAGCACCTATTCTGTGTCAGAGACTGTGCTAAATGCCAAGTTTTGGCCATGAAGATGTGCTGTTCAGTAGCTGGCAGAAACTGTGGGCTGATGCAGGTGGCCAATTAATAATATATCACCTTCTTGGAGATTCATTATGAATATTAGCATCTTAGAAGCTCTGGGAACTGTCCAGCTTTGTGTAACCACGGATTTCCCTCACATTTGAACAAAGAACCTTCTTGTCAGATTACAGCTACTAGGTTCTCAAAACCGTATCCCACAAAGCACAAACTGGGAAATCCTCATGAGAAAAAAATGTAAAGGTTTCAACCAAGAACTTATATCTATTTCCATGGGGATGCCTTATTTTTCTAAGTTCTGTCTATAAACAAGTCACATTTGTTAATATAGGGTTTCCCCATTTTATTAATCAAATACGATCGAGATAAGCAAAAAATGCTGAGAAGCATTGATTTAGATGAAAAAGGTGACAAGTGAGGCTTCCTGGAGGAGGGGACATCCAAGATAAGTTTTGAGGGATAAATAGGAGTTAATCATGTATCAAGCAAAGGATTTCTGGGCAGCTGGAACAGCAGAGGCAAAGACACAAAGGCGTGATTCTAATGAGTTCCAGCAGTTCTACGCCTCAACATCTGTATTAACACCCCAACCAGAAAATGAGAGAATGCCTTTGCCCTGGTTTCCTCAACAAAACTTAGGAAATAACTCTAAATTGGACCACAGCAGGTCACACAGCCATCTCTGAGCCCATCACTGTAGCCAGCGCAAGACATACACTGGTTGTCTTAATCTTGGTCATGTGCTCTATCCCTTGATCCAGGAGTGGAATCACCTTCCCTGGGGATCCCCAAACAGAAACTGGGAGCTTTAGGTTAGGAGGGTGGAAACTGGACGCTGGAGAGAAGTCCAACAACTGTTTATGACATCATGCCCATAGGTACTTGATGTAAAGGGTATAACACAGAATATTGCCTGCAGTTTGTGGACACAGAAGTGGTAGCTGTAACGTGCTTATGAGTCTGTCTACTAAACCATAAGCAAACGGAGGGCAGGATCTTTCACTCATTCAACCTCAGGCACCCCTCGTGCTTAGCATAGCACCCGAGACATAGACAGCTTACATGTTTGTTGAATTAATGTGCGTGGTTGGAATGAGAAATACAAAGTGATAATGTTCTAGAAATTATTTCAGCAAGAAAAATAAAGGATTATATGATTTCAAGGAATGTGGAAGCATAAACTGTAGCCAGTCTATGGCATTAATAAGATAAATAAATAGGACACAGAGCTGAATTATAGACTGGAGTCACATATTGGGGTCAGCTATAATTTTGGTCAATTCAGAAAAGAAATGCTAAGTGTTACAGACTGCTTTGCCTGGCTTAGGAGTGGAAGGGAAGATGATCAATCTTTTTCTTTTTCCCCTGTGAAAATTCAAGAGGTTTTGCCTGTGAATATAATATGCATTCCCATGCTACACAGGAAAATAAATTTCAGGAGAAAGACTGATCTATCATTTTGTGGATTTTAAGAATCAGTCTCTACTAGAAAGCTAGTAGAACTGATTGATCCAACTATGTGTCAGGCACCGTCCCTCCAGCCTTCCTCATTTAACCCTGAGTAGATTGAAGCTGAGAAAGGTTGTGCTCCTCACCCAGGATCACACAATCAGTAAATAAAGACAGAGGTGCTGAGAGGCACGTGCTTCATAATCCCTCTTCTTGTTATTAGAAAAGATTTCCTTGTATAAACCTCAGGGACTTTACAAGGGAAATATTGGATTACTGTAATATGACTCATCAGCCCAATTTAATATTACCTATTCATTATAATGTAATGATGCTTGCGTAACAGAGAAAATGCTGTTGCCTTCCCCCTTCCAGCTCTGTAGCAGCCACACACAGATCACAGAACTATAAACAAAGGTTAATTACGTGATCCACAAATGCAATCAGTGTTAAGAAAAATTTTAACTGCTCATATTTATGTGGTTGAAAATATATGGTCTAATTTAGGTCAGAAGTAGCATCTAGGTAACGTTGACTCAGAAGGAAAGTATTTATTGTTGCTTAAAACAACAAGAGTGTAATAGAAAAGCTGAATCACACTGTACCACATTAAATGTTACCACTATTAATATAACATGTGCTAAAGAGTGAGCAAGATGGAGTTAGACCACCTCTGACCAACAGATTCATCATTAAACCAGCAGATAGATGCCAGAAATGCTGTCAATGTACTTTGTCACTTAATTGTATTATGTTCTTCATCAACTAAGCTTATAATCAGTGTGTCATATCCGGGCAGTGTCACCAGCATGGCGTACCATCAAAAACAGGGGATGCAAACTCAGTGAGTACAGGGCAGAGCCAGGTGGCTAATGGAAGTGAGTACATTGGGCAGATTTTAAGACAGTAGGGAGTGGCGTCTATAGCAAACTATCTAATGGAGGCATATACTGCAGTGTAATGTTTGGTGGAGGCCCATAGCAACCGTGGGACCAGATCTTCCAATTTTTCAGGATATTCCAGAGGCTCAGATTTTGTAATATGAAATTTCCCAAGTCTTCAAACATGAGGGGTGCCATAAAAAGCACTCTGTGGTCACATTTGGTCATTCTCACCTACAAGCATCTGTTAAAAGTTTTCTAGTTTATCTCTCATTTCTGTTGATCTTCTTTTAGCCCATGGAAGGCTGAACTTGCTTAGGTTCCAGCTTTCCCTTTGAGATAAAAGAGTCTCTGAATCATGCTCTAGTGGTCCATTTGAGACATCAGAAAACTTTTAATCAATTTTTAAATTAACTATCTCTGCTTTACAGTCATCATTCATTCATTCCTTCAAAAATATCTATTGAGTACCCATGATATGCTGGGTGTTTTTCTGAGAGCTGGGGATACATGAGTGAGCAAAATAGACAAAGAGCCCTTCCCTCCTGGAGACTGAGGGAAGAGAATGGTGGAAGTAAGCAATAAGAAATAAATGTAATAATTAAATTATATAGAATAGTAGAAGACTTTGCATGCTATAGAAAAAAGCAGAGCAGAGCAAGGAGGATTGGGAGAGCATGGGGGAAAGGGAGCTGATGACAATTTAACCAGGGAGGTAGGGGTAAGTATCTTTGGGAGGATATATTTGAGCAAAGAATTGAGGGAGTTGAGAGTTGGCCATGAGGTTAACATAGGAAAGAGCCAGTGCAAAGTCACTGTGGTATCCAGCCTCCAAGATGGCCAATAGTGATACCTGCCTTCTGGTATTCATGTCACTGAAGGCTGGATTTAGCCAAGAATAGAACAGATTGTGGCTTTTCTGCCTGCTCCCCTCTATCATGAGCACCACTCCATCTGCACCTTGCTGCCGCTGAGCTCCTGACTCCTGCTAAGCTAGCGCCACTGTCCTCTCCCTCCAGCCACAATCACGATCATCCACCTCATCAGCCATGATGAGATGTTTTCCAATATCTACAAGATTGGGGGGATCCTGGGAGGGCTGTGCCTGGAGGAGGGAAGAAAGTCAGTAGGATGGAGGGTAACCTTGATGACTCACTCATTGGAAATGCCTCCACTGAAGGCCCCGAAAGCACAGAAATCACTGGTGTTGATGTTGTCATGAACAACCATCACTTGCAGTGAACCACCTTCACAAAGGAAGCTTGTAGAAGTACATCAAAGAAGATATGAAATCAATCAAAGGCAAACTTGAAGAACAGAGACCATAAAGAGTAAAACCTTTTATGACAGGAGTTACAGAACAAACTAAGCACATCCTTGCCAATTTCAAAAACTACCAGTCCTTAACTGGTGAAAACATGAGTCCAGATGGCATGGTTGCTCGGCTGGACTATGGTGAGGATGGGGTGACCCCAACTATGATTTTCTTTAAGGATGGTTTAGAAGTGGGAAAATGTTCACAGATTTGACTGTTTGGCTCTAGCACCTGTTGTCATAACTGGCTGCTGCTTCTCATCCTCACAATGCCAGAATTTAGATGGACAGGATTGATGTCATCTTGAGCTCTTCATTTATTTTGACTTTGATTTATTTGGAGCTGAAGCATCGTTTTCAAGAAAAGACATGTCACATAGTTTATCTAAAAATAAAATTCATTTAAACTGATCATGGCAGAAGTGAAAGTGTGTGACTTAAAGACTAAGTCATCATCTTAGTCATTAGACTAAGACTAATGCAAGTGTTGGCGTTCTCTTGAGTATTCTTGCTCTCTCTTGGATCTCTCACTCTGGGGAAAACCACACTGGGAGCTGTCCTATGGAGAGGTTCATGTGATGAGGAACTGAGGCCTCCCACCAACAGCTATGGGAGGGTGCTACCTTGGAAGCAGATCCCCAGCCCCAGTCAAGCCTTCAGATAACTGCGGCCCCAGTTGACATTTTGACTGTAACCTCATGAGAGACTCTAGGCCAAAATCACCCAGCAAAGCCCACAGAAACTCTGTGAGATAGTGAATGCTTATTGCTTTAATTACATTTTGGGGTAATTTGATCCACAGCAATAAATAACCAATACAGACCTGAAAGCAAGAATGTGCCTGGAGACTGTGAGGAAGAAAGGGAAGCGGGAAGGACTGAAGACAGAGGGTTAAGTTAGTGGAATGTGGTGGATCTCCAGACTATTGTAAAAATCTTAGCTTTTCCTTCTAGCGAGATGGAGAGCCATTGCAAGGGTTTATTCTCAGAGGAGTGACACGAGACAACTTACTGACCCAGCAACTGAAAAAGAAGGTAGAATTTTTAGTGCTTTATTTATTTTGTATTCATGATAATTCATAAAAGCTTTTTTTCCCCCATTTGCCTCTAATTTCTGCCTTTGATTATCCCTGTGAGCTTTATGTATTTATCTGAAATTCAAATTTAGTGGGTGTCCTATAGTTTTACTTGCTAAATCTGGCAGCCCTGCTTGGAGAACCCACTTATCCCCAGTTGAGAATCATTGCCCTTGGTCATAAGTCCTACCCTTCATCTTCCTGCTTTCCTTTCTCCATATGCTTGAGGTTTAAAGACATATTACTTATTACACTAGTTACAAAAGTAAACGAAGTCTACTTTCTTCAATTTCAAGGGGTTTCTATGCATGAATGCAATTAATGACAAAATCAGTACTCATTCACACAAAAATCAGCTAAAAAGTATTTCATGAACTCCTTCGGGCAAGGCGTTGGGCTGGAGGGATACAGAAGAAATACAAAACGTGGTCCTTCACTTCAATAAGCTTCAATTGAATTGGGAGAAAAGATAACATACATAAGATGGCTTACAATACAAAACAGTATGTAATTAAGTGCTACATTTTGTGGTACAGACTATAAATGCTCTGAGAGTCAGGGCGAAAGAAGTGTAATAAAAGCCAAAACAGGCAGAGATGGCTTTATGGCAAAGTGTCTGGGGCTGGGCTTTGAAATCCAGCTTTAAAATAAAGAGTAGGCACTCAATTCAATAAATGTTTGTTGAATAAGTGGATAGATAAGTGAAAGAGTAGTTGGTACTATAATGATTTATTTTTTAGTTCCCTACCATCATTTATTGTATACATGGCCCTTTGCCAACCCCAGTAGCTCAGGGAAAGTAAGCTACAGTTAAAAAGAGAAAAATGAAAATAGCCCAGAAGTCAGTCAATTATTAGCTTTTGGATTTCAAAACAGGCTTTGGAAACTCATCATGGAAGAATGACTTAAATAGCTCCTACAGTCCAAACACTTACCTTTGAGTATCAAAAGTAAAGTCCCAAAGGGCTCAGAGCATAAAGTTTCTGCAATGATTACAGGATTTTTAAAGAACAAATGAAGAGCCAGATGACTTTGCCCTGGGAGATAGGCTCCTTAATGGAAGCGAAATGGAAGAGGGAGGAGAGAGGAGACCAAGAAAAGAGGTCCCTGGGTCTGGAAGCAAATTGGTCATTTCTGGAGAGGAGTTGGGTCAGCTCTGAAAGGTCCCCGGCCTTTCTGGAGTGAGCACTGGGGAGCTGGATCAAAGCACAGCTGACCCAGGTCTCTGCCTAAGCCAACACCAGCCCGGGACCACGCTCGGGAGTGACATGCACGTTCAGGTTCCAGCGAACCAGACACATCCGTGGCTCAGACGTAGCCCAGCCTTCTAAATCACCCCATGTGGACAGACTTATTTTCCTTAACCCTGGGAGGAGAAACAGAATGGAAAGCTTTTGGAGCCCACACTAACTGGAGCTAGCACAGTGATGAATATTAACCAACCTCCCCCCAGTCTGCCCCCCATCAAAAAAAAGTATGATTAACAAGTAGAATTTGAATACAAGGAGGTAAGGGCACAACATCCTAGGAGAGGCACACAAGCAAATGTCAGATGTTCTGATGAGACGATCAAGAAACCCATCTATGGCAGGAAGGCATAATGGGGATTAGTAAATACATTGCTGAGTTCTGCTTTTAACATCTGTCTGTACTGGTCATCATGCATTCTACACATTCATATTTAAAAATTGCCTTTGCCTTACAACACCTTAAAAACACACACACATGCACACAGTGAAAAGTTTTTCATTTCTTCAAGTAAAAGCCTATCTGCTCCAAACTGTTGAGAAATGACTCAAGATATATATACTGCTCTTTATAATTTCTCCCAGAGGGTAAAATAAACTGTTTGCAATCATCATTAACTCTATTCAAAAATTTCATACATCACCTGCAGGAAATTCTTTAATACTATTCTCACAAATTCATTATTAGCCAAAAGCTTGGGAATCGTGTTGTATTATTTTGTATTATTTATCACTGTACAACAAAAGCAGTCTGCAAAATTTTGACAGATTATAATTTCTGCCTGGTGGGTTTATGTCTTACTATTCAGTATATTAATTTAATACATCACGTCCCTTTATTAAAATTAAAAATTTTAATTATTTAATTTTTAATCCTCCAAATATTATTAAGCATTTTCTCTAGCATTCACCCATGCATAAAATGACTTTTTCCCACTTTCCTTTAGTAACAAAGATAAATAAATAAACTGGCCAAATGTACAGGGACCTTTTTGACATACACATTTTTTCCCTAAGAACATTCTCCTAATCTTCCATTTAGAGGCCTAGTGAAGAAATCAAGTGAACAAGGAATATTTTCACTTTGATTCAATAGTTTTTGCATCAATTCTACAATATACAATATTTATTCAGAAGGCATTCAGATAGAATGACACTTGAAAGATTAACAAACCTCAATTTACAAAGATGTAAATTGATTTCATTTGTTCTATCCCCATTCAAATTCTAGAACTAAAAGCTAAGTGTTGTATACAAGGAAGCAAATTCCATTTCCCACTTTCCAAGTTAACTTCCTGACAGCTATTTACTATTCCCATTACACTGACAACAGTTTGATTATAATGTTGAAATAACAGAAAGGGAACTAAAATGAAGATGTGCTAAATAGAGAAAGGATGGCCACAGATAGATCAAATGTGACCTTGAGGCCTGTGTGCATGTATGTTCATAAACAGGACATTTAAATTTTTGCTGAACTCAATTCCAGAAACCAACACATTTTTCAAATACATATTCTCAGTTCCTTCATTGAATATCTTCAAGGAAATTTTTTTCAGTCAAGATGGTAGGGAAGAATATAAATCATAAAAGGAGAAACCAGTGGACTCTAGACTAAAGGGGCTACAGGTGGTCCGGTTAGTGGAAAAAGCAGCTTCGAGAAATTTGAAGTTGATGCTCAAGTTTGCCTTCTCAGTATTAATAAGAAATATCTTAATATCACATTTTTCCTACTATGCTCAAAAAGAATGGTTTTTGAGAAGTCACTTGGGAACAATTTCAATTCTAAATTTTCAGCTGTCTGAGAATTCATCCATGCACAGGAAATAAGCCAGACAGTTGGAAAAATTCAGTGACATATAAGCAGATGAGGAGAATTTGTATTTCAATCCAAGGTAAAAGCATAAATCTTGTATTTGCAATAAAGGTGATTAGGAATGATTACAGTGTATAAATCTCATTTCCTTTACATGTTTTCCAGAATATTCATACCACCAGTAACACAAAACAGTCAGAGTCATTTGTTACACTTAACAAAAATTCATTCATTTTTCATAGACACTAAATCACATTACACCAAAATATTCAATATATGTGTTTTATACCTAATTTTAAACTTAGAAATCAAACAACTGGTGTTGCTGTTATAACACTTCCTACCCAAAATACAAAAAGAGCATTCTGGCTCCATGGCTCAGGGAATAGGACACTCACACACGTCTCAGAAAATGAACAAATGCAGCTCTTTATCGTGAATACTAAAAAGGCAACCTTTAACATGGCAGGTGTTTGACCAACTATTCAACCTCATGTAGAGGTGGAGTATCAGTCACATTGATTGAGTCCAACAAGAAGCATCATTGTGCACTGTAATCACTTCAGCTCCAGAAAGGCTTGTGGTCTCATTGGAATCAATTCTCAGCCCCCAACTTTCACAGAATTCACAGCATACATATGCCATCCCCTGTCAACCTAAAGCAAAATGGAGTAAGTTCTGTTATTTGGTAATTATTTGGGTTACCTGGCTCTTTTTCCATTTTCAGGTCATATAGACCTGTGGTCCCATAAGAGAGGCTGTGGGGTAGGAGTGGATGACCACTTACATATGATTTCAGGAGGTCCAAAAAGTAACATTTAATGCCTCTTTGTAACATTGGTGTGCTGGGGGGTCATTGCCCACAGACAACCCTACTGCAGGAACCACACATTATGAAATACGATCATATGTAGACAAGAGTGTATTAGTCAGGGTTCTCTAGAGAAACAGAACCAATATGCTGTCTATACAGAGAGAAAGAGATTTATTATAAGGAATTGGCTCATATGATTATGGAGGCAAGTCCAAAGATCTGTGGGGTGATTAGATACGTTGGAGACTCAGCAGAGCTGATGGTGTAGTTCCAGTCTGGAGGCCAACATTCAACCTCATGTAGAGGTGGAGTGTTTCAGTTCAAGTCCAAAGGCAGGAAAAAGCCAATGTCCCAGTTTGAAGGCATTAAGGGAGGGAGGAATTCTCTCTTACTTGGGGGAGTGTCAACCAATCCAGGCCTTCAACTGATTGGATGAGGCCCACCCACATTAAGGAGAGCAAGCTGCTTGACTCAGTCTACAGATTTAAATATAAATCTCATCCAAAAACACCCTCACAGAAGCACCCAGAATAGTGTTTGACCAAATAACTGGGCACCCTGTGGCCTAGTCAAATGGACACATAGTATTAACTACCATAAAATTAATCACAAAAGGTTATTTAGTGATTTGGAGGAGGCTTTGATTCCATCCAGTTCTCAAAGACAAACAATCCAGTCTTACAGAGCTGGGGAGAAGAGTGAGGAGATAGTTTTCTGAGGAATATGTGCAAGTTGGCCCAGGGGAAGCAAAACTCACAAGCCAAAACCATCCCCAAGAAATCATAATTTTCTGAGCCTGGAGCTGGAATAGGTGATGGTCTGGGTTCTGCTGAGCTTAAACAGGACAACTGCCTGAATACAAGGATGAAAATGAAACAGCAATTCATCCAGACCTCTCAGCACCACTGGAAGGCAAAAAGCAACAAATGAGAAATTCACAAATTAACTTAAATAATTCAGTAGTATTAACAGATTTTCTTCCATGTGCTGGATATTTTGATATAAATATGAATAAGAAATATATTCTTCCCTCACAGTCTAATAGGGAATACAAGTATTCAAATGCAAATACTCAAATATGCAAACAGATAATGACCACCGATTATGGAAAGTTCACAATATATGGCAATGACCTTTGCCCAACCGGTTTTAATCCAATGGGAAGTGAATGGCAGAATATAAAGTGTATCAGAAGTCTTTTGCCAAAAATACACCCTTTTTTCTCCACTCCCTCCTACCCTAGCAATAGTTCCTGAAATTCCATCCAGAGATTCGTTTGGGTTAGCAATTAAAAAAAAAAACTCGGCTAGAAAGGCTGTCATCCACATCTAGGTGAATTAGTTTAAGAACTCACTTCTCTATGTCTAGCTGAAATAGGCCAGATGAAGAGAATGGGAGTTTTGAGAAGCAAGGAAAAGAAAGAACTAATTTGGAAGATAAAGCACAGAAAGAATGCAGAAAATGCAGAGAGAATGAGGATACCGGTAGGAAGGAGAAGGTCTCTGAAGAGAACAGGACAATACCAGGTCAAAATCTTCAGGCACAAGAATCCATTAACTTTCTAATACTTTCAGCAGATGAACCTAATTTCAAATGGAAGCTTCCTCCAGAAAGTTTACTTGCTTCAAAGTTCTCCCTGCAGCTGATCCTTCCCAAAGAGGTGGGGTCTCCGCTATATGTTTCTAAAGCATGGCTGTCATGCCACTTAAATGCTCTGGTCTCTAACGCATCACAATTATTCTGTCCTCATGGAGTGTTTGGGAGGTCACGGTTGTGAGGGAAGGACTGGAGAAGCGGTTTGATACGGCCGTTTGACAGAGTAAAAGGAAGGACGGTATTGATGAATAAAGATTCATTTAAGGAAAGACAAACTTATAAAGAGGACATAAACTCGAAAAAGATAAGCTTTTAACTGATATATGTCAAAAATGTGACTCAGTTATTAATTATTCTCTTCTACTCCCTTTTGGTTGGCTATTGTTCACAGTTCTGCATCTGTTATCTTTAAACTCCAAGCACATACTTTATCTTTAAACTCCAGATTTCCGCTTTCACTTAATTGGCTGTGGATAGTATTAAATGGAAATTTTCATTACTTTTCTAATTGCATTTTTTTTTTGATTTGGCTCCTTTACAGTCTAAACATTACGGGAAAAACTAAATTAAATGTAGCCAGTGCAAGAGCAAAATCTTAAGGCACAAAACTCCACGAATTTTCTAGTACTTTCAGAAGATGAACCTATTATCAAATGAAAGATGCCTCCAGAATACGTTAAGTAAATTCTAGATAAAATTTGTTTCAGCAAACACTCTGTATAAATTCACATTAAATTCCATTGAACTAAAAGTGAATTGTCCACATAGCAAAAAATATTTTTTGATAGTTTCAACTGAATCCTAAAAGACAATGATCCTTGGAAGAAAAACAGTAAACAAAGTACATAGCAATA
The DNA here is from genome assembly GCF_030020395.1 of Manis pentadactyla. Lineage (NCBI taxonomy): Eukaryota > Metazoa > Chordata > Mammalia > Pholidota > Manidae > Manis > Manis pentadactyla. The sequence goes on from NC_080028.1 coordinate 70,719,870, forward strand.
ACAGATGAGTTAGAAATTGTAATTCTGGGAAATTTACCTCTGTTAAAGAGACTGCATTTAATTTGGCTGATTGTGCTTAACATAGTTGATCTGGAAGCCCTATTTAAATAAAGCCTGAAATACCAAAGTTAAATCTCTTTATCTACAGGTTTTATTGTGAAAGAAATAAAACTAATTTTTCTTCAAAGTATCAAAAACCGAAATTACAATTACTAATAAGGTACTAGAATGCAAAAGTGTTTTCTCTTCGAACTATATCTTTTAGCAGCTGTAATTCCTTTCATTATTTAAAGTTTTCTTACTCTGGCCCAAAGAACATCAATACATTTAAGATAAGGTTTTCCTAAAGCACCCTCCGTTTGCATGAACTCCTAAAATGCCAAATTTCGCTGACTGTATAGTGCATAAATAATCACATTACTGACCAGCTTTTGAGGAAAATATTCTCACATGCCACTCTCAAACTTGGTATTATCAGAAAGTTTTAAACACATGCAAACTCTCACATTGCTAATTCTCTCACCAAACCAACTATGATAATAGATAAAAGTGAGTAACTTTTATTAATGTTCCTACCCATGAAAAAGAGTAAGTTGCAAATTATGCATGATTTTAAGTTAAAAGGAAGCTGGATGGTACCATCTACACTATTCAAAGTTGGGAAACGATCAGTGTAAATGTCCCTCTATGTTAGCACTTAAATGCCTTTTCTTCCTCTTTACTTTCTTTCTCAAGATCTCATCTCATCTCATCTCATCCTACTCTCACCACTCCAGTCCACAGACCTTTAAAGTCTTGTAACTTTCCACCCTTCAAGACCCAGCTCAGGCATCTCTTCCATGAAGCCTTCCCAGATTACTCAGGGCACCATGATTTCAAAGTTGCTAGTTTATGCTGCTAACCTGCGGTTGGGTGGCATTACCTGCATAATATCCAAGCCTTCTATTGACCACTTGTCATGGATGTTATTCAAGCACTGAATGACACATTGGATTAGATGTTCTGAGAGCCTGTTTATCAATTTTTTTTACTTATATGCACAACTAGACCATAAACTTCCTTTAACACTGCTATTACCATATTGTTTATCCTCTTTACATCCCTACATTGTCCACTTAATAACATTTGTTGATTCCCTACATGAAGGTTAGGGTTCTGGTAATTTTATCTACTATAAGGGTGGTTGCATCCCTTTGTACAGAAGGAAGACCTCCCCTGAACTGAGAGATCACTTTTCAGTTATCTGGGTAAGAGGCTTATCTCTGAGACTGGATTGGAAAGCAGGAGTCCAAAAAGACAGGACTCAGGCACTCCTGGTTTCAATGGTAGCAGGGCCAAGAAGACAAGCTCCCTGGCAGTGGTGGTCATACCATATGGTAACAATCAGGGAGTCAGAAAAGAAGGAACGCTGGGCAGATGTAGGGTAAATACCCCAAATGCCTGCACCGAGGGCAAGATTTGTGATCCCCGAGTTCAAGTTAACTCAGAAATTGGAGGATCAGAAACCGAAAAAGAAAGTAAAGAGGAAGAAAAGGCATTTAAGTGCTAACATAGAGGGACACTGCAGTATTCTGTAAGCTGTTTTTAAGACGTGCTATTGACACTCCCCAAATTTCCCTTTTGTTTTCTACACGTATTAGGTAAAGTTGTTGTAAAAATCCAGTCTATCTCAACCCTATTAAGGGAGACAAATTACAGATTTTGCCCCTTACCTGAGCAAATATGGGGCCAAAAGAACATGGTGGGGCAACACACAATCAAGGTAAAGAAATCTTACGGAATGCGGAAATCTAGAGCAAGAGTGGGGGCCGCCTGCTCAGTTCTAAAGTGTTTGGCCAAGGATGCCAGCATTTTAAAACAGACAAACACTCTGCTGTTTGGAGTAAGTTCCATGTCTTACACTGAAGCATAAAAGTACTCTTGCGTAAAAATTAAAAATGTATTCTTTGCAAAAATACAGCAAATACATGCTATGTATTCTTTACAGTACAGAGTAACATGCTGAGTAAAGATTATCACACTCTTTTTTAATAAGGAGCTTTTTTTCACCCCGGCAGTATAAATAAGTTCTGTTTTCCCATTTATTTTTATGTAAAATACAAACACTATTCTTCCATTGTAAAAATAATGTTGAAGCTCATTTAAAAAATTGCCAGGTAGTACTTATTACAGTTACTCTGAATATACTTTTTAATGACAAAATTTGTCTTACCTATTGTGAAATAGCTTTTCTGTTGTGTGAACTACTTTTTAAAAAGTCCAAATAACAAATTATTATAGAATTAAGCTACCTGGAAAGTTCTTTACTCTTGTCCCAATAATATAAAATATACTAATATATATTATATTCAAATAAATCACATGCTTATGACTTACATAAATTTACATTATGCATTATATAAATTTATGCCTAAAGTTTTTACACTCTTCAATTAATCTTAAATGTAAATTCCCAAGATAAATTTATTGACATTCATTGTTTCACATCTCTAAATTTGTGAAATTCTCCACTGGAAGCAACAGAATCATGGTGCAGTTCTTAGGAGAAATACTGAAACTTCCTGAGATATTCATGTCATTTTTTAAATCCATTGGTTTTGAGGTTAGACAAACTGAGTAAATCTGAAAGACTGGATCAAGTTTCTCATGTCTACCTGAAAGATTACCTACTAAGATTTATTTTAAAGCACTAATTTTTAAAAAATATAACATCAAGGTGAAATTTGGGGTAACTATTTTCCTTGGAAATATGGGACAGGGTTCTTCCAGAGGGAGAAAAAGTGTTCATTTTTTAAAGAAACTTCTCTCAGCATGTTTCTTTAAAAAATCAATTATTTTGTACATTTTGTATGTCTAGGAGATGGAGTACTTTACTGAATACACTTAAAGCTTTAAAAATTTGCTGAAAAGTATTTAGCTTAGAAATTACAAAAATAGAAGACACCCATGAAACACATTCTACAAAAACACCAATCATACACTATTAACTTTTTGATGATATAAAATGTACTTATAGAACTTAAGTATCAGCATACCAATAAATTATTATACAGTATTCTGGGGGAAACCTGATTATTCAGTCTTCTCCTTGATTGAGTTCTATGTAAACAGAAATTTGCTATAAGGACTACTTTTGGTATAAAAGATAATATGATCCAAAAGTTTTTAGGAGATAACCTGAGATTTTAGAAAAGAGATGTATATAGTCAAAACAGGTTCCTTAAGTCAACTGGCATTAAAATACTAATACAGAAATAGTAATAATCATAAAATGCCATTATGCAGCTATTATTGACATTCATCAAAGTATTAGAGAAGATATTAAGTAAAATTTTCAGACCAAAATGGGGGTACAAAAGAGGTTTGAATAAAATTTAAAGTACTTGTTGATAATTAGGAAACAACTAGGTCTCCAGAACAGTGATTCTTCAAAATGGATCACATAACTGGCCAATAGAGTATTTTATCTGCAAGCCACTGCATTTAAGGAAAAAAATTTAGTCACTTTTGGGGAGTCCTTTATCTCTCATTTCTCTGGGGCCCTTTGGACTGTGTTGCCTCCTTTCTTTGAAGGAAGATGAAAACTGACTTCAACGTGCCATTGCCACTCTGTTGTGAAAAGCAAAGGAAGGTAGCCCACAGAAAACCACAAAGTCCAGTGTAAGCTGTTCTCCAGTGAACAGGAACAAGACTGAAGTTGGTCAGCTGTAACAGAAACAGAAAGTAAATTAGGGCTCCTTGGAGACCAGAGCTGTGAGTTAGCATTCTCTGCAGTTCGAAACTCACCTGTACAAAAGGCCAGTATATCAGACCACTCTGGAACAAAGAAAAACTTTTTTAGAATGCCTGTCAGTCATACAAAATAATCCCACAGTTCATTCTAGAAAAGATTAAAAAAAACCAGGCAGGTAGAATGTGGAGGTGGTATTACATTTCAGACTAAGCTGATTAAATTAGACTACTTCAAATCTCTCAAGTGGGAGTGTGAGGCAATGGAAAAAAACTGTTAGGTACAAGATATTTATATGAGTTATAGTCACAGGTCCAGAATGAAAAGTCTACCAGAATCACTACCAATTCTTAGAAAACTACTCTCGAAATAACAACATATATTTATATATGCAATTTTCCTGTTAGCCTAAGCAAATGATAAAAGAATATATTTATAAAAGGATCATCAACAAATGTGTAATGATATATGCCAAACCATTCCTTATAGATTTGCTAATAATATATTCTATTTCATGCTAAATAATAAGGTTAGCAGGCATTTTTGTATATGACAAAATCTTTTAAGAGATTTATTTTAACAGGCTTTAGCCTGTACATGCTAACAAAAAGATCATTCTGGTGGCTTTTTTTAAAAGATAGGTGTCTTCATACATAAATTATATTTTTCCAAAACCTATACGTTTTCAAGATAGTCCTTTAAAGTGGTATTATTTTGGTACTAGAAAGGTAGCATTATTTTCTTTTTTTAGCTAATTTTAATTTTCTAAAGTTTCTACCATAAGCCACTGCAATAGAAGCTATTTGAAGTACATAGTCATTTAAGAATTTATTATTTAGCAACAATGATCAGAAGACTAAATCCATCCAAACATGGTTTTACTTCTCATGGCAATTATTTTCTTTCAGAATTTAGCATCATGCAGTGCACAGGCCATGTTCCTACACCATTCCCCACTGAAAGGCAGGACTCCTCAGAGAAATGGCTGATTTCAGGGCCATGGTAGGACAGGTACAAGGTGCAAGACGAGCCGAGAACATGTTGTTAGGACAGAGACTAAGGAAGTGGTTTTAAAAAAAAAGATGGGACATGTCACAAGGACATAGGAGCCACACTGAAGGGGCTCTCCCTGAGCAAATCTGGGACACCTGGTCACCAAACATGCTTAAACATAATAATGAATTATAGACCATTGAAATAATGAGAACCCCTGAATCCTTGCTGATACAGAGAAGTAAGTACATAAATAACTTGGAGAGAAGAGCAGGCTCTTCCTTATAAGAGAATGCTGACTGCCACCCTCAGAACATGGGATCAGGCTTGGAGTTGGAAACTCATCACTGGTTGACCATCAGAATAGCAAAGACTGAATCAGGCAGGATCTCCCCTGGATGCCAAATCTGGAGGTGAGGTAGGGATATTCTGATGGGGAGCAGGATATTCATTTGTAGAATCTTAAAGTGCCTCCCGACAGATCACTTAGTAGTTTCAAGGGAAAAAATAGTGACTATGCAGTAGAAAAACTGGACACCTTGACCAGGTGGACAAAATGAGTATCTCCAGTTGGGGCAGAAGGGCATCGGGTGACTTCTGCTGAGATAACCTTGAAAAGGACACATCACCGCCTATGCAGTATTCCAGCCGGGAATGCATAACCAGCATCTAATCACAAGGAAACATCAGACAAACCCCCAAAAGGAAACAATTTTTTTTAAGGAAGTAGGACTGTATTCCTCAAAAATATCAGTGTTGTAATGGATTTTAAAAGGGCTGAGGAAACATTGTCGACTAATGGGACTAAAGAGACATGAGAACTAAATGCACTACCTGATCCCAGGCTGGATCCTTGTCCTGGAAGGAAAAGAAATGCCATTAAGGCCCTTAGATGGTCAATTGAGAAAAATGGAATGTGGGTGGGAGAAGAGATCAAAGAATTATTGCCATTGTTAAACTTCTGGAAGTTGGTGACAAGGCTGTGGTTATTTTAGAGAACATCTTTACTCCTGGAATATTTTCTAAGTATCTAGGAGTAAAGAGTAATTCTGTGTATAACTTCCTCTCCAATGACTCAGAAAAACATTAGACAGAAAGATGGATGGATGGACAAATAGAGCCAACAAATAGTAAAGCAAATGGGGCAAAATGCTAACAACAGGTGAATCTAGGTAAAGGATATATGGGTGTTCTATAAACTCCTCTTGTTGCTTTTCTGTGAATTTGAAATTATTTCCAAATTAAAGTTTATAAAAACTATAGGAAAGGAGAAAGTAATATCAGCTATATTACTGAGACAATTGAGCAGGGGGCTGATTCCTCAGCAACAAAAAACCAATTCTAATCTCACATATCCCTTGGGCTACAGGAGAGCAGCTGGGGCTGATTCCTCATGGAAGCTGCTTTTCTTCTGACAGCTAACACTGTGCTAAGGTTCATTGATCAAGCTTGAATGGAGAGCCTAGTTTTAACCTAACTTCTCCCACATCTAATATCTCTGGCTCTGAGCTCTCCTTTGTGCATCTGGAAATCTCCCTTTAAATATCCCAAAGGCACCTGGAATTCAACCTTTCCCAAACCGAGCTCAACTTTTTCCTCAAATCAGCTCACCATCCTCTGTGTCCTTCCTCAAATGACAAACCACCGTCCATGCAGTTACTCAATTCAGAAACCTGGCAGTCACCCTGTATGTGTCCTCACCGGTTACCCTGACTTCCGATCATCCAAACCCACCACTTCTACTGCCTAAAATGTATTATTTCTAAAATCATTCCTATTCCTACTTCTTTATTATTTCTTATGCGAACTTGATTATAATAACCCCCTAACTGGTTTCTCTTGCCAGGATTACTGAAGCTCAAGATCCTTGGCATGGCATTCAACACCCAGAAAAAGGAGCCCATATGTCTTCATTAAGGGAGAAGAAAATGAAGCAGCTGCAAGTCCCCACTTAGAGCCTCTTTCTTACACAATTCTGCTTGCTAGCTCTTTTTTTTTTTTTTTTTTGCTAGCTCTTTTTTAAAAATATTAGACATATGTATCTCCATAGGATCTATGATATAGTGGTAAAACCTGGCCCTTTTTACAAAAGAAAATCGAAGAAAATGACACTTGGAGGTCCGCACAGGCCCACAATTTCTGCACCAAGAGAAGTAACAAGAATTTTGAACATTCTTGAAGAAGGAACTGTCCCTGAGCAACAGGGACTGAGGGGAAGCACGCGACTTCAACCATCCCTGTCATCTACCTCCAACCATCAGGTGGGCATTGCAGGTTCTGGGGCTCGGTGTCATTCAACAGAAGATACTACAAGCAGTGCGAGTAATGGCGGGGTGTGGCTTGGCATGGCTTTTGATAGAGAATTAAGCACATGGGAAGCCCTAAGCTAGGCTGTGTACATTCTGCAGTCCTGAAAACTGACCTTACTGTGGTTAATAGAATCAAACTTGCTCTAGGCCTGAGATGGAAAGCACCCTTGATGTTGCCAGACCATAATATGTTGGTCAATAAATCTTCATTGAATAAATTAACAAGTATCTGTAAGAGTGAACTGTGTACATTTGTACTGAGCCAACAGTATAACAGATGACTTGCTTCAAGCCTAGAAATAATCCTGGAAAATATCATCCTTCCCTGTAAATACCTTTTGTCATGTTAAGAAGGACCCTTTCATGGGTATTTAGCAGAATACACACCTGGGACATTGGCCATGTCCGTGGGAATGATTCCATTAAGCCACTCACATTCTACTATGCCTATTTTGCAATGACCTCACTAATGAACTAAATAAAACCTCACTAAATGAAAATTCACTAAACTGCGACTACTGAGAGTAAATATAAGAACATCAGAAGTCATTGTGAACATGGACTAAAATTCAGACTATACTGATTTATAGACTCTCTTAAAGTATAGACACTTTTAAGGCTTCTTCTCATTCATCTATCAAAACAAACTTAAGATCTCTCTGTCAAAATATTGTATCCTGTGCCAGCCAACTGCAGCCTTAAATTAAGAATGTTTTTATTAAAATGCATTTCATGCTTAAAATGTACTAAAAAATCTTGGTTACATTTTCAAGTCTGTCCTTACCTTATATGTATTCCAGAATTTCTGTTTCAGGTCTAAAAATATGTCATCTTTTCCCTGGAGAACACTCATACCTATTTGCAAATACACACACCAGAAGAATTTTAAAGGTTTCAGTAGTAAGAAAACTATGTAGCAGTTCATGTTTAAGTTTCCTATTCCAATATGCAAAGTAACCACTAGTATCAGTCATTTATCCAGTAAGTCCTTTCAGACCCAACAGTGAAAACAGAACATAATCTCCATTCTAACACTGACAAATTTTTTAAATTGAAATATAATTAACATGCATTACACTATCAGTTTCTGGTGTACATCACAGAGACTCAATATTTTTATACATCACAAAATGAACCCCATGATATGTCACCATACAGAGTTATTACAATATTATTGACTATATTCCCCACAGTATTATTGACTATGTGTCCATTGCATCCCCACAACTTATTTATTTTAAATTTAAGTTTATTAAAATACAAAAACATATTTGTTAAAAAACAAGTTTAAAATAAATAATAATAAAACATATTTAATTTTAAAAATTAAATTTAAATGTTACGTTCATTTTAAGTTTAATAAAGCCTCTTAATCTGTTTCACCTATTTCTCCTGCCACCTCCACTTCCTCCCGAAACCAAGTTTGTTTCCTGTAGGTTTTGTTTGCTTATTTTTTAGATTACACATAGAAGTGCGATCAATCAGACAGGATTTCTCTTCCTCTTTCTGACTTATTTCACTTAGCATAACACTCTTTAGGGTCATTCATGTTGTTGTAAATGGCAAGAATTCATTCTTTTTTTATGGCTGAGTAAGATAAAACTAGATAAATTTTAAAGAAATGATAAATATGAAGTGACAATAGCAGGGTATAAAAGTGTCAGCAGAAAAGAAATACTTTCAATTATAAGAGAATTGGCAAAAACAGCAGTGTTAGGATAGTAGACCCATTGGTGACTTTTCCACCTTCCAAACTTCTTATGAAATATTTAAAAATTTTTAAATTTAATTTTCTACTAAAAAAAAAGGCTGACAGACCCTGGGTATTCTGGTAACTACAAATTTTTCTTTTAGTATTATTCTAATCAGAATTTGGGAGCAGAACACCAACTCACCCTTCCTAAACACATTTGAAAAATGTCAATGTTCAACAACCCAGAAAAGAAATTCAGGGAGTAAAAACAAAACCCTCCTATTTTAAGAAAGATGTAAAACTAAGAGTGTTTTTAAAATCCTTCCCCAACTCTTATTAGGAGGGAGGGGAATAAGAGCTTTTTAAGTCAATTGCAGGGGATTATTAGAACAAGACCCATTTTTAAAAACCCAGCCAAATATTGGTAATATCAGATTCCACTTACCCAACACTAATTAAGTGCTAAGCAGTTTTTGTGCATTATTTCATTTGAACCTCCTTACAATCCACCCAGATTGGCAGTTACAGAGGAGGAAAACAGCTCAGAAAGGCTGACAGTGGACCAAGTCCAATGCAGGTGTGAATTCCGAGCCCTCTCTCAATCTCTACTCCAGTTTCCCAAGCTGGCACAAAGGATCGTCTGATAGAGCCCATTTCCAAGTCAGAAGTAGCTTGAGCAAACTTCCAGCCCATGCCCTTCCACCTTCCCCTTTCATCTCAACGGGACAAGGAAACTGGGCCAGAAATCTAAAAAGCAAGACAAAGAAGCAATCCATAGAGAAATCTGTTTCAGGGGCCTTAGGCTTGAACCACAGGCCTCCTGAAACCCTGTGCTGGCAGCATCTTCCTGGTTTCACACCCACAAGATTAAAAACATGGCATGGATTTTGTTGTCTTTGGGCAAATTACTTAACCCCTTTGAGTCTCAGTTTCCTCATCTATAACATAGGAATAATGAAAGGACCTGTGCCTCCCTGGGCTGGTTGACAATTAAATGGGAATCTGGTTCCGAGATGCCCAGCTCCCAGCTCCCAACCCCTTCCCTGGTGTACAAGGGCACCCTACTGACAGGCATGAGGAACCTGTTTGCAAGTTAGGCTGTTTTCCTGCATGCGGAAAGGAACAAATCTGGCTCCCCAAAATAAGATCCACTGGGCAGCAAAGGTTTCTTCAAGGTGGTGTTGACCACCTAACCTGGGTTAGAAGGCACCAACAGCCACTGACAAGAAGACCCTCTTGAGGGCACCTGTGACCCCCAATGCCAAGGCCAGGCCCAGGACCCTTGGATTTTCTTAGGGAGTTGGTCCCCCTCCCCAGTCCACTCTCTTCCAGGCTATAGAAATTGTTATGAGGGCCCTAAAGAAGGTTCCAGAAGTCAGACCCTCAAGCCCCAGGGCGATTTTCTGAGGAGGGGTCTCCTGGGATCCTTCCATACATAGATTTGTTCATGGCAGGGGTCTGAGGTCCCCTCACATGTTCTGTGGCTTTTGACAAGGGAATGGAACCCCCACAGGAAAATCACGTTTCCAAAGCAGGACTAGGGCCCCAAGCGTGGATTTTCTGGGGAACTTGGCTGGACGTTGGGTTCCATCCACTCTATTCCCAGGATCCGAAGCCCTCACATTTTGTTGGTGTGTTGGGAAGGAGTGTCCACCAGTGAAAAGGAGGGCCCATAGCCTCGGGTATGGATTTTCACAGAAGGATGGGCGCCACCCCACAACTAGATGGCAGGGGTTGCAGCTGCTAAGGCTACATGCTGGGGTCTGCTCGACATTCCAGGGGGCTTTTTCAGGGTTAACCCCCATCCCTGCCACTGAAATCTGCCACCGACTCCGTGCAGAGTCCGAACTGCAATCCTGGCCCCTGAATCCCTAAACCGCGGAACCTTGGCCCTCTAGTCCCCTGCCTCTCCGGCCCGCACTCCTCAAGTTCTCCTCAGCCCTCTTCATCCCCGCTCCCCAGGCTTCTCAGTCCTGGCCTCTCGACCTCCAGCTCCTGATCTTCAACTCCTTTCCCTCCCTCCCCACCCCAACTCCCGGCCCCTGCTTCAAGTCCCCCAATCCACGATTCTGGCCCCCTCGACCAGCCGGGCCCCTCACCGACGTAGAAGGCAGACAGGGCCACGGGCCCGCCGAGCGCCTGGTCGCACACCACCTTGGCCAGGACAGCGCGCGGCGCGCGGCCCGGCAGCGTACGCTCCAGCAGGCGCAGCCACACGTAGTTGAAGTTGGCGTGGAAGGCCACGGCCAAGGTGGCCACGCGCCGCGTCTGCTGCCAGTCGGCCGGGCCACCCTGTAGGCGCTGCTGCAGCGCGTCGCCGGCCGAGTAGAGCGTGGCGTAGAGCAGCACGTTGGTGGGCCACGGGTAGCGCTGCGCCGTGCGCAACAGCGCCCGCCACCAGCGCGTCATGCCCGAGCCCGGGCGGTGCTGGCCACTGCCGCGCCGCCGCTCCGACCCTGTGCCGGCTGCCCTGGCCTCCCGGGGGCCTCCTGCCGCCGCCGCCCCCGCCCCCTCCAGATGCTCGACAGCGATTGGGCATCCCGCGCACACCCACACGCGCCCGCCAATCCCGGGGCCACCAGCCGTTGTGGCCTGAGAGTTTGCAATGGGGCTGGTCCACATAATGAATGACCCATTTACACGAAATGTCCGGGATAGGCAAATTCGGACAGGCAGGCAGGACCCTAGGGGTTGTCAGGGGCTGGCGATGGACGGGGGAGAGGGGAATGCAAAATGACTGCCAACTGGATGTGGCTGTTGGAGTGAGGAACATGGAGTGGTGATGGTTGCACGGAAAATAATGTATTTACAGGTTCTGGAGCGCTTTTTTGGAGCAAGGAACAAGTTCTGTAAATGGAGTGGTGATGGTTGCACGGAAAACCACTCACTGCCCGTTAAAATGAATTTGCTGCTGTATGAATTATATCTAAAAGAAAAAGATTTAAAAAGAGGGGAAGAAAAATTTTTGAAATAAAAAAGAGGGGATACTAAAACCCAGTTACCAAGACAAGGGTGTATTTTAAATGGTTGCATGCAAGGAATTCACACTTCCAACACACAATACACACTGACTGGTGTGTGACCCTGGAGACAAATTCTTAAGTTAAAATTTGAGGCCCTTCCTGAACGTGAAATGGGGCTCAATGAACCTATTGCCTTCTCCTATTTAGAGTTTGTGATTGGATGAATACTGCTTTCCAAAATATATGCTGAGCTCCCAGGCTCTGTTCTAGCAGCACAGGGTCCCTGGAGACCCACAAAATAAATGTTATCTCTGACCTCATGGAAATCATCTCCTCCTTGCTTCTTTTCCTCATTTCTTAAAATTTCCTTCCCTGTCACATAAAATCTCATTCTCTCTTTTACCCTATTTAATCTAATTTTTAATTTTTAATTTTTATTCTGAAATAATCCTAGATTAGAAAAAAGGTGCAAAAATAGTAGAGCTCCCATACACTCTTAACCTAAGATTCCCCACATATTGTCATCTTATATCATCATAGTACAACTTTTAAAACAATGAAATAAGCACTGAGGTAATATTATTACCTGATCTACAGACCTTGTTTTAATTATTGCCAAGTGTCCCAATAAAGTCCTTTTTCCAGTCTGGCATCAAGTCCTGGATCACTTTGCATTGATTGTCACAGATCATTTTAGTCTCCAATCTGGGGCACTACCTGGCTGTTTTAACAACTTCCTCTGTCAACCCCACAGCTTTTGACTGACTTGTATCCATCCACAGATTCATATATTGAAGCTCCAAAATGTACTAGTACCTCAGAATGAGACTATATTTGAAGATAAGCTCTTTAAAAAGGTGACTGAGTGAAAAAAGAGGCCTGAAGGATAGGCCCTAGTCCACTCTGACTGGCGTCCTTATAAGAAGAGGAAATGCGTGCGCAGGACAGCACATGCGCAGAGAGAGGATCCGTGAGGCCACGGTGAGACAGACGGTGGCTATCTGTAGGCCCAGGAGAGTGGCCTCAGAAGAACCCAACCCAGCTGACAACTTGACTTTGGACTTCAAGCCTCCAGAACTGTGAGAAAATAAATTTTTAACCCACCTAGACTGTGGTATTTTGTTCTGGCAGCCCAGGCAGACAAGGATACCAGTTCTTGGGAATCTGCCCATTTCTGTGTTCTTTGACCCTTTCTTATCTGCCCAAAGTCAATAGCCTAGCATCTTCCAATCTCTCTTGTCATTCCATGGTCACATAATCTTCTTATTCTGCCCTGCCTGCCTGCCTCCCTCTTATTAAGACCCTCGTGGTTAATTTGGGTCACCTGGATGATCCAGGATAATCTCCACATCTGAAGATCTTTACTTTGAGGGTCATCTACAAAGTCCTTTTGCCATGTAAAATAATGTATTTACAGGTTCCAGGGATTTAGACATGAACATCTTTGGAGGACCATTATTCAGCCTACTGAATTCAGCCTACCCCTCTATCATGTATTTCTTCCCTATAATCCTTTTAATCTCCTCTAACAACAAGTGATCATGTTAGCTGAAATCAAACGACTCATTTCACAACACATATAGAACAGGACTGTTTATCCAGCCACTCTTTCATTCATTCATTCAATTGATCGATTTTCATTGAGCACTATTATGACCCAGGCACTAAACTATGTGCTTGTTGGCAATGATTTGTATTTGCATGGTTCTTTTTTGGTATCGTTAATGTACAGCTACTTGAACAACATTATGGTTACTAGACTCCCCCTGTTATCAAGTCCCCCCCACATACCCCATTACAATCACTGTCCATCAGTGTAGGAAGATACAATAGAGTCATTACTTGTCTTCTCTGTATATACTGCCTTTCCTGTGTCCCCCCCACTACATTATGTGTGCTAATCATAATGTCCCTTTTTCCCCCTTATCCCTCCCTTCCAACCCATCCTCCCCAGTCCCTTTCCCTTTGGTAACTGTTAGTCCATTCTTGGGTTCTGTGAGTCTGCTGCTGTTTTGTTCCTTCAGTTTTTGCTTTGTTATTCTACTCCACAGATGAGTGAAATCATTTGATAGTTGTCTTTCTCTGCTTGGCTTATTTCACTGAGCATAATGCCCTCTAGCTCCATCCATGTTGTTGCAAATGGTAGGATTTGTTTTCTTCTTATGGCCAAATAATATTCCATTGTGTATATGAAATACATCTGCTTTATCCATTCATCTACTGATGAACACTTAGGTTGCTTCCATTTCTTGGCTATTGTAAATAGTGCTGCAATAAACACAGGGGTGCATATGTCTTTTTCAAACTGGGCTCCTGCATTCTTAGGGTAAATTCCTAGAAGTGGAATTCCTGGGTCAAATGGTATTTCTATTTTGAGTTTTTTGAGGAACCTCCATACTGCTTTCCACAATGGTTGAACTAGTTTACATTCCCACCAGCAGTGTAGGAGGGTTCCCCTTTCTCCACATCCTCGCCAACATTTGTTGTTGTTTGTCTTTTGGATGGTGGCCATTCTAACTGGTGTGAGATGATATCTCATTGTGGTTTTAATTTGCATTTCCCTGATGATTAGCAATGTGGAGCATCTTTTCATGTGCCTGTTGGCCATCTGAATTTCTCCTTTGGAGAAGTGTCTGTTCAGCTACTCTGCCCATTTTTTAATTGGCTTATTTGCTTTTTGTTTGTTGAGGTGAGTGAGCTCTTTATATAATTTGGATATCAACCCCTTATCGGATGTCATCTATGAATATATTCTCTGTAGGATGCCTTTTTGTTCTACTGATGGGGTCCTTTGCTGTACAGAAGCTTTTCAGCTTGATATAGTCCCACTTGTTCATTTTTGCTTTTGTTTCCCTTGCCTGGGGCGATATGTTCATGAAGAAGTCGCTCATGTTTATGTCTAAGAGACTTTTGCCTATGTTTTTTTCTAAGAGTTTTATGGTTTCATGACTTACATTCAGGTCTTTGATCCATTTCGAATTTACTTTTGTGCATGGGGTTAGACAATGATCCAGTTTCATTCTCTTACATGTAGCTGTCCAGTTTTGCCAACACCAGCTGTTGAAGAGGCTATCATTTCCCCATTGTATGTCCATGGCTCCTTTATCGTATATTAATTGACCCTATATTTTGCATGGCTTTTTTAAGAAAATCTAATTCCTGCCCAAATTAGAGGAAACTGTGGTCTTCATGATGAAAAAAAGAAAATTTCCCTAGTGATTCCAATGCAATTACCTTAACCAATTTGTTAGAAAAAAGAGCAAAATTGGAGACTGGACAAAATTGGAGGCAGGAAAGTGAGGTGAGAGAGAGATTAGGTTTGCCAGGTAAAATACAGGATGCCCAGTGAGCTTGGAATTTTGGATGAACAATGAATAACTATTTCGTGTAATTATGTCCCATGTGATATTTGGGACA
This sequence comes from Manis pentadactyla, assembly GCF_030020395.1. Lineage (NCBI taxonomy): Eukaryota > Metazoa > Chordata > Mammalia > Pholidota > Manidae > Manis > Manis pentadactyla. The sequence continues at coordinate 70,734,975 of NC_080028.1, forward strand.
CACTTACACTAAAAAATGTTCACTGTTCAACTGGAACTCAAAATTAACTGGGTGTCCTGTATTTTTTAAATTTATTTTGCCACATCTGACAGCCCCAAAGGCATGGGGCTGACATTCATGGAGAGTGCAGTGCATATGTCAGTTATCTGTGAGATGCTCTAAGCATAAGCTCATTTGCTCCACCCAGAAACCCAGTAAGGTAATGGATTGGTAACAATCTATAGATGTGTATCTCCTCCAAAATCCATGGGGATCTTTACCAAGCAGCTCAGCCTTACATACTTGAGTTGAAAGAAACAAATAAATCCTTAGAAGACTGAGATGGTTTTACATGTATTGCTGTATATTTGTCTCTTCTAAAAGCAATTTAAAAATTCAGTAAAGACAATCTATTTACTCAAGCAAACATCAAAGAACCAGGTGGCCTTCGAACAAGAGGAGATGCTCCAAGATAAATTGATTCATTACATTGATGCCTCATTATCTGTGCAATCTGTGATTCCAAGCCCTCTGGTAATAATGAGGCAACACATTCATCTAACATTAATATCTCTGAACAGCGGGGGATAGCAGAAGAACATAGTGCTGTGTTAAATATGAGAGGAGTTTTGTTAAGAACTCTGTCAGCAGCAAATAAGCACTGATGTGGGAACTGAGTTTCAATTTACAACTAAGGATCACATTAAAAATACATTAAGACAGTTACAATGAAGTTTATTGTAACTGTTATTATTTCATTTTATTTTAATGAATCGGGGTTTAATAAGAACCACCAAGTGAGCCACAGTGTGTCTAAAATCCATCTTCTCTTGCTAATCCCAAAATTTCTATTGACAAACCAAAGGCACTTAAAAGATTCCAGGACCAATAAGTCTATTTTCCAATGAGCAGAGGAAGGAAAGTCCCAAGACCACCCCTCACAAAAGGTTACTGAAATTTCTCAAACCCCTTCAGCATTCCACCTGACACATCGGTTATCTTTATGGGTGTGAGCACAGAGCAGGAACCTGAAGCAACTGTCTTCCCATTGTCACCTGAAATGAGGCTTGAGGGAAGCTGACAAGGAAACCGAATCTAATCCTCCCTCTTTCCCAATTTCCTCACCACCAATCCTTCCTTCCAGAGGCTGCATGTTCTTAATGGAGAATTTCTCCAGCAGCGATCTGAATGGGGGTGTGTTGATTTGAAGCTGGGGATGCCCAGCAAGACAAGATTTTTGCTTAGTGTGGCTACAGATGAATACAAAGAGCTATGCTTTAATGCAGATTTTAATATAGTTTTCTTTTTAAAAAACTTTTCTTATTTGGATGGGTTTGGGGGAGAGGGATTGAAATGATAGCAAGGGAGGTAGGAAGCACCATCATTGCTTGCTCCCTATATGAATGCACACATGGAGAGAAAGAACAGGCGTTCCAACTGGAAAAGGTCAGAAGGGGAGGTTAGAAGGAGGAGGATATAAGCCTGCTTCTCACCAAAGCCGTTATTTCTCTTGTTAGCAGAATCAATATTGAGCAACTGTGCCATGAAATCATTGCATCTCAGCTCAAATGTGGAAAACCTATGCCTAAGAATTCAGTCTCTATGACTTGAGAAACTGTTACACGCTTGACATTGACACAAATTATGTGAAAGTTGCTTGGATTAATATAATGGTTTTCAGACCATTTTAACGGTACCTGTTAAAGTATGAGGGTAAGATTGCATCCATTCTTCACTCTTGTTTAGAAGTTTGAGACACTTCACCATCTTTCTATCCTCCCCCAAGTAGAATACTACAGTGTGGCAACAGATTTCTTAACAGGGATGTCGAGCATTATGGATTCCACCTGCAACTTGGTATCTTGAAATTGTACCATTTGGAAGACATATTTGAAGTAGAGCATTTCTCTGGCTCAGGATCTGTTTTCACCAGCATTATTTCAAGTAAGTATTCTGCCCACAGTTGGTGTGGGATAATAGAGCAACCAATTAAATTAATTTCATTATTTTCTACTGTTAAGCTTTGGGAAAAGAAATTGTTTTATCCTAAAATACATAAAGAAGTGATAAAAATAAGAATCTGAAATTATGAAAAACCCAACATTACAGGAAGTTTTAAAGACCGTGCATATTCAAATATGCAAATGAATTGAAAATTTCCACATAAAAGGTGAATTAATTAGTTTTCTTCTCCAAGTTTGCTTTTTGAACCTCTGAAACTTCAATTACTATCGAAAATGTATGACTCTACTAATATGTGAAAGAAATAACTAATTAATGGAATAATGGTTTAGAGGTTATTTTAGTACTCTTCAGTCTGATTCAATCCAAAAAGGTAAATCACATTGTAATTAGAATAGGAAAAGTTTAATACAGTTGATTCTTATTATTTGAAGTAGTTATAGTCTATCAAGTTGCTATGAACACTGAGTCAGCAAGTGTGCTGAACCATTACTATTAGGGGAAATACAGGGTCTAGGTTCCTTTGAGAACTTTTCATCAACTGACCAATGCATACATAACACTGCTTTGTGTTTCTGTGTGTTTCTGTTGGAGGACACATTATTTAATATGCATTGTTGATTCATTATTGAACTCTCAGCCAACAACATTATAACTCCTGCTTCAACATGGCTTATCTAACACAAGTATTTTCTATATAAGGCGCGTCACAGCCCTCTTGCACTTAGGAACACTAGACAGCACTGCAGAACTATGCTGGGTGGGGCATTTAAAACAGTGAAATCACTAACAAAAGGCGCAAAAACCCTTGGAACTTCCTGAGCAATAAGAGCAATGGGAGCATCTTTTTCTTACCATATTTGGTTTTCCTTACTCAGTTCCTGAAAGTTCCACAGCCTTAGAGCTGAAAGGAGGGTCTTGTTCATAACAAGCCCCCTTCAGCCACACCTGAGTTTTTGCTAAGGAAGTGCTTTTTGGAAAGCTGCTGAGTATGGGAGCTGGTTGCCTGGGGAACCAACCATGGGTTAGAGGGTAGGAACTTTCAGCCTCATGCCTTGACCTCAGGGAATGGAGAGCAGCTTGAGATTGAGTTCAATCACCAATGGCCAATGACTTAATCAATTATACCTATGCAATGAAGCCTTCAGAAAAATCCAAAAGGTCATGTTCAGAGAACTTCTGGGTTGATGAGCACATGAAGGTGTGGGGAGAGTAGAATGCTGGGGGGAGGATTGGAAGCTCCAGGACACTTCCGCATATCTTAATATATACATCTCTCTCACCTGGCTGTTTCTGAGTTATATCTTTTATAATAAACCTGTGATTTAGTAAGTAAACTTTTCTAAGTTGTGTGAGCCACTCTAGCAAATTAATTGAACCCAAAGTGGGGGTCTTGGAACTGATGATTTATAGGCAGTGAACAGAAGCACAGGTGACAACCTGGGCTTGCAATTGACATCTAACATGAGAGGAGGACAGTCTTGTAGGACTGAGACCTTAAACTGTGGGTTCTGTCAGTGTTTCTAGATAGTGTCTCAATTGAGTGAATTTGTACACCCAGCTGATGTCATAGAATTGCCTAATGAATAGAAAACCTGCACATCTTCAGAAGTGAGGTGGTGTTGTAATAGAGTACTAAGGAGACACTCAGAAGTCAGTTGAGAGACACAGTAGTTTTTCCTTACATTCTGGGAAGCTTCAGGAAATGGGCACTGGAGAAGCCACAGGAAGGATCTGAAAGCAAAACCCTTTCCACCCGCAATGTCTCTTCAGCACCCTCTACTGATAAAACATTGTACCACTGGCAAAGGAAAAACAGTTAAAAGGCCCAGATCCATTTTTAGAGAGCAGGCAAAAATAGATTTGGAGCTGGGGGATGATACTTGTACTATTTAATGTTATTTTCTAAAAAAATGATTCTAGAATAATTTTGGAAAACAAAAAATGTTGAATTAAGAAAATTAATATTTCTACAATTAGCCACTGTTCCCACTTTTGGTTTTTTAAAAATCTTTTCCAAGTATTCATATAATATTTCCTGTAAAAAAGTTAAGCTTATATTATACATACTATTTTCTTACCTACCCTTTTGATTTAACAACAATCACAACAATCATCTTTCCATGTCAATAAGTAGGTAACTATATCACTATTTTAAAAGGTGTGCTTTAACCAATTTTATTATAATTTAATCAATTTCTTATCATACTGCTGGATATAGGTTGTTTTAAATGTTTCACCATTACAAATAAAGCTACTATTAGCATTCTTACAGTTAAATTTTTTACTTCATTATGCCTTAAATTTCTGGGAGCAGAATTTGGGACAAAACATATGTATATTTTAAGTTTTTTACTGTTACGGAATGCTGAATTGCATTCAGTTCAATGTAACTGGAAGCTACAAAAGTTTTCATAACAATTTGAAATTCTACCAGTAATGTGTGAGAGTATTTACTTTCTTCTACCCTAATTAATAGTAGTTACTATTATTAAACACAGAAAACCATTAGTTTGATAAACAGAAATGCTATCTCACTTGTTTTTGCATTTTTTGATCATTGATAATACTTACTTTTTTCATGTTTACTGACCATTTGCACATGTTTTTCTTCTTTATATATTGTGTTAATGTCTTTGTTCATTATCCTTTTTGGGCACAAAGTTTTAGAGAAGGCTGAATTCTTTCACAAAATATAAATAAATCTGAAGCAAATGAAAGTAGAATTCACCTTTTTCTACTATTTTTACCTTTTTACAATGTCCCCTAAATTTTTCAATATCCTCTAAAACTCTGCTTCAGTAAGAAAGAGTCTTAAACATAAATTGTGGTTTAAAATGTTAGTTTTTAAAAAAGTATTTTTTATATGGCTGCATCAATCTTAACATATCTGCTTCAGATTATCTAAGACTTCATGTCCAACTCTGCTCCCATGGTAATTAGATGATGATGGTAGATTCTGTGAATTGCCAGAAATGCTCTTTTCTGGCAAAGAAAGGTCCTTTGAGTAACAGAAAAATCAATAAGAATGACTTCCTCAAATTCTTGAAAATTCATAATAAATTTGTTCACGACAATGGTTGGTTTTGCTTAATCTCCTTCTATTTCTAGCTAATTATTAGTGAACAAATATCTCCAATGTTTTAGAACAAAGATTTCAAATTTACAGCCTGAGGGATGGATTCATTCATAATTTACTCTCCATTCTTTTATCCTGTTCTATGTTCCTTATGGTACTTACCACTAATTAATATTATGTTATATTGCTTTTTGTTATTTCTGCATTCCAATAGAATGTAAGATCCACACACACAGAGGCTCTTTTAATCACTGTATCTCCAGTTCCTAGAATACTTCCTTACATACAGTGGAACTCTCAGAAAATATTTGTTGAATTAATACATTCAATAAGTATTCATTGAATCTCTACTACATCCTAGACACTGGGCTAATGAGACCATGGGGGTAAAATTGCTTACTTGTCTCATGGAGTGTCTCTAAACTGTGATACTCATTAAAATCAGGTTGAAAACAATGGAAATTATCTGAAAATAAATCTGCACATTGTGTCTGTATGCAGGTTCATTATTCATTCATTCACCTACTCATTCTAGAACTATTTTTAGAGCCTACCTGCTTGTCATGGGGGACAAAGTAATATTAAAGACAAATTCTATTTCTGCAGAAATAGCATTTATACTCCATCAAGGGAGATAGACATTAAACAAATAATTAACTAAAATTGTGCTGTGTACACTGGAGAAGCTTCAGTGCCTATAAGCGCTGATGATATTTCCCTGAGAAAATGATACTCAAACTTCTACCAGAGAGGTTAGAAGTTTAACAGGAAAAAGGGGAAGCAAAATCAATCCAGTTAAAGAAAACAGCTTGTCAGGAAGGAGTGTGCATCAGAAGAACAAGGGGAAAACGACGGCTGATATCAAAGAGGTAGAAAAGGGCCACCGTACTTGTGGGCCATGTATAGGCTGTGCTCTTTATTCTACAAACTGAAGGCTTGTAAGCAGAGGACCTGATACCTCTGTTGAACAGAGTACAAGGATTGCTGTATTCAGAACGATTTGGCTACAGAGATTGCTTAGAAATCCAAGGCGTCAAGGAGTGGCAGTGAAGATCGAGATATGAACAGCTCTGAGAGAGATATAGGAGGTATGAGTGAGGGCCAGCACTGACCAGGAAGGGATGGAGAAGGGAAAGTCTGCAAGAGAGGAAGACACCGGGGTTCCCACCTTGAACAACTGGGTGGATGATGGTGCCTGTGTTGAGACAGGTGAAAGAGAATGAACGTGACACCACCACTTCACATCAATAAATGTACATAACTGGAACAGAAGTTTCAGAAACAATGATTACCCTTATCATATGTGACACATCCTGATATTCTGTATTGATTTTATTGCACTATGTTTTACATACAGTAAAATCCGTCCATATTACAAGTACAGTTCAATGAGGTTTGACAAATATTTATGCCTCTATAACCATGACCTCCGTGAAAATATAGAGCATTTCTATCCCCTCCAAAAGCTCCCTAGCACCCTGTGTATTCAGTTCCCCTCTGCCCATGACCCCAGGCTTTCTGTCATTATAGATAAGTTTTCATTGTCTAGAATTTCACATAAATTGACTCATACAGTATATGTATTCATTCCTATTTGGCTTCTTTTCATTCAGTGTAATGTTTTTGAGATTCATCTATGACAGGGGTCAACAAACTACTGCCTATAGGCAAAATCTGGCCCAGTGCCTGTTTATGTAAAGGTCTGAAAGGCCAAGACTGGCTTTATATTTTTAAATGATTGAAACAAAATCAGAAGAAGAATATTTCATGATGTGAAAATTATGCAGAGTGTAAAAGTCAGTGTCCATAAATAAAGCTTTTTTGGGACAGAGCAATGACTTGTCTCTTTATGTTGTCTGTGACTATTTTGACTCTACACAGAGCTGAGTAGTTGCAGCAGAGGCTGAATGGTACCCGAAGCCTAAAATATTTACTACCCTGCCCTTTACAGAATATGTTTGCCAACTCCAATGGTGTTCCAATAGTTTTGTCTTATGGCTGTTCAGTATTTCACCAGGTGGACAGTCCACAGTATGTATATCTCTTCACCTGTTGATGGATGTTTGGATCATTTCCTGATTATCCGTACTCCATGTAATGTGCTCTGATACGCTCTATTCCATTTCATTTTTTAAAAATTGCTAGGCATGACCCATCAAATTGATTTCACAATTCATTAATAATGTGATTCAGTTTGAAAAGCACTGGTATAGACAGATGTTCAGTGAAGTAGTGGAAGATGAGAGTTTGTAGAAGAATAGAAAAGAGTTTTTAGGGCTGAGTGCTGAGGAAATCCAACAATTAAATATTGGGCAGAGGAAGAGAGAACCCCAACAGAGATGGAGAAGGGGCAGGCAAAGGAAGAAAGAATCAACCAAGAGAGTTTATCTTGGGAAGCAAGAAAATGCTCGGTTTCAAAAAGCAGATGAATATCTAGACCCAGTGCAGTTGAGAGGTGAAATGCACTGAGATGATTTTAGTGCGACTGTCTGGGGTGAAAGCAGCTGAAGCTAGATTGAAATAAGTTGGTGGTGCATGTGGTGATGCATATTGAGACCACAAATGTTAACTGGAAGGGGATGCAGATGTAGTCTATGGAAGAGTTTTTGTTTGTTGGTGTTTTGATATAAAACCCATAAGAATGTTTAAAGAACACTAACAGGTAAGTATAACTTGAATTTTACAGATCAGCACACCGAAACAGTAATTTATTAAGCAACTTGCCCAAGTAGCTTTCACGTACTCAGGTTAAGAGCCCAGATTTATTTGGAGTTGAGTATGAGCTCTTACAGTGTGCTATTCAACCAGCCAGGAAAAAGCTGGCCCGTGCATGATCCAATATGTATGTCTTTGATTTAAAAGTCTACAGTTGAGAGAAGACTTTTACAATCATTTGTAGGCTTCTTGGGAGGAAAACATGGTTTTTCATTGAGTTTTGAGAAAAATGAGAAATTCATCTGTTTTTATATCAGGTGAGGCTTTGGTCCATATGACATTTCTAGACAGGAAAATCACTAAGCAGTTGAAGTTTCAACCTTAGGATATTCTAAAGATAGACAGAAAACCCACATTGAGGGACATTCTACAAAGTATTTGGCCTGTACTCTTAACCTGTTGCAAAACACAAAGACTGAGAAGCCATGCTAGACTTTCTTTTGCTATCTAGGACTTTACTGGGACAATTTTCAAAGTCTGAATGGAGACTATTGATTTTAAAAAACTGTATAAATGTTAATTTCCTGACGTTATTACTTGTACTCTGGTTGTAAAGGAGAATGTCCTTATTTGGGGGGAAATACACATGAAGTTATTTAGAGAGTAAAGGGCATCATCTGCATCTGACTACGAAATGATTCAGAAAAAAATCAGTGCGTATTTACATACATTTATTTATTTAGAGAACAATGAAGCAAGTAAGTGTGGTGAAATGTTAACATTTGGGGAGTTTGGGTGAAGAGTTTAAGAGAATTCTTTGTACTTTTCTTGCCCCTTTCTTAGAAGCCTGAAATTATGTCAAAACAAAAATAAAAATGAAAAAGGATGATACAAAATCATATCTTGGAAACCTTCCTTGGATATAAAAATAAATATGGTATAAGAAAACTCACAGGTCTTCTATTTTAGGTCATAATTCATGTAAATTAAAGACTATTAGTGCCTGCTCAGAACACAGAAAGAGAAAAAAATGGGTACATAGGTACTATGTCACTCTGGATGAAGAGAACACCAGCTCTGAATGGTCCCCCAAATTTCAAGCCTGAATCTGATTAAACCTAGACCAAACTACCCATCTGCAGGATATACAGAGAATGGAGGAAAATCCAGAGGAAATTCTAGAACAATAATCTGATGTCTTCAACAAATCAATTGCAAAGGAGAAGAAAAAAGAAAGAGGAAAACCTATAGATTAAAAGAGAATAAATACATATAATTTTTATTTTTTAAATGAAGATAAGTTACAATATTTAGGGATGTGTAGTTGAATGATAAAACTACAAGGCATGATTATTGTAAAGGTCAGAAAGAAGTTATTTTTTCTCGGGGATGGAGAGTCCAGGGATGTTTTGGGAAGGGACTCCTGAAGGGCTTATGGGGGGTCTGAGGCAGTTCCTTTCACAGGGGGTGAAAGGAAAGGAGCGACACACAGCAGCAATTCACTGGAGAATTCCGCTTTATTAGGGAAAGGTGCTAGGTTATATAGGAAGGGGCATGGGGTGATTGTGTTGTCACTTCTACGGGTCTGGTGGCTATTGGCTACGTGCTGGGATTAGGGGGGAGAGAGGTGATTGGGCTTCAGGTGGCGCCAGCGGGAACCAAGGACCTGGAAGAGAAGCAGGAGGTTCGCCATCTTATGGGTGGGGGCCCTTCATTCCCCCCTTTCTCCTCTATGGGGTTGTGGACGTTGCTTTCTCTCTGACTGCTTCCTGCTGAACGGGGGCGGAGAAGGGAGTGAGGGCTTGAGGACTGGGAAGAAAGGGTTGATAGGACTCCCCACAGTAAGGACGAGTAGATGTGGACTTCTTCAGGTTGGAAATCAATGAAGGTTCCCTGTAACCATAGGTCGAGGACTTGTTGATTCCAATGGTGCCAGGAGGATACATGTGCCAGAAGCCAGGCGTCTGCGGCCATTGTTTCCAGGAACAATTTCCAGCGGAGAGAGGGGTCCATCTCAGCGTGTGGTGAGGAGGTTACTTGAGGGTGAGGGATCTTCTGTGGCTAAAAGCTGGTAGTTCCTGAGTAAAAGCTGGTTGAAAGTTTGATTAGAGATTTTACCGACTTGGGATTTGATAAACTTTACTATACAAGGTAAGAAGAGACAGGCGAGAAGAATGATTATTATAGGGCCTGCAATGGGCCACAGCCAGGTGAGGAAGGGGTTTGTTAGTATTGAAGAGAATGGGTTGGAATTGGAAGCAGAGTGGAGGCTGGAGGCAAGGTCGGTGAGTTTGGTAATGTCAGTTTCTACAATGCCGGATTTGTTGAAGTAATAGCAGCACTCTTCCCGAAGGAAGACGCAGGTGCCGCCCTTTTCGGCTGTAAGCAGATCTAAGGCCGGCCGGTTTTGAAGGGTGACCTTAGCTAGCTAAGTGACCTGTCTTTGGAGAGAGGCCAGGGAATCAGCAGTGGATATCAGGGCTCCCTCAAGTTTGGCGTTGAGATCTCTAATTGCCCATAGAGAGTGACTCAAGGCTCCTCCAGAAAACCCTGCCCCAATGGCTGAGGTGGTCAAAGAGATACTGACAATGATGGGAAGGAAAGCAGCCCTTTTTGTGTGTGAGGGCAAGGGAGGTTGGAGCTCAAGAAATTCTGCCATGCTGTAAAGTGTAAACTGTGGGATTAGGGTGACAAGAATGCAGGGTATATTGGAGTTGGGAGGCAGTGAGTTGAAAAGACTGCCATTACACCAAAAGAAGTGACCTGGTTGTGTAAAAGTCTTAGAGCTGGAGGTACGGGTGTAGATAGAGAGACAGTGAAGTGCGCTGGGGGGAGGAGGGGTTGGGCCTACACAGTGGTGGATGGTGAGATTATCTGCATATTCCAGTTCCCATAGGGGTATGTCTGCCAGGGGACAGAAGGGTTGTCCTTCTGCATGGAAGGAGTAGTTGGAAATATTAAGGGGCACGGCGGCCAGCAGTGGGCACTGTAGTGATGTGCACAAGAAACAATTGGCGGTGTTGAGGGTGTGGTTGAGAAAGATGGTGGTGTCTTGAATGAGCTCTAACCAAGAGTAGGAGTGGGGGTAAGAAGATGAAGAGGCGCCATCAAGAGTTTGGACAATAACTTTTTCAGAATGTCCGATGTCTGATGCAACTTGAGAGATCTGGGAATGAGAGGGAACATACTCTCGAGAGATATGAAGGGTACCGTGGGGGGTCGAGGACCCCCCATAGTAAACTGAGGCTGTGACTCTGGTGGCCCATCGAGAGTTCTAGGGATCTGGGATTGATAAGGAGAATGAGCTGTTGGGATATTTTATGAAACGGTTGGAGAAGTAATACTGTGGGTACCAGGAGTTACCCATGTAGTGAATGATGCAAGACCTGTAGGGACGTGTAGGTGTCTGGCCATCACCTGCAACAGGCTTGCTTTTGGTCATAGAGGAAGCAGAGGTAGGGAGAATAAAGGTAGCTGCTAGTGAACACTTCGGTGGAGGGAGGAGTGGAGGTATAAAGGCTCGGAGCAGCCTTTCAGAGGGCAGTCTGATGTGGCAATGAGGGTAGTAACTTTTGTTTGATGCTGTGTGTAAGTCTGTCTGACTTTGAATTACCATACAAAGGAGGCTGGGGTGGCAGGGAAGACAATAGGAATGAGGGGGAAAAGCGAGAGAGCAGTAAAGGAGGAAAAAATCATGATTCGGGTATGGATGCAAAGGGGGTGAACGGGAGTTGCGGCGTTTCAAGGGATCAGAGGGATGAGGCATGGTAGAGTAGACAGCGTCTTGGGCTGTATCCGAAGGACTCTGGATTGTGACTGATGGGTCTTGAGTGTCCAGAGAAGGTGGGTCCTGGGTGTTTGGTTTCAACCTGGAGATATGAATCCAAGGGGTGACAGAGTTATCAGGCAGTAAGAGCTTGGCGGTCGAGGGGGTGCAGAGAATAACTAGGTGTGGACCTTCCCATTTCAGGGTGAGAGAGGGCCGATCCTCTGGCGGCTTATAAAACACTAGTTGGCCTGGCTGTAAGACAGGAGGATTTTGGGAGGCGGATGGATCAGGAAGGAGCCAATCCTGATATTTCCACAATTCGGTGCGGAGGAGAGAGAATAGCAGAAGGGCCATATTGGGAGGAATCGGTCCTTTGTGGGAAGGGAGCCCTGGGGGTAGAATTGGGCGGCTGTACATGATCTCAAAGGGTGACAAGAAGGAAGGTTTCTTTGGGAGGGCCCGAATGCGGAGTAGAGCTAAGGGAAGTAGGCGAACCCAGTCAAGGTGTAGTTCTAGAGATAGTTTGGTCAGGTTGTCTTTTAGAGTCCTATTGGCTCTTTCTACTTTTCCCGAAGCCTGTGGTCGATAAGGACAGTGTAGATGCCAGGGGAGTGAGAGTGACTTGGAGAGGTTCTGAATGATTTGGGCAGTGAACTCAGGGCCGTTATCTGATTGGAGGGAAGTGGGCATCCCGAACCTAGGAAAGATCTGGGTGAGGAGGATAGAGGCAACTGCGGACGCTCATTTGTTAGTGGTGGGGAAAGCCTCGACCCATCCTGAAAATATATCTACTAACATGAGTAGGTATCTGGTACGCCATATGGGGGGCATGTTAGTGAAGTCTATTTGCCAATCTGTGGCGGGGACATTACCCTGTGCTTGATGAGCCGGGAAGGGTCGGGCCTTGAGGGGGGTATTAGGGTTAGTGCGTTGGCAAATGGTGCACCTGTGGGTGATTTGGTCAAGTAGGGTTTTGTCTTCAGGAGAGAGAGAAAAAAAGGATTGTAAAAAATGGATTAAGGATTGCGGCTAGGATGGAATAGATCGTGTAAGAGGTGGAAGAGAGACTCTCTGTCCTGGGAACAGAGGGTGTCTTGTGATAAGGCTAAAACCACAGGGGCAGACGGATCGCTGTCTGGTGCTTCTTCTGATAGGGCAATCGACCGGGCTACTCTGTCAGCTTTATTGTTACCTCTTGTAATGGGGGAGTCGTCCTTTTGATGTGATTTGCAGTGGACTATGCCCAGTCAGTGTGGGAGTTGTGAAGCCTCTAGAAGTTTAGTAATTAAGGCTGAATTATTGATAGAATTTCCTTTTGTGGTGAGGAGGCCTCATTCTTTCCATACTGCCACGTGAGACAAGAGAATGTGGAATACGTATTTGGAGTCAGTGTACAGTGTGAGAGACGTGTCCCGGGCCAGAGTGCAAGCTCTGGTGGCTGCAATGAGTTTGGCCTGTTGATTGGTTGTACCGGGGGGTAGGGCTCGGGCCTCGATGATGTCTTAGAGGGAGACTACTGTGTATCCTGTGTAATGGGTGCCCTCATGTTTAAAGGAGGACCCATCAGTAAACCAGATGAGGTCGGAGTGTGAGAGGGCTCCTTCGGAGATCGTGGACTGGCACGGAAGGAAGTTGTGAAGGGCTTCCAGGCAATCATGTGAGGGAGTATGAGGAGAGTAGAGTAGAGGAAGAAGAGTGGCCGGATTCAGGGGCAGGCAGGGGAGGAAAGAAATGTCTGGATTTTGGAGGAAAGAGGACAGTAAGGTCAGGAGTCTGGAGGGAGGGAGAGTCTGTAAACTTTTGTAGGTTAAGAGGTCTTTTAGGTGATGTGGGGACAGAATGGTAAGGGGCACCCCGAATGTCAGTTTATGAGCTTCCTTCCGCAAGAACTGTCCAGCTGCTAATGCCCGTAGGCAGGGGGCCCATCCCCGAACTGTGGGGTCTAATTGCTTGGAAAGATAAGCTACTGGGGCAAAGGATGGGCCATAATATTGGCCTAGGACTCCTAGAGCTTGACTGGACCTCTCATGAATGTATAATGAGAAGGGCTTCAACAAGTCAGGAAGATGGAGAGCTGGGGCTTCCACAAGGGCTTGACGGAGCTTAATGAAGGAGTGTCGGGGTGAGGAGGATAATGTTTCTTCAGGGGGGCCCTTGCTAAGGTCGTATAGGGGTCTTGCCAACAGGGAGAAGTTAGGGATCCACGCTCTAAAATACCCAGCCAGGCCTAGAAAGGAAAGGATTTCTGTCTTGGTTTTGGGAACGGGCAGGTCAGAGAGGAGCCGTTTTCTGTCTAAGGTAATGGACTTTCTTTGTTGAGATAGAAGAAATCCGAGGTAAGTGACAGAAGGGGAAGAGATTTGAGCTTTGACAGGGGATACCCGGTAACCTCTGGAAGCTAGAAGGTTAAGTAGGGAGGCAGTGTCAAGTTGAGACTGTTCTCACGAGGGACTGCAGAGTAGAAGATCGTCCACGTATTGTAATAAGGTGAACTCGGAGTGATCATGATGAAACTGTTTGAGGTCCTGAGCTAGGACCTGTCCAAAAATATGGGGACTATCTCGGAAGCCTTGTGGCAAAACTGTCCAAGTGAGTTGTTCAGAATGTCTTGTGTATGGGTCCGTCCAGGTGAAGGTGAAAAAATCTTGGGAGGAGGGGTCCAGAGGGATAGAAAAAAATGCATCCTTGAGATCTAGGACTGAGAAATGGGAGGCCAAGGCAGGGATCTGCAATAAAAGGGTGTATGGATTTGGGACTAAGGGATGGATAGGGACGATGGCCATGTTGATGAGGCGAAGGTCTTGGACGAGGCGGAAAGATCCGTTGGTTTTTTCAACAGCTAATATGGGAATATTAAATGGGGAGTGAGTGGGTCTGAGGTAATTTTTGTTTAAAAGATCTTGAATGATGGGTTGAAGGCCTATGAGGGCTGAAGTGATTAGGGGGTATTGGGCCTGACAGATATACTGAGAGGGGTCATGTAATTTGATAGAGGCAGGAGGACATAGAGCCATGGAGGGGCTTGTAATGTCCCAAACTTTGGGATTTACAGGATGTATGAGGGTGGAACTGGAGCTTTCATTGGGTAGAGGGGGTCATCGGCTATGAGAGCCATTAGAAAGGGAGTACTGGGGGCTGTGGGAGTGGATATAGTTATGGAAACATGGAGGAGAGAAAGGATGTCCCATCCTAGTAAGGGGATGGGACACTGGGGCATAACCAGGAAGGAGTGGGAGAAAGGTATGGGATTGTCCTGGATTGTGCATAAAAGATGGGGGGGGTTTTAATGAGAAAATCTGTTTACCTCCTACCCTGACTATAGGAGTAATGGCAGGCGTGGTAGGGCCCCGGTATTCCCGCAAGACTGAGAAGGTGGCTCCTGTATCTAGGAGGAAGGAGATGGGGCGACCGTCTACTGTTAAAGTAACCCTGTGCTCCTGTTTGGTGATGGAAATGGTCAGGCGAGAAGCCCTGGGCCCCGTCAATCTTCTTCTGCCAGCCCCACTACGGCGGGCTTAGGATGGGAGTTGTTCGTCCAGCCTCCCCTTCGGGTGGCTGGGCAATCAGACCCCCAATGGCCCTTTTTGTGGCATCTGGGGCATGGGGTGATAGGAGATCTGGGGGAGGGGCATGCCCTTGACCAATGTCCCTCTTTTCCGCACTTGAAACAAACTCCTGGGGGGGGCTTGTTTGTAAAGGGGCGCCCAGGTTGTGGTTTTATCAGCTGGGCCAACATTTGGAAATTGGCCTGATCAGCCTTTTGTTTACGGCGTTCTTTCTCCTCCTCCCGGTTATGGAAGACTTTAAAGGCCACTGTTAGGATCTCAGTCTGTGGGGTAGCGGGGCCCTGTTCTAACTTTTTGAGTTTAGCTTTAATGTCGGGGTAGCTTTGAGCTAGGAAGTATGTCATAAGGACATGTCTCCCGTCAGGCGTTTCTGGGTCCAGGCTGGTATACTGTAATAGGGCTTGAGTGAGTCTGTCTGAGAACTCAGAGGGTGTCTCCTCCCTCCTTTGAATTATGTTTTGGAGCTTTTGAAAATTGACTACTTTACGAGCTGCGTTTTTCAGACCTGCTATTAAGCAGGAGGCGAAAATATCTCGAGAGCGGAGACCCACAGCGGTGTTATAATCCCAGTGTGGGTCTTGTTCGGGGACAGCGGTGGGGCCAGGGGGATAGGTGGGGTCAGTCCTGTGGGTTTCAGTGGCGTGCATTTGGGCGAAGTCCCAAACTCGTCTACGCTCTTCAGGAAGGAGGGTATTGGCCAGGAGCATGAAAATGTCATGATGTGTGAGGCTGTATGACTGGAGGGTCCATTGAAACTCCCTGATATATGTCGTGGGATCAGTGGAAAAGGAACCTAGGCGTTTCTCAAGTTGGGCTAAATCTCCTAAGGAGAAAGGGACGTGAACGCACACAATGCCTTCGGATCCTGCTACCTCCCGGAGGGGGGCGATAATTTTGGGAGGCCCTTGGGACCGAGTCTGAGGGGGACTGAAGGGTTCAGGCTCAGTCTGTGGGGGAGAAACAGGTGATGGGGGCAAAGACGGAGGAGGCTCCTGGGACTTAGTTGGAGGGGGGCTGAAAGGCTCAGGCTTGAACTGCAGGGGGCGTGAGGTTGGGGAGGAGATGGTGGTGGAGGAAGGGGGAGAGGTTGTAGGAAAGGAGGGGGAAGGGAGTGAACGGGAGGCTTCTGCGGGGGTGGAGGCAGCTGCGACGGCGGCGGTGGTGGAGGAAGAGGGTGGAGGGGTTGTAGGAGGTGGGGGCCTAAGGGGGAAGCCTGTATGGCAGAGGTTCGTCAGCTGGGTCAAAGGTTATCAAAGAGGGACTGGGAGTGTGTGGAGGGGAGGGAGACAGCTTGCAAGCTAGGAGAACTTGGGGTGGGGAACAGGTGGTACAGAGGCTGGGTTTTTGAGCTAGGAGGCAAAAAGCTTCGATATAGGGAATCTCCTTCTATTTTTTCAGGCGCTGGCAGAAGTTAAAGAGATCGCGAGTGACGTTAGGATCAAGAGCTCCCCCTGCGGGCCATTGGTTGTTATTGTCTAGGGGGTATGTCGGCCAATCTTGGGAGCAGTATTTACGGAGAAGTTTTGGTTTTATATCAGGCGTCAGGGAGAGGGTGGCTAGATACTTGAGCAGGCATTCAAGAGGTGAACTTTCAGGGAGGGATGAGGAGGCTCCCATGGCTAAAGGACAGAGAAGGAGACAAACAGGGGAAGACGAACGGAGATCCTCGGACTGGGAGCAGACCACAAGGAGACAAAGGGCGTCCCCGATGATCCATGGTGGTCTGCGGAAACTCGTATACGAGTCGGAATTTCTTAGGAAGTGTGGGTCGTCACCCAGACTTCTCTAAGAAGGCAGAGTGCCGGAGTCCGAGGTACCTAGTAGTAGGAATTTTTGGTGGAAGGAATTTTCGGCGGAAGGAACGGAAGGGGGGGGAGGGAGCATTCTCATCCACAAAGGAGTCACCTCGTGTATGGCTGTTGGAGGAGGGGTCTGAGGGTCCGCTGTAGCCGTGAAGGCCTCAGGTTGGGAGAATTCCCTCCTCGTCCCCGAGCGTCAGGGCCTTGCCGGACGATCATGGTCAATGGTGCTGCGATAGCTCGGGGAAGAGTGGCCCACTCCAGGGGAAAACTTACCCAAAGGCCAGAGAGGAGTGGTGAGTGTGATGAGCCAGAACCGGAAAAAGAGGATGAGGGCAAGCTGCTGCTGGTGTCGGGGGAAGACAGGGCCCAGTTGGGGTGTCCCGTCTCCCGGGTTTTGGCACCAATGAAAGGAAAGGAGCAACACAAAGCAGCAATTCACCAGAGAATTCCACTTTATTAGGGAAAGGTGCTGGGTTATATAGGAAGGGGCACGGGGTGATTGTGGTGTTACTTCTACAGGGCTGGTGGCTATTGGCTAGGTGCTGGGATTGGGAGGGGGGAGAGAGGTGATTGGGCTTCAGGTGGCACCAGCGGGAACCGAGGACTCGGAAGAGAAGCAGGAGGTTCGCCATCTTACGGGTGGGGGCCCTTCAGGGGGATAGTGATTATACGATGTTAGTCAATAACAATTTATTTCTTTTAATCTGTCTCCTATACTTTCACAAAAATTTTTTTTGTTTTTTTTTATTTTTTTATTTTGGTATCATTAATCTACAATTACATGAAGAACATTATGTTTACTAGGCTCTCCCCTTCACCAAGTCCCCCCCACATACCCCTTCACAGTCACTGTCTATCAGCATAGTAAGATGCTGTAAAATCACTACTTGTCTTCTCTGTTGTAGAGCCCGCCCCGCACCCCCTCCACATTATACATGGTAATTGTAATACCCCCTTTCTTTTTCCCGTCCTTATCCCTCTCTTCCCACCCATCCTCCCCAGTCCCTTTCCCTTTGGTAACTGTTAGTCCATTCTTGGGTTCTGTGAGTCTGCTGCTGTTTTGTTCCTTCAGTTTTTCTTTGCTCTTATACTCCACATATGAGTGAAATCATTTGGTACTTGTCTTTCTCCGCCTGGTTTATTTCATTGAGCATAATACCCTCTACCTCCATCCATGTTGTTGCAAATGGTAGGATTTGCTGTCTTCTTATGGCTGAATAATATTCCATAGTGTATATGTACCACATCTTCTTTATCCATTCATCTACTGATGGAACACTTAGGTTGCTTCCACTTCTTGGCTATTGTAAATAGTGCTGCGATAAACATAGGGGTGCATCTGTCTTTTTCAAACTGGGCTCCTGCATTCTTAGGGTAAATTCCTAGAAGTGGAATTCCTGGGTCAAATGTTATTTCTATTTTAAACATTTTGAGGAACCTCCATACTGCTTTCCACAATGCTTGAACTAGTTTACATTCCCACCAGTAGTGTAGGAGGGTTCCCCTTTCTCCACAACCTTGCCAACATTTGTTGTTTGTCTTTTGGATGGTGGTGATCTTACTGGTGGGAGGTGATAACTCATTGTGGTTTTAATTTGCATTTATCTGATGACCAGCGATGTGGAGCATCTTTTCATGTGTATATTGGCCATCTGAATTTCTTCTTTAGAGAACTGTCTGTTCAGCTCCTCTGCCCAATTTTTAATTGGATTATTTGCTTTTTGTTTGTTGAGGTGTGTGAGCTCTTTATATATTTTGGATGTCAACCCTTTATCGGATCTGTCATTTATGAATATTCTCCCATACTGTAGGATACCTTTTTGTTCTATTGATGGTGTCCTTTGCTGTACAGAAGCTTTTCAGCACGATATAGTCCTACCTGTTCATTTTTGCTTTTGTATCCCTTGCCCAGGGAGATATGTTCATGAAGAAGTCACTCATGTTTATGTCCATGAGATTTTTGCCTATGTTTTTTTCTAAGAGTTTTATGGTTTCATGACTTATATTCAGGTCTTTGATCCATTTTGAATTTACTTTTGTGTATGGGGTTAGACAGTGATCCAGTTTCATTCTCTTACATGTCGCTGTCCAGTTTTGCCAGCACCATCTGTTGAAGAGACTGTCATTTCCCCCATTGTATGTCCATGGATACTTTATCATATATTAATTGACCATATATGTTTGGGTTAATGTTTGCAGTCTCTATTCTGTTCCACTGGTCTGTGGCTCTGTTCTTGTGCCAGGACCAAATTGTCTTGATTACTGTGGCTTCGTAGCAGAGCTTGAAGTTGGGGAGCGAGATCCCACCCCCACGTTATTCTTCCTTCTCAGGATTGCTTTGGCTATTCGGGGTCTTTGGTGGTTCCATATGAATTTTTGAACTATGTGTTCCAGTTCATTGAAGAATGCTATTGGTAATTTGATAGGGATTGCATCGAATCTGTATATTGCTTTGGGCAGGATGGCCATTTTGACGATATTAATTCCTCCTAGCCGGGAGCATGGGATGAGTTTCCATTTGTTAGTGTCCTCTTTAATTTCTCTTAAGAGTGTCTTGTAGTCTTCAGGGTATAGGTCTTTCACTTCCTTGGTTAGGTTTATTCCTAGGTATTTCATTCTTTTTGATGCCATTGTGAATGGAATTGTTTTCCTGATTTCTCTTTCTATTAGTTCATTGTTAGTGTATAGGAAAACCTCAGATTTCTGTGTGATAATTTTGTATATTGCAACTTTGCCGAATTCCGATATCAGTTCTAGTAGTTTTGGAGTGGAGTCTTTAGGGTTTTTTATGCACAAATCATATCATCTGCAAATAGTGACAGTTTGACTTCTTCTTTACCAATCTGGATTCCTTGTATTTCTTTGTTTTGTCTAGTTGCCGTGGCTAGGATCTCCAGTACTATGTTGAATAACAGTGGGGAGAGTGGGCATCCTTGTCTTGTTCCCGATCTCAGAGGAAGAGCTTTCAGCCTCTCGCTGTTCAGTATGATGTTAGCTGTGGGTTTATCATATATGACCTTTATTATGTTGAGGTACTTGCCCTCTATGCCCATTTTGTTGAGAGTTTTTATCATGAATGGATGTTGAATTTTGTCGAATGCTTTTTCAGTATCTATGGAGATGATCATGTGGTTTTTGTCCTTCTTTTTGTTGATGTGGTGGATGATGTTGATGGATTTTTTATTGATGTACCATCCTTGCATCCCTGGGATGAATCCCACTTGGTTGTGGTGTATGATACTTTTGATGTATTTTTGAGTTTGGTTTGCTAATATTTTGTTGAGTATTTTTGCATTTACGTTCATCAGGGATATTGGTCTGTAGTTTTCTTTTTTGGTAGGGTCTTTGCCTGGTTTTTGTATTAGGGTGATGTTGGCTTCATAGAATGAGTTTGGGAGTATTCCCTCCTCTTGTATTTTTTGGAAAACTTTAAGGAGAATGGGTATTATGTCTTCTCTGTATGTCTGATAAAATTCGGAGGTAAATCCATCTGGCCCATGGGTTTTGTTCTTGGGTAGTTTTTTTATTACCGCTTCAATTTCATTGCTGGTAATTGGTCTGTTTAGATTTTCTGTTTCTTTCTGGGTCAGTCTTGGAAGGTTGTATTTTTCTAGGAAGTTGTCCATTTCTCCTAGGTTTTCCAGCTTGTTAGCATATAGGTTTTCATAGTATTCTCTAATAATTCTTTCTATTTCTGTGGGGTCCATCGTAACTTTTCCTTTCTCGTTTCTGATTCTGTTGATGTGTGTTGACTCTCTTTTTCTCTTAATAAGTCTGGCTAGAGGCTTATCTATTTTGTTTATTTTCTCGAAGAACCAGCTCTTGGTTTCATTGATTTGTGCTATTGTTTTATTCTTCTCAATTTTATTTATTTCTTCTCTAATCTTTATTATGTCCCTCCTTCTGTTAACCTTAGGCCTCATTTGTTCTTCTTTTTCCAATTTTGATAATTGTGACATTAGACTATTCATTTGGGATTGTTCTTCCTTCTTTAAGTATGCCCGGATTGCTGTATACTTTCCTCTTAAGACTGCTTTTGCTGCATCCCACAGAAGTTGGGGCTTTGTGTTGTTGTTGTCATTTGTTTCCATATATTGCTGGGTCCCCATTTTAATTTGGTCATTGATCCATTGATTATTTAGGAGCAGGTTGTTAAGCCTCCATGTGTTTGTGAGTCTTTTTGCTTTCTTTGTACAACTTATTTCTAGTTTTATACCTTTGTGGTCTGAAAAGCTGGTTGGTAGAATTTCAATCTTTTGGAATTTACTGAGGTTCTTTTTGTGGCCTAGTATGTGGTCTATTCTGGAGAATGTTCCATGTGCACTTGGGAAGAATGTGTATCCTGTTGCTTTTGGATGTAGAGTTCTATAGATGTCTATTAAGTCCATCTGTTCTATTGTGTTGTTCAGTGCCTCTGTGTCCTTATTTTCTGTCTGGTAGATCTGTCCTTTGGAGTGAGTGGTGTGTTAAAGTCTACCAAAATGAATGCAATGCATTCTATTTCCTCCTTTAATTCTGTTAGTATTTGTTTCACATATATTGGTGCTCCTGTATTGGGTGCATATATGTTTATAATGGTTATATCCTCTTGTTGGACTGAGCCCTTTATCATTATGTAATGTCCTTCTTTATCTCTTGTTACTTTCTTTGTTTTGAAGTCTATTTTGTCTGATAGTAGTATTGCAACACCTGCTTTTTTCTCCCTGTTGTTTGCATGAAATATCTTTTTCCATCCCTTGACTTTTAATCTGTACATGTCTTTGGGTTTGAGGTGAGTCTCTTCTAAGCAGCATATAGATGGGTCTTGCTTTTTTATCCATTCTATTACTCTGTGTCTTTTGATTGGTACATTCAGTCCATTTACATTTAGGGTGATTATTGAAAAATATGTACTTATTGCCATTGCAGGCTTTAGATTCGTGGTTACCAAAGGTTCAAGGTTTGCTTCTTTACTACCTTACTGTCTAACTTAACTCGCTTATTGGGCTATTATAAACACAGTCTGATGATTATTTATTTCTCACCATTCTTATTCCTCCTCCTCCATTCTTCACATGTTGGGTGTTTTGTTCTGTGCTCTTTTTAGGAATGCTCCCGTCCAGAACAGTCCCCCTAAGATACCCTGTAGATGTGGTTTGTGTGAGGCAAATTCCCTCAAGTTTTGGTTGTCTGCGAATTGTTTAATCCCTCCTTCATATTCAAATGATAATCGTACTGGATACAGTATCCTTGGTTCAAGGCCCTTCTGTTTCATTGCATTAAATATATCATGCCATTCTCTTCTGGCCTGTAAGGTTTCTGTTGAGAAGTCTGATGATAGCCTGATGGGTTTTCCTTCGTAGGTGACCTTTTTTCTCCCTCTGGCTGCCTTTAATACTCTGTCCTTGTCCTTGATCTTTGCCATTTTAATTATTATGTGTCTTGGTGTTGTCCTCTTTGGGTCTCTTCTGTTGGGAGTTCTGTGTGCTTCTGTAGTCTGAGCAACTATTTCCTCCCCCAGTTTGGGGAAGTTTTCAGCAATTATTTCTTCAAAGACACTTTCTATCAATTTTTCTCTCTCTTCTTCTTCTGGTACCCCTATAAAGAGGATATTGTTCCTTTTGGATTGGTCACACGGTTCTCTTACTATTGTTTCATTCCTGGAGATCCTTTTATCTCTGCATCAGCTTCTATGCGTTCCTGTTCTCTGGTTTCTATTCCACCAATGGCCTCTTGCATCTTATCCATTCTGCCTATAAATCCTACCAGATATTGTTTCATTTCTGTAATCTCCCTCCAGATGTCATCCCTTAGCTCTTGTATATTTCTCTGTAGCTCTGTCAGTGTGTTTATGGTTTTTGTTTTGAATTCTTTTTCAGGGAGACTGGTTAGATCTGTCTCTGCAGATCCTCTCTCACGGGTTGTCTGAACTATTTTGGACTGGACTAAATTTTTCTGTCTTTTCATGGTGATAGCAGTGGCTGTAGGCAGGTTGTGGGTGTGTCAGCTTGGAGAAGGAAGTCCTTTCCTGCTTGCTGGATGCCTTCCCCTTCTCTGCTACCTGTGTCAGTTACCCACATTCCTGGAGCAGCCACCAGGTTAATCCCCTAAACTGCTGTGGGCGGGGTCTCCATCAGAGCAGCTCAGAGCCCTTTGGGGAGTGGCAGGCACACCAGGTGCACTCTCCCTCCGATCGTGGTGCCCCTGATAGGCAGCTGTGTGCCAGCAGCAGCCTTTGGGTCTGGCTTGGGCAGCTGTGCATCGAACTGGGATTCTGGTCAGTTTTTGGGAGCGTGGCTGCTCCCTCTGGCACTGCTGCAGGTGCACGCAGGCCTCTCCCATGCCCGTCTGGTGCCACCGCCGCTGGCACACGTGGACAGCTCCCTGGCTGCTCAGCCGCTGCCGCTGCGGGCTCGAGTTGACCTCTCCCGGGCTCCTCTGGCGCTGCTGCCACTGGCACGCTCAGGCCACTCCCGGGCTGCTCGGTCACTGCCATGGCGGGCTCGCACAAGCCACTCTCGGTCCCCTCTGGCGCTGCTGGTGCATGCGGGCTGCTCCCAGTCCCCTCGGGCGCCACCACCCCTGGCATGTGCTGCCACTCTCCCACTATTGGACCAGTGTGTCGGGGTCCATGCCAGTTGGGGTAATGACTGCCAGGCTGCTTAGTGCTGTGAGGGGCTTCAGAACTGCGCTGCCGCCCAGGGGGATAGGGCGCCTAAAGTTCCCCTGGATTCCCAGCTGCTGGCTAAGTGTGCCGGGATGACTTCGTCTAGCTGTGGGGTCCCTGTCTCTTTAAGACTTTCAAAAAGCACTCGCTTTTCTTTTGTCTCAGGGGCACTGGTTGCGGGGACCTGTCCCCAGGTTTCGCTTTTCCATTTCTCTAATATCCAGCACCCCATGCACCTTGTGTCTGTGCTCCAGGTGCGGATTTCTAGAGCTGGTTGTTTAGTAGTCCTGGGCTTTCACTCCCTCCCCATTCTGACTCCTTTCTTCCCACCAGGTTCTGGGCTGGGGGGCATTCCGGTCCTGCCTGGCCGTGGCTTGTATTTTACCCCCTTTGTGTGATGCTGATTTCTCGCAGATGTAGATGTATCCTGGCTGTTGTACTGTATCCACTGGTGTCTCTTTAAAGAATAGTTGCATTTATTGTATTTTCATAAATATATATGTTTTTGGGAGGAGATTTCCACTGAACTACTCATGCCGCCATCTTCCCGTGATCCTCAAATTTTTTTTGTTTTTATTTTTTGCTTTTGTTTTTTGAACTTGGTGTAACTAAAGAAGCACGATAGGAAATGGTCTCAGGGTTGCCATCTCAAGTTGCCTTTAAGAATTGCAGACTTCTCTCTTAAATTGCTCAGTAAGGTTTTAAGAATAATCAAAATTTAATTTTTAATAATAATTGGAATTTATTTTAATGAAACCTAATTAAAATTTTTTTAAGTCGTAAGAGGAATGTATGCAAATGATAAGAATTCAAATAGTTCAGAAGAATATAAAATGAAATATTGCCTTTTCCCTCATTTCCAAGCCCCTAGTCCCAGTCTGTAGAAGCCTTATCTCCTTCTTTGTAAAAAATAGCCTTTTGGGAAGGGAGGGATAAGGGCAGGGAAAAAGAAAGGGGGCATTACGATTGGCATGTATAATGTGGAAGGGGCATGGGGAGGGCTGTACAACACAGAGAAGACAAGTAGTGATTCTACAGCATCTTACTACGCTAATGGCAGTGACTGTAATGGGGATTGTGGGGGGGACTTGGTGAAGGGGGAAGCCTAGTAAACATAATGTTCTGCATGTAATTGTAGGTTAATGATAACAAAAAAAATAGCCTTCTGTTTCTTAATTTAAAAAGGGTCTATTGACTCCTTACTATAAAAATGAGAAATGTATTGCCATTTTCACCAGCTCTCCTATCCTCTCCAACTCCTTCTGATTTTTGTTAATTCCTTCTAGAGGTGTCTTTCATGTCTCTAAGTATATACTTAAAACTTTGAGTCTTGACTTAGTCCTTTTAGAGATCCTACTCACTCCCTGGAATGAAGTTGAAGACATTAGTGATTTCACTTAACATTCCTATTCACCTTTCCTCTTTCCTCCCACTTTTTGGTAATTTATTATTTTTACATTCCCATAGTGCTTAATAAATACATCTTCCATAGGTGTCACTTGGTTGATTCTAAAAGACTAAAAAACATCAATAATATGGTTATGTAGGTATTATTCAGGATACAACAAAAATTATGTGAATGTACCCAAAGGGAAAAATCCCCACAAATTTCCTTTACTTAGTTTTTGCTTTTTGCCTATTGATTGAGAAAGGTCTGTATCAGCACATACAAGCCACATGTATCCACAATAAGTGGTTTCATGTTCTGGTTTCTTGCGGTATTTTTCTCCTATCTCTGTACTAGCATAAAGAATGCTGCTTTATAATTTATCAGCTTATATATCTGTCCATCTAGCCAAATGTTTTAACTTCTTTTGCCATGTGTGGGTGTATGTAACAGACTTGAGTATAAAATGAAAGCTATGGACATTTTCCCCAGAAAAATACACTCAAACAGAAAATTTGGGGTATAGTTTTGGCAATTTCCCAGACCTCCCCCTGGGTCCCAAAGTAAAAACCAGTGCCCTACACAGTATTTTCTTAAGGGCAGAGATCTTGTCTTATTCTTGTTTTTCTAGCACCTACCTTTCCAAGAGAGCAGTCGTTAAATATTTGGGTAAGTGTTAGATTAGTCCATTATTCACACTTCCTTATGTTGGGTTTTAAGGTCTACTTTTGAAATAGAAAAGGTAAGTTTCATCTCTCTAGTTTTTGTTTTGTAGAATCTACTTTGTAATGAATGCAATCCACAGATACTTGGAGGTGGCTTTAAAAATTATGAATTTTGAATGATGCCCATGCCAAGTTGTTCAAGGGTGAAAAGTATTGATGTCTACAACTCTGAAATATATCAAAACATAAAAGATGTATTGATGGAGAGATGGATACTTATGTAATAAAGCAAATATAGAGAGATGTTCATTGTAGAACCCAACCCAGTGGGCATATGGGTGTTCACTGTAGAATTCAACTTTTCTAAAGGTTTGACATTTTTCATAATAATACATTGGAAATTTTGCTCAAGCAGAGAAAAAAATTTTTAGATCTTGGAAGACATAAATCTATCATTCCTTGTTTGCAGAGCTCTTTGGAGAATCTGGATAGTTCCCACAGTACACTCTAAACCAGCACACAAGGCTTCTTTTGGTATAAAATGATTTTATTAGCGTAACTAGGCAGTTTACCAAAAACATGTTAGATAGCTCAAAATACGTAATTACTACACTGAATGCGTGACCCATTTACACCGACTTCGGAAGAGATGCGCCCAAGAGAGGAAAGAAAAGGAATGGTTTTGTGGATGTAACGTCATTAGTCTTTTAACCGTGAAGTGTTTCACTGACTGCAACTGTCGTAGTCTATTTCAGTTCCTCATTACAAGAATATAATTAGCAAATTTATGCCCTCTCCCATTCCTTAGAAATACATTACGATTATATTGCAGGGGTGGAAGCAGTTGCGGAAGCAGGATGTGTAGTCTCCAGGCGCTGCAGTCAGGGTACTTGGGTCCGAATCTACCTGGACTGGAACTGTGAAATGGAGATTATCATGATCTCTACATCATGGAGCTACTGCCCTATAACGTGGAAGGGCAGCAGATGGCCAATTACCATTATTGTCATCAGCTGACAAGTCATACTGTGGCTTGACATGATGGAGGAGGCTGAACCAGTCTCAAAGGCTTTTCCGTTTAAAGTTCTGAGGTATGGACTGAGACAAGTGACCAGACTTCAGTTCTTATCAGCGCCTTTTCAGAGAATGGATCCCTAGGACCCAGCGCCAGTACCCAGCGAAGCCCTGAACACCTACGCAATTGTAGATCCTGCGCAGGCGCAGGGGTGAGCCCTCGCCCCGCCCTTCCGTGGTGAATGGCCTATTCCATTCCTGAGGGATGGTGACAGTGGGGGGAACTTGAAAGCCTAGGCCTGGAATACAGGTGCGTCACTAGTATTTCCAGCCTCTTACGACATGAGTGATAGTCTGTGATTATTATATTTCTGCCTTGACAGAATTCTGAAAAGAATTCGGCAGGCCTCACCGCCCATCCTCCCCTCCTCACCTGGGAGCGTTAGGGTGGCCGGCGTCACGGCAGGTACGGAAGCCTAGAGGGCCGCGCCCACCCGCGGCGCCCCGCCCCGCCTCCCCGAGTCCCGCAGACTCCCCACCCCGCGGCGCCACCCGGCAGCTCCTCCTCGTCTCCACCCCGCCGGCCGCGGGCGCCGGGGACGTCAGCTCTGCCAGCGTGGAGACTGCTGCGGGAAGCGGGAGGCGGAAGTAGCTCCCGGGACCGCCGGGCTTCCATCAGGCCGCCTCAGCCATGGACGCGTCCCTGGAGAAGGTCCGTACCGGGGGCGGGAGCGGCGCTGCAGCCCGGAGTCCCCGCCTCCATGGCTCTGTTTCCCGGCCGCGAGCTGCCATTGTGACCGGGAAGAGGGCCGGGGGCTCACTGGCCCCTCCCGAGGAGGCCTGGCCGCGAGGGCGTCCGACCGGGCGCTTGCGGCCGAGGCCTGGTCACGTCACGGGCCGGGAACTTATTGGGTCCCGGTAGCCGGCAGAGGCTGGGCCGGGTTCCGCCCGGGGTCCAGTGCGGGGGCCGCGGGGCGGATCGTGGGGCCTGCCTGAGCTGAGCTCGCCCTTTCGGAGGACACAGAGAACACTTTGCGGCCCCAGAAGCGACTGGAAAGAAGCCCCAGTTGTTTCCGAGCCAGCTGCAAACCTGCAGATTTTCTGTGGTCTCCAGGTTTGGAAGAAAAATGTTAACGTAGTGGTTTTGCAACTTAAGCATGCCCAAGACTCAAGTGGGGCCCTTGGCAAAAATACGAATTTTCGACCCCCGGATTCGAACCTTTGGGGGGCGGGGCCGGCGTGTTTAATCATCTTTGCACGTGATTTCTGACGCTGTAGTTTGTGAACATCTGTAAGACCCCCGACGTCGAGAAAGATATGGGTCTTTTGTAGCTGGCGAATTTCGTTTGGGGGATTGCTGCTGCTCCGCAGCTTTCTGGCTCCCCCTTTCCGTGGCTAGGGAAGACCCTCGTGTCCGTCTGAAATCCGCTGGTAGCAGCGCTTTCCTCTGTTTTCATCTTGGGGGAACAGCAGCGTGATGTCCCTGGCCAACTGCTCTGGCATATAAAATGGATTCTAATTGTCCCGGATCTAGGGCTAGTAAGTGACAGCCAGTGCTTGGATTTCTTTTCTATAACTGTTTTCAGAACCTGACATCCCTCCCTCCCCCAAAGCCCTTCTCCTTGGTCAGGGTTGGGAGTCTGCTTGTGCAGACCCAATTTTTCGAGCGTGTAGAGTAGAAACAATGCTAGTGTTTTAAGACTGCTTTATTTTAATTTTTAATTGGCAGAAGTAACAGATTTTGTCATTTTCCAATGTAGCAGCTGCTGTAGATGTGTTCGCTTGTCACTGAAGAGTTGAAGGGACTAATTATACCAGTTCAGCCAGACGTCTTCATGGGCACGCAGTGGTATAGCCTAGGCCTCCCCGGGTTATTTCTCATAGATTGGAGGGAAGGCAATCAAAAAGATGAATGTTTTTCTTCCATCGCCTGTTGGTAAAGTTACGTTTTCTTTCTGGCTAGGAATAGTCTTTCTGGGCTTTTGGTTAGTGCAGTGTCTACCTTTTGGTACTTTGAGTTTGGGTCTGGATCAGTGATTCTCAATCACAGGACAGTTTTGTTCCTCGGGGACATTTGGCAACTTGTCTGGAGACAGTTTTTGATTGTCACAACTTGGGGTGTAGAGAGGTGCTGCTGGTACCCAATGGGTAGAGGCCAGGGATGTTACATGATATCTGGCATTGCACAGGACGGTCCCCGAACTGAAGAATTATCTGCTCAAAAAGTCGGTAGTGGTGAGCTTCTCAACCCGTGGCCTAGGTCACATGTATAACACCAATGGTTGAATACAAAATTATGCTAAAAATGTCCCTTCAGTGTTGTTTCCTTTCTAGTTTCGTAAGAAGTTGGGACGGGCTTTGTGTCATTTTAGTTAGGAACTTGAAGAACTGGGGTGATCTTTCCTCCCAGCATAGTTCTTTATAGGATCTGCAAAACGGAGTGTGTTGGAATCCTGCTTTAAAAACGACTTTTCTGGTATTTTATTAGTACCTTGTGGTGGTTGCTCCCTAACTGTAAATTCATGATGAAAGATTTTAAACTCTCCAAAGGCAGATCTGCACAGGTCCTGAAACTGCAGAATGCTTAAGGCTGGAGCATTCACAGAAATTTTAGTGATCTTTTAGGAATTCAGAGTGTGTAGGCTGGAAGTTTCTGCCTTAGGCCAGTGTGGAAAGTTTGAATGTAAGTTTTTCAGACCTAGGACTGTGTCTCATTTTTATATTCTCTGAAGCAATAGAGGACTACATGTAATGAACAATTTCTTTTGGTGCCAAGTGGGCAGAAAAGAAGCAGCATTGCTGCAATACGAATGTTGAGGATTTTATGTTCTGAAAAAGTTTGAGGGTAAAATATTGAATTGTGTCTGTTATTCCTGTTTCTTTGAGGAACAGACTATTCTGGGGCAAATTCTACATTGCTAATATAAACTTGAGAACTGTTTGAGCAGTTCTGAAATGATCTCATTTAAACTGATCCTTGCATAATTTATAGTGGCTGCAGAAACCACAATGTGATTTGATACCCATCCTCTAATTTCAAGTAATTGTTCTCACTCTAAAATGCAGTATGCTACCATCATTTAATAGAATCAGTACTTTTCCTTTGATTCAAATATAATTCTGTACCCTCCCTTTTTCTTTAGATAATACGTGGCTGGGCTGACCTGTGAGGACAGAGCCACTTTCTTGTCTGGATTTGCTTTTCTTTCACAATAATATCTGTTTTCTTGTATCTGAAATTAGTGATGTCTCAAGAAACCAGACAGATCAATTGAAAGGGCAAGGGATTCAAACCGGAAGAGTTGGAGCAGGCGCCTCTGCTTCCCAAAACTGTCCAGCTCATAAGAAACAAGGCCCTATACTACAGTCTCTCAGTGTTTGCCTATGTTAATATTAAAGCTTTCCAAATGCCACAGGAAGTGATTACTCTGATGCTGAAAATCTTAATATTCAACACACCTACATACATTTTTTGGTCAAAACCTGCAACTTTATAAACTTGTAGACCAGCCCAGACCTTTCCCTTTTGCTGGGAAAATCTCATTCTTCCTGGGTATTGTGTTTAGACAAGGTGTATTGCAGTTTGTTTTGTACGTACTTTAATTCCAACCTTGTGTAAACTTAGAACACGCTGTCTCAAACTAAGCATACTGGCCTTTTGGACTGTACAATTCTCTTTTGCGGGAGGCTGTCCTGTGCATTGTGGCATGTTTACACTATCCCTGACCTCTACCCACTAGGTGCCAGTAGCACCCTGTCCCAGTAGTGTCACAGCCAGAAACGAGTCCAGATGAAGGAGTTGTCCCCTGGGGAGGGAGAAGGAGGATCTCTGGTTGTGAACCTCTGAGAGAATCTGGAACTGCACTGTCCTGTATGGTAGCCAGTACCCACATTTGGCTATTTAACTTCAGATTAATTAAAATTAAATAAAATTTAAAATTCAGTTCCTCAGTTACACTAGCCACATTTCAAGTGCACAGCAGTCGCAATGTGGCTTGTGGCTACAGTACCAGACACAGCAGATAAAAATGTTTTCATCACCACTATTGAACAGTGCTATAGAGGGGGGCCAATTTGTTCCATATCTAATTCTTGGCTCTACAAGAGGCAACCTTGACCCTATTTCTGGCCTAAATAATCAAAACCCAACCCACTTTTGTTTCTTGTACTCATCCTGAGCTAAGTTTTTCCCCACTTTGGACATGATTTTGGAAAATTCTTTATAACCTTACTGTTTTTGAGTTTATGAAAGCAGAAGCATGAATGGAACATTCTGATCATTTTGATATGGGCTACCAGAATTTCTACTCTAGCTTTTTACTTCAGAAGCTTACGAAAAGAATCCCTGGTAGCCAAGATTGAAATGACCAGTTCTGTGGTATGCCTTTGAAGGTCCCACCCTTATATAGAAGAGGGAGACTTCTGTGAGCAGGTGCTGGCCTGTCATTTTAGTGTTCATTTAAAGCTGATCCC
This sequence comes from Manis pentadactyla, assembly GCF_030020395.1. Classification (NCBI taxonomy): domain Eukaryota; kingdom Metazoa; phylum Chordata; class Mammalia; order Pholidota; family Manidae; genus Manis; species Manis pentadactyla. The sequence continues at coordinate 70,765,972 of NC_080028.1, forward strand.
TGTATCATTGGAATGGGAGGATTTTGCATACAGGTGCCGGGTGGATAAGTAGTAAATGATTATCAAATGCTGTGTGTCTGGGTAAACATGTTACAAAGTTCCTGATCCTAAAAATTTATGGCCTTGGTGCTTGATTTATTGAAGATTTCATAGGTGGTCAGTAGCAGAGCTGCTGACTGTCTCCACTCCCTTACGTGTTCTTCCTTATCGAGGATTATGAGTTATAGATAGGAGCTGCTTGGTCTTAATTTCATCTGTTTTTGCTGAAGGCAGCTTTGGTCAAAGCTCAGGGCTGAGTGCTGAGGGAGACGCAGTGTGTAAGACATGACCCCTGCAGGAGGTTATGTTCTTGTAAGGGGCATACATGTATAGACAATCCTTGTCTAAAGAGCGGTAAAAAATTATAGCAGAGATTAAGAAACAAATGGAATGCATGGAGTGGATGGCCAGGAAAGACTTTGTGGAAGAGGTTCTTTAGGTAGAATATTTAGTTCAGAATCATGGCTTTTCTAGAGTTTTTAAAAATTGTAAACATAATGTAGATTTTTACTTTAGGATATGATTGTGCCTTGTGTTATTGCCTGTAGAACATAAAGGAAGGGAAAGCCATTTAATCTTTTTAAGTTAAATCAAGTACAAAAAAAAGATACCTCCAGTCACTTTGAAAATGTCCAAAAATTCCCTTCAGAAATTTGATTTATCTAGCTTAAATCGGTCCACTCTTTCTAAGCAATATTCAAGGGCCATAAAATTATTTTGAATTAAGCTTTTGTTAATTGCTCTTACTATTGCAATAGTTTTTTGCTTTGTGGCAAGTGTTAAGTATCTAGCTGCTTTCAGGTTAGATAGTCCTTGAGTTCTAACCAGGGGCCTTGTCTCCTCTTTGTTTCTGTGGAAAATGTGTTCTGAGTTTCAAATGACTAAGCGAGGAATAAACTTTACTAATATAACCTTTTTCCTATATACAGAAAAACAGAAGAAGCTAAAAATAAAGCCTTTTTGCTTTTACCTCAGTGACAATGAATATTTAGCTACAGTGAGCTTTTCAGGATCTTAGGGGAACTGAGTTACCTATTAGACTAGATGTTGTATTAGGTGAGATCATATGAAATTGCTGTTTTTGTGCATTAAAAACAGTTGAATATTGGCAGTTTCACACAGTTGAACCTTAAAAGTGAGAAGATAATGGATGCACAGAGGCTTCAGGAATTGATGGGTTCCTTTCCTCAGAATTCCTCTTACTGTTTTTAGGATAAGGCTGGTAACATTACTCCTACACAATTCCAATTCAATTTTAGAAAGAATGGTATCAATAAGGATAGTGGATATCTTTGTCTTTCTGATTTGATTCCCCAATAAGACCTAGGAAAACACTCCTTATAAGAAGTGTTATCTCAGTGAGAGACTTTTTCCAGTGATATCATGCTTCTGTTTGAGTAGTTTTTTGTTCCAGAATGTGTGTGACTCCAGATAAACAAGTAAACTTTTTAGAAATAGAGCTTGCTTGATGTATGGTATTTTTCCATCTGTGTGGTTGTTGGGAGGCATTTACTCATAATGTCCCACTGAATTGATTCTATAGAAGTAGTAGTCTCTGTGAATACATTTTTTAAAACTTAGGTCCCTGGATTCTCAACACATCTTAAATCAAAATGATTCGAATGCCCTTCATTTCCCTCAACATATGTCCGTCTCTGACAGGTTTGATCTCATGTTACTACTGCTACCTCCTTATCTGTGCTAGGGTTTTACCATTTTGTTGTGTATTTTTGCCCCTTTCTTTTCCTGTAGGTTCTTTTCTGCCCCTCTTCTTGAGGAATTCATAAGATTAAATACTAACACTTTATGCAATATTTGCATATCCCCTTTCAACTAGGAATATCATGATGCTTATTGAACCAGTAATTACAGTATGTGTTCATGTTCTCACAAACTCAAGCATAGAGTCCATGATAGTTAAAAATACGATTTTCCAAGAGTATCTGATTCTTAGAAGACAGAGACAAAAGTTCTTAATTATTTTCTGTTGAAATCGGGCAAAAATTTTTACAGATATAGAAATTTGGTCTCTAGTAAGGTAAGCCAGGTTTGCAAAGCACTGTATCAACCTTGTAGAGAATCCTTGGCATTTCTTCATTATTGGCTCATAAACAACGCTGTGTTCCTGGAGCACCTGCTCCTCAGAGACATGTAGTGGTTGGGGTTCTTGTTTAACCAGTTTGTTTTCACCTGGGAGAAAATTTATGATTTTTGGAGAGTTGAGAGTTGTGTGATTCTCACAAACCAGATTAACCTTGTTTAGGAAGCTGCAGAGGCAAGAGCAGTTATGTTAGAAACATAGCAATTTGGTGCAGTAGCCAAAGAAAGGTAGTGATTTTTTTCTATAGATTTGTTCCTGTGGGGAAGTTGGGGTTCCTATGGCCAGGATCCTCACTGAACTCAAACCACCTGATGATGTAGCTGGCCTGTTTCTTAGGCTACCGCTTCCACACCTTTAAGCAGTAAGCTATTTACTGTACTATGTAGAGAGCTCCGCCCAGTTCTCTGGGCAGAGGCAGAGATGCTAGTGCTTGACCTACCGCTGGGAAAACAAGCCGGGTAATAAACCCTTTCACCCCAAAGAACGTTTTGTTGTCAATTTCTTTGATCACATTGAATCCATAGCGAACTTCCCCGGGGCTGAAACCCATTGGCAAGGCAGTTGCACACGTTGTAAACACCAAGATCTTTCTGATCAAGCAGCCAGTATTCTTACATGCTTCAGTTTTTCCATCAGTAGCCCTAGGACTTCCCAATTATGAACATTCCTCCCTTGAATAAACAGTGCATTAAATCTACAGTATCATAGGCTTCTATTATTGATGAATGTCGTGATTTATATATTTTAAAATCAAATTTTAGACTTCCTTTTTTCCTCTTTTCTGAAGGCTGCTTTTCTTTAAAGGTTTAGGCTCTGTATTTTCCAAACAGCAATTATTCACATACCATCTTTGTGTTTTGCCACATCAATGTACCATTTGTACAATTATTTGCTTAAAATTTCTTTTAAATTGACTTTAAATCAATTCACCATCCATTTTTTGAATTGAGGGACAATTTGTATACAATAAAAATACCCACTCTATTTATACAGTTTGAGTTTTGGCAGTTGTTTACAGTCATGTAACCATAGGCATGATCAAGATATGAAACATTTCCATCTCCCTACAAAGTTTCCTGTGCCCCTTTGCAGTGAACCCCAGATCTACATTCTGTTGCCACATTCTAGTCCCTCTTCCCCTTGCCCTTTTTTTGTTGTTGTTATCATTAATCTACAATTACATGCAGAACATTATGTTTACTAGGCTCCCCCCTTCACCAAGTCCCCCCCACAATCCCCACTACAGTCACTGTCCAGTGTAGTAAGATGCTGTAGAATCACTACTTGTCTTCTCTGTGTTGTACAGCCCTCCCCATGCCCCCCCCCCACAGATTATACATGCTAATTGTAATGCCCCCTTTCTTTTTCCCTGACCTTATCCCTCCCTTCCCACCCATCCTTCCCAGTCCCTTTCCCTTTGGTAACTGTTAGTCCATTCTTGGGTTCTGTGAGTCTGCTGCCGTTTTGTTCCTTCAGTTTTTCTTTGTTCATATATTCCACATATGAGTGAAATCATTTGGTACTTGTCTTTCTCTGCTTGGCTTGTTTCCCTGAGCATAATACCCTCTAGCTCCATCCATGTTGTTGCAAATGGTAGGATTTGTTTTCTTCTTATGGCCAAATAATATTCCATTGTGTATATGTACCACATCGTCTTTATCCATTCATCTACTGATGGACACTTAGGTTGCTTCCACTTCTTGGCTATTGTAAATAGTGCTACAATAAACATAGGGGTGCATCTGTCTTTTTCAAACTGGGCTCCTGCATTCTTAGGGTAAATTCCTAGAAGTGGAATTCCTGAGTCAAATGGTATTTCTATCTTGAGTTTTTTGAGGAACCTCCATACTGCTTTCCACAATGGTTGAACTAATTTACATTCCCACCAGCAGTGTAGGAGGGTTCCCCTTTCTCCACAACCTCGTCAACATTTGTTGTTGTTTGTCTTTTGGATGGTGGTGATCCTTACTGGTGTGAGGTGATATCTCATTGTGGTTTTAATTTGCATTTCTCTGATGACTAGCAATGTGGAGCATCTTTTCATGTGTCTGTTGGCCATCTGAATTTCTTCTTCTCTGGAGAACTGTCTGTTTAGCTCCTCTGTCCATTTTTTAATTGGCTTATTTGCTTTTTGTTTGTTGAGGTGTATGAGCTCTTTATATATTTTAGGTGTCAACCCTTTATTGGATCTGTCATTTATGAATATATTCTCCCATACTGTAGGGTACGTTTTTGTTCTATTGATGGTGTCCTTTGCTGTACAAAAGCTTTTCAGCTTGATATAGTCCCACTTTTTCATTTTTGCTTTTGTTTCCCTTGCCCGGGGAGATATGTTCATGAAGAAGTCACTCATGTTTATGTCTAAGAGATTTTTGCCTATGTTTTTTTCTAAGAGTTTTATGGTTTCATGACTTACATTCAGGCCTTTGATCCATTTTGAATTTACTTTTGTGTATGGGGTTAGACAGTGATCCAGTTTCATTCTCTTACATGTAGCTGTCCAGTTTTGCCAGCACCATCTGTTGAAGAGACTGTCATTTCCCCATTGTATGTCCATGGCTCCTTTATCGTATATTAATTGACCATATGTGTTTGGGTTAATGTTTGTAGTCTCTGTTCTGTTCCACTGGTCTGTGGCTCTGTTCTTGTGCCAGGACCAAATTCTCTTGATTACTGTGGCTTTATAGTAGAGCTTGAAGTTGGGGAGCAAGATCCCTCCCACTTTATTCTTCCTTCTCACGATTGCCTTGGCTATTCAGGGTCTTTGGTGGTTCCACATGAATTTTTGAAGTATTTGTTCCAGTTCGTTGAAGAATGCTGTTGGTCATTTGATGGGGATTGCATCAAATCTGTATATTGCTTTGGGCAGAATGGCCATTTTGACGATACTAATTCTTCCTAGCCAAGAGCCTTTTTCTTTTTAATTTAGATTTTGCTAAGCAGTAATGTTTATTATTTCTTCCTAATTTGTGTGAAAATAAATACATAATTGTCACACATTGGTAAACTGGTTTGACTGAGGTGTAGATGAGAGCTGGATTAAACATGCTTGAAAGCTGAGAAAATTTTGTAAATGTCTGTAAAGCAGTAGCTCCCAAATCTTTTTTTTTTATTTTTTATTAAGGTATTATTGATATACACTCTTATGAAGGTTTCACATGAAAAACCAATGTGGTTACTACATTTACCCATATTATCAAGTCCCCAGGCATACCCCAGTACGGTCACTATCCATCAGTGTAGTAAGATGCCACAGATTCACTGTTTGCCTTCTCTGTGCTACACTGTTTCCCTGTGACCCCCCACACCATGTATACTAAACATAATGCCCCTCAATCCCCTTCTCCCTCCCTCCCCACACGCCCTCCCACACCTCTCCTCTTTGGTAACTGCTAGTCCCTTCTTGTAGTCTATGAGTCTGCTGAGTAGCTCCCAAATCTTATGCCTTAAGATGTGTATTTTTCTACTGTAGTTTCTGCATTTGAAAGGTTATTATAAACAACTTACTAGTTTATTAACTTTATTAACAAATGATTGTTAATCTCATTGTTAATAACTGCCAACAGCCATTACATGCTTTTTTTTTCCAAAGCAAATTTCATCGTATATATGGGATGTCATATGAGTTTAGCAGGTTGCATGACCAGCAGTTTTTATAAAGTGAAATAGAACAAAATCATAGAATGTATTCCAAATAATATGTAGGAATAGTACCAGTGTTACCTCATACTGAGTTGGTATAATTCTAGCCAAAAACAAAAATAAGTGATTTTTTTCATTAATCCATGCAGCCTTATTCCAGATAAATTTATAATTAACTGCTAGATTTTTTGAAAAATTGAGAATTACTCCCTGACCTCCTTTGTTGTGTTACCTTACATTTGACTCTTGACTTCCTTCACATTTAAATTGTGAAAACTTTAATTAATGCTATTTTAACATTACAGTGTAAAATTTCTTCTTCTGATAGTGGCAAGATATTTTAATATTACACACTGACTAAAAGTGATGAAAATCAGCTAGTATAAAAACAATTCTTGAAAAGATGCAGATAAGACGATAAACGGTGGGGCTTATATTACAAAATGAAGTGTTTCTGTTCTGTGAGTTATTGTACAAACAGCTCAGTGGTTCTCCTTAGGAGCCTTGAAGTTACATTAAGCCATACCATGTATCTATGCTAGATATGATTAAAGCAGAAATACCCAATCTGCTTCATTATGCAGCAGAATCAACTGTAGCTGAAACATAATCTATAAACTTGCAGCCTAATGACTAACAGCCAAATTGTTTCTGGGCTGTCACTAATGGGCATATAGTGGTTTCATCATCAGAAAATATATGTATGGATATGCATACTCCAGAAATGTTTTGTTGCACTTTTTCTGTTCTGTTTTTTAACAGGATAATTGCTGTAAGCCTCTCTTGACCCTTAGGGACCAAGGATGAGAGGAGGTCCTGGGTGTCCGACTCAGAAGTCTGAGTTGTCTACATTCCCTTTTCTAGAAAAGCATCTTAAATCACCACATTCACGTGCAATACAACCCGAGTTGGCTTGCTTATGTATAGTAAGAAAGGAGAAGACCAAGCACCAGCTAGCTTCAAAGGGGCAGTTGGGATTTGCCGACTTTTTTGCTAAGACCAAGCACCAGCTAGCTTCAAAGGGGCAGTTGGGATCTGCCAATTTTTTTGCTAATAAAGAGACCTTTTCCAAAAATTGTTTCTAGGAGACCCCAGAATTTTAGTCGGATCACTTCACTCAAAATGTAAATGAGGGAAAATGTGTTCGGATATGTTTGTAGGCAGGAAAAGAAGTCGTTGTAGCAATACTGTGTGCTCCTTGAGTATTGAGACGGATGCCTAGGCAATAGCAGCACTTTGGTCCATGACCCTCAAATTACTTGTTTCCTTTTACCTTAGAACTCATAAACAACCCTCACCAAAAATATTTGCATGGGCTTCACTAGTTGGAATGATGGTTTAAGAGCTGAAGTAAACTTTTTAGGGAAGGCTGGGGTAATGGTACCACCTGGTTTGCCCAGGATAGTCCTGGTTGATGCCTATTGTCCTGGCTTAATTATTAATAGTACTCCCTGTCGCTCTGAACAGTCCATGGTTCTGGATAAGTTTATGATCATCTGGTTTGTAGAAATTTGTAGAATAGAAATTTTACTTACAGGAAGAGTTTTCTGATATGTTTATTTATATCATATATAAATATTGTGAAAACAAGCAAGCGAGGTTCGTATTTAAAATGAGACCTTAGCTCTATGGTTCTTGAACAGAGCTTTTTCAGGGTGAGCTCCTTTACTTGTTTGAGAAAATTGAGGCTCAAGTGTTATCTAGTGTTAAGAGCACTGGTTCTAGGGTGATACAGACTTTGTCTTAAATTTTGGCTCTAAAGCATACTAACTCCGTGCCTTTGGGTCAGTCAGGAAGTAATGCGTTTAAGGTATTAATTAGCACAATGCCTAGAAAATAGTAAGCAACCCAGTAAGTGTTAGTACTATTATCAAGGATTGCAGACCTTATTGAGCCATCTTTCTGCACCAGACCCTGTGCTAGGTGCTAAGGATTAAAAGAAATGATAGGACATTCTTCCTAGAACCTGGCACAGTATACTGTTTTTGTCTTCCCTCTATCATAGAACAGTCTTCTAAATACTTCTAAATACTGAATAAAAGCTATCCTTTTACAGCTTAATTCTTATCTCATTTAGGTCTCTGTTGCCCTGCTACTGTTTATTAACATTTATCACACAGCCACCCTGTCTGCCACTGTCACAGGTACAGAAGACACAAAGTGTGAATAAGGAAGAGTAGTGGCTGCTCTCACTAGAAACTTATGGAGGCTTAGTTTTTACTTTTTTTTTTTATTAAAGTTCTTTTCTTTGAGGGAATAAAATGTGTGCATACATTGAGGTGCACACATCTTCAGTGTATAGTCCAGTGGGTTTTGACAAAGGACCACCCTCTTTTTTTTTTAATTGAAGTATAGTTGATATATAATCTTTTATTGGTTTCACATATACCACACATGGTTCAACAATTATCCATATTATTAAATCCTCAACTCCACTAGTGCATATTATCTCTCAACATAGGAAGATGTTAAAGAATCATTGACTATATTCTCCATGCTGTACTACTATCCCTGTTACCACCTTACAGTATGATTGTGAATTTTTGTGCCCTTTTATCCCCTTCTCCCTCCCCTCCCACTGACCCTAACTCCTCCCCTATGTTAACCACCAGTCACTTTTCAGTGTCCATGAGTCTACTGCTATTTTCTTCATTTTGTTTTTAGATTCCACAAATGAGTAAAATCATGTGGTATTTGTCTTTCTCCATGTGGCTTATTTCATTTAGCATAATACCCTCTAGGTCTATCCGTGTTGTTGCACATGGCAGGATTTTTTTATGGCTGAATAATATTCCATTGTGTATATGTACCACATCTTCTTTATCCATTCTTTATCCACTTTATCTATTGATAGACACTTTGGTTGCTTCCATATCTTGGCCATTATAAATAATGTGGCAATAACATAGGGGTGCATATTCCTTTCAAATCAGGGATTTTGCTTTCTTTGGGTAAATTCCCAGGAGTGGAATTACTGGGTAATATGGTATTTCTATTTTCAATGTTTTGAGGAACCTCCATACTGCTTTCCACAGTGGCTGCACTAAATGGCATTCCCACCAACAGTGTAAGAGAGGGTTCCCTTTTCTCCCCATCCTCGTCGACACTTGTTACTGTCTTTTGCATAGCGGTCATTCTGAGTGGTGTGAAGTGATACCTCATTGTGGTTTTGATTTATATTTCCCCAATGATTAACAATGTGGAACATCTTTTCACATTCCTATTGGCCATCTATATTTCTTCTTTGAAAAAATGTCTGTTAGGTCCTCCTCCCATTTTTTAATTGGGTTATTTGGGCATATTTTTGGTGTTGATTTGTATGAGTTCTTTATATATTTTGGATGTTAACCCCTTATCAGGTAAATCATTTATGAATATGTCCTCCCATACTGTAGATTGCCTTTTTGTTCTGTTGATGGTATCCTTTGCTGTACAAATGCTTTTTAGTTTGGTGGTTTTTATTTTTAAGTAAACAATTAATAAACGAATTTTTCTTAGAGCATTCCTTGACTTACAGCCTAATATTTTCCTGCACCTGCTAATGCTTGAGATTTGGGGTAAGCCACTTAACACAGCAGGCACTTGAGAGTCTGCAGCATTGGAATCACTTCATATTCACATTTAATTTACTCAATTTTAACTAGAAATGTTATTTTCCATACCCACCTACTCCCCCCACCCCACCCCCAACTTCACTCCCTAAAAGAGAGTAGGAGCAAGAACAGTTTTCAGTGTAAGCCATTCTCTCAAGAAGTGTGTGCTCTGTGGCGAGAGATTCAGATGGGAGAATAGCAAGCTGCATTTCTCTCCTGCCTTTTATGTGTAAGCATCTCATCACCACATGTGATTCTGGTGTTGAAAAATAAGTATTGTTTCATAATAAGTGGCTTCTAACCCAGGTCAGCTATTTTGTTCTTAACTGAAAAATATGTTCCAATCCTTTAGGAAAAATTAGCTGCATTGCACTTACAGCTAGTGTGTTGATATACATTATGCCGTAACATGGCAATCCAAGTTTCAAGCTGACTTTAGACACTCAAGTCCTAGAAGAGAAGTCAAAATTAGTAGGAGTCTGATCAAAATACCAACAGTATTCTTCAACAAACTAGAGCAGATAGTTCTAAAATTCATATGGAACCACAAAAGACCATGAATAGCCAAAGCAGTCCTGGGAAGGAAGTATAAAGCTGGGGGAATTACACTCCCCAACCGCAAAGTCTACTACAAAACCACAGTAATCAAGAGAATTTGGTACTGGCACAAGATGTCCATAGACCAATGGAACAGACTAGAGAGCCCAGATAAAAACCCAACCATATACGGTCAATTAATATACGATAAAGGAGCCATGGACATTCAATGGGGAAATGACAGCCTCTTCAACAACTGGTGTTGGCAAAACTGGACAGCTACATGCAGGAGAATGAAACTGGATTATTGTCTAACCCCATACACAAAAGTAAACTCAAAATGGATCAAAGACCTGAATGTAAGTCATGAAACCATAAAACTCTTAGAAGACAACATAGGCAAAAATCTCTTGAATATAAACATGAGCTACTTTTTCCTGATTGCATCTCCTTGGGCAAGGGAAACAAAAGCAAAAATGAACAAATGGGACTACATCAAGCTGAAAAGCTTCTATACAGCAAAGGACACTATCAGCAGAACAAAAAGGTATCCTACAGTATGGGAGAATATATTATAAAATGACATATCCGACAAGGGGTTAACATCCAAAATATATAAAGAACTCACATGCCTCAACAACCAAAAAGCAAATAACCTGATTAAAGAATGGGCAGAGGATATGAACAGACAATTCTCCAAAGAAGAAATTCAGATGGCCAACAGGCACATGAAAAGATGCTCCACATCACTAATTATCAGGGAAATGCAATTTAAACCACAATGAGATATCACCTCACCAGTGAGGATGGCCAGTATTGAAAAGACTAAGAATAACAAATGCTGGCAAGGATGCAGAGAAAGGGGAACCCTCCTACACTGTTGGTGGAAATCCATCAGTAGATGAATGGATAAAGAAAAGGTGGTACACAATGGAATACTATTCAGCCATAAGAAAGAAACAAATCCTACCACTTGCAATAACATGGATGGAGCTAGAGGGTATTATGCTCAATGAAATAAGCCAGGTGGAGAAAGACAAGTACCAATGATTTACCTCATTTGTGGAGTATAACAACAAAGCAAATCTGAAGGAACAAAACAGCAGCAGACTCACAAACTCCAAGAAGGGACTAGCGGTTACCAAAAGGGAGAGATGGGGAGGGCGGGTGGGGAGGGAGGGAAAAGGGAATCGAGAGGTATTAAGATTAGTACACATGGTGTTGGGGGGATCATGAGGAAGACAGTGTAGCACAGAGAAGATAAGTAGTGACTCTGTGGCATCTTACTACACTGATGAGCAGTGACTGCAGTGGGGTATGGGGGTACTCAATAATATGGGTGAATGTAGTAACCACAATGGTTTTCATGTGAAACCTCCCTAAGAGGTATATCAATAATACCTTAATTTAAAAAATTTTAATAAAAAAATTTGTAGGAGTCTGAGTTGCTGCCTTCAAGAAGCTTAAAATCTAATTGAAGAGAGTATCTGAACTGGGAAGATCATCTGTAAAGCAATTTACAGCAAAGGAGTAAGGAATCATGAGGATAAACAGCAGTTGCATGTTAGAATGGCCCCAGTTTCAAGTGTTCATTGTCCCCATGAACACAGACATTTTTGTCAGGCACTGAGTCCAGACTTTTCGTTTATAAAGAATGGTATCAGTAACATTAGAGAGATGTGAAAGAGTGAAAATACCCATAAAGGTTTCTTGGAAGTACTGAATTGTGATTTAATAGGTAGCTAGCAATAGACAAAAGGCACAAGAACATTTCACACAGAACAAGTGTTACAAGCACGAGACGTTGAGGTGTGAGTGACCAAGCAAAATTGTTTTTTTCATTTGGCCAGATGATCGGGGACACACTAGAGTGTCACAGGAGATGAGGATAATAAGGAACACGATCCATAGACTGAGGAGTTAGAGAAATTCTCTTGACCACGATCTGTTCCTCATCCTACTCACAGTCATTAACCAGGAGCCCTGAAACCTTTGTAGATTGCTTTCTAACCCATATTACGGGTACATTTAAATGGCAAGTTTTATTGGAAACACTGTTTTAAAATGATTTTTCTACCTTGTGTAAAAATCCTGTTGGATGTGGCTACATGACTATTTTGTAGTCCCTGTGGGAGTCAGTGTGATTAGAAAGAGGTCTGAAGGCAGGAAACCAGTCTTCTGGTGCAGCTCTGTCATTTATTAGCTCCATGACCTTAGGCCAGTCACTTTACCCCTCGAAGTCTTAAGTTTCCTTACCTATAAAATGTTAGACCAGGATCAGATGTTTTTCCTGATATACTTTCTTTTCTTTTTAATGAAATTTCTTACAAATGAAACTTTACTCAAAGCCCTATCATAAAACAGAGTTGATCTCCTTAATGGAGGCAGAGGGTGAGCATAGGGAGCCGCCTACCCAACTCTCCTTCCCAAAATTCTTCCAAGGAGTCTTAAGCCTCAGAGCACAGGTGGAAAATCCCTGGCCAGATGTCTAAGGGCCCTTCTAGAATTAACATTTTCTGATACTTACATTGATAAACTGAGTAGAATTTCTTAAAAACAATTTTGAGAAGGTAGTGCATTAACAAATGTAATGCAGCTTATTGCACACCTACTCTGTATAAGGTATTACTAGAAACAGCAGCAAATGTGAAGAGTAAGAAGGGAACAGAAGACAGCGTCTATAACTTTTTATAACCCAACTCATCATATATTCAAGGCAACAAAATTGCCTAAAAATTGCTACAGAGATTAAGTAGGAAGAAAGGAAAATGAGTGTGTGTGTTTTAATTCTGCAAGGATTTTTAAGGTTTTGTTTTTTTTGAATGGGAAAGAGATGTCCACTTGGTACTAAAGGAACGGGTGTGACCTGAAAAGACTTCTGAGGCCTTCTGTGCAGGGAGTCACTGTTACAGCTTGTGTAAGCGTCCAGTTTACAGAAGCACTTGCAGATTTATGAGTATATTAGTTTCCTGTGGCAGTTAGTTCCTGTTGTAACAATTAGCACAAACTAGATGGCTTAGAAGACCAGAAACCTATTGTTTCACAGTCTAAAGCCCAGAAGTTTGAAATTAGTACCACTGGCCTGAAGCCAAATTGTTGGCGCGGCTGAGTTCTTTGCAGAGGCTTGGGGAAGAGTCCCTCCCTTTCTTGTTTAAGCTCACGTTGCCTGCCAGTGCTCCTTCCTTCATTTGCGGTCCCATCACTCCAGTTTTCAAGGCCCACATCTTCAAATCTCCATCTGCTCCATCTTCACACAGCTGCCTTCTCTGTCTGTGTGGGGGTGAGGGGAGGTGGGAGGGGCAGTTGGTGTCTCCCTCTACCTCTCTTACATAAATACATGTGATTGCATTTAGGGCTCACCTGAAGAATTTAAGGTAATCTTGCCCTCTCAAGATCTTTCATAACATCTGCAATATATATTCCAGGATTAGAATGTGAATGTCTTGTGGGCAGGAGAGGCATTTTTCATCCACTACAGCAGCATACTGTGCATACTTTTCTGACATTGCTTCTAATAGTGAAAACTGGAATAGCCTAAGGGTCCATTAATTCAGGACTGGTTAAACAGTGATACATCCATAGAATGGAATAAGGTGTCACCACTAAGAAGAATGAAGTGGACATACTAATATCAAACCATATTCACTAGAAAGTAGAAAAAAGCAAGTTGCTGAGGTGCATACGGGTAAGGTGAAAATTTAGAAAGTATATGTCAGACTTAAAAGTGGCTTCCCCTGGGGAGTGGGGCCAGTAGAATTTGTTAAATGTTTGTACTACTGGAATTAAATCAAATGTACTTAATAATCCATGAATTTATAATAAATCCAGAAGAAAATGGAGTTGCATTCATTTTTTTCTGGATGAATTATTGAAGTAATAAGGGACTATTAAAATTGGACCTTTTTTTTTTATTTGTTTCCCAGATAGCAGACCCTACATTAGCTGAAATGGGAAAAAACTTGAAGGAGGCCATGAAGATGCTAGAGGACAGTCAGAGGTGAGCCTGCGGAGCAGAAGTGACCCATTACACATGTTCAACCTGTTGTGAAATGGGTGGCACTGGTTTCCTGCTATTAATAACACCTCTTGGTTTCAGAATGTCTCACTTAGCTTTGGCTCATTTAAAGTTGATGTTTGCCTTGGGTGGAAGGTGCTTTGTAATTAAAGGGTTTTGAAATTGAGGGGCAGGACTTAATAATTTTCAGTTCTGCCTATTACGAGTTTCATTTACTTAATATGTTGATTTGCATCTATAAATACTTCTAACTATACAGAGAGCATCAACTAACCAAGAAATGGATTGATTATTATCTCCTTCATGTTTTCTTTTCCTGAACCTTCATACACCCTAGCTGAGGGCTGGCGGGAGAGAAGGGGGGAGAGATGTGATAAATGTGTTTCAGATCCCATATCAGTACTGAGAGGTTCTAGGCAACATTGTCAACGTTTGCATGCTGAAATGTTAGAAATTTGATATGATAAAAACAAAAACAGTTTTTTATTTCCTTTATTTTAAAGTAGAAGAACAGAGGAAGAAAATGAAAAGAAGCTCATTTCAGGGGATATTCCAGGGCCACTCCAAGGCAGGTAGGTGGCAGTGAAGATAAGTACCTTTAGTTAGGATACATGTTTTCTTTAAACCAAGATTTTATCATTGTTGATTTACAATTTAGTTTTATTGAAAACAAAGTAAATTAGAGTTGTGTGTAGTGTAACAAACATCAGAAAACTGCAATACTGTTAGCTAGATAGTGGTAATGCCGAGCCTACCTGCCTCTCCCCGTTGCATTCAGAATTTAATACAACATTGCTCAAAAACAATGCATAAATTTTTAATTAAAACTCAACTATCATAGTTCATTCTTGAAACCTATAATCTGTTCAGTAGACTGAGCTTTATTGTGAGAGAATTTAATGAGATTTATCATTTTTATAATATATTAAAATGAAGGAAAATGCCAATTTTAATCATTTATTGGCAGTGACTTATTTTTTGGCAACTAAAGCAAATCTGTCAAGTCTGGTTTGACTAGAAGGGAAAAATATCAGAAAAATAAGTAGCTATCTGACTAAAATTTTCATACAATGATAGCACTCAATCTGGAATTAAAGTCCCAGACCAGCTTCCCTCAGACAAGCACATTTTTTTTGTTTTATAACCAGGAAACTGCATATAAGTAATAGTACACCTCCCTTAAATTGTCCTTTGACCTGAATTTAATTATGCACAAGGTTGCAGAAGACAAGAATGGAGGAGGGATCACAATGTGCTGATAAATGTCACGTCTAAACACCCAGATGCTAATATTTTTAAATAGACTCTCCTACTTGTAGTGTGGATGGTGCTGATTTGAATCCCTCTGAATGTGATGCATGTTCTGCAGCTGAGAAGTGCATCTGGATGAATTGTAGAAGGCCTACTGAAGGGAATGTGAGCCCGCATCGGAGAGAACACCATGCCGGGCACAGCGTTAAATGTTTTGAATGCACGGTCTGGTTGCAGCCTCATGATTCTGTGATATAGGAGCTTAGCCTGTTTCCATAGCTTGCTCACGGTCACCTGGCTAGTACCCAAGTATGCCTAACCTTCACGCGGTGTCCAAGGACCAGAGCCCCTCCCGCATGATGGTCAATACCTTGGGAAGGATGAATACTGGGGCATTGTTTTGACAGTGCTTCTTTTTCAAAAAAGAGAATTTTTTATAAGTCATATTCTCATCAATGGAGTGATGATATTTTTCCATCATGTGTGTTACAAGTTGCCTTGCCATTGCTTTCTACTTTAGCCATTCACATTCTTTTCCTAGGTTTTCATGTCTTCTGTAATGAGCATTTAGTAACATATCTTGGATACACGTAAATCTGTTTATGTTCTGCTGGATCTCTTTAGTTTCCCAGGTGGGGAAGAGGTGGTAATAAATGATGCCTGTGTTATTTGTTTTTAGTCTGTTAGAACAAATAGACAACACTCCTACATGGAAGGAAGCTAGATGTACCAGTGGCATTAATATTTTGCTGCTACTGTGACCTTCCAGCATCTAAAAAGGACTCTTTAGGCTCTTATAACACACTTATTAAATATTCTTCAGGATTCAAATGAATACGTAGAAAATATTGCCAAAACAGTACTGATAAATTTTTTTTGATTAATCTCATCTTTAGTAGAAGATTTAATCACAAAGCTGTATTCAGAATTCAGTAAATACTGAGGTTTATTTTTAAAGATGTATTCTGTATCTCAAACACATTCTTTTCTCTTGTAGTTACTCAATTAGGAAAAAACTTACCAAAACTAGTTTGGATGAGAGAAATAGAGTGGTGGGGCATGTGTGGTAGTCCTACCTGCCCAACTCTTTTTTATTCTGCAGTGGACAGGATATGGTGAGCATCCTCCAATTAGTTCAGAATCTGATGCATGGAGATGAAGATGAGGAGCCCCCGAGTGCCCGGTAATGGAGAATGGTTGGCAGCTTCTCTTTGAAAGAATGTGTTCTTGATTTTGATAGTCACTGCATTCTTAAAAGTTGCTGAAATAATAAGCTATGTTTCATTCAGCATTACATATGATACTAAAACAATGCTTGTTTTTTTCTTTGTAGAGAGACTTTTATATATTTTAGATAATGTATTTTGTAGAAGGAATGCATTTACTAAAACTAAATGTAGTTTTTATGGTGTTGTTTCTTAGAGAGGGGCTGACAATGGGACTAGAAAATAACTGCTGTGTGCTTTCCTGCCTCTGTGTTTCTGCATCTGCTAAGAATTGCAGCAGCTGAACTGATTGATGGCAGTCCACATTGTCTGCAAAGCACCTATTTTATTTTTATTTTTTCCTCTATGTAACTACTTATTTAGTTTCATTTTGTCTTTATTTTAAATTTAGTTTTTTGGAACAAGTAATGCATTGAACAAGAAGTTAAAATTTCAAAAGGTAAAAGAGGATATACAAAGGCAATATTCTGTCTTCCCTCTGCCTCCCTAACTGGTTCTCCACAGAGATCTATGGTATTGCCAGTTTCTTATGTATTCTCAGCAGTATTTTATGTGAATGTGTACACAAGCAAAGCCCATACTCTTCCCTCCAGCACATAAATACTGTGCACATTGTCTGTGCCCTTTTCTTTTATGTCTTGGAGTTCGTTGCATATCAATGCACAAGGAGTTTTCTTCTTTAAGAACTGTTTAGTTTTACTTTGAATAGATAGACCACATTTTATTTAACTGTCCTATTTGTGTTTTACTATTATAGACATTGCTGCAACCAATAACTTTGTACATCTGTCAGGTTTTCATAAAAGCAAGTGTTTCTGGGAGACTAAATTCCTAAAAATGGAATTGCTGGGCCAAATAGTTTGTGCACCTATAATTTTAATAAGATTGCCAAATTTCCCTCTGTGGAATTGTGCCAGTTTATAGTCCCACCAGTAGTGTATGAGAGTACCTCTTTCCCTCCACATTTGCCTGTTGGCAGGCGTAAGGATGGTTGCCAGTCTAATAGGTAAAAAGTGATATTTCAGCATAATTTTAACTTACATTTTATGAACCAGGTCATGTGCCTTTCTGTATGTGTCTTCTATATGACCCATTTATATTTCCATGAACTATCATCTCCTTTGCTCAGTATCCTGTTTGATTTTTTTGTCTTTTTCTAGTTGACTTATAGTTATTCTTTATAAGGGAAATTAGTCCATCCATTATAATTACATGTAAAACAATGTCTAGCTCCTACTGTTTTGCTCTACTGTTACAAATAGCTGTTTAATGCAGGGTATCGATCTTCACCTAATGATTCTTTAAAAAATTGATATCTGCACGTTTTATCTGAGCTCTCTACCTTCCATAGTTCTTACAGATGATATTTAATTTTTTTTAATTTAGGAAATTATTCAAAAACAGTTTATGTATTTAGTAGGTATTTGATAAAAAGGATATTTCTCTCCTAGGACTTGAATTTTAACAATACTTTTCTGTGCTAGACTGTCAATATCTTATATGCACTGAATTTCAAATTTATCTGAGTTTCTGCCATTTAGACCATTAAGTGGATTTTCAAGTCCAACAGAAATTTCTGTGGAATAATGTGTCTCTGAGTTTTACTTCTTTATTTATGCTTTGACTAATACGTTTTTAAATCCAATGAATTTTGATTAACAGAATCCAGAATATTGGAGAACAAGGTCATATAGCTTTGTTGGGACATAGTCTGGGAGCTTATATTTCAACTCTGGACAAAGAGAAACTGAGGAAACTTACAACTAGGATACTTTCAGACACTACTTTATGGCTATGCAGAATTTTCAGGTAAAGAAATTATGAGTTTCAAGTTTCCAGTAAAGATATTTATGAGTTGGGTATAGACTGTGAAGGATCTGTTTTCTGGAGCTCTGCTACCTGTGTTCAAATCTGCTTCTACCCCTTCCTCTTGAAAGAGTTGCTTAATCTCTCCATGCCTGAATTTCCTCATTTGTTATATGGGGATAGCATTCATATGTATTTCATGGCATTGTTGTAAGGATTAAATGAGCTAATGAACTAATATATGTAAAGAGCTGAGAACATAAGCACAGATGTATTGGATAATGTCTGCAATTTCTTACTTTTAGGGTTCCTAACAGGCACATGTTGATAGAAGGTAGAGCAGTGGAATCATTCAAATGTTTTTAATCAAAGTATTAGTTCATGCTTGAGTAGAAGGGAAATGCTGTCATAAGGAAAATGAGTATGTGTTTTGAAATTGAAGTTTGCTTTATTCTTGGTAAAGTTGGCATTATTAAGGAATTACAGCAGGTTAAGGATTCAGTAGAAGACAGGACTAATAGTACTTTTGTGTTTATGCTATTTGCTCTTATGGAAAAGGACTGTTTGCCTGACATTGGAACATTGAGCTTGGGAGAATCACTTTCAGATGTTGAGAAAGAGCTTGGCCTGGCGAGAGTATAAGTTTGCCTGTCACCAAGGAGAAAATTTCTTCTATTCTAATAAAAATCCAACACCTGTGATTGAA
Source organism: Manis pentadactyla (assembly GCF_030020395.1). Lineage (NCBI taxonomy): Eukaryota > Metazoa > Chordata > Mammalia > Pholidota > Manidae > Manis > Manis pentadactyla. The sequence continues at coordinate 70,784,888 of NC_080028.1, forward strand.
ATTCTCTCCCCTTTCCTGGGAGATTAAAAAGAATAAAAGGCCCGAAGCAGATAATAGCAAAAGCAAAATTTAGTCTGACTAGTGTTTTTGATAATTTTATTTACTTTGCATGTTTTAGGGCTGAAACTCTGCTAAAAACCATGCCTGCCTTATCCAGTGCTAGCCTTCTTGTAGAATCAGCCAAAACCATGATCTTTAGCCTCTTTAGATCTGAAGGACTCCTGTTCTCTGCTAGTTTTCACAGTCTGCTCTTCAAAGATTTGGGTTTGGACGAAGGCTCATTGCCCCTGTGCTTTCTAACCTCTAGCGATACGGAGCTGTCAGCTGTGTAAGATGAGGGTGACTCCTGTCTCCTTTCACTCACCTAGGTGATGGTTTCTAAGTTAAGAAAAGGAGTACTTGTGTGATTGTAAGGTTGGGATATAAAATCAGAGTTAACCAAGATAACATATTGATATGTGGATGTCTTAACAGATATGAAAATGGCTGTGCTTATTTCCATGAAGAAGAAAGAGAAGGACTTGCCAAGATCTGTACGCTTGCCATTCATTCTCGTTATGAAGACTTTGTAGTGGATGGCTTCAACGTGTTGTGTAACAAGAAACCCGTTATATATCTCAGTGCTGCTGCTAGGCCTGGCCTGGGCCAGTACCTTTGTAACCAGGTAATGTGGTTTTAGGTGGATATTTTAAAGAAATGATGTTTTGTTCTGTCCTGGAACTTTTTAAAGTGGGTAAACTCTTTTCTTTAGCTGCTGTTCTTTTTGTGAAAAGAAAGGTGGTTTCCTTACATGCTTGTTTCTTATTATAAGAAAATATGTAAATGTATATTCATGAATTTAGATAAATTTTTTTCTAAGTTGCCCAAAGGCAACCACAGTCAACATTTCACTTTGTTTCTTTCCAGACTTTAATCAAAGAGCATGTGTTTTTACATGGTAATATTTGGCTTTTGTCTCTTACTACTGTAACAGGTGCATATCATGTTTTAACAATTCTTCAAAGTAAAGCTTATTGTTAATGTCTTTACAATATTCCTTCAAATAAATACGTGCTATTTTAACTATTTCCCTTTAGGACAGCTAGAGTGTTTGTATTCTTTGCTTCCTATGACCATTTTCAGGTGAATGCTCTCTGTAGAGCACTGTTATGGATGTCTTTGTGCATAAAGCTTTTTCTGTGCTCAGGGTTATATTCTTCAGACAGATTTTCAGTCAATCTACAATTACTAGATCAAAGAGCATTACCATTTTTTAAGTTCATGGTGCATGTAGGGGGCTACCTTGAGCAAGAAATTGTTAAGCCTCTTGGCCAAGAATGTTTTAAGCAAAACCCATAGAATTGGAGGGTTTGTCTTTTGTAAGGTGGAGGGATCCTGGGGAGAAACTTAGGTCCCTATGGGGGAAAACTTGGGGATGTAGGTTGATTCTGAGTTGTGATCACTGGTGGTAAGAAATTATGTCCTCTTCTTGAGGGTGTACAGAATAGGGAGTTTTATAACATCTCTGTGGAAACATGAAACCAATTCCTTATTAAATACCTACTGAAGGCCAGGCTTTTAGGGACCCCAGGCTGTCTTGGGACAGTAATCCAGTTTTCAAAAGATAAGTAAAGGTATTCTGTTAACTGAGAAAGGCAGGTGACAACAGTATATATAAGATGGTCATATTCAGATTTTTTTTAATGTGTACATGCTTATTACATATATAGGTATACTTTTAATATCTAGAAAAATATGTTTACCCCTAGAAAACATTTGGAAGGTTACATACTAAACTGTGAACAGTGGTGGATCAGTGGCTTTTGGGGGGCATTTTTACTTTTTTCCCTTTCTATTTTAAATGTAGTTTATGCACATTATTACATTGGCTCACTTTCACTCTTAATTTCTTTCTTTTTTAATGGTTTTACCTGAGTTTCATTTTCATAATTTACAAGAAAAATCCCTTAAGGGTAAATAGTGTATATAAAGTGCTTATTAAATTTTTTATCTTTAAATACTACCAAATCTTGGTTATACAGAGCAGTATGCTGTAACCATTTAAAAAAATCCCTGAAAGTATGAACTCAAGGATTTGGAAGCTAAAAATGAGGAATATAAAATACAATTACTATCTCCATCTGTAACACTGACTTCATTTCATTTCTCTTACAAAATGTAAGTCTGCTAGTCCATATTTACTGCTTTTTAGGAGTGGGTAGACCCATAAATAAGATACTGTTCTTTGAATGCCATTCGCTGGTGTTCTTTACCACTCATGCTTGGAGGAAGGATCCTAAATCATCCCCCAGAATGCTCAGGGCTCACTTGTTTTTCAGTTTGGAAGTGTTTTTGTTTTTGGTATATTCTAGAATATAGCAAAGATAGTTACTCATTTAGAAAATGAGTTGATAGTTGCTCCTTTGTTAACTCATTAGAAATTTTACATTGTCTGTATCCTCTTGTAAGACATCTCAGCTCCTGGGAATTCATCCTTTTTTTGGCTTGACTAAGAGATGTACTTTAACATCAATATGTAATATTAAGAGTTTCTAATGAGAGATTATTTAGGAAGAATAACTGTGACTTTTCTTAGAGCAACAATCTTTGGGGGGCATAAGTAAGTGGTGACTAATGTCTGTCTTGTAAAATTGTGTTTCTTCTTGCAGCTTGGCTTGCCTTTCCCCTGTTTGTGTCGTGTGCCCTGTAACACTATGTTTGGATCCCAGCATCAGATGGTGAGTTCTTTTGGTTTGAAAAATAATACAGAATTGTGTTTTGAAATTGTGTCTTCCTTCAATTGAAGTTCTGTTTGCTGGCCTCCAGATAATTATTAGTGTATTCATTTATTGCTTAGATCTTTCCATTGTATAATACATGCTTCCAGGTTTGAATGCCCATGAAGGTTGGCCCTTAAAGAACCTTGTAATCACTATATAGCCTGCTGTCAGTAGAAACATGGCGTCCAGTTAAGCACCAGAAATTCCTTCTAAAGTGCATCCTTTGAAATGGTTATCGTTGCCTGGATTTATGAATGGGCAGATTTTGAAAATGAGGTTCTTCATTGTAATCAAAATTGGATTCTGCATTTATGTTTAAACATGCAAGTGTTGAGCCTTTCTGTGCTGAAGCCAGAAGCAAAAGAGATGTTTAGGGTTCTGCGTTTCTTTGTTTCAAGGTAGTTGGGTTTTCTGGTTCAAATATATCAATGAGTAATATTACAGATACGGTTCTGGCTATTTTGGAGGAGTTGAGAGATCATTTTCTTAAGCATGAGTATTTAAAACTAGAGAAATGTTGGTCCTATATATAAAGTTTTAATTTTAATCTTATTTACTGATTTTTCTAGTTAGTCCTCAAAAGAAAACTATTTGATTTTCATATCTATGGCTAGAGGAAATGGAAGAATTATCAAGAATTAAGAACTGACTTGAGTGATTTATTTTGAGAGTCATCTGTTCTTTTGGAAGTTACAGTTTTTCATTGTATAGCTTTTATGCTGGCACCTTATTTTTTGCGGTTTGTTTTTTTAATCCCAGGATGTTGCCTTCCTGGAGAAACTGATTAAAGATGATATAGAACAAGGAAAACTGCCTCTGTTGCTTGTTGCAAATGCTGGTAGGTATCACAAACCCAAATCTTCCATTTTGGACATATAAGAGAGAGACAAGGCACTTAGCTTAAAAATGGCTTAAGAAATGTTAATGTGCCACATGTTTAAGATAGTCTATCAGCATTTTGATGAAAATCACACTAAAGTTGGCTCCTTCTGATTCCCATTAATCATTTGTTTTGGGAGTTGTTTTGTTTGTGCTAAGTTTTCCCTTAGGCTATAAGTGTTTCCGTTCTAAATTGAATTTGTAAATGTCACACGAAGAGTCCACCTTGAAGATAGGTCAGCTCCCACTTTCTGCTCTGCTTATTGTATTCAGCATTGCACTTAGAAGTTCTAGACAGTGCAAAGCGGCAAGAAAAATAATTAAATGGTGCACAGATTAGAAAGGAAAAACAAACTGACTTTATTTGCAGATGGTGTTACTGTATAGATGGAAAGTCCTAAGGAAACCAAAGAAAAGCCATTGGAAAAAATAAGAATCTATCAAGGTTACAGGATCATACTAGCAATGAACAACTGAAATTGAATTTAAAATGCCATTCATTAAAAGCATCAAAAGATGAAAACTTTATGGATAAATTTAACAACATATAGGCAAGATGCAAGATCTATACACTGAAAACTACAAAATGTTGCTGAGAGAAGTTCAAGAAGATCCAAATAAATGGAGTGACGTGCAGTGTGCGTGGGTTGGAAGACTCAACATTATTCAATCAGATCTCCCCAAATTAATCTATAGATTCAACTCAATCCCTATCAAAATATTCACCTACCAATTTCTTATAGAAATTGATAAGCTGATTCTAAAATTTTTGTGGAAATACAGAGGATCTAAGAATAGCTGAAACAATTTTGAAAAACAAAATTGGAAAGCTTATTCTATCTGACTTTTAGACTTTAACTATAAACCTACAAATAATCAAGCAAAGTATGAGATTAACTGAAGAGAATGGAGAGTTCAGAAAGACTCCTATGTATATAGTCACTTGATTTTTTACAAAGATACCCAAGTAATTTCAAGAGCGAAAGGATAGTTTCCCACCAGTGGTCTTGGAACAGTTGGATATCCATGTGGAAGAAAATTGAACTTTAACTCTGCATACAAAAATTAATTATAAATTGTTCATAGACTAAACATAAGAGCCAAAACAAAACTTCCAGAAGAAAATATAGAAGATCTTTGTAACATTAGGTTAGGCAGAGATTTCTTAGGACACAAAAGGCATGAACCATAAATGGGACTTTGTCAAAAATTAAAAGCTTTTGTTGTTCAAAAGACTGTTAAGAAAGTGGAAAGGCACATTACAGACAAGGAGAAAATATTTGCAAAACATTTTTCTGACAAGCTGTATCTAAAATATATATAATAAATATAAAACTTTATATATATATTTTTTAAATCTTTATATGTGTATGTATATATATGTGTGTATATATACATGTGTGTATATATATATATATATGAAGGAGTTTTATAATTCAGTATTTAGGCAAACAATACAATTTTTTAAATGACAAGAGATTTTGGATATTTTCACCAAAGAAAATATATGAAGTATAAGCTGTAAGTTCCTCAAAAGGTTAAACATAAAATTACCATATGACCCATTAGTCCCACTTCTAGGTATTTATCAAAGAGAAATGAAAACATGTTCACGCAAAGAATTGTATGCAACAGGAAACAATCCAGATGTCCTTCATCTGGTAAAAGGATAAATTGTGGTATATATCATGGTATGCTAAGCGGTTAACGGGAATAACTGATAAACATATACACATGTCATAGCATATACATACATAACAACATGTCAACATGGGGAGATCTGATTGAATAATTTCAAAACTCTTAAGTACAAAAAGCCAGACAACAAAACAAGTTGCATAGTGTATGATTCCATTAAAAAGATAGAACTAGAGTGACAGAAAACAGGTCAGGTTTATCTAGGGCGAGGCAGCATTTTATTCTATGTAAGATAAACTTCAACCAATAAAGCTGATTATTTTAAAATTAAGAATAAACAGGGAAAAAAACATACCTATCTTATTGCTAGCAGGAAAACCACTTGTGGTATAACTTGGCATATTGTATGTTTAAAAAGAAATGTAAATCCACTCATATTTAGTCACTTGATAGATGGGCGAGGCTTCAATTTACATGTGACTGATGACTTGCCAGCCTGATGGTGACTACATTGCTCTTGCCAGAGTGTGCATCCCAGAGGTGAGCCATCAGACTGCCCAAAGGCAGGAAGAGAATCCGGTGTGGTCAAGTCACTGGAATGCAGCCCTGTGCCTTATGCTTTGATGGAACGGAAGGGCCAAGTGACCCAACCCTGCATTCGCCTTTGATCTTGTTTCAGCTAAACCAGATGTGTTCATTACATTTTTTTTTTTTAATTTGAGACAGAATTGTGTATGGGGAAACGTTTTCCCTGAAAAACCTCGCGAAGGACCCACTTGCATTAGTAGTCTTTGTTGAGGCGGTTGGTGGGGATTTAAAGTCTTACTAGGGGAGATTCTGCTAACTGGACGTTTAGGACATTGGGAGAGCCCATGGCTCCATGTTTTCCTCTTGCTCTGTGAAGAGGGATCTGCCCAGCAAGACCAGTGTAAACAGATCCCCATGGGATGGCTTCCAGTGTTTAATGTGTTTAAACTGGCTTCAGAATGCCTATTCTGTATGAAAACAAACCCTCAAATTGGGTTAATAAAACCCCAAATTTATATATGTATTTCTTATAGAGGACACATCTAAATAAAAATAACCCAGAAAGTGACAAAACGTAATAAAGCGGAAATAGCTATCTTGGGCAAGTGCTACCAGGATGAAAGTACTATAGCTTGTCTGTATGAGATAAAACAGACTTCATATTAATTGCAGTTCATGTAGTCTATAACAGTTACAAATGCTTGTGAATATAACTTGGAAAAGTCATGTAAAGACTTAGAAAATATTTGTCCCTTTCAGTATCCTTTTTTGTGTTTTATCTTAGGAACTGCAGCCGTAGGGCACACGGATAAGATTGGGCGTTTGAAAGAACTGTGTGAGCAGTACGGCGTGTGGCTGCACGTGGAGGGGTGAGTGGGGCCTGAGGTCGGCTCTGCCTGCAGTTCTCGTGGAGAGCAGAGATCCAGGCTCTCACGTGTCAGGCGTTTGTCACCACGGGCTCTTGGGGTCACAGATAACAAAAGAACCCAAACTGACAGAAGCAAGAGGAGGTTTTATTGGCTCCCATAACTGAAAAGACCAGTCTTAGGATTGGCTTTAGGTACAGCACCACACAGGAGGACTCAGAGTCTTCCTACTGCCTCTTACCCCATCACTTGGCCTTATTTCCTCCCTTTTGGCTCGTCCATAGAGAGACTTCACTGTTATAGTGCAAAGTAGCTGCAGCAACTCCAGCCTTCTTTCCAGGTTTGTGTCCAGTGGGTCAGAAGTCCCAGCAAAGCCTCATACTGGACCAGTCACTGTGGCCAGGGAAAAGTAATGCTCTGCCAGTTTGGGCTATTTGCCCACCTCTGACACAAATAGGTGGTGTCTCCTCTGCCCAAAGCTGTGGTCTGCGAGAGCAGACACTGGGTCCCCAGAAAGCTGTGGGAGTGCCGAGAAGAGGGTAGAAGGTGCAGGGTGGCCAGAGTAGCTCAGACCCAGCCCCTCATATGGGGAGGTTCTTTTCATTTGATCCCTTTGGGAATGAACGATGACTGGAACACAAATAGCTGTGCAAGACATAAAACGCGATAGTACACTGACGAAGTAGGAGGCCTCCCCTGAAACACGTTTTGATTAAAATGCATTTCAAGGTTCTCCTGAAATTTGCATATCCACATTTTCTGTTACTGTTACAAAAGCTAATAACAACTAAAAGACATTTAAATGTCAGCTTGGAACAGCACAGCCTTTTTTTTTTTTTTTAAGTATATACTTAGTGAATAAGCAGCAGTAAATGATTAGTTCTTAGATTGGTGTTTTTTCTTCTAGTGTGAATCTGGCAACATTGGCTCTAGGTTACGTCTCCTCATCAGTGCTGGTATGTTGTTGATTTACTGAATACTGTGTTTATAACAAGGAATTTAGTATCACTTACTCCCTGATGGCTTTTCACAGTTTTTTTGAATGGAGGAGGGTGCTGGGTTTGGTGTCTTCTGATAGTCTAACAAAAAGTCGTTCTCTCTCTGGTAGGCCGCAACCAAGTGTGACAGCATGACACTGACTCCGGGCCCATGGCTGGGTCTGCCTGCTGTCCCTGCAGTCACCCTGTATAAACATGACGACCCTGCCTTGGTGAGCTGAGGTAGAGGGGAGTGGCTAGTCATTATTAGGTCTGGGTCCAAAGAACAGAAAGCAAAGGAAAAAGTGACAGATTTCCTTTGCCACTTCTGTGACTTAAAAAAAATGTTTTTAATATAAATGAACTTGTACTGTATATTTTTTCTATTTATTTTCCCCGTACTGCAAGGCTCTGGGTCTCCTTCACTGTTTGGGGTGTTCCGGTTGTGAAAAACATGATTGTGCTGCAGTTTAGCAAGCGAGGAACTTGTTCTGATATTTTGACTGCATAATATCTTGTCGCTTAAATACACTAATCAGTCTCCATTTGTGAACTTTCATGGTGTTTTCAAGTTTTTGTTAATGAAATAATGAGCATCAAATAATGAGCATCTTTCTGTGTTCCAAATTATTTCCTTAGCCTAGCTTCCTAGAAGTAGTATTACTGTTGGAGTAGTTCAAGCTTTATCTGCATTGTCTAGAAGGTTGTGACTTTTTTAAAGCATAGCAGTGGTTTTTGATAGTGAATCAGTGATAGGAACATGCAAAATAAACTTTAAGTGATTCTTGCTAGAACAGTTCTTGTCTTGCTCAGTTGCTAATGGCCAGGTATTCAAGGATGCTCAGAGCAGCCTCATAAGTGGCTGCCTCTTGAGTGGCTAAGAGCTCTGGCTCTGGGATGTGACCCATCTGGATTCTCATCCTGGCTTTTCCACGTCTTAGCCATGAACTCTTGGACGAGTCAAGGTCTCTGAGCCAAGTTGCCTGGAATACTTACTTCATGGGCTTGTTGGATGATCAGATGAGTAATACAAGCCGAGTGCCTGGCATAGCATCTGACATGTACTAAGTGTGTCGTAAATGTAAAAAGTTAATTCTGCTTTTTTATTTCTTTGGCTTTGATTAACAAACCCATACTGACTTTTTTAGACTTTAGTTGCCGGTCTTACATCAAATAAGCCAACAGACAAACTCCGTGCCCTGCCACTGTGGTTATCTTTACAATATTTGGGACTTGATGGGATTGTGGAGAGAATTAAGCATGCCTGTCAGCTGGTAAGTAGAAACCTGAGGTTTGAATGAGTCATATGTACTCCATGGCAAAAGCAGAGACAGAAAAATACTTCATTGATTTACCTCTACCCAGTACCTTGTTGTCTTATAAGCAGGCAAACTAATTGCCCTGTATGTGTACACTTCTTGTTCAAAGTTCTGGGAGAAACTTCTGGGGTGGTCCCAGCATTTGTGTCCAGATGAAGCAAGTGTCCCACTGGATGGCCTGACTCTTGAGGTTGGTGGTGAATTACAGATAACGTAGATTTTTAATACCAGCTGGCTTGGTCTCCCAAACTGCAAGGCTCTGGGACAGTTCTGCTTCACTTTTTGGGGTGTTCTGGTGGGGTGTGCTGCAGTTTAGCAAGCGAAAAATGTCCTGTTAATGCAATTTGAGAGCTCAGTCTTGCTTGAATATAAAAGGCATGATAAGTGCCTCCCTACACCTCTGGTTTCATACATGTAAAAGGGATGATGACATAACAAAACTACTACAAGGACTTAATGGGTCCATACATGTAAGGCTCTTATAGCAGTGCCTAATCATATAGGAAGCTAGGCAAATAAATTTAAAAAGAAATCTTTGTTTTAAATATATTCTTGGGAATTAGCACTTCCTCAAGTGTCCTTTTTATATTTAAAAAAAGTGGTACTTTCTTATTACTGTAGCTGTAGTCCTTTGGTTCATCATGTCAGGAGACTTCATTCTAATGTGAGATTCTAATGTAACAGAAGCATTCTAAATGAAGCAGTTTGATTTTTACATTAAATAATTTTAAGGTTTGTGTTCATTATGTTCATTCACAAAAGTACCACATTTTTCTAAGTTTTCTCTCTGGGCTTTTGCCTCACCTCTTGTGGTTTGGTTCTTTGGAAGGAGAAGCTGTGTAACTTTATTGCCACAGTAACTTCACCAATTTGGGGAAGGTTTGTCCACTCAAGAGAGAGTTTTTCCAATTCCCTTTGGCTTCTGGAGTGCAGGAAAATAATGATAACATGAACTCCCAAACCCCAAGGGTGCTGCAGCTCTGGCACCTCCTGCAAATAGCCACTGCAGCTGCACTCAGACCCTCCCGAGGACCTGAATGATGTCCTCCTGGTGACTCACCACTGCTAAATGCACATGTTAAATGGCATGGAAGTTTAACAGATATGGTTATCTGTGTACAGGTCTTAGGTGCCCTGAGAGCAAAGGTCAGCTTCCTCCTCTTCCTCATCATCTGTGTCATCTTCAGAGGGAACAGTCACTGAGCATTTACTCAGTGCCAGGCACTGGGAGGCACTGTACCTACAGTGGCCCATGTGCCCCCCTCAACTTCACTAGATTGTCAGGTCCCCTGTAACAATGTAGTAGGAATTAGTTTTCATGAGGACCTCCCCTCCCGCCAACATTGGGTACCGTGCCTTGCACACTTTGCACTTAGTAATGGTTTTGTTTTGTTTTGTTTGAGGTGTAATTGACATTTAACATTATATTAGTTTCAGGTATAAAACAGGATTTGATATTTGTTTATATTATTAAATGATTACAATAATAAAGTCCTAGTTAATGTCTGTCACCATGCATAGTTCAAACAAAACTTTTTTATGAGGACTTTTAGCAACTTTTAAATGCATTACAGTATTATTAACTATAGTCACCATACTGTACATTACAAACCCAGGACGGACTTTATAACCAGAAATTTTTGCCTTCTGGACCTCTCCCCTCATTTTGCCCACCCCCTGTCTCTGGCACCCACCTATCTGTTCTTTGTAACTATGAGCTTGGTTTTTTTTAATTGTTTTAGATAATACATACAATAAGTGAGATCATATGGTATTTGTCTTTCTCTGACTTATTTCATTTAGCATAATCCTCTCAAGGTCCATCTGTGTTATCACAAATGGCAGGATTTTTTTTTTTGCTAAATAGTATTCCATTGTAAAAATATGCCGCAGCTGCTTTATCCATTCATCCCATCAGTGGACACTGTTGTCTCCATGTCTTGGCCATTGAAAATAATGCTGCTGTGGGCATGGGCAGGAAAGAGCATATATATTTTCAAATCAGTGTTTTTTGTTTCCCAAATAAATACCCAGAAGTGATATTGCTGGGTCGTATGGTAGTTCTATGTTTAATTTTTTGAGGAACCTCCATATTTCCTTCCATGGTGGCTGCACCAATTGACATTCCTACCAACAGTGTCCCTTTTCTCCACATCCTCGCCAACCCTTGTTATTCTTGTGTTTTTGATAATAGCCATTCTAACGTGTGAGATGATATCTCACTGGTTTTGATTTGTATTTCCCTGATGATTACAGATGTTGAGCATCTTTTCATATACTTTTTGCCAGCTCTGACTCTTCTTTGGAAAAATGTCTATTCAGATCCTCTGCCCATTTTTTAATCAGATTATGAAGGTTTTTTCATTTTTGTTGTTGAGTTGTAAGAGTTCTTTATATACTTTGCATATTAACCCCATATCAGATAAATTATTTGCAAACATTTTCTCCCATTCAGTAGGTTGCCTTTTCATCTTGTTGATGATTTCCTTCACTGTGCAGAAATTTTCTAGTTTGATGTAGTCCCACTTATCTCTGGTTTTGTAACCTTGTGTTCAATAGTTTTTGAATGAATGACTTATATTGCTCATATGACAAATTTACATATGTCTCATTAGAAAGAGCTTTTCTGGAACCACTAACTATAACTCTTAACTGAAAGACTGAAGAATATTTGCAGATGTTGAAATACAAAAATTGGCAGCCTAACTCAAAGATGCATATGGCTTTATCTGCTTGAGAACCTTGTTTGCAGACCTTCAAAAACCCTTAGGAAAACCACTTCTTAATATATTGTGTCAGTCTAATGAAATTACATAGCCTTTTTTCATCATTTGCAGAGTCAACGATTGCAAGAAAGTTTGAAGAAAGTGAACCACATCAAAATCTTGGTATAGTATATAATTTGAGCTGTTTTGAAGTAAATAACTTTTAACATCAACTTAGATTTTCTCCAGATTTGGTGCATGTCAGTGGAATTGTGGCAGCTCCAGTAAAACCACATTCTTTGGAAGAGAATCATGCATGTACTGATGACCTAATTCCTTAGGAAGCATAAAGACTAGAAATTTACATCATACACTGAACCCATACAGTGCTTTTTGTATAATCATTTATGGTTTTATTCCATTAAAACTTCCTTACAGTTACACAAAGATCTAATAAACACCATCGACTTCACCTGCCCAGTGATTTTAGAACGCTCATCTTCCTGAAATGAAAAATCATTTTATCTCTCAGGATGCCTCAGGCTACTCTTTCTGAAGCCTTCTGACCCCAGAATTTTCATTTGCACAAAGGAGAATAAGGAGGAGGAAAACAAGTGCCCTTATTCCTGTCTTCCCCTGGTATCTTCTTAAAAGACAATGGAATCTACCAAATTGCTCCTTGAGGCATAATTACTAGACAGTAGAATGAGGATGTTCTATCACTTTGGGTTTGAATGTTTTCATGTTTTGTCTCAGACAATTGTGCAGGGTACAGTTATGTTTAAAACTACTATTTGAGCTTATTTGGGGATCAAGTTAGTGCAGTTTGTCTCTGTTAGCACATTGTCAGTTAAGCAGCTGAAAAGGGGGCTGCCTCCATGTGGCCTTCTGAGTCGGGGCACGGTGCCTAGTCATTGATGGAGCTGACCGAGTTCTATCTGGGAAGAGGAGAGAGGACTACTGAAGAAGCAGAGGGATGAATATAAGTTGGGAGACTTGGGCTCCAATTTCAGCCCTCCCATGGCGGGCCCTGGGACATTGAGTCATTCTCTCAGCCGCCTAAGCCTGCAAGCTCAGCAGTCAGGGATGGCATGTCAGACTCCTTTGATTACACACAGAGAACCGCAAAAGCAGGACAAGAGTGAGCAGCTGGTTGGAATCAGGGCAGTGCTGGCCCTGTGTACTTTCTGTCCCTCCCTTGCTGAGAGTCATCATGGTCTTCCTCATGTTGCCTCTCCTCTCTCTTTCTCCTCCAAACAGGGAAGATCTGACGACTAGTTAATCACCAGTTGGTTTGGAGCATCTTTGTAAGGCCACATATGGTCCACATAAGCCCTGCTCCATCCCTCTTTCCAGTGGCTGCTTTTCTCAGCAAGGGATACAGTACATGGCAGGCACCCTGAGGCATCGTGGCCTGGCAGTCACTGTGGCCATCACAGCTGCTGTTTTTGTAAATGCTGCCCGTGTACCTGGCACAGTGCTGGTACCTTACATGCGTTATTTAATCCTCACAGTAGCCTCTTTTGTACTTGTCCCCTCTACCTGGAAACACTGTTCCCCTTGATCTTTTCATGCCTGTTTTCTCATCCTTCACATTTCTGTTCACATATCACCTCCTCAGGCCTTCCCTGACCATTCTGTGTAAAACAACCCCCACCACCATACACACTTAATGCCCAGGGTTTTCCCTTCTTCACTGCATTTACTACTGCCTGAAGTCATCTCATATGTTTGTTCATTGTCTGTTTTTTCTTGTAGAAGCTTCAGAAAGGCAGGGACTTTGTCTGTGTTTTTATATGGTTTTATGTCCTATGCCAGCTATAGTCCTTGGTATAGAGTAGGTATTCAAGTGTGAATAAATTAAACCTAATCAATGAGTTGGCTGCAGTAGCTTTTCCATTTTTACTGCAGAGGAAACTGAGGCACAGATAAGTTAAGTGAGTTGCCAGGCCGCGCAGCCAGGAAGTGGTAAAGCTGGGATTCACACTCCAAACCCTGGTTCTTAACCAGCAGACCATTCTCTCTCAGGTTAGTTTACAGGGGACATTACTGGTCCAGTGGCTTTTGGCTTGTTACAAGGGGTGTATCAGATCATGTTTAGAAAAGCAAAGTTAAGATGGTAAGTCATCATAAAAGTAATGGTCGGAGTCACTTTGCTCTCACCACAGTATTTGTTTAGCACTTCCATGGATACTGAGTCCTTGACTCCTCACAAGTCACTAGAAGAGTGTTAGTCCCCTTTCTGTTGCTCAGATGAGTTATGTGTCCAGAGTCCCATAACTGGTATGCGGCAAAGCTGAGACCTGAACCCAGGCCCTCACAGAACAACTGTCTCTACAGCACAGTCATTCCCTTCTCCAAGTTCCCATCTGGAGAGCCCTCAGGAGCCTCTCACCTCCCCAGAAGCAGACCCACGTCCCGCACTCCCCACCGGCATCACCAAGGCCTTCTCCAGGCTCTGAGGGTGGCCTTTGTGACCTTGTCTTATCAGTGTACCAGTTCAGGCCTTCTCAGCAGTTGCACTACTGGCTGTTATTTTACTGTACTCCCATCCAGCATTTGGGTTACATCCTAAAGTCAACATGTAAGGAGAAAAGCTAATATTGTCACCTTAGACCTGGAAATCTCCAAATGCTCCTGTGGAGCCAGTTTACATCTCTGTTGGCTTTTAAGATTTTCTTTGTCCTTAGTGTTCTACCTTCACCATAATATATTTGATATATATATATATATATATATATAATGATAAAGTGAAGATTTTTTTTTTAATCCTGCTTGGGACTTTGCTTATTTAACCTGAAGATACCTTTATTTTTTTTTTTAATCTTGTAAAATTCATTTTCAAATATGACCTCTCTCTCTCATCTTACCTTCTGAAATTTCTGTTAACTATGTATTGAACACTGTGCCATCTTCTGTCAGTATCTCTGGTCCTTTCCATCGTTCTTTGCTGCCTTCCTTGGCATTTCTCCAGCTCTTTGACCAGTAATTTGCTCCTGAGCCGCATCTACCTGCTGTTTAACCCATTCATGGCGCCTTTACTTTGGGTTGACTACTTTTCCATTTCCGGATGTTCTCTTCAGTTCTTCTCTTCTTTTTCAAGTCATTCTGTCTTCTTTAATCCTCTTTCATGGTTTCTGGTCCTTCATTTCTCTGTGTAAGTGTGGTTATGAGAGCCGGTTTCCAGTGCTTGTAGTTCTCAGATCTAAAGGACACAGACCGTTCCCTCAGCTGTGTCCACTGATTCTTGCTCCCTTTGTGTGCTGTGCCTTTGGTTATGACCTGGGTATTTCTTTTCTTGTCTGACTGACCTGGGTACATTTCCTTAAGTTCATTTCACAACTCTAGGAAGCCTGCCCCACACAGGACACTGAAGTCAGGTGCAGTGCACACCTGACAGTAGGATTTTTCTCCCTATACAGAGCCTCACACAGAGTTAAGCTTTCTTGTTGATTGATGGGTGGTTTTTCTCCCCATCTTTCTGGTAGGGATACTCTTCGAGGGTCCCGGCTTAATGCACACTCACCACTGTCCTTCACATGGGCCTTAAGACCCAAGACCCTGGACTTGAAGCCAAGTTCCAGGCCCCATGTGTGCTTCCCTCCTCAGACCCTGCAGTTCAGCTTACCATATTCTGTTTTCTCGTCTGTCTGGATTCACCATTTTTGTGAGCTTAGCAGTGGTTTAAACTTTTTTTATTTATCAGTTATGTTTTACCCAGCATTTCAGATATTTAGAATTGATGATTTCAGTATTTGCTAGAACCAGAATTCTTTGCACATAACCCTGTGCAGTATTTCTTAGGCACACTGACATTTGAGACCACCAAGCTCAAGGAAACAAGAAACAAAAGACTTATTATATTAGACCATACATAAAAGTCTGGCAGTCAAATCATTCTGCCTTATCCTAACAGGATGGGGGAATGGGTGTAGAAGTTTGTCACTTTGTTCCTACTTTATTGGGCTTACTCCATTCGATTTGAATTTTAAGTCCCTCTAACTTCAAAAGTACTAATAGATTTGTTTATGTGAAGTTAGATAAGAGATGTGAAAGCACAGGAATCAGCTCAATAAGTAATTGGCAGATTTGAATGTACAACTTGCTTGATCTGAATCATATCCCCATGGTCCTTTGAAGAGTTAGTAGAGAAGATTTGGGGCTACCTACTTCCTGTCTTTCCAAGTTAGCATTTCCATGAGTGAAACATCACATGCAGAGCCTTGAAAAGCAGGTCTTATGACTAGAATTTTGTAGTACTGGGACTGTTGAGTTCTTAGAGATCTTCCCCCCGCCCAGTGACCCTCCCCTCCCCAGTACTTCCATCTGCCAAGGGCAGTGCCACTCCCTTTGTGTCCTGACCCATGGCGAAGCAGGTGGCCCCCCAGCGTTTGTTCTGTGGAACGCGTGGACTTCGTGCTGGCTTGGCTTAGTGCAGGGAGTGTTCTCATCTGTTACAAAATCCGTCATGAAGTTGTCCAATGCCCGTCCTGAATATAAGTACTGCTTCAGTGATTTACAAAATAAATATTCACTTCTAGACTACATGGTTATCTGCATTGCCAGTAGGACTTGCCTCCTGGTCTGAAAGTTTACAGTGTGAGGAAACTGCTTGCTTGCTTTTTTTCTATGAGTATAAATGGTTCCAGTCTTCCTGCTTGAGTTAGTTTCTGGATTCTTGAAATCTTTGGCTCTCAACACTGGTTCTAGTTCCACTTGTTCCTTTTTTTGATCTTGAATGTTAGACCTGTTATTAAGTTTTCCTCCTTTCATTTTAATGTACCAGTACTATACCAGTTGAATACTATAATTCAGCAGTTTATTCTTGGAACTGGCTTATAAGGATTTCTAAGAATTGTACTAAGTGCTTGATTTTTGTTTCTCTAGCAACTGAAGTTAACCTTTGAACTTTTTTGTGTGCCATTAAGAAAACACAACACCTCTAGCCTATTTGCAAATTCTCTGCTTCATTTTATAGATATCTGGGATTTACTATTACTTGGTAATATCAGATTCCATTTTTCAGGTGGAAGATGAACTCAGTTCTCCAGTAGTGGTGTTCAGATTTTTCCAGGAATTGCCAGGCTCGGGTAGGTGATGTTAAAATGCGTTCTTTTTCTATCCATGTTTAAGGGCTTTGAATTTTAAACCATTTCAAACTAAATTGATACTACAAAATATTTTGAATGCTAAAATCCTTAATCATCATTTCAGAAAAAAAAAATCAGTAATTTTCACAAGAACTCCAGACCTAAAGGCCTTAGCATTTTACTATGACTAAGCCAGTGGTTTCCAAATGGTAGTCCCTGGACTAGTGCTGGAATGAATGAGAAAGAGTCACCTGAAAATACGGTTTGGGGGGCACTACTACCTAGATACTTTGATTGCATAGGTTGGATCCAGGAACCTCTTCTTTAAAGAACATCCCAAAGCCACCTGGCTAGTCCAAGGCACTGTTATTTTTCACCTAGACAGCCACAGCCCCTCAAACCCGTGATCTCACTTCCCATTCCAGACCACTCTCCACATGGCAGTTAGAGTGAGGGTGAAAAATAGAAGTCACATTGTGTCACTTCCTGCCCAGAGCCCTTTGGTATCTTATTGTTTCAGCTGAAGAAGGGCCGGGCTCTGCACCAGGCCTTGTAGGGCTGTGGGTTCTAGCCCTTGCCTTCCTCTCCAACTTCCTCTCAGGCCACTTTCCCTCTTGCTCACTGTGCTTGTGTCAGACTGGTCCACTCTGAGTTTCTAGAACACTCCACTTTCCTAGAGCAAGATCTTCACACTTACTGTTCCCTTTGCTCCAGACTCATTTCCCCTCGTGCTTCTGGCTGGCTCCTTCTCACCATTCAGGTCTCCGTGGGGTCCACCGCCTCCGAGAACCCTTCTGTGTCGTCCTGTCTAAAGTGACTCCCTCACGTTACATTAGCATCCTCACCATCTTTCAGGCACTAACAACGGAACAGAGTGATCTCGTTTCTTTCTCTATGGTTTTTCTTCCATAGAATGTAAACACCAAGGTGACAAAAACCTTGTCTGCCTTATTCCCACATTCCTGGACTGGTGCCTGGCCCATGTAGGCACCCAGGAGGGTAATTCTGCGTGAAGCCCCAGTCTGGATGCTATTGGATTCTCTGGTTTACTTTGCACAGTGCTTGGTAGGATAGTTGATAACTCAAAAATCCTTGAAAAGTAAACTTTTTAAATGAAATTAAGAATTTTTCTCATGTGAAAATATTCAAGTGTTAAATTTTTCATGAGGAAAATGTGGAAACACTAAACCCTCTATAAGATCCACATTTTTTTAATTGTGGTAAAAAATAAAAATTACCATCTTAACCATTTTAACTGTACATTTCAGTAGTGTTCAGTGTATTCACATTGTTGTACAGCAGCTTCCCAGAACTTTTTCATCGTGTGGATCTGAACTCTGTGTCTGTTACACAGGAACTCCCCATTTCCTCCCCTCCCAGCCCCTGGCAACCACTCTGTTCTCTGTTGCTGTGAATTTGCTCCAAGTTCTTCACATAGTGGAGTCATGCAGTATTTGTTCTTCTGTGACTGGCTTATTTCACTGAGCATCATATCCTCAAGATTCATCTGTGTTGAGCATGTGACAGACTTTTCTTCCTTCTTAAGGCTAAGTAGTACTCCCTTGTATGGGTAGACCACATTTTGTTAGCCATTCATTGTGAGATACACATTTGATTTCTGTACCATTTGAGACTTTTCTCTTGGATTAACGTTAGGCACTAAGTGAAATGGGGTTGGGAAGCTGCATATTTTTGCTGTGTTTCTGGGAGTGAATCCCCTTTCTATGTTTTGGTGTCAGATCCAGGGCTTAAAGCTGTCTCTGTCCCCAGCATGGCTCCCTCCACAGTTGGCCGAGAGAGACACTCATGTGATGCACTGAATCGCTGGGTAAGAATGGTGGTTGTGAACTCTTTCCTACCTCCCAGATGGTTGGGATGACACGTGGTCATGTCTGGGAAATCAGACCCGCAGGAGTCCGGGAGCTTCATGGGAAGGTGCTAGGTTTCACTGGGGGCTACTTAATCAGACCACTGCCTCCTGCACTGTGTGACTTCGGCAAGTCCTCTCAGCATCGTTCCCTCCATGTCCTCATGTGAGCATTTCCTTGCTGCTGTTTGAACTGTGAAACAGCCTGCAGAATAGGAACCACACAGCCACGCGGGAACTCTGATGAGCGCCCGTGGCAATGTCAGCAGGCACGTAAACCAGAGACCCCTGAACACCTCTGGCGGTACGCATCAAAGGCATTACACTTCAGCTACCTTTTGACACTGAAATTAAACCTCCAAAATTTTAGTTTAAAGAATGTTCTAAGCAATGTAAGGATGTTCACCACAGTAGTATCAATCCTAGCAAGATGTGGGACATACCCAGCCTCAGGGGTTTGTTGAGTAAGTTACGGTACATCCAAGAAGTGACATTCAAAATAGCATAAACCATGTAGCTGGATGTTTACAGTAGAAGGGAAATGGTCATCATAAATTACATGAGAAAATGCAGGTTACTGCACAGCATGTAGAATGTCATGTTTTATGACAACAGAAAATATATACACACACACATAAAGGCCCAGGGTGGGTACCATATGTCAGCTAACAGTGGGGGTTTCTCAGATGTATTGTGGGTAACTGTTATATTATTCTTTTGGTTTACAGTATTTCCTAGATTTTTCTACAATGAACTTGTATTTTTTAGTAATAAAAAATGTAAAATTCACCATTTTTAAGTTACCATAACTATTCAAAGAGAATTTTTAAAAAATTAAAGGAAACTAGCTGTCCACGAGCCTCCTGGGTTGGGCTAAGTGGGTGGGGGAAGGTCTGAAGATGTCGATTCCCTCCTGCGGAGCATATTCACTCCACCCTTGTCCCTGCAGCTGGGAGAAGAGCTGAAACAGCTGGTACCCACCAGCGGCCTCACTGTCGTGGACCTGGAGGTGGAGGGTGTGTGCGTGCGGTTCAGCCCTTTGCTGACAGCGGCGGGTGAGTGAGCTCGGCCGATGCCTGTACTCCTGGGGAACAGCGGGGACAGGCTGCTGAAGTCCAGGCTGCGGGTTTGAGATGGATCAGCTTTCCCTTGTCATAGTCTGTCCTCTCTTCTTGGAGAGGCTTTTTCTTTTCTTTTGGGCTAAATCTAAGTGAATTAGCCTTACAGGATAACTTCTCAGAAATAGGAACCCCTGAAGTCACTTGAATTCCTGTGTTTTGATGTCTTGTGACCTCTGATTTCTCTTCAGTGGTTCTCAGTCCAGGCTGCACACTAGAGTCCCTGCAGAGCTTGCGGACTCCCAGAGGCTGGGCACCACCTACAGATTCTGGTTTACTTG
Organism: Manis pentadactyla; assembly: GCF_030020395.1. Classification (NCBI taxonomy): domain Eukaryota; kingdom Metazoa; phylum Chordata; class Mammalia; order Pholidota; family Manidae; genus Manis; species Manis pentadactyla. The sequence goes on from NC_080028.1 coordinate 70,804,915, forward strand.
GAATGGAGCCTGGGCATCTGTGTTTTTCAAAGCTCTCCTGGTGATTCAGATAGGCCAACAAAGGTTGAAATTCACTGTTTTAGATGTTGGAGAAAACAGTACACTGAAAGTACATGGATTTTTACAACAAAATCCCGGGTACATATCCCCCTGGCCACTTCATAACCTGTGGGACCTTGAGTAACTTGATTTCTAGACCTGTTCCCCACTACCGCATGGTAGCAGTATGAAGATTAAAATGAGATACACATACGAAATGCCTTAGATAGTGCTTGGCATATTATATACTAGGAGTTAACAATAAGCTGAAAAAGAATTAAAAATATGGTTGTGCTTTTTTCTGAGATGCCTTAAACATTTTCAGAAAATGTTTGGTTTTTCATGAGATGTTTTCAATATTTTTGGAAAGATATTTCCTCAAAGACATCAAAGTAGAGAAATGCACACACTTGTCCTGCAAAGAAAAGCCATTGGGAAGAAGGCTGGTGGCCTCGGATCTGTAGGCGTCTCCCCTCCTCAGCCCAAGCCCCTCCCACCCCAGGGGCTTAGTCTCAGAAACCAGAGAAGCCATCCGAGGACCCCGAGGCAGACTGTGTTGAGGCTTCGAGAGGTCACAGGGAAAGGTGGTGGGGCCCTGAGCTCCCTCGGGCTGACCTTCAGAAGAGACGTGTAGCCTCCCACCACAGACCCACTAAAGTCCATTTCTCTTCATGAAGTTAATGTAGAGAGACAAGCGTGTGCTTGCCTCTTTGTAACCTGCGGTATGTTTATAACCTGACTTAAGCAGAGTGTCTCTGTGAGAAGCCGATTCTACAATGGATCTCATTGTGTATTAAATCAGAGGGGCTAATTATGTCCTCTGTTTAAGAAAAACTGCCTACACCTGGAACAGCCAGCTGTATTAATTTTTAACACTTGTTCTTGCATAGCTGGATCTAGTGGCTTTTTTTTTTAATTTCTCAGTGCCAGCTAATTGTGTGTCTCTAGAGCCGGGGACCTTTCTGATGGTAGAGGTTGGAGACTGCCATCTCATCTGTAGCCATTCCTGAAGCATTTCTCCAACATTCTGTGAACATTTTCAGTTTTAGGTACTCGGGGAGAGGATGTGGATCAGCTCGTGGCCTGCATACGGAGCAAGCTGCCAGTCCTGACTTGCACACTACAGTTGCGAGAGGAGTTCAAGCAGGAGGTGACAGGAACCGCAGGGCTCTTACATGTGGAAGACCCTAACTGGCCTGGCATAGGGGCTGTCAGGTATGGCTTCAGTGGCCACTGCACGTTAACTCCTGTTGCTGTACAGACACCATGGATGAGTCATTGTGAGCCAGCTTAGAGATCTCAGGTGAACGTGCAGTCCCAGTGTACACGTCTCAAGAAAATTCAGTGAGATGATCTGGGCATTTACAAAGCACAGAGCGGCAGGCATCATGGCCTGCCATGGTGCTCAGTGAAGTGAGAGCTGTTCTTTTTCTGTGCCAGCTTGAGGTTATCAGGAGAAGGTACATGAGGGGAGAGGCTGACAGATGGTTAATGGTTACTATCCGCGGTGTCTAAAGAATCACAGACCACAAGGAAAGGAGTCCAGCTCCCCAGTGGAGCAAGCCCCTCTGTCCTGTGAGGTGGGGGGGACTTGGTGGCTCCCCGTCTCTTCAGGATGAGGGAAGCCTCCTTTTTCTATTACAGGTGTTGAGATTTTCAGACCTTTCTCTCTAAATATTATGGACCTAGAGACTTGGGTTTTCCTTGTGCATTCTTGAAAGTTTTTGATGGTGAGGCACTGGCGCTGCTCCTGTGCCTGCCCGTCTGTCTCACTCCCTGTAGCTGGTAACCCTAGTGGCTGATGCTCCGCTGCAGCCCTGTTTTTTTTGTTTGTTTGTTTGTTTTTGGTATCATTAATCTACAATTACAGAGAGAACATTATGTTTACTAGGTTCCCCCCTTCACCAAGTCCTCCCCACATACCCCTTCACAGTCACTGTCCATCAACGTAGTAAGATGCTGTAAAATCACTATTTGTCTTCTCTGGGTTGCACAGCCCTCCCGGTGCCCCCCACGCACTATACATGCTAATCGTAATGCCCCCTTTCTTTTTTCCTGCCCTTCTCCCTCCCTTCCCACCCGTCCTCCCCAGTCCCTTTCCCTTTGGTAACTGTTAGTCCATTCTTGGGTTCTGTGCTTCTGCTGCTGTTTTGTTCCTTCAGTTTTCTTTTGTTCTTATACTCCACATATGAGTGAAATCATTTGGTACTTGTCTTTCTCCGCCTGGCTTATTTCACTGAGCATAATACCCTCTAGCTCCATCCATGTTGTTGCAAATGGTAGGATCTGTTTTTTTCTTACAGCTGAGTAATATTCCATTGTGTATATGTACCACATCTTCTTTATCCATTCATCTACTGATGGACATTTAGATTGCTTCCATATCTTGGCTATTGTAAATAGTGCAGCGATTAACATAGGGGTGTATCTGTCTTTTTCAAACTGGAGTGTGCAGCCCTGCTCTTTTAGACTGAAATACTGTTATTTTGTATTGTTTATAGGTATGAACATGCTAATGATGATAAGAGCAGTTTGAAATTAGATCCAGAAGGGGAAAAAATCCATGCTGGACTCCTGAAAAAGTTAAATGAACTGGAATCTGACCTTACATTTAAAATGGGTAATTACTGCTTTTGTAAGTCTCCTGGGGACTTTGGAAGGCCATCTTCTAATTGACTTAAGGAAATGGGCTCTGTCTCCTTGGAGGAAATGGCTGGTTCTCCTCAGGGGAGGTCACCCCCACCCTCCCCCCGTGCAGTGTCTCTGGGCTGCCCACGGCCTCATCGGAGCCACCGTCCTCGCCCTGTACTGGAGGCCCCTTTGTACGGTCATGCCGTTTCACTGGAGAGCAGCTGTGTCTGAATCAAGCAGGGGACTTGGGACCAAGGTCAGTCTGTTGTCTCTTCCTGCAGGCCCTGAGTATAAAAGCATGAAGAGCTGTATCTACATTGGCATGGCGACTGACGACCTAGATGTTACTGAACTGGTGGAGACCATTGTAGTCACAGCCCGAGAAATTGAGGAAAACTCAAGGGTCTGTAAGACTAATCAGTGTCTCATCCTTTTCTGGGTTTTCCCTGGGCAACTAGCTAGAGTCACAAAGGAAGAAGCTACCCTCAGGAAATGTCTGTTCATTCATTCTTTGCCCTTAAGTTTTTACATGCTTCCTGTGAGCTCGGCATTGTGCCAGGCGTCAGGAACGCCAGGTGGATTTGACACCCTGTGTCCCCTCCATGGATTTGCGGGCCTGTGGGAAAGATCCATTCAACCACGTGAGGTAGGCAGTGCTATGGAGAAGTCAGGACACATTCACCTGTCTGGCAGGGTCAGGAGGACTTCCTGGGTGTAGCTGACTCCTGAGGCTAAATGAGGCATGTGTTTGTGATCACAGAACTTTCCATCCGTAACAGACCTGCTTCTACTGGCCAGTTGGCATGGAGGACCAGGCTGTGAGGCCTAAGGGATGTTCTCCAAACCAGGGATTTGAGTCACCAGGAGTCACTCAGGAGAGAGAAAAGGGACCAAAGCCCCACAGGCCTGAAAGACAGAAACCTGGGCCATGTGGTTTTCTGTGTCCACAAATGTTGAGCAGTGTGTCTATTTTATATTTATACGACATTCAGATCAGGGGACAGTTGAAATAGCCTCTCTGTTCCTTGGCAAATGAGGCTTGTCACCAATATATGTGCCTAGATCTCCTTGAGGATTTTATCCTCTTCGATTTATTTTTATACTGATGTTTATAAGTGCAGAATTCAGTGGGGTTGTGGTGGGGACTTGAGAATATGGGTAAATGTAATAACCACAATGTTTTTCATATGAAACCTTAATAAAAAAAAATTATTAGGGTTGGGAGAACTTAGGGGAATGGGGAGTGACTGCTAATGAATATGGGGTTTCTTTTTGGTTTGATGGAAATGTTCTAAATTGTGATGATTCACAACTCTAAATATACCAGAACCACTGAATTGTACATGTTAAGTGGGTGAACTGCATTGTATTTGAATTACATAAATAAAGCTGTCAATAAGAAAAAAAAAAGTGCAGAATTCCATTTACTCACATACTTTTGAAGATTGTCCCCAGGGCTGTGTTAATAGTTCTTCTAGGCCCCAGGCAAGAAACCTAGTAATGCCTTTCTTTGTCTTAACACAGCTTCTGGAAAACATGACCGAAGTGGTCCGGAAAGGAATTCAGGAAGCTCAGGTTCAGCTGCAGAGGGCAAACGAGGAGCGCCTTATGGAAGAGGTAAGGCTGCAGATGGCCTCCCGCTTGGGTCAGACTGGGAGCTGGATTCAACACGATGGTCCTGAGCAATGTTATATTTTGTAGGGAGTGTTGCGGCAGATCCCTGTGGTAGGAACTGTGCTGAATTGGTTTTCTCCAGTACAAGCTTCACAGAAGGGAAGAACTTTCAACCTAACAGCAGGTAGGACCAACTCACTTCCTCCCAGGCCTCACTAAGCATGAGCATTTTGACCAGATGCTGTGGGATCCCACACACCTGCTGAGGCACCTTGTACATACCCCATGGCTTAGTACTGGGAGCGTACAGGACTCTGAGGAGACAGGAGTTGTCTGCCCAGGACTGTCGTCTTCCCTCTCCCGAAGGGCGCCTAAGCAGATGCCCGTCACCCATGCCTCCTGGAGTCCAGTGAGGACGTGTTCACTCAGCATTCAGTCTAGACAGTGTGCCTTGGCATTTTGGTTCTGTGTTGATACTCCTTGTAGTCCTCAGAGTTTCACCCCAGCAAAGGGCTGCTTTTGTGGGGGAAATTAGAAGACTGTAGCCCTTAACACTGGACCATTTTATTTCAAACCAGGCAACCACCAAGTATTACCGGTACCGGTTGCTGGGATTTGGGGAAGATGACATCCAACTACAGGATTCCTCCTTTCTTATTCTACCAGGGGGAGTAATTCCTTGGACCTGGGGCCCCAATCCTTACCCCGTCTCCAGGAAATGAGGGCTACATTATCATATGACCACAAGAGATGCTCTGACTTAAACCTACCAAGCCTCAGACTTTAGCAAAGAGGCATCTGTTCCGTGTTGCTGAAGTATTTTCCTCTTGGGTTGAGTGTTTTCACATGTCCACGGGATACTTGGGGAGACAAAGATGAAATGCTTTTTCATGAGCACAGCTACGAGATGGTTTTCTCCAGCCCCTGGCCTGTGTCAGGAGTACTGGAGTCTCCATCAGTGAGCAAGGCTGAATAGCTAGAGGAAGCGCATTAGGGACCGAGGCTGAGTGGGAGGCATCTCCCAGGGCCGCCTGTGCCGGGAGCTTCCACATACCCCGCTGTCTCCCTGGCAGGCTCTCTCGAGTCCACAGAACACACGTATGTCTACAAAGCACAAGGAACAGGAGTAACTCCGCCTCAGACCCCCTCAGGCACTCGAGCTAAACAGAGACTCCCAGGTACAGTACATCTCCATGCTTGAGTTTGTTAGCACTGGAAAAAACTGGCTTTACTTCTCTTGGGAAAATAGACCTTTGCATCATCTAACAGTTTTCCTTTTTGAAGTTGCCTGCTTTCCTGTTCTCTTGGTTCTTTAGCCCAAAGCCCTATTTCTCTTCAGTTAAGACCAACTGTCCCTTTAACCTGTCCAGTGGCCTTGAGCTTTCGCCTTGGGAGAAGTACTGCTAGCACTCGGGGAGGGAATTTAGGGTCTTGAGAGCTGGCACCACATTTAACCTGTTTACTCTCCTGAGCTTTTCCTGATGAAGGGGACCTCACAAGTTCCCAGCCTTAGGGGCAGGTTGGTGTGCTGTCAGCTCCCACTTCTCGCCTCATCACTGAAGTGCTTCAGAGCCAGTAGCTCCAGAGGTTTCTGCTGAAGTAGGTCTGTGCTTGGCGCACAGAGCTTTTGCTGCGCATACCCTTTCCTGAGCCCCGGCACTGTACGTTCTCCTCCTCTAGGCCAGAAGCCTTTTAGAAGGTCCCTGAGAGGTTCCGATGCTCTAAGTGAGACGAGCTCAGTCAGCCACATTGAAGACTTAGAAAAGGTGGAGCACCTGTCCGGCGGGCTGGAGCAAAATGCCCTGGAGGCTGACAGCCCTGAGCGGCCCCCAGGGGCTTCCCCCGCTCAGGAAACCGAGCAGATGGGGGCCCCCCAGAAGCGGGCCCAGCGCCCAGATGATGGCCACACGCATATAGAAGAACTTGACAGCTTAAGATAAAATTCAGTGTTTGGTTGGAGACTGTACTGAATGTTGTTTCAGGGAAGATGAAGTTTATACTGCAAGTGCGAACTGTGCCACATACTACTTCATACAAAAGAAGTTATGTTGTTCATGCTTACCTGGGGTTTTCATACAGATGTGTGCCTGGAAGCCAGGCTTTCTAGGAGGGATGTTGACTTGTCTAACTTTCTGGGTATGTAGAACCAACTTGTTTCTGTCACCCAGCTATAGAAATACCATTCCCCCCAAGTTACAATGAACACTTTTTACTCACAAAGAACACTTAGAATTTCAAGTGCTTGCCACTTGAAACATTTGCTCTTATCTTTCTAAACATAGGTGTAAGAAGTTATTAGGGTGCACATAGTAACTTTTTGCTAAGAAGTTTTCTTTAGAGCTCTCCAGGTCCCTGCTGTTCTGGTGCAGAAGAGAGGCAGACCGCACTCTCTGCTGCCTACTGCAGTCGGCAGGGGGTTGAAGTGTGTTGCAATATACAGCTGGATTGTATTTAGCTGGAAGGAGAGTGGGTTTCAGTGGGATTGTAAAGAAGAGTGTCAGAAGTCCTCTCCTGCCGTCCCCAACTGCTGCTTTCCCTGGAGACATAAGTAAGGACTGTGTCCATTCATGTCCACTCTGTGGCAGATGGTCAAGCAAGTTAGCCTGGGCAGTGCTTCTGTCTGACAAGTCCATCTCGCCCTTTATATACTATTTGTAAACAAAGGACTCCCGTATTAAGAGTAACTTTAAAGGCTCTTGACTATATATATACACACGTGTGTATATTTTTAAATGCAGGTAAAGCTTTTAAATTGGCACACAGTACAGACTCTGCTCATTTCTGTTTAATAAATGAAAAGCTGATAGATGCTACTTTTAAGAGCCTCACTTTAAATATGCTGTGTAGCACCTGGTTAAGTTTAAATTCTCCAGTAAGTACCCCTCCAACCTGGTTCACCTGGGAGCTGCCAAGCTCCTGTTCCTCTAGCAGCACACCCCTTGGGCCCACGTCAGAAACAAGAACCATAAAAGTAATCTTTCTCAGGCTGCTCAAGGCAGACTACTGCTGAAATAACTGGAAGTTAGCCCTTAGTTACTGCCCGTCTCTATGTTTCTAGAAGTCCTGCAGCTCTTCATTGGTCACAGGTGGTGGCCCCCGTGTGGTTGAGTCCCGCAGTGTCCAGCCGTAGGGGGCCTTCCCATGGGGCCTGTGGGCTGCAGCCATGGAAGCCTTAGTCACACCACATGGAGCCTATAATCACACTCTGATTTGATGTGATTCTGACATTTGCACTTGTCAAAATGCAACTTTCCTTTTTTTTTGTTTTGGTGCAGATGATTAGTCTCCCCTATTTGGTGCAATGAAGTACAGCAGATAAAACGGGGAAAGGGGAAATTATCACCTTTAACAAGATTAATTTTTAAATATTTTTATATATATTTGGAATTGTTAAATTGGTTTTGCTGAAACAGAATTTCACCCTTGAGATACTATTTGAATGTTGGTTTCAATAAAGGTTCTTGAAATTGTTACCAGTGAGTTCAATTTGTAAGTCTTACTATGAATCTGGCAAGGTGATGTCCTTTGGGATAGTGGCTTCAGAAAAATAAAGGTTTCTAAAAATACAACTTGCATAATAATCACAATTTGGGCATTTTAATGACCTTACACCTAAAAAACTAGATTTATCAGGGCTTTGTCTAACAGGTTAAATTAGTCTCACAGGAGAGCATATCATTATATTGCAGAACAATGAGAACCCTGTTTTTCTTTCTGAACCTTTTAACTCATTCATCTAGTATAGATATATAGATATAAAATCAGTTTTGGATTTATGCTTCTGAAGTATTTTGGGGCCAAGAAGTATATATAAACTCTCCCTGCATTTTAAACAGTGTTTTTTTAACTTATACTTTTCTTTTATTCACTAATTTGCAGAATCAAAGATACCTGCATGTTTGAAATAGTTGCTTATAGAACAGTAAGACAGGTGGCTTCTCTGCCCCTTATTACTAAACAGAAAAAAAAAAAAAAAAAGGCAGGATGTCAACTTAGTCAATAAAAACCCTGAACAAATGTCTTTGCCAAAATAAGATTTTATTTTGAAAGTTATCTGAATGAAAGTCATTTGAAAGATGTAAGGGGGGAGACCTAAGACTTAACAGATGTACATTCTAAATATGAACTCTCTCCAACCCCCACCATGGTCTTTGTCATGCCAGAAGGCCACTTGCTTTGGTAATTCCTATTGGTAGCTTCTAGAAGAGATCTTTTCCCATAAGCCATCTTCATTTTTTTTGTAGAGTAGAGCTTTATTTCCAGGAAAGAGCACATTAGTTGGAGACGGGTATTTTTTTAAAAACATCAAGGTAGATCTAATATGTTCAACAAAGTGGGGTGGCTCAGCCAGAGGTGAAGTGGAAAGGTTCTAGAAAAACAAGATTTGGGGCATGAGAGAAGAACCTTGCTCTGATCCCTACTTGGATAAAGACATTAGCTAAAGTATCTTTGTGTTCCTTAAACTGTGTATGTTTTCAGACCCTATACAAACATATAAACTGTAATATTACGTAAGAAATGAGATATACTGGATCGATGAGGAAAGAAGCCATTGGATGCTTATTTCACTTATGCAAATGTCTGTCTAGGATACTACTTATCCCTTGTATAGAAGTTAAATGGGTCTGCCAGTGGCATCATAAAAATAACACTCACTGAAGGAAAAGCAGCTATTATCTAGTCTAAATCCTTTTTTTCTTACAGATGAGGAAACCAGGGTCCAAGAGATTTTTTTACCCAACCTGTAAATTCTCACCTCTAGTACTTGCTTATCATCTTGCTGCAACCAGAAATCCACATGTGGAAATTGCATCCAGGAATACGGTCCTATACGAAGCTGCTCTGTCTTTGCATCGTAAATACTAATCATCTAAAAAAGAACATTTCAAGGATAGAACTTAAGGAATGTTACCAGCATCTCACACCATACCATTAATGCAGGCTGCAGTGTGGTCTAACAGTTAAGCATTTATCTGGATGATAAGTTGCTTTAAAATTTTGTCTCCTAATAGCAAAAGCTGCTACTTACTGAATACTTCCAACGTGTCTGGTACTGCACTTTGTGGGTAACATGCTATTTTGTTTAATCCTGACCCCTATTCTGCAGGAAGATGTCATTTTCCCCATCCTGGTTGAAAATGTGAGTCTCAGAGAGATGGGGCCCTGCCCACCGTCACACTTCAGTAAGCCTCAGAGCTGACCTCAGACCTCCGTGTTCTCTGAAGTCCACGGTTCTCATCACATTGGAAAACACTGCCTTGTTATTTATACCCAAGCAACTAAGTGCCTTGCAACTTAAGAGTTCACAATGCAGATCAAAAGACCAATTTGTAAAAATGCTGATTTGCCAAATGATCAACTCCCTGTATTCCCAAATTAGCTAACAGTTTTCAGCTTAACCAGCAACATTCGATTTTGGTTACTGAAACTGAAGTATGTTCTGCATATTAGCCAAATCAAAGCTATTAGGTTACTAAGAAACTACAAAAGGAACCCTGAAAAGGTTGGCAAAATGGATCACTACATCCAAGCATTATTTTCCAATGCAAATGTCAGCATTTCATAAGTGAGATTTCTTTTGCTCTGAATCCTATTTCTATTTTCCCACAACTTTAAGAATTTCTAAGGAGTCTTTCATCCATTCCATGTATGACTTAGGTTTTATTTTTCTATCTTTTAAAATTAAGGTGTTATTTAATTTAAAAAGCAGCCTAAGGTCATCAGGCATTGGGCACATCTTAGCACAGCGCTCTCCAGTGGCTAGGTCCCCCTTCCTGCTCTGGCTTCCTTCCTTTGTGGGAACTTTACCTCCAAGAGGGTTCATTCTCTTTGGATCGGATGCAGGGGGTTCACATTACCTCTCTCTCTACCTTTAAGGCAGACAACTAGGCTCTTGAGTTTATAACCAAATTACACATTATTCCTCTACATGAGAGAGAGAGAGAATGTGGTGGTCCCTGACATAAACCTCACTCCTAAGGTCTACAGAATTGGAGTTCTGATGCCTTTTTTTCTCCTTAACCCCTTAACACACAGATGATTCAAACTCACGGGTCCTCCTGTTAGAGCTCGTGCAGCACGCAGCTGCTCCTCTGGACCTCGATCTTGGAAGGAAGCTCTGTAAATCTCTGCAGTTTTGATATTGACAGCTGTGAGAGAGAACAGGATGACTGTGAACTGACAAAAGACACAATGGAAAGTTTGCACTCTTACCTTTCTACCACCACCATAAAAAAAGAAAATGGATGAGTTTCCTTCAAAATGAGAATAGAAACTGAACAAAAACTATTGTCTGTAGTTTCCCCACCACTACCTCCCCTGAAAGGGAAAATGTGACCCTTTTAGCCAAGCATCTCAAAAAAAGCTACTTTCAGTGAGAATAACTGAGGTCTCAGCTGGACTAGGTAAGACTTCCAAACCAAGAGCCGCCCACACGTGAGCAGCACACCCTCTCTGCAGGCAGGTGCGAGGCAAAGCCTCCCTTCAGCCCTGTGACCAGACATGTCTGCAAAGGCTGGGGGTAGAAGTGTGCCGAGTCTGGTGGTTTTAATTTTTACTATCAAAGACAAATACAAAACTATGGAGATTAAAACACCACCTGTGTACCCACCACCCAGCTAAATAAACGTCACAGATATGGCAGAAGCCCTCTGCAGCCAGTTTCACCCTATATCCTCAGGAGTCCAGGGCTGTCATAGGAGAGGGGAAGGCTCTGGGTTTACCGTAGCCTGACATTTCTACACCTTCCTTTGTAGGATCTTTGTTCTCAGTCAAAACCTTACTTGGTTCCCTGTGTACAAGGAGACGCCTCACCCCAGCCCCAGGGCACTGGCTGGAGAAGGCGCAGCCAGTCGCAGGAGTGCAGAGCACCTCTGACACTACGCGGCTCCCTTTACTGGAGGCACCATCTGTGCTTTCCGTTTGCTACCTGCTTTCACGGTCTTAGGACCTGGAAATTTTCTGTTTTGTAGATAAGGGTTAGAGAAGGAAAGCTACTCACCCAGGGCTCCTGAGCAAATAGATCTGAACCTAGGGCCTGTGCTGTACTGAAGCAACAGGCTCACTAGTTGGCTGCACTGGCCTTTCACCAATGCCTGCCTTCTGCTTATGACCAGCCCACAACCATCAAGGAAACATACTGCTTACCAATGCCGTAAATTATTGGAAAGTGGTTTCCATTTTCTTCCCGGTCATTTAGTTCTAACAAAACAAAACAAAAAATTAAGACCTAATTTTTAAGAACTAAGCAATTGCTTTCACTTTCTATGCTAGAAGCCACTGCAAAAGAGAGGGAAAATCAGAAAATAAAAAAGTCAGTTTCCCCACTGGCCTGCTGAGTCCCGGGGCAGTTAGGTCTGTACTGAACCAACAGCCACTTCCAGAGTTCATGCCCCTGCCACCTGTACACTCAGCAACAGCCACACGTGGGGGCTGCTCCCCCAGGGTTCTGTCCTTCCAGGAGGAGAGGAGACTTTTGAAAATCCCAAGGAAGGAAAGATGAGTTTCCCTGAAGGGGGTCAGGCTCTCAAAGAGGCTGAGCAGGATTTGGACTTGCAAAATGAGGGGAAAGCCATTACAGCAGATGGGCAAGTGGGACAGCCAGCCACACTGACCGACTGTGTCTAGGACGATGGGCTGATGCTAGGTCCCACCCTACCAGCGAGGGCAGAAGTTCCTGAAAGCTACCGCTTTGTTTTGGGAGAGGGTGGATCCTACCTGTCACACATAACGTCACTAAGTGAATGTCTTCTTCTTGTCTGTCAAATTCACCTACAATTAGAATTTTAAAGCTGAATGTCAAAAAAGTTCCTTAAATTAGCAAAACTGAGCAAGTCAAGAAGGGGACGGAGGGACAGGAGCCAGCAGATCCATCCCACTGCTTTTTGGCCACAACCTGGCAATCTAGAGACCAGACGGCATGACCTGATGCTGCAGAATCCTGCCTACAAGTGACTGACACATTCCCAGCCTCAAACCCAAAGGAAACTGCAGCCAAGGCGTTCCAGTTTCTGTCCACTCTGAGGAGTTGGAGGGACAGACTGACTCACAGGATTTCTTTACTCTTAAGTAACTCTTCTCTCTGATGCTCAGAGAAAATCATCATAAAATTTGGAAAATACAGGAGAGTATAAGGGGTACATGAGTTTTTAATGATGTAAGTAGATGGGCGTTTAATGCCCATAATTCTAGCAGTTAACATTCAGTATATTTTCTTCCATATCTTTCTGTGCATAGCTGAGCTTATATCAGGTAGAAAATTTTATAATATATCCTGATATTTTTGTACATACATATTTTCCCGTAATTCAAACCTCTTCATAAGTATTATTTTTTAATGGCTACAGAACTACTATTCTACTAATAGACACTAGATTATCCTACTGCCCATCTCTGGGCATAAGTCTCTGTGCACATTTCAGATTATTTGCTTAGAAAAGATTCCCAGAAGGAAACCACTGGGTCAAACAGTAGGAACCTTTTCGAGACAAGTCGTGATGCCAAACTGCTTTCCCGATAGGCTGCACCAATGTATATTCCGGCACTGTGTGAATATGCCCACCTCACTACCTCATGGCTAATTAACACAGAACAATCTCCTTTTTTCCTAAAATACTTGCTAATTTAATAGGGAAAAAATGCTGATTAAAATGGACTCTTATGCTTAGAAGGGTCTTTGGTTACATGACTCAGAGCATGTCCTATTTTGGAATGCGACAACTGCTATCTTAAAATCTTGTCCCCCTAACCTTAGCCCCCTGAAAATTTAGCTCTAAGCCTGTGAGTCTTTAGAAAGCTGAGCAGTTTATGTTACTCCTCTTAGGTCTTATACTAATTGTGATTTTCATCTAAACAACAATAGGTAGAATTTTTACTGAATTTTGGAAAAAACTGAACTTACTAAGAAGTTGATAGGTGAGTTTTTGTGACAACTGCCTATCGTCACTGAAGCCTCCCACGAGGTGCACTTCCAGCCTGGCAAAGAGATGGGACAGTGGTCAGAGGTGCACGCTGCTTGCACTTGGAATTTGCGCTCAGCCTCCATGAGCCCTGGCTCTGCAAAGCACCTGCAGGCCCTGCTCAGGCCACGGCACAGATGGAAGGTATCTGTGCAGCACACAGGGACCAAACAGAACAAGAGAGGCTGCGGAGGCTTGGCAGGCTGCTGGGGACCCCGCCCAGATGCCGGAGGACTGAGGGGACCTACCTCCTAACACATATATGGTGCTGCCTGAGGCAGAGGGTAGGAATCCTGCTCTGGAACAGTCTATCACACTATTTCCCACCGGAAGCAGGGTACTTCCAAAAGCCTCTTTAAATGCCTCAGCTTACGAGGCACTGAGGGAGACGACTGGGAAGGGACACAGGCCTTTCTGCTGGTGACAGGCCCTTGCTGGGGGATGTAAGGGGACCTGGGCAGGTGCTGTCCCCCCTACTGGGCAGCTGTCTTGGAGAGCAGAATCATCTCCTTTTCACAGACAAGGAAGCTGGGTCTGTTTCTAAGGCCTGGGCTTACCCACTACACCAGCTCTTCCCAAAGTCTGTGTTCCCGAACATCAGCCACATGAGGTGGAGAATTTCTTAACAGTGAAATAAGCTTGCGAAGCCTTGCCCACCGTGAGCTTCCTAGGGACAGTCTCGTGCCCATCAGCCCAGCAAAGATCTAAGACATCCGACAACTAAAAACCAACTGCCCCACCCTGTTTCCCACACTTGTCCACTAAACCCCTTGTCAACAGCCTGTGACAACCTGGGGAGGTGGGGCTGTATTTCATACTGCCTATTAATAGACAAAATCTTCCTGAAGAACAAACCAGAAGCTTCTTTGCAACAGCACAGGGCAAAGTATCACATGGCCTCAAAATAAACACTGAGTAGCAGATGGAGCCACGACCACCACAGCACTGCCAGACCCTGGGGGACGTCCTTGCCCATTGGGCAGGACTTGCAGACAACCTTCCAGAGTGACCAAGTCTGTCCTTCTAGGGACCGGCAGACCTCCAACCACAGTCCGAGAACTGTGAAGTTGGGGCTGTGGCCCAGTCTGGCTGTGCAGTCTGCGGGACCCAGTGTACAGTAAGCCGTCTGCCAGCTGCGGCGGCGCATGGAGGGGCCCCGCCTGTGTCACGGACCCAGGCAGAAAGAGAACTAAATGTAAAAAATGACCTGTGTTACACTAGTGAAACTGACAGGCTTTTATTAAATCCGTGGGCATCTAACAGTCTGTGGCTGACTGAACTAGCTCATTCAGGGGCCACCTCAAACATCAAAGACCACGAGGCGGTACCTGCACCATCTGCCCAAGGAGAGAAGCAGGGGAGGCGTGTGGGCACTGGATGCACAGCCAGGCCTGAGCCGCTGGCAGCCAGCAGCGTGACCCCGCAGCAGCTAGATCTGTATCGGCGCCCGCGAGGCGGAGGGTGTCACGCTGGCGGGAACCAGCCAGAGGGTTCTCTGCTGCGGTGCATGGCCCCAAACCAGCTCCTGCACCGGCTCTGCGGGGAGGCCACTGACATTCAAAACTGCAGCCCCTCCCTCCCTCACCCACCCCTTCCCCGTGTTTCTTCCCTGCCTTGCTCTTCTCCACAGTCCTTTCCACCATTCACGTCCTACTTTGCCTAATGTGTCCTTGCTTTGGAACATGAACCCCTTAAAGGTGGGTTTGTCTACTCCGTTCTCCCCTCTGTCCTCGGCACCTCCAAGTGCTTGCTCACAGGGCCCATTCAGCAAGTATCCGCTGCAGGGGACACCCCGCACTTGGGGGTAACAAGGCAACGTCTGTTACATGAATATCTAACGCAAAATGAAACTTACTAAAGATAAGATCCTGGTAATTACTGAAGATAAGACTACAGGTTCAAAGTCAAACATTCCCTTTACAGTCCAGGACCGTTGTTGCCCTGCCTGTACCCAGCACCCAGTTCGTTCTCTCAACAGCTACTGAGGGGCCAGTGCTGTGCCAAGTCCTGCTCTGGGGAGCAAGCCAGCCACTAAGATGGTGACGCTGTGGCACAGCGTCCACAGATGTGTCCTTTATGCGACGGGGCACATTTCTCGATACACAACAGAGCAATGTGGCGCTCACCTTCCACCCTGAGCGTGGCTGGGAAAGGACTTTATGGAGTTCATGATGAGGGGGACCTCAGCCTTCGTGTCGGTCCCGTCGCAGTGTGTCAGGCAGGTAGCCCCATTACCTGGAGAACAAGGGTGGAATGAGTTGTTATTCCCGACGCGAGCTCAGGGAGCAATGCGTGCCCACTCCTGTCCACTAGGACCGCCTCCTCTCTGAGTACCTGTGAGGAATAAAACAGAGAAGTCTGTGCTGCCCAGCCAGCTCCTCTGACCAGGCTGCAGGAGAGCCCACGCAGACTGGACAGAGGTGAGCAGAGCCAGGCTGCACACAGGACACCAGGACACTCGGGTTGGGGAATCAACGGCCCCCAGCGGGGGGCCAGTGTGCGGAATGGTTTCCTTCGTCTGTCTCATCATACCTGTGTGCCTCAGGACCACAATGTGACAAGTGGTGGCATCATCAGAACCCAGAATGGAGATGGAGCCTGTTTAAAAAAGAAATAAAATAAAATATCCAATAGCCTTTTAGGATAATGCCCAATTCACTGCTTCCTAACCTACCATCCTTTGGGGAGGTTACTGCAAGCTCTCTTTGCTGAACATACAGAAGGCCCTGGGGTCCCACTTGTTGAACAGACTGACCTCTGAGAAGTCTGGCTCTTTCCTGTTTAATTAAAAAAAAAAAAATAGTGATGGAAATTAGTGAGGATGGAGTGATTGGCGATGTGGGCAGGAGGTGCCCCTTAAGGCAGGAGGTGTGTGTATCGCGGAACAGACAGAAAGGCCAAGGGAATGAGGCAGCAGAAACTACCGTGTGGGCAACGGGAAGGAAGCAAGGAAGCTCTGTTCTTCTTTTAAACTAAAAAACAAGATTTTAGTACCTCTGACATAAACTGCAAAACTCTCTTTCCACAGTTCTTTACTAAAGAGGATGAGCCGCTTCACAATTTTGCAATTGTAAAGGCAATCAGATAATGTGGACTAGTGGAGGGGGCAGGTGGCTCGGATGCCACATCCCTTCTCAACTCTCCGTCAAGAGGAAGGGCGGTTCCGACTGGCCCTGCCCCTCATGTGGCCGTCCCGCATCGGGACCCCTGTGCCCGGGAGAGAACTCCACATGCGCTCGCCCCGACACACACACTGGTGCAAAAGCCAGAGTGGCAACAGAAAAGTGAAGCAATTATGCGGAACCAAGTCACAACTGCTAAGCGCACAGTCATGGAAAACGAAGACTGGGGAAATAGTCTTGAAAATAGTTTCACTGAGAAACAAGATACAAAAGTGTAAGAAAAAACTTTTAGGCTATAAATATGCTGGTAATACAGCAATGTGAAATGCTGCTACACGCAGGAAAGAACCCTGGGAGGTAATGCATCTCCCACACAAGGGAGTGACCCTGCTGCCGTCATCTCCCCGTTCTGCACGCGTTCTATGACCTAGTTACGTCGTTATTAAACTAAAGAACAAAACCCTCAAAAATAAGCAAACTTACCGAAGGCTGTGTTAACAGTAGGAGTCAAAATTTTACCTAGCTGAATATTTGTATAAATTCCTGGGCAGTAAACCTGTTGCGGGGGAGAGTGCACAGGTAAATTCTTTAATGAAAACTGAACATTTTTTTCAAAAGTGTCAAATTAATAGACTAAAATAGATTTCCTTCTTACTTGCAACAAATTAATTCCTCGACAAACCATTCCTATCCAAATGTGTAAATGCAAGGAGTGCTCGTACTGTCTAGACTGGAGAATATCTTTATAGTCTTACAACAGGCATCTCGCCATTTCTTGTGACAGGTGCTAATTTAGGTTAGTGCTTAGTTAACAAAATACAGGACATGTAAAAAAACTTAATGATCAACCTAATTATCCAGTGTCTTCTTGTTTTAATAAGCTTCCATTAACTGGGAGCAAGGCAGCCATTAGAATGAGGCCGGCCCCTCAACAGAGGCAGTCTAAGGATGAGGGGAATTCCAGGCAGCTGTGCTGGCTGGGAGTCTGACACACAGGGCTGCCGGCTGGCTGAACCGCAGCGACCAAGTCCGCGAGCGCGCCCCATTTTCACACCACGTCTCAGCTCACCGTTTCTCAAAACATGGTAAAGAAGAAAGCAGAACTTCCTCTTTATCATCCTTTAATACTCACCTTTTAGTTTGTTCTTTTGCGGGAGGAGGAGGGGGTTCAAAACTGGGTCCCCACCCAACAGCAAAGCTACTGGTGAGAAGTGAACCATCACTTGCATATACCCCAGACCAAAATCACAGCTTCGCCCAAGCACACAGCTTCTACTCTTTCCCCAAGAAGCAGAAACATAAATGATCAGAAGAGAAAATGCCACAAAGACAGTATGTTGCTTTGGTTTTCCAATTTAAGAAAGGAAGAAAAGTTTAGCTAAACTTCTCTGTGGAAAAACATAGTCCCACTTTATGAACTCACATCCTTCCTGAAAGGAGCCCTTGTTTCCTCCTCCTGATGTTCTCTGGACACTGAGATGCACTGAAGACCCTCTTTCCTGTTAGTTACCCCCTGCCACCCCTCATGCTCCTCTCCCAGCCACTGTCAACAGCACCGTGCTTGGAACCAGGGCTCGGCAAACTTTTTCTGGGAAGGGCCAAGAGTAACTAGTTTGGCTTTGCAGGCCATATGGTCTCTTGTCACAGCCACTCAGCTCTGCCTCAAAGCAATCCAGCAACACATAAACAAATGGAGGGGGCTGTGTCCCCCCAGATTTTATTTATGGGTGACACTGAAACCTCAATTTTGCATAATTCCATCTATCACAAAATGTTATTCTTTTGTTTTCCCCACTGTTTAAAAATGTAAGAGCCACACTCCTGGCTCATGGGTTATCCACCAACATTTGGCCTGGGGCTGTGGTGTGCTGATCCCTGATCACTTAGATGTACCCCCGAGGATGACCACTCCCCACTGCTACACAGTGTCACTTCTTCCTTCAAACACGGGGCAGCAAGAAAGTGCTCTGAACTGCACAGCAGAGTGGTAAGAAACTTCAAACACAGGGCAGCAAGAAAGTGCTCTGAACTGCACAGCACAGTGGTAAGAAACAATTAACAGGTGCAGCTCTCAGAACTGAGGCCCGCCTTCCCACTCCCACTCACGCTACATCACCTCAGTCCTTCATTATCTACGGCTAAGTTCCTGCCATCTGGGTTACAAGTGGACCATACAGAGCAAGACAGTGCTGGGGTTGGGGACCCCCAACCTTCACCGAGAGGCCCTGGGCACGCTGCTGACCCCCTGTGCTCCCGTCTCCTCCTCTGACAAATGGGGGGACAATGGCCACTCCTTAGGCTATGTGAGGGTCAGCTGAGGCCAGGTTTGCAGGGGGACTGTCACCCTGACCCCAGCCCCTTGCCCACTCTGTCCTCCCTGATGGCTACCAGTGTCACTGCTTCAAAACACTGATTTTGTTACATTACTTTCCTGCTTACAAAACCTTAGTCCAGGAACTTGTAGGAACAATCACAGGGGCTTATAAAGATTTAGCTCTGTGAATGTTCATAATGGCCAATGGTCATAAATATCCTGCAAGCCTAAGAGCAGGAACTCAGTTGCGGTACATTCTTAGGGTGGAATTCTGTGGAACCACTGAACGGGATGTGCAGGACTGGTTACTGAGCATCCAGGGGCCGGGGAAAAGCAAAGGCCCAGACAGCAGCACCCAGAGGGACTCACTGCCGCGACGGCAATGCACTCTGCCCCAGCTGTCTCATGCAGCAGCCGCAAGCCAGACGTGGCTGGCGAGCACTGGAAATGTGGCCAGTGAAGCTGAGCCACTGATTTTCAGATTTTACTTAATTTGAATTGACCAGTGTAAACAGCCACCTGCAAGGCAAACTGGTCTCCACTACCCTGCCTTTCGAGGCCACATCTCCCTAAACAGGCCAAACTTCCCTTCAAGAAGGTGGGCCACCTGGTGTGTCACCACACGCCCCTACCACTTGGTGTGGCCAGCGGCTACTGTACTAAGTAGTGCAGCTCCCGAGACAAAAGGACTCCCTGCTGCCACGATGTGGACCTTAGGCAACTCACCCAAGCTCTCTGGCTCACAGTCCCCATCTGTAAAATGGGACCACTTGGTGTGCAGCCGTGAGACTGATCTTTTATCATAGAAATTTTCAAACAGATGAAAAACTGGGTGTCACCTAGCATGGAGAGTATAGCCAACAGTTCTGTAACATCTTCCTGTGCTGACAGAGAGTAACTGCACTAGTTGGGGTGAGGATTTATAAGTGTGGGTAACTGCTGAAGCACTGTGCTATATACTTGAAACCAATAGGAGACTGTGCATCAACTATACTTGAATAGTTTTTAAAAGGGTGTCACCTAAATTCTTTAGGCAGCTGAAATTTTTTCCTTTGGTGAGTCCCACTTCTGACCTCCTTAGTTGATGGTGTGACAGTGACAAGGAAAGTACTCAGCACAATGCCTCCTGTCTCAACACAGTGCTCAGCGCCACTGCCCCCCGCTGCGTGTGCTGCCTAATATCCCTACTGTTTTCTTGAATTGCAAGTTGAGAAATACCTAGAGTTGCCCCCCTCTTCCTCTGTCAGTAACCCCTCCTTATCCTTTGGGTCATTTTCAGGGGACATTTTGCTCACTCATTTATGTAACAAATATTTACAGAGCTCAGGTTCATTGCCAAGGACTGCCCCAGGCTCTGAGGGACAGGTCAAGGGAGAGTAAACAGAGTATGCACACAAAACAATTACAAACTGCAATGGTTACACAGGCAATCTCGACACCTTACCTAAGCCTACAGACCCACCAGGTGCCTCTGCTTCATAACCCAGAGTGAAAAGGGACATATTTTCTTTATGGCAGGCACTGAGCAGTTTATGGCATTTGAGCTGTTGTTATTAAAAACCAACCCCGCTAGCTCGCTGCAAATGCCTTGATTGCGGAGGTAGAAATGAACACGGTACCCAGCATACACCAGGAACTCAATATGTACCCCTTAAATCAATGAATTGATTAATTCCTCCTTAGCTGGATCTGGGGCAAGTGGGAGGGCTGGTCCCAACTTTCTTTGACGGTAAGAACCCCTTTCCACACAGTCTGCGTAAGCATCAACTAAGGGTTCAAAGATCTATTCGAGGACAAAAGCCGGAAAACAAAACAAAACAAAACCGTTCCATCAGGGCGTGGTCCTCAGCTCTCCCCAGCTGGGGAAAGGCACGGAAGGCCCTTTCTTCCGGTTAAAAATAAGCAGGAGACCCAGCCCCGAGGGAACGCGGGAGAAGAGCAGGGGCCCGGCCCTGACGCCGCTGCCAAAGCCCACGCCTCCCCTGAGATAACCCCCTGCTTCCTGCCCACCGAGGACAAGGCAGCGTGCGCCGCGGTGGGACCCCGGGGGGGCCTGAGAGCAAGGGCGGTCGCGCAGCTCTGCCTACACGGGGCAAGTCCGGATCCGGATGGGACCGCGCTGCCTGGTCACAGGGTCCGGGCCGTCCTACAGCCGCGGTGCTGTGCGACCGTGGGCAGGTCGCCTAACATCTCTGGGCTCGTCCCCTCTTCTGGAGAAGGGGCGTCCGCAGGTGCCCGCTAAGGTCCCGAGGAACTAAAAGTTCCACGGATGCCGCAGGCGCCCACGCGTCTCAGCTGGGCCAAGCTCAGCACCTACTTCGGGAGAGCGGGCGGCGGCGGCGGGGAGGGAGGGCTCGGTGCGCCTGGCAGACCCCCCCGGACCAGCCTCGAAGCCCCGGGCCCCGCTCACCTCCAGAAGCGGGTGGGCTCGGACGAGGTCCCCGGCGGACTGCGGGAGCCACACTCGCCGCCCCTCGACGAGCAGCGGCATCGCAGAGGCGGCCGCTCCAGCCCCGGGCCGCCCGCCGCCCCCGCCCTCACCCTCGACCTCGCCCTCGCTCTCGGGCAGCCCAGCCGCGCCGCGCCCCGCCTCGGGGGCCGCCGAGAAGCCGGGTCCGGCCGCCGCCGCGGCGCCCCAAGAGGCGGAGGAAATCTGGAGCGGGGCCGCAAGGCGCCACGGGAAACGCAGTCCACCCGCGACGAACAGGCCACGGCTAGCTTCCTCCGCAAGGGGCGCTGGGAAACGCAGTCCCGAAAGCATAGGGAGCTGCCGGGAGCGCAGCTGCCCTTCCCGCGAGAGCCGACGCCCTCGGCGCCCAGCTGTGGGCCGGCCGTGCGGCCGAACGCCTCGACTCCGTCATACCTGCTCTGCTTTGCACAGTGACCCGAGGAAGTTACCGGAGTTGGGAACCTGCTGTGCTGCTCCATAGGATCGGGTTCAAAGAATAATAAACATGAAACCATCTTAAACCGAGAAAATAGAGCCTGAACTGTGCGAGCCCCACACGTTTAGAAAGCAACATCTGAGGCTCGGCATCCAGTGGGCACTCATAGTGGGCTAAGGACCCTAGAGTCAAGGTCAGCAAGAGGCCGTGCAGTCCCTACTGAGTGTTAGGTACCCTGGTGCGAGGCTTCTCGCCTTGAGGTGCTCTTCTAAAACTTGGAAATATTACTCAAATAGACCCAGTGCTACCAATACATGAACAAAAAAGTAATTTTACAAGGACATAGTGGTGAAATGAAGAGGAAGTGTAACTCTGGGGCAGGGGGAGGGGGAAAATTCCGGGGCAAAATACCTTTGAAACCGAAATCAGTCAAAGGGGGAATAAAGTGGAAGAAACCCGTTTATTTCTTACAGGCAGTCCAGTCCACTTCTGCTCTCCAGTCTCTCGCGACTGGCTGCAGAAGAGGCCCCCACCCAACCTCTCCCGTCCAGGTAAACCCTTGCTCGCTCTAGTAATTTCCTATTGATACGGAGATTGACTTCTCTCTACCCCTTGGAAACTCCTATTGTATGAAGTTGCACTAAGGCCTGGTGAGAGATTCTGGAAATACTGCAGTTTTACCGGCAAGAAGTCACCTCACATAGAGCAAAAACTACTGCAATGTCATCATCTACATTCCACCTCCAATTCGCTTTCAAAATTCCCAGTGGGATTCTAGGAAGCAGCAAGAGTTAAGAACCACCATAATAAGCAACACCTGGCAGGGGCTCGGAGCGCTCTTCCTCTCCAGCTGAAATTTCTTAAATTGGTACCAACGAGGTCATGTGGATAAAATGGAGGTTATCTTTGCCTGGAAAAGACCTTTCAAGAAAGTGCTCCCTACTAAACTTTCTCAACAAGGTAGCCTAACAGCTAGTAACTGACTTTTCATGTATTTTCATGGCATCTCCACAGCCCTACAGTAGGTATTCCCATTTCACAGCTCAATCAAGTGGAGCAGACAGGCTAGGTAATGCTCAAGGTCACAAAGCTGGTTAGAAAGAGAAACCAGCTCTGACACTGCGACACTGGTCACAGCAGACAATAGGATGGATCCTCGAGCTCCTACCCCAATCAAAAGCCTGTTTTTCAGTAAGAGGGACAGAAAATTCATTGGTTTCATGTAATTCCAAGATGTCAGGTTTTTTTCCCCATTGTTCTTTCAAAGTATGTAAAGTTTTTGAAGAAGTGTTTGTTTCTTTTGGACCAGTTCAAGCCTCAGTCACTCCCACCTGGGTGTGACCAAAGAGAGTCACTGACACTTCAGATGCACCTGGAAGCCACTCTCATCACTGACATGAAACTAATTTTTGAGCACTTGCAATCACACAAAAATGCAGTAAAATCTTTTGTGTTTTCTATTGCAAAATAGTGCATTAAAACACAGTAGATCAAAAAAAACACACAAATCAAAAGAACATTTGTGTGAGGTGCCTCTTTATTTGGGGTACCTCCCTTTATTGACATAAGAACAAAAGTTCCAGATTAACCATGTCATTGTTCTATTTTCACAATGGATTTTTTTGTTAAACCCCTTCGAAATTAAACAGGCTCATTGGTAAATACATCTTTTTACATTAAAACTATTTCCCAAGCCACAAAGACCCCACTCACTGTTAACTTCTGTGGACACATTTTCATTCATTTTATCCAGTATACAAAAACCCCACCCTTTTCTCAGCAGTTAAAAAGGAAGAACCTAAAGGTTCCACCAAGTCACCAAAAGAAAATCACCAATATCCAAAACTTTTTAAAGCAATAAAAATGTTTTCCAAAAACGTATTTACAGACTGAAATTCGAATCCTACATTGCCACCAATATAATTATACAAGAGCATACAAAGCCCTACGAAAGAGAAATTATTTCATTACAAAATATTTGTGATCAAGAAAAATACTGCCTGCCTTTAAATAAATAGGAAAAGTGGTAGAAAAATAAATATGTTTAAAGATGTCCATTTGAACAAGTAACAAAGAAGTACACAAATAAGAATGAAGCTAAAATGTACATGAACTTCAAAATGACTCTTAGCAGTGCCTGCACAAATTCGTTATAAAGCGAGGTTGTTTAGACTCCTCTCCCTCAGTGTTTAGTTATAAAAATACAAAAAGAGCCCTGCCAGAGGAGGACTTCACTAAGCAGAAATCCACGACAGGAATAGTAGATGGAGACAGCAACTGTAACCTCAGCCTCTTGTTGCCGCCTAAACCATCCCACCAAATACCCTAAAATACCCACCCCACCACCATCTGTGAAGAAATTCTCAAGATGACCAACTGATTCTAATTAAATAAGAAAAAAAATTCAGTGTAACATTCCACTTCAAACAGCAAGCAGTTGCAGTTCTTACAGCACTACTGGGAACCTCCAGGTACAATATTGTGTACTGGCCCATAAAAGCTCTACCGCACTTTCAGTCAACATGAATTCCATTTACCTGGAACTCCATTTTTCTTTAAATTCATTTTTATACTCACCCATGTACAGTTTGTCCAATTCTGTTTCTCTAAATCCTCTCTCTTCCCTCCAGGCTTTTTATTGACTCTGAAGTCCCAGGAGATGTCCTTCAGTGCCAGCTCCAACTTTCAGCATCTGGGACCAGCCCTGGCCATCCCCCTTCTCTTTTCCCCTTTCCTCCTGTCCACTCTGCACCCCACTGCCACCCCGAAGCCAGGTACAGTAACAGAGGAGGGTAAACAATGTATTCAAAACAAACTCATGCTAAAGACTTCAAATAGTGTCCTAGAGGATTTTTCACAGAAATCAAATCAACAAAGACCTGTAACAATGGCTGACAAAAACCTATTTTAAAAATGCAATCTTTTAAAATAGGGTCTTGCCAGTATTACAAATTTCACAATTATTATGTCAAAAAGCTGTAACACAGAATGTATGCATTAAACAAACAGACCAAGTCTTCAGCAGTCATCATCAGTTACACTGTAAAACAGTGCACACTGAAAAGATATTCAGTCTTTTCCTTTTGTTTGTATGGGAGCAAAAAGGAAAAACCAAAAACCCAAACATGTCTGTACAGACACCAGAGTAGGTCTGACTTGGAAGCAGGACGCCTGTACTCACTCCAGTTCAATGTGAAGATCAAACAGTAGGACTCCTGGTCCTGCAGGGCCAGATGGGGAAGAATGTTTGTTTCAGTCACAGATCCTCACGGTTAGAGGGGACTGGTCTGGCAGGTATAACACGGGTGGGGAGCCCACACTACTTGAAGGACTTTGGAAATGTGTGTCAAAGGAGGTGGGTGTAATCCCAACTTCGCCTTTTAAAAAATCATCATCTTCATCTTCCACCACCTCCTGTGTAAAGAACAGAGATGATCAAAAAAGATCACAAGTGGCAGTTTGAAAAGCTTTCAAGAATGCTTCTCCTCAGGAATGTGCTCCTTCTGGGAAGATGAGGGTGAAGGAAATAAATTGTCAAATGCTTCCCCTAATGTACTTCTTTATTAGGAATCACCCACACAATTGCTCATCACACACTATTTAAAGTCTAATTTTTTTTAACAGATTTTAATCTCAAGGAGGGCTGGTAACATGCTATTCCATCCTTGCTTAATGTTATAACCTCTGTATCTACCAACATGTGAATGAACGAATGATTCCCTCCAAATGCAAAATGTAAAGACAAAAAATGAACATTTGAATGATTCCTTATGAAAAAGGAGATGGGCACATTAAAGCTGCCTTTATAATAAGGAATAAATGTGCCACCTAGAAACGGATGTGACATTTTTTATCGGATTCTAATTCTCTTCTCCGGCAGTTAGCTCCACCTGACAGGCACTGGAGGGTGAACTGCAGGCCTGGGTCTTCACCACCTACTCCTGAAGGATACAAAATTAATGTTAACTTCAGGGATGATTTCCTCACGAGTAAATCTGAGATTGTTACTTGGTGGTAATGATCAAGTGATAAAGATCTAAACTTGCTGAGCTGATGCTTAATTAACCTTCATTTCCCTAAGTCAGCTTGTGATGTGTCTGGTTTAAACAATTCATGAAAAACCCAGAACTTCTTTCCACAAGAACATAACCTGAATTTGGAAGTTTGTAAAGGCAGAATTTAAAAATGTATTTTGTAAGTGTAACACTGCTATTTACTATCTGACTATGATCCATAACCTCATTGGAGATCCCCAGAAGTGTGTTCAATCACAAATTTACCTGTTTAATGGGTTTCTTAAACTCCTGAAGCTCTTCTGCGCTCATGTCTTCCCATATCTGATAAATAGGATCAATGAACTTCTTTGACCTGTCAACAAAGATCAAAATAAAGGTAAATACTACAGCGAAAGTCAGAAGACGTTTAGCTCTTTTCTCACAAGACCTACTCCCCAAAATGATGAAGGAAAACTATGGTTCAAATAAGAATGGTGCCAACATACATACACTCACAGACAGAGAATTAAAACTACTATTTCTCATCTTTTCATTTTAAGTGAAATTATTTTTCAACTTTGCAAAGACTGACAGTGAGTTACAATATGCCCAAATGAAAATGAAATTCTGGAAATTCTTTTTTTATATTCCTATAGTAATTTACTAAAAATAAGTGGGAAAAAAGACCAATCTGGTTTCACTCAACCAAGACTTGGGGGACCAGATAGTCTCAAACAGTCATATTATTAATTAAAAACTGTGATAAGAATCTTGCCTCCTTATAGAAATGCAAAGTTAAGCCTGGCTTGGTGATTTTTCAGAATTACCCATCCAGATACAAGACTGGTTTTTGTTTACCCTGTACAACAGTAAGGGATGTGGTCTCCAGCAGAGAGAATGAGTCACCTGGCAGAGCCATGAATAGGCAGCACCCTCCCTCCCTATCTGGGCACCTCTATCCCCAGCCCCTTAATATGTTTAAGGAAAAACAAGAAGTAAATGAAAGCCCTTGGCGTCAATCTGAGTGCCCACTGAGGCAGAGATCGGCAAACCCAAGCATGCCCATGGCACTCAGCAGCCTCTGATGGCACGCACTGCTTCAGGCCCGGGAAACGTGCAAGGAGACCATGAGAAGCGAATAAACAAATTCCAATCTTGGGAAAAGCAAACACACGGATTTAAATTCACCACCAACAGGTTGACTGTCTAAGAGTACCTACCTCTTAAGCACACAAGGATCAAAGGGGAAGAAGGTGTCAAGCGGGTTTGTGCAGGTTTGCACCAAGTCCCCTCCAGCTGTACTTCTAATAACTGGCAGCATCTGGCGATTGTTCTTCTCAATGATAGTGTAACAGAAGACTAGCTGGTATTTACTGTAAAACAACACCACCAACACAAACAGTGATTCAGACGCTGGAGTTACTCTGCCATGGACATGGCTGTTTGTCAACTATACTGACCACAGAGATATCGCCCAACATAACCAGCATGAGAGAAAATAACAGACAGCAAGCAGAAGAGAATGCTTTTAGGGCACTACTCCCTAGGCCTGCTGTTTACAAGTCTGCTAAGGATAAAGAAAATATGGCTATCACCTTAAGAATATGAGAGTAGGCATAGATGAATGAATAAAAAACGTGGTACACATACACAATGGAAGAAAACAAATCCTACCTTTTCATTGACATGGATGGAGCTAGAGGGTATTATGCTCAGTGAAATAAGCCAGGCGGAAAAAGACAAGTACCAAATGATTTCCCTCATTTGTAGGGCATAACAAAAAAAAACAAACTGAAGGAACAAAAGAGCAGCAGACTCACAGACTCCAAGAAGGGACTAGCAGTTACCAAAGGGGAGGGGTGTGGGAGGGAGAAGGGGATTCAGGGGTATTATGATTGGTGCACATGGTGTGTGGGGGGTCACGGGGAAGACAGTATAGCTCAGAGAAGACAAGTAATGACTCTGTGGCATCTTACTACACTCATGGACAGTGACTTCAATGGGGTATGTGGGGGACTTGATAATATGGGTGAATGTAATACCCACAATGTTTTTCATGTGAAACCTTCATAAGAGTGTATATCAATGATACCTTAATAA
Source organism: Manis pentadactyla (assembly GCF_030020395.1). Taxonomy (NCBI): domain Eukaryota; kingdom Metazoa; phylum Chordata; class Mammalia; order Pholidota; family Manidae; genus Manis; species Manis pentadactyla. The sequence continues at coordinate 70,832,572 of NC_080028.1, forward strand.
AAAAAAAAAAAGAATATGAGAGTGGGCTTAGAGTATTAATAGGCACAACTCACTAAAAATTAATGTGTTCAAGGCAAAATTCTTAGCTTGCAAAACTATACAGCTGACTTATTTATTTTTACTGTTTGTGAGGGAATCGGGGTTGGTGACAATGGGACTCAGGATATATACTGTGAGGAGATAGTGGCTGTTGAAGAAATAGGACTGTAATGAGGGAGAGACATGGGATGACTGAGTCACAGGCTCAGAAAATGGCAAAGAAAGGAACAGGCATAGTGAGGGAATGCTGTTAAACGGACTGAAGAACTCGTAATAAAAACCAAGAGGACGATTACACTCAGTTCTGCTGGCGGCCACCTCCTATGACCTAGTGTGAAAGATCACTCACTGGACGGCTTCTCTGAGAGGAGGGATTAGCCCACTTCAGCCACGCCCTACCTCCCACCTCCCACCCATGGGATCCATTCCAGATTTGCTCTCAGATCACAACTGCAATTTCAAGCAACAGAAGTCGATTGCTATTTCATCAGCCAAGGATCATATTTGACTCCTCACTCCTGGTGGGAAGGTAAACTGGCAGAACCTCACTGGATTACAATTTGCAATGACTGATAAAGCTGAAGCTGTGCATGTCCCTCCAGCCTAGCAGCTCCATTTCTGGGTGACAGGACACACAACAGTGTGACTCCGCTGCTGTCCCCAATGCTGGGAAACAAACACAGCATGACTCCCAGCGAAGAGTCAAGGAACAATAACCAGCAGAGCATCACGCAGCAGTTCCAGTCAGAACACAGCTGCGTGAGTCAGTATGAATCTCCTCCGACTGTCAGGGAAGCAAAGGCAGCAGATACAGACATGAATCCACAAGCCCCTGGGCACAAACCTTCATTTCCATCTCTTATGCCCAGTCTCCCATCTCACCCCAACCTCTGCTGCTAACCCCAACCCCAAATCTAGAGCCCCTAGGACCAGTCTGCTCATCAACTGCACCCCTCTACTTGGGGTGCCTCTGCTTTGCTTCATCCGTTCCTACTCCTGCCTGCCTTCCTGCAACACACGGGCATCTTTCACCACTGAAGGCTACTGCTTGTTGGTTTATTCCTTTTCTTAATTCTTTATTATCATTTGTGAGATCTCAGGAGAAACAGAAATACCCTGAATTAGGGGCCCATCAAAGAAAAAATAAGCTTGCAGAATGAGAGCAGCAAGCTGTCTAAAGGGAACTAAGAGATGAAAGAATTATTTTTGTCTTCTAGTAGAACAGACTCATATCTGTTGAAGATTTTAAGCTATGATCCTATCCTGACAATCCTGATTAAATGCTCAAGGTCTCCATTTCACTTTCTACTTGAAGCAGAATAATCAGTGAATGCTCACAAAGGAGCCAGTCTGCCTGCATTCAAACTTTAGCTTTGCACAGTCTAGCTGACTTCACCCAAGTCATCTTACCTCTCTGTGCCTCCATCTTCCACTTATAAACAGGGCTTAACAACAGAGTCAGAGGATTGTGTTGTTTAACACACAGAGGATTGTGTGTGTAACAACAGAGAACAGAGGATTAAGTGAGTTCTGGGAAAAGTGCTTAGAACTGTACTGAGCACACAGTAAATGCTATGCATTAGCTATAGCTACAAAGCCTGCAGTAATTTGGCCCTCACAAGACCAATCTCCTATTGTTGTATATTTCTCTCAAGTCCAGTCTATTTTTATTATTATCACAGGAGTCACTCTAATAAACACCTTTGTGTTGTACCTCTCAGCTTACTAGTTGCCTTACCTATTTCAAAGTACCTAGGCTTCTGTTGAATTACTCTCTTTGGATAAAGAGTAGTAGCATTTCTAATACCACCAAAGTATTAAGGACAATCGTTTCACTGCACTTTCCTGCAGTTATTGGGTTATTGATTCTTAAATGTTCATTATTAATTTTATTGAATAATTTCACAGAAACTTAATGGAATTTTACAATGCTAATACTAACATAAATTTACTTTAAGTAACTTCTACCAGTAAAGAACAAATAATTTACCTTGTGATTGCAGCAAAAAAGTTAACCACTGAAGGCAGGCAAATCTTCAGAGGATTTAGTTGGCTCATCACTATACGTTCAAAATTGAGACTCTGAAGGTATCTCAAACCTTTGATTAAATCAAGATTTTTTTTTTTAAGTTACAAACATAAACAGTCTAGGATCTCTTTAAGCAACATTGTTTCACACACTAAAAAAAGGATTTTAAAAAAGTTATTCGCAGAAATGCTTTAAACAAAGGTCCACATAGACAGTCACACAATGTAGATCCCAGAAGAACATACTAGGCTTACCCACATTCATTTATGACTAACTGAACTTTTCTAAAGAAACAGTTTATTCCATTAAAGACCCAGGAAGAAGCACACACTCCTAGTGGGCTATAAGCTTATGACAATCTGGAATTCAGGTATTTGTAAGCTCAGCATATGCTGAGTTTATAGAGGAAAAAGAAAGACCATGTGATTTGATTTCACCCAACAATCATGAAATCACTAAGAAGTTGAAGCAACAAAGTGAGTCTCCATTCCCTAGAGGTAAAGACAGTACAATTTTGAATTTCTCCTCCTTGAATTCCATATATATATATATATATATATGTATGTATGTATATGCCAAACTGGCAAGCAAAATTAGCAAGACTGGAATATCTTAAAATATTAGTGAAGTTGAGCATGTTTTTTAAGTATGCATTAGTTTTTTTTTTTTTCAGGGTTTTTTAAATAAGGAAACTATGGAGGTAAAAGAAAAATTAGACAGATCCCACTGCCCTGGAGCTAATTATTACACTTGTCTCCCAGATCAGTAAAACAAAGGTGCATATTTATTTTAAGAGTTAAGCAAAGTTGTGCTCAAGTATATTTTCTCAGGAGATTCTCTGATGTACATTTTGATAACAATAACTAAAAACAGGATAATGCCATGGCTTGCAAGAAACATACTCTCTTTACCTAAGACTCAACATTTATACAAAGAAAAGCAGAGATCTTACTTACCGTGTGATAAAACCTTGTCCTACTACTAGTTCACACAATTGATTTTAACCCCTTATCTTTTTAAAAAGTATATGGGACATAAGTAAATACAGGTGACCCTTGAACAACATGGGTTTGAACTGTGTGGGTCCACTTATACAAGGATTTCTTTTTCTTTTTTTTCACTGATATACAGTCTTACCTTGGTTTCAAGTATACAACAGAGTGTTCAACAGTGTCCCATATGAGGATTTTTTTCAATAAATATATTGGAAAAATTTTTGGAGATTTGCAACAATTTGAAAAACATTTTAATTTCTCTAGCTTACTTTACTGTAAGAATACAGTATATAATACATGTGACATATAAAGTATGTGCTAATAAACTGTATGTTATTATTAAGGCCTCTAGTCAATAGCACGCTATTCTTAGTTAACTTTTTGGGAAGTCAAAAAAGTTGTATTTAGATCTTCAACTGAGTGAGGCAGGGGTCGGCACCCCTAACCCCCATGTTGTGTCAAGGGTCAACGTATAATACAACTGTATTACGTATAATACAACTGAAACATACAAGTTTCGGTTCAGAGTTATGGTTCTCAACTCAAGAGGACATCTGGCAGTCTCTGGGGCCAGTTTCAGCTGTCACAACAGAAGGCAGGGAGAGGTGCTACTGGAGTCTAGTGAGTAGAGGGCAAGGGATGCAGCTGGCCATCCTACCACACAGGCAGCCCCCACCACAAGGGATGATCCACCCAAAATGTCAGCAGTGCAGAGGTTTGAAACGCTAGGGGAAACTGCCTATTAAACCACTTGAATTATTCATGAAAACAAAACAATTTAACTGAGATTGTTCCTGGGGACTATCTTCAACTAAAATGCACTAACCCACTAAACAAGCTTCATTTGGTAAATCTGAATTATATAAACAATCCTTAGAAAACAGCAAAACTGAGTTTTTAAATAATTTCTTCAGTTAACTCTTTAGATTGAGGGGCTTAACTGTTATGGCCACATGCTTTAGAGTTGTCTTCACCTGGTTTCAACTTCTTACCCTGCCAACAGATTGCTTCCCACACTTTGGTCTCCTCTGTAAGGCAGGAATGGCACTGTCCATCACTGGGCAGTTCCAAGAGCAAGGCGGGGTGTGCAGAAAGCTCTGAGCACCCTGCAGACACAGAGCAAGTGCTCAGCCTCCGCTATGAAGAGTGCCTTCCCATGTGACAGTTACTCTAGAAAGGGCACACTCAGCCTCCAATCACCCACTGCTAAAGAGGTGGCTTCCGGTCATTCTAGGAGCATGTAAATTGCTGGAAGTTATCTGTAAAAGTTCCAGTGCATGTGCAGTTCTCTACCTCCTTAGGTTCCATCAAATTCTCAGGAAAGTAATGAATCCCCATTCTACAAGGTGACTAGTCTACAAGGAAAATCCAGTTCCCACCCATCAATTCCAAATCACTGACCTTCTTTCAGGTTTCCACTTAAAAGCTGCTTGTGTTTAAAAACAAAAGTGTAGAATACAGCTTGGCAGGCTGAATAAAATGGTCCATGGAGAGCAACATCACAAAATGCCTTTGTTCCTGAATCTTGGTTATTAAGGTATATGTGCAGCCAGTTAACCAGAAGATCTAGGCATGACTTTACAGTACTAGAGAAAAAAAAAATTCAGGTCAACTTCACTTGCTTCATAAAAAAGTCAGAGTGACATCAAAACACACAATTGGAGAGGGGGGCGCAAGATGGCGGCGTGAGTAGAGCAGCGGAAATCTCCTCCCAAAACCACATATATCTATGAAAATATAACAAAGACAACCCTTCCTAGAATAAAGACCAGAGGACACAGGACAATATCCAGACCACATCCGCACCTGAGAGAATCCAGCGCCTCGCGAAGGGGGTAAGATACAAGCCCCGGCCCCGCGGGAGCCGAGCGCCCCTCCCCCCAGCTCCGGGCGGGAGAAGAGCAGGTAGAGAGGGAGGGAGACGGAGCCCGGGGCTGCCGAACACCCAGCCCCAGCCATCCGGGCCAGAGTGCAGGGCCCTCGATACTGGGAAAACAGGGCAGCAAGAACAGTGAGCAGGCACTGGAGGCTGGGCGACAGAGGACATAAGAAAAGCGCGCGACTATTTTTTTTTTTTGCTTTTTTGCTGTTTTGTTTTGGCGAGCGCTTTTTGGAAGTCTTAAAGGGATAGGGACCCCAATACGAGGGAAACAGGGCAGAAAGACCGGTGAGCAGAGGCCTGAGGCTGGCACCGGAGAATAAAGAAAAACGAACGACCACCTTTTTTTTCTTTTTTTTTAATTTAAAAAAATTTTTTTCGGTGGTCGTTGTTTTGTTTTGGCGGGTGCTTTTTGGAAGTCTTAAAGGGGCAGGGCGGGTCACTTAATCCAGAGGTAGGGAATCCGGGATCTCTGGGCACCCTAACCCCTGGGCTGCAGGGAGCAGAGAGGCCCCTTACAGAGATAAATAGCCTCCCAGCAGCTCCTGCTCCAACCCGACTCCACCATTTTGGAGTAGCTGCCCGAGCTAGGCCACGCCCTCAGCAACAGCGGAGATTAACTCCATAGCAGCCGGGCAGGAAGCACAAACCCTGTCTGCGCGCAGCACAAGCCACTAGAGGTCGCTGTTCTCCCAGGAGAGGAGGGCCACAAACCAACAAGAAAGGAAGTCCTTCCAGCCGTGACTCGTCCCAGTTCTGCAGACTATTCCTATCACCATGAAAAGGCAAAGCTACAGGCAGACAAAGATCACAGAGACAACACCAGAGAAGGAGACAGACCTAATCAGTCTTCCTGAAAAAGAATTCAAAATAAGAATCATAAACATGCTGACAGAGATGCAGAGAAATACGCAAGAGAAATGGGATGAAGTCCGGAAGGAGATCACAGATGCCAGAAAGGAGATCACAGAAATGAAACAAACTCTGGAAGGGTTTATAAGCAGAAAGGATAGAATGCAAGAGGCCATTGATGGAATTGAAATCAGAGAACAGGAACGCATAGAAGCTGACATAGAGAGAGACAAAAGGATCTCCAGGAATGAAACAATATTAAGAGAACTGTGTGACCAATCCAAAAGGAACAATATCCATATTATAGGGGTCCCAGAAGAAGAAGAGAGAGGAAAAGAGATGGAAAGTATCTTAGAAGAAATAATTGCTGAAAACCCCCACACTGGGGGAGGAAATAATTGAACAGACCACGGAAATACACAGAACCCCGAACAGAAAGGATCCAAGAAGGGCAACACCAAGACACATAATAATTAAAATGGCAAAGATCAAGGACAAGGAAAGAGTGTTAAAGGCAGCTAGAAAGAAAAAGGTGACCTATAAAGGGAAACCCATCAGGCTAACGTCAGATTTCTCAACAGAAACCCTACAGGCCAGAAGAGAATGGCATGATATATTTAATACAATGAAACAGAAGGGCCTTGAACCAAGGATACTGTATCCAGCACGACTATCATTCAAATATGATGGTGGGATTAAACAATTCCCAGACAAACAAAAGCTGAGGGAATTTGCTTTCCACAAACCACCTCTACAGAACATCTTACAGGGACTGCTCTAGATGGGAACACTCCTAGAAAGAGCACAGCACAAAACACCCAACATATGAAGAATCGAGGAGGAGGAACAAGAAGGGAGAGAAGAAAAGAATCTCCAGACAGTGTATATAACACCTCAATAAGCGAGCTAAGTTAGGCAGTAAGATACTAAAGAGGCTAACCTTGAACCTTTGGTAACCACGAATTTAAAGCCTGCAATGGCAATAGGTACATATCTTTCAACAGTCACCCTAAATGTTAATGGGTTGAATGCACCAATCAAAAGACACAGAGTAACAGAATGGATAAAAAAGCAAGACCCATCTATACGCTGCTTACAAGAAACTCACCTCAAACCCAAAGACATGTACAGACTAAAAGTCAAGGGATGGAAAAACATATTTCAAGCAAACAACAGTGAGAAGAAAGCAGGGGTTGCAGTACTAGTATCAGACAAAATAGACTTCAAAACAAAGAAAGTAACAAGAGATAAAGAAGGACACTACATAATGATAAAGGGCTCAGTCAAACAAGAGGATATAACCATTCTAAATATATATGCACCCAACACAGGAGCACCAGCATATGTGAAACAAATACTAACAGAACTAAAGGGGGATATAGACTGCAATGCATTCACTCTAGGAGACTTTAACACACCACTCACCCCAAAGGATAGATCCACTGGGCAGAAAATAAGTAAGGACACGGAAGCACTGAACAACACAGTAGAGCAGATGGACCTAATAGACATCTACAGAACTCTACATCCAAAAGCAACAGGATACACATTCTTCTCAAGTGCACATGGAACATTCTCCAGAATAGACCACATACTAGGCCACAAAAAGAGCCTCAGAAAATTCCAAAAGATTGAAATCCTACCAACCAACTTTTCAGACCACAAAGGCATAAAACTAGAAATAAACTGTACAAAGAAAGTAAAGAGGCTCACAAACACATGGAGGCTTAACAACACGCTCCTAAATAATCAATGATCAATGACCAAATCAAAATGGAGATCCAGCAATATATGGAAACAAATGACAACAACAACACTAAGCCCCAACTTCTGTGGGACACAGCAAAAGCAGTCTTAAGAGGAAAGTATATAGCAATCCAAGCATATTTAAAAAAGGAAGAGCAATCCCAAATGAATGGTCTAATGTCACAATTATCGAAATTGGAAAAAGAAGAACAGATGAGGCCTAAGGTCAGCAGAAGGAGGGACATAATAAAGATCAGAGAAGAAATAAATAAAATTGAGAAGAATAAAACAATAGCAAAAATCAATGAAACCAAGAGCTGGTTCTTTGAGAAAATAAACAAAATAGATAAGCCTCTAGCCAGACTTATTAAGAAGAAAAGAGAGTCAACACAAATCAACAGTATCAGAAACGAGAAAGGAAAAATCACGACGGACCCCACAGAAATGCAAAGAATTATTGGAGAATACTATGAAAACCTATATGCTAACAAGCTGGGAAACCTAGGAGAAATGGACAACTTCCTAGAAAAATATAACCTTCCAAGATTGACCCAGGAAGAAACAGAAAATCTAAACAGACCAATTACCAGCAACGAAATTGAAGCGGTAATCAAAAAACTACCAAAGAACAAAACCCCCGGGCCAGATGGATTTACCTCGGAATTTTATCAGACATACAGGGAAGACATAATACCCATTCTCCTTAGAGTTTTCCAAAAAATAGAGGAGGAGGGGATACTCCCAAACTCATTCTATGAAGCTAATATCACCCTAATACCAAAACCAGGCAAAGACCCCACCAAAAAAGAAAACTACAGACCAATATCCCTGATGAACGTAGATGCAAAAATACTCAACAAAATATTAGCAAACCGAATTCAAAAATACATCAAAAGGATCATACACCATGGCCAAGTGGGATTCATCCCAGGGATGCAAGGATGGTACAACATTCGAAAGTCCATCAACATCATCCACCACATCAACAAAAAGAAAGACAAAAACCACATGATCATCTCCATAGATGCTGAAAAAGCATTTGACAAAGTTCAACATCCATTCATGTTAAAAACTCTCAGCAAAATGGGAATAGAGGGCAAGTACCTCAACATAATAAAGGCCATCTATGATAAACCCACAGCCAACATTATATTGAACAGCGAGAAGCTGAAAGCATTTCCTCTGAGATCGGGAACTAGACAGGGATGCCCACTCTCTCCACTGTTATTTAACATAGTACTGGAGGTCCTAGCCACGGCAATCAGACAAAATAAAGAAATACAAGGAATCCAGATTGGTAAAGAAGAAGTTAAACTGTCACTATTTGCAGATGACATGATACTGTACATAAAAAACCCTAAAGACTCCACCCCAAAATTACTAGAACTGATATCGGAATACAGCAAAGTTGCAGGATACAAAATCAACACACAGAAATCTGTGGCTTTCCTATATACTAACAATGAACCAACAGAGAGAGAAATCAGGAAAACAACTCCATTCACAATTGCATCAAAAAAAATAAAATACCTAGGAATAAACCTAACCAAAGAAGTGAAAGACTTATATTCTGAAAACTACAAGTCACTCTTAAGAGAAATTAAAGGGGACACTAACAGATGGAAACTCATCCCATGCTCGTGGCTAGGAAGAATTAATATCGTTAAAATGGCCATCCTGCCCAAAGCAATATACAGATTTGATGCAATCCCTATGAAACTACCAGCAACATTCTTCAATGAACTGGAACAAATAATTCAAAAATTCATATGGAAACATCAAAGACCCCGAATAGCCAAAGCAATCCTGAGAAAGAAGAATAAAGTAGGGGGGATCTCACTCCCCAACTTCAAGCTCTACTATAAAGCCATAGTAATCAAGACAATTTGGTACTGGCACAAGAGCAGAGCCACAGATCAATGGAACAGACTAGAGAATCCAGACATTAACCCAGACATATATGGTCAATTAATATTTGATAAAGGAGCCATGGACATACAATGGCGAAATGACAGTCTCTTCAACAGGTGGTGCTGGCAAAACTGGACAGCTACATGTAGGAGAATGAAACTGGACCATTGTCTAACCCCATATACAAAAGTAAACTCAAAATGGATCAAAGACCTGAATGTAAGCCATGAAACCATTAAACTCTTGGAAGAAAACATAGGCGAAAACCTCTTAGACATAAACATGAGTGACCTCTTCTTGAACATATCTCCCCGGGCAAGGAAAACAACAGCAAAAATGAGTAAGTGGGACTATATTAAGCTGAAAAGCTTCTATACAGCAAAAGACACCATCAATAGAACAAGAAGGATCCCTACAGTATGGGAGAATATATTTGAAAATGACACATCCGATAAAGGCTTGACGTCCAGAATATATAAGGAGCTCTCACGCCTCAACAAACAAAAAACAAATAACCCAATTAAAAAATGGGCAGAGGAACTGAACAGACAGTTCTCCAAAAAAGAAATACAGATGGCCAACAGACACATGAAAAGATGCTCCACATCGCTAATTATCAGAGAAATGCAAATTAAAACTACAATGAGGTATCACCTCACACCAGTAAGGATGGCTGCCATCCAAAAGACAAACAACAACAAATGTTGGCGAGGCTGTGGAGAAAGGGGAACCCTCCTACACTGCTGGTGGGAATGTAAGTTAGTTCAACCACTGTGGAAAGCAGTATGGAGGTACATCAAAATGCTCAAAACAGACTTACCATTTGACCCAGGAATTGCACTCCTAGGAATTTACCCTAAGAACGCAGCAATCAAGTTTGAGAAAGACAGATGCACCCCTATGTTTATTGCAGCACTATTTACAATAGCCAAGAATTGGAAGCAACCTAAATGTCCATCAATAGATGAATGGATAAAGAAGATGTGGTACATATACACAATGAAATACTACTCAGCCATAAGAAAAGGGCAAATCCAATCATTTGCAGCAACATGGATGGAGCTGGAGGGTATTATGCTCAGTGAAACAAGCCAAGCGGAGAAAGAGAAATACCAAATGATTTCACTTATCTGTGGAATATAAGAACAAAGGAAAAACTGAAGGAACAAAACAGCAGCAGAATCACAGAACTCAAGAATGGACTAACAGGTACCAAAGGGAAAGGGACTGGGGAGGATGGGTGGGTAGGGAGGGATAAGGGGGGGAGAAGTAGGGAGGTATTAAGATTAACATGCATGGGGGGGTAGGAGAAAAGGGAGGGCTGTACAACACAGAGAAGGCAAGTAGTGATTCTACAACATTTTGCTATGCTGATGGACAATGACTGTAAAGGGGTTTATAGGGGAGACCTGGTATAGGGGAGAGCCTATTAAGCATAATATTCGTCATGTAAGTGTAGATTAGTGATACCAAAAACAAAGAAAAAAAAAAAAAAGGGCAGTTCCTGTGTGGTAACCTCCAACGAGTTCTACACAAGGGTATAAAGGGCATATAAAAGTGTAGGCAAAGGGTCTGTTTGTGTTTATACAGAGGATCAAAGCCTAATTGGGCTACCCCAAAAATGAACTAAGATACGATATGAAAAAGAACTTCCAACATCAGCACTCTCGGGAAGACTCATGCCAGAAGATGATCATCAAAAAACCCCAACAAAGATCCACGCACTGCAACAGCTGTAGATGCACTCATCCCACCCGTTCCTGGACTTGCCATGGGAATGAGGAAGGAGATATCTAAGCTGGCCTGTGCATACAGTAAAACAACAAATTTGACTGGATCTATACTGTTGGAACTCAACCAAGAATTTGGAGAAGTGCAAATTGTACCGCTCCAAAGTCTTACAACTACAGACTATTTACTGTTAAAAGAACATATGGCATGTGAACAGTCCCCAGGAATGGGTTGTTTTAATTTGTCTGATTTCTCTCAGACTGTTCAAGTTCAGTTGGACAATATCCACCATGTCATAGATAAGTTTTCACAAATGCCTAAGGTGCCTAACTGGTTTTCTTGGTTTCACTGGAGATGGCTGGTAATTACAGATATGCTTTGGTTATGTAACTATACTCCTATTATGTTAATGTGTGTGCGCAATTTAAGTAGTAGCTTAAAACCTATTCATGCTGAAGTACTCTACAAGAAGATATGTCAAAGAAATAATCAATCTTCCCATGTTTTCTTCCGCCTGCTACTTCTACAGCTTTTCTTCTTCCTTCCTAATTACAACCCTTAAATAGAATTCGTGCCTCGTATCAAATTTACCGAGTATCATAATTCTTCCAAGTGGTAAAGATACCTCAAGACAAATGCTGGGCATAGAAGCCACAGGGCATAAATATGCAAAGATGTAAAAAGCTAACCTTTTCAAACAATAAGGCTTCCCTCTCACTTACCAACTTCACATTTCCCTGTATGGCCCCGGAAGATGACTGGTTAGCCAGAGACAGGTAAGATTCCTCAAGGGAGGAACAACCTAAGACAGGCACAGTCGCAGGGGGGCCATCAGGTGAGAAATTGGGGATCAACAGAGGTGAGGCTTAGAACCTCACCCCCCCTGTTCTGAGAGAAATCTTCTGCATACGTGGATGTTTTATTGCCCTGGTCTAGCTTGGATTAACACATAGTCTACAGGCACACACCTGATCATCTACATTTGCTCTCTTACAACACTAAACTGTTTTCTACCTTTACCTTGTATCTACCTACCACTTCAGCATTTTATTAAAAATAATAATAATAAAGAGAGAAATGTGGTATCCACATATAAATCAAGTATAAAAATCAAATGAGTATTCATATTTGAACTGACTGTTTAGAGTTCATAATGCATGAGCAAAACCGAAAGTTTCTGTGATGACTGCCCTTGTACTGTTCACTATGTAACTTATTCATTATGTAAGAATTTGTTCTCCATGTAAGAACTTGTTTGTTATGCCTCAGAAGATTGGAGACTGACGAAAATTAGGCTTGGGGTGGATTAATGATTGTGCATTGAGCATTGACTCCCCTATACAGAATTTTATTGTCGTTAACAACCATTTGATCAATAAATATGAGAGATGCCCTCACAAAAAAAAAAAAAAAAGGACAGACTTCCAATGGTAAAATAAATAAGTAACCAGGATGTAATGTATAGCATAAGGAATATAGTCAAGATATTGTAACAGCTTGGTAGGGTGATAGCTGGAACCTCGAATTATGTATATAAATGTTCTACCACTGTGTTGTACACTTGAAACTAATGTAATACTGTGCGTCAACTACCCTTCAATAAAAAATAATTATTTAAAAAAAACAAAAAAACACACAATTGTCTCTCATTACAAACCAAGAAAGGTCAGCCCATATTATCCGTGGGCAAAGAGGAGACACAAATGAAGGAGGAAAAAGGACAGGTGAGTAGGAAGACAGCCTTCTGATTAAAAGGCAGAGCACCCATAAAGACGCCTCAATTCCCAAGGTATTAAGATTATTTCTCCTTATCAACTCAAAAAGGCTTCTCCAATGGCCTCCAAGCTCTTGTAGGGAGTATGGCCAAAGAACAGGGTACGTTTACCAATGTTACAAGGGAAACACAGTCTGACTGATTTCACTATGCCCTATGGGATTCTGATTAAGTCCTGTGGTCAACCTTTTAGGACAGAATGGCTACACAGCTTTTAGTTGTTGCGGGTTTTTAATCGTATCCTTGCCTAAACATATCTTCATGGATCACAGGAAGAAACAGGCCCAGAGCTGACCTCCTAGATAGATCTTTCTATTACCTTTAAAGGGATTTGTTCTTCAGCTTTAACAGATACAACTGATTTGGAATGCAAATGAAAAATGACAAACCTATAAAAAGAATCAAAACAGTATACAACATTGTATAGTACCCATGAAGACAAACAGATCTTCATGTTCATGTGCAACCATACAGAACGGATGATAAAAGCTTTGCATATGAAGTCTAAAATCTAAAAAAGGAGACAATTTATTCCAAAATTGCCTCGTGGACGTACAATCATCCTGCAGAGAGTAGGGGAAGAGATTTTTTTTTTTTCACTTTAAAATCAGACCAAAGAAATAAGGCAGATATTTCTCTGACTTGTGAAGGTGCTATAATCTTTTCAAAGCACAACATGACAAAGAACTTAAAGATTAGATTACTTACATAAGAGGAATAAATTTAGCTCTTGCCAAAAAGCTTCCAATGTAATTTCCAGCAGCCTGCCTGATGATGGCAGGATTATTTGGATCCTGTAGTTTTTTCCAAAGATGTTCCAAAAATGCTTCTGCAAATCCCTATAAAAAGAGAAGGTGTTGGTCTGATCTTTTTTATGCTTAAAATATTCTGGCTATCAAAATCCTAAGGTTTTGATAGCTCACCAATATGGAAAGGTTCTAATATCTCAATTACGCTGCTAGATAAATAATGAGTAGTCATGATGGTTCTTATATTTTGAAACACCTTGAGACTATACTACTAAAAACAAAAGGCATCCCTCAATGTTAAATTAGCCAATGGATCCCCAAACTAGCCAGGCATCAAAAGCAACCACACAGATTCAGTACGTTTGTAACAAGGCTTTGAAATCTGCCTATTTTAAAAGCTGTACCAAGGGATTCTGACGGTTAGCCAGAACTGGAAACGTGATAATCCACGCTCACAAGGGAACCCTTCCTGCAGTACCTTTCACAGTGCAAAGTTTCCTTCCAGTCTTTGCACATAGTAAACCTAACCAGAAACAGAACTATGGATTCAAGTACAATCGGTGTTTAACTAATTATGCTGATCACAGAAGAAAGGACAGATTAGACTTCTTTTTAACAAAAAATATAACCTACAACTTCTCCCAAATAGCCCTTTTCAAAACTATTAACACATACTTTGGGGCAGATTGTGTATAACCCTCTTACCCATGACCAATACTGTCCCAAGATCAACTGAGAGTGCATAGAGAACAGTTAAATATCCCGTGTGAGACTTTCATAGAGAAAGGCTTGAATTAAAGGGAACGGCATCACCTAGTGGACCTAGTGGAAAATGCAGGATGACATTGTCAGAGCATTGGCTGGTGTGCTCCCCCCTCCCCACTTTCCCTGGGTCGACAAGGGCATGCTATTTTATTAGAGGTACTTGGAGAATGAACACAGAAATAGAATTAGTCACCTCATGATTTCCTTTCCCTGCTCCCTCTTGCCAGTTTTTAAGGGAAAACCTGGGCAAGAATAAAATAAGCTAAGCTAATGGTAATGACATACTCACCAATTTAAAGCTACAGAGGTAAAACATGAAAAACTGTATATGGCAGGAGGCATGGGTGGGCAACAGGAGTTTGTCAAAGATGGTTATGAGATCTCGATATAAATCCTTTGTTTTGTTGTTATCAATTTTACCTACAGAGATAATTTGGCATTTCAGTTTTATCAATATATTTTCAAGCTATCAGTTTCATTTAACAAATTTTTAGAAAGAAAACAATACGATTAAGAAACACAACACCATCCATTCAGCTATGATTAAAGCAAAATGCCACTTTCATTTGCACAGATTTGCCTTTTTAAGTATAATAATGCAGCACTGGAAAGGAAGCAGACCCTCCCCCAACACACACTGCTATGATGCCCTAAACAGGAACCCTTCTAAAAGGCAATTTTACCGTTCGTGAAACAGAAGCCCTTTGGTCCAGTAACCCTACTATTAGGAATTTATCACAAGCAAATAATTGAAGAAATATGTAAAAGGATGTTCATTACACTGTTATTTTATAATAATGGCAAAAAAGGGGGAGGATAAAAACAGATCAGTTAGATCCATGTGATCAACCACAACTACTTCAGAACAATGAATGGTATGAGAAAATATTCACAGTGAACAGGGCAGATTATTAAACAGCGCACAGTATGACCCCCAAATTCATTGAACAACACATGCATATACACACACTAACAGCAAGAAAACAAATCAAAATGCTGACAACAGTTCTCTGAATAATGGGAATGTGGCCATTTAAATTGCCCTTTTTAATCCTCTCCTGTAGTTTGTAAATTTTCTCTAACATCAGTTATTTTTGCAACAGCAAAAAAGTCAAAATAGAGACATAGTCAACTCAGATTCAAATCCTACTATCCGAGTGGCCAAATTTCATTCTTAAATCTTAGCAACCTGATTGGAAAAAAAGCTGTTTTTTCCTGGCAAAACCTGCACAGTGAAAACCCCATAGGGGCAAAAAGCATATGGATATGGTCCTGCAGTACCTGAACATGACATAGCCATGCCATCAAGACCCTGCGCACGCAACGCCACACCATGCCCCAGATGGATGTCCCCCACACCATTCTTAAGTGTCTTGAACTTGAGTGTAATCTGATCTCCTAAGCCTGACCAAACTGCATATATTATCTTCTAATACAATAGTCAGTGAAAAGATCAGGTGCACTGAGACAAATACCCAGTCCTGAATGTCAAATTCTGGTCCCACCATTTCCAAGCTATGTTACAGTGGCAAGTAATACTCTCTAAGCCTTCTTTTCCTCAGAATCAAAATAGTAATTTTTACAAGATTCCTATCAGTATTAGATATTATAATATTTTTACACTGTAGTATAGTATTTTTGTACTGTAAAACATTCTATAATGTACAAAGCTTGTTACCATCTACGTAGCAGACATCCTTAATGTAGGACAAAAGCAGAGCCAGCAGGATGTCCAGGCGCTCAGCTACCGGATGTGCCATCTGATTGAGCCTTTCGGGATCAGCCTTGGGTTCATGTTCAGTTTCTTCATCTTCATCCTGTGAAGATAAAGTAAAAATTGATGTTAACAAATCCAGTGTATGAGTAGTTTAGTGGGAAAACTCTCAAAGGTGGTTATTTCCTTTAAAAGATTAAAAAAAAAAAAAAACACCAAAAACGTACTAATAGATGCTTTCCAGGAAGGATCTCTCAACCAGAGTTGTTCAACAGAACCATGTAAAAAATTCAAAATAAAAGCACAGATTCAGAGCCCCTGTGATTCTCATTTACAAGACCCACTTAAGAGTACAGCCGTGCAAACACCACAGACATAGCCCAGCCCCTGGAACCCACTGTGGGGGGCACTGCTGGTGCCAGGCCTCTTTTCCCAGGACAGGGCACCCAACTCCCAGCTGCTGTGTTGACCACAACAGCTCACAGCTGCCCCCCGTCTCCAGAGAACTGCCCTTGCCCTCCTTCCAGCCCCTCTCCATCAGAACTGACGACTCACTGATAAACTCCCTGGTCTCAAGCTGGGACCAGTTCTGTGGGGTAAATCACCCTCAGATATGGGATGAGCTGCAGCTGGTGGGATGAGGCTGTAGCTGCTGCCAAGGGAGGCCACACTCTCACCTAGATCCTTCCTGCCCTTCCCTGCTTCCTCATACCCTTGGTCCCAAAGGCTCTCCTTCCAGAGCACCCACACAAAGACTGTCCCAGGTAGAAAAGTGTTGCCTTAAGGTATACAACTTGTAAAACAGAGTCAAGCCGATACGTTTTTAGTTCTCAGTCCCTCATGAACAATCTGTGGCTTGCAAAAACAAACATTAAATATAAAAATAAAACATACTTCCCCAAACCCAAATTCAAAGCCTTGGAAATAAAGAAACTCTACCGGGCAGTAAGCAATACGAGAGCAAACTATTCATTTAAGAAATCATTCTTGAGTTTGCTGAACTACTGTTTTAACCTAAAAGATGGGAGCCTTGAAAAAGATGAGAGGCCATCAGCTGTCTCTTCCCACCCTCTGCAATTAGGAACTGCACACGTGGGCTTTCATTAATAAATGCTGACCATATTAAACAGTCCTTCTGGGGCATCTCTTCCACTACCAGTTTGAGCTGCTGCTTCCTCTGCATCTTCAATATCCTGTCGGGGCGCATTCACCTACAATGTAATAAAGAAAAACAATAAAAGAATAAGAAGGCATTTAAAATACAGCTACATTCTTGGGGACTGAAAATGCATCTGATATACATACTTTAAAGGTGTCCAGATCAGCACCTATAAATCACTGTGACTCAATGCACAATTACGGTGCAAACCTTTAAACCAGCCTGGGTCATGAAGGAATTAACAAGATTATAAATCAAGCCCTCTTTACTATATTCTTTTATGAAATTAACATGAACTGTTGTGTGCTGATTTAAATTACATAGCTTCAACAAATCCAACACTTTTCCCAACTCTTACTATGTGCAAGACCATAACACATCATCAATCAACTGAGCAGAAAATGATGAAATCCAAGTCAAATTTGAGTCTTTGAATACTGATTTTGGTATATAAACTTCATACATCTTTTTTAGTATACCATTCAAATCATACCTTTTTTACTATCTATAGATGACCCTCTTCCTAAATGTCCTGTGAGTATATACCAGAGAAAAGACTTTACAGAGATCATGCAACTGGCCAGAGGTTTGACTCCAAGTGAGCCACCTGCCAGCCTGCCAACCTCCAACTCTTCCCGGACCTGCCTCATCACAGTCTCTCCCCTAAAATGTCAACACTCTCTCCATCAGCTTCTGCATGCTCAGTCCAAAACACTCAAGTCTCCCCAACCCCAAGCACCTTTCACCCCTGCTGCATCCCCCCTTTATACCAAACTCTCACCGACGCCTCTCATAGCCCACTTAGTAACCACCCAGGCTCTCTCCTGAAATGCACTTCCCCCTCCAGACTGACAGCAACAGGCTACCTCCTAATCACCAAATCCAAGGACTTTCATTTTTTCCATCTTCCCAGGAATGTCAGCAGTTATCTCACACTGCTGGACAAAGCCCTCCTTCTTATAAATCCTCACCAGGTAGCCACGCTCGCTCTCTCCTGTCCTAAACTGAGATGCCCCAGGCTTGCTCTCACTCCCCTACCTGCACCTGCGACCATCTAGGGAGTATCCAGCTCGCCCATTTGTACCTCAATCCATCCAAAATGGAACACACCACCTTCCACCTTTCTCCTGACTTCTCATATTACTGTTAACAGCAACACCGAGATTCTACTCCACAGGGAGCTAGCTACCTTTGAAGGATTCCTTTCCCT
Organism: Manis pentadactyla; assembly: GCF_030020395.1. Taxonomy (NCBI): domain Eukaryota; kingdom Metazoa; phylum Chordata; class Mammalia; order Pholidota; family Manidae; genus Manis; species Manis pentadactyla. The sequence continues at coordinate 70,851,125 of NC_080028.1, forward strand.
TACTCCTACTTCCACTTCCAACCCAGTCTTAAGGACCAGTTCACCTTTCCACCACACTGTCACTAGACTCCACTTGCTTCCACTCCCACTGTACCTCATGGCAGACCTCTTTAAATAACGGTATAAACAATCTCAACATCACTTCTGAGGAATGCCTTCCTGACTTTCAATTGTATCAGGGTTTCTAGTTCATCAGAATGCATGTGTACCATTCATAGCATTTACCACAAATGTACTTTTACATTTGTGTGACTATCTAATTAATGCCTTATTCTTGTCATGAAAGATGGGACTGATAACAACTCCAGCACATCATGAAGTTCAAAGAAATGAAATGAATTGAAGTAGAATTGTGGTTTCATTTCCATTGTTGCTACTATTGCTTCACATCCTGATTACAACAAATAAAATACAAAAAGTGAAAATCAAGGAAAAAACATTATTAAATACTTACATCTAATTTGAGTAGCTTTTCAATAACAAGCTCCAGAATTTCATGCCTCAAAGTTGGAAAATACACACTAATCCTTAGTAAGTTATGAACATAACATTCCTAAAACACAAAGATAAACATTTCAGCAGAGAATAAATGCTCATAATTATGTAAGCAAAAAACACTAATCACACAATCTTTAATTTCAATTATTTAAAAAGAAAAAACAGACTATCCAGCAGCATAAACTATACTGTTTCTCTATGCATGCAATGTTCAGTATAATTAATCTGATTACATCAATGATTTGTATATTTCCACGTCGTTTCTTAAAACATTGAGATATAATTCATATATAATTCATCCATTTAGTATGAATTTATATAATTTCAATGGCTTTTATATTCTCAGTCGTACCACCACCACAATCAATTTTAGAACATTTTTATTACCCTAAAAAGAAAAACTGTATTTTAGCAATGTACCTCCCTTCAGCCCTAGGTAACCACTAGTCTACTTTATGTCTCTCTGATTTTGCCTATCCTAGACATTTCATATAAAAGGAATCTTATATGTCATGTTTTAGCATTATGTTCAAGATTTGTTCATGTTGTAGCAAGTAAGCCATTCCTTTTTATTGCCAAATAGTATTTCATTGTATAGACATACCACCTTTTGTTGATTCATCAGTTGATAAGCTTTGGTTGTTTCCATACTTTTGGCTATTATGCATAATGCTGCTTTGAACAGTCATGTAAAAGTCTGTGTGTGGACATGTTTTCACTTCTTTTGGGTATATACCTATGAGTGGAAATGCTGGGTCATGTGGCAATTTTGTGTAAACTTTATGAAGAACTGTCAGGCTTTTCCAAAGCAGATGCACCATTGACCATTTTACATTCTCACCAGCAAGGTACAAGGAGTTCTGATTTCTCCACATTCTCACCACCACTTCTTATTGTCTGTCTTGTTGAGTACAACCATCATAATGGGTGTGATGTGGTATCTCATTATGGTTTTGACTTGCATTCTCTGATGACTAATGATATTGATCTTTTTGTGTGCTTATTAGCCATTTGTACATCTGTTTTGGAGAAACATTGTTCAGATCTTTTGCCCATTTTTAAATTGGGTTATTTGCCTTTTTATTACTGAGTTACTAAGAGTTCTTTACATATTCTAGATACAATACTTCATCCATTTTATGTTTTGCAAATATTTTCTCCCATTATTTGGGTTATGTTTTCACTTTCTTGAAGGCATCCTGTGAAACACACTTCAATTTTGATGAAGTTCGATTTATTTTTTCATAGTAGCTTGTGCTCCAGATGTCATGTGTATTAACTGTTGCCTAATTCAAGGTCACAAAAACTTTCACCTATATTTTCTTCTAAGAATTTTTTTAGTTTTTAAATTTAGGTCTTTTATCCACTTTGAGTTCATTTTTTTATATGGTGAGGAGGGATCCTACTCCATTCTTTGCATGTAGATATCCACTTGTCCCAGACCATTTGTTGAAAGGACTATTCTTTCCCCCATTAAATTTTCCTGCACAACCGGTTTTTGTATATTGATTTTATATCCGGTAACCATGCTGAAATCATTTATTAGTGTTTTTGTACCTTCCTTAGACTTTTCTGAATTTAAAATTAGGTCATCTGCAGAGACAGTTGTACTTCTTCCTTTCCAACCTGGATGTCATTTCGTTTTCTTGCCTAGCTGCCCTGGCTACCACCTCTAGTACATACTGAACAAAAGCAACAAAAGCAGATGCCCTTGTTTTGTTCCTTCGGGGAAAGCTTTCAGTCTTCTACCACTGACTATGTTAGTTGGGAGCCTCCCATGGATAATCATTATCAAGTTGAAAAAGGTCCCTTCTGTGTTTGTCATGAAAGGGTTTTGGTATTTTCAAATGCTTTTTCTGCATCTCTTGAGATGATCACATGGTTCTTTTCATTTATTCTATTGATAAGGTATATTAATATGAATTGATTTTCAGGTATTAAATCAATTCCTAGGATAAATTTTACTTGGTTCTGGTGCATAATTCTTTTCATATGTTGCTAGATTCAGTTTTCTAGTATTTTGTTGAGATGTTTTGCATCTACATTCCTAAGAGATACTGGGTGTGTAACACTCCTCTTGAAGCATACCCTCACAAATATTAGCAAACTTATTAACCCCTTATTAAAACTTGGAATACCTCATTTAGGAAAAAATAATTGATGCTTAGGAGTGAACCACTATTCGTTATTGAAAACTACACACATAATCTAAATACTGCACAAAAAACTTGAGTATAATTCACCTACAGAGATCTCTGCCTTCATGTTCAAATAAGGCATGTTTATAATTGGTAAATATGAACTACTCTACTCATTTTTACCTGTATAAGCATTAAGATATTTACCCAGATATTTCTGAAATGGACTCTGCCCTTCGCTTGTACATCAGAGTAGGAGAAAAGAGCACTGGGGATGCTTAGTCACTAAGAAAGTCAAATTCCTAGTCTGTAGTTTAAACCCTAGAAGACAACTTTTAAGAAAAAGACCTACTGTCATCTAAAACTAAATCATACAAAACTTTTTCATTTTCCCATGAAAAGATTTCTTACCAATATTCTCTCTGATTTTCGAACAAATGGAAATTTTTCCACCAGTATTGGCATAAGAAACCATGGTGTCCTATTTAAAAAAATAAAAAAATAAAAATCAACCCATCCATGTTAACTGGATTTCTTTTCTAAGAGCAAATACAAATACAGGAGGCAAAGGGGAATCCTACCTCAAACAATTGGAACTTAAATGCATAGTTTCAGCGAAAATCTATAATAACTTAGGGGAAAATAAGTTTCTATTAACTTTCATATCAACATCAAATTAAGGGAAATTCTTTTTCAACAAAAACATCAAAGAGTGTCAGTTTAAAATCTAAACTTTAAAATTTCAGTTTAAACCAGTTTAAAATTTCCCACTATACACGTGTATTATTTCTTAAAAGGAGAAACAATTATCAACTTCAATTTTTCAAAGTTAGCAAATAATAAATACACAGAGGGAACTTTAAGTCCACCCCTCCAAAAGAAACCCACACACCTTAAAAGCTTTTCTTAGAACTGCAATTTTTATTTAGGTGGCATGACACAAACACACTGAAGTTTCTCACTGAAAATTTTTGGATATCATATCTGTTGGAGATAAAAGCAAAATTCCAACCACTATACAAAATTTGGGGAAGAATTCGCACACAAGTTTTGAAAAATAAATAAAGACAATGAATAGAGAACTAAAATGCCATTTCTTCTGTAGAATGTGATGTTATATCAACAAGATACAAAAACATGTAGCACACAACTTTGAATTTTGATGCTAATGTTTTTGTAATTTTCTGATTATAATTTTGAGACTTAAATATCATGATTAAAAGTAAGTAACAAAAGTATATACTCACGATGGGACATATCTTGCGATTATTTGCAAGGCTCTGTGACATGTGTCAAAATTTGCAGGAAGATCTGTATGGTGAAAAGTGAGAGTATGAGCATCAAAATAGAACTGAAAACTTAAAAGGTATGTACTTGGAAGCTAAAAACACTTGCTAACCAAAACAATCATTTACCAGCAAAATAATGTCAAGATTTTTCTCCATAACCAACTATTAATGAAGACTAAATGGACTAATTACAGTTGACCCTTGAACAATGCAGGGGTTAGAGATGCTGAACCCCATTTCCCCAACAGTCAAAAATCCGTAACTTTTGACAACCCAAAAATTTAACTATTAATAGCCTACTGCTGACCAGAAGCCTTACCAATAACATGAACAATTAACATGTTATTTTGTATATGCATTATGTACTGTATTTATACAATAAAGCTAGCTAGAGAAAAGGTTTTTTCGAATTATCACTAATCTCGAAAAAAAAAATTCCAGTATATTTACTGAAAAAATTCTGCCTGTAAGTGGACCAAACCTGTGTTGTTTAAGGGTCAACTATATATAAATAATGCATTAAGGGCAACTGCTTGCATGTTAATGCTATATATAACAAAAAGATTTCATCACATGTTCTCATTTGTTACAACCTCCATATAAAGATAGGTCCTGCAGAGGCCTCTTTATACTTACTATCATCTTCATCATCAGAATCTGAAACATCTATGTCACCTTCCTTAATGACCACTCGGGCTTTTGAGGGAAAAACAAAATATGTTATTCTTCTGCCATTGACCTAAACAATCAACAGCTACACAAAAAAGTGATTTTTTCCATTGTCCAAACTTAGTGTGATGATTAAATTTACAATGGGGGGGGAGAGGTTTTCATCAAGTAACTTCAGAGTTTTTAAACATCTAAAAATTTCCTGAATTCTAAAGCAAATTATTACCCATAAAAATCACAGCAACAAACAAATGTAGACATTTCCACAAAGGCCATTACAGAGAAGAGACAGGTACCAGAATTACTGCCAATATACATCCTGGAATCTTCTGTTGTGGCACAATCTCTAAAGTGTACTGGGAAGGCAGAATTTTAATAAAGGGATATTTAAAATATGAAAAATCTAAGCAAGCCAAGAGGAATCACTTACGAGGTACAAAATGAGAAGCAATCATGATGAGACATGGTCTAAGAAAGACCGTTTGTGCCGACACAAGATTACCAAGAAAAGCCAAATACTCTTCCACCACCATCTGACTTCTGTTTAACCACTGCAGTCTCTAGAGGTGGGAAGGAGAGAAGGATAAAAGAAACAATTTAATGATACAATATATACTGTTTTCAAAGTACTAAATCACATACTAGTCAGTGAAACGAATGGTGAACTTACCAACAGAATATTGATAAGCTGCTCAAAGTCTTTGGTCAAGTACATGATTGAGGAACGGAACTCTAACAGCCAGTTAATGATCTGGTCATCCTTAAGTTAGACAAAGAAAAGTACTTTCAAAATCACAAATCCTCTAAATAACAAAGAAGTGATACTATCTTGCATCAGTCACCTATCAATAATATTAAAATTAGGGAGAAAAAGTCACAAACTTGGACTTAAGCCCAAATTAGGATGAAAATGTCTGTATCAAAATGGAAAAAAATTATAATAGGTTTTCCTGTTTTTAAGAAAAAGTAATGTAGTAACTCATATACAAAAAAAAGAAATTGAATATTTCCTTCTAATCATTTTTGTTTGCCCTAAAAAAGTGAAAACAACTCAAATGCTGACACCTGAGTTTTTAAACTGCAGAATTATAGCAGATTCAAATACAAGACCACAAGGACCAACAGTACCTCTCTCTCCTCTATACCGTGCTCATGTACAAGCACGCAGATGACATTCAGTCTAAGCTGATTAACTAGTCATCAATAAATCTAACGTTTTAAATGGTAAGATGTGTTACATATAAATGATGTTCCACTATTCAACAAAGTCTGTATTCAGGCAATAAAATTACTTTTCGTAACTTTTGGTGACATGGGAAAAATTGCTAAATAAAGAAAAGAAGCCATGTATACAATATAATATCAGTTATGTAAAATAGACTGTATTTGTGCATATACAGAACATACACAAGAAAAAACTAAAAAGCCCCCAAATTGGAAAAATAGTTAATGCTGATTAACCCCTCCATATGGGAAAGAGATACATAAACAGAAGCAATAGTGTTGTACCTATAGTGACAGACAGTTGTATCTACAGTTACAGACTACTTACAGAGTACCATTTAGTGAGAGCACATCAGGTGCCAGGCATGGTGTTCAATGCCATCCATAATGCACCTTTTCCTAAACGTAACAACCCTCCAAAAAGATTTCTGTTACTCCCAGTTTACAGTTGAGGAAACCAGCTAAGAGAAATTAATCAGCACTTGTCCAACCAAGAAGCCAATAAAGAAGCAGGTTCAAATCTGAGTCTAAGCCTATGTCCCACATACTCTCCCACAATGCCTTGCTCCACACACAGAAGGAGCTCACCACCTCTGTCCTCACCCTCATTCAACCACTGAGTGCTTTCTATGCATCATTATTGTGACAAACTTCAATGGGGCTATTTTCTGATGAAACCCCAAGTAAACTGGCAGTAAAATAAAGTAAATCATAACTTATTTGCACTATGGTAATTTCACATTATCCACAACCATTAAGGCTAACATTAATGGTGGCTCACCAAGGCCTGAGGCACAGAAGACGAGCTAAATTACATGCAAATAATTATGAGTTAGCTCTATCCTATCCCTTTCCCACTAAAAAAGGTACAACAAAATTAAAAGGATAACATTTAAACAGCTTCACTTTCTAAAGTAAAAGTAAACCAGCTACAGTCGTCAGTGCCTTGGTAATGAACTGTTATTAGAAGCAAATTACTTGCAATACCCCTCAGAACTAACAGACACAACTGATGTTAAGATACCAAGAATGAGAAGTGCTGATACAAAGTACAGTGGAACAAAAAGAAAATGGTCCTTCGGACCTGTGAAGAAGGCACAGGTCAGGGAAAGCTTTAAACGGGAAGCAATGCTTCTGCTGTCTTTGGACAGAGTGAGTATTCTCTGGGGACTGTACTCCTTACAGAGGGGAAAGCACATTTTCAGAAAACCAAAGCAGTTCTGTACAGCTTCAGTATAGGGTGAGCAAGCCAACAGATAAATCTGGGGAGCAAAGGGGACCACATAAATTGTTGAAGTCCTTTTCAGCTAGATTTATAATAAGAAAGATCTGCTGGAAATGTGGGGAGTGGACTGAATGAACGACCATGTGCTCTTATCTTTGGAGAAGATAACATTTCAGCTGGATCGCAAAGCATGGGAATTTTGTAGAAATGACACAGTACTTACAATATGCCAGAAACCTTCTAAGATTTCAACCTACATTAACTAATTTAATCCTTACAATCACTCCATGAGGGAGGTACTACCACTGGTCTCCACATTACAGAGGGGGGCATGGAGATCCAGAGTACAATGATTCACCTCCAGTCACAAAGCTAGTAACTGAGGAGGGAAGAGGCCATGTAGCCAGGCAACCACAGCTCAAGCTGGTTAACAAAGTGGATACAGAGGACCTGTTGGCCAAAAAGAAAAGGCACATGCAAAAGCATAAAGATGAAGAGAAGTAGCAAATTTGTGAAATAAAGTATCTAGTAAGACTGAACATGGAAAAAAAAGTTGCAGTCCATGCTAAGAAGTTGATCCTTCCTGCTTCCCTGAGCCTTTTTTCTGAGAGCAATGGCGCATTTAACCCATACTTTAGAGATTATTTAGGCTGCCCTGCTGAGGATACACTGGGCAGGAGGTCATGCGAGAAAGGAGAACGGGAACCTAGAGCCCAGGAAAGAGGTTATCGGAAGAATACAGACAAGGGAGCACCAACAGAACAAGAAGCCTTGAGAGGTTTTTTTCTTCAAAGGACCTGGTGACTCCATGGTTATGAGGGGTGATAAAGTCCAGTGAGACTCCAAGGTCCAAGGGGCTGTTCCCAACTCAAGAACTAAGTAAGCAGTCAGTCAAGCACATAAAAAGGCTTAGAAGGAGCAGGTTTGAGAGAGTGAGGAGGCTAAGTCTGGGGTGCCTCTAACACTTGTGAGTTGACAGTTAAGAAAAATGTCTGGTGCCCACGAGCAACCTGAATTACAGATACAAATTTGGGAGTCAGGACACAGGTAAATCTCAAAACCATTGGGGCCTAAGGGGATCACACAGGGACAATCTGTGGAATGAGGAAAGGGTCAAGTTTGAAAACCCAATCAACACCACGTTTAAGAACCTGTTGAGAGAATGACTAGAGATAAGCAATAAGACAGGAAGATCACAGAAACTGAAGGAAGGGTTTTAAAAAGTGAGCAGCCAACAAACAGCGGCAACTCCTACAAGGAATTGGTGTGAGGCTTGGAAAAGAAGTTCACTGAAATCAGCAAGTAAAAACAGCACTGTAACCTGTCACGGTAGTCACAGCAATGAGTGGAGTAGATTTAAAGCGGAGTGGGAAACGAGAACACGCGGACTGCAGCAGGAACAGCCCCTAACACCTCACCTTGAGTTAGGGGCTGTTCTACATGCTTCTCATATATTAACTCATTGGACTCTCTACAAACCTCGACATTTAAAAAAATCCCAACTGTTTCTCTGGTTTTACAAAGAGGAAAACAGAGACAGAGAAGTTAGACAACTTGCCCAAGAGCACACACTGGGAAACAATGGAGTTGGGATTTTATCCCAGGCAAGCTGACTCCCACTACCATGGTAAACACAAACATTAAGGGCAACATAAAAGGGAGACAAACGCTGAGTTGTTACTACATGACAGGTTGTATCTTAAACCATTTCCAAAAACGCTGGAGGAGGAATAGCTTGGAACACTTTCTCTTTTGTGGATTTGTTTTGTTTCAGCATTGAAAAGACAGGAGATTTTCACTCAGCATAGAGGACAGAGGTCCTAGCAAGAAAGATGAAAGCAGGGTTTCTCAGCCTCGGGACTACTGACACATTGGCCTTGGCATTTCTTTGTTGTGGAAGGTGGCCTGTGCCTTGCAGGGTGTTCAGCAGCATCCCAGTCACCCACTCACTAGATGCTGGTGGCACCCTTCCCTTCCCACAGTTGTGACAACCAAAAATGTCTCCAGTATTGTCAAATGTGCCCTCAGGCACCAAAGGGCCCTAGGTGAAAGCCACAGAAGTGTGAAGGCATTATAGAGAGAACAATCGACAATCCTTCTATAGATTGTCTATAGACCAAAGGTGCTAACTAACATCTGTACAAAGTGGCAATGGCTCTGCTGATGATCAAACATGAAATTAATTACCTTTATGTCTGGATCTGACAGCTGGTTCTTCAACAACTCAAAGTCATTTGTGTCACCCTTAAGACAAGAAGGGAAAAAGAAGAAAATTTTGCTTGCTTTGGTTTCCTGCTAAAGAGCAACAGCAAAACTTTTGCAAAAAAGAAAATGACAACAAAAAGGCCGTTCATATTAGGTATACTTGGGTACTAACAATGGAATGTTAATAGTCAATACCCCAATATACTATCCACTCATGTATGTCGATATAAATATGTATTACATATACAAATAGACACTCTTTTCCCTCCATTGTTTAGATTTAGTAGAATCATTTCTAAACTAACACAAAATCAAAAAATCCCTATTAATAGAACTGTTTTATATTCCCAAAGTAATGCTTAGATAATTCTTCAAGAAATAAAATTATCTGATCTAATGAATTTTTTTTTTTAACACTTGCAAAAGTTTTTAAAAGATACTACGAAAAAGCATTGGAAGATGTCAAACCTCAGCAGAGGTTACTACTCTAATTCTGAGCTGACAGCCTCTTGCTGTTATTAAATATCTGATTTTAAGACTGATACTGGTCTTTAGTATAATGGCTATAAATGTACTCTGACCAAAAAAAAAAAACAAACCTCAGATATGTAAATATTATCTCAATACGGCTGGGAAAAAAAAAACTGAATCTCACCTGTTACCTCCTCTTACCTTTTTGTACTTCAGCAAGACTTCTGTCACAGTTCCACCAAACCGAACAGTTTTTCTTGGGGGAGAATTGAAGAAATCATTTTCTAATGCAAGCATATCTGACAGCCTGTAGAACCAATATTATCAAGCCTTTGAGCACATGACAGATAAAAATAAAAATTCTAACAGCCAATTTTATTGAACCAGTATCAGAAGGATTACTTCTAAAGCCTCCTAACTGGCCTGCTTCCACTCTAATCCCCCAAGAATCCAGTCTTCACCTAGTGATATAATAGTGACCTTTCAGAAACTAGAGATCATGCTACTCTACTCTCCCACTTCACTTAGAATCTAAACTATCCTGGTCTTCAAGGTCCTAGGCCCTGTCTACCTTTCTGACCTCATCCCTAATCACTTACTAACCACCACCACCATAACATCCTTTCAAAAGTGCCAAGCTGATTCCCACTTCACTTGCTGTTCCCTCCACTAGCAACACTCATTCTCCAGACCTGTCAATGGTTGGATTCTTGTCTTCATTCAAGTTGAAGCTCAAATGTCAGAGGCCTTCCCCATCAGAAATCTAAAGTACCCATCCCCATCCTCTCCCTTCCCACTCCCACCACTGTTTTTATTTGTTCACAGAAATGATTACTATCTGAAATCATGCTGTTCTTTCAGTTATTGGCCTATTTACTGTCTTTCCCCCCTTAAGACTGTAAGCTCTGCTGAGAGCAGGGATGTTCTCCCTTTAGATATACTGCCCCCCGTCCACCAGTATCTAACAACAACAAAAAAGGTGTTTAATAAATATTACGAATGATATTACGGTAAGGGGTTTACAAAATTTCTTTTAGACACAGCAGATTAGTGGGGGTGAAACGAGCATCCTGCTAATGACTCTCAAAGGGTTTTATGGGGGTTAGGACCTTTAAAAGTTGAGCAAGATGGACGGTTAAAGAAGTGTCTTGAAACAAATTTCAAACAAAAAAAAATTTTAAGATTAAATTTGCCATCAGTGGCAGCATTCGGCTGACAATCGAAACAAACCGGGGAACTCTCCAAATCGAGACGAAGCAGGAGGGAAGAGGAAAGGAGCAGAGGGCAGCGCCAGGCCTGGGACGCTGTGAGGGAGCCCAGCGAGGAGAAAAGGGTACCAGTGAAACTGAACAGACCCATTTTTTCCAGCCGCTCTCCCACCGTTATTACCCATTCGGGTCAGGGGCTCACTCTTGAGACCCTAAGATGACGCGCTACCCTTTGCTCTCCCTGATTCCCATTAGCTGTCCCACATTTCAGATGCGCATCCCTAACCCCGGTCCTGGGCTTTGGTCCCACACACGCATAAGGAAGCGTCCTAGACCCCTACCCAGTCGATGCGCGCAGCATCTTGACTGCGGAGGCCGAAGCGGCCGCATCTCCCGGCAACCGCGTGTGGAGCAGCGGGGCCGCCATTGGGCCTGACCAGTGCGACGACTGGCCTCGCGCCGGAAGTCGTGATTTCTAGTCCCGCCTCTGTCCCGGAAGACGCGCGGGCGAGCGGCGACCTCCAGCCAATGAGGAGCCCCATGTGGGGAAAGCGTGGCGATCTCGGCGGGCTACCACGCCAACCTTTGTCCTCCCCGCCCTGCATCAGGTCCTTTCAGCCTTTTAAAGGACTTTCTCCTGCCAGCGAGGGGCCGCGGGGAGGGCGGCCCGAGTACCGGGCGCAGAGAGATCGTAGAAAAGGGCGGGGACACGTGGGAGGTGCTAAGCGGCGGCGGGGTTCCCCGAGCGTTAGCTTTCTGGAGTTACGGCATACCTGCTAGACTGAAGAAACTGAGGCCCTGTGATCAGCCCAAACCCAGAGAAATGGGGCGGGCCGAGCACTCGGACTCGGCTGCTTGGCTCAAGGGCCTGGGCTCTATACCCACGGCATCATCCTCACAGCCACCCAAGCTGACCTTATCATCCGCACGGAAACTGATGCTTGATGAAGACTCCCAAAACACCTCAGAGCTGTGGTGCTGCTGGAATGAGAAATCAGCTTTCGAAGAGTTTCCCAGAGGAGTTAGCCCTTAACTTAAAATTTTAAGGGAGTCAGACAGACCAACAAAGCAGCAAAGGGTCTCCCTAAGGGGATAGGGAACAGCACGTGCCACGCCTGGTAATTAGGAAGGAGGCAGAAGGAAATGACTGCCCCTCACTCAGTTCAGAAGAAGAGAAAGTGTTGCAACCTTTGGATACTATATAGAAGTAGCAAAAGGACATTAAAACACTATAGCAATTTGTTACATTTAATAAGTTCTGTTTTGCAACAGTGTAAAATCAGCAATTGTCGGCTGTGTCCATAAGGTCCCACCATTTCTTCCCTCATTGCCATAAAGTCCCTGCGGAATGTTGGGCAGAAATCATCAATGTCCTGAGAGTAGTGGAAATTGCACCCTAGTTCACAAAGATGCTTCAAGATAGATATTTAAGGGGACTTTCTTCCACTCCATTCCCAAAGATAGAAAAGAAGTTAAATCACAACTCATCAGCACTTTCATACACTGTTAATAGAAGTTTAACTGTATTGTCGAGCAATTTGACAATTATTTTTTTATTGTTTTAATTTTGTGCTTTTTATCCGCTTCACCTTTTCCCCTACCTCCATACCCCCACCCAATGGTAACCACCAGTCTTGTCTGTGTCCGTGAGTCTATTTCTGTTTTCATTTGTTTTGTTAATTTAGATTCCACATGTAAGTGAAATCGTATGGTATTTGTCTTTCCTGCCTGGCTTATTTTATTTGGTATAATACCCTCTACGTCCCCCCATGTTATTGCAAGCTTGCTTTTTCTTTTGATGACTGAATAATATTCCATTGTATGTGTGCACCACAGCTTATTTATCCATTCATTTACTGATGGACACTTGATTGTTTCTGTATCTTGGCTATTGTAAATAATACAGCAGTAAACACAGGAGTGCAAATATCTTTTCAAATCAGAGATTTTTGTTTTCTGCTGGTTAAGTTCCCAGCCATGGGACTGCTGGGTTGTATGGTATTTCTATTTACAGTTGTTTGCTGAAACTCCATACCGCTTTCCACAGTGGCTGCACCAATTTACATTCCCAACAGTGCACAAGGGTTCCCTTTTCTCCACATCCTCACCAACACTTGCTATTCCTTGTCTTTTGGATAGTAGCCATTCTGACTGGGTGCAGTAAGAAATAATTTGACAATTATTTTATTCTTTCATTTTTAAAAAGTCACACATGTACAAAAGAATACATCTAAGTTATGAAACAATAAAATGAATATCTGTGATTGTACCACCCAATTTCAAAAAGGAACATTAACATGTGCTATTAGAAGCTCCCTGTGTGCTCCACCCAGATCCCACCTTTTCTGTTTCCTCCCAAAGGTAATCACTACCCTGATTTTTAAAAATCAGTTCAACTTTTCTTTGCATAATTGCACTATATATTTCTAAACACTGTACTACTTACTTTTGCTTGTATTTTGATGATAAAATTATTTCCATGCTGTATTATATTGCTGCTTGTTTTCAATGGACATTATGCTCCCAGAATACATCCTGTTTAACGTAATTGTGTTTTATCTTATCTTCCAGATAACATTCCATTTTACGAATACACCACAATTCATATATCCATTTTCCTATCACCAACATTTAGATTTCTCACACACATACACAAACTATTATGTACAATGCTATGAATATTCTTGTATAACCTCTTAAGTCATACATGCAACAATTTTTCTCAGGTAGAATTTTTGGCTTGGAGGATATACAGGACACAGTGAAAGAACTTTCCAAAGTGCTTGTGCCAATATGCACTGCCAGCACTATCTTCTCCTTAAACTTGAACACAGCTCCTTTCTTATTTTTCCCAAAGCACAGCTAAGACTAGGCTTCCAGGTTAAAATTTTTTTTTCACATCTTAAAACTAAAGAACGTAATTCACTCTTTGAGTTCTTTGGTCATGTCCCTTCACTGGGGATCCTCTACTCACTCACTCTGTTCCTTGGGCCAAATCTTGCCAGGATAAAAGCCTCGCTTTTCCAGTCTTCCCTTCCTCAGAGTCTCATCTCTTTTTGTCTTCAGTTATCATTGAATAAAGAGTCCTCCTTCAGGAACAACAAAAAAGCAAACAAGCACTAACATGCTGCCAGCAGAGACGCAGCCTTGCCCATGATACGGTCATCCCTTTTACATCACTGTTAGTTGTTTGTAATTGTAAATGAATTTTTGCTTTACTTTCATATACCCAGAAGACCCATTAAACTGTTTTTTCAAAAGAGCAGTCTTCCCCAGAGATAAATTTTACAATCATCCCTAGGGCAGTTCTCTTGGTTAAAGCCTCTTGGCCTGAAAGTGATGATCTTGAGCTAGTCCAAGCAGAAAAGGAGAATCTGTCCTAAAGATACAGGGACATCTTCAGGCAACAGAGAAGAATTGCTCATTGGCCAAGCTTTGAGTCAAGTGCCCTCCTCGAATCCTCTCTAATATAGTGAGGTGAAGTCATATTGTACCAAACGGCTTCCAGTGAATCTTTGCAGTGGATGAGAGGTTCGTTATTAATGTTCAAAAATTGTTTTCAAATGGTTGAATGGCAGGGAAGATCCAGATCAACAATTTCTAAATTTCAAAACCAATTGTAGACATCCCATTTGTTCCTTTCCCCTTTCCAAAAAGAGCCAACAGTTGTTTTATGAGTCAACTGTCTTTATAAAAACTCCATTCATTAATGCAAGATCTCAACTGTGTATCTTTAGTGTGTGTGTGTGTGTGTGTGTGTGTGTGTATTCCTCACCCCATTCCCCAAGATCACTCATTTAGACTTTTCCTTGACTCAGTACAAACAAGTACAAAGCAAAGTTTCTCAACTTTGGCACTACTGATAACTTGGGCCAGATAATACTTTATGAGGGGAGGAGGCTGTTGAGCAGCATCTGTGTCTTGTAGAAAAGGGTGTATCTGTTTGTAGAAAAGTTTGTAGAAAAGGGTGTATCTGTTAGGATTTTAGTTTAACAGTTCAAGATTGAGGCGATAGTCATTTGGAGAAGGTTGGTGTTGATGGAGATGAAGAGGATCAATTGACAATGGGAATCCTGGAACAAATGCATGATCATCTTGGAATCCTATTGTAATGCAAATACTCATTCCTTTTCCTTCTTTATATTAAAATTATTCTATGTTAGTCCTTTTGCAAAACAAGACACAAAGGTACAGAAATCTAAACTGAGTGGATGTTAAGTTTTGGAAGAAGCAACACATTGTTTAACAATTCACCATGGTATAATCCGATAATGATACTAGAAAATTTTCGCCAAACCTAATCATTTAACCAAAACTTTACTTCTGTAACAGAGGCTAAGGAAAGCCTTAAAACTGTGTTTAGTGTATGGTCCATTTCCCCATTTATTAAAATAGTATGGTAAATACATACTGTATGACATAAATGCACGTTAAGGAGAATGGCATGGCAGAAACAGCATTAGGCTCTAGAGCAGTATGCCTTGACCTAGCTTAGAGTTAAACTTGCCTCCTCATCCCCTTCAGTCCCAATCAGAAGAACCAGAAAAGTATTCTCATTCTGATCCAGACTACTACAGAAAAAAAAGGGTTAAGTTCTTAATTACTGCCCCTTTCTACTTTTCTAAAAGTTAATGGCCCCTGTGCCATTGTGTGGAAGTCAAGCTATGGGAGACCTTTAGATGGTGGGAAATTGGATCTGTGGCCTGTAGTAGTGGAGGCCTTAGTTGTACCACATACAGTCTATAATTACACTCTGATGTAATTTATGATATTTAGCATGTCAAAATGCAGTTTTCTTTCCTTTGTGCAGATAACTAAAAACCATATAGTCTTTCATGTTTACTGCAATGAAGTATATTAACTTATATAAAATGAGGTAAGGATAAATTATCACATTAACAAGATTCATTTTTAAGTGTTTTTATAGTGGAATTGTTTCATGAATTTTGCTGAGATTTCACCCTTTAAAGCCTGAAATCCCACAGAGCAGGATTCAAATCCCTATTTGTCATTTACTCTGTTGCTTGGGCAAATGTTTTATGTTCTTAGAATGTTTGCTTATCTATAAAATGGGGATAACAATTAATTTTTTCAAGCTATTTATGAGCTATTGTTAAGGATTAGCTTAGAGCACATAAAGCACAGACCACAATGTATGGCACAGTGAGCAAGCAGAGTAGGTTCTCAGTAAATGGCAGTAGTAGTTGCCATTTATTTTCCTGTAAATACGAGATAGTTGCAGCCAGTTACTGAGAGTTCCTGTAAATATTGATGTACTTGCAGTCAGGTGAAAACTGTCCTGTGAGATGAAGAGATGGATTTATTGTAGAAAAGTAGTTTATTAATTGCCTAGCAGTAACATCTTGCATGTTTTGTATCCTATTACTGAGAGTATAACTTGTTTCCTATGACTTTCTAACCTTTTCATTTTAAAAATTGCAACCAGTGCCTACTTAGGGCTTGAGCTATGGACCATTTAGCCCCTTAATTTCTTGCAATATGATAGTAAAACAGAAAAGAAATGACTTCTTCAGAAACTAAATCTCTTTGTGTTCCATGTAGTACCTAGTACTTAGTATGTACTAAATAAAAAATAAACCAATGTAAGCACATCTTAGTAACTCCAGTTTGAGAAATCTTGGGTAAGACCAAAAGTAAACAAGAGAAGATTTGAACTTTGTTATTTTGTTCTTCACTGTCACTGTCTCTAACGTTTCACAACAGGATTTTGACTATACCAGAGCCACTAAATCAAATGCTTAGAATAGTGTTGAACAGAACATATGCTGATTGTTATTGGATGATATCAAGGATGACCTTAATTACTAGAAGAATAAAATTAAGTCCAAAAAACGTCAGTGTATTTTATATTCTCTGTGATAGGGTAAAAAAAAAAAGGGGGGGAGAGATGATTTCAGCCTTCAAGTTTACAAACCTATAAAATCACATTTAACTTGCATATTAACAACTTTAGAGAAATTTTAAAAGGGGGCAAAAAAAAGAGAAGGTACAAAACAAGATCCCACTATTACAGTATACCACTATTTACATTTTTTTTTTAAAGTACACACACACACATATATGTATGCTGGGTTTTGCATAGACTTTCTGGATAGGTATACCAGACACTGGTAACAATGACTGTTTCTGGGAAAGGGCCACAGATGACTGGGGGTCCGGAGTTGGAGGAAGACTTATTCTTCACTGTACTACTTCACTTTTTAAAAAATCATGTTCATGTATTACCTTTTTAAAAGTTAAAATGCTTTAGTGCTTAGGGAAAAGTAAAATGCTTCATTATCCTTCCTGAGCAGAAACTCAGACCTCTAAGATGATAGTCTTTTTAAGAAGGGTATTTAGAATGCAGTGAAATGATAATTACCTGATTTGTTGGAAAGTGGACACAACTCAGGGCTGTCAGATTTTTGTCCAACCTCTACCACTAACTATGTGATCCTGGGCAGGTCACTTGTGATTTTATTTGTTTGTTTTATGGGGGAAGGGGTGAGGGACTAGACTCTTGGCCTTTGGGATTCTTAAAGTCAATTGTCAATCATTAGTAGCTGACTGGTCCCTATCTCTTAGGTCTAAATTTATTATTGCTTATAAACACTTAGAAACAACCAAAATGTCCATCAATAGGAAACACGTTAATTATGACACATCCACTAAATATTAGGTGTTCATAAAAAAGAGTAAGAAAGCTCTTGAAAACAAATCCTACCATTTGCAAGAACATGGATGGAGCTAGAGGGTATTATGCTCAGTGAAATAAGTCAGGCAGAGAAAGACAAATACCAAATGATTTCCCTCATTTGTGGAGTATAACAACGAAGCAAAATTGAAGAAATAAAATAGCAGCAGACTCACAGACTCCAAGAAGGGACTAGTGGTTACCAAAGGGGAGGGGTGGGGAAGGACGGGTGAGGAGGGATAGAAAAGATGATTGTGGGGTATCATTAGTGCACATGGTGTGTGTGGGGTCAGGGGGAAGACAGTATAGCACAGAGAAGACAAGTAGGGACTCTGTGGCATCTTACTACACCAATGGACAGTGACTGCAATGGGGTATGGGCGGGGACTAGATAATAAGGGTGAATGTAGTAACCACATTATTTTTCTTGTGAAACCTTCATAAGAGTGTGTATCAATGATACCTTAATTTAAAAATTAATAAAAATTAATTAATTAACTAAATTAAAAAAAGAAAGCTCTTGAACTCCCAAAACAGAAAGATCTCCAAGATACAGGAAAGTAAAAAATGCAGTGCTGAACAGTATGTAAAGAAACACTGGAATATAAAAGCACCTTATTATCTATAAATGAATGATATATATATAATGGATATATACTATACAATATTTGAAAGGATTTATAAGAAACTAATAACATTTTTTATGTCTATCACTAGCACTGTGCTGAGGGTTGTAGGGAGACTTCACTATGTGCCACTTGATGCTTTTTATGTTTTATAATATGGAAATATATTACCTAGTCAAAGATACAAGTTTTAAAAATGGTTATCCTACAAAAACACTTGTTTTAAAACATGGAAAACATAAACCAGAAAAGTTTAGTGTTTTCAAAATACATAAACATTTATATTAAGATGATTAAAGCTGTTTCTATTTTTCTTTTAAGATGACCATCTGCTTTTAAGCACTGTAGATAGCACTTGAGGTTCACCAATCACCATTCTTAAGGACCACCTCGACTTATATCAAACCTAATCATAACCATAGTTACCTGTTGCAAGATAAAAGGCTTTTCTGTAGGTTCCTGCAAAACATGTCCACATACAGCCCTCTACAATGTCCTTTGCACTTATCTAGTCCTTTGCTTTGTGCTATATTAAGGTGAATTTTCTCTAAGTTCCTAACAATAGGTCTTGAGTTATTAAAACAACTGTTTACCTGGTGAATTATATATATAGAAACTCAACTGTTGTGTGTATTTATTACTTAAAAAGGAATTCATAAACACCATTATAATTTATAAATTGTTGGCTTAATCCACTAATTTTTAAATTGTGGTAAAATACACATAAAATGTACGATTTTAACCATTTTTAAATGTACAGTTAAGCAGCCTTAAGTACATTCACATTGTCGTGCAACCAATCTCCAGAACTCTGTTCATCTGGAACTCTTTCCCCATTAAACAGCTCCCCATTTCCCACTTCCCCCAACCCCTGACAACCACCATTCTATCTTCTACTTTCTGTCTCTATGAATTTGATTCTCTCACATAAGAAATCTCATGTAAGTGAAATCAAAGAATATTTGCCTTGCTGTGACTGCTATTTCACTTAGCATGATATCCTTCTACCCTTCTTTTTTCCAAGTGTGCAGTGCATAAAGCCTTCCAGCTTGAGTTAATTTTTTTTAATTATAAATATAGAAATACTGAAGCACAGCACAGAAAAAGGGAAGAAATACAAAAACAGGTAACATTTTTAGAAGTTTTGATCAAAAGTATCATACCACCTTAAATCATACCCCTTCCTATAACTGGACATTTCAAAAGAAAAGTATCCCAATAGTACAGCCGACTTATATAAACAATCCACTGATACAAAGGAAGAACACTGGAGGAGGGCATTCCCCGGTGAATTTTACTTGATTATCATTAACATATGCAATCAAGTCAGCAAATTTTAAGTCCTTGGGGAAAAAGGGAAACTCAAAATCAGATAAACATACAAACTGTAGCATGTTTTATTGCATTGATTGTGTTAACCTTTCTGATAGCTAACGTGGTCACAAAGTATCCTTAAATACAAGGAGCTACATTTTTCAATGCCCATTTCTTTGGGAACTGTACTTACATCTTCACCCAGTGTATGGGAGACATTATTTTCCATTTGGAACGCTGGAATGCTTTCACTAAAGAAGTCTATTTTAAAAAACCAACTTATTTTAAAACAGAGTTCATTTGGCATTGCATAGTTTATTATGGCTTAAAATTCTGGCAATAAATAACTTTATTATCTAAAGCTGGAAAATTCTTCCCAATACTGGAACATGTATACTTGGTAAAGGCAGTCTAGTTTGCTGGTCTGACTTAGGTCAGGACTCCAGAAGGAGGTTTCCAAATGAGATTAAAGTACATACTTGTGCTTTATAAAGTTGGCACTTACGTCTGGAGCAACACTGGTGAGGTCTGGAAAGAAGAAAGCAACTTTTGAGATGATATTTATAAACAGAGCAGAACAAAATATTTACGAGTTGTTGATTTTTGTTCTCTCTCTGGGAGTAAAGCTTTAAATAGGTAAGTAACCCTGAGAATGATCTCAAGTATTACAGCTCAAGTTACAATTAACAGGTAAGAAAAAGGCACGTTAATAACTTTAACTTGGAAGGAAACTTATAATATACACCTTATAATAAATTACACATTAATTCCAGCTCCTCCATTTGTGTGACATTGAGAAAAACCTACCCTCCTTGAAGTAGAGACCTAATTATTGTTGACAAATGAAATAATGCCTGTAAATTAGTTAATACAGTAGTATACAGTAGTGTAGTATGTTGTAAATACCCAATAAATGTTGGCTATTATTATTAATAAATGCCCCATATGTGTGTGTTGATTCAAAATTATACAAAATGGGAATACAAAGATGAATAGGATCCTCACAGCCTAGCAGGGATAACATGCTATTTAAGAGGCAATGAGTTATCTGAGGATCAAAATAACATCTTTTTTCAGAACCTCATGAACTATAAAGAAACGATTTAGTATTTTAGATTAGGGTTTCTCAGCCTCACACTAATCACATTTGGGGCAGATAATTCTGTATTTCGAGGAGCTGGCCTGTACATGTAGGGTGTTCTGCAGCACCTCTGGCCTCTACCCAGTATATGCCAGTACACCCCTCCCCACTCTGCATTTTTGTATTGCTGTGGGCCTGCACTGTGAGCCTCAAAGATCAAGCCTGGGCATTAGTTTCGACCCCTGCTCCCCCAAGAGAAACCAGTGCTTGTCTGTCTGGTCAGCAGTCTGCTCCGGGCCTGAGCACCACCACCTACACATTCTAGACTCTGCTACTGGCATATGCCAGGCACCAAATGGCGGAATTTCAATTTGGGAGTCAGAGATTCGGCATATCACCTCTCCACAGGCCTGGACCAATATGAGATGGCCAGGTTCTCCAAGAGAAGAGGATAGCACCCTTGGCTCTAGGTGTCCCTGGGGCAGAGTGAAATATACCTTGTTGGCTGTAGGCCTGATCTGTCAGGCCCCTCTCCCTCTCTCCCTCAGGCCAGTTGCTCTTGGTCAGGTAAATGACTTCACCTGGAGTCAAAGTAGCTTACACAGTACCCCAGGCAAAGGTGTGTGCGTGTGTGTGCCTGCGTACACACATGTACACATGTGCCCATGCAGTTTCCTCTCTTGGTATACAAGCAGCTACAAAAAATCCTTGATTTTTGCCTTCTGGCCCAAAAAGCCTAAAAATATTTACTATCTGGGCCTTTATAAAAAAAAAATCTGTCAACCCCTATTTTGGATAAGTACTTAATTTACAGTCAATATAAGGAATGTGTCCTAATATTTGGTGTTTATTCTACCTGATGTTATCTTTGTAGCAAAAAAAAAAAAAAATGTTATGTACAACTAAATAAACACCTGAGAGTGTTTTCCATGATGAATACCCATGGAGCCTACACTTTGCTTAGAAACTGGGGAGCACCTGAGCAGTCTGTTTTCAGCTTCGAGGTAACTGGGTGAGAGCTGGGCAATTATTCTCTAATTACTGGCCTATTGCCATTACTCTGTAACAAAGCCCACAGGTAGAATTGTGAACACAAGTTACTCTGCTTAGAAAGCCTTCAAAGATCCCTACACCACCCCCCACCCCGATTATCCTTTCCCAAAAGTGTCCCCAGAAAGCCATGGACGGTTACACCTCATTGCCTATTTGTTGATGCTTTTCTCTTCCCATGGAATGTTCTTCCCATCTCCTTCACCCAGTGAACACCTACTTTAGGATCCAACAAAAAACTCCCTCACCCAGCTCACACTTGTATTCTGAAAGACTTCTCACAGCACACTGTTAGTTATCCTACGTCTGTCTCCCTTGATGAACAGTGAGGGCTTGGACAGCAGGGCATCCTATGTTGCTCCAAGTCTCAGTGCCTAATACAATGCCTGGCAGTGCTAAAAATTCAATGAACATCTGGTCGATGAGTTAGATATGTGAAGGGCACTGCATGGCTCTTACTGTCAAAAATTCTTCCACTAAGAATTATTAGGTAGACAACAACCTACCTCTTCTCCTTCCTTGTCTAAAATTTTCTCCTCTTTAGAGTCATTCCTCTGAATTACAGAACAAAGTCTATAAGCTTTCTGATGGCAAGGTCTGCCTCCTTTTGTCTTTATATATGTTTATCATTATTCCTGGCACTTAAGGGCTCAAGTGTCCTTCAGGAATTACATGGAGAATTATTTCAATCATATAAAGTATCTGAAAGAATAGAATGAATGGGAAAAAAATTAATGATCTCTTTTAGTAATATGAAATCCTTTCCTTCTGGGACTATTATGGTTCATCAGTGTTTTGATTTTTTCTTTTTTTTCTTTTTAAAATAGAAAATAACATAAATAATTAAATGTATTTCACGTTAGAATCTAAGCACCTAAATTGTACAAAACTAAAGAACCAAAATGCTTTGCCCCACAGATTATCTGTATAATATGTGTGTGTGTACACCTAGAGAGTGTATATACTTTCTTTTAAAGGAGAATTGGAGAGGACTGTAAGTAAATTGAAGTTCATCAAACAGGTTAGCACAAAGGGTCTTGTGTAAACTACAAGTAGCCAAATGTTTTCCAAACTTCAGAATATTCCAAGTTTCACTATACTGTACTATTAATTTTAACCTTTGACTCATGTAAAATGTTTAACTTAAATAAAGGTATTTTTAAAAGCAACCATCACTACTGTAAACAGAAAAACTGTGTACTTGGCATAACTATTATTTATCTGTTGAAACAACTTTGTCAATACAAATGCTATTAAATACTAGCTGGGTGCAGTTGCTACCTACCAAAGTATTAGAGAGGTATTAGAGTCACTACCCCAAGCTAAGGACATTCTTCTTGGTATAGTAAAAAAGATTGAAAAATACCTGAAAAGGGAGTAGCTTTCCTAGAGGAAGGCTCATTGCTATTGAATGCTGTGTCCTTGTACCGCCTAAAATCATCTTGTTTCAGAAACACTACAGAGATCCCCTCCTCCCTCGCAACCTTAGAGGAAGGCAAAGGAGAAGGGAAGGAAGGGAGGGAGGAAAATACCTCCTTGTACTAAGCCTAAATAAAAGAAACCGATCTCACTGTCTGGAAGAGGAGGTAAAAAACCTTACCAGCACTTATTCACTGAAAGCACTAGTTTCAAAAACCTACCAAAGTTCAAAAGATCTAATCCTAATCCCTGAAGGAAAAGACCACTTCATCAACACTAGATTTTTTTTTGAACTGAGGGGGTAAAGAAAACACCAGAACCCAGACCTGGAAACACTCGGGCAATACTTTAGCTAAAGATTCCTCCAAAGGTACTTACTTGGCATAGGCCTGAGCGGCACTCAGATGGCTGGTGTCTGGTTCTGCACTAGACAGGACGACCTCTCTTCTCCGGAGCGGGGGAGGGGTGCACTCTCGGGGGACACTGACTGTTGGGCCTGAGCAGCTGGAGCGTGGGACTCAGGGGCCTCCTGACTTTGCTTCTCATCTGCTGGTGTCTCAAAAGCTTGAGCAATTGGCTTCTTGTAAAACTCCTGAGCAGATGAAGACTGGCCGAGAGAAATCTCTTGGACTAAAGAGCTTTTTCGGGAGGTCTTTTGGGTGTGAAGCAGAGTCTGCAAGTTCTGGACAGCTGGAGGAAAGAATGGGCTCACAGACTGGGTCTGAAAAGACTGGGTGGGCAGAAGATGGATCACAGAAGGCGGGGTGGCCAGAGCCTGGGCTTGGGAAGCCTGAACAGGTGGCAGCTGAGTTTGAGAGGCCTGAGAAAGATTCTGGAGCTGGCTCTGTGTAGCCACAGGCACCAAGGGGTGGCTCTGAGAGGCCACTTGCACCACGAGGTGGCTCTGAGAGGCCACAGTTATGAAGGGGTGGCTCTGAGAGGCCACAGGTACCAAGGGGTGGCTTTGAGAGGCCACAGGCACCAAGAGGTGGCTCTCAGAGGCCACAGGTACCAAGGGGTGGCTCACAGGGGCCACAGGCACAAGGTGGCTCTGTGAGGCTGGGGACACTGCAGTCTTGGAGGTAAGGATGTCCAGAGGCTGACTCCTAGAGAATAAGGGAACAGCAAACTGACCTGTAGAAACACAAGTGATGGGAGGAAACTGGCTCCTAGAGGCCAAAGAAACTAGAGGCTGACTCTTAGAAACGAGGATGGCTGGATGCAGAGGCTGGTCCAGAGAAGATGACGTGAACTCAGGCTGCACCAGATGTGTCGGTGGTCGTTTAATAAACATTGGCAGACCAGCCTCAGGGCCCAGAGGACAATCACCAGGGCCTGGGGTGGGAATTCCCTCTGAACTTTTGACGGCTTTAGGTTTGGGGCTCAGACCCTCTCTGCAAATTTCTTGGGCGTCACCGCTCTCCTGGACACTCTTCATTCCGTTTCTGTCCTGGTCCTCCTTTTCCATCTGTCTTTCCACCTGGCCCGAGACCGTCATACTCAGAGAAGCAGTCCTTTGAAGGAACCGCCGGCGGCGGCGCTGCTGCCGCATCCGCAGGAGGGTGGTGGGAACGTTGCCGATGGTGAAGAAGCGGTGGCTGACGGACTGGGTCAGGGCTTCCAACGGTCTGGCCGAGGGCACGCGTAAGGGCCCCTTCAAGGTCTCTTCAGTAGTCAGCTCGATGTTGCCGGTGTACCAGAAGATCCACCAGAGGAGGCTGAGGAAGATGATTATGGAGCCCAGGTAGAGCAGCAGGTCGCTGAAGAGCAGGTCGGCGAAGACGCCGGTGAACAGCACGGTCGCACCCACCGTGTCGAAGACGACGCCCAGCCAAAAGAAATGCTTGCAACGGCCCAGGCCCGGCCGCCTCTCGGTCTTGACCACGGAGGTTCTTGAAAGCTCCATGAGTTCCCACCGTGGCCGCCGCCAGGTCCGCAGACGTGACCCGGCGGGCGGCGCTGCCACAGGCGGCCTGTGGCCGCAGGGTCTCCATGGCAACGCCCTGGGGGTGGGCCGCGCGGCGGGCGGGGCGAGAGGCCCTCTCACCTGCCGGGAGTTAAAAAAAAAAAAAGACACCGCCCATGAGAGATGCGCGTGCGCAGTACGCCCCGTCGCCCGCTCGGCCGCCTTCTCTGCATGCGCAGTGTTCCCTCCCCAAGGCGAGCCCGCCAGAGAGCAAGCGCCCAAGACCCACTTAAGTAACTTTCCAGTCTCTGGAGTATAGCTTGGCCCCACATTCTGAGGAGTTAATGATTTTCCTTTGTTTTGGTGGAGAAGCGGCCAGATTAGGGTCTATTGTTAGACTTTCTTTCCGACTTTATCTATTTGCCCTGTAGCTACTGAACCATTACTTTCTTGCTTTAGTGAATTGCAGGCCTAGAGGTGAGTTCCAGGGTTTTCCCACCCTCTCCAGTTTCTTCCCTTTCATTGCTACCTCTTTTGTAGACCTGTTTACCCAGGTCCTTGGGAATGCCTCAACACTGCTTTTCCCATTATTCCCAACAGGGTCAAGATAGGAAAACTATCAAAAATAGACAAACTGGAACCCAAAAACTACAGTAGCTTAAGCACAAGAAAGAAGTTTAAGAACTGGTGTCATTCAGATTATATTACTAGTCATAGCCATGTACTGGCCCTTGGCTCCTCAGTTGTTAAAGGTGGAATTTTTAAAAATAGCCTTTTAATTTGAGAAGAGATTTAGATTTACAGAAAAGTTGCAAGGATGATATGGAGACTTCCTCTATGCCTGGAAACACCCTTAGCCCTACTTTGCTTTTTAAAATGCATTACAAAGCTCCACGCTTCTCTTTATAGTGTTTCTACAAGTTTAGGAAACAACATTTTACGAACTTAAACCAAACAGACTACTTCTGAAGCTGGGTACCCTTAAAGTATGCCAAGGGTACCTGATGTCACAAGATAAAAACATGTCAGGTTTTTTTTTATATTAAGTATGGAATAGAATCTAAAATGAGAAAGCATAAGTTTTGGGCTGAAAACCCAAGACATGAGTTTATTCCCTGTGAGGTATTCAGGAATATGATAGTCAATGTGCCACCGCCTACACCAAGTCTTAGTGTATATAAATTTGATCTTCCAGGAACCTCAGTTGCTAAGTGGTAATGTTAGGCAGAAAGACAGATTGAGCTGGATGAAAAGAGGGTGGGGCCCACCAAGAACTAAGAGAGTTAATCAGATAAGGCCCCAGACCAGAGTCAGAGATAACCCTGAGGACTAATTAAATGAAGCCAAAGGGACTGAGAGCGACTTGAAGGGCACAGGCACTCCACAGACAGCAAAAATTCCCCAGATAAAAAAATGTCAGAGCAGCCCGTGTCTTCAATCCACCAATCGGATCAAGCCCCCAAGGCCAAAGAATGTCAATCAAGGATTTCTCTGCCTTGCCAAAAACCCCATTAAAAGAAGCCTCAAAATAAGCAGCCTACCTTTATCTCCCTTCATTCTGGCCCACTCCTCCCTTGGAGTGTAATCAAATAAACCTACTTTTACCTACCTTGACTCTAGCCCACTCCACCTTTGGAGTGTATTCGAATAAAACTTTTGTTCTGCTTCACTACTGTATCTCTGCCCTTCAATTCTTTGTTGCACTGGGGACAAGAACAGAGGAGAACAAACTCAATCCCACAGTAAGAAACGAGTGATTTTTATATAAAATATTTACTTTATTTCTTATATGTTCAAATATTTTACTATGTTTTAATAAATCAAAATAGGCATGGGATATGGAGTAGAATAGAAAATCCATATACATTTAATAAAACAGGAGACACAGCTTTGTGCTCTATCTTCAGGATAGGGGCTTGCTTTCTTTGGACATTTAGGGATTACTGATTAGAAAATTTCTGAGAGGTACTGATATATATATATATTTGTATATATATTGGAGACATAATAGAAACTCCTTTATTTTCTTGGGAGGACAAAACAATCCTGCCAACAAAAGACCCCTCTATACCAACATAGAAGAGAGAGAACACAATTTAGTATTGAGTTAGCATTAATAGGTCAATGTGGTAGCAGGATATGCCTCCTGAAGAAGTGCCTTGGGGACTTTGGGACCAGTGTGGTACCTTGTCAAGAGTGAGTCAAAAGCTTTCTTCTTGTGGCTCTGCCTGCTATTCTGAACCTTCTCTGGAGGCATATCTCTCAATAGCAAGAACTGAACCTTTCATTTTCTGGACTGTCCTATCTATGAATTTTATTCTTTCCCTTGATATTTTAGCAAGACTGATTTTGCAAAAGTACCCATTTACTGAGGTATTTGATGGCTCCCAAATTTAACATGCTATAGCATTTTTTACAGACTCAGGATTGTTTCTGGGGAGAAATCCTGCTACAAATTTAGAGAAAGGAAATACATTCAGTGAGAAAATGAATATACAAAATGTTGGGACCTTTCAGGAAAATAAGGAGGGGACAACCAGTGGCCAGTCAAGTTATATGGGATCTGGAGAAAGAAAAATTTATTGAATTTATTGAAAGTGAAAATGTGCACCTGTACATACATACCTTCATGAATTTTTTTAATGGGTAATTTTCCCTACAGTGTTAAAGTAGTTGAAAAACATACTGAAAATTAAAAATAGGTCTGTTAAAACTCACAATACTATTTTAAGTTTAACTATAATATTTATAACCACACCAGAATTTATTACTGTTTTACATTCCTGGCCTTAGTGAAAGCAAACATCAGTAATATTTTTAAAGTACAGTTTTTAGTGTATTCTGTTTACAATGCAGAGTTGCCATGTTTTACAATTTTTCACAAGCCAGTGACTATCTTAAATAATTTTTAATTACTTTAAGCAAAATTCATGACTCACTTGTAGAAGACCACACATGATGATGATTTTTAAAATATGAATTGTTGATATTGCATGCTGCTTAAAATCACTGAAGATGGAATTTCAGCAGGACTTAAATCGCCAGAACATTTGGGAGTCAAGTCAGTGGCTGCTTGTTAACATCAGATGTATTCATTGAAAATACTTTTCCACCAATTAAAATCTGAAGACAGTTGAACTTTTTATACATGTTGAAAGTGAAACAAGGGTAT
The DNA here is from genome assembly GCF_030020395.1 of Manis pentadactyla. NCBI lineage: Eukaryota > Metazoa > Chordata > Mammalia > Pholidota > Manidae > Manis > Manis pentadactyla. The sequence continues at coordinate 70,879,314 of NC_080028.1, forward strand.
CTATAACATCCTAATATTTTTAAGTATGCCTATTCCCATAATAATTGATAATATAATCCAGTGATTCATACATTTCTAATTTCTTAACTTTTTAATATTCTAATTCAGAGGGTGTACTTGTTTGTTTTGCTGATATACCAAGCATACTTGAGAAGTTTCTTTTCCTTTGTTGTAAGCAAGGGGATAGGACTTCAGATAAGCACAAAGCTTTATATATTGCCAGGTTTTCTCATTGGAGAATGTTGTGATTTTCTTCACTTGATTCAAATATCATCTCACACTGATAAGTTGCATAAAAATGTGTGATCTGTTTGCACCAAGATGCTTTTGATTTTAGCACAACATATTTCCTCCTTTATTTGATTTATATATAGTAGCATTTGATGAATGTTCATTTGTGTTGGGAAAGGCCCTGATTGTATCTAACCTCATGTCCATTGGGTATCTTTTTTTTTTTCAGCAAATGTACTTCCTTTTTTCTTTTTAAGTGTATTTTTTTTCATTGAAGTATAGTCAATATACAATATTACATTGGTTTCAAGTATACAACACAGTGTGATTCAACAGTTACTAACATTATTAAATCCTCCCCTCAACTGGTACAGTTACTGTCTGTCAACATAGAAAGATGTTACAGATCCATTGGGTATCTTTCTGTGTTTACAATGTTTTTAGAACAGACATGAGAATAGCCCATCTGCTCATTGATTTTTGCAAAAAATTTTTAAGTCCTTTATAAAATATTTTAAACGGTTATTATATTTGAATTCATAGATGCAGAAGTTTTGCATATGAAATTATGAGCAGAACAGGGCACAAACATGGGATAATTATTTGGGGGGAGGAAATGATAGCTTCTACCTTTTAATATAACAGTCGTAGTTGCTCGGTTATCATTTTTCTGGCCACAGGCCTGTATGTCAATATCGTCTTTTTCCAGTTACTAATTTCCTAAGCATGGCCACGTAAAGATTTTTATTTTTACTTCAATAAAGTGAAATATTTCTCATATTGTTATGACAACACTCTAAATGAGAATATAATTTATAATATGACATATATTTGTTCATAATGGGTTGCATCTGTTTTACAATCCCAAAGTAAGGAAGAGTTTTTCCTTATATTCTCAATGGTATTTCAGGTCTAGCAAGATTTCCTACTGACATAAATTCCTTTTAAATTCTATTACACACATAAGGCACAGATCACTTTCTATGATCAGCTATGTCAGCATTATCATAAGCTATAAATTCATTGAAGTCTGGGAAGATTCTAGGGATTCAACACTTGCTTGTGATCCTCTAAGAGATAGATTATTTTTTGCACAAAGCATAACAACATCTCAAATTGCTGGCAAAATATTCTTTCTTTCTTATTTCTCTAATTTTATTGCTCTCGTTAACCATCACCTAGTAAACTATCAGTCTGAGTATTTTTTAAACCCTTCTGTTTTAGAAAACATGATGCAATATTGAGTCTTAGTGGTCACAAATTCTGTTTATATTCTTCCAATCTTTGAATTTTTTTTTACTTGCAAATATGTGATTCTGTTGAATTACTACCAAAAAAATACACATGAACACAAAATAAAGACAAAGCTTTTTTGGAATAAGAGAACCAGTAAAACTGAATCACCTTGCCATCAGAACATTTTTTTACAAAACCAGTCTTTTGAAAATGTTCAGCCATGAACATCAGTGAAGTAGATTCTCTAAAATCTGAATCTATTCCTAGTCTAGGGTGACCAACTTTTTAAGAGAACCTTTGTAGGACACAGCTATAATGGACGAAACCCATAATATAATATATGATAATTATATACCTTTGTGTTTTTTAACACCAGACTATATAGGCTTTTTAAAGAAAGTGTATATTAGTTCTTTTCTGTGACAATCATGCTATTATTTAAATCAACAATAGGATAGTTAACAATGGCAGAAAATCATTGTAATTTTAATATCTAAATATAATGGACTTCTGATATACTAGAAAATTACAGCTCTTTAACTTTCAGGGCCCAGTAAGAACTCTGTAAATGGAAGAAGACTCACCACAAGCCATCTTTTTATGGAATAGAACAACCACATTCTCTTACTTATTTCAGCTTCTTCAAGAAGGAGTTAACTGTTCCCAGAAAGACACTGTGTTCTATTCTCCAGTGTTTCCTTTTTTCTGTGTGCCCATTTTAAGGTTAGGCTTGGTACAGTCATGTTTTCCATTTGGATTATAATAAAGTTCTCAGTGGTGAGAGCTATCCCCAATACGAGGCCCTATGCCAAGTTCATACCACTGCCCCCTGACCCCACTTTGTTTTTAACCCAATTGGTCAGTCCAATTCACCATAAAATCTTCTGTAGTTCTTAGAAGTTTGCATAAATTCTTTGCACACTAAGATATATGTCCTTATACTACTAAAAGGTTTATGATAATAGCAACAGCTTCACTTGAATGCTCTTTGTGAGGTACTATGATCTCTAACCTCTTTATTTGCATTGTCATTTAATTCTCACAGCAATCCTATGAAGTATGTTTTTATGGGTGTTTTATTGTGGAAGAAATTGAGAAATGGAGATCAATTTGTTCAAGGTCAGACAGTCGCTAGGTGCAAATCTGTACACTACAAGGCTTCAAGCATTTGAACACATACTATGGGCTGAGAGCTGTGGCTCCAGATGCATTTGAGCCAAGTGCTTACAGAAGCTTACAAGCTAATGGAGAGAGTCACATGGCACCAAATTTGTTTTACAAGTGTTGGAGGACTAGAGGTACATACAAGGGACAATGTGGCAAATAGGTGGTAAACAAAGTGCATAGAACTGGAGCTGTAAGTTCTAAGCATAAATAATGAGGGAAAGGAGGGCTGGCGTAGGAAGTGGGTCTTTCAGCTAGGTAGGGCAGTTGTGTGAGCAAGGGAGAATGAAAACACTGTGGCACGTTAAGGAAACTGCTTGTGGATCAGTATGGTTGATGTGGGTGACAAGGGTGCCTGTGTGTGTGTATTTGGGGAGAGTGCTAGAGAAATGGGGTGGAGACACACAGGCATAGAGAGGAGGCTAGACGGGGTTGGATCATCAAGGAGTTTATGACATGACATAATAAGGCTTTTGCGAATAGAGGAAAACCACAGAAAGGCCCTAAACCTGGGAATGATGTGATCAGATTTCCTTTTACAGTGCCCTGCTAGGGAGTATGAACGGCAGCTTGAAGCCTGCCATCAGGTACACCAATTCATTAAGATTCAGGCAGTATTTCAGGAGAGGGGTGTTAAGAGCAGGAACCAAGGCAGCCTCTGTGGAATAGAGAATTGGTGCCTGACAAAAAGGTGTGAAGAAAGTGGAATTGACGAGGGAAGTCCAAGGGAGATTTCGTTCCTGGGTCACAGCGGCAGCTTAAAAACACTATCTTGAGGTTCTCTCTGGCCCAGTGGCTTTTATAGTCTGAAGTTTTAAACAGTGCTTGAAACCTCTGTGAAGCCGGGGACCCACATCTATCTTGTTCTCCATTATATTCCTGCTGAATGATTCTGAAACAACATTTTAAAATAGCTATCACAGACCAAAAATTAAACAGTATGTCCTCTGACAGGCTCAAAGCTTAATTCTGTCATGAGATGTGAGAAAATTCAAGGTCCTTTGCTTGATACAGGTGAAGCTTTTGAAGGTTGAAAAGTTTAAAAGAATCCACATCAAAAGTTTTATGAAGAGCTGCTAAAGGTTTAACACTATGTGAGAAGATTTTCAAATTCTTCAAATTGTCCAGGGCTTAGAAGAAATTATGCTTGTATTTTTCAGCCACAGGATATTTTTGAGTAACTACTCAGAAAAAAAAAGTGATTACTTTTATGAAAGAAATTCTTGATTTGCTGACCTGATAGTAAAAAGTAGTTCTTATACAAGAATATAAATCAAAGCCTTTCAAACCAAATAGCACACCCAGCAATCAAAATGTTAAAATGCAATTGGATTTTACATGGATTGTTCAAATGCCAAGGCATGGCAGCTCTTTTATATGAGGGAGGCACCTGATTAGGTAATTATTACTACATACTTTCTCAGAGGAAGCCATTTTCATACTGTAGATTAGATTTTCTTCCTTAACTGTCAATAACTTGATTATTCATTTCTTGGCCAAGAGGGAATTCATTAACCACAGGAAGTATGAACAACTGCTAGTTTATTGTCCAATAGCTAACATGAAAGTAATTGTGTTTAAATTTTGGAAATTTTAAGTTTATTCTACATCAATAATGCCCGAACATACTATGACAAATGATGTGACATACTTTAAGCCAGTGATTCTTAACTCTGCCTACATATTAGAAACACTTGGAGAATTTTTAACAAGTACTGATGCCTGGGTTGCATCCTCAAATATTCTATTTAATTGCTGTTGGGCAGAGCCCAGGCATCTTTTCTTAAAAAACATCTTCCTGTGTGAATCTAATGCACAACCAAAATTGAAAAACATTGCTTTAAACATTCCTCAGAGACTAGTTAATAGTTTAGTAGAGTGGAATGACCACCCAGATTAAAAATTTTAATCTTTATTTTACTCAGCTGGTTAACTCATCTTTCTCTACATCTCAGGCTGTATGCTTCATGAGGGTAGAACTATGCCCTCTTCATCTTGAAGAAGCCTAGCATGGAACGTGGCATTTCATTTCTTAATGAAGTATTTTTGAACAAAGGAGAAAATATTAGCGTTGTGTGTCGAGTTGGTTCTCCTCAGTTCTTGTGTGCTCCACCCCTCAGCCCCCAACCCAAACAAAGAATTGAAAGGCGCAGACACAACAGCGAAGCCGAGCTGAAGTTCTATTTGAATACACTCCAAGAGAGAAGGGGTCAGAGTCAAGGAAGACACAGGCACCGTACTTTAAGGGGAGGGTCTGTTTATCACAACCTAACCTGGAGACACTTCTTTGATTGACAGGGTGAGGTCATTTGACTGACAGCTCTGGTTATACAACAGCTCCTCTTGGTGCGCCTGTCTTTTCCCAAAATGCACACAGAAAAGCCTATGGAGGTAGGGAGGAACAAAACCTCAATTTTATTTTGATGAAATTATGATGAAGGGCAGTTTGGGCAGTTCTTAGTTTTGTTCCATTGCACCTGCCTTGAGAACTGGGTGGGACTGGTTTGGGCTGATCCTGATAGGCGCGGAGGTTATCCCCCTGCAAAGCCTTTGTTGACTTCACGTGGAATGCCCTACCTGGGCGGTTTTTCCTTGAGTCTTGTCTTCCCCTCCCTGGCTGCTCAGATCTATCGTTCTACCTGATAATAGGACTTGGTAGGTGATTGTGTTGGGGGGAGAGTTCGGCTTACTGGGGATGGAAATCCATCTGAATCACGCAACCCCAAATATATTAGGGGGGTGTTGTGTGTTTTCCTCGGTTCTTGTCCCCGCGGCAACGAAGACTTGAAGGGCAGAGTACAAGTTTTATTAAAGTTACTCAAAGAGAGAAAAAGTACAGGCGACCTCAGGGAGGAGAGGTGCCCTGAAAGGTTGGAAAGTCTATATACTTAAAAAGTGTGGTCGACCTCGGAAAGAGGTGCCCACTGAAAGATTGGGGATTCCCCCTTTTAAGGATTTTTCAGGAATGTGACAAACGGCTAGGGGTGTAGAACTGTTAGGTGGTCTCAAGATGTTTATAGTCATTAAGTTTCTTATCAGTCCTCCATGTAATTCTGCAAAATTAGCTTAACACAAGAAATTTACTGCTCTGATTCCCTCCCAGGATAGCAGCTTCCCAGTCTGGAAGCCTGTCAGTCAAGACTGCCTGCTCTGCCTCCAGGGTGGGCTGAGTTATGGTCTGTTTGCTGAAGAGTATGTTAAGTTACTTCTTAAGTTCTTGGGTTTTAAAATGCAATTTTAGCTTTAAGGTGGAATCTTTCCTGTCTTTATTATGCTGTTCATAGCTGGGCCTTTTAGCAGGCAAAGTAAATCTTACAATGGCATGATCTAATTGATACATGAAGACATGGGCTAGGCTCAAATACTTTTCCTTATCTGGGGAATATTCAAACATTTCAGGCCAACTTGCTCCTGGTCTTCTGAGCTTGAACTGATTAACTCATTAACTTTTGAGTCTTTTCTCAGTTTCTAATTTTAACTGGTTAACATTTTGAGTCCCTTTTAGTGGGCTGTACTGGCCTTAATTCTCTCTTCACCCCACTCATATCTATTTTTCTTCTTAACAGTTGGACAAGGGATGATGCAGATAGTAGAGTCAAATATGTGTTCATTGTTTTCCTTGCTTATGGGGCATATGGAACTCTAGACAGGAGTTGGGAAGAAGGCGTATGTCTTATGGGGTAACAGCCAGGCCTATTCTCAAGTGATTTCAGTCCTCTTAAATTTGCTAATACTTGTTTTTGTGACCTTTTGTATGAGCTATCCTAGAGAATTTTCAATATGCACTTGAGTGTTTTTCTCTTGATGTGTTTAAGATTTTCTTGTCTTTGATTATTGATCATTCTATTATAACATGTCTTGGAGACAGTCTCCTTAGATTGATTTTGTTTGGTGACCTATGAACTTCAGGAGCTTGGATAACCAAATCTCTCCACAGATTTAGGAAGTTATCAGCCAGATAACCTTTCCGCTCCCTTCTCCCTCTGTTGTCCTTCTGGAACTCCATTAATTCACAAAACGGCTCTTTTGAACCCATAGACCACATAGGCTTTTTTCACTCTTGTTCATTCTTTTTTTGTTGTTCTCCTCTGACTGGGTTATTTCTAAGTTCCTGTCTTTTATCTCAGATGCTTCTGCTTGATATAACTGCTGCTGATGCTCTGTTGAATTTTTTGTTTCATTCATTGTATTCTTCAGCTCCAGAATCTGTTTTTTATGATTTCTATCTTTTCATTAAGCTTCTCATTTTGTTCATGTATTGTTTTCCAGATTTCAGTGAATTGTCTGTGAAGCTCATGGAGTTTCCTTAAAACACCTGGATGAATTCTTGCAGATCTCCGTGTCTGCGGCTTTGGCCTCCAGAAGATTATTGCGATCCCTTGGTGGTGTTGTGTTACCTTGATTTTGCATGCTGCTTGAAGTTTTGCATCGTTGTCTATCGTTTTGAAGTAGCAGTCATCTCTTCCAGTCTTTACTAACCGCCTTCGGAGATTCCTCCTTCCGAGATCCCTCCTGCTAGCCCTGCTAGGGATTCTGAGGCTATCTCAAACCTTATATGGATACAGCTCTCTGTGTCTTGCTCCCTCTTGTGGCAGAATTCTTAAGCTTATATGCCTCTGGATCCTGCAAGGCACCCGGCTGGGTTTGACAGCCTTTTCTTTTGTTTTCACAAAGATAGTGCTAAAGCTTTAGCATTACCAAGTTTGTGGTCTCTCCCTGCCCCACAGAGAGGGGCCAGCTTTCTGTGGGGCTCACTAGCTGTCTACCAAAGTTTGCTCTGCTGCCACTGTCAGGAGCATGCACACGAAGCTGGGGGTGGTGGGGTTAGGCATGTGGAGCGCTTGGGGGGTCTGTGGGCCAGCTGGAAGTGAGGTATTCCCAGGGGTTCATGGGTGAGTTTCCTAATGGAGTCCACAATGCAGTTAGAAGGATCAGCATGCCTTTAAAGACCCCTGAGAATGCTGTCTGCCACTCTCTCAGCCTGTTGCTGCCCTCCAGTCATGTAGCTTACAATTCAGTACTGTGGACAGGGCAGGGAAGACCTGAGCCCCTTGGGTAGCATCTCCATGCATCTGGGAAAGCCAGTGCTTATTCGCATGCTCACCCTTTCCCCTGCAGGAGAAATCAAGGACTGTGATCTCTTTGGGCACCAAGCTGAGCTGCCTTGCAGAGGAGTGTTTCTATTGGATCAATTATATATAAATATGTATTACTCCAGGTCTGCCTCTAATTTTTTAACTTCCTTTTTTCATTATATCCTTATTGTTTTCTGGGTTTTATGTATTTCTTGGGAGTCATCATTCTCTACTCCTTAATTATAAATGCATCATCCTCTAACAGTGTCTTTTACTGTATACTTTTGTGTGCTTCTGATTTCTAGGTTTAAGTGTTTAATCTATCTACAATTTATTTTCTGCATAATGTGAGGACAGGAAACTAATTTTTTTCCCTCCTAAATGGATATTTTCTTACGTTGGGTTTCCAAGAAGCAGACCCAGGGATTCAAGTGCAAGTAATTTTTGGGGGAGGTAAAAAGAAACGCTTTGCATTGTAGGGGTTGGGGAAATGCAGTAAGCAAGGGAAGGCAGTGCCTGTAGACTTGTAGACAGCTAGTGTGTGTGTTGTCAGTCTCTTTGGGCAACTGGAGCTTACTCCCACTGTGAATCAGTGCATGATTTACACCACCCAGGATGGAAGGAACTGGAGTATCGGTTTGCCAACTTGTCAGGCATTAGTTGAAGGCTCTTCCTGAGAGAATTCCCTGAGATGACACAGTGGCCTCCAGATACATGCAAAAGCCCTTAGACAAATAAAGACTTGCACTGGCAGTTGGTAAGTGGGGACACTGAAGTTGTTAGGATACAGGAACATGGGCAAGGTGGCTGGGGCTTTCCAGTCATCCCAGTGGCATTTATTAGTTGGTTTTGTCACTTAAACGAAATGCCACCTTTATCGTGTACTGAATTTGCATACATATGCAAGTCTCTGGACTTTATATTCAGCACTGCTCAATGGGATAACCACTGGGCTCATGTGGCTGTTGATCACTTGAAATATGGCCAGTCCAAACTGAGGTATCCTAAGTATAGAATACACACTGGTGAAGCTTTAGAGCTTCTAACCTGTTGTGATATTGTGTGATAGATCTGGTCAGCAAGCTCCCAGGTGGCTACCCCAAGTCCCATCTCCAAGTCTGTGTTAGCACTTCCTACCTCTTTAATGAACAGCTTTTAGAAGTCATTTTCAGAATTGATGGGTGACACCTTTTCTTAGCTTTCTTTGAAGAGGCAGGCAAATCCCAAGGAAGTCCCTCTTTTTAAGCAGTGAGATAAGTTCTGATCCCTCATCGTACCTTTAGTCTTAGTAAAACTATAAGAGAGTTGCAGGAGACATTTAGAATCAAATTTAAGTTCCTCAACATAAAAACAACAAATATCCCCATTGGAATTTTGATTGGAGTAGCTTTTACATGTATAGTTTAAGAAAAACTCATTTTTTATAATGCAGAGGTGTCTTCCCGGGAACCTGGGTGGTCTTGTCATTTGTGTAGGTCTTTAATACCTTTTGCCAGAGTTTCACAGTTTGTGTGAGGGTCTTTCACATTCTTTCAGATGACTTTCAAGATATTAAACTTTTGCTACAGATGAAAAATCTTCAGTTCATAGGAAGGTCAACATGCTTAATGGAATTATCTTTTTCTAAGAGACACTTCATTTTACTTCAGTTTATATACAATAAACCCTGGGCTTAGAATGCTTAACATTGCAATTATAACTATTCACAGGTGGCCCAAAGGACTAGGACATGTGAAGAACCAAGTGAGTGAGCTGAGACCACTGCTTGCCATCCACATCTCAACTTACCTTTGTTCATATGGGTAAAGTGAGGTGCTAATGGTATTTGAGAAGGTGTCACCACCTACTTTTATTTGTAGAGGTTCCAGCTCTCTGCACAACCAGATGTTGCCTCCTTGTAAGATCCAGCAGGGAAGCAAACAACAAATAGAACAAGGTTGTTCCCAGCCTTGGCACCACTGACATTTGCTCCTCATTACGGACTGAAATTGTGTCCTGCCAAAATTCGAATGTTCAAGCTGTGACCCCCAATATGACTTTATTTGGAGATAGGTAATGAAGGTTAAGTGATGTAGTAAGGGTTGGGCTTGAATCCAATAAAGCGGATCTTATAAGAAGGGGAAGAAGCACAGGAAATTTCTCCCTCCACACATGAAAGAGGCCATGTGAGGACACAGTGAGAAGGTGACCACCTGCAAGCTAGGAAGGGAGTCCTCACCAGAAACCCAATCTGCTAGCACCTCAATATATTTCTATCCTCCTAAACTTTGTTTCAGCCACCTATCCATGATCTTTTGTTATAGTGGCCCAAGCAGACTAATACAGTCCTGGATAATGCTCTGTTGCGGAAAGGCTGTCCTTTGCACTATAGGACATTTAGCAGCACTTCTGGGCTCAACCCACCAGTAGATGCCAGTAGTACCTCCCAGTCCTTCCCACCCAACATGTGACAATCAGAAAATGACTCCACTGATCCTCAGTTTCTTCCTGTGAAATAGGAACACAAGGGGTCTAAGGTTGTGATAATATCCTTTGCCTGGTGCCCCTGGCACACTGCCTCTGGTGAGACAGAACATCCCCTTACTTCTCGTTACCTTTAGGAGAGCTTTACTAGATGCGGGGTCTACCGTCCCATTCTCAGGGAGTTATGACTCAGAATCAACAGAAATTGGGTGACTAATTGGGTAAGGCTAGCACGAGGAACAAAAGGGAACAGCTGTGTGCCATGATTACAGTCTCTTTTCAGTACCGAGCGCTTACTGTGTACCCCTTCCCTGCTTCATGCGGTCCTTGTAGGCTTTACTGCTCTTGAGCAGGTAAGCCTGAGGGGTGTGGGGTTTGGGGTGTGTGGCTTGCTCAGACACAGCTGCAGCCTCGCCCCTCTCCCCACAATTCCAGATGTTCCTTGGACAAATATTTGACCACCTCCGTTTCCTGACTACGGTGGGAGAGGCGGCTGCGGGGGTGGGAGGGAAGGGAATCTAAAGAAAGTTGATTCCGCGGGGTGTCAGGACTGCCACGTTTCCTACACTTAAAATGTTTATGTCAATCGAGGCCTTTCCCCTCCACCAAGTCTTCTACTCCGTTTGGACGCCCAGGTGAAAGTAGGGAGGGGGCTGCAGGTAATAATGTCAACAGAACACCCTTGTTGCGTACTTCCTCTGCGATCCGACCTGAGCTAAACGCCTTTCCTCCGTATCTGCCCAGCCCCCGATCCGTGGCATCCTGGGCGGATTCCCCCTCCCAGCCCCGCGCGCCCATCCGACGGCCGGGATGCGGAGGGCCGGGCGGGATTCGGCCCCTCGCGCTGCCCGCCCCGCATCGGCTCCGCCCGGGCCCGCGCAGGGTGAGGCCGGGGGCGGGGCCCGGACGGGACTCGGGGGACGCGGACCGGCCGGCAGACCGCAGGGCACCTGCCACCATCCGATGGGGCCGCTGCCTCTGTGCGCGCCAATAATGCTACCGTTGCTGCTGATGCTGGTACCCGGCCTGGAGCCCAGCGCAGGTGAGTGAGCCGCGGGCCCTCGGGGACCCAGGGGTCCCCGGGAATTCATCCAGCCGCCCCCAGGGACTCGGGAGCCCTGCCTCCCCGTTCCTCGGCTGGGCTCCAACCGATCAGCTCTCTCCAGGGTCCCAGGAGCCCCGCGGCTCCCAGCTCTCCTGCTGCCTGCCACCTACGGACACATTCCAGACCGGGGTCACAGGACCCCGCAGCTCCCCAGGGATCCCAGGCAGCCCCCACCCCTTCACTCCTCCCAGGGGCCCAGAACTAGCCCAGCCTTTCCCCAGGGGCGCCACTGCCACTCACTGTAAGCCCCCCAGGTCCCCTGGCCTGGGTCTTGTTCACTGACACTTCTCTCCACCTGTCCCTGGGGTCTGAGGTAGGATTACCAGGGGGACCGTGGAGGCTGGGAGGAGCAGGGGAAGAGGGAGCCCAGTCCTCCCTGAGGCTGGGGGAGAGCACACCACCTTCTCACCCACCCCTAGACGTAACCCTTGGAGAGAGCCCCATTTCTGGGGTGCACAGACACGCACACAGACACAGGCAAAAACACGCTGAAGGGAACACACGCACATTCACAAATGCAAAACTCAGGCGTACAGCCCCGAATGGGAACACACACACACACACACACAGCTTTGGCGCTCCAGGCAAAGGCTACAGTGGGCAGACAGAGCAAACAGACACTGGAATGACTTGCCCACCCCAGCTGGTGCAAAGGGAGTATTTTCCTTGGTTCCAGACCCAGTGCTGGGCGTCTGCTCCATCCCTGGGTCTCTGCTGGGCTGTGCCCAGGTCCGTCAGATGCCAGAGTGTGGTCAGGTGGGTGGGTGGAGAGGGGCCCTGGGAACAGCTTTGGATTATGCGATCAGGACTGGGCCCTGGGAGACGTGCTTAGCCTGGGAATGCTCCGCCGGGTTTGGTGGGTTGAAAGGTCAAGGGATGTTTTCCGGAAGCCCACTGTGTGCCAGGGGATTCAGAGCTGCCTGCAGCAGAGATCCGCTCTCACAGAGCTCCCAGGACAGAGGGTCACTTCTAGAAGCAGACAGCAGCCCAGTGTGGCAAGGGTCCTGTGGTCACCTTGGGGTGAGGAAGGTTCTAGGAGGCGACAGGTGAGCTGGCGAGGATGGGGTAAGGGTCTTTGTAGTACAGGGTATGTGTGATGGGGAGTTTAACTGGAGGAACATGAAAGGATGAGCAGGGGCCAGGCAGGAGCCATAGGCAGAGGATCTGGAGAGGTAACGGGGCTCCCGCAGACCCTCCAGGCTGCAGTGGGGCCCCAGGCTTCTTCTGGAGGGTGGTGGGAGCCGCGGTACGTTTCAGTCCTAGGTGTTGACAAGGGTAGGGGTTTAGGAATCAGAGCGTTCCAGGAAGAGGGACCAGTCTGTGCAAAGGCCCAGTGGTGTGATCTTTCAGGTGCTGTGGCTGTGTGACTTGTTTTCTGTCATGGCTGCTTTGAAGTTATTGATGGTAATAGAGCTTGTTATGTGCTCAGTGCTTTACACATACAATGTTATTTTATGAAGTGGGGTCCCCTTGTCCCCCTATTTTACAGATGAGGAAACCAAGGCACCGAGAGGTTGAGTAAGTTGTCCAAGGTCACACAGCTAAGAAGTAGGAGAAGCAGATTCAAATTCGGACAGTCATCTGGCTAGTGCCCTTCCCCAGGGCCCTGGACAGCCCTGACCTACAACCTCTGACCTTTGTTTCCCCTTAGCCTCCCAGAGGTCACATGTCCACCGGCGTGGTCTCCTTGAATTGGCAGGCACTATGGATTGCGTGGGAACTCGCAGCCCCATAGCCTACATTAACTATGGCTGCTATTGTGGCCTGGGCGGCCATGGGCAGCCCCGGGACACCATCGACTGGTGAGTGCTTGGATCCGGGCTAGAAGGTCCATCACCCCTAGGGGAGTTAAGGCCTATGAAGAAATACCCCCAACTTTGGATTAGGAAGATCCCAGCACATGATACAGCCTTGTAGGCAGAGACGTCCTGGGTAAGGTTGCCAATGAGTCCAAGCCTCAGTGCCAGCTGCCCCCAACCTAGCCATGGGATAATTACTGGCTAAAAAAATAACAGAAAGTTGGTCAGATTTATTATGCACCAGGAACTGTTCTGAGAACCCCTCTGATTCCTCACAACTCCATTTCAGAGATGAGGAACCTGAGGCATGAAGGTTGAGTGACCTGTGCGGGACCACACAGAGAGCAATGGGGGCTGCGACTCAAACCCAGGAAGTCTGGCTGGATTCATGCCCCAGCCACTGCACTCTGCTCCCACATGACAAGTGCCTGTTCTGTGCAAGCCTGTGGGCTTAAACCTTCCCCTGACTTCCTTCCATTTACATTAATGGCCCTCTTTGGAAGCAGGTACTGCTATCCCTATTTTACAGATGAGGACCCTGAGGCTCAGAGAGGCACAGCCACTCGCTCATTTCCACACAGCTGGTAGGGGGCAGAAGGCCAGATTTGATTGTCTTCTGTAGCTTGGAGGATGCGGCTGTGCCTGACAGGGCTCCACTCAGCCTTGTGCCTTCAAGGCTCCCACCACTGGCCAGACCCTCCTGTGCTTCTGGTTCCTGCACATACAGAGGCAGGATACAGCTTTCAGATGCAGCCTGGGGCATCACCCCCTCCAGGAAGCCTTCCCTGAAGTCCAGCTGGGCCTGGCACCTCCTCTGGCTCTCATAATCCCCTCTCCCTACCACACACCCCAGCATGTCACACCATGCACATGGTGTCTGGTGGCTTGTCTGTCCCCCTCTGCCCCCCACCAGACTGGGGGCTTTTTGAGGGCAGAGCAGAATCTGGCTGATCTCAACCTGCCAGTCCCTGCTGAGGGCTTAACACAGTAGCTGGATGGAAGAAAAACAGTGAATGAATGAATCATAGGCAGGTTTAGGGACATTTGTGGGTGTTTCTCAGATAATTTTTCAACATTAAATAATATTAATTATTGTAATTAATAATTATATGATAGGAATAATAATAATAATTATTATTATTATTGAAGTTATGTGGCAGGTCCTGGGCTGGACTGTGGGGACACTATGGAGAACAGGACAGAAGTGGTATCACCCTCACAGAGCCCTGGTCATGAAGAGGACAGACAGATGCTGATCAGTCTTCTCCCTAAGGAGGGTCTCATTCTAAACCTGCCTCAAAAGAAGGAAGCTGGTTTTACAAGAGGGTGTAACAAGGAGACCCTCAGAGCCTGGGGAGTTCGTGGGCCTGGATGACATCCTGGCAGTGGGCACAGGTGCTCAGCTGAGACAGGAAGGAGGAAACGTGGGCATGAAGTTGTCCCAGGCAGAGGGAAGGCACAGGCAAGGTCAAGAGGCTGGCAGGGCTTGGCTCACTCCAGGAACAAAGAGGAGGCTGGTAAGGCTGGAGCTCAGACACTCAGGGAGTGAGGCAGGCAGCAGCCAGGGGATGGAGGTGATCTATGCGGGTCACACTGGGTCAGTGGGATTATTTCCCAGGATGAGGGTTCTCATGGATGAAGTGTGGACCAGAAGACGTCGCTCCTCACTCACTCATAGTCCTGGCACAGGAGCATGGCCAGGAGAGCCTACCTGCCTTCACCATCTGCCGTCTGCCTGTCTGCCACCCTCAGGTGCTGCCATCGCCATGACTGCTGCTACACACGTGCTGAGGAGGCCGGCTGCGAGCCCAAGATAGAACGCTACTCTTGGCAGTGTGTGGACCAGCGCATCCTCTGTGGTGAGTCCCCGGTGCTGCCATAACAACCTCCTCCTTTTGAGCATCCTGGCTGCATTAACCCACCACTGCTTCCAGCTGTCCACAGGCCACCCCTTGGGTTTATCTAGCGATCTTGAATGCTGAGTACTTTAAAAAAAATAAACAAAGAAACTTCCTTGCTGTCTGGACAAAAACCGAAAAAGATAGAAATGTCATCCAGGTACAAACAACCTAGATGTCCATCAGACAGAGCCTGGGTAAATAACACCAGGATGTATCCTTACTGCGGAAGATTGCCGGCTGGCGAAAGGATAAGGCAGAACCATTCGCTAACATGGAAAGGTGCTGAGTGAAAAAGCAGATTATGCAATGACATGTCCAGGAAAACACAATGAAAAAGAAAAAGAAACTTGCAAAACAGTACCATACTACTTTCCATGGCTACATGTAAACAAACACGAAGCTCAGAAAAAGGTATGCAAAGATAAACTCCAGACTGAGGATGGCTGTGGTCATGTTGAGGGACAGGATTAGGTTGACAGGAAAGAGGACGGAAGGCAATTTTTTGTTTATTGAAGTATCATTGATATACAATCTTATGATGGCTTCACATAAACAACATAGTGGTTTCAACATTCACCCACATTATCAAATCCTCACCCCCTCTATTGCGGTCACTGTCTATCTGCATAGTAAGATGCTATAGAGTCATTAATTGTCTTCTCCATGCTATACTGTCTTCCCTGTGACCTGCCTATATTGTGATTGCAAATTATAGTGCCCCTTAGTCCCCTTCTCCCTCCCTCTCCACCCACCTTCCCCAACCCCTCCCCTTTGGTAACCGCTAGTCCCTTCTCGGTGTCTGTGAGTCCACTGTTATTTTGTTCCTTCAGTTTTGCTTTGCTTTTATACTGGATGGAAGGCAATTTTACCTCATTCTTCCATGTTTTATGAAGAAACCAACTTCATGAACTAAAAGTTGAAAAGGGCTAGACAGCCTGAAGTGTTCAGGGTGAAGTGCACTGATCTCTGTAAATTATGTCAATATGCATCCAACACAAATAAAAATGGGGGTGGATGGATGGATGGACACATGAAGGGATCAGCAAGATGTTAGTGGTAGAATCTGCGTGCTTGATATACAGATGTTCTCTGAACAATTCTTTCAGCTTTTCTGTATATTTGGAACTTCCCATGATAAAATGTTAGAAACAGAAAGAAAATGAAAGCAAAGAAGATGATGAGAGGGCCCCAGGTCTCCATTTCCTCTACTCCTGCCCCTCTCAGAGGGGTGTAGATCAGAAGAGTGTGTAATCCTGCCACAACGGAGGCCAGCTCCACCTTGGCATGGTTGGATGACCCTGCTATGCCATAGTTCTGAGGCTCCCATTCCAAATGTTCGATACTAACAGGACTAGAGCCATGGCTGGGTCCCATCCTAGTGGATGGAGGGATGTAGAACTTGGACTGAGCCTGTACCCTGAGTGTGTGTTTCACTGGCCCTTCTTCCCTAAGGCTGAGCCAGGTGGAGCAATCCAGGTTTCTAGAGACATCCTGCCACTTAACATTTGGAGATGCCAGAAAAACCCCTCTGGAATACTGTGCCCTCATTCCTAAAAATAGGGACAATAGTATTGCAGGTTGGTGACTCCTGGGCCATGTTTGTCCTATAAATGTTTTGCTCCACCTGCATAGTGTTTAGAAAAGCAGTTTGAGTCATATTTGGAAAATCAAAATATTGCATAAAGATCTGAATTTCTGAATGTCTGGTTTCCCTTTAAAAATTGGAGGCTCTAACAGTATCAGTTCCACTAGCATCACTGACTGAAACTTCAGGGATCTGCCAATTATAGGCAGCACCTTTCTCTCCCATTGCCCCAATCCCCACCATGCCCTATTGTCTGTCTGACATTGAGGCTGTCTGTCAGTTACCATGTTTCATTTCTCTTGTGCTATTGATTTGTCCTGGAAAAGAAGTATTTATAACATAGGAAAATTGAAGGTACACCAAAAGCCTGAATGCTGTGAGAAAAAAATGGAAGTGGCAAACTCCTTTATTTGTCAAACTGTAGTCCTGTGTTTGATGTACTGCCTTTGTTTCACTCATGAGCACTTCCTGTCCTGGTGGACCTGTGAGTGGCATCCCCTGGCCTAGTGGTCAACAGCTTAGTCAGTGATTCAGATTCTGTGACCTTAGACAAGCTCTAGTCTCTCAGAGCCTCACTGGCCTCCTCTGTAAACTGGGGTGGAAATCAAGCCTGTCTCTTGTGAGGATGAAATGACAATGACATTGTGCTTCATGCATCATAGATGTCATATCTGTCTTAGGTATTTCATATGAATGGAATCTTACAATGCATGGCCTTTTGTGTCTGGCTTCTTTCACTTAGCATCGAGTTTTCAAGATTCATCCATGTTGTAGCATGTATCTGAACCCCATTCTTTTTTATGGCTGAATAATATTCCATTGTAAGTATATACTACATTTTGTTAATCCATTCTTCCTTTGGTAGACATTGGACTATTTGTAGCTTTTGACTACTGGAAATAGTGCTTCTATGAATATTTGTGCATAATTGTTTGAGTACCTATTTTCATTTCTTTGGGGTATATACCTAAGGGTGGAATTGTTTGGTCATCTGGTTAAGTCAATATTTTACTTTTTGAGAAGCCACCAAATATTTCTACAGAGCTGCTCCATTTTGCATTCTCATTAGCAATGTATGAGGGATATAGTTTCTCTACAGTCTTGCCAACTTTTCTTTTCCTTTTTTTTGTTGTTTTGTTTAGTGTGGGTGATTAGTGTATCTCATTGTGGTTTTGATTTGCCTTTCCCTAACTAATGATATTGAACATCTTTTCATGTGCCTCTTGGTCATTTTTACATCTTCTTTGGGGAAATATCTATTCAAGTATTTTGCTCATTTTTAATTTGGTTGTCTTTTTGTTGTTGAGTTGCATGAGTTCTTTATATATTCTGGATATTGCATCCTTATCATATATGTGACTTGTGAATATTTTTTCCCATTCCATAGGCTGTCATTTCATTTTCTTGATAATGTCTTTGATGCACAGTTTTAATTTTAATAAAGTCCAGTTTATCTATTTTTTCTTTTGTTGATCAGGTTTCTGGTGTCTTAACTAAGAATCCATTGCCAGATCAAAAGTCATAAAGATTTACCTTTGTTTTCTTCTGTTAGTTTTATAGTTTGAACTCTTATGTTTTGATCACTGATCCACTTTGAGTTAGTTTTTGAATATGGTGTGTGGTAGGGATCTAACTTCGTTCTTTTTCACACAGATTATCCAGTTGTTCCAGCACCATTCGTTGAAGACAACTCTTCTTTCCCTATTAAATAGTCTTGATATCCTTGTTGATAAACACATAGCTCTGGATGGATGACCTCTCTGAGCTTCAGTTTCCTTACCTGGAAGATGGATGTTGCAAAGATTTAAAAAAGGGTTTATAATGTGATAAACAGATTGGACAGGGGTTGTTACTTTCTCCCTTCCCCTCTCCATCATCCTGCATCCTGGTTTAAATCTCTCTTTGACCCCCACCACATCCACTAGAGAGGATCAAGGTCTGGCATGACTCTCTGCTAAAGCCCCCACCTCTGCAGATGTGGTCTGCTCCAGGGGGAAGGAAGCTATCATAAGGGTTACTAGAAGGATGCTCTTAGATATACATGGATTCTTAGCTGTATCTCCTTAGTATGAAACAGAAGTTGGCATAAGAGCAAAACCAAAGTAATATCGAGACAGAACATCAATTATTAGGACTGAAAGTGTCCCCAGAACATCACATCATCTCATCCACCCTTCATTAATGTTGGGGAAACTGAAGCCAAGATAAATAAGTGACTTGCCTAATGTGGAGGTGATGAACCCCTTCCTGGGCACATTCCCTGTCCCCAAACTACCTCCTTCCAGTGTGGGTGGACAGGAAGAGAAATGGGGCTTGAATGGGAAATCTGTTATAGACCTTTCTCTTCTGCCTCCACCCTGCGTTTTCAGCTTGCCCCTAACCAGGTGAAATGATCTTTGTAGAATATTTATTGGTGTGTCTGCTGGTGGGGTCTGTGCCTGTTTACAAAACTGCCCCTACTGAACCAAATGAGAAGAACCAAAATATCTATTATGTGTTTTTGCCTAAAAATATTATTTGTTTGTTTGGAGATATTCTGAACATAGCTTTCTACTTAATTACAGCTGTGGCCCATTTTCCATTTATGGGCCTGACTTAAATATATTAAAAGAAAAATTTTTTTAAACCTATGATAATATTTACTGTCAGGCCTTGATTTTAAACTTAACCCTTGGCAGCTGTTTTTCCTTTTAAGTGTTTATTTTTCTTCAGTAACATGATGCTGGTTGGTTCCTAAGGCCATGGAACAGTGAGACCAAGTCTTGCTTTTGAAAGAATCTTTCTTGCTCAGGGAGAAAGGTGGGAGCACAAGGCAGGAAGAAGCATTGGGCCAGGAGCTCATGTTCTGGTGATTCAGACATTCTAGAAACATTGTCATGTAGA
Organism: Manis pentadactyla; assembly: GCF_030020395.1. Classification (NCBI taxonomy): domain Eukaryota; kingdom Metazoa; phylum Chordata; class Mammalia; order Pholidota; family Manidae; genus Manis; species Manis pentadactyla. Next base: position 70,898,756 of record NC_080028.1, read on the forward strand.
AAGTTACGCTCCAGTTCCAGAGTTAACTTGCTTCTGTTTGGCATCTCTTCCACCAGATTTTGCGTGCATAAATACAAATATGCATATAATAATATTAATCAGATCACATTAAATACATTTTATAATTTTTTTTACTTAATGCTGTGTCTCGGACATCTTGGAACCTCTGGGTTGATCTCACTCTTTGAAAGCTAGATAACACATGGTTGAGTTTCTCAGTCTTCACACTAGTGACATTTGGGGCCAGATAGTTCTCTGCTGTAGAGGGCTGTCCTGTGCGTTGCACATGTTTATAGGTATCCCTGGTCTCTACTCATCAGACGCCAATAGAAACTCCCTCACCCTACACTGGATTTCTCTTCTGTAAGGTTAGGGCATCAATGGCACCACCCTAAAAGGACTGATGACATGGGAACCATAACACCCTTTGCCCGGCGCCTGGTTCTGAGTAACTACACAATGAATGCTAACTCCCATCATCCCAACTTTGTTATCCATTTAATGGATTATAACCAAGGCAGTTTGCAGTCTTTAAACACAGGGTTTTTGAGTTGGGGGTATTTGTATTTTGCCCTTCCTCCAGTGGTTTCCCAGAGTGTGGGAGGCTTAGCAAATTAAGTTGCAAAGATTTTTCTTTATAGTCTTCTGTTAATAGTTGCAATTAGGCAAGAAGGAAGTGTCAGTTGTGTGATGGTCTGACTACCAGAGGTCAAACCTCTCTGACACTTGCTGATCTCCCTTTTTTTAACCAAGACACCCTAACGAGGGGCTTACAGCCTTCAGGTAGGGAACAGCATCTCACTACACTTTAATATTAGAACTTCACCTTCACTAGTGTTTGTTGACGTGTGCGTTCTGCTTGTTTCTTTTTTATTTCTTCATCAATTTCTTATATTTATGGTATGCAATTTTGGTTTTCCATTCATGGCAGTGATAGAATTTACTTAATGTAATTTAATACCATTACAATTTTAAAAAATAATTGACTCATTATTAAAAATTGAGGGAATTTAAAGCCACAATTTTGAAACCGCCATGGGCCTGGATTTAGGAAACCCTGGGTACAGTCAGGCAAGTCAACACCTCTAACTAACTCAGCTCACTGTGGAGCCTAGAAAGATGATCTCCCGAGGGTGCCAGGCCCCCTGCCTCATGACCACACCCCCACCCGTTACTCCATCCCAGAAGTTGCCCCAGGAGAGAAGCGGATGCATCTTCTGCATCTCATGCTTTCCCTTGCTAGAATCTCCAAGGAACTTGTGCATTTCAAGAGGGGATCTTTACAGGTTAGCTGGCATCTCAAGGAGGTCAGCTCCAGCTTCTAGTAGTGCCTACTGTAGGCCCTGCGTTTTACCAACTTGGTCTCTTCATTCTCCCAACAGCCCATAGAACAAGTACTGTTAGGAACCCCCATAGAGGAAACAGCCTGGAAGGATGAAGTGATGTGTATAAAGGCACAAAGCGATTCTGTGGCCAAACTGGGGAGCTCCAAAGCTCATGCGTCACTGTGCTTCTGGAAGGAATTTGGAAGGGTTCTGTAGGGTTTTGTTTTTCTTCCCATTTATGTGAATAATGGAAAGTCCACACCAAAAGGCAGTGGGTGGCATGGTTAGGTGACGTATCTATAGCTGGTTAAGGCATTATACCTTCTAGATTAATAGGATATGACTTGAAGATCACAAAATCCTTCCAACTCAAATGAATGAATCTCTAGTAGTGGAGCTCCCGAGGCAGAGGACACTTACCTTTAGGTGGCAACCTTTGAGTCTCTGTATAAGGTATGCCGAGGAGGGAGGGGAGAGATGCAATACATGATTATTACCTAAACTGCTTTTCTTGAAAGAGCACCTGAAAGAAACTTGGAGAAAGAAGGTAAAAGACATGCAAGTGGAGCCTGGATTGAGCACATGGGCAGTATCAGTCCCTGCCTGGGCTCTCTACGGGGGTTTTCTCACCCAGGTTTCCAGATACTCCTGCAGAGTGGTTAGTGCCCCCACTTTAAATGAGGACTTGGCTGAGAAAGTTTAGGCAAGGTCAGACAGTTGGGAAGTAATAGAGCAGGCATCCCAGAAAAAAAGGTCTGGGTGGTTCCCAGGTGCCTGCTGCTTATCTAAATGGATCCACAAATTAGCTAGTGTTAATACTCATGCAGAAGAGAAGCCAGAAAGCCATATGCTTTGGACTTCCCATCTGAAAACCCTTCCCTTCCCTTGGCAACTTCGACTTCCTTTTCTATAAAATGGGGCTAACAGCTCCCCCCTGGAGTTGCCATGACGACAGAGATCACGTGGCATGATGTCAAATGTCATAGAGATGCAATTTATGACCCTGCCTTCTACCTTTGTGGGCTTCTCTAGTATTTATCCTTAAGTCTGCAAGGGCCTGCTCTAACCTCAGTTTTCCCACTTCTTCCAGGGCCAGCAGAGAACAAATGCCAAGAACTCTTGTGCAAGTGTGACCAGGAGATTGCTTACTGCTTAGCCCAAACAGAATACAATTTAAGGCACCTTCTCTACCCCCATTTCTTATGTGAGAAGGACTCACCCAAATGCAGCTGACTAGCCCGATTTGAAATGTTCTTTTGCATAAAGAAATAAAATTCCTTGCACTAATTAAGTCGTGTTCAGTTGTTTGCTGGTGGGAACTGAGGCCAAGTGTTAAAGCTGCAACCCTTGTTTGCTTTCTCCCTGGAACTTGGGGCTGGAGCCTGTTTGATTTCCAGTTTGATTAAGGTCCAAAGTCCCATGCCTATTTTATAAAACCACAGCTGTGTTTGTGACTGTATTAGGTTTGGTACCATTTTTGAGGTTCAACTGAGGTAGGGCAGAGACATAGGACAAATATCATGATTAATTTTCTTAAAAATGCTGAGATATAAATAGTATAATAAGAACAGGAGGGACCCCATCTTAAGGCTAAGATTCCATTTTTAAAAAACAGGGAGTTAGGTGATAAGATTCTTAACATATTTTATGGTAATCAGCCAATAACTGACCCGATCTTAAGGCAGGGTAAGCAGTCCTAGATGATATGTCCCCACTGCTTGAGGGTAACCACAATCTTGGAGAGGAAGAGGATTAAGAAATTCCTTGTGTTAAGTTTATCTTACAGAATATCTAGAAGATAGAGTATGGATGGTGACATAATGTCTCTCACTGGGGAGAGACATCATGAGACCACATATCAAGACTATGCCCCCCCCACTTCACCCTTTGTCCCATTCCTGAAAGCCTTAAAAGACAAAATCCTAAGACCTTACGTGCTCCTCATCTCTGAGGTTGCCCACACTCCTCTTTCTTCGAGGGTGTACTTTTTGCTTTGAATAAAGACTTCTCTCTCTTCAACTTACTGTGTTTTGTCTCTGTGCTCTTTCAGTGGTAAGTAAGCATCTTTGTTACTTTGCTATTTCATTCTGTTTTCTAGATTTAAGCACTAGTCTCTCTCTCTGTTCTACTTCAGACAAGTAGGGAAGTGCTCCTGAGATCTCTGTTTTGGGCTTGTGTTCCCTTTGCCTGGGTGACCTGGACAAGACTGCAGTTGAATGATCATGCTCTTTAATGTCTTGCCTGAAAATCTCCTTTCTTTGCCTTTGGAAAGTTCTCAGAACATAATCTCACTCCATCCAGTGCTCTGTGGCTCCAAATCCTGGGGTGGTGGGCACTTAGTTCTCACACCATGCAGATTCAAGAGGACATTGGATGCCAGGTAACCCTGGCTTCAGGAGTTGGCAAGGGGTTCACCCTCTGCTGAGGAGTTCAGTAAGCTTCCTGTTCTTCCCTCTGCCCTTCCTTGCTCTCTGCTGCCTACAAGACAGCTGCCATTCCCTGCTACTTTCGCTTTAATGAATTCCTTCCTTCCCTACACTTCTTGTTCTGAGTTAAGAACCCTCCCATCTGGTTGAGGTTTCACCTAGTGTGTCGGAAGAGACCTCACCAGACGCAGCTGCCTGACAACCTTTATGAAAGGGCTGAGTTTTGTCTTTTAACCTACTCCACATGGCAGGTAATCAAATATGAATGAACACTGTGCATCTGGCCTCCTGCTAGGTTCTGGGTTGGAGCAATAAACAAAATGGCCACACAATACCCACCCATGTGACGTTCAAGTCCAATAGTTGTTAGCTCAAGAAAAAGCATTCCTCCCCAACCCACCGTATCTTTAATGATTACAATTTATTTCCTAATTACAAAAGTAACACATACTCATTGATTTTTTAAAAAGTGCATAGAAACATAAAGAAAAAATACCACTGCAATTGCCACGATTCAGAATAGCCACTTTTAGCATCTTGTTGTGCTATTAGCCTTTTATGTAATTTTTAAAAATGTATGGTTTTCCTAAGCATTTTCCCATTAAAAAAATCTTTAGAAACTTCATTTTTTAAATAGCTGCATTAGATCTATAAAATGGTTAACTTTTGGATATTGGTGGTATTTCCTACTTCTATTAATTATTGATGTGGAGAATGCTTGTGAGTACATCTTTGCCACCCCTCACTCCCCACCTATTTGTATTATTCCTTAGCCCAGATTTGCAGAAATGAAATTCTTGCATCAAAGGGTCTAACTATTTAAACTAGATGCCCCCTTCTGACCCAAGCCTGTTAGCAATGAGAGGTCTTAGGGAGAGAGGCAGCCTATAGCCCTCAGTCCCAGCGTGCCTGCTTGTCCTGCCAGCTGGTGATAAGGAGCAGGAATCTGGCCCAACCTGTTTGCTCTAGGCTGAGTCTCCTTTGCCTCTGCCCCAGAGCATATGTGGATATTACTCATCTTTGGAACAGGATGTGGGCAACAGTGTGTGGGGTATAAGTGGGGAAGCACTGGACTGGGAGTCTGCAACGTTTGGTCTGGGCCAGGGCCCAGCTCCACCGATGCCATCAGCTTCCACTTCTTCATCTGGAGAGAATAGTAACCCTTCAAGGCAGGAGACTAAGGGTATGCAAATACTGCCCAGTGCCCCCAGGCCTTAGTGCTGTCAGTCTCTGGCAGGTACGGAGTGATAAACAGGTAAAGTTGGGGAGCCCTGGGGCCTGATCAAACACAGGAGGAAGAAACACATTCTCCCTCCTTTCAGGGAAGATAAGTTGGGGTGGCTCCTGGGCTCTGTGCTGGCATCAGGCTGGGGGACACAAGTGTGACTGGTAGGTTATATTGGGCAATGCAGATTTTCTTCATATTTTCTAAATATTTTTTCTCTATATAGAAGTTTTATCTGTGTAAAAATCTTTATTTCAAGTAATATCTTCAAACTTTCAAATGCAAAGTCTTGAGTGAAATGTTCAAAGCTACAAAGGATTAATGAATGGTTCACAGAGTCACAAAAAAACCACTTTGGATGCAGGCTTTGTGCAGGGCCAGCCAGTCTTCAGATGGATTACATTTCACACCTCCTATTTTCACACTGGAAGGAAATACAAGGCCATACTCTGCCTCATTTATATTTACACTTACAGCACTTGGTGTACTTATAGCTGCTGTTTTATACATCAGAACAGAACAATGAAGATTATACAGTGCAAGGTCAATGTACAAAATGTTTCCTTGAACAAAAGGACTATCCTGGATTTTATAGGTTCTTAAACACAAAACAAAATAAACCCCCAAATGACAATTTTAAGTAGCACTGAGGCAGCTCAGCCTGATGTGAATTACTCTGCCTGACACCTCAATGCAATCCCTCCACTCAGAGATAACTTCTAAAAGCAGAAAACAGCAACAACCAGTCTAGCCATCATTCTAGTCTCAAACTGAATCTTTTTAGATGCTTAACTCTGAAACCTCCTGGCAACTCTTTAGTAAGAATTGCTGATGGGATTTATTTCTTCCCCCCCCCCCCCTGTATTTTTAATATGCAACTGTCCAGGCCTATCACAAAATCTCCTGTTTTTGTACCCTTGGCTGAGGAGAACAGGCCTGGGCTCAGGCTGCCTCAGGGCCCCAAGTCGCCCTGAGAGCCTTGGAGGTTGGGGCAAGCAGGACTCCTGACAGCCTTCAGGTGTGGCCCGCCCTGCATCTGCGACACAGCCGTTGCTGCCCGAACCTCCCACACCCCTGTGAGGAAGGTGGCTGGGTCGGAGGCGCTGCTGCTGTGTCGGCCAAGCTCTGGGTGTCCCAGTCTCTGCTGCCACAATGCCAAAGGCAGAGGGAGGGAGGACCTGGTTGCAGCCTTTGACAGACATAGCAGCACTTCGTTTACGGGGAGTAGAAAATAGGAAGTCCGCTGCCCTTGCTCCCCTACTTCTGCATCAAAGCTCAGACATCAGGTGGCTGAAGAGACCCTCAGCGCCTGCGCAGCACCGGTCACAAAACTTGGGTTTCCAGCCGTCGGACTTCCTTGACCACGAGATCGATGTTGATAATTGGGTTAAAGTACAGAGCCCAGTAAAATAAACAGTTGCATACAAACTGAGGAATGAGGGGCCAGAACATGGCCACAAAAAGCCCCTGTGTTGATACTTTCCAAAAATGGCTCCACATCTTCTGAGGAACAGTCCTGGAAAAATAAAAGAAGTGCCTGAGAAGTACACTGTGCTGGCATTTCTAAGGACACTGCCGAAGGCTGGGGCCCCAGGCCTTTCCCAGCTCACAGTCTGGGTGCCTGTGCCGTAAAAGCCTTGTTTTCTGTCCCCTGTGCCCAAGAGATGCCCCTTTGCCTGACCAACCCATCTGAACCCCAGGAGGCAGCCTAGTGGGTGCTTCCTCAGGGCACTGTTGCTCAGTCCCCACACCAGGCCAGGCCTCCCCATCTCCCGTGCCACTTTATCGCTGTCATACGTATTTAACATAGTGGGTAAAATTGTAATATTTCCAGAATATCTCGCCTGGCTTTAGTACATATGCATATCAACAGGTGTTCAAGGGTGGAGAGAAGTATGGCTTTAGTGCGTTTGCATCATTCCTCAGGGGTGGAGAGAAGTTTATCTCCTTATCAATGGGTAAATTACCTGGGCAATGCAGGGCTTACCTATACCTGAGAGGTGAGGGGGAGGGGCAGTTTTGCTGCTGCTGGAGCAGGAGAGAGAGAAGGGCCCCGAGTGCAGTTTGTAAGCAATAAATGGGTTTTAAACTTTATTTCTCCCTTTGACTGATTTCGGTTTTTAGAGGTATTTTGCTCCAGGATTTTTTCTCCTCTGACTTACAAACATATATTTCCTCTGCTAGGCTGCAGGCCTTCAGAATACAGACTGTCTGCTTTATCAAAACATCTCTGCCCAGGACAGAGCCAGAGGCAAAGGAGCAGCTCAATTAACTGCGTGAATAAAGGAGCTCAATGAATTGAAACAAACGATGGAGATTGTCATCAGGTTCTCAGAACTATTTCTAAGGCTGCTCCTGATTGACAAGGCCAAGAACCCTTTGAATCAGGTGATGTTTGGGCGTGAAAGGATGCTGGCGTGGTGTGCTGTTACTTCTGCCTGCCAGCAGCCACCCCCTTCTGGAAACCTCTTCTGAGTTTTCCTTTGGGGTGCCGCCCTCCTCTATTCTTTCCCGTGTGGCCTGGGTGGGGCTCAAGCCAGCCCCTGGAGGTGAGCGCACTACCTGGAGCCTGGACAGGGAGAGGCCGACATTCCACTGCGGAGTGTGATGGGTTTGAGGGGAGCATGTGACCCGGGCTGGGCCAATCAGAACAAAGGTGTGTGAGCCCTGCAACTTCATAAATGTTGTGGGGAAAGGGGTGCTCTGCTTCTGCTACAGTTTTTAAGCCGCTCAGATCCAGGCCTGGAGCAAGATGAAGAATGCTGCCTGAGGCTGAACACCAGGAAAGCACAGCTGAGACGCTCCAGCCACGCAGGAGGCCTTTGGGCCTTTCCCTTTTTAGGAAAGCCAATTTAGGTTGGTTTCCGTCCCTTGCAATCAATAGTCCTGGCTCAGTACCTGTCTAGTCCCACTCTCATTTTATGCATTAATCCAGAGCCATGATTACGGTCCCAGCTGGGGGCAGACCAGAAGCAGAATTCACGCCTAAAAACTCCTCATCTGATCTCCACATGCTCCACCATAAGGCTGGTTTTCACCTTCTTCTGCTCACTTGTTTACTCCTTATTAAAATCCTTCATGCACACTCCCACCCCTAAGGAATTACATGGTGTAATATGTTATGTAGGAATAAGATATATGGACACTTTGTTATGGAGCACCATGAAAACCTCCATACCCCCACCACAGGGTAACTCTCCTACCTGCTGTGGGTAAAACCGCAATATATCCAGAATCTCTCACCTGGCCTAGTGCATTTCCATATCAATAGATGTTTCCAAGGGGTGGAGAGTATCATCTCCATATCAATACGTAGTTACAGAGGGCGAGTGAGGGCATATCTGGACCTAAGAGGGTCGGTGGGGCCCCTTTTTTCTGCCACTGGCTTGCAAGAGACACTGGCAAGCAGAAGTGGACGACTGCCTGTAAGCAATAAATGTATTTCTCCCACTTTATTTCCCCTTAGACTGATTGCAGTTTCAAAGGTATTTTGCCCCAGGATTTCCCCCCGGAGCTACACCTACAAAGAGGATCCTTCCACCACTTGATACATTTTTCCCAGTCCCTGTTGCTCCAACCACCTCCAACATAACAACACACTTACTTCAGTTCACTTCTTGACCAGATCCTCCAAAAGGAAAATAGTTCCAGAACCGAGAGTAACATGGCATTGACAATAAGAAACCGTGACGTCCAGTAATGGACCTCCAGCCAGTCCCAAGCAAATTCAGCCATCAGCTGGTATGGAAAGAAGGAGTATTTGACAAGGAATTCTCTCCACTGCATCCATGTGGGCTCTTGAAGGTCCTTTAAGAATAACACACAAATAAATAAAAATGGACACAAAAAATCATGCAGATTGACTTTTACACAAAATATTGTGGTTATCACAGTCTTACATTCATTAAAACACAGACACACATCCAACAATTTTTAAGGAATTTCTATCCATCAACTCACCTTATAATAATTACTCTTACACTGGATAATGTTACTAAAGAAGTTGAACTGAGATACTTGTTACCTAATTATAGAAGCTCAGAAGTACAAATCTAAGCATGAGTTTATAAATAAAGAGGTTGAAATGAATTGAAATGACCCAGTTTTTAAATTTCTTCATTACTGAATGGGTAGCTCAAACAGTTTCCTAAATTCAACATCTTAGCTGTGGTGGAAAGATAAAAGGTCACGGGAAAATTAAACACATTACCTTGAAAAGGCAATTTGGGAGAAAAATAATACAGATACAAGCAAATAACTAACAAGAGTATTTCAACAACTCATAAAGGCATCCAGAAGCCTCTTGGAAGCTCAGCGAAATTGTATACAATGAGCAGATACTAGGTATTCCAAGAAAAAGGATAACCTGATAAGCAGGCAGGAATTGCTGGGGATTGTTAAAATGGAAAAGCTGGTGTGTGTGTGGACGTGTCTCTGTGCTCCCAGTCCAGTAAGAGCAAGTAACGGCAGGAATTCGGGTGATTAGAGAAACACTGGGCAGAGTGGCTAATAAGCAGGCTTTATACTGCATCCAAGGCTAAAAGCGGGTAGCAGGTACTTGATGGAAGTGTTTCAAAAAGGGTCTTTGGAAATTTAGGAATTCTGCTTTAACATTTATGGATATGGATCACATATGATGATTCCTATATTCACATGGCTTTTTGATATAAACAGATCAGAGGGATTGCCCCAAGAGTAGCAATACAAAGGATGTTACCCTCAAATGACCAACGAGATACAGAGAAGTCACTGTGAATCAGTGGGATCCACGAATAATTCCTGCTGAGAGCCCTGCGGCCACCTGATGTCCCTCCCATCAGTGAGCAGGAGGGTGGCCTGCTGTTCTGAGGCCAAAAGGATGGATACTCTGTCTTGTGGTAGGGCAAATAACCACCTTTTGGCAATCCTGTTAAGAGATTCAGTTACCAAACTGGAAGGCCCATGTAAACTTAAGCCTCAAGCAATCTGGACATATGTTACCTTCTTCTATAATAAAAGCAATGCTGATTTTTTCCCCCTAAATGTATCAAGTCCAGAGGGTAGCCCCTCTTGCTATGTAATGCAAGAAAGAAACAGACTTCTGGGAATGGGAAAGTGACTGCTTCATTTTCTTTTGTAGGGGCTCTCCTTGCAAAATTCAAATGAAGGCTGGATATTTTTTGCTCTTCAGTGACAGGCTACCATCTGAGTAATGGTAATTAAATACCACAACAAGGAATGGTGAGATACTTCTATTCAAGGCTCCTTGCAGACCTACCAGAAGCTTGGTGATGATGTCCTCCCCAGAACTGTCTTCTTGCAGAGGGCAGATGGTGTGGATGAAGGGTAGGAAGGTGTCTGTGTAGTCAAACAGGTAGAGGTATAGCAGGCCGAGTCTGGGGGAACTCTTGAGGGCATACAGCAGGAACAAGGACCTGCCTGGGTTCACGGCCTGCAGAGGACGAGGTGCGTGCAGGGCCACATTACAACCATGGTGGCCAGCTCCCCACCCAGGCTCCTGCCGTAATCTCACGCCCTTTGTCATTAGCCTTTTTATGCATGGTTTGCACAAACAAACAATGAATGAATGGCAAGAAGAGGCCACGTAATCAATCGTTGGGCTTCATTACATAAAGATCCAGTCTCTTTCCAGGGCTTGAGGCTAGGGGGAGAGGTGAAGAGAAGCTTACTCACAGGCACAGCTAAAAGAACACAGTGTTTTTGGAGAGCAATTTCGAAAAATGTGCCAGTCTTAAAAGTGTTCGATTTAACCAATCTATTAGTGGGCACCACTTAATAAAAATAATCTGAAACACAGAAGCCTTTATGCACAAGATGTTTTGTGTTGCATGGTGTGTGACACAGAAGACATGAGATCTGGTGCCTATGTAATGAAGCCACAATAGATATTTAGCACAGAATTCACATAGCTACTGAAAAATGAAATGAATAGGAGAAGCTCTTGATAATGCTCATATTATAATGTTTGGTGAAAAAAAAAAAAGATTCTAAGACGTGTAGCAATCTGACTGCAACAGGGTCTGTGCCATGCAAGCAAGGCCTCCTTCAGGGGTGAGAGGCACTTACTAGAGGAACACCTGGCTCCCAATGGATGCCATTATATATTCATTCCTATTTGTGGAATGAATATATAAACAACTGTTTAAACTATGTCTAGAAAATTATCTAGAAGAATAGAGAGCAAACTGCAATTCTAACTGTTTGAATGTAATGGGGATTTATGGGCAATTGATTTTTACTTTCCTTGCTTTTGTTAATTTTGCTAAAATGAGTATTTATATTTTTCCTGATTGTAAGAGTAACTTTAAAATGATTCAACTCGATGTCACTAAGCATCAAAAGAAAGGGAGAGGGGCAAAAGATGGGAATGGCCACTTCACCAAAGAAGATAAAAGGATGGTGAATCAGCACATGAAAAGATGCTCAGTATCACCAGGTCTTAGGGGCTCCAGATCAGCTCTGGGCTATGCCACTGCACCCACACTAGAGAGGAAGGGGAGGGAAGGAGGGCTTGCTTGCAAAGGCGCAGGAGGCAACTTTGGGGAGTGATGGGTATAATGTTCACTACCTTGACTGTGGGGATGGTTCCACAGGTGGGTGCATATGTCAAAATTTATCAAATTACACACTTTAAATATGTGTATGTCAATGATAGCTCAACAAAACTGTTCAAATGTTCAACTTATTTGGTCCTACTAATGGCTTACTATGAAAATTTTTTGAGGGTGATAATGGTTACATTTAAGAAAAGAGTTCTTCTCTTTAGAGATTCATACTGAAGTATTTAGGGGTGGAATAATACAATGTTTGGATATGCTTTAATATAACCCCATGGATTGGGAGTATAGAGAGTGGGTGGAGGGGTACAGTTCAAATGAGATGGCCAGAGCCAATACTCACTGAAGTCGGTGTGAGTACACTCTTCCCTCTATTTATGTATATATCTGAATTGTTCTACAGTAAAAAGGTCCAACTTGTAAGATGGATGATTCCAGGTCTGGGGCAGGGATGGGACAAGAGTAACTTAACATCTTGTCCCACAAGAAGAGAAAGTATCAAAGACTAATAAATAGATAGCAGTGTTGTACTATTATCCTGCCTTGGTGTATGTGTGAAATTTTCCATAGTACACTTAAAAAAATGTAATTTCCAAAAGCATCTTTGTATCCTAAGATAGGCGAGACCTGGACATATGGGAGCAGTCAGCTCTTCATTCTAAAGCAGTGTTTCCCAATCTTTTTTCCACTGCCACCCCTTAAGGAGCCGTTTAAAGATATTTTTTACATAATTTCTCCCCTACCCCATGAGGTGTCAACAGCAGAGATACACTGTGTATCTGCTGTGTGCAGTGGTCTTCTGGAGGGCCACAAATCACTGTAACGCTTAAGACTTTTTCACCCCCAAGAACCAGTGCCTCAGGCTGATACTGATTTTGTTGAGTGTGTGTGCTCCCAATGAACACGGGTCCCAGAAATAAAGTCTGACACCGCCCTCCGCACCATGGCCAGTGCTAGAGGAATGGAGGTGGCCAGGTCGCCTGGGTGTGAGGCTGGGGCTGCTGGGAGTGCTGAGTCAAGTGTCCCAACTCCTGGCTGCTTTCTTTCGGGCAAGTAGGAAAAACCAACAGCCAAGTGAGGTGATGAGGATGACAGTGGGGAGCTGTCTCGTTTCCGTCTGATGAGAACAGGGGCACTCAGGGGGAGTGGCACTGGGACACAATGGTTGGAGGAATCATCACATGGCCTTGCAGCTAAATCCTCAAATGGCGCCACTTGGGGATGGGCAGCTAGCACAGAAGATCTGAAGGGGCAGACTGATAAGATCCTGTTTGCTTTTACACCAGGACCAGGATTAGGTCCCCACTCAGTAATTACTTTTACGTATTTTAAATAGAAGGTCATTGCTGGATATGTGACTCAAAAATGTCCTGCCAGATATTAAAACCCACTGCAGAACTAATATTGGATACAACAAGTCCACCGTTTGACTGCATGAATTAGAAATTAGTGATAAAAGAGAAGCAGGGATATTTCAAAATTCAAAAACAAAGAATGACAATAACACAGAAACAACAAGCCATCCACCTTAGGACCTCCCTGCCCATTCTTCAAAACTTTTGGAACTAGTTTGTTTAGTTGGGAAGTAATACATGTACATTGTAAGCTTTTTTTCCAATGGCACAGAAATGTACTAAGTGACAAATAAAATTCTCGTTCCCATCCAAGTCTCGATCCCTAGCAGAAACCATTGTTAACAGCTTGTGTATCCTTCCAGAAATAGTCTATGCATATGCCAACATAGATACACACAAATGTCTATATTTTCCAAAATGCTTTTCTTTATTTTCAGTTAACTGTACAACTCAGGCATCCTTCCTTATTAGCACACACATCTTTGTAACGGTTACATGTATGGATGTGCCGTATTTATTTAAGCTGTTCTAATGACAGGCACTTGGCTGGTTTTCCATGAGCTGCTATTACCAATGATGCTGCAGCAAATATCATGTTTAATGACTTTTTTTTTGTTTGTTTAATGACTTTTTGTGGCACAAACATTCAGCTCTCACTATGACTCCATGAAGTCATTAACCGAGAAGGAAGCAGGCATCACGAGACCTGGGTACTTGCTGGTGACCCCACGGCCAGTGTGTCCTGAGGGAGCCTGGCGAGGAGCTCAGGCAGTCAGGCTCCTGAGCTCTGCTCTGATCAGCGTGCTATGCTGCCTATGTTCTAAATGCAAAGCGGTGAAATTGTGGATCAGAGACTAGTTGCAGTTTAAGTTTTAACAGTTCATGGTGAACTGCTCTCCAAAGAGAATGCACCAATTTATGATCAGCAAAACAGGAGTGCCTCTTTCATCATCTCATTTTCATCCTTGACAGTGACATGGGAGAAAACAATGAAATCTGATTGGCTTAGTCTGAGCTTCTTTTATTATGAGTGGGCATTTTTTCCCATTAACTTAATGGTTATTCATATTTATTTTTCTCTATGGTGTGTTTTTTTTGGGGTGTATGTCAGTACATTCCAGATACTGTATAACAAATTAAAAAAATACAGTATTTGTTCCACTGTACAGGGGTTGCCAAATCCTCTCTGTGAAGGAGGACCAGCTGGTACAGTGATGTTGGAGAACAATTTATCAATGTCTAGTAAAGTTGAAGATGCGCATAGCTTGTAACTAGTAATCCCATTCCTCAGTATGTACCATGGACAAGCTCTTGTATAGGAGTGTTAAGAACTTCCAAAGGATGCCCAGAGATGCTCTGCTTCTAACAGCAAAAATGGAAACAATCTCAGTGTTTCATCAACGGGAAACTGCATAACTCATCACATACTTGTGCAAAGCAATACTGCACAGAAGGAAAATGCATGAATGGAGCCAAAGACAGCAAAGCTACGTGCAGAGGAGATGCTCCATTTATGTCTCTTACATTAAGGTTAAAAACCTGTGAAACAACGCTCCTAGTGCTTTCATCTACATACCCATAATACCAGGGGGAAAACTGCCCAGGAAGGATACAGGTCCAGCTGCAGAGGGATGGCAGCTATAGCAAGGGGAAGTGGGGGCTTCAATTGTGTCTGTCATTTTTTTTAGGCAGGGGGCATGCAGAAGATTGAAATGGTGTTCTCTATCCTTTCTTTAATTAAAAAAAAGATCAAAAGAGTTCACCTTATATTCCCAGAGATTTTGTGGGGGCTTCACACCCAGAGCTTTAACACGCTCCAGTTCCATGAGGATGGCCTTTCGGTGGCTGTGATTTTCTATGGTATATGGTGCCCTTGAAAATTCTTCCTCAGTCAAAGTTAAAAGCAACCTGGAGGGGGAAGGCAATAGAGGGAGATTTATTTTGAGATTATATACTGGAAGCACCTTTCCGTAAAGTTCTATCTTACCAACAAAAGTATTTTAGACTTGAGGTTAAAGTAAAACACTCAGTAATGAAATAACATTAATAACAGCACACAACTGAAGGCTAGCTGCCAATGACCATCTGAAAATACTTCTGTAAGTCATCTCTGCATCATTTAAGAATTCTGTAGGGTAGGTGGCATTATGACCATTTTGTGGATGAGAAAACTGGCTTAGAGAAATAAAGTGACTCAACCAAGGCATACCGAGGTCTGTTTTGCTCTTAACCTTTGATTGTTCAGCTATCCACTCTGGCCTCACATATTATAGGCTCTTCTTTTTTAATGTGTGACTACAGAAAAAATTGGAAAGAAACCCAATTAAACATTGTAACATGTTTTTTCTTGTAGTTCTTTCTGGGTAGAAATTTAATAAAATTAATTGCAGGTCCCTCATCTGTTCCCCTTCATGAGAAAACACCACCACAGTGATTAAGCCTTAAAAACATTCCTGAGCATGAGCAGATGCGAGACTGGCAGGCACAGAAAACCACGGATGGAGGAGGGTAAACCAATGTCCTTTGGTGGGTAATTGGGTGATATTTATTAAAATTGTAAAAGTTTATTCCCTTTCACCCAGCAGTTCCAGCTTTAGGAATTTAACCTCTGGAAGGAAGATAATTTTGCAAAGATATTAGTCAGGTAGACATTTTTTTTTTAAACCACAATTTGGAACTGGGGAGGGAGTGCTAATTCTTACAAAAAAACAGGTAATTAAAGTGGGAGCATTTCATTTCCCCAAAGGAGAATCAAATGCTGCAAGCTCAGTTCAGGGAAAACATGACTAGGGTGGGAGGCAGGACAGTGAAAAAGCCCAGCAGTGAGCAGACCATACGTCTGAAACAAACAATTTAGAGGGGGGCTGCCCTTGGCACTGTGTGGTGTTCTAAGTAACGTCCCTACACAGGGAGGAAGGGACTCCAATGAAGATGGACAATGTAGATGTGGAAGGGTGAAGGGGACTTAGGGATGGGAGAAGGAGGTACCCCCATTACTTGCACCCAGCTATTTGTGAGTTCCTTGTACCAGGGCATGTGCTATGGTGTTGTCTGGAATTGTCTGGAACAGGAAAAAGGAAACAACATAAATGTATTGGTGGAGACTGATTAAATAGTCAGACACAGACACACACACACATACACAGACACACACGTACATATACATAAAAATATAGGTCCATTTAGTACAATTGTGTTTTCAGTTTACACAAATAAATAATACACATTTATGTGTATGTCTGTATAAGTATTAAAAAAAATCTAGAAAGATGTCTGGAAAGATGATAATAGCAGTTTTCTCTGAAGAGAAAAATTAGGAGGGTGTTTTACTTTCAATATCCTACAGTTCTACTTGATTATTTTTAATAACTAATAAATATACACTACTTTTATAATCAAGAGGCAAAAAACAAATTAAAATGTCAATACCATAAATGGTAGAGCTTCTCTGGAAAAAATTTGACAGTTGCTCAAAAAGTTACACAAGAGAGTTTCTAGCAATTACACTCCAAGAGAGACATTGTGAAATGTCTACACAAAGCCCAGACACAAAGAATCATGGCAGAGTTTTTCATAGTAACCCCCAATTGTCTGTCAACTGAAGAATGGATAACTGAGATGTGGTCTATCTGTACACTGAAGTATTCAGCCATAAAAATGAATGAAGCATTGATACATATCACAACTTGTATGAGCCTCGAAAATATTATGCTAAGTGCAAAAGCCAGACATACAAGCTCTCACATATGATATGATATGATTCTGTTTATATGAAATACTCTGAATAGGCAAATCTATAGAGACAGAAAGTGGAATGGTGCTGGATGGTTGCCTGGGGCTGGGGAGGGTAGAAAGGACGACTGACTGCTAACGGAGTAAAAGCTTTCTTCTTGGGGTGTTGAAAATGTTCTAAAATTGTACTACGGTGATAGCTGCACCTATCTGTGAATAGATTAAAAACCACTGGTTGCACACTTTAAATGGGTAAATTTTGTGGTATATGGACTCTCTCTCAATAGAGTTATTTTTTTAAAAAGTCAATAATGTGTCTGAAGAGTTTGCTCCTCACCTTCCATTTACTCTCTCGGATAAAAACCTGTCTCTGTAGAGAGAAGCCCAAGGGCCCAGCTGCTCCAGCCAGAGGACAACTTCTTCCGCTGTCCATTTGGCCACAGCCTTGTGGACCAGGAGGTCATGCTCAGATTCCCTGCTGCTCCAGTGATACACAAGCAGGACCACCTGGGGAAAAGTGACAGGGACCTTAAGGCGCAGAAAGGTCAGAGATACCAGTTTCTAAATATGTTGAGTGTGGGGCAGGGAAAGGAAGAGGCTGAGCTCAACGGAAATGATGTCAAGTCTGTACACAAACCAGGGCAATGCCACCACCAAACAGAACTGGGGGGCTGTGGAGGGGTGAAGGGGATTTAATAATTCTTGGTGGGCTTGACTCTCTGATGACTGCCGGCTGGAGGCAATGGTGCCAGGAACCACGATTCAATAGCAGGGCACCTGGGAACACTGAACCCTTGACCCCAGCAACTTGGCCAACATACTGACTCATCTGCCTTTTGTATAGGAAAACTTGTAACATGTAGATTTTTGTAGCATACAACTTAAAAAAGAAAATAGTCTCTACATGAGAAGTTAGTAAAGTGCTACTATGCTCAAGACTATCAAGGCAAATGTGGTCTGGAATTCCAGGTCTAACACATTTCTGTCCCTGTTTCTTTGTCCCTAAGGTAGAAATAATAATGGGGATTACTGTATAGGTCATGCAAGAAAGGATGAAATGGGTATAGTGAACATTTACTGGGCTCTGCATATTATGCTATGTTAGTAAGCAGCATCCTTGAAGAGTCAATACAACCTAGCAGATTTCTGTGAACACAGTGAATCACCACATGCAGCTATGTCGCCAGTTATTGAGGTACACTTCAACAGAACTGACTTCAGTGGAACCTGTGGTGAGGAGGGAGACAGGGACACACAGTGATAAACTTACTGCCACGCCAGTTAAAGCTGTGAGCACTCCGGAGAAGAATCCCCCTCCTCTCTGCTGATTCACTCGGCCTGTGTTGGGAGCTAAAGGAACCTGATCATTCCCATACTTCTGAAAGGCGGCAAGACCCTGGAGTATGTCATTATCCTGCTGAATGTCTTCAAATCGCATTTTAATGGCATCAGGAAATAATTTTTCAATGGCATCCCTATGGAGAATAGGGAAAAAAAACCATGAGACAGTTGTTTAACTAAATACACTTATAATATTTAGAGGTCCAAATAAAACTAATAGTCAACATCTATTGGTATACAAATTCTCTAGATGAATGGACAAAAAGATCAGTTATGGCCCTGTTGGTAACAGTAAAAAATTAGAAACAAGTTACATGTCCACTGATGGAGGAACAGCCTAATAAAACATGGTATATTCATATAATGGAACACTACATAATTTAAAAATGAATTTACTGGATATCACTGTGCATCAATATGGATAAATTTATGACATATATATTGTTGAATGGAACAGTAAACTGTAGAACCATACAGATAGTACAACACTGATGTAAGAAAATATTTGTGCTTTTTATTGGCACATATTATGTATAAAACTATTTTTAAAAATCTGAAAGAAATCACAACTAAGTCATAACTGAAATTACTCTGGGGATAAGGAAGGAAGGATTCTAAGATGGGGAAGGAAAAGTCAAAGGGGTCTATAGCTTTAACAAATTTTTTAAAAAGAACATTTATTCTAATCTTTTAAGAAGAATATAAACTAATGAACATATGTTAAGTATTGCTTATGTTATTAAAAATTAATTCGTAAAAAGGAAAAAAGTGAAGTTCACTATTAAGAAAAAGGTCAGTCATACTATATGGCTGTTATCATTTTCAATTACACACAGGGACCCCTCCTTCAATTTAAGATTAACCGTCAGGGAAGCCAAGGCTGACAGGTCAGAGCAAAGTGTTTGTAAAAACATCTCCTGTCAAAAAGAGAATGTTGGGGTTAATGTTTTCATGGAACTTTCTGGTACTCTGGTGATACCAAGAAGACAAGAGTAGAGGACACAAGGCTTTTAAACTCAAAGGCCTCACAAGTACCTTAGGAATGAAACAGAAAAGAACCCGCTATCTGTATGGTCTTGCCATTTGTTTGTGACACTATCCACGAGAAAACCATCTCTATCAATGTGACAACTGAAACAGAGTTTAGTCAAAGACGATGAAATCAGCATCAAACCTGTTGCTCAGAACTAGAGTTATGCCATTTTCCCTGTCAGACCTGGCACGTTCCCAGGGAATACAAACCAATGAAAAGTATGATATGACAAAGGATCATGAGCAAAGGTCTGATAACCAGAATTTCTTTCTTTCTTTCGCAATAAACAATAAACAAAGCCCAGCCATGTGTGAGGAAGGGAGCCTGGGTTTTTGGGTCCTTGGGCTCCCTGACTCACATTCCAGCAGATCCAGAATGACAGCGGTGCAGGTGGACTCTGTGCCTCCAGCCTTTCCAAACAGGGCTGATCCTCTGAAGAAAAAACACCCTAAACAAGCTGTATACACTACCCATGTGGACAAAGCATTACCTGAGGAGAATATTGACTTTGGGGAAACCTTCCCATTTTTCTCTGCATTCTGGACACTCTGTTTTCTTCGAAGAAGCCCACCATAAAGCTAGGCAGTGCCGGCAGAAGCTATGCCCACAGTTCAAGGTGGTGGGGTTAACAAGGATGTCGTAACAGCAGTGGCAAGAAAATTCGCTAACAGAAATCTGAGGGCTGGTGCTCTGGAGAGGATCATCTTTCGCAAGGGGCATCATGCTCACATCATTTTGCTGAGATTCCTCCATCTCTTATGAAATTCGGGGATCCACACGCACAGGAAATTTCAGACTTAGAAAACTGCTGCAAAGCATTATTAAAGCTAGAAAAAAAAGACAACAGAAATAGGACAAAGAGTTTAGTAGGTGTTTGAGATTACTGTCATTCTCTTAAAGCTGACTTTTAAATGTAGTAAGTTTGATTTCTAAAGATTCACGTTTCATAAGTCAAATAAACATCATTGAATTTCTTTCTGGCCTATATGTCATACTTCTGAAAATTAGGTGAAGCAAAGCAGTGTAGTGTAAAGTTCAGTGGATGTGGGGTGGGGGTGTATGGAGAATTTTAGATCCTTCTCTTTCCACTAATTTCCTTTGAAAATGTAATTTCTCTGGCCTTGGTTTTTTTAATTAAGTTTCTGAAGTCCTTCGACTATGAATGATTTTAAATAAACCAGTTTCTTGGCACAGTAAAATGTCTGGAGTTGGCAATAACAGATGTACTTCATGTAAATAACACATTTTATCCACACAAATCTGCCTTCCCATTAGATATTTATTTTATAAACATTCGATTTCAGAGGCTCCCACAGGAACAAGCAGTAACAGGAAGTGAGTGGAACCTCACTTTCTGAGGTGCCCTATGCCCGGCTAATTCTCTCTGGCTAAATATACCCTTCCCCCAAATCAACCCAAACATCCTTATCATGTCCTCTGGATCTGGCCAATTTGGTGCCCCAGAAGCATGCTAATGCCACTAATATGCATATAGCAGAGGACCGTTCTCTGCTCATTCTTCTCTGGGTCTTAGATTTTTTATTGAGAGGCAATATGATGGAGAATACCATGGAGTTAGATCTCAAGTCTCCAACTCACTAACTAGCTCTGTGACTATGTGTAAGATACTCGAGCTCTCTGTTACTTGTTTCCTCAACAGTGGAATAGTGGTAACTGCATGAAAGGTCTCAAGGCTCCTTGTGAGGATTAGAATCAGTGAGAGTGGTGAGAATGGTGTATGGTATAATAGGGGCTCAAGAAATGATCAATTATACTATTCCTGCTATTGTAGAGGGAAAGAATGTCTATCTCTCGATCACCTGTGCTGCCTCATGTTTTACCCTTTGCAGGCACAGTACTTAAGAACACAGGTCTCAGGGCTGGACTGCCTATGTTCTTACCCAACCTCTGCCATTTCCAAGATGTGGTATGTGGACTTCTTTGATTCTTGGCTTTCTCATGTATAAATGGGGATGGTAATAGCATTTATCCCATTGGGAGGTCTTCAGAATTAAATAAGAGAATGCAAATAAAGTGCCTTGTACAAAGCCCAGCACCTGGTAAGGAAACCATAAATGATGGCAATTTACCCAACTTTCCAATGTAGCAATGAGAATTTTATCACCTTTTCTAGGGTTGAAAATTTTACAGACAGCATGATAACAATATATTTTAAATAAGCAAATCTATAAACAACGACTGGAAGAAAATACAGTGAAGTATTAATAATGGGTGTGTTAGATGGGGAGGGTCATGATTGTTTTGGTTTTCTGTATTTACCAAGTTGTTCTTAATGAAAATGTACCATGATATCTAAATTGAAAAAACATATATAAAACTCAAAAAAAAGATTGCATTCTTTTTGGCCCAATACTGGTGAGAGATTTTCAAATCAGAGAAAAAAGACAACTAAATTTTAATCTCAATGTTAAAGTGGAACAGAGGTTCCTCATCCACTACCAAAAAGATAATTAGGTAGAAAAGTGAAAATTGAAAAGATTAAACATAAGTTAAATACAAGTTTTAAAATTATATAATGAAGTTAATACAGTTATTCACAATAACAGATGATAGTAAAGAGGGAAGCAACCTTTTGTACAGGCCCGTAAATAACGGTCCTTTTTGGAAGATAGAGTCTAAACATTCTTAAAGACAAATTCTGAACTGTTTCTGATAAGCAATCATTACTGCTCATTATCTGTATGTCTAGGAACATTAAAAATTTTCTAAGTACTTTCCTTTGGGCAGACTCTTCAAATTGCTAGGGAAGTGGGAGATCTTATTTTATAGGTTTTTGGAAAAAGGAGTCAATTTGATAAAGTAGTTCCTTTATTTACCTAATACTGATTAAACCAATACCATGTGGACAGCCTTATCCCAGGAAATAATGATCAAACCATTGCTACTTACTGAGCATCTCCCATGAGCTGGGCACTGGGTAGGAACTGCAGGTACGTTCATGATCACATCTGGATTCAGGGTCAGGACAGACACTGAAACTTCCGGGGAGGGCTGTGCCTGGGCCAGGAGATGGGTCTGATTTGGGTGCAGCAGCTCACGGGAGCATCAAGTGACCCAGGCGATACAGGTCTGATAGAGGGTCCTACCTGTCTGGTTAATGAGAAGGGGGCTGACAGGCATATACAGAGGTCTGAGAAGCAGTGAGTCCAGCAAAGCTGTGCTTGAGGATGGTAAGTCTCATCAGGAAGGAGGGCGAGGCTGGAACAATTTGGAAGTGAGGTGTTATCACTTGTGGGACAAAGAGAGCAACAATCTACCTGATGGGGAGGTAGCAATTAACCTGAGAGATTATCAAGATAACAATTCATGAGCTTTCATAACCAGGGAGAAAGAATGATTAAAGATGCTGGCAGGGTTTCAGAACAAGGGGAGAAGAATGGTACTTCTGATAAAAATGGGTCCCTATAAACCAATGGGGCCAACCTTGGAAAGAGGGTTAGTTGAATTTTAGAAAAAGTGAGTTTAACGTGGTGAGACTTCCAAGTAGAATCATCTAGTGAGCAGCTAGAGATATAAAACTGTAGTTGGGAGTTGAGAATGAAGCCAAGTGTATGGATTTCAGAGGAATGACAGTGTGTATTTAAATTAATTTCTCACAAATTACCCTTTGAAAGTTAGAAGGTACCAGTAGTTCCTAAAATCACCAGATATTGGAATTTATTGCTCATGAGAGAAAACACATCACACACCAACATCAAAACTACATTTTATAAAGTCCTATTTTGAAAAACTGAGGTGACCACCAATTCTGTTTTATAACTGTGTTTAACAAACTAGAAACTGCATGGACATTGGTTTATTTTAGGAATTTTTTGCCACTTTCATTTTGCTCTAAATTCAGGAGTGGACACTCACAGAGAAAGAATACACATCTTAACTAAATTCAGTTGCTCTCTTCTGCTATTTCTGTCTTTATGCATTTGGGTTATTTCCATTAAAGCAAGCTGTACTTTTAGATGAGGAAAAGGGCCTCTGCTAAAATCCAGCCCAGACACTCAAGTTCCAAGCTGTGGAGTTCAGACTTGGGTAAACATACCCTCCACACTGGCAATGAATAAAAGCCTCTTTGAGAAGGCCCATTTAAGGATGTTTATAGCTCTTTTCTACAAACTTGGCCCACTCAGCAGCAGGTTGGAGCTGTGAGGTTTGCAGGATTTTTCCAAGTTCCTTCACAAGTAAGTGTATGTTAGAACATCCCTGTAGCCTATTGTTCCTTGCTCCTGACTCAAAGGCACCAGAGAAATGACTGTATATACTGAAATTAATTTCTCACAAATGAGCTTTGTAAAATTAGAATGCATCAGAAGCTCCTAGCTTACTAGATCTGGAGGGGAAGTGGTTACCACTTCAGTGGTTAGTACTGGGGGAGGATCATTTCATTCCCACCTTCAATGCCCCCATTCACATGGTTATACTGTGGTTTATGTTTAAGAATCACATACATTACAAGTGATAACTACCTAGTAAAACTAAGGGGAAGAATGCCTGAATTTGGAGAAGTCTGCAACACTACAGAGACAAATGTAAAATGACAGGTTAAACACTGCAGTATTGCAGAGTTCAGCAAAGCCTCTGGGGGCTGAGTCACTCTCAAGAGCTGTGGTTTCTGAAGAACAAGTTGGGTCTTCAGCTAATGTCTGCAGAGGTGCTTTAAGAGATCTGTGTATGTTCTGAAATTACACACCAAGCTTGTTTTATGAGTATGAGCATGTAATATGAGCATTTTCCTGAAGGACACTCATAGTTTCTATTAGGTTCTCAAAGGGGACCAAGACCAAAATAAGGTTAAGAACTATTAGTTTATCCGTGGGGATAAAGCAATTGCTAGTGTGTACAGCCCTCTACGCTGGACAGTGGTTATAATGAACCCGGGTGACCTTCTGCAGTGACTCGGCATTACTGCCATGGGCATCCACCCTCAGTGTCCTGCAACAGTCTTGACACTGGCTGCCACCACTCCACTGTGGCAACATCTGGCCTTCAGGCAGCTTTCACATGGTGTTCCTCTCTCTCTCCCTCTCCTCCATGCTCTTTCCTCCTCCTCCTTTTCTGTCTCTTTCTTCCTATTAAAATTGGAACCAGCATAAAAAAAAAATCTGACTTCACATAAAAATCCAGATTCCTGGCTTCTGTTGAAAAAATCAGGAGATCTGGCAACACTGGGCTCTCATTCTGCATGGGACAAGAATCAGCTCAAGCTGAGTAACTCAGCAGCTGCCCCCTTCAGATAGGTTTGCCCACTCTGGTTTGCTACAGCGCTCCCTGATCTGTTTTCACTTCTGGTTTTTGCCCGACCCCTGGGGGTATTTGTGTTTTCATGACCTGCCCCATAGGTAATGCCTTCAGAATAATAATATTTCAAGTATGATGCTTCTAGGTTAACTGGCCATAGGTTAGTTAGCTTTTGGAGTTCTATTAGCATAGACTCCATAGACTCTATCAGCATTAGAACACAGGTAAACTCTGGCATAGAAGAAGTGCTAGACAGTTTTCCTGTCTCTTGATCTGCCGTCAGGCTGTCACTCATCTTTGCTGAGAGAGTGAATGCCTTTGAGGTCTTCCACCAAGTTTTCTAAATTACTGCTTCTATTCTGCTTTAGACTCAGAGGCCAGATACCCCTACTTAGCTACGTGTGAAAGCCTTTGGATGAACCCAAGGGCAGGACCAAGTCTGGAAATACTGTCAGCTTTATTCTCATCATATCTCCAGAGATCTAGGTCAAAATGAATGGGCTGAGAGTTTGGGAGCTCTTTTATGAATCAAGCATTTCATGCAAGGCCTTTAAGACACTTATCTTAGCTTTCTTGAGGTATTTACTTCCTGGTTCTGAGAGACAGTACAATACACTTGTTTTAAAATTAGAAGACAGGTTCTGAGTTCACTCTTCCTGAGCCATGAGATTATGGGCAAAGTTATTTCCTCTGCAAGTCTCACATCAGCATGTGTTAAAGAATGGGGCTACTCCTGCCCACCATGAGGCTGTCCTGAGCATTAGAACACTGGTAAGCTCTGACGTAGAAGTGCTGGATAGATGTGGTCCCTTCTTCCACATTTTGTTGCTGGTGAGTTTCCCAATCCATACAAGGGAGGGACCCCCAAAACTGTTCTCAGGCTCCTGCCATACAATCAACAACTTGTCCTACCACTTCACCCACGTAACTTGTAAAACTCCTGGACAGACATTATTTCCTGAGGAACACACCATTTCAGCATCAAGAAATGGTATAAAATCTTAGAAAGCACTAAAATGTAAAACATGACAGGAATACACATATATGAACAAACTATGTAGCTGACCTTTTCTAAAATGTTCATGAGTTTGGTCTGCTGGCACAATGGATAGGAAATAATCATCACAGTCTCTGATGACTTGGGCAATTCCAAGATGTCTATTGCCATAACCCTTCTACATTTTCCCAAAGGAATACCTGACATGGTATAGCTACCTGAGAAATCTGCGAAGAAAAAAAAAAAGGCTGGGACACAAAGAATCTCCCAGGAATTCTACATAACTTAAAGAACCTGGAATGCACTTGGCTATTCCTCCCTTGGATGGGAAGTTGTTTGTCTGACGGGGCCAAGGACTTATCTATGGATTTATTTAGAGGGTTACCATGCAGAGGAGGTGGTAGCACTATTGATATCTATTTGATTCTTTAGTCACCCAACTAACATTTAAGGAAGTCATTAAAAGAATTTTTACTGAGTTTATCAAAGAAGTACACTCATAACGAGTTTAATAAATTTTATAGCTTAGCTTGTACAGATCTCATTATGTAATGATATTTACTGCTTTAGAAATCATAATCTTTAAACCTCTTTGTTCCTTGGTATATAACTATGGTTCTACCTCTTTATTCAACAGTTATGATTAGAGTACATATCTAAAGCTTTAGGAATAATCCTTTGAAGGGCTAATTTATTAGGAGTCCAGCTTGAAAAATAAGATCTCAGTCATTTCTTAGCAAATATGTTCACTGAAAGGATAAAAAGATTTTGGCTTTATATAGCCTCTAATTAGGTCTTTTCTTCTCATTACATATTGCCTCAATAACAGAGAATAGTGACAACTGCTGATATTTCCTGACAGAGAATAGTGATAACTGCTGATATTTCCTGAGCCCTTATAATGCGAAAGGGACAACAATCCTGTGGGAAAATTATTTCTATTATCTCCATACAGATGAGAAAATGGGGTCCTAATTAATATAGGGCAGAGCCAGTTTTAAATCATGATCTGACTAATGCCTGTCCTCCTAACACTACATTATCCCAGTGAGGTCATCAATAGCAGTTGCTAACTCAAAGGACTGCTTTGCTCCTTTGTCACTGAGGCCACATCAGTGAGCTGCTACTGCCAAGCAGAGGGATCCAAACTAGAGGAAACAAACTAGAATTTGACAGCACTGCATTTTGGAACATGAACTCCAGTTTGTGGCTGTTAAGGTGAACATGCTGTTCCATGAGATAAATAAGCAGGAACATTCACAATATAAATAGGGGTGAAAGTGGTTGGGAGCACCCCTATTTCTGGTACCCCAGGTCCACCTCTAGGGATACCACTGTAAACACTGGCAGGCTACTAGAGACATTGTTAACTGTCCAAAGAGTGACCATGCATTCCTAGTGACTATGCAATAAAAAGAAATGTGCCCAAACGTAAAGAAGGCAAGGGTCAGAAATGGAAATACACAGAGAACATTATGTGCATTCTTGCAGGTGGCAGAAACTGGTTTTCACACATACAGGAGAAACATTTCCAGGTCCTTTCCTTGTAAGATCTGGTGCATTTCTAACTCCAAACAGACAGATGTGTTTTCTGGACAGTGTCAGAAATCGCCAGGACAAAGCTCCTTGGATGTTGACTTGCTGCCTGAACTTTGAGGCCTTGTGATTTACAGCTTGCGAGTGGTGTTTGACAAGATGAGAGTACACTTGAGAAGGGTGTCCTGGCTTTTTAGAGACTGTCCTTGTATTTCTGTTATGTGGCATATATTCAGTGACCTGTCCTATATGAAACACTGAAATGCCCAATAACTCAGACAGTGATCAAGAACTACTGGTGGTTACCAGTAACCCATACCATAACTGTCAGTTTTTAAACTATTCTGCTATGATTCACCTAAAACTGAAGTATCCTTTTCAGTTTAGCTTCCTCTTATACTTTTTGCACACTACTGGTGGAGTAGTTTTCCCCTAACCAAATCCTGGGCTCTTTGAGGTCAGGAACCATGCCATAGAATTGTAACATCATATGTGAGAGTAGCTGGCACAAAGCTGGCACTAAGATGAGAAAATGGGGTCCTAATTAATGTAGGGCAGAGCCAGGTTTTAAATCATGATCTGACCAAAGCCTGTCCTCGTAATGCTACATTATTCCAGTAAGGTCATCAAAGGCAGTTGTTTGTTCAAAGGACTGCTTCAGGACCCCATTTTTAATCTATTTGTAGATGAAAATCAAATCAACAAATATCACAGTAATTTCTTAGAACCTCCATCAGAATCACCTGGACAGTCTGGTGAACCTGAAAAAGGATATCCTAGAGAGAGGCCCAGGAATGTACATTTTAAATAAGCCCCTCAGGAGACTCAGGAACTTGGAACTAGAGAGATCTTACATGCAAATAAACACTCATATAAATAAACATGTTTCAGACAAGATATGGGAGAGGTGTGAACAAAATAAAGTTTAAAACTTCTTTCCAATGCCCCAAATCATCTTTCTGGGGCAGAATTCTGATCAAGCCCTTCCTTTGCTCAAAACCTTCCTATGGGAAATTAAAACCCAGTTATAAGCTTGTTGAGAATCTTTATGGCCCGCTAACAATCAAAACAACTTTTTAAACAGGAGCCTAATCTGGAGCAGGAATGACTGAGTTCAAATCCCAGCTATACCAATTACTAGTTATGTGACCCCAGGCTTATTATTTCACGACTCTGCCTCAGTTTCCTCATCTGTAAAATGGGGACACTAATTGTATCTTCGTGAAAGGGTTGATAGGATTAAATAAATGAATATACACACAGCACTCAGAATAGTGCCTGGCACATAGTATGAGCAAAAACGTTAGCTATTATTATCATTGTGATTATCCCCTACTACTCATCTACTCAGACACTACACTCTAGTTGTCATCTATTAATTCCTGTTGCTTGGGCATTTCCCAATACCACACTGTTTCCTCTGCTGTAACGCACAATTTCTAGGTCAAAAGTGCCCAAGTGATAAGATCCAAACCAACTGTCACTTTAGTCTTCAATGACTCCCCCCACGTATTAATCTTTCCTGCCTTTGTGCATTAGTGTCATCTTTATCTGTGCATATTTCATCATCTCTTAAACTACAATTTCCCTGGAGAGGCTCGTGTTGAAACAGTATGCTCTTAAGAATGAGAGAGACCTGGGTTCCAAACCAGGTCATATTTATCCTCCCAGAGCCTCATATTTCCAATTTATGAGTTCAGGATAATAATATTTACTTTGGAGGAGGTTTAAATAACCTATCCATAGATACTCAAAAAGATTCTACTGTATGGTTGATTGGATTATTAACATTATTATTAATAGTTGCATTTACTGAGTGCCAGCTATGTAAGCAGTGCCAGGGCCAAGCACACAAGCTTAAAAAAAAAATGCCCTGGAGGAGCAGTTTTTCCATCAAGTTTATGGAGACAGGCAGGGGAACGCAGAGTACATCACACACCCAGGCCGGCGGTTTACAAAACAGCCCGGACGAGAACAAACCAGACACCCAACCTACACGTGCACTCTGCGCCGGCTCAGGGGTGTGCCCAGAGAAAGAGCATAAACCTCTTTCCTATTGGCTTTTCAGAGCGTGACATAAAGACCACCCCCAAAGGACCGACCAATGGGCTTCAGCGGGGAGGTCCCAACGGCGACAGGTAAGGCATGACAGTGTCTGGGCTCTCACTTTTTCTTCTGCACCAAGTTGGGGGCCTGTCGCTGCGGGCACTGACCGGGCCGCCTCCTGTGCGGCTAAAGATCTCCAGTTAGACACAGCCTCTCATTTATCTTTTTTTTTTTTTTTTTTTTTTTTTTTTAGAGAAAACTTCCTTTTGCATAAGCTCAGATTTCTGAATGATGAGCTCGGAATCACAAGAGCAAAGTTCTATCTTACCCCCAGTGACTCTGGGGTTTTTCACTTTCCCCTTCCTGCACCTCCGTTACCCTACTTTCAAACGGGAGCCATCGTTCTGCCTCGGGGTGGAACAAGTGCCTAGCCAATTAGACCTGAAGCTCAGTCTGGTGTCTTCAGGAGACTCATCAATCCTGAAGCGCTGGCGCGGGCTGCGGCAGGCAGTCCTGGGGAGCGGGTGTCCCTTCGTCCATCTCCAAGGTGTGTGAAAGCGATGCCTCCTCACGCCCGCCCGGGGAAGATCCTGGGGCCACGGGCTCCGACCCAGACCTCCAAGGGACCCAGACGAGGCCCCGCGACCCGCCGTGCCGACGTGGGGCTCCCGGGAAGGGATGGGGAAGTTGGCCAAGCGGGGGTCGGCTCCCCGCAGCCAGGACTGGGGCTACTCAGGGACCCGGCCTGGGTGAGGAAAGCCCCAAGGACCTCCTGCGACTCACCCGCCACCCCATCCCCCCCCGAAATCGAGCCTCGGTTTCTCCCTTGTCATCCCTTGCTACCGCGCACCTTACCTCCCCGCTAGCTCCGACCGCTTACCTCCAGCTCCCTTGCGGAAGCAGGGGAGGAGGTGGCCACTTCACTTCCGGAAGTAGCCTTGAGCTAATTGCGGAGCGTGATGCTCCCGGCAAGCAACCATAGAGGAGAGGCCACACTCGCTTCCTAACCTCTCAACCCCGCGACCTCCCTCCTGCCTAGAGCGGCCACTCCCAGGCCAAGGACTTCGACGCATGCGTACTACCGCCGTCCCCGCCCCTTCCCCTTCGTGAACTGACTGGAGCCCTAAAGTTAAACCCCGAGGGCGAGGCGGGTGTTTGTAGTTACTCTGGGGTTCTTGTGTCTCGGTCTGGAGGAAATAATTACCCAAAAATTGAAATAATATTACAAGCCGGTACTGTACTCTCCACAGGTTCTTTTTTTTTGCCTTCATATTGTATGCACAAAATCACAGGACCATGGCTAAAGTTCCATTTGCAGTGTTAAGAAGAATTGGAGTTAAAATTAGTTTATCACCATTTTTTCCCCCAACTTGGGCCAGTGAGAATTCATGCAGGTTATGTTTTATATCGCTGACCTGGAGATGAAACTGATCACGTTGGATTACTTTTTTTTTTTCTATCAAATTGGCAAAAGAGAAGACTGGTAGTGTTCTGTGCTAGAGGAGGGAGTGTGTGAACTCATTTTCTGGAGGATAACGTGGCAATATGTGTCAGCATTTTTTTGTGAGTGTTATACACAACATAAGATTTAACCATTTCAACCATTTTTGAGTGTGTAGTTCAGTGGTATTAAGTACATTCACACTGTTGTCCAAACATCACTACCAGCCATCCCCAGGACTTTTTCATCTTCCCAAACTGAAATTACATGCCAATTTAATAACTTTCCGTGGCTCCTTGCCTTCAGCCTCTGTAACCATATTCTGCTTTCCAATTCTATGGATCTGACTACTCTAGGAATCATTACTGTGTTGTTTTTTTTGTGACGATTATTTCACTTAGCACAATATCCTCACTTGTAGCATGTGTCAGAATTTCTTTCCTTTTAAAAGATGAATAATACTCCATTGTATGTATGTACCACTTTTTGCTTACCCGTTCTTCTGTTAATGGACACTTGCTGCCACTGTTTGGCTGTTGTGAATAGTGCTGCTATGAACATGAATGTGCAAATACCTATTCAAGCCTATTTTCAATTCTTTTGGGTATATATCCAGAAGTGGAATTACTGCATTGTATAATTTTTATTTTTATATTTTAAGAACAACTATACTGTTTTCCACAGTGGCCATACTATTTTATATTCCTGCCAGCATGCACAAGTGTTCAGGTTTCTCACTGAATGGTGTGAAAGGGTAACTCGTTGTGGTTTTGATTTGTATTGGTGATGGTGAGCATCATTTCAAGTACTTATTGGCCATATATACATATATATCTTCTTTGGAGATTGGCCATTTGTATATCTTCTTTGGAGAAATGTTTATTCAAGTCCTTTGTTCATTTTTTAATTGGATTGTTTTTTGTTGTTGAGTTGTAGGAGTTCTTTATGTATTATGGATATTAACTTCTTACCAGATGTATGATTTGCAAATATTGTTTTCCATGGGTTGCCTTTTCACTTTGTTGATAATGTCCTTTAATGCACAATTGTTTTAAATTTTGATATAGTCTAATTCATCTATTTTTTTTCTCGTTTGTGCTTTTGGTGTCTATCCAGAAGAATCATTGCCAAACCCACTGTTATGAAGCTTTTGCCTTATGTTTTCTTGTAATGTTTTATAATTTTAGTTCTTACATTTAGGTGTTTTGTGATAGTTAATTTTAATAAAGTTACTTCTTATATAATGCAAGAGTCCAACTTCATTCTTTTGCATATGGATATTCAGTTTTCTCAGCACTATTATTGAAAAGACTATTCTTTTGAATGACCTGGCACCTTTGTCGCAATTCATCTGACGATATAGATGAGGCTTTCTTTGGTCTTCATGTTTTTCTTTATGGCAATACCACACTGTTTTGATTACTGTAGCTCTGAAGTAAGCTTTGGTATTTATTTAAATTATTTAAATTTTATTTCAATATAATTATTTATATACAAATTATTTATTTAAATGACTTAAAATTAAATTTAAGTGGCCGTTATATAGCCAGTACTTTATGTATTGACTTTTTAAGCTGAAACAAGACAGCAGAGAGACACTTAAAGCTTGAGGTTTGGCTACTTGTCATAGTGGTTTTTCCCCTTGCCATTGCATCTGAACTCTAAAATTCACTCTCTGTTGCTCACACTAGTAATAGTGGGCATAATTACCTAAGTATAAATTTCCATTTAATGAGGTAAGGAAAATGAACTTGTTGAGGGACCTGGTGGGGAAAATATGGCCTGACTTAAAACTTCCCTTTGGGAGAAAAATGACTATCTTCTTTTCAAAAAATATCAGTGGTTTGTATTCAGTATTTCTTTCAAAACTAAGAGGTGTGAATGTAGGGAAGTGTGACAGTAAGTCAGATGTTAATCATGTCTTACATGTATTTATACAGCACTTTACAATTCACATACATTATCACCACTTATCCTCAACCCTATTTAGTGGGTTAGGAAATTGGGATTTAGGAAGGTTGAATACATCCCCCACCTAATAAATGGCTGAGCTAGCCTTTGAAAGCAGGTCTTCCAACCAACTTCATAGACGGCTTTTGTGAATGACCAGTGTCAATTCACTCAGCCCATGGTTACTGAGTACCTACCACGTGTGAGCACTGTTGTAGGCTCTGGGGATCTACTGGCAAACCCAAACTAACATCAAAGTCGATTAGGTAAGACCTCATCTGTTTCTGTTTGCCATTCCCAGTGGCTAGCATAGTTGACAAGTCTCAGCTTTGCTTTCCCCATCGCCTAAATAACTCTCCCGCCCATTATTCTTACAGCAGCGTCCTGCTCTTTGTCTCCTGGCGATTACTGTGTTTCCGACTGGCAAGCTTGATTCCTGCCTGACTTTCCCCTCTTCCCCCAGGTTAAGCTCCAATGAGGCAGGGACCTTGTCTTTTCTGATCATCATTGTATTTCTATCCCTCTCAGAGTGCCTGGCGGCATCACAGGAACCCAGGAAACATGCCCCCACGTCCCTATCTCACAAGTTACACAATACATCTGGGACTCCGATCGCAAGTAGCTTCCTGTTCCCGTAAAGAGGGTTAAGAGCCCAGCCTTGGCCCCACCCCCGCCGGTGGCGCAGGCGCATGTGACCCGCGCCCGAGCGCGCTGTTTCCGGAAGTTGCTGCCTCGGTCTCTGCAGCTTCTGTTTCAGCTGCCGCCGGGGTCGCCGCGGAACTGTGCGACTAGAACGGCTGAGGCGTGCTCGGAAGGTGCCGGCGTTCCGGCCACTCTGCAGAATGGAGATAATCAGGAGCAGTGCGTGTCCGCTGTGCACCTCCCCGCGTCCCTCGGCGCCCCCTTACTCCGGCCTGCTAGGCCCAGACCACCGCCGGTCGGCTTGGCGGGGCCTGGGGTTCAGGAGTTTGCCTCCTCCCCCCAATTTAAGCCTGTGAACCTCCTCTTGAGGCCTTGTCTCTCTCTGCCCCGTGCAACCCTAGGAGCGTTGTCCTTCTGCCTGGGCACCCCCCAGGGCCTTGTTGCTATCTGGCCCGTGCATCCTCGGGGTCTGTCCCCTCCGGCCCACGCACCCCTCTGGGACTGAGGCTCCGTTCCGTGCATCCCTCCAGGACTTGTCTCCCCTCCCGAGGCCTCAGGATCACCTAGGCCCTTCTTCCCTCCCCCCAGGAGTTCGTGGGCAGAAAGCCAGGCCAGCGGTTCTGAGCCTCTTCTCGGTTTCTCCGCAGATTTTAAGGCTAATCTTCACAAAGTGTACCAGGCCATAGAGGAGGCCGACTTCTTCGCCATCGATGGGGAGTTTTCAGGTATCCTTGCTTGCAAGCTGGAGAGTAGTACCTTGAAGGGCGCAGCCAAGGCCCCTCCTGCCCCCCTGCCCCTGACTTCTACCTGCTGACCAGTGGGTTTGTGATTGTTGGAGTCCTGAGAGTTGCAGATAGAGGTTGTGGTGCTGCTTGTAACAGTTTCACATGCACGTGGCAGACAGCTCGAGGGTTAGGGTCAGGCTTTTTTGCGTGTGTGGTAAAATACACATAAATTTTACCATTTTAGCCACTTTTAAGTTCAGCAGCATTAGTACATTTCACATTGTTGTGCATCCATCTCCAAAACTTTGCATCTTCCCAAACCGAAACTACATAGCAATTGAACAGTGCCTCCCCATTCTTCCCTCCTCCCTGCCTCTTGTATCCGTTATTTCTCTCTATGAATTTGATCTCTAGGCATTTCCTATAAGTGGAATTACACAGTATTTTTCCTTTGTGATTGGTTTTAGGGTCAGCCTTATGCAAGTAAATGAGGGTATTTATTTATGCATTAGTGGAAGTGTGCATTGCCTCCCTTGGCATGGGTGTTATGTATGTGTAATACTTTACCAATACTTTTGAGTCTCAGGTTTTTTTTTTTCTTCCTTTGGATGAAAGATGAAATTGTTGAAGTCACTCTGAACAACTGGCTCCTTTTGGTGTAGATAGCCACTTTTGCTACCTAATTTTACACATTTAAAAAGCTTCAGCCCTTTCTAAAGGAATCCATCCTGAGGACATACTATCCTTGGCTTTAATCATGAAGTTTCTATTTCTAGTTGGAGTTAGTTCCCTGGGAAGCTGTGTTTTCATCAGAAATAATTTTCTCTTGACCTTTCAAAATACCTTTGTTATATAGGGGTTATTCCCAGCTGTTGACCAAGCCTGGTACTCTAACAATAGTATACTTCTGGATTTGTTGATGTCTGTTTATCCATTAATCCTTTTGAAAGCAGCAAAACGTATTCATTGTAGAGATTGTTTTCTTAAATTATTACTGTGATTTGAAATCTAGTTTAGACCCTTTAACTGCCCTTTCTTAAATTGAAACAGTCACATCTCTAAAGTAGACTAGCTTGGTGGCCTGTGAAATTAACGCTCACTTGGGAAAAATGAAGTAAGGAGCACTTCCAATTAATTCATAAGAATGTGAAATTAATAGAGCCATTGAATAGTTGACTGACATTTTCACATTAGCATTAAAACTTTTTTTTCTTAAAATGTAGGGATCAGTGATGGACCTTCGGTTACTGCATTGACAAATGGTTTTGACACTCCAGAAGAAAGGTATCAGAAGCTTAAAAAGGCAAGTGGGTGTGCTAGAAATAATCTTTTTTCCCCCATGCTGCTCTTTCTTATGTTGAATTGTAAATATAATTTAACCATTAAACTTGCACATTAACTTCTCCATCCCAGTTGTGAAATGATATGTTACTGATACTTAAAACAACAGCAAAAATAACTGTTTGCTGGAAAACATTTGGGGGAAGGTTTAGTGTTTTCATTGGTAATTTGATTAGAGGAAATAAAATATGGTGATTTTAGTCATTTGGAAATAGGCCTAATATGATGCTCTGGCTGGTGGATAGGTGCTGAATTGGGGAAAATATTTAAAAATGTATATAAATAAAAATGCTTCCAATACATAATCAGTAATTTGTTCTAATTGGAAGGATTCTACTGGAAGTCAAGTTGAGTGGTCAGAAAGCCCACCTAATTGAGAATGCTGTTGCTCACGTTGACTATGTAGCCCTGATTTGACAGGTGTTTTATTTCCCTTTTCCAGCATTCCATGGACTTTTTGCTGTTTCAGTTTGGCCTTTGCACTTTTAAATATGACTACACAGACGCAAAGTAGGTTGTTTTAACAAGTGGTGGGAACTCTTTTTGCATGGCATGATGTAACCCTCTAATTCTCCTTTTATCTCATTTTCCCCAGGTATGTAACAAAGTCATTTAACTTCTATGTTTTCCCAAAACCCTTCAATAGATCCTCACCAGATGTCAAGTTCGTTTGTCAGGTTAGTAGCATGTTTTTTTTTTTTTTCTTATGAATTGCTGATGAGGCAGTGTGGAAATGTGAAATACGATTTCTCCTTAAAATTTGGTTCTACCACTCTGGGCTTTGGGTAAATCGCTTCACCTCTCTGGCCTTCAGTTTTAGGGTTGTAAATTAATGGCACTTCTGAGTCCCCTTTACTTCAGAATGAATTAAGGAATAAGATGCGAGAGACAGATGGAAATCAGAACATGAGCTTTATTATTACTAAAGCTGAATTTGAGAACATGGTTTCCTAATGTGGCTCTTTTGGGGATTTTTTTTCTTTCTTTTTTTTTTTTTGGTTATTAATCTACAATTACATGAAGAACATTATGTTTACTAGGCTCTCCCCTTCACCAAGTCTCCCCCACAAACTCTTTTGAGGATTTTAAATATCTTACTCCTGATTTGAACCCCCAAATCAGGACCCACAGGGGAAGAGGCTTCTTCCCCTCCCATTCCCCTTGTACCCATCTACAAAGGTAGAGCTTTATGTTCTGGAAGAGCAGATTATGTGTGTATCCTGTCCAAAAGTAGAGGACCCAGAAAGGGCTAATCTATATATATACTCAGTTCCTTTTCCCAAACTCACCAATTGGGAAAGAGAGGGTAGAGAAAAAGACCACTGTCTCTTCCTGAGGAGGAGGGGGCTAACTTTATGAGCCAAGGTGAGAATACAGGGGGCTTCCTCTTTAGAATTTCTCCTTTAAAAGTGTTGCAGCTCACCTGGTAGACACAGAAAATATCAGCATTCCCTTTCTGCCCTCTTAGTAATCCGTTATAAAGGATAAGCAGAATGTGAGTAAGTGGTGTAGTGAATGGGTGTGTGATTGAAGATGAGTGTTAAGTCTTTTCTCCATTATAATCTTGTGCCCTCGCCTCCTCTCTCCTAGTAGCAATATTAGTTCATTTGCATCTTGCCACCTTTCCCTTCTCCTGCCTATAATTAGTAATACAGTTAACAAAAGCATGGAGTAGGCTTCTGAGCGATGGAGTCATGTCAAATTCTTTCTGTAATAAGGCAGGATATTAACAAGTGAAACTGAGTTAATCATATGCCTGGGGCTGGAGAGAAAAGGTGAAGCTAATTCTGGCCTTGTATCCTGTTTACTTAAATTACCAAATAAACCATCATTGATATTTCCTTTACCTTCTAGTCAGTTAAGTGCTATTTACCAATCACCTTAGTTTAGAGTACTTACTTAAACAGTATTTGTAGATTTTTGCCAAGACAAATAGGCCCAAAATAGCTTGGAAGTTTGTGTGGATATAATTTTCTAGCAGTCCTGGAGAAGACAGTTGCTTAAAGTGGGTTCATGGCTTTCGCCAGGGGTTAATCAAGCAAAAGCAAACATTGGCGATGAGACACTTGAGGGAAGATGCTCTGTCCTAGAAGAACAACACAAGTATGGTTATTCTAGGAGCTGTGTTGGAAACAGATCAGAGCTCTACCCATTGTACAAAGTCATTTTGTGGCTATGCTTGGAAGATCTCATGCAGTTCTAGTTGCCAGCCATGCCTTAAAAAAAGAGAAAAGGTAATAGACTTGAAGACAAGCCAGAAACTAATGTCTAAAATAGACAATGAGATCAAAATGGTCTGATTTTCTGGTCTGGAAAAGCAAAGGCAGAGAAAAGGTTTAGACTCAGTATAGTATGCAAAACTTGTGAATTGTGTGGATAAGGTAATGAGAGTATCTTTCTATTTTCTTTCTTTTGTCCTCTGTGTAAGGTGGCTTTTGTTTTGTTTAAAAATTCTGTGACTGCAGCAGAGTTGCTTCTTGCAAGGGAGTTTGCTTCTAGAGTCAGTGAGTAGAGTGAAAATTGTGTCAAGTCAAAAATCGCTCTTGAAAAGCTCTTGTCACCCTTAAAGCAGGCAGGGTTTGAGGGTAAAACAACCTAATAGGCACTTTGAAAAGTAAGCATCTATACACCCAGTGAGACACTCATAATGTTAGGCAGACCAAGAACCACACACAATCCCAGGGAATGTGCCCATCTAGTAGAATGGCAGGCAAAATAACATGGCGTTTACGTTGTTTTGGTCTCCTTCTTCTCTTTTCCTTCCTTTTTCTGGCTGAACATCTGTAGTTGAATTCATGGAAGATAATGCATACATGTTTCTGAAAAGTCAAAACATCACTGCTGTCTATAGAGTTAAAAATGAGTTTCTTTTTATACACTCTCTCCCCCCTGCCTTTTCCTTCCCCATTTAACTCCTTTTATCTAACTTTTATATACATGTATATATATATATGCAGATCTTCCTCAATTTGTAATGGTGTTAAGTCCCAATAAACCCATCTCAAGATGAAAATGCTTTTAATCTACCTGACCTACCAACATCATAGCTTAGCCTACCCTACCTTAAAGGTGCTCAGTACACTTAACACTAGCCTACTGTTGGGCAAAATCACATAACACAAAGCCCGTTTTGTAATAAAGAGTTGAATATTCATCTCAGATAATTTATTGAATACTGTCCTAGAGTGGTTGTAAATGTATCCGTTGTTGACCCTCTCCATCGCATGGCTGACTGGGAGTTGTGGCTCGCTGCCACTGCCCAGCATCACGAGAGACTGTGTACCGTGTATCAC
Source organism: Manis pentadactyla (assembly GCF_030020395.1). Lineage (NCBI taxonomy): Eukaryota > Metazoa > Chordata > Mammalia > Pholidota > Manidae > Manis > Manis pentadactyla. Next base: position 70,936,974 of record NC_080028.1, read on the forward strand.
TAGCCTGGGAAACAAGCACAATTCAAAATTTGGAGGAAAGTTTCTACTGAATGGGTATTGCCTTTGCACCATTGTAAAGCTGAAAAAATCTTAATTCCCCATCAAGAAGGTGAGGACCACCTGTGCCCGTGTTTCTACACACATATACAGAATTTTAGCCATTTTCTTTAATATGCATGGGATCCTAATATTCCTATTTTACATAACTTGCATTTCCTACTCAACATAATGTCTTAATATTTCATAGTATATGGATGTATGTAGCTTATTTAATTGGGATTTAGAAGCTTTCTGATTTTTCCCTCATTTAAACAACACTATAGTCAGCATGAATGTGCAGTATCTGTTTGTGTATATGTAGTAATATTTTTATGGGGTAGATTTCCTAGAGGGGTAGTTGCTAACTCAGGACATAGTAAATTTATATTTACTTAGGTATCTTGGCTCACTCTAGGTTGAGAGATGTTTGCTTAATAAATCTTGTTACTGGGAGTTTTTCTCTATTTTGGTCTTGAAAGTAAACAGTGTCAATTAAAATTTGGGGTTTGTAAATCTAATTTGAGGTGGATATTAATGTCTTGTAATCTATACATGTGAGCTACTTTAAACTCAAATGGAGGGGAGATGATGAGATAATATAAATATGTTTTATTTCTACTTATGGTTTCCTAGTCAGTACAGTGAGCAGGAGTTTCCTGCCTTTTGGGAGAATATATGTTTGTTCACCTAGTAGAATTTTCTTAAATACCTTAGTATCTGTCTTATAAGCTATAACAGAGAAGAGCCCAGATGGTTTAATTAATGGATTATTTGGCAGCCTCGGAGTAGACATCCCTAATTGTCTGACCTTTGGCACGTTACTTCCTTGCCTGTTTGCCTTTGTTTACTTGCCTGAGTTACTTCTCTGCTTCTGTTCACATACCTGCTGCTTATGTCCCTGAAATGTATGTTCTGTTTACTCTTGTTTCAGAGCTCAAGCATTGACTTTCTAGCAAGCCAAGGATTTGATTTTAATAAAGTTTTCCGTAATGGTAAGATACATGTGACTTACTTTAGAGCTTTGTAAATCTGGGTTTGGCTAATAACTACCTTTTGTGCCTGTTGTCTGAGGCAGAACTCAGAGTTCCAAGTACACCATGTGCAGCCTTAGAGTTTTTAAAAACTCTTTTACTGTGCCTTTTTAGAATTTTAGCTTACTCACCTCACCCCTGAACTGAATGGGCAGAGTAGATGCTGTTTCACTTAGTTCTAATGAGGCCCTCTCAAAACCCCTGCTTTTGTTGAGTGGAGTGTCTTCTACCACTGGGGTGATTTAGTTGCTTAACAGACCACTCGTGGGGAACACTTCCTGTTTCCTTTCAGTGAGACAAGTGGAATAATCCATTAAAAAGGAGTCGTATTATAGTAATGCTGTAATAAACAATTCCCTCTTCCAGTTGGTACTTGTTTTAGCATTGGAGGTGGGTTCTCAGTTTCTCATGGGAGATAAAAGTCTGCATAGATTGCTCATCGTGATGGCTGACTCGCTGAGGTGACAGATTGCTGAGCATCTGAGGAAAGGGTCATTGTCTCATTTATTTTGTGTCCCTGGTGCAGAGCATGATTCCTCCTCTGGATCAGAGAGGTGACCGTTAAATATTTGATGGGTGAATACGGACATCAGAGCACACCAGAGTGATTTTCCTTCCTTTGATTCCTGAAAAGTGTTTCAGAAAGCCTCTGGTTTTCTCAGTGGTATTAAACACCTGCTGCTATAAAGTCAATAACTACTTTTAACTTAATTATTCTTATAATCTTACTCTTTTCTACAGTGAAGGTAGCATTATTGAGTGAGTAAGGAAGGAGATGTTTCTCAACAGAAGTACTAGAGCATAGATTTCCAACTATATTCTTCCCTTCAGCATCATCTCCTTGCAAGCCATACTGTTTTATAATTGCTTCATTGGGGCCAAATCTTAATTTCTATCGATGATTTTGAGTTTTGGCAATACCACAAAAAAAGTTTGTGGGTCAGAACTGCTTAACATAGTGGGTGAACCAGCTGGACAACACAATTTGGGGGTTACAAAATAATTTTTTCCTTTGGCTCCTACTTGACTCTGAAAATAATTGTAAAATACAAGTTCCAGATGTGTTAGAGCACCATATGGGAGTAAGTGCAAAAATCTTCTGAAGGATTCGTAGAGATGTATAGTTTCCAGCCTGATGGTTTTATTTTCATTAAAGGAGAAACAGCCAAATTGGAGTATGCCTCATTCTCATTGTTTTATCGTCAAACCTTGGAATATTTTAGTCACAACTGAATCAGGACTCCCAGACCATCTATTATTACTAAGACTCTTCTCCCTACACTGCCCTTGGTACTCTCTAAGTCTGATCTAGACCGACATTTCTCTTCTTATCAAATGGTCTCAGGCTCTGTAAATGCCAGACCCTTTTCTCCTGGGCAGTCTTTCTGGAAGTACCTTTGGCTTCCTTGTCAGGAGTGGAGCCAGGTGACTCTTGTTCCTGTTCCCCTGTGGCCCCGTCAAACACAAGCGGCTTTACCTCTCCCTCTTTACATCTCCAGCTAGGCAGTGATAGGTGTCCTTGTGTGCCCAGGCCCCTTGCAGGCCCCTTGAATTCTCTTGCCTTAGGCTTCTCGAGTCTCAGGGCTGTGTCACCCAGCTCCTGCTGACTCCGTGGGTCTGGTGTTCACCGACAGCCTTGGCTTTGGCTCATTGTCTTTCTGTCCACTCCTACCTCTCTCCTCCTGGGCGACTTCAGCACCACAAGGATGACCAGCAAGTGCTCTGTCTCATCTGTTTCTTGACCAGGTGGTCAGCAGTTTGCTTCGACCACCTGTTAGCCGTCTACCCATTGGAGGTCAGCCACACCTGCCTCCAGCATTTCTGCTTGAGAGCACTACCTCTTGTCCCACTACTGGTGATGTTCGTTTTTTTTAAATCGTGGGAAAATACACATAAAATTTACCATCTTAAGCATGTTTTAAGTATACAGTTCAGTGACATTAAATACAGTACTACTGTTTGCAACTGTTGGTGGTGGTAGTGTTGGTCACTTTTTCACCAGTTTTTAGCCTCCATTGATGGTTCTTGCTTGACACAATTTTTATTGCTGACACATTTTAATTTTCTAATTCCATCATTTTTTCCACAGTTTGTTGGTGGCCCATAGTTTTTAATGCTACCCATATCCTTATGTTACCTACATTTGTATCTCAGCACTTTTCTCCTGAGCTTTAGGCTTATATATGCACCTCTTAATTTATATACCTTAGGTGATTTAATATATCCAGGAGGGAGCTTCTGATTTTCATCCCTTGGGCCTCAGACCTGTTCTTGGTCTAGTTTTCCCCACCTCAGTATATGGCCCCACCACCCTCCCAGTTGCTGAAACCTAATAGCTAGGTGTCATTTTTTATTTTTCCCTTCCCTTTATTCCTCACCTCTAGTCTATCAGCAGTTTTCTCTCTCTTATCTCTAAAATCATTCTCTCCATCTCTACAGTCTAAGCCAGGGCCATGCACTAAGGCCCACTGCAAATAAAATTTTGTTGGGACACAGTTACGCCCATTCATTTCCTCATTGTCGATGGCTGTTTTTGCATTACAAGAGCAGAGTCAAGTAGTTGCAGCAGAGATCCCCTTATGGCCCACAAACCTAAAATACTTACTTTATTTCCCTTTGAGAAGAAGTTTCCTGACCTTTGATCTAAGGGGTTGTCTTTTGCTTGCACAATTGCAGTGCACAGTTGCTTCTAACTGACTTTCCTACTTCACCCCTCACAGGACTCAAAATGATCTGTAAGTTTTAAAAACATGAAGCAGATAATATAATGATCTTGCTTAAAACCTTCCAGTGGCCATTCGGTTGTTCTTAGAATAAAATACATTCTTACCATGGCCTTTAAGCACCTGCATAATCTTGTCCTGTCCTCTCCTCTCCAACCTGATGTTAGGCCATTTTCCTGCTCACTGTGTTCTGGTCACGCTGGCTTCCTTGCTGTTTTGGGAGCAGTTCAAGTTATTTCCACCCTCCAGGCATTTATACATATTCCCCTGCCTAAAATAACTTACCCTAGCTCTTTGCTTATCTGATTCATTCTTATCCTTCAGACCTTCCTGCTCATTGGCCTCTGAGCCTCCTGTCTAAAATTGTTCTCTTTGCTAAGGAGCAGGATGCATCTACTTTGTTGAGTTAGATTCCTCAGTGCCTAATATGGTGCCTGGCACAGCATAAATGCCAAGTAAAAATTTGTTGAAAGAAGAATGTGAATGAATGAATGGAGTGAAGCAAAATCATTTGCTTTTCTGTTTATTTGTTGAGGTATATAGATAAATATGGTCTTCCCTGAGTATTGCAGATCTGGTTTATTAACACATTTTTATGTTACATAATTACTTCTCCTAATGCATTCTTCTAAAAATCATGTTTAGGAATTCCATATTTAAATCAGGAAGAAGAAAGACAGTTAAGAGAGCAGCATGATGAAAAACGTTTACAGTCCAACGGTGCAGGAACTCTCTCATATGTATCTCCTAACACTTCCAAATGTCCTGTGACAATTCCGGAGGACCAGAAGAAGTTTATTGACCAAGTGGTGTAAGTTCCTAAACTGAACCCAAATATGCATCGTGTACTGGGGCAGGACTCACCTCTGTATCTCAGATTTGTGCTGCACGTATCTGGTATACACAGAGGTGTATGTTGTGAGTGGCAGGATTTCATTGGGGCAATCTGAATTTGTGTACAGCAGCAAATCGCAAGAGTGCTATGTATTGTACTCAGACTTCCCACATGTCCCTAGGCAAGAGATGGTCTCAGCGAGCGGGCAGACTGCCTGTATGGACTGAGGGCCCAACAGTCACTGTCCAGTTTCTTTGATGGCAGAGGAATGAAATGGGGCCATCCAGATATTTGCAACATAACCACATTTTTTTTCTCTTGGAGTGAAGTTTCTGACAAGCGAACGTGTCACTGGAGGAGCGTCTGGTTCTACTTAGTTTGGCTATCAGTGTGACTGCTTCACTAGAAAAGTATAAAATGTTTAAGTCACTTGTATAGATGAAATCTTGATAGGTTGTCACTAGCTCACTAATAACAACAAAAGTATGCCAAAGTAAAGTACTAGTACTTTTCTTGAAGGCTTACTGAACTAAAAAGTTACAGCATGATTTGTTCGTAGATTCAGATTGCTTTTGAGTATGATTGTTCTGTTGATTGATGATTTCTTCCCTTGAAGGTATTGATGGTCATGTTTTTATTTTAATTCCTCAGAGAGAAAATAGAAGATTTATTACAAAGTGAAGAAAACAAGAACTTGGATCTAGAGCCATGTACTGGGTTAGTTACCCTGAGTATTTTCACATGTTCTTTTTTGGAAGGGTAGATGACTTCTGGCACATGCACCACTTGGTTTTGTAAAACCACATTCAAGAACAGTCTTTTTTATTACAGGCATGTTCCCAGGATTCCCACACTAACTTATCATTAGCACAGTGGGGATAATGGTTAATGAGACTCTGAGCAAGTGCTTTGTCCTGTCCTAGAGGGCTTTGATTTTCAGTTATGCTCACATGTGGCATAACTGTTTTAGTCTCGAGGAGTGCTTAATACAGGAGGGCTTCAGAAGGGAATTTATTGTCAGGCTCTTCCATCCTTTTAGTTTCTTTGCAGAAAATAAAATACATCCATGTTTCAAAGAGTCTAACTTCGACATCCTACTTTCCTTTTACTTGGTGACTAGCTTCACAAAAGCATTCTAATGCATCTGTTTACTTTAAACTCTCTTATATGGATAGCCACAGGGAATCATACTGTGGTAGATAAGAAGTACCTTTTCTTTAAAGAACATTTTGATGAAGATAAACGGTGAGGAATCCTGCCATGTCAGACATCTGCCTATCTTTGTTTGCATATTACCCATTGTGTCTAATGAAGTCTCTTTTAGAAATTAAACGTCTTTCCCAATCAGTGCTGCATCAGTTAGGATTTTCTTTTAATGAGCCAAAATCAACACCTCTTTTGTTTTTTATAGGTTCCAAAGAAAACTAATTTATCAGACGCTGAGCTGGAAGTAAGTGTTTATCTTATGTGTGAGAGCTCTGGGAGGGGCCCAGAATTTAAAGACTAAATATAATTTCTTAGCTTTCATTTCAGTTTTGAGATTCTGCAGTTGTGAGTGATTTGACCATAGCACGTTCTTGGACAATGCTTTGTTTTGTTGTTACTTTCCCTTCTTAAGTTTCTTGACTACCCACTTAATTTTCCTTGTTATTGTTTCTTAGTAGATGCTTTAAAGTGTTTAAGTTTTTAAAAAATTCTCACTTTGGCCTTATCCGTTAAGTTTTGGATATGTATATAGCTTTTGTTCTTTGAAGGTATCTGATAAAGGTTTGGTTTTAAGATGTGGGAAAAACTCAGATGAGGGGTTAGACTGTGGACGTATTTCAGTAGGTCTTTGAGTCCCCTGAAATAATATCCAAAATCTTATGCATGTATTTTTTGGAGGTGTTTCCATTGGTTTCATCATATTTTCAAGGGATTTTTTGGGATCTCTAACCCCAAAACTGAACATCATTGTTGGACAGATGGATGTTTGCATTCGACATTGTTCAGGGTCCTTTTTCTTCCATTAGAATCTGCCCATGACATGTATACTAGGAGTTTACTTTGAATGAAATAGGAAAAAGGCAGTTATCCTTTGATGGCTCCTTTACTGTTGTGTTATCTTTGCAACATACTTGAGTTCCAGATTCCTCTCCTTGACTGATACAAACTACCATGCCAAACTATAGCAGAGTTACTCACTTCAAACCTCCATTGTATATGCCCCTTATGACTTTCAAAATTTCACTTAGGTAGTAAGCATTATTTTGAAACAAGATTTTACTGTGTTGTAGTGAGTTGACTATGTTATGTGATGTGTGACTTTTTAGAAAATACCTAAGTCCTAAAAAGGTTTGAAGTCAGATACATTTCTGTGTTTAAGAGCAGAGATAGGGAAATATTCAGCAGCTGGAATATTATGCAGTAGGCTTACTATGAAATCTTAGTATTATTATTTTATATTTAATAAAACTTAGTAATATTTAAAAAATATATAAATAAATATTTATATTTAATAAAACTTATGTAATTATAGCTATATAGATGCTTTTAAAACACTTCGGGTTTTAGCTGTCATTGCCTCACATACTGATGCCATGTTTTCTTTATTTTCTTCAGATATCCCAAGGGCATTCATGTTGAGACTTTAGAAACTGAAAAGGTAACTCCAAATTATCCAGGGCCAGTTGATACAGTGACATGTTTCAAATCAAAATTGACTCCTTGGCTCTGGCACTTATGTGCTGGGTGACAAGCCATTTCTCTTCTCAGCCTCATTTTCCTCATTTGTACATTGGGGGTGAATGTGATCAGGCTGATCTCTACCTATCTCACAGCTTTTTTAGGGTGAGCAAGTGGGTAAATGGAAGTGAACATGTTTTGTAAACTTGAAAGCATGCAAATGTTAGTACATATTCTTATTATGGCAGAAAGCTATAACGGTATGCATGAAAAAGTGACTTCCTGTTATGTGGGCAAGTAAATTAAATTTTAGAATCTGGGAAATGAGCATAAGTGAAGTTGCTGTCATATATTCCCAAGGTGCACTGATAGAACTGTGACGGGTTATTGTGGGCTGATGGGGGTTCCTTTGCAAAATTTTAGGATTTTAGAATTTAGTTGTTGCTCTTAAGTCAGATGTCAAATAATAGATTAATTAAATTTTTAAAATCTTGTTAGAAGATAAGTTTCAAACTTGGACATAGGTTTTTGTTGTGTTTAATTGATACAAAATGCAATGTGTGAGGAAAAAGGTGCTAGTTTTCTGACTTTACCAGAAAATCCAGGATTTTTTTTCTTATGTTAATGAAATATGATAATAGAAATTTTATTTTAAAACCAGCTCTTCATAAATTCATGTTCAAATGTAATGTAATTTCTTAGTGTTCATCATGAAAAGTGTCTTATTCTCACAGTCTGTTGACACATTTAACTGCTCTCTGTGGGGGTGAATTAATAAAGCATGGGAAAATGTCATGGAAACACAGAGGCAGAATTTTGGTTTGTAATGCATCAACCCAACTTTTGGTGGCCTTTCAAAAATACTTGTAGTGTGACTCGCCCATGAGCAACTGTTGCATTGATAAAAATTGTATCTTCCTAATGGTATCAGAATCTGAATTTTGGGGGGTCAGGTTCCTCCCAGAAAATTGTACATATCTGCTTTATCTCTTTTAGAAAGAGCGATATATCGTTATCAGCAAAGTAGACGAAGAAGAACGCAAAAGAAGAGAGCAGCAGAAACAAGCCAAAGAACAGGTAACTGACTGATGTTTGTTTCATTTGGGTGAGAAACGGCGACATAGACACTGATTTATTCCTTTCTCTGTATTTGTTGATCATATGCTAGATTCAGTTCGATGAATAGTTTTCTACCATAGAAGAAATGGATTGGTAAGAAAACTAGAATAGAACAAGGGCTACTCTAAAATATTTAACCACAGTAGCAGAGTGAGTCTCACATCCTGATTGACCAGTCTCCTTAAATGAAGCAGTGTTGAAGAACATGTTCCTGATTATCATTCAGATGGTGTGTTCCTGAGCTTCACTGCCTATGTCTGACCTCAGGCAAGTCACCAGTTTCCCTAAAACAAAGTTTAGAACATGATTGGATGCATTAGGATGACATGGTCCTATTTTCATTGTGGGAACATCGCTTGGGTTGCTATTTGGAGAATGGATTCCAATGAGTAAGACTGGAGGCAGAGACCAGTTAGGCTCTGGAGTAAGCTAGCTGAGAGATGTCAATGACCTAGACTAGGATAGTTTATTAACAGTTTAGGTGGAATCTAGAGATACTTGGAAGGTAGAATCAGTGGACTATGTGATTGGATGTGGGCAGTTAAAGAATTTGCTCAAGCCAGAAACTCAAGCAAGTGGGTGGGCCGACCTCTGTTCACTTAGATGCGATGGCTGGGGTGGTGATGCCAGGGGGACCCAGGTGGAGGAGGCTAGGAGGGTTCGGGTGTGGGTGGATGTCAGGTTCACACATAGAGAAGACAGGGCTACATCTGACTGACTCAGCCAGTAAAGACACAGTAAGCCACTGAGATTGAGACAGCGTGTTACTTACATGGAGGAGAAAGAGCAGCCAAGCTCAGGAACACACCATCTGAATGATAATCAGGAATATGTTCTTCAAGACCGCTTCATTTAAGGAGACTGGTCAATCAGGATGTGAGACTCACTCTGCTACTATGGTTAAATATTTTAGAGTAGCCCTCTGGAAGGTAGAATCAGTGGACTATGTGATTGGATGTGGGCAGTGAAAGAATTTGCTCAAGCCAGAAACTCAAGCAAGTGGGTGGGCCGACCTCTGTTCACTTAGATGCCATGGGAATCCAGGTGGAGGAGGCTAGGAGGGTTCGGGTGTGGGTGCTTTCCCCAGAAGCACCTGTCAGCCTTGATAGTAGTTTAAAGAGGTGAGCAGTTTCAGTGAGGTAAAGAGCAGAAGGAGCTAGTGAGTGGAGAGAAGTCTTTGAAGTAATTTAGCTGTGAAGAGACGAGGAGAAGGAGCAGTGGTTGCATGGAGCTTTCAGTTAAGGAAGGGGTTTCAGGGGAGGAGAGGAGAGCTATTCAAACGTTGTTGGGAGGAGAATAGAAAAGAAACTGAGTGGAGATGAGTCTCAGAGTGCTGTGCTATACAAATTTTATAAAAAAGCCAGGGGTGCCAGCTGCCTGTGGTTCTTGTCCCATACACCAAAAAGACAACACTGAAACAGAAGGGGCCAGATGACTGCAGGGTGGGTTGTGAATTCTTTATCCATCACTGAGGAATCAATTCTAGACTGCAACAAGTGCTTCTGTATTCTATAGCTTTAATCTGAACAGGTGGGGTGGGTGGGAAGAAAGCCCCCTGCCTCATCAGAACCTGGGAGATGGTGAGAAACTATCATGACAGTCTCCCAGGAGAGAGGGGGCTGGATAGGAGGTGACCTCATAGCAGCTCCTCACAAGCCTCTGCCTGCTGTCCTCTCCTGCTGGGTTCCACCAAGACACAGATTGGTTTTAGCTCGGGCCTTTGCCTACGTGACTCATTGAATATGTGCAGGATCATCAGGGCACTATGGCAGAGCTGTCCCTCTTAGGGGAAAAGGGTGGTACATTCTGTTTCTTGACCTGATGAGGGTTTAGATAACTTCAGGACATCAGAGAGTAGATGCCCTCTAGGCAGACTTGTCATTCTGGAGTATAGGAGAGAGGCGAGGGCTGGACATGGCCATCCTTGGCATAGACTGGTCTGATGAGAGCACGTGCAGCATGCATGAGGACTGAACAGAGGGCCTCAGGCAGGATCCTGGATCCACCAGCATGTACTTGGCAGGCAGAGTAGGAAAACATCCAGGAGATACTATGACTTGGCAGCCAAGGAAGAGAGTGTTTAAGGAAAGGGATGTCAGCAGTGTCGGCCACTCTGGAGGAGTAGGTAAGGCCTGAGATGTGGACTTGGGTTCAGCCTGGTAGTAGTTTTTAAAATAAATTCTTAAAAAATTATTTTTAATGTGGTAAAATACATGTAACATACAATTTACCATCCTATTTTTTAATGAACATTTCCATAGTGTTATTTACATTCACATTGTTGTGCAACCATTGCCACAATCCCTCTCCAGAATGCTTTCCATCCTGCCGAATTGAAACTGCCTGTTAGACAACTCCCATTCTCCCTGCCCCTGACCCATTCCACTTTCTGTCTCTGATTTGATTGCTCAAGTTGCCTCATATGAGTGGAATCATAGTGTTTGTCTTTTTTTTATTGGCTTAATTTCACTTACTGTAATGTCCTCAGGGTTCATCCATATTGTAGCATGCACCAGAATTTCCTTTCTTTTTAGGGCTGTATAATATCCCACTGTGTGGACAGATCACATTTTTTGTATTCATTCATCTATTGGTGGACACTTGGATTGCTTCCAACTTTTTGTTCTTGTGAAGAATGGTGCTGTGACCATGGGTGTACAAGTATTTATTTGAGATCCTTTCAGTTCCTTTAGGTATATACCCAGAAGTGGTATTGCTGGATCATATGGAAATTCTGTTTAATTTTTTGAGGAACTGCCATACAGTTTTCCACAATAACTACCACTTTACATTCCCACCAATAGGGCACAAGTGTTCCAGTTTCTCCACATTCCCCAGAAGCACCTGTCAGCCTTGATAGTAGTTTAAAGAGGTGAGCAGTTTCAGTGAGGTAAAGAGCAGAAGGAGCTAGTGAGTGGAGAGAAGTCTTTGAAGTAATTTAGCTGTGAAGAGACAAGGAGAAGGAGCAGTGGTTGCATGGAGCTTTCAGTTAAGGAAGGGGTTTCAGGAGAGGAGAGGAGAGCTATTCAAACGTTGTTGGGAGGAGAATAGAAAAGAAACTGAGTGGAGATGAGTCTCAGAGTGCTGTGCTATACAAATTTTATAAAAAGCAAGGAAAGAAGTCAGGAATTATGAGGATGCTTAATTTGATGGGTCAAGGCTACATGGGCTTCCTCAGAATTTAAATGTAGTATTGAGTTTGGCCAGCAGGTGGAGCTTTCAAAAGTTTGTGCTTTTTAAGAAGCTTCGTAGACTTGGAAACTTCAACAGATGATGTGAAGTGATGGGAAAATGGTAGGCACTGTTATTTTAGTAACTAATGAATAATTTGCCATTTGCTTGTTCCACTTTCTGAAACACAAGAAAGGTATGATTATTTCAGATACAATTATTTGGGGTTATAGATGGAAAGCCTGTGAAATTAGAGCTATTTAACTTGTTATGACATTTCAGTGCTTTTTTTTGGCTTGGGTTTTACCTATTCAAATAAGAGATGTATGACACCAATAGTTTTTTTTTTTCTAATTAGGAAGAACTGAATGATGCTGTTGGTTTTTCTAGAGTCATTCATGCCATTGCTAATTCGGTGAGTGAATCAGATGTTTTCTTTTTAACTAAAATCCTGAACATAACATTCAAGGTGAAATGCCTCATTATCATTGCAAAGTAATCATTTGGTCACATTTAAAATGTTTACCTGGTATGGAGGAAGAAGTTAGAATTTCATAAAGAGCCTATTATTATAAAGTATGACATCATAACTGATGAATTATACCCAAACCATTTTTCAGAAAGCTTTTCTCAAAAAATGCAAAGAGGATTGTATATAAGGATAAAGTCCTTACATGGCTACATGAAACTATTATTCTCAACATCTTAAGAAATAGAATAAGAAAGTAAGGAGTATGGAGAGAAACAATCATGTTTGAAGGCATTTTGTTCCTTAATTAGAAGAAAGTAGAGGATAAAAATAATTGTGTTGAGTTCTGCATAACTGCACTTGAACCTTATATCTGGTAGCCTTGATAATGTTTGGTAAGTTTTAAAATGTGTTGACCATTTGTGTAAATGTCACACACAGAGCGTTCTGTGATAGACATGGCAGACCTTTTTCCTTGTTTTCTGAGTCCTTTTGGAAAAGAGGCATCAAAGTCTTACATAGATGAACTGGCTCATGCTGCTGATTGTTTTGAAAGTACACACCCAAGTCAGACTGCTTTCTGGGATGCTGAATTGCCTGGAGTCGAAGACTTTTTTTGACTGGCTGGCCACGGGAGAAGGAATTGTCTCCTTGGAGAAGGAATCATCTTGTCCCTTAGATGCTGAGCTTTGCGTCAGGGAAGCCTTTAGGCCACAGAGGCCCTATCAGAGTTCCATGGTCTCTCACCAGCAGGTGCAGGCTTGTCAAGATAGGAGCACTTGAGGCCGAGCCTCTACCTCACTGTCCTTGAGCGGGAAAAACAGAGCTTTCTCTAGGGTAAGTGAGGTAATCAGAACGGAGTAGAAAGCTGAAAGAGCCTGGATAGTAAGAGAGGTGTGAGTCTCTTCAGAAGTGGTTAGAACAACAGGTATCCACAAAGGCAGGAGTTTTGAGTCACGTTTGCTTACATTATTCATACTTAAGCCAGCAGACTTCAGATGAGTGGATGATTTGATTGAGGCTGGCCCTGAAATACAGACATGGGACATTGGTTGGCTTGTGCTCTCTTACAGCCATCAAGATAGTTTAGTTAGCTTCTCCAGGATTGGGATATTTGTTTGCTTTGTTCAAATTCAGATAGCTTGCTGTTTTCTGTTTTTCTTCTCTTATCTTTCTTCTACAGAGTAATTCGTAGTAGTGTTGCTGACCATTTGTAGTTAAGTCACAAAGTATACTATGAAAAAAGCTCTGTTTACCCTAGTGATCCAGACATTTAAAATTTAAGTCACATGCCTTAAAAATACTAACACACATAACATCTATAAAGCCCATGAACAGTAAACGCTCTTAAATATTTGTATCACCAAATTCTTTTCCTGTCACTCTTAATAGTAATCTATATTTTCTATGGCTTTTAAATAACACTTTTTATTTTGTACTAATTTTACACTCATAGAAAAGCTGCAGAAATAGTAGTTTCCATATATCCCTCACCTCACTACCCCTTATGTTAATACCTGTATAACCATATAGTTATGAGAACCAGGAAATTAACATCATTACAGTATTAGGAACTAAACTGTCGACTGGTGAAATTAGTTGAATTTCATTACGTTCACCAGAAAGTCCTTTTCCTGTTTGCAATTCCATCTAAGATCCCATGTTGCTCATATTTGTTATTTCTTAGTCTTTTGTGGTCTGTAACAGTCTCTTTGTCTTTCATAACCTTGATATTTTTAAAGAGTATTGATTGCAAATTTCATCATATTCCTCAGTTTGGATTTGTCTTATCTTTTTTCATGGTTGGATTGAGGATGTACAGTTTGGGCAAGAATACCTGAAAAATGATGGTTTATGATGTTGACCTTGATGACTTGGTTAAGGTGGTATCTGCTAGATTTGTACACTGTAAAGTTACAATTTTTCCCTTTGTGGTTAATAAATATCCTGGCAGAGCTATGTATTTTTTAAAATTATTTTGGTATCATTAATGTACAATTACATGAGGAACATTATGTTTACTAGACTCCCCTGATCACCAAGTCCCCCCACAAACCCCATTACAGTCGCTGTCCATCAGTGTAGTAAGATGCTGTAGAATCACTACTTGTCTTCTCTGTGTTGCACAGCCTTCCCTGTGCCCCCCCTCAACATTATACATGCTAATCATAATGCCCCTTTGTTTTTTCCCCCCCTCTTATCTCTCCCTTCCCACCAATCCTACCCAGTCCCTTTCCCTTTGGTAACTGTTAGTCCATTCTTGGGTTCTGTTATTCTGCTGCTGTTTTGTTACTTCAGTTTTTCTTTGTTCTTATACTCCACATATGAGTGAAATCATTTGGTACTTGTCTTTCTCCGCCTGGCTTATTTCACTGAGCATAATTCCCTCTAGCCCCATCCATGTTGTTGCAAACGGTAGGATTTGTTTTCTTCTTATGGCTGAATAATATTCCATTGTGTATATGTACCACATCTTAATCCATTCATCTACTGATGAACACTTAGGTTGCTTCCATTTCTTGGCTATTGTAAATAGTGCTGCGGTAAACATAGGGGTGCATCTGTCTTTTTCAAACTGGGCTGCTGTATTCTTAGAGTAAATTCCTAGAAGTGGGATTCCTGGGTCAAATGGTATTTCTGTTTTGAGCTTTTTGAGGAACCTCCATATTGCTTTCCACAATGATTGAACTATTTTACATTCCCACCAGCTGTGTATGAGGGTTTCTCTTTCTCCACAACCTCGCCAACATTTGTTGTTGTTTGTCTTTTGGATGTTGGCCATCCTAAGTGGTGTGAGGTGATATCTCATTGTCTTTTTAAATTGCATTTCTCTGATGACTAGCAATGTGGAGCATCTTTTCATGTGTCTGTTGGCTATCTGAATTTCTTCTTTGCAGAAGTGTCTGTTCAGCTCCTTTGCCCATTTTTTAATTGGATTATTTGCTTTTTGTTTGTGGAGATATGTGAGCTCTTTATATATTTTGGATGTCAACCCTTTATCGGATCTGTCATTTATGAATATATTCTCCCACACTGTAGGATACCTTTTTGTTCTAATGATGGTGCCCTTTGCTGTACAGAAGCTTTTCAGCTTGATATAGTCCCACTTGTTCATTTTTGCTTTTGTTTCTCTTGCCCGGGGAGATATTTTCATGAAGAAGTCGCTCATGTTTATGTCCAAGAGATTTTTGCCTACGTTTTTTTCTAAGAGTTTTATGGTTTCATGGCTTACATTCAGGTCTTTGATCCATTTCGAATTTACTTTTGTGTATGGGGTTAGGCAATGATCCAGTTTCATTCTTTTTTTTTTTTTTTTTTATTTCTACAATATTGGAATTCTTTTTTTTTTTATTTTTATTTTTATTTTTTATTGAAGGGTAGTTGACAACAGCATTGCATTACATTAGTTTCAGGTGTACAACACAGCGACTCAACATTTATATACATGATATTTCTAGGTACCAGGTATCACCATACCAAGTTGTTACAATATTTTGACTATATTCCTTATGCTATACATTACATCCCGGTTACTTATTTATTTTACAATTGGAAGTGTGTTTATATATATATATATATATATATATATATATATATATTGTGAGGGCATCTCTCATATTTATTGATCAAATAGTTGTTAACCACAACAAATCTCTGTATAGGGGGGTCAATACTCAATGCACAATCATTAATCCACCCCAAGCCCAATTTTCGTCAGTCTCCAATCTTCTGATGCATAACGAACAAATTCTTACATGGAGTACAAATTCTTATATAGTGAATAAGTTACATGGTGAACAGTGCAAGGGCAGTCATCATAGAAGCTTTCGGTTTTGTTAATGCATTATGAACTATACACAGTTCAAATATGAATATTCATTTGATTTTTAAACCTGATTTATATGTGGATACCACATTTCTCTATTATTATTATTTTTAATAAAATGCTGAAGTGGTAGGTAGATACGAGATAAAGGTAGAAAACAGAGTTTAGTGTTGTAAGAGAGCAAATGTAGATGATCAGGTGTGTGCCTGTAGACTATGTGTTAATCCGCGCTAGACGAGGGCAATAAACATCCATGTATGCAGAAGATTTCTCTCAGAACATGAGGGGGGAGGTTCTAAGCCTCACCTCTGCTGCTCCCCATTTTCTCACCAGATGGCCCCCTGCGACTGTGCCTGTCTTAGGTTGTTCCTCCCTTGAGGAATCTTACCCGTCTCTGGCTAACCAGTCATCTTCCGGGGCCATACAGGGAAATGTTAAGTTGGTAAGTGAGAGAGAAGCCTTATCGTTTGAAAAGGTTAGCTTTTCAGTTTCATTCTTTTACATGTAGCTGTCCAGTTTTGCCAACACCAACTGTTGAAGAGTAAGTGAGCTACATTGAGACTACTAAACTTCTATTCTTTGCATCAGAATTTGCCCACTGATAGGGCATCTACCAGTGGAGCTGGCCTGCAGCTGTCATTACTGTGGTGTCCAGTTTAGAGTTTGTAGTCCCCTCTTCCTTTCTGTGTTCTTAGAATTCTTCTACAAGGAAGAGCTGTCCCTTCTTTACTGTTTATTTATCCATTTTAAAAACATTTATGTGTATGGAGTCAGGGAAATTAATTTTATTCTACAGATTATAATCTAGTATTTTTATTGTTTATTTTGTTCCACCATTGGCCATCGGAACTTCTTCAGATTGGCTCCTGCATCCCTTGACAAGGCCCCATCCATTTTTGAGTGCCTCCTTAACATTTCTGGCATCAGAAAGTATTCCAGGCACATCTTGTATTCGCCCTGCCTTAGCTCTAGAATCAGTAACTTCTCCACAGAGCCCTGGTTCCTTTTATTGGAGAATGGTGTTTAGACACTGAGATCAGCACTAGGTTACTGCTGTGGTGTTACTTAGTGCTTCTGGACCCCCTCACTGGACAGAGCTAAGAATCATATGTGTGTATAACCACATGTACACATATCTATATTTCTGTGTCTGTCATGTATATAAAAAAACGTACCTTTATATTGATACACCTTCAGTCCAGTACCACAGGGTTTATTTTTAGCCTACCCTCCTTACTTATTTGCAACTTTTTCCTCCAGCAGTGGGAAATCCAGTTCTTGGTTTCTGCATTGTCTGTGTTTAAATCTGTTCTACACATAAAGAGGCTTCAGACTCACTACTCCTCCCCTGTGAGAAGCACTCTTGTTGCCAAGACTGTATGTGTCACATGCAGATCTTTTGTCTTTAGCCCTAGAGCATCTAGTCAGGATGTGTTTGCATAGTTGCTCCTTTTCTTCCCTGCCTTCTGCAGTGCGGTTATGGGGTTCATTTATGATTCAGTTAGGTTCATCTTCTAGCATTGGTATTCCATTTTGGGTTCCCTCCACTTCTTTTCTGTGGTTTCAATCAGTACATAGTATTTTAGCATTACCTAGGCATTCAAGAATGGCCACAAACACTAAGCCAAAAGGACAGCTTGTCTGTTGGATTTGGGAGATTTTACATAGAATTATTTATTTCAGAGAATTATGTTTAGCCCTAAGTCAAGGAGTATTACTCTGAAGGTCACCGAGACATAGTGAAAAGCTCCACTCTGATGACCAGTTGCTTTATATTAAAAATGATGTCACCTGGCTGGCTAAATCTTAAGTTCATGTTGCCTTTTGATAGCTTAGTTTTTATCAAAGTGGAAAAATTTATCACACATATATTGTATGTCTATTGGTTGAAAAGCAGTGTGTTTCATTGGAAATGGTATTTAAGAACATGCTCGATGAATTTTGACATAGATGATGAAGGAAATGAAAATTTATTCTGTTTAGTAAAATTAGAATTGAGCTATTTTTACCTTTTAGTGTCATTATAAATGTACCTCTTAAAAATAAATGAGTTGTTTTCAAGAATACAGTCCTAAAACAGTTTGTTCACAAATTATTTGACAGTTCAGGGTACTTAGCATTTTCAGTTAACTTTTTGAGCCCGTCAATAAAAACTTACTACTTCTGATTCTCAAGGGTGGCAAGACGAATAAAATATTAAAAAATCCATGAAAGCAAAATCATTTGGAGCTTTTACTTTGCATTCAGATTTAACACCCCAATATTGAATTTATGTATTTATTTGTGTGTGTTATAAGTTTTTTTTTAATGTCCAAAAGTAAGCTTAATACAAAATCCTCATGGGATCTGAACCATACATTTCATTCTCAAGTCCCCCATCTAATTTTGTACCAAGAAGTCTTTTTCCTAACCTTGACTTTCTTTAGGGAAAACTCGTCATTGGACACAACATGCTTTTGGATGTCATGCACACAGTCCATCAGTTCTACTGCCCTCTGCCTACGGTAAGTGACTTGTCAGCCTGTGTCAAAAATTCATGATTCTTTATACTGAGGAAGTGTTGTCTACTTGGGGACTATTCCCTTGTTCCCAGAGACACAATCTCATGTGTGTGGTTGTACATTTTTGCAGAGATGTACATACAAGCCATTTTAGGGGTCATCAGTTGTCTGCCATTGGCAGAGCAAGGTTAAACATTTTCTTCATCCTGACGTCAGGGGTTTGCACAACTAGTGCTGGGCAGGGGTTCCTTGGCCACAGGGGCTGAGGGGCCGACTTCTCATTTGGTACTGGTAACATTAGACATAACAGGGCCATTGGAAGTGAGTGGTGCTTTAGGTCAACTGATCTAGATCAGGTCCTACAAGATTCTTGATTATTTCTTGCTAGGCTGCTTCTCCAAGAGTCTCTGCTGACCTTTTCACTCTGGGAGCCAAGTCATCTCAGTGCATCAAAGCATGAGATTCTTCAGCTCCCCAGGAAAAGAGCTTTTCTTTCTCTTCCTCTTCTGCTCCCTCACTCTGTACATGGCCTCATCTCTCTTCCCCGTCACTTTGTCCTCCACTCTCCTTTCTTTTTTCTCTGTCCTTTAAAGATCTTACCCACTTTCATAACTTCGTCTGAAGACACCGACATTTTTATCTCCAGCTGTGATGTCTCCTAAGATCTGGGTATGCAGTCCATGCTAGACTCCACACATCTCCACCTGGATAGTCTTCAGACCAGCAGGTGTTTAAAATGTACATGTCTCAGTCAGGATATGTTAGTTTACACCACCTTTCCTTCTCATAGTTCCCAAACCAGTTCTTTCTCCTGGTTCCTATATTATGTATGATAACCAGTCACCAGTATTGTTGTTAACATTGGTTTGGCTCTTCTGCTGTCCCCCAGATCTGATTAGTTAGAAAATCCTGGCAGTTTTGTCTCCATGCTGTCTTTCAAATGTGTGTTCTTCCCATTTTGATTGCAAGTAGCCTTATTTCAGGCAGGATTCCCTGTTTCACTTTAACCTCCAGCCCATTCTTTAAACAAAGGATTGGCAAAGTTTTTCTACAAAGGGCCAGATCCTAAAATATGTTGGGCTTTCCAGGCTGAACAGTCTCTGTCACAACCCTCCACACTGCTATTGTAGCCAGAAAACTGACATAGAATGTGTAAACAAGTGGTGTGTCTTTGTGCCAATAACATTTTATTAAAAAAAAATAAGTGGTGGACTAGAATTGGGCTGGCAGGCCATAGTTGGCCAACCACTGCTTTAAACTGCCTTCAGATTAATCTTCCCTTGCTTCTGGATTGGAAGACACCTATGTTAGAGCTCAGTCTCATTTGTACATCTGCAAAACCTCAGATACTTCACATTTCTTATAGGACGTGGTTCAGTCAGTATCTTGATGAGTTCCCTTTGGAAAAGTTCAGCACAGCCCAGGCAGGAATACAGTGGATCTGTTGCTCTCCTTGTCCTATTTCTGCAACCTTATGGTCATTGCTACTTTTCAAGACAATCGTGTCACCCTCTGGGACTCAAAGGCTTCAAAGTTGTGAGTCTCAAAACAAACGTGGTAGGTGTGAAGTTCGCATTATATAAATCTGAAGAGCTAATGCTTCAGATCAGCCACTTCTGTTGGCCAGATAGACCAAAGTAACAGCTCCTCTCATGACTTTCTGACCTTTAAAGCAGGGAAGTTATCAGTAAGGAAAGAGAAACACACCAGAGCTTGGCATATTGGAGACATTAAATATTGATTTAACAACTGAGTATCTTCTGACTGTGCCAGCTTTATAACCTTCTGATGTGTGGCTCTGTTCACATCACTGAGCCTGCTCAAAATTCTGAACTAATCCCACATTCTTTGTTTTCTATAGAGTTGATTCTTTTTAGCTTGGCATATTAAGCTTTCTGTGATCTGATCCAACCTTCTGTAGTCCGCCTGCTTGTTACTCTCTTTATTTCCAGCTAGACTGGCTTGTGTGTTGCCTGGGAAGTGCTTCGTATTTTTGCATGACTGTGGTGTTGATGTGTAATTCTCCAGCTTGATTTGCTCTAGCTTTTCTCAATGTCTGTTGTACAACTTTACCTATTGCACCAAGGTGCAGCTCATGCCTCTTCCATGAGGTTTTCCCTGCTTCTGCTTTGCCCAAGAGGTGATCTTTCCTTTCTTTCAACTCCCACCGAATTGTGTACCTCTTAGGGTGCATATATTTTGTTTCTACAGCCTACCTGCTTCTTCTGCTGGGTGATTAACTCCTTGGATAAGGAGTGTGACCTTTTTATTATCTTTGTCTTAATGCCTAGCATAGCGCTTCTTCTGCAAGCACTTAATAAATGGTACCTTGGATAATTCTGGTTTTGAATCAGATTTTAGTAGAAAGAGCATGTGATTTGTTGCAGAATAGGAGGTGGGTTAGGATAAGTGGTTTCATCCCTTGCTTTATTACTGACGTGACCTGAATAAGTTACTTCTTTGTGTTCTGTCATTGTCGGATAAAATGTTTTCTTCCATCTACCTTTGGAAAAAGTGACGAAAATAGGTGAGAAAACATATTTAAAATGATAGAATTGGTAGGCTGGAAGATGGCGGCATGAATAGGGCAGCGGAAATCTCCTCCCAAAACCATATATATATTTTTGAAAATACAACAAATAAAACTACGCCTAACAGAGAGACCAGAGGATACAGTACAACAGCCAGGCTACATCTACATCTGTGATATTGCAGCTTCTCACGAAGGGGGTAAGATACAAGCTGCGGCCCGGCAAGGCCCGAGCGCTCCCCCAACCTCAGCTCCCCAGTGGGAGGAGAGGAGTCGGAGCGGGTAGGGAGTGGGAGCCCAGGACTGCTAAATACCCAGCCCTAGTCATCTGCACCGGGAGCGCAGACACACATTGCATGGTGTGCAGGATGTCAGGGAAATAGAAAAGTAAAATCTGCAAGCAGGTCCCCGCAGCCAGTGCCCCTGGAACAAAAGAAAAGCGAGTGCTTTTTGAAAGTCTTAAAGGGACAGGGGCCTCACAGCTGGACAGAATCATCCCAGCACACTCAGCTCAGCAGCTGGGAATCCCAGGGAACTCTACCCCAGCTCTCTGGGAGGCAATGCAGCCCTGAAGCCCCTCATGGCGATAAGCAGCCTGACGTTCATTCCCCATCCTGCATGGCCCTGGAAGAGCAGCCTGGGAGTGGCCACACCCACAGCAGCCACTCAGAGCCTCCTCCCAGTGCACAGCCCCCAAGGCCAGACCCGGGACTGCTGCCAGCGCACAGCTGGCCGGGCAGGGCGTGAAGGGGCACTGTTCTCACACCTGGCACGACTGCCTCTCCCCGCAGGGCTCTGGGCTGCCCCGAGGGCTGCTCCCAGAGTGCGGATAACTGGCACAGACAGTGGAGAAGGGCAGGGCGACCAGCAAGCAGGAAAGAACTTTGTTCTCCCAGCTAACACATGGTGCTACCTGCCTATGACTCCCTCTATCGCCATGAAAAGGCAGAAGAATTTGGTCCAGTCCAGAATCACCCAGACAACCCCTGAGACAGGCCCTAGAGAGAGATTTAACCAATCTTCCTGAAAAAGAATTCAAAATAAAGGTCATAACCATGATGATGGACCTGCAGAGAAATATGGAAGAGCTAAAGGATCTAGTTGGGAGAGAGAATACAGAAATAAAACAATCTCTGGAAGGACTTAAGAGCAGACTGGATGAGGTGCAAGAGGTCATTAATGCAATAGAAATCAGAGAATAGAAATACAGGCAAGCTGAGGCAGAGAGAGATAAAAGGATATCCAGGAATGAAAGAATATTAAGAGAACTGTGTGACCAATCCAAATGGAACAATATTTGCATTATAGGGGTACCAGAAAAAATTAGAGAAAGGGATAGAAAGTGTCTTTGAAGAAATAATTGCTGAAAACTTCCCCAAAATGGGGAAGGAAATAGTCTCTCAGACCATGGAAGCACACAGATCTCCCAACACAGGGGACCCAAGGAGGACAACACCAAGACATATAATAATTAAAATGGCAAAGATCGAAGACAAAGACAGAGTATTAAAGGCAGCCAGAGAGAGAAAAGAGGTCACGTACAAAGGAAAACCCGTCAGGCTATCATCAGACTTCTCAACAGAAACCTTACAGGCCAGAAGAGAATGGCATGATATATTTAATGCAATGAAACAGAAGGGCCTTGAACCGAGGATACTGTATCCAGCATGATTATCATTTAAATATGAAGGAGGGTTTAAACAATTCCCAGACAAGCAAAAGTTGAGGGAATTTGCCTCTAGAGCCTTAGGAGTGCTCTAAGATGGAAGCACTCCTAAAGCTAAATAGATGTCATCAGAGAAAATAAAATCACAGCGAAGAAAGTAGACCAACCAAATAATAACTAAAGGCAAAAAATAAAATCAACTATGCACAAAAGCAGTCAAAGGAAACACAAAAGAGTACAGATAAAAATACCTACCATATAAAGAATGGAGAAGGAGGAATAAGAAGGGAGAAAAATAAAGAATCATCAGACTGGGTTTATAATAGCTTAATAAGTGAATTAAGCTAGACGATTAGATAGTAAAGAAGCTACCCTTGAACCTTTGGTAACCACGAATCTAAAGTCTGCAATGGCAGTAAGTACATATCTTTCAATAATCACCCTAAATGTAAATGGACAGAGTGCACCAATCAAAAGACACAGAGTAATAGAATGGATAAAAAAGCAACACCCATCTATATGCTGCTTACAAGAGACTCACCTCAAACCCAAAGACATGCACAGACTAAAAGTCAAGGGATGGAAAAAGATATTTCATGCAAACAATAGGGAGAAAAAAGTAGCTGTTGCAGTACTTGTATCAGACAAAATAGACTTCAAAACAAAGAAAGTAACAAGAGATAAAGAAGGATATTACATAATGATAAAGGGGTAAGTCCAACAAGAGGATATAACCATTATAAATATATATGCACCCAATACAGAAGCACCAGCATATGTGAAAGAAGTACTAACAGAATTAAATGAGGAAATAAAGTGCAATGCATTCGTTCTAGGAGCCTTCAACACAGCACGCACTTCAAAGGACAGATCCACCAGACAGAAAATAAGTAAGGACACAGAGGCACTGAACAACACACTAAAACAGATGGACCTAATAGACATCTATAGAACTCTATAGCAAAAAGCAGCAGGATACACATTCTTCTCAAGTGCACATGGAACATTTTCCAGAATAGACCACATACTAGGCCACAAAATGAGCCTCAGTAAATTCAAAAAGATTGAAAGTCTACCAACCAACTTCTCAGACCACAAAGGTAAAAAACTAGAAATAAATTGTACAAAGAAAACAAAAAGGCTCACAAACACATGGAGGCTTAACAACATGCTTCTAAATAATCAATGAATCAATGACCAAATTAAAACAGAGATCAAGCAATACATGGACACAAATGACAATGACAGCACAAAGCCCCAACTTCAGTGGGACGCAGCAAAAGCAGTTCTAAGAGGAAAGTATATAGCAATCCAGGCCTATTTAAAGAAGGAAGAACAATCCCAAATGAACATACTAAAGTCACAATTACTGAGATTGAAAAAGAAGAACAAATGAGGCCCAAAGTCAGCAGCAGGAGGGACATAATAAAAATCAGAAAAGAAAGAAATAAAATTGAGAAAAATAAAACAATAGAAAAAAAAATCAATGAAACCAGAGCTGGTTCTTTGAGAAAATAAACAAAATAGATAATCCCCCAGCCAGACTTATTCAGAGAAAAAGAGAATCTACACACGTAAACAGAATCAGAAATGAGAAAGGAAAAGTCACAACAGACCCCACAGAAATACAAAGAATCATTAGAGAATACTATGAGAATCTATATGCTAACATGCTGGAAAACCTAGAACAAATGGACAACTTCCTAGAAAAATACAACCTTCCAAGACTGACCAAGGAAGAAACAGAGAAAATCTTAACACCAATTACCAGCAATGAAATTGAATCAGTAATCAAAAAACTACCCAAGAACAAAACCCCCTGGCCAGATGGATATACTGCTGGATTATATCAGACATATAGAGAAGACATAATACCCATTCTTCTTAAAGTTTTCCAAAAAATAGAAGAGGAGGGAATATTTCTAAACTCATTGTATGATGCCAGCATCAATCTAATACCAAAACCAGGCAAAGACCCCACCAAAAAAGAAAATTACAGACCAATATCCCTGGCGAACATAGATGCAAAAAATACTCAACAAAATATTAGCAAACCGAATTCAAAAATACATCAAGAGGATCATACACCGTGATCAAGTGGGATTCATCCCAGGGATGCAAGGATGGTACAACATTCGAAAATCCATTAACATCACCCACCACATCAACAAAAAGAAGGACAAAAACCGCATGATCATCTCCATAGATGCTGAAAAAGCATTTGACAAAAATTTAACATCCATTCATGATAAAAACTCTCAACAAAATGGGTATAGAGGACAAGTACCTCAACATAATAAAGGCCATATATGACAAACCTACAGCCAACATCATGCTTAACAGTGAGAAGCTGAAAGCCTTTCCTCTAAGATTGGGAACAAGATGTTATTCAACATAGTACTGGAGGTCCTAGCCACAGCAATCAGACAAAACAAAGAAATACAAGGCATCCAGACTGGTAAAGAAGAAGGAAACTGTCACTTTTTGCAGATGATATGATAATTGTACATAAAAAACCCTAAAGACTCCACTCTAAAACTACTAGAACTAATATCAGAATTCAGCAAAATTGCAGGATACAAAGTTAATACACAGAAATCTGTTGCTTTCCTATACACTAATGATGAACCAGCAGAAAGAGAAATCAGGAAAACAATTCCATTAACAATTGCATCAAAAAGAATAAAATACCTAGGAATAAACCTAACCAAGGAAGTGAAAGACCTATACCCTGAACACTATAAGACACTCTTAAGACAAAGTAAAGAGGACACTAACAAATGGAAACTCATCCCATGGTCTTGGCTAGGAAGAATTAATATTGTCTAAATGGCCATCCTGCCTATAGCAATCTTCAGATTCAATGCAATGCCTATCAAAATACCAACAGCATTCTTCAACTAACTGAAACAAATAGTTTTAAAATTCATATGGAACCACCAAAGACCGCTAATAGCCAAAGCAATCCTGAGAAGGAAGAATAAAGCAGTGGGCATCTCACTTGCCAACTTGAAACTCTACTACAAAGCCACAGTAATCAAGACAATTTGGTACAGGCACAAGAACAGACCCACAGACCAGTGGAATAGGATAGAAAGTCCAGATATTAACCAACCATATATAGTCAATTAATATATGATAAAGGAGCCATGGATACACTATGGGGAAATGACAGCCTCTTCAACAGCTGGTGTTGGCAAAACTGTACAGCTACATGTAATAGCATGAAACTGGATCATTGTCTAACCCCATACACAAAAGTAAATTCGAAATGGATCAAAGACCTGAATGTAAGTCATGAAACCATAAAACTCTTAGAAAAAAACATAGGCAAAAATCTCTTGGACATAAACATGAGCAACTTCTTCATGTACGTATCTCCTTGGGCAAGGGAAACAAAAACAAAAATAAACAAGTGGGACTATATCAAGCTGAAAAGCTTCTGTACAGCAAAGGACACCATCAACAGAACAAAAAGGCATCCTACAGTATGGGAGGGTATATTCATAAATGACAGATCTGATAAAGGGTTGACATCCAAAATATATAAAGAGCTCATATACCTCAACAAACAAAAAGCAAATAATCTAATTAAAAAATGGGGAGAGGAGCTGAACAGACACTTCTCCAAAGAAGAGATTCAGGTAGCCAACAGACACATGAAAAGATGGTCCACATCACCAGTCATCAGGGAAATGCAAATTAAAACCACAATGAGATATCACCTCACACCACTTAGGATTGCCACCATCCAAAAGACAAACAACAACAAATGTTGGCGAGGTTGTAGAGAAAGGGGAACCCTCATACACTTCTGGTGGGAATGTAAACTAGTTCAACCATTGTGGAAAGCCGTATGGAGGTTCCTCAAAAAACTTAAAATAGAAATAACATTTGACCAAGGAATTCCACTCTTAGGAATTTACACTAAGAATGCAGCAGCCCAGTTTGAAAAAGACATATGCACCCCTATGTTTATCGCAGCAGTATTTACAATAGCCAGGAAATGGAAGCAACCTAAGTTTCCCTCAGTAGATGAATGGATAAAGAAGATGTGGTACATATACACAATGGAATATTATCCAGCCATAAGAAGAAAACAAATCCTACCATTTGCAACAAAATGGATGGAGCTAGAGGCTATTATGCTCAGTGAAATAAGCCAGGCGGAGAAAGACAAGTATCAAATGATTTCACTCATCTGTGGGGTATAAGAACAAAGAAAAAACTGAAGGAACAAAACAGCAGCAGACTCACAGAACCCATGAATGGATTCACAGTTACCAAAGGGAAAGGGACTCGGGCAGATGGGTGGGAAGGGAGGGATAAGTAGGGGGAAAAAAGAAAGGGGTCATTACCATTGGCATGTATAATGTGCAAGGGTGGGGGCACAAGGAGGGCTGTGCAACAAAGAGAAGACAAGTAGTGATTCTACAGCATCTTATTACGCTGATGGATAGTGACTGCAATGCGTACGTGGGGGGAACTTAGTGATGGGGGGAGTCTAGTAAACATAATGTTTGTAATGTAATTGTAGATTAATGATACCAAAAAAAAAAAAAAAAGGAACAACAGACACACAGAACCCAAGAATGAGCTAACAGTTACCAAAGAGAAAGGGACTGGGGAGGATGGGTGGGAAGGGAGGGATAAGGGGGGTGGGGGGAAGAAAGGGGGCATTATGATTAGCATGTATGATGAGGGGGCGTCACAGGGAGGGCTGTGCAACACAGAGAAGACAAGTAGTGATTCTATAGCATTAGCATCTTACTACACTGATGGACAGAGATTGTAATCAGGTATGTTGTGGGGACTTGGTGATGGGGGGAGTCTAGTAACCATAATGTTACTCATGTAATTGTAGATGAATGATATCAAAATATAAATGAATGAATGAATGAATGAATGAACAAATGAATGAATAAATAAATAAATAAAATATGATAGAATTTTTACATGGACCATTACCAAATTTTGCTTTTAAAAATACACTGAAGAATCTGTATTTTGGTGCTACCTTTTATGGAGGTGTCTCTTTTTAAGAATCTTTGGTACATCAGCATGACCTTTAAGAGGCATTGTTCTAGAACTCTGCTACATGCTAGCCCTGGAAATAGCCATAATTGTAATTTTTTTCTTGCCTGTGTGGCTTTGTGATGGTATTGAGAGATTACAGACAGTCATTATTGCATTTGTGCTTAACTTAGCATTGAATCCACTTATTCATGTAGTGTCCATTAATTTTACGATAGCCATTGAAGCACCTATTTCAGACTAGCTAAATATAGTCTGTATTTACAGGCTTGAAAAGCTAATTGAAAATGGCTGTTTCCTCTGAAGCATGAATAATGTTGAAGTGAAGTGTAGTTACAAACGGTCAGGAGTACAACTACTCAGTCCAGCATGGCAATTATGTATGTAAATCTAATGCAGAATTAGAGCAATTTTATTTCAGCTTTAGACTTTCTGATCAAAATAAACTTGGGAAATGAATTATCTGATTTAGGCACTTGCTATTCGTGCCACTTCAGCAATTTTCTGAGTAGGTAAAGCAGGAATTGTGTGTATTGTCAAGTCTGCTTTAGTGGCCATTTTAACTTAACGTTTCAATGGTGTGCTCAGTAAAAGTAAAACCTAGTTTATAGTATGTCCATTTCTTGGATGAACCATTTTATTTAAATATCTCTACTAGTCTCATGATGAATTTATGTAATAGAGCTATTATTACTCAGTTTTCTACATTAATAGAAACCTTTTCCTTCTCTTTCAGCCATAAAATGCTTAAATTTGTCTATTTTGATAATGCAAAGGTTTTTTATCAGGTCATGTGATTCCTAATCAGTAAGGAAATTATGAGGATTTTTGAAAAGTAATTATTAACTAGAAGTAGGTCTGGCAAAATAGCTTGAAGGCCTTCGTGAAGTATCACTGTTTGTTTGAGATGACAGCTATGGAACTTGAAATAATTTATGCATGTGTTTTTTTAAATTATTATTTTATTTTGATATCATTAATGTACAGTTACTTGAACAACATTATGGTTAGTAGACTCCCCCATTATCAAGTTCCCCCCACATACGCCATTACAGTCACTGTACATCAGCGTAGTAAAATGCTATAGAATCATTCCTTGTCTTCTCTGTATATACTGCCTTCCCCATGTCCCCACCCCCTACATTATGTGTACTAATTGTAATGCCCTGTTTTCCCCCTTATCTCTCCCTTCCCACCCATCCTCCCCAGTCCCTTTCCCTTTGGTAACTGTTAGTCCATTCTTGGGTTCTGTGGGTCTGCTGCTGTTTTGTTCCTTCAGTTTTTTCTTTGTTGTTATACTCCACAGATGAGTGAAATCATTTGATAGTTGTCTTTCTCCGCCTGGCTTATTTCACTGAGCATAATTCCCTCTAGCCCCATCCATGTTGTTGCAAATGGTAGGATTTGTTTTCTTCTTATGGCTGGATAATATTCCATTGTGTATATGTACCACATCTTCTTTATCCATTCATCGACTGATGGACACTTAGGTTGCTTCCATTTCTTGGCTATTGTAAATAGTGCTGCAATAAACATAGGGGTGCATATGTCTTTTTCAATCTGGGCTGCTGTATTCTTAGGGTAAATTCCTAGAAGTGGGATTCCTGGGTCAAATGGTATTTCTGTTTTGATTTTTTTGAGGAACCTCCATACAGCTTTCCACAATGGTTGAACTAGTTTACATTCCCACCAGTAGTGAAGGAGAGTTCCTATTTCTCCACAACCTTGCCATCATTTGTTGTTGTTTGTCTTTTGGATGTTGGCCATCCTAAGTGGTGTGAGGTGATATCTCATTGTGGTTTTAATTTGCATTTCCCTGATGATTAGCCATGTGGAGCATCTTTTCATGTGTCTGTTGGCCATCTGAATTTCTTGACAAGTGTCTTTTCAGCTCCTCTGCCCATTTCTTAATTGGATCATTTGCTTTTTGTTTGTTGAGGTGTGTGAGCTCTTTATATATTTTGGATGTCAACCCTTTATCGGATCCGTCATTTATGAATATATTCTCCCATACCATAGGATGTCTTTTTGTTCTACTGATGGTATCTTTTGCTGTACAGAAGCTTTTCAGCTTGATATAGTCCCACTTGTTCATTTTTGCTTTTGTTTCCCTTGCCTGGGGAGATATGTTCATGAAGAAGTTGCTCATGTTTATGTCCAAGAGATTTTTGCCTATGTTTTTTTCTAAGAGTTTTATGGTTTCATGACTTACATTCAGGTCTTTGATCCATTTCGAGTTTACTTTTGTGTATGGGGTTAGACAGTGATCCAGTTTCATTCTCTTACATGTTGCTGTCCAGTTTAGCCAACACCAGCCATTGAAGAGGCTGTCATTTCCCCATTGTATATCCATGGCTCCTTTATCGTGTATTAATTGACCATGTATGCTTGGATTTATATCTGGACTCTCTAGTCTGTTCCACTGGTCTATGGGTCTGTTCTTGTGCCAGTACCAAATTGTCTTGATTACTGTGGCTTTGTAGTAGAGCTTGAAGTCAGGGAGCATAATTCCCCCTGCTTTATTCTTCCTATGCATGTTTTTAATACTGTGAGTGTTTCCGTAGAACTGTAACAAGTCATTCTCTTGTCTTTTAGGACTTAAATGAGTTTAAGGAGATGACAACATGTGTTTTCCCCAGGTAAGCTTTCTCTGAGAATTTGTCTTTCATTTAAAAGTCATTATACTGTATGTAATACAAATAGCCAAATAGTGATGTATTAAAACCATTCAATCATGATTATAATCCAGTTGCTATAAACTGGGAAATTATTTAATAGCTTCAGCTTTGTGATGGTTTGCTTTTATAATTGATGACTAGTTTTATTAATCCATTAAAAAATGAGAATTTGAACTAAGAGTGAAAATGGACAGCAACTCCTTTTTCGTCACCCCATGTCCTGTGGTCTGAAGAACTGGAGACATGTTCTTGAGTTCGCTCTTGTCTGTCGTCTATCTGGATGCACCTTGTCCCAGCAGAGTGTCCATTTGAAAGGGTTCTGTAGTCAGTCACGCACAGTCTGGTCAGAGAACTTTTTCCTTACCTTGAAGTTGGTGCCTTTACCTGTTATTGTTTGCTACATTTGATGCTGTGTGTAAGTTCTGTCACGTGTCACATGTCTGATCACATGTCAGCTGTGTGGAGCGTGCAGAGTGAGGGTCTGTTTGAAGAGGGATAGGCACAGTGCAAGAGCAGATGCTTTTCCAGCCAGGCCATTTCTGCCCTGTGATCTATAGGGCTCACATTTATGTGAAAGGAAGAAAGGTTTTCTTATTAGTGTCTCTTTTTTTCTTCCAGTCTCTGAAACAGAATAGTAAGAAATAACAGCATGAAACTATCAGATGCAGATTCTGACCCTCCAAGAATGTATATTGTACAAATCTGGGTAGTGGCAGTAGATGGTTAACAGCTTGGGAATGTCAGGCCTGCAGCAGTATTTGAACAATGTGAAAACATACAAGGATATCTGCCTCATCCTTGAGGTCAGTGGAGCCCACACCCTTTCAGGGTCCCAGCGTATCTAGAACGTGTGCTCTGAGTGTGGTGGAGTGCAGACCCTCTGCAGCCTCTCGAAGGGTCCCACGTGAGGGGACTGAGTTCCCAGTCTAACAGAGCAGAGATGCAAGTGCTAGGTGAAAATGGCTAACTCCCCTGTCGGCCTACAGAACAGTAGGGCTGTTCATTTGAGTAAAATATGTTTCAAACATTGATACACATTTTGTTTATCTAATTATCTTATTAAAAATTCTTTTGTTTTTAGACTCTTGGATACTAAATTGATGGCCAGCACACAGCCTTTTAAGGTATTTAAAAAATTTGAACTATCACTGCTAAGCTATATTTTGAAATTTTCTGAATTGCATTTGAAGAACATAATTCTAGTCCATTTTATTGTCATTTTCAAATATATATTAAAAAAACAAGTTGGAAAAACTAGAAATAAATGTGTCAAAATGGGAATAGCAGTTGTCTTTGGGTGGTAGAATTATTTTCTCTTTTATTTTTGAACGCATGTTTTTATATTAAAATATGTAACATTTTTGAATAGGTTACACATGCATACACTTCTTCATTTCTTTATTTTCTGTAATATATTTTGCATATATTTTCTAATTAAGAAAATTCAGGTAAAAGTATAATCATTTGCTACTTTGTGAAGTGACTTTATATAACTGAGCGAAATGAACGCCAGGACAGTGTAGCTTTCTGGCCAGAGGTCTAGACATTTAACACATCCTTAAAAACCTTTCGTAGGGCTAAACTTCCCATATGGTGAAAATTAAACTAATTTATCTTTTATGTTGAGTAAACGGTGACTCCTATATTTCTGTAAAGAACACAAGGGGGCAGTACTGGATGCTGGATGCTGCCCCCCACCCCGCCTTTTTTTTTTTTTTTTTGGTTCTGACATACAGTGAATTTCTTTAATATATACTGTACAGAGATGACAAGGGCTTACGATTTTCTGCTTACTGTTTTGCAGGATATCATTAACAACACATCCCTTGCAGAATTGGAAAAGCGTTTAAAAGAGACACCTTTCAACCCTCCTAAAGTTGGTAAGAATATCAAATGGTCCTGAAAACTCCCAGTCTTGGGGATATATTAATGTATACTATAGAAAAAAGGAGAAACTGCTCTAGAAGTGATACTGCACATTGACCAATTTGACTCACTTAACCTGCTCATGCCCTGGGTTGAATTACTGTTTTCTGAATAAAGATGGTCTTCTGATCCTACATCTGTGTTCTTGTTAATGTTGTTGGGAGCCAGTTCGTTGAGAGGTTTAGCAATTAAACCTTCAGGGCTTTTATATCCTAGTGCGTGGAATTCTTTCAAACTTGATGTGTTCTTCTTTTCTATGGTGTATTGTAAGCAGAAACAAAGAGTTGGTGATTAATTGCCAGGGGTAGAATGAAAATAGGGTTTTTTGTCTCAGAAAAGCCCAAGAACTGGGTTTATCCATGAGGAAAGAGAGTCTCCATTCTCATCTCCTTCAGAGGTGACATAGGAGTGAAACAGCAGCAGTGAGAAAAACCAGGAGTAGGAGGAATGTTTGTCAAGGATGCAGATGTTGTGGTGTCTGGTCAAGGCCTCTGCCTGTGTAGAACTTGTCAGTTGTTACCTCCTTGGTTCCTGTTGACTGAATTGTACCGCTGATACTTTACTTAGCATCCACTAGCTATAGCCTGCAAACTTCTAAAGACATTGCTAATAAGACTGGTTTAGAAATTGACAACAGAAGTTATGAAAGTAGCCAAGATTACAGTTATTTGCTAACCCTTCTGGGTAATAGTCCAAAAAAAAGGAAATTAAAAGGGGTGTGGGGGACCTAGACCTTTTCTATAACAGTATAATGGAAGTAATTGATTTTGGAGATACATGTTTCTGCATGTAATAGAGTAGAGGATATTACTTAGCTATCATGTTAAAGGACTTACTTTTTTTTTAAGTTTATAGTCTTAATATTTAATATGTGCAGAGGCTAAAGAATTCATGCTTAAAGAGCATTGTGTTGACATAGAAACAGTTACAGCTTTTCATTGTTAATTTCCATTAATGCTTTTGATTCTGTTGTAACCTTTTGATACTCATTTCCAGAATGGTTCTAGGAAATAATTACTTATGAATTACAGTTTTATCCTGTTATTTCCATGTAAAGTTGTGGTATCTGATAGAGAATTTACTCTAAAGCAGGTCACTCTTCTTAGACATTATCCTCTCAGCATCTGTGAATATCAAGGTGACAAAACAATTATGTTATAAAATGGTCTCTCCTGTGAAGTGGCCCCATGTTCCAAGGGCAGGATTATAGCAAGTTCTGATCTATTTTTGGAGTTAGCTATGCTTCCATCTTTAGATCTTTGAGCTTGGAAACATAAGAGGACAGTATTGTGTTGAGCTGCCAATATTATTGAAATCTTTTGCTTTCGGGGAGGGTTTCCTAGGGTATTGATAGATAATAGTTACTGAGGGATTCCTGTGTGCCAGGCGCCACTGTGTAAGAGCTTTCTTACGTTAGTTCATTTGATCCTCACAAAAGCTAATGAGGGAGGTTGATTATCTTCTCCATTCTACCAAAATGGAGGCCCAGAGGTAAAGCAACTTGCCTAAGATCACATAGTAAATAAGTGGTGGAGCAAAGATTGAAATTCAGTGGGACTCCAGTGTCCATGCTCTTAAACATTACCCTGAAATACCTGTTGTGTCTCTGTGTTACCATTACCTATAAAGGAGGAGGCTCCTTTTCGTGACCTTAGAAAGCTATCGGAAGTAGAATTGCCATAGGGCGAGTTATGCATGATTGTAAATAGCACCTACCAGGTGTGCCATGAAGAGGCCTGTAACTAAGTCTTTGATAATAAAACTGAGGATAATAAAACTGAGGCATTTCTCTAGTCTACACCAAAGCCTTCATTTTTCAGTGATTCTGTTACCTCCTATGGTAAGGTCTTGTATGGAGAGGGTTGAGAAATAGCTTTTTTTCTGCTTGTTTCTATTATTAGTGCCACATATATTGATGCTTTGGATTTGGTAGGCCAGTAGGCTTGCCAGTCTTCATGATTTGTGATGTCCTTGGGAAAACTGTTTTCTTTTTTCTCTTTAGAAAGTGCAGAAGGTTTTCCAAGTTACGATACTGCTTCTGAACAGCTCCACGAGGCAGGCTATGATGCTTATATCACGGGACTGTGTTTCATCTCCATGGCAAGCTACTTAGGTACTCACTCAACACACTTCTGCCAAATGCACACTGGTCTAGAGTGGATCTTGCCTCTCTGCCATTTCCCTGGGATCCACTCCCCCAGGTAGAGGGGGAGGGAGGATTTTGAGGTCATAGTTGGAGGAGATTGGGGTAGAGAATGGAGAGTACACAAGGAGGAATGGTTGACGCTTACCTGTGTGTGAGATTTGGCCCTTATGAGTCCTGCTTCCCTTCTGAACCATGCTATTGATTTAAGTACATTTTTGCCTGAACCATCATGCTTTGTCTACTTGAGTGTATATAATACTCTGCTTCTTTTCTTTACTAGGTTCTTTTCTTAGTCCTCCGAAAATTCACGTCTCTGCCAGATCAAAACTCATTGAACCTTTTTTTAACAAGTAAGTAATCAGGTCCCAGTGCCCAAGTTCTTGCTCTGTGGGGGAGCCCAATATCTGGGATGTCACTTAGGGATGACTAGGGTGGGGAGGTAGTGCATTTTTAGGTAAAATATTTCTCATCCCTAGCAATTCAGATGTTTTTTTTAAAAACAGGAATTGACTTCTGGGAAATAATTTATTAAATATGTTGGCCAAAAAGAAAGAAAGCTAAGAAGACATTGCCAAAGGCAGTACATCTCTTCCAAAACAAAGAACTGGTGACTTTGGCATTTAAATTACCTGCAAGGGAAACCCATGTTTGTACATACTTTACCTACCTTACCCTAATAGACTTTACATGTGATATTATTATTTATGCTTGTATTATTGTTGGCTTAAAAAATACTCCAAGATGTTGCTTACACAAATGGCTTTTAATATAATCTATGGAGAAGCTTTGATTGTCACTGCATCCTGAGCTCTCATCTTAATGGATCCAGTGAAGTAAAAGCTTGCTCATGTTCCTTCATGTTAGAAAAAGTCAGTGTGATTTAAGGAGAAGTCTTTCAAAGACTCTCCAGATGATTACTGCAAGTGTACTTTGTGCTTTCTTGGCACGGTTGAGACTAAAGTTATGGATGTGATCTTCCAGCAGACCACGGTGTGGCCCTTTGCCACAGCCTTGAACCTTCCTCTTTACCTCCAGCTCTCTTAAAAGAGTTGGTTCTAGGAGATTCTGGGTGAGCCAGACAGAACAAGGCAGCCCACATCGAACACCAACCCCTGGGAGAAATAACTATCTCTCATTTTGTTAGATCATTTCCTTACACTATATGCAGTACTTTACAATCCTATCAGGGCTTTGCTCGGTAAATAAGAACACTGTCTCCTTTGGATGTCTGTATAAGTACTGGTATCACAGTGCTTCTACTTAGGTGTGACAGGCTGCAGAGACAGATGTTAATTTCAAACATCTGGATTCCAACAGGTTTGGAATTTGTGTAGTCTGAGTTAGTGAATTTTATCATACTGTGGCTCATTTTTTTAATCTTTTTCCTTTTTTATGTATGTTCAGAGGTAAATGTGTTTGACTTTCAAAATGTCTTCCAAAGAGGATTGGGTGACAATGCAGTGTGTATTGAAAATTAAGTTGAGTTTTTCTGTATGGAAAATTAGTTCAGCTAACCAATGAGTCCTTGCTGTCTATCTGGTTCCTTATAGGCAAAACAGGATTTTTTTTTTTTTTTAGCTCTCAACTCTTATTTTGGGAGTGTTTTTTATCTTTTGACAGCTTATGTCCTAGACCGTGTAATGTGCAGGTGATGCTAAATATTGTTTAGATCATGGCAATTCCTTGCATTTTTACTAAGTTCATGATGTTAAGTTCATTGTTCAATGATATTTTCTAACTGGGAGGTGTTTATTTTTAAATATTTAAAACAATGATCCTGCTTCTCTACTTATGAAACCAGGTGATGGATCTAAACTGGGTTAGAAACAGGCTGCATTAGTTCCTTAGTAATCTGTGTGACTATCATGGAGAGCAGTCAGAATAAGCTTTGATTAAAAAACTTAACTAAGTTTCATGTATTTCTAGATCAGTATTTATAGTTAAGTAATCATTAATTTAATATTGCTAGTAATGCACAAGACTGTTACTCAGAAGAACTGGACAGTAAACACATAGCTTCATTTTAAGTTGGGATGTGTCCATTCAAGTTTTATGTTTTTCTGAAACCTAGATGCATACCAAAAATAGTTGGGGATTCAAGAATCCTCCTATGATCTTGCACTGAAAATTCTTGCCTAATTTGATTTTTTGCTCTATTTTTTCCTATCTGTAAAGGGAGAATATTTTCTTCACCTCTGAAGGAAAAAAAATTCCAGCAGGGTTTGAAATGCAAAATAAGATCTATTTTTATTCTGTATTGGAATAGTTTGGTCAAGCATAGTCATCCATTGTTTTTGTGCTTGTTTTAAAAATGAATAATTGGCATACAATATTGTATTAGTTTCAGGTATCCAATATGATTTGATATTTATACACATTATGAAATGCAGTCATCCATTGTTAACCCATTTAGAAAGTGGGAAAGGCAGTTGCTTCTTTGATATCTACATACAGGTTTGATTTATGACATTAAGTTTTGATTTTGTCTTCTTTCAAGATTACCTTGTAGAAAAACATACAACAGTTGTGATTAACATTATTTCATTTCGTTGATTTTAGCAAAATCTGTCAGTTTTTCTGAGCGTTACTTGTTTGGCGCCAGACTTTGTTCAATGTAAGCTTACCAAAATATGCATAGTCTTAACTTAAATTTGGTTGGACATCAAACTGTCTCCAAATGCAAATAATATTTTGTTCTGCTCTCACCAGATTTGTGTTTGAAAAGTAAACCTTGAGGGGAAGTAAACTCCACCTATTTCTACATTATTCTAAATTAGCATTTGGCTGCATTAGTTATGCCCTCTTGGGAAGCTTTATTGAGTCAACTATTGAGAAAATCCTGAGACAGCAGGGATTTGAAAAGTATGCAAAGACTGAATGTAATAGAAGGTGCTGTCTGGGTCACATTTGTCTGGAAAAGTGTCCCATGAGATTTTGCATGGTGCCATTTTGTCTCTTCATGGCCCAGGGACCTCCCATATTTCTCTTTGCTTTTTTGGGATCAGAATGAAGTTCTTAAGAGAGATGAGTGTTGGAAATCAGGATCAGACCACCGCTAATGAAAGGCTGTTTGGAATGTGCTCTATGCTTGTGTTGTAGGCTCTCTGGTCAGGAAATGATTTACCTTCTTCTATAACCTTGGTCAGTTTTAATCAATGCATGGAAAACCAGACTTACAGAAGATCCTTTGGTTAAATCCTTTTCGGTTGGAAAGAGCTAAAAATAATCTGCTTTTACTTTTTATTGCACCACAGAAAGCAAAAAAATCAGACTTTGTCTTAAGTTTTATTAACACTCCTCTGTTACTGAAAGATACCATGGACCATCTTGTAGATAACCTTTTATGAAGGTTTTTTGGAAAGGTTATTTTCTATTTACGTCAGTTCTTAGGAGGAGGAAGGAAAGGCACAAGTCTCTTATTTCGCCTTGTCTCTGTAAGTAAGGGAATTAAAAAGGAAGAATTGCTTGCGGTTTACTGTATAGGATGGCAATGGCCGTCTTGTTCCTAACACACTGTTCTGAATCTGAGCAGGACTGCTCCAGAAATCTAGGTCTTCCTGGGATGATGCAGCCAGATGTTCTTTCTAAGCTGCAGATGAGGCAAGCCATAAACAGTAGCAATGTGCTCTTGGACAAACTTTACTTCTCTGTAAGACGGAGGTACAACTATTTGCCTTCCATGGAAATTATAATGATGGGATGAGATGGGAAAGACCTTTGATAGTTCCTACAACTTAGTAGGTGCCTACAATGTATTATTTTCCTTTTTTGAAATATAAGAGCATTTAATATTCTAGGAGATTCAAAAAAATAGCTGTGGTCGCAAAATGTGTTTTATGTTTTTAGTTTCATGTGAAGAAAATGTATTGTCATGTGGTTATAAAACAGCAAATGTGAAACGTCCACTTTTGCTTGTACCCACCTTTTGGTGTTCAGGAAAAAAAATCAGATGATGATAATGAAGTGTGTCAGACTAGTATATAATGGAAGCAAGATTGCTTTGACGTGGAGCATTTTTTAAAAGTTTTGTTATTCAAATGAATACAGCAATTTATGGAAGATCGTATAGGTGTATATGTAACAGTGTTAAGCATAGAGAGGGTAGGAATCACTACAGTGCCTGAAGTAAAGCACGCCAGTGTTTTCTCCCTTTTCCTCCATGGAAAACAATCATGTGCTCACAGCAAGTTGTTTTTTTCTTACAGTATATATGCGCTTCATATTAACATCAGAGAATTTTTGAACTGAAGGACTATAAGAAAACAATACTAAAGATCAGTGCTGTATCTCCTTTCTTCCTGCCCTTTCATTGATAATAGACAGAATAATACTTATTTGCCCCTTTTACTAGCAACTGCCATTCACACTGAGCAGCATAGCATGCTGGCCACTGGCGAGTCACTGGGCCCATGTGTCCAGAAATGCAGAATCTGCTCGTCCCACAGGAGCGTGAGTGGTGCCAGATCACCTGTGGGTTCCAAAGATCTTCGTTCTTTCCTCATTCACAGGAGCAGAAGGTGCTGGAATAACATGCAGATGAGCCTCATCTGTTCTGATTCTCTGTGTTTGCTCTTGGTTTTGTGCATCCTGAGTGGTGGGTTGAATGTATCTTGACTGAGGTACTGTTCGGGTTGGGTATACATTAAGTCAGTTATTTTAAGTGTTAGAGTAATTTCCCCCCAGTGAGATTCCCAACTTCCCAACATAAGCAAGAGTTACAGCACAGTTTGTGCTGTCTCTAACGCGTGGCCATGAGTGTCACACAACTCCATGTAATTGGTTCTCTTTGCATTTAAAATTTTTTTTTCTTTTGTACATAATTATTTTTTATTGAAGGGTAGTTGACACACAGTATTACATTACATTAGTTTCAGGTGTACAACACAGTGATTCAACA
Organism: Manis pentadactyla; assembly: GCF_030020395.1. Taxonomy (NCBI): domain Eukaryota; kingdom Metazoa; phylum Chordata; class Mammalia; order Pholidota; family Manidae; genus Manis; species Manis pentadactyla. Next base: position 70,976,229 of record NC_080028.1, read on the forward strand.
TTTATATACATGATAATTCTAGGTACCAGCTATCACCATACCAAGTTGTTACCATATTTTGACTATATTCCTTATGGTATACATTACATCAAGGTTACTTACTTACTTACTTACTTATTTATTTATTTTTGTAGATAATTATTTTTTATTGAAGGGTAGTTGACACACAGTATTATATTACATTAGTTTCAGGTGTACAACATAGTGATTCAACATTTATATACATGACAATTCTAGGTACCAGCTATCACCGTACCAAGCTGTTACAATATCTTGACTATATTCATTACATCCCGGTTACTTATTATTTTACCATTGGAAGTGTGTACTTTTTTTTTTTTTTTTTTTTTTGTGAGGGCATCTCTCATATTTATTGATCAAATGGTTGTTAACAACAATAAAATTCTGTATAGGGGAGTCAATGCTCAATGCACAATCATTAATCCACCCCGAGCCTAATTTTCATCAGTCTCCAATCTTCTGAGGCATAACAGACAAGTTCTTACATGGAGAACAAATTCTTACATAGTGAATAAGTTCTTACATGGTGAACAGTACAAGGGCAGCCATCACAGAAACCTTCGGTTTTGCTCATGCATTATGAACTATAAACAGTCAGTACAAATATGAATACTTATTTGATTTTTATACTTGATTTATATGTGGATACCACATTTCTCTCTTTATTATTATTATTTTTAATAAAATGCTGAAGTGGTAGGTAGATACAAGATAAAGGTAGAAAACAGAGTTTAGTGTTGTAAGAGAGCAAATGTAGATGATCAGGTGTGTGCCTGTAGACTATGTGTTAATCCAAGCTAGACAAGGGCAATAAAACATCCACGTATGCAGAAGATTTCTCTCAGAACAGGGGGGGTGAGGTTCTAAGCCTCACCTCTGTTGATCCCCAATTTCTCACCTGATGGCCCCCCTGCGACTGTGCATGTCTTAGGTTGTTCCTCCCTTGAGGAATCTTAACCGTCTCTGGCTAACCAGTCATCTTCCGGGGCCATACAGGGAAATGTGAAGTTGGTAAGTGAGAGGGAAGCCTTATTGTTTGAAATGGTTAGCTTTTTACTTCTTTGCATATTTATGCCCTGTGGCTTCTATGCCCAGCATTTGTCTTGAGGTATCTTTACCACTTGGAAGAATTATGATACTCGGTAAATTTGATATGAGGCACGAATTCTATTTAAGGGTTGTAATTAGGAAGGAAGAAGAAAAGCTATAGAAGTAGCAGGCGGAAGAAAACATGGGAAGATGGATTATTTCTTTGACATATCTTCTTGTAGAGTAACTTCATCATGTATAGGTTTTAAACTACTAATTAAATTGCGTACACACATTAACATAATAGGAGTATAGTTACATAACCAAAGCATACCTGTAATTACCAGCCATCTCCAGTGAAACCAAGAAAACCAGTTAGGCACCTTAGGCATTTGTGAAAACTTATCTATGATATGGTGGATATTGTCCAACTGAACTTGAACAGTCTGAGAGAAATCAGACAAATTAAAACAACCCATTCCTGGAGACTGTTCATATCCCATATGTTCTTTTAACAGTAAATAGTCTGTAGTTGTAAGATTTTGGAGCGCTACAATTTGCACTTCTCCTAATTCTTGGTTCAGTTCCAACAGTATAGATCCAGTCAAATTTGTTGTTTTACTGTATGCACAGGCCAGCTTAGATATCTCCTTCTTCATTCCCATGGCAAGTCCATGAACTGGTGGGATGAGTGCATCTACAGCTGTAGCAGTGCGTGGATCTTTGTTGGGGTTTTTTGATGATCATCTTCTGGCATGAGTCTTCCAGAGAGTGCTGATGTTGCAAGTTCTTTTTCATAGCGTATCTTAGTTCATTTTCGGGGTAGCCCAATTAGGCTTTGATCCTCTGTATAAACACAAACAGACCCTTTGCCTACACTTTTATATGCCCTTTATACCCTTGTGTAGAACTCATTGGAGGTCTCCACACAGGAACTGCCTTTTTTTTTTTTTTTTTGGTGTCATTAATCTACACTTACATGATGAACGTTACGTTTACTAGGCTCTCCCCTATACCAGGTCCCCCCCACAAACCCCCCCACAGTCACTGTCCATCAGCATAGCAAATGCTGTAGAATCACCACTTGCCCTTCCTGTGCCGCACAGCCCTCCCCCTGCTCCCACCCCACCATGCATGCTAATCTTAATACCCCCCTTCTTCTCCCCCCCATCCCTCCCTACTACCCACCCATCCTCCCCAGTCCCCCTCCCCTTGGTACCTGCTAGTCCATTCTTGAGTTCTGTGACTCTGCCGCTGTTCTGTTCCTTCAGTTTTTCCTTTGCTCCCATACTCCACAGATGAGTGAAATCATCTGGCATTTCTTTCTCTCCGCTTGGCTCATTCCACCGAGCACAACATCCTCCAGCTCCATCCATGTTGCTGCAAACGGCAGGATCTGCCCTCTTCCCATGGCTGAGCAGTATTCCATTGTGCATATGCACCACATCCTCTCCACCCATTCATCCATTGATGGACATCTAGGTTGCCCCCAATTCCTGGCCACTGCAAACAGTGCTGTGACAAACATAGGGGTGCATTGGTCTTTCTCATACTTGATTGCTGCATTCTTTTTTTTTTTTTTTTTTTATTGAAGGGTAGTTGACAACAGTATTACATTACATTAGTTTCAGGTGTACAACACAGTGATTCAACATTTATATACATGATAATTCTAGGTACCAGCTATCACCATACCAAGTTGTTACAATATTTTGACTATATTCCTTATGCTATACATTACATCCCGGTTACTTATTTATTTTACAATTGGAAGTGTGTTTATATGTATATATATATTTTGTGTGTGTGTGTGTGAGGGCATCTCTCATATTTATTGATCAAATAGTTGTTAACAACAATAAATTTCTGTATAGGGGAGTCAATGCTCAATGCACAATCATTAATCCACCCCAAGCCTAATTTTCGTCAGTCTCCAATCTTCTGAAGCATAACGAACAAGTTCTTACATGGAGAACAAATTCTTACATAGTGAATAAGTTACATGGTGAACAGTACAAGGGCAGTCATCACAGAAACTTTCTGTTTTGTTCATGCATTATGAACTATACACAGTTCAAATATGAATATTCATTTGATTTTTAAACTTGATTTATATGTGGATACCACATTTATTATTATTATTTTTAATAAAATGCTGAAGTGGTAGGTAGATACGAGATAAAGGTAGAAAACAGAGTTTAGTGTTGTAAGAGAGCAAATGTAGATGATCAGGTGTGTGCCTGTAGACTATGTGTTAATCCGAGCTAGACGAGGGCAATAAACATCCATGTATGCAGAAGATTTCTCTCAGAACATGAGGGGGGAGGTTCTAAGCTCACCTCTGCTGCTCCCCATTTTCTCACCAGATGGCCCCCTGCGACTGTGCCTGTCTTAGGTTGTTCCTCCCTTGAGGAATCTTAACCGTCTCTGGCTAACCAGTCATCTTCCGGGGCCATACAGGGAAATGTTAAGTTGGTAAGTGAGAGAGAAGCCTTATTGTTTGAAAAGGTTAGCTTTTTACTTCTTTGCATATTTATGCCCTGTGGCTTCTATGCCCAGCATTTGTCTTGAGGTGTCTTTACCACTTGGAAGAATTATGATACTCGGTAAATTCGACATGTGGCACGAGTTCTATTTAAAGGTTGTGATTAGGTAGGAAGAAGAAAAGCTATAGAAGTAGCAGGCAGAAGAAAACCTGGGAAGACTGATTATTTCTTTGACATATCTTCTTGTAGAGTAACTTCAACATGTATAGGTTTTAAACTACTAATTAAATTGTGCACACACATTAACATAATAGGAATATAGTTACCTAACCAAAGCATACCTGGATATTGTCCGACTGAACTTAAACAGTCTGAGAGAATTCTGATAAACTAGAACAACCCATTCCTGGGGACTGTTCATATCCCATATGTTCTTTTAACAATAAATAGTCTGTGGTTGTAAGATTTTGGAGTGCTACAATTTGCACTTCTCCTAATTCTTGGTTGAGTTCCAACAGTATAGATCCAGTCCAATTTTTTGTTTTACTGTATGCACAGGCCAGCTTAGATATCTCCTTAATCATTCCCATGGCAAGTCCAGGAACTGGTGGAATGAGTGCATCTACACTTGTGGCAGTGCGTGGATCTTTGTTGGAGTTTTTTTTTTGCTGATCATCTTCTGTCATGAGTCTTCCCGAGAGTGCTGATGTTGGAGGTTCTTTTTCATATCGTATCTTAGTTCATTTTCGGGGTAGCCAAATTAGGCTTTGATCCTCTGTATAAACACAAACAGACCCTTTGCCTACACTTTTATATGCCCTTTATATCACTGTGTAGAACTCATTAGAGGTCACCACATAGGAACTGCTTTTTTTTTTTTTTTAATCATTAATCTACACTTACATGACAAATACTTTGTTTACCAGGCTCTCCCCTATACCAGGTCCCCCCTATATACTCCTTTACAGTCACTGTCCCTCAGATTGCTGCATTCTTAGGGCAAATTCCCAGGAGTGCAATTCCTGGGTCATATGGTAAGTCTGTTTTGAGCATTTTGATTACCTCCATACTGCTTTCCACAATGGTTGAACTAATTTACATTCCCACCAGCAGTGTAGGAGGGTTCCCCTTTCTCCACAGCCTCGCCAACATTCGTTGTTGTTTGTCTTTTGGATGGCAGCCATCCCCAGTGGTGTGAGGTGATACCTCATTGTAGTTTTAATTTGCATTTCTCTGATAATTAGCGATGTGGAGCATCTTTTCATGTGTCTGTTGGCCATCTGTATTTCTGTTTTGGAGAACTGTGTGTTCAGTTCCTCTGCCCATTTTCCAATTGGGTTATTTGTTTTTTGTTTGTTGAGGCGTGTGAGCTCTTTATATGTTCTGGACGTCAAGCCTTTATCGGATCCGTCATTTTCAAATATATTCTCCCGTACTGTAGGGTTCCCCTTTGCCCTAATGATGGTGTCTTTTGCTGCACAGAAGCCCTTCAGCTTAATATAGTCCCACTTGTTCATTTTTGCTGTTGTTTTCCTTGCCCGGGGAGATATGTTCAAGAAGAGGTCACTCATGTTTATGTCTAAGAGGTTTTTGCCTATGTTTTCTTCCAAGAGTTTAATGGTTTCATGACTTACATTCAGGTCTTTGATCCATTTTGAGTTTACTTTTGTATATGGGGTTAGACAATGGTCCAGTTTCATTCTCCTACATGTAGCTGTCCAGTTTTGCCAGCACCATCTGTTGAAGAGGCTGTCATTTCGCCATTGTATTTCCATGGCTCTTTTATCAAATATTAATTGACCATATATGTCTGGGTTAATGTCTGGATTCTCTAGTCTGTTCCATTGGTCTGTGTCTCTGTTCTTGTGCCAGTACCAAATTGTCTTGATTACTATGGCTTTATAGTAGAGCTTGAAGTTGAGGAGTGAGATCCCCCTTACTTTATTCTTCTTTCTCAGGATTGCTTTGGCTATTCGGGGTTTTTGGTGTTTCCATATGAATTTTTGAATTATTTGTTCCAGTTCATTGAAGAATGTTGCTGGTAGTTTCATAGGGATTGCATCAAATCTGTATATTGCTTTGGGCAGGATGGCCATTTTGACGATATTAATTCTTCCTAGCCACGAGCATGGGATGAGTTTCCATCTGTTAGTGTCCCCTTTAATTTCTCTTAAGAGTGACTTGTAGTTTTCAGAGTATAAGCCTTTCACTTTTTTGGTTAGGTTTATTCCTAGGTATTTTATTTTTTTTGATGCAATTGTGAATGGAGTTGTTTTCCTGATTTCTCTTTCTGTTGGTTCATTGTTGGTATATAGGAAAACCACAGATTTCTGTGTTGATTTTGTATCCTGCAACTTTGCTGTATTCCGATGTCAGTTCTAGTAGTTTTGGGGTAGAGTCTTTAGGGTTTTTTTGTACAGTATCATGTCATCTGCAAATAGTGACAGTTTAACTTCTTCTTTACCAATCTGGATTCCTTGTATGTTTTTGTTTTGTCTGATTGCCATGGCTAGGACCTCCAGTACTATGTTAAATAACAGTGGGGAGAGTGGGCATCCCTGTGTAGTTCCCGATCTCAGAGGAAATGCTTTCAGCTTCTCTCTGTTCAATATAATGTTGGCTGTGGGTTTATCATAGATGGCCTTTATTATGTTGAGGTACTTGCCCTCTATTCCCATTTTGCTGAGAGTTTTTATCATGAATGGATGTTGAACTTTGTCAAATGCTTTTTCAGCATCTATGGAGATGATCATGTGGTTTTTGACTTTCTTTTTGTTGATGTGGTGGATGATGTTGATGGACTTTCGAATGTTGTACCATCCTTGCATCCCTGGGATGAATCCCACTTGGTCATGGTGTATGATCCTTTTGATGTATTTTTGAATTCGGTTTGCTAATATTTTGTTGAGTATTTTTGCATCTACGTTCATCAGGGATATTGGTCTGTAGTTTTCTTTTTTGGTGGGGTCTTTGCCTGGTTTTGATATTAGAGTGATGTTAGCTTCATAGAATGAGTTTGGGAGTATCCCCATCTCCTCTATTTTTTGGAAAACTCTAAGGAGAATGGGTATTATGTCTTCCCTGTATGTCTGATAAAATTCCAAGGTAAATCCATCTGGACCCCGGGGGTTTTGTTCTTTGGTAGCTTTTTGATTACCGCTTCAATTTCGTTACTGGTAATTGGTCTGTTTAGATTTTCTGTTTCTTTCTGGGTCAGTCTTGGAAGGATGTATTTTTCTAGGAAGTTGTCCATTTCTCCTAGGTTTCCCAGCTTGTTAGCATATAGGTTTTCATAGTATTCTCTAATAATTCTTTGTATTTCTGTGGGGTCCGTCGTGATTTTTCCTTTCCCGGTTTCTGATACTGTTGATTTGTGTTGACTCTCTTTTCCTCTTAATAAGTCTGGCTAGAGGCTTATCTATTTTGTTTATTTTCTCGAAGAACAGCTCTTGGTTTCATTGATTTTTGCTATTTTATTCTTCTCAATTTTATTTATTTCTTCTCTGATCTTTATTATGTCCCTCCTCCTGCTGACCTTAGGCCTCATTTGTTCTTCTTTTTCCAATTTCGATAATTGTGACATTAGACCATTCATTTGGGATTGTTCTTCCTTTTTTAAATATGCTTGGATTGCTATATACTTTCCTCTTAAGACTGCTTTTGCTGTGTCCCACAGAAGTTGGGGCTTAGTGTTGTTGTTGTCATTTGTTTCCATATATTGCTGGATCTCCGTTTGGTTTGGTCATTGATCCATTGATTATTTAGGAGTGTTTTGTTAAGCCTCCATGTGTTTGTGAGCCTTTTTGTTTTCTTTGTACAGTTTATTTCTAGTTTTATGCCTTTGTGGTCTGAAAAGTTGGTTGGTAGGATTTCAGTGTTTTGGAATTTTCTGAGGCTCTTTTTGTGGCCTAGTATGTGGTCTATTCTGGAGAATGTTCCATGTGCACTTGAGAAGAATGTATATTCTGTTGCTTTTGGATGTAAAGTTCTGTAGATGTCTATTAGGTCCATCTGCTCTACTGTGTTGTTCAGTGCTTCCGTGTCCTTACTTATTTTCTGCCCGGTGGATCTATCCTTTGGGGTGAGTGGTGTGTTGAAGTCTCCTAGAATGAATGCATTGCAGTCTATTTCCCCCTTTAGTTCTGTTAGTATTTGTTTCACGTATACTGGTGCTCCTGTGTTGAGTGCATATATATTTAGAATGGTTATATCCTCTTGTTGGACTGAGCCCTTTATCATTATGTAGTGTCCTTCTTTATCTCTTGTTACTTTCTTTGTTTTGAAGTCTATTTTGTCTGATATTAGTATTGAAACCCCTGCTTTCTTCTCACTGTTGTTTGCCTGAAATATGTTTTCCATCCCTTGACTTTTAGTCTGTACATGTCTTTGGGTTTGAGGTGAGTTTCTTGTAAGCAGCATATAGATTGGTCTTGCATTTTTATCCATTCTATTACTCTGTTATTTTTGATTGGTGCATTCAGTCCATTAACATTTAGGGTGACTACTGAAAGATATGTACTTACTGCCATTGCAGGCTTTAAATTCGTGGTTACCAAAGGTTCAAGGTTAGCCTCTTTAGTATCTTACTGCCGAACTTAGCTCGCTTATTGAGCTGTTATATACACTGTCTGGAGATTCTTTTCTTCTCTCCCTTCTTGTTCCTCCTCCTCGATTCTTCATATGTTGGGTGTTTTGTTCTGTGCTCTTTCTAGGAGTGCTCCCATCTAGAGCAGTCCCTGTAGGATGTCCTGTAGAGGTGGTTTGTGGGAAGCAAATTCCCTCAGCTTTTGTTTGTCTGGGAATTGTTTAATCCCACCATCATATTTGAATGATAGTCATGCTGGATACAGTATCCTTGGTTCAAGGCCCTTCTGTTTCATTGCATTTAATATATCATGCCATTGTCTTCTGGCCTGTAAGGTTTCTGTCGAGAAGTCTGATGTTAGCCTGATGGGTTTTCCTTTATAGGTGACCTTTTTCTCTAGCTGCCTTTAAATCTCTTTCCTTGTCCTTGATCTTTGCCATTTTAATTATTATGTGTCTTGGTGTTGTCCTCCTTGAATTCTTTCTGTTGGGGATTCTGTGTATTTCCGTGGTCTGTTCGATTATTTCCTCCCCCAGTTTGGAGACATTTTCAGCAATTATTTCTTCCAAGATCCTTTCCATCCCTTTTCCTCTCTCTTCTTCTTCTGGGACCCCTATAATACGGATATTGTTCCTTTTGGATTGGTCACAGAGTTCTCTTAACATTTTTTCATTCCTGTAGATTCTTTTATCTCTCTCTATGTCAGCTTCTATGCGTTCCCGTTCTCTGGTTTCAATTCCATCAATGGCCTCTTGCATCCTATCCATTCTGCTTATAAACCCTCCCAGAGTTTGTTTCATTTCTGTAAACTCCTTTCTGGCATCTGTGATCTCCCTCCGGACTTCATCGCATATGTCTTGCGTATTTCTCTGCATCTCTGTCAGCATGTTTATGATTCTTATTTTGAATTCTTTGTCAGGAAGACTGGTTAGGTCTGTCTCCTTCTGTGGTGTTGTCTCTGTGATCTTTGTCGGCCTGTAGCTTTGCCTTTTCATGGTGTTAGGAATAGTTTGCAGAGCTGGGACGAGTGACGACTGGAAGAACTTCCCTTCTTGTTGGTTTGTGGCCCTCCTCTCCTGGGAGAACAGCGGCCTCTAGTGGCTTGTGCTGGTTAGCTGCGCACAGACAGGGCTTCTGCTTCCTGCCCGGCTGCTATGGAGTTTATCTCCGCTGTTGCTGTGCGTGTAGGCTGGCTCAGGCTCCTGCTCCAAAATGGTGGATTCCCGTTGGAGGGGGAGCGGCCTGGAGGCTATTTATACCTGTAAGGGGCCTCTGAGCTCCCTGCAGCCCAGGGGATTAGGGTGCCCAGAGATCCCCGGATTCTCTACCTCTGGATTAAGTGTCCCGCCCTGCCCCTTTAAGACTTCCAAAAAGCACCCGCATAAACAAAACAACGGACAACAACAACAAAAATTTTTAAAATTAAAAAATGGCCCCTCGTTTTTCTTTATTCTCGCCTGCCAGCCTCAGGCATCTGCTCACTGGTCTTGCTGCCCTGTTTCCCTAGTATTGGGTCCCTATCCCTTTAAGACTTCCAAAAAGCACTCGCCTAAAGAAAACAGGAAAAAGAAAAAAATGGCCACTCGCTTTTCTTGTGTCTTCCGCGCCAGGCCTCCGGTACCCGCTCACCATTCTTGCTGCCCTGTTTCCCTTGTATCCAGGGCCCCCCACGCACGCACTGTGTCTGCGCTCTGGTCCGGATGTCTGGGGCTGGGTGTTCGGCAGTCCTGGGCTCCGTCTCCCTCCCGCTCTGCCTGCTCTTCTCCTGCTGGGAGCTGGGGGGAGGGGCGCTCGCGCCCGCTGGGCCGCGGCTTGTATCTTACCCCCTTTACGAGGCGCTGGGTTCTCGCAGGTGTGGATGTGGTCTGGATGGTGTCCTGTGTCTTCTGGTCTTTATTATAGGAACAATTTTGTTTGTTATATTTTCATAGATATATGTGGTTTTGGGAGGAGATTACCGCTGCTCTACTCACGCCGCCATCTTGGCTCCGATACCTGCTTTTAAAATTTATAATCACTTGGTCAACTTCTCCATTGGAATCATGTCATATGGGGATATCGTGCAGTGTCATGCAGCTGTGTTCTCTGGGTCAGGTACCTGGATTTGAGTCCCAGCCCCACTTCTTATTACCTGTGCTGTCTTGGGCAAGTTACTCAACCTCTGTGTGCCTCAGCTTCCTGATCTGTAAATTGGGAATATTAGTACCCATTTGCCAGGGTGGTTGTGAGGGTAAAATGTGAGAAAGTATGTAAAATGCACAGTGCCTGGTACCTCTTGTGTCCCAGTCAGCTCGTCACTGCTGCCGTTACTGTGGGGACATTTATACTTTGAGGATGTGCTCCTCTGGCCAGATGCTGGGAGCATATGGAGGGCATTTTGTTTTCATAGAAGATAACATATAATCATACCTTGTGTACCGTACACACCCTGTAAAGTAGGGCTTGTGTTCAATTATGAGCCTTGATCGGAAAAGGGAGGATGAGGAGTAGAAGCCTGCTGATAACGAAGTGGTGTTTAGGGAGAAGATTTGAATTGTTCTTTTTTTTTGGCCTGTTGTTTTTTCCCTTTGAGGCATATGGTTATTTCTCCATCTTGGTTATGAAACATTTCCTGTTACACTTAAAATAATGGACTTAAGTTATACATGTTTATTGGGAGAGAAAAGTAAAGGAATGGCATTTACTCAGTGACCCACTGGAAACTGTTTCTTTTAGTTTTCTTTTTAATTTTTTGTTACGGTATGATTGATATACACTCTTATGAAGGTTTCACATGAAAAAACAATGTGGTTACTACATTTACCCATATTATCAAGTCCCCACCCATACCCCAATGCAGTCACTGTCCATCAGTGCAGCAAGTTACCAGAGATCCACTATGTCCCTTCTCTGTGATACACTGTTCTCCCCGTGATCCCCCACACCATGTGTACTAAACATAATACCCCTCAGTCCCCTTCTCCCTCACTCCCCACCTGCCCTCCCACACCCCTCCCCTTTGGTAACCACTAGTTCATTCTTGGAGTCTGTGAGTCTGCTGCCATTTTGTTCCATCAGTTTTGCTTCATTGTTATACTCCACAAATGAAGGAAATCATTTGGCATTTGTCTTTCTCCGCCTGGCTTATTTCACTGAGCATAATGTCCTCCAGCTCCATCCATGTTGTTGCAAATGGTAGGATTTGTTTCTTTCTTATGGCTGAATAGTATTCCATTGTATATATGTACCACATCTTCTTCATCCATTCATCTACAGATGGACACTTAGGTTTCTTCCATATCTTGGCTATTGTAAAAAGTGCTGCGATAAGCATAGGGGTGCATGTGTCTTTTTGAATCTGAGAAGTTGTATTCTTTGGGTATATTCCAAGGAGTGGGATTCCAGGGTCAAATGGTATTTCTATTTTTAGTTTTTTGAGGAACCTTCAAAAAGGTTCCTCAAAAACCATTGTGGAAAGCAATTTCCACAGTGACTGAACTAGCTTACATCCACCAGCAGTGTAGGAGGGTTCCCCTTTCTCCACATCCTCACCAGCATTTATTGTTCTTAGTTTTCTCGATGCTGTCCATCCTACGTGGTGTGAGGTGATATCTCACTGTGGTTTTAATTTGCATTTCGCTGATGATTAGTGATGTGGAGCAGCTTCTCATGTGTCTGTTGGCCATCTGAATATCTTCTTTGGAGAACTGTCTCTTCATATCCTCTGCCCATTTGTTAATTGGGTTGTTTGCTTTTTGGGTGTTGAGGTGTGTAAGTTCTTTATATATTTTGAATGTTAACCCCTTGTCAGATATGTCGTTTACAAATATATTCTCCCATACTGTAGGATGCCTTTTTGTTTTGTTGATGATGTCCTTTGCCATACAAAAACTTTTTAGCTTGATGTAGTCCTATGAGTTCATTTTTGCTTTTGTTTCCCTTTCTCGAGGACATGGGTTCAGGAAGAAGTTGCTCATGCTTATATTCAGGAGATTTTTGCCTATGTTGTCATCTAAGAGTTTTATGGTTTCATGACTTACATTCAAGTCTTTAATCCATTTTGAGTTTACTGTTGTGTATGGTGATAAACAATAATCCAGTTTCATTCTCTTGCATGTAGCTGTCCAGTTTTCCCAACACCAGGTTTTGAAGAGTCTGTCATTTCCCCATTGTATGTCCATGGCTCCTTTATCGTAAATTAATTGACCATATATGGTTGGGTTTATATCAGGGCTGTCTAGTCTGTTCCATTGGTCTATGGGTCTGTTCTTGTGCCAATACGACATTGTCTTGATTACTGTGGCTTTGTAGTAGAGCTTGAAGTTGGGGAACGTAATTCCCCCTGCTTTATTCTTCCTTCTCAGGATTGCTTTGGCTGTTCAAGGTCTTTTGTGGTTCCATATGAATTTTAGGGTGATTTTCTCTAGTTCGTTGAAGAATGCTGTTGGTATTTTGATGCAGATTGCATTGAATCTATAGATTGCTTTAAGCATGATGCCCATTTAGACAATATTAATTCTTCCTGTCCATGAGCATGGGCTGTGTTTCCATTTATTGGTATCTTCTTTAATTTCTCTCATGAGTGTCTTGTAGTTTTCAGAGTATAGGTCTTTCACTTCCTTGGTTAGGTTTATTCCTAGGTATTTTATTCTTTTTGATGCAATTATGAATGGAATTGTTTTCCTGATTTATCTCTCAGCTAGTTTGTTGTTAGTGTATAGGAATGCCACAGATTTCTGTTTATTAATTTTGTATCCTGAAGCTTTGCTGAATTCGGATGTTAGATCTAGTAGTTTTGGAGTGGATTCTTTAGGGTTTTTTATGTATAATATCATGTCATCTGCAAACAGGGACAGTTTAACTTCTTCCTTGCCAATCTGGATGCGTTGTACTTCTTTGTGTTGTCTGATTGCCATGGCTAGGACGTCCAGTACTATGTTGAATAGAAGTGGGGAGAGTGGGTATCCTTGTCTTGTTCCTGATCTTTAAGGAAAAGCTTTCAGCTTCTCGCTGTTAAGTATGATGTTGGCTGTGGGTTTGTCATATATGGCCTTTATTATGTTGAGGTACTTGCCCTCTATACCCATTTTATTAGGAGTTTTTATCATGAGTGGATGTTGAATTTTGTCAAATGCTTTTTCAGCATGTATGGAGATGATCATGTGGTTTTTGTCCTTCTTTTTATTGATGTGGTGGATGATGTTGATGGATTTTCAAATGTTGTACCATCCTTGCATCCCTGGAATAAATTCTACTTGATCATGATGGATGATCTTTTTGATGTATTTTTGAATTCGGTTTACTAATATTTTGTTGAGTATTTTTGCATCTGTGTTCATCAGGGATATTCATCTGTAATTTTCTTTTTTTGTGGTGTCTTTTCCTTGTTTTGGTATTAGAGTATTGCTAGCCCCATGCAATGAGTTTGGAAGTATTCCCTCCTCTTCTACTTTTTGGAAAACTTTAAGGAGAATGGGTATTAGGTCTTCACTAAATGTTTGATACAATTCAGGGGTGAAGCTGTCTGGTCCAGGGGTTTTGTTCTTAGGTAGATGTTTGATTACCGCTTCAATTTTGTTGCTGGTAATTGGTCTGTTCAGACTTTCTGTTTCTTCCTTGATAGCCTTGAAAGGTTGTATTTTTCTAGGAAGTTGTCCATTTCTTCTAGGTTACCCAGTTTGTTAGCAGATAATTTTTCATAGTATTTTCTAATAATTCTTTGTATTTCTATGGTGTCCATAGTGATTTTTCCTTTCTCATTCCTGATTATGTTTATGTGTGTAGACTCTCTTTTTTTCTTGGTAAGTCTGGCTAGGGGTTTATCTATTTTGTTTATTTTCTCAAAGAACCAGCTCTTGCTTTCATTGATTCTTTCTATTGTTTTATTCTTCTCAATTTTATTTATTTCTGCTCTAATCTTTATTATGTCCCTCCATCTACTAACTTTGGGCCTCATTTTTTCTTCTTTTTCTAGTTTCATTAATTGTAAGTTTAGACTGCTTATATGGGATCGTTCTTCTTTCTTGCGGTAGGCCTGTATTGCAAATGCTTTCCTCTTAGCACGGCCTTGGCTGCGTCCCACAGATTTTGCAGTGTTGAATTATTGTCATCATTTGTCTCCATATATTGCTTGATCTCTGTTTTTATTTGGTCATTGATCCAGTGGTTATTTAGGAGCATGTTGTGAAGCCTCCATGTGTTTGTGGGATTTTTCATTTTCATTGCATAATTTATTTCTAGTTTCATACCTTTGTTATCTGAGAAACTTTTTGGTATAATTTCAATCTTTTTTAATTTACTGAGGCTCTTTTTGTGGCCTAGGATATGATCCATTCTTGAAAATGTTCCATGTGCACTTGAGAAGAATGTGTATTCTGTTGCTTTTGGGTGTAGAGTTCTGTAGATGTCTTTTAGGTCTGTCTGTTCTAATGTGTTGTTCAGTGCCTCTGTGTCCTTACTTATCTTCTGTCTGGTTGACCTGTCCTTCAGATTGAGTGGAGTGTTGAAGTCTCCTAGAATGAATGCATTGCATTCTATTTCCCCTTTTAATTCTGTTAGTATTTGTTTCACATATGTGGGTGCTCCTGTGTTGGGAGCATAGATATTTATAATGGTTATATCTTTTTGTTGGATTGACCCCTTTATCATTATGTAATGTCCTTCTATGTCTCTTCTTACTTTCTGTGTTTTGAAGTCTATTTTGTCTGATACAAGTACTGCAACTCCTGCTTTTTTCTCTGTTACTTGCATGAAGTATCTTTTTCCATCCCTTGACTTTTAGTCTGTGTGTGTCTTTGGGTTTGAGGTGAGTCTCTTGTAAGCAGCATATAGATGGGTCTTGCTTTTTTATCCGTTCTATTACTCTGTGTCTTTTGACTGGTGCATTCAGTCCATTTACATTTAGGGTGATTATTGAAAGATATGTACTTATTGCCATTGCCATTGCAGGCTTTAGATTCGTGGTTACCAAAGGTTCAAGGTTAATTTCCTTACTATCATCTAAGAGTCTAACTTAACTCACTTAATATGCTGTTATAAACACAATCTAAAGGTTCTTTTCTATTTCTCCTCCTTTTTCTTCCTCCTCCATTCTTTATATATTAGGTATCATATTCTGTATTTTTTGTCTTTCCCTTGATTGGCTTTGGGTATAGTTAATTTAATTTTGCATTTGCTTAGTAATTAGCTGTTCTATTTTCTTTACTGTGGGTTTATTTCCTCTGGTGACAGCTGTTAAACCTTAGGAACACTTCCATCTATAGCAGTCCCTCCAAAATAGACTGTAGAGATGGTTTGTGGGAGGTAAATTCTCTCAGCTTTTGCTTATCTGGAAATTGTTTAATCCCTCCTTCAAATTTAAATGATAATCTTGCTGGATAAAGTAATCTTGATTCCAGGCCCTTCTGCTTCATTGCATTAAATACATCATGCCACTCCCCTCTGTCCTGTAAGGTTTCTGCTGAGAAGTCTGATGTTAGCCTGATGGGCTTTTCTTTGTATGTGATCTTATTTCTCTCTCTGGCTGCTTTTAATAGTCTGTCCTTATCCTTGATCTTTCCAATTTTAATTACTATGTGTCTTGGTGTTGTCTTCCTTGGGTCCCTTGTGTTGGGAGATCTGTGGATCTCCATGGCCTGAGAGACTATGTCCTTCCCCAGATTGGGGAAGTTTTTAGCAACTACCTCCTCAAAGTCACTTTCTATCCCTTTCTCTCTCCTCTTCTTCTGGTACCCCTATAATGCGAATATTGTTCTATTTGGATTGGTCATACAGTTCTCTCAATATTCTTTCATCCTTAGGGATCTTTTCTTCTCTCTGTGCCTCAGCTTCTTTGTATTCCTCTTCTCTAGTTTCTATTTCATTTATCGTCTTCTCCACTGTATCCAGCCTGCTTTTAATACCCTCCGACGTGCTTCAATGATTGGATCCCCGACCTAAATTCGTTCCTGAGTTCTTGGATATCTTTCTGTACCTCCAATAGCATGTTGATGATTTTTATTTTGAACTTCCTTTCAGGAAGAGTCATAAGGTCCATGTCATTTAAATCTTTCTCCGGAGTTATATTAATTTTACTCTGGACAAGGTTCCTTTGGCGTAGCATATTGTATATGGCGCCCTTTAGTGTCCAGAAGCTCTACTCTGGAGCTGCTCAGTCCCTGAAGCAATGTCGCGGGTTGCATGGGAGCGGTATTGGTGCCTGGGGGGAGGAAAGAGCTGTTTCCTGCTTCCCAGCTGCTATGCCTGTCTCCACTGCCTGAGCCAGTGGGCCGAGCACACACAGGTATAAGCTTTTGTCCCAGAGCAGCCGGATATGGATCCCTGCTTTCCACAAGTGGCTGGAACCTCAGTCTCTCCAGGAATTCTGCCTGTATTAGCTTTCCAACCCCATAATCATGCGAGTATCATGAAAGCACCATGAAATGTAGGTTTGTGCTCCCAGAGCAGATCTCCGGAGCTAGGTATTCAGCAGTCCCAGGCCTTCCACTCCCTCCCTGTTCTGTTTATCTCACTCCTGCCAGTGAGCTGGCGTGGGGGAAGGGCTCGGGTCCCACTGGACCTCGGCTCTGGTACGTTACCCTGTTCCGTAAGGTCTGCTCTTTTCTCCAGGTGTATGCAGTCTGGTGCATACACTGTCCTCTTTCCTGTTGCTCTCTCAGGATTAGTTGCACCAACTATATTTTCTAATTGTATCCAGTTTTAGGAGGAATCCTCTGTCTCTCCTCTCACTCAGCCATCGTTAATCCTCTCTCTTTCAGTTTTCTTAATAACTTTGTTGGGATGTAAATTCACATAGCATTCAGTTCACTCATTTAAACTGGACAGAGGTTTTTGGTATATGACGTTATGAATACTTTTAAATTGTGGTAAAATATATGTATCATACAATTTTCCATTTTAACCATTTCCAACTGTGCAATTCAGTGGCATTAATTACATTGCCAATATTGTGCTACCATCACCTCTGTCTATTTTCAGAACTTTTGCCTCACCCCAAACAGAAACTCTGTAACCATCAAGCAGTAACCCAGTCCATCTCCCTTCAGCTCCTGGTAACCTCTAATCTACTTTTCTAATTCTTCCTTCAATAAACTGTTTGTTTTTGAGCAATTTACTGCTTCAGTGAGATTTTAATCTATTAAAGTTACTGATATTTTGCAAACACCTGGGGCATTTTTCTTTTTTATTTGTATTGCTGTCTTATGTTTTGATCACTTCTTAGATACATAAACCTTGAGGTGTGTAGGTATGAAATTGTTCAACTTCCCCAGACCGAGGTTTGTGAGTCTGCAGTGTAGCGGAACATGATCAGCTGAGCAGAGCCTGCAGGCTGCGCCAGCCAGGGTCACATCAGCCACTCCCACCCCACACACCCCTGGGTGGCCCATTCATCCTTTCTGACGCCAGGTTTGCACAGCTGTGAAATGCAGATAGTAAGTGTCTGCTGTGTAGGGTTGCCCTGAGGTTGTGGAGTAGCATTGGTAAGACCATGTGGTGCAGCATGTGGCCCCTGTGTTAGTGCACAGAGTGTGGCTGTTATCGTGACTCCTGCAGGGAGCTGCCAAGGAAAAGGCCAGTCTAGTTTTTCCCAATACTGGGGACGGTGGCAGGTAAACAAAGTGGGCTGTGTGCACTTAGCTGAGTATTCCTGTGTGGCAGTCTCTGTGTTGACAGGAGGAAAGAGGCAAAGTGCATGGTGCCAATAAAGTCTTTTTTATAGAGAACAGTAACCCAGAAGTCCTCTGAAGAAAACACTTCATAACTATCTTTGTATCTCAGCTAAAGAGGTCTTACTGCGAGCTTGGATTGTGAATAAGAAGAAAGTCTGCCCTGTGTGTTGGTCATGCTCATGTGTTGAGCCATATGCTGCTTGTGAGGCAGCCGTGGGAAGCCCAAAGCCTCCCCACCCCCAGGAGCGGCTGTCCATGCACATCCCTGGTCCAGAAGCCCCTGTGACGTGGGACTGAGGAGGTCAGGGGAGGCGATGGAGGTAAACATTAGCAGTGGTGATTTTGGGACCCTTCCTGCCCAATTGGCTGGCTTTCCCAAGAATTTGGTAGTTGTTATGCTCTTTACTTTTATATTACTGGTGCTTGAATAAAGGAATAATGTCCTCTGCCCCTAGCCTCCATCAAAAGTGGATCTGGAACCAGAGATAGGGAACTTAGCTCATCACTGATTCCAAAATGGTTACAAGCAGATGTGATGCTATTGTGAACATTACTTTTTAATTAATTAATTGATTATTTTATTTTATTTTTATTTTGGTATCATTAATCTACAATTACATGAGTAACATTATGGTTACTAGACTCCCCCTATTATCAAGTCCCCACCACATACCCCATTACAGTCACTGTCCATCAGCACAGTAAGATGCTGTAGAATCACTGCTTGTCTTCTCTGTGTTGTACAGCCCTCCCCATGCCCCCCCCTACATTATGTGTGCTAATCGTAATGCCCCTTTTTCCCCCTTGTCCTTACCTTCCCACCCATCCTCCCCAGTCCCTTTCCCTTTGGTAACTGTTAGTCCATTCTCGGGTTCTGTGAGTCTGCTGCTGTTTTGTTCAGTTTTTTACTTTGTTCTTATACTCCACATATGAGTGAAATCATTTGGTACTTGTCTTTCCACCTGGCTTATTTCACTGAGCATAATACCTTCTAGCTCTTTCCATATTGTTGCAAATGGTAGGATTTGTTTTCTTCTTATGGCTGAGTAATTCCATTGTGGACATTACTTTTTAATCACAAGGAGCAGAGGAATTAAGCCTTTTAATAAAAATGGAGTCTATTTTCCACCTCTTCCACATTATGCAAATTTTGGGGTCAAATGCCATGAGGAATAAAATCACAGCAGTGAAATGCTTGAGGCAGCCTCCCCAGATCCCAGAGGATTAAAGCCAGTTTGTCCCCAGTTTGCCGAATGTGTTTCTCCCTGGTACATAGGGTGTATTTTATCCTCACATACCTTCACCCAAGTCACGTTCACTTCACGTTTGGCCCCCAAATTTCTAGGATAGAAAGAATATCCAAGAATTGGCCTCGTTTGATTACCCTGGAAGTTCTTTAGTACATTGATTTTCATGAGGTAAAAGTGAGTCTAGAGCACTCTAAATTATTTTTAAGCCTTCAGTCTGGGTTCTTAAGACTGGGAATGAGCACATGTCTCCAGGCCTTCTCGAGGGGAGGGGTGTTGCCCCAAGTTGATGTTGCTTCATCCAGTTTCTAGCTTGCCATCTTGAGTGTCAAAAGATTTATCAGCTAAGCCCTTCTGTGGCTTTATCAAAAGGCTGCTTTCTAAAGAACCCTTAAAAGGCACACACCCCACACACCTCTCCTTGGCATGCATCCCCTGTGGGCACCACAGGAGCTGTTCTCATGCTGAGCTGTTCCAGCCTCATATTTGCCTGGTTACTTTAAAGCACATTTCCCTCTGGCTTAATAACGTTCTGTTAATGATAAGCAATATGTAGAGGTAAAAAATCCAGCTAACTGCTGAGTATATGTTTAAACAGCCTGCCCTCTCCATGGTAGGGCACTGTGTTTTTTTCCTGTTACTGCTCCAACAAGTCACGGCAAGCTTGGTAGCTTAAAACAACAGACATTTATTCTCTCTCAGTTTGGAGGGCTGGAAGTTTGAAGTCAAGGTATGGGCAGGGCCGCACTCCCTCCAGAGGCTCTGGGGAAGAATGTGTTCCTGGCCTCCTCCAGCTTCTAGTGGCTGCCAGCATTCTTTGGCCTCTGGCCACATCTCCGATCTCTGCCTCCACGGTCACATTTGCCTGTCCTCTGTGTGTGTGCCCTGTCTCTCTCTGCCTCTTTCTTAGAAGGACACTTGGCTTGGCATTTGGGCCTGTTTGGGTAGTCCAGGATAGTGCCTCATCTCAAGATCCTTAACTTAATTATTCATTACATCTGCTAAGACCCGTCTTCCAAATAAGGCAACATTCACAGGTTTCAGGGATTACGTTGTGGTCCTGTCTCTGAAGGCCACCATTCAGCCCACTATAGGTGTGTTAGTAGTAAAATCAACATTCTTAGGTATTTCTCACCTTGCCCTGACTAGGAATAACCAGGCAATAGTTATTTCCAGGAATACTTAACATTTAACTGATAGGATTCCAGCATTAACCAATGTATTCTGAGAAATTTAGCCACCAAGTATCTTCTCCATTGGACACTTATCATTCTTCAGAGCGTGTCACCCACAGTAACTGTAATTTTTGACAACAACCCTCAGAGGTAGATAATAATGTTCCCATATTAAGGCTCAGGCCATCTGCTGAGGGCCTCAGAAATGGCAGTCAGGGAAACTCAGGTCTGTCCTTAACGGAGAATGGTTTTCTCCTCCACAGTACAGTCTCTAAAAGAGACCATTCTACAGTTAGTTGCACATTTTCTTAAGAGACAATGCTAGTATCTTTGAAAGATTTCTTTTCCTCCCAGCATTTGGCCTGAGCAGTGATTATAAAAGATGTTGACTTTGACTGTTGGATTGTATGGAGCTGGTTTTCCTCTGACATTTTACAATCTGCTGTTTCACAGGCCCTGCAGAGTAACATTTTTATTTGATGTAATTTGATATGGCTCATTGGATAGAGACTGTTCAAATAAGCTATTGGGGTTACCCCCACCTTCTTCCTCCCCTTTTGCTTCTAGTGCTGTGTGTCTTTTTAAGAAAGGCCCTGAGTTGGCTTCAGCACAGATGTTGGGTAACGCTCTATTTGTCAAAACATCAAGTGACTAGATTGAAATCGTCTCTCCCCTGGCCCCCGCCTGGGTGAAATGAAAGTGACTGATGCCACAGTAACTCCCTTCTAGCCGGTGGCTGCTCTCTTATTTTACACTGGAGCTTTAGAGAGCAAAATAAATGAGCTTATTTTGTGAGAGGTGTCGACATGCTTCCTACCCTGGATGATAAAATTAGTTTTTTTATAGCACATAAATATGTATAATGATGAGCCCTTGCATACAGGGTTCTTATGAAGTGCTTTACTGCTGTGCCCTGAAGGAAATGCCAGGACCATTTGCAAGTACAGTAGAGCTGGCAGTCGCTTTAGGTTTCATTTTCCTTTGGAAGGCTTGGGACTTGGGGTGAGCTACACACAAATTAATTCACTGCTCAAATTGTGTTGAGATTAGATTTTACTCAATACCTCTGTATCCCAGTCTTCAGTGGTACAAGAGGAGCACAGTTTTACTTGAAAGTCTCTTTTTTGAGATAAAGCTTTTTAGGAAGAGAAGTGTAGTCTTGAAGAAAGCAGATGAGCAAATGTGAATTTTTGTTCATGAATAAAATGTAGTCCTTATAGGAGAAAGAATGAAGTTTGGGGCCTTTGGGTTTTTGGTTGTGCTAGGGAAAGAGATCAGAATAAACGTTGTTCTTTATTTAAGACATGCTATAACATTAGAAATCCTTTTAGATCATTGAGACCTGTGTGTATGTGGACAAATCTGACATTACATAAAATAAACTCTTATATTCAGGTACCTCTAGGTCTTTGTTCAGCTCTGAGATGCACAGATTCACTAGTTTTCCTGGTGATGATCATGGTGTGTCTGGGGGCAGGTGTGACTGAAAAGATCGATGCCCAGGTAGGCCCAGGTAGCTGCTTTTCCTGCACTGCAGGCATGGGAAGGTTGTCCTTTTAATCTCTGCAAGTATGGCTCCCTTTGCTTCCTCTTGTTCCCATTGCCTCAGAAATTCAGTCTACCCGACGCTCTTCCTCAGAGGAGATAGCAGCCTCATTTCTTATATCTGGGCATGGCTTATCACATGAAGCTACAGCTTGATGAGCCCTTAGAGCATTACAAAAACAATGCTTTGGAATCTTTACTTTTATCTCAAGCTCTGGCTTCGTTTAGATACACTAGGGGCTTGGATAGTGATTCAGGACTCAAATCCTGACTTTTCCCAGATGCTCCTGCTAGAACTCCAAGGTCACCATTTCACGTGGAGGCTCAGAACTTGCTTAGGTTAAAGACCAAATGTGAGAGGGGTTCCCAGCATGGTACCCCACTGATGGGGGTGATTAGTGTAGAGCTGGTAGTGAGAAGCTTTGGATCTCATCCTGTGTCTGCCCCCACGGTGGCCTAGGGCAAGCCACCAAGCTTGGCAAACCTTCTTCCCCATGTATGATGGTACCAGTACTTTCCTGCATGTCCTCTGGATGCCGGAGGATCAAATCAGTCTGCATATGCAGTAATATATATTGTCATTATAGTTGGGAACTTGGCATTTTAAAAACATTTTTTCTGATTGAAACAGTTAATACTCATAATCCCACTAGCCAAAAAGAACAAAAAGGAGTCATTTTAGTGAATATCCTGCTAGTGTGTTTTTCTATTTACTAATTGAGATCAGTATACCTCATGTACTGATTGAGATCACTAGTTATTTGGTTTTATAACTTAAAACTAGTGGTCATCACCATGTCGATGGCCTTCAGTGGTTTGTCAGGTGGGTACATCACGATCTCCTTGGAGGTTGGGCGTCTGGGCAGGAGGTACTTCCACTGCACTGCACTCGGCATGACCCTTTTTGCCAGTTGCCTCTTAAAAGTGGCCATCAGCATACCACTGATTCCCTTTCTCTTCCTGCCATCAGTTACCTCAGAAAGCATGTTGCTGTGGGAGCACAGTTAAAGGCTTTCTTTCACTTCTGCATAGAATCCACTTGATTTTTTTCCATAGATTTGGTAATAGAATTTTTTTTGTTTTAGATAATTATTTTTTATTGAAGGGTAGTTGACACACAGTATTACATTACATTAGTTTCAGGTGTACAACACAGTGATTCAACATTTATATACATGATAATTCTAGGTACCAGTGATCACCATACCAAGTTGTTACAATATTTTGACTATATTCCTTATTCTATACATTACATCCCGGTTACTTATTTATTTTACTATTGGAAGTGTGTACTTTTTTTGTTGTTGTTGTGAGGGCATCTCTCATATTTATTGATCAAATGGTTGTTAACAACAATAAAATTCTGTATAGGGGAGTCAGTGCTCAATGCACAATCATTAATCCACCCCAAGCCTAATTTTCGTCAGTCTCCAATCTTCTGAAGCATAACGAACAAGTTCTTACATGGAGAACAAATTCTTACATAGTGAATAAGTTACATGGTGAACAGTACAAGGGCAGTCATCACAGAAACTTTTGGTTTTGCTAATGCATTATGAACTATAAACAGTCAGTTCAAATATGAATACTCATTTGATTTTTATACTTGATTTATATGTGGATACCACATTTCTCTCATTATTATTATTATTTTTAATAAAATGCTGAAGTGGTAGGTAGATACAAGATAAAGGTAGAAAACATAGTTTAGTGTTGTAAGAGAGCAAATGTAGATGATCAGGTGTGTGCCTGTAGACTAAGTGTTAATCCAAGCTAGACAAGGGCAATAAAACATCCACATATGCAGAAGATTTCTCTCAGAACAGGGGGGGTGAGGTTCTAAGCCTCACCTCTGTTGATCCCCAGTTTCTCACCTGATGGCCCCCCTGTGACTATGCCTGTCTTAGGTTGTTCCTCCCTTGAGGAATCTTACCCGTCTCTGGCTAACCAGTCATCTTCCGGGGCCATACAGGGAAATGTAAAGTTGGTAAGTGAGAGAGAAGCCTTATTGTTTGAAAAGGTTAGCTTTTTACTTCTTTGCATATTAATGCCCTGTGGCTTCTATGCTCAGCATTTGTCTTGAGGTATCTTTACCACTTGGAAGAATTATGATACTCGGTAAATTTGAGATGAGGCACGAATTCTATTTAAGGGTTGTAGTTAGGAAGGAAGAAGAAAAGCTATAGAAGTAGCAGGCGGAAGAAAACATTGGAAGATGGATTATTTCTTTGACATATCTTCTTGTAGAGTAACTTCAGCATGTATAGGTTTTAAACTACTAATTAAATTGCGCACACACATTAACATAATAGGAGTATAGTTACATAACCTAAGTATACCTGTAATTACCAGCCATCTCCAGTGAAACCAAGAAAACCAGTTAGGCACCTTAGGCATTTGTGACTATGATATGGTGGATATTGTCCAACTGAGCTTGAACAGTCTGAGAGAAATCAGACAAATTAAAACAACCCATTCCTGGGGACTGTTCACATCCCATATGTTCTTTTAACAGTAAATAGTCTGTAGTTGTAAGATTTTGGAGCGCTACAATTTGCACTTCTCCTAATTCTTGGTTCAGTTCCAACAGTATAGATCCAGTCAAATTTGTTGTTTTACTGTATGCACAGGCCAGCTTAGAAATCTCCTTCTTCATTCCCATGGCAAGTCCAGGAACTGGTGGGATGAGTGCATCTACAGCTGCAGCAGTGCGTGGATCTTTGTTGGGGTTTTTTGATGATCATCTTCTGGCATGAGTCTTCCAGAGAGTGCTGATGTTGGAAGTTCTTTTTCATATCGTATCTTAGTTCATTTTCGGGGTAGCCCAATTAGGCTTTGATCCTCTGTATAAACACAAACAGACCCTTTGCCTACACTTTTATATGCCCTTTATACCCTTGTGTAGAACTCGTTGGAGGTCTCCACACAGGAACTGCCTTTTTTTTTTTTTTTTTCGGTATCATTAATCTATACTTACATGACGAATATTATGTTTACTAGGCTCTCCCCTATACCAGGTGCCTCCTATAAACCCCTTTACAGTCACTGTCCATCAGCATAGCAAATGTTGTAGAATCACTACTTGCCTTCTCTGTGTTGTACAGCCCTCCCCTTTCTCCCACCCTCCCATGCATGCTAATCTTAATACCCCGTTCTTCTCCCACCCCTTATCCCTCCCTACCCACCCATCCTCCCCAGTCCCTTTCCCTTTGGTACCTGTTAGTCCATTCTTGAGTTCTGTGATTCTGCTGCTGTTTTGTTCCTTCAGTTTTTCCTTTGTTCTTATATTCCACAGATGAGTGAAATCATTTGGTATTTCTCTTTCTCCGCTTGGATTGTTTCACTGAACATAATACCCTTCAGCTCCATCCATGTTGCTGCAAATGGTAGGATTTGCCCTTTTCTTATGGCTGAGTAGTATTCCATTGTGTATATGTACCACATCTTCTTTATCCATTCATCTATCGATGGACATTTAGGTTGCTTCCAATTCTTGGCTATTGTAAATAGTGCTGCGATAAACATAGGGGTGCATTGGTCTTTCTCATACTTGATTGCTGCATTCTTAGGTAAATTCCTAGGAGTGCCATTCCTGGGTCAAATGGTAAGTCTGTTTTGAGCATTTTGATGTACCTCCATACTGCTTTCCACAATGGTTGAACTAATTTACATTCCCACCAGCAGTGTAGGAGTGTTCCCCTTTCTCCACAGCCTTGCCAACATTCGTTGTTGTTTGTCTTCTGGATGGCAGCCATCCTTACTGGTGTGAGGTGATACCTCACTGTAGTTTTAATTTGCATTTCTCTGATAATTAGCAATGTGGAGCATCTTTTCATGTGTCTGTTGGCCATCTGTATTTCTTTTTTGGAGAACTGTCTGTTCAGTTCCTCTGCCCATTTTTTAATTGGGTTATTTGTTTTTTGTTTGTTGAGGCGTGTGAGCTCTTTATATATTCTGGACGTCAAGCCTTTATCGGATGTGTCATTTTCAAATATATTCTCCCATACTGTAGGGTTCCTTTTTGTTCTATTGATGGTGTCTTTTGCTGTACAGAAGCTTTTCAGCTTAATATAGTCCCACTTGTTCATTTTTGCTGTTGTTTTCCTTGCCCGGGGAGATATGTTCAAGAAGAGGTCACTCATGTTTGTGTGTAAGAGGTTTTTGCCTATGTTTTCTTCCAAGAGTTTAATGGTTTCATGACTTATATTCAGGTCTTTGATCCATTTTGAGTTTACTTTTGTATATGGGGTTAGACAATGGTCCAGTTTCATTCTCCTACATGTAGCTGTCCAGTTTTGCCAGCACCATCTGTTGAAGAGGCTGTCATTTTGCCATTTGTCAATGGCTCCTTTATCAAATATTAATTGACCATATATATCTGGATTAATGTCTGGATTCTCTAGTCTGTTCCATTGGTCTGTGGCTCTGTTCCAGTGCCAGTACCAAATTGTCTTGATTACTATGAATTTATAGTAGAGCTTGAATTTGGGGAGTGAGATCCCTCCTACTTTATTCTTCTTTCTCAGGATTGCTTTGGCTATTCAGGGTCTTTGGTGTTTCCATATGAATTTTTGAATTATTTGTTCCAGTTCATTGAAGAATGTTGCTGGTAGTTTCATAGGGATTGCATCAAATCTGTATATTGCTTTGGGCAGGATGGCCATTTTGACGATATTAATTCTTCCTAGCCACGAGCATGGGATGAGTTTCCATCTGTTAGTGTCCCCTTTAATTTCTCTTAAGAGTGACTTGTAGTTTTCAGAGTATACGTCTTTCACTTCTTTGGTTAGGTTTATTCCTAGGTATTTTATTTTTTTGATGCAATTGTGAATGGAGTTGTTTTCCTGATTTCTCTTTCTGTTGGTTCATTGTTAGTGTATAGGAAAGCCACAGATTTCTGTGTGTTGATTTTGTATCCTGCAACTTTGCTGTATTCCGATATCAGTTCTAGTAGTTTTGGGGTGGAGTCTTTAGGGCTTTTTATGTACAGTATCATGTCATCTGCAAATAGTGACAGTTTAACTTCTTCTTTACCAATCTGGATTCCTTGTATGTTTTTGTTTTGTCTGATTGCCATGGCTAGGACCTCCAGTACTATGTTAAATAACAGTGGGGAGAGTGGGCATCCCTGTCTAGTTCCTGATCTCAGAGAAAATGCTTTCAGCTTCTCGCTGTTCAGTATAATTTTGGCTGTGGGTTTATCATAGATGGCCTTTATTATGTTGAGGTACTTGCCCTCTATTCCCATTTTGCTGAGAGTTTTTATCATGAATGGATGTTGAACTTTGTCAAATGCTTTTTCAGCATCTATGGAGATGATCATGTGGTTTTTGTCTTTCTTTTTGTTGATGTGGTGGATGATGTTGATGGACTTTCGAATGTTGTACCATCCTTGCATCCCTGGGATGAATCCCACGTGGTCATGGTGTATGATCCTTTTGATGTATTTTTGAATTCGGTTTGCTAATATTTTGTTGAGTATTTTTGCATCTACGTTCATCAGTGATATTGGTCTGTAGTTTTCTTTTTTGGTGGGGTCTTTGCCTGGTTTTGATATTAGGGTGATGTTAGCTTCATAGAATGAGTTTGGGAGTATCCCCTCCTCCTCTATTTTTTGGAAAACTTTAAGGAGAATGGGTATTATGTCTTCCCTGTATGTCTGATAAAATTCCGAGGTAAATCCATCTGGCCCGGGGGTTTTGTTCTTTGGTAGTTTTTTGATTACCGCTTCAATTTCGTTGCTGGTAATTGGTCTGTTTAGATTTTCTGTTTCTTTCTGGGTCAGTCGTGGAAGGTTGTATTTTTCTAGGAAGTTGTCCATTTCTCCTAGGTTTCCCAGCTTGTTAGCATATAGGTTTTCATAGTATTCTCTAATAATTCTTTGTATTTCTGTGGGGTCCGTCATGATTTTTCCTTTCCCGGTTTCTGATACTGTTGATTTGTGTTGACTCTCTTTTCCTCTTAATAAGTCTGGCTAGAGGCTTATCTATTTTGTTTATTTTCTCGAAGAACAGCTCTTGGTTTCATTGATTTTTGCTATTTTATTCTTCTCAATTTTATTTATTTCTTCTCTGATCTTTATTATGTCCCTCCTCCTGCTGACCTTATGCCTCATTTGTTCTTCTTCTACCAATTTCGATAATTGTGACATTAGACCATTCATTTGGGATTGTTCTTCCTTTTTTAAATATGCTTGGATTGCTATATACTTTCCTCTTAAGACTGCTTTTGCTGTGTCCCACAGAAGTTGGGGCTTAGTGTTGTTGTTGTCATTTGTTTCCATATATTGCTGGATCTCCATTTTGATTTGGTCATTGATCCATTGATTATTTAGGAGTGTGTTGTTAAGCCTCCATGTGTTTGTGAGCCTTTTTGCTTTCTTTGTACAGTTTATTTCTAGTTTTATGCCTTTGTGGTTTGAAAAGGTGGTTGTTATGATTTCAGTGTTTTGGAATTTACTGAGGCTCTTTTTGTGGCCTAGTATGTGGTCTATTCTGGAGAATGTTCCATGTGCACTTGAGAAGAATGTATATTCTGTTGCTTTTGGATGTAGAGTTCTGTAGATGTCTATTAGGTCCATCTGCTCTACTGTGTTGTTCAGTGCTTCCGTGTCCTTACTTATTTTCTGCCCGGTGGATCTATCCTTCGGGGTGAGTGGTGTGTTGAAGTCTCCTAGAATGAATGCATTGCAGTCTATTTCCCCCTTTAGTTCTGTTAGTATTTGTTTCACATATGCTGGTGCTCCTGTGTTGAGTGCATATATATTTAGAATGGTTATATCCTCTTGTTGGACTGAGCCCTTTATCATTATGTAGTGTCCTTCTTTATGTCTTGTTACTTTCTTTGTTTTCAAGTCTATTTTGTCTGATATTAGTACTGCAACCCCTGCTTTCTTCTCACTGTTTGCCTGAAATATGTTTTCCATCCCTTGACTTTTAGTCTGTACATGTCTTTGGGTTTGAGGTGAGTTTCTTGTAAGAAGCATATAGATGGGTCTTGCTTTTTTATCCATTCTATTACTCTGTGTCTTTTGATTGGTGCATTCAGTCCATTAACATTTAGGGTGACTATTGAAAGATATGTACTTACTGCCATTGCAGGCTTTAAATTCGTGGTTACCAAAGGTTCAAGGTTAGCCTCTTTAGTATCTTACTGCCGAACTTAGCTCGCTTATTGAGCTGTTATATGCACTGTCTGGAGATTCTTTTCTTCTCTCCCTTCTTATTCCTCCTCCTCGATTCTTCATATGTTGGGTGTTTTGTGCTGTGCTCATTCTAGGAGTGCTCCCATCTAGAGTAGTCCCTGTAAGATGTTCTGTAGAGGTGGTTTGTGGGAAGCAAATTCCCTCAGCTTTTGTTTGTCTGGGAATTGTTTAATCCCACCATCATATTTGAATGATAGTCGTGCTGGATACAGTATCCTTGGTTCAAGGCCCTTCTGTTTCATTGCATTTAATATATCATGCCATTCTCTTCTGGCCTGTAGGTTTTTTGTTGGAAAGTCTGATGTTAGCCTGATGGGTTTTCCTTTATAGGTGACCTTTTTCTCTCTAGCTTCCTTTAAAACTCTTTCCTTGTCCTTGATCTTTGCCATTTCAATTATTATGTGTCTTGGTGTTGTCCTTCTTGGATCCTTTCTGTTGGGAGTTCTGTGTATTTCCGTGGTCTGTTCGATTATTTCCTCCCTCAGTTTGGGGAAGTTTTCAGCAATTATTTCTTCCAAGATCCTTTCCATCCCTTTTCCTCTCTCTTCTTCTTCTGTTACCCCTATAATATGGATATTGTTCCTTTTGGATTGGTCACACAGTTCTCTTAACATTGTTTCATTCCTGTAGATTCTTTTATCTCTCTCTATGTCAGCTTCTATGCGTTCCCGTTCTCTGGTTTCAATTCCATCAATGGCCTCTTGCATCCTATCCATTCTGCTTATAAACCCTCCCAGAGTTTGTTTCATTTCTGTAAACTCCTTTCTGGCATCTGTGATCTCCCTCCGGACTTCATCGCATATGTCTTGCGTATTTCTCTGCATCTCTGTCAGCATGTTTATGATTCTTATTTTGAATTCTTTGTCAGGAAGACTGGTTAGGTCTGTCTCCTTCTGTGGTGTTGTCTCTGTGAACTTTGTCGGCCTGTAGCTTTGCCTTTTCATGGTATTAGGAATAGTTTGCAGAGCTGGGATGAGTGACGGCTGGAAGAACTTCCCTTCTTGTTGGTTTGTGGCCCTCCTGTCCTGGGAGAACAGCGACCTCTAGTGGCTTGTGCTGGGTAGCTGTGCACAGACAGGGCTTTTGCTTCCTGCCCGGCTTCTATGGAGTTTATCTCCGCTGTTGCTGTGGGCGTGGCCCGGCTCAGGCTGCTCCTCCAAAATGGTGGAGTTGCGTTGGAGGGTGAGCTGCCTGGAGGCTATTTATCTCCGTAAGGGGCCTCCGAGCTCCCTGCAGCCCAGGGGATTAGGGTGCCCAGAGATCCCCAGATTCTCTACCTCTGGATTAAGTGTCCCGCCCTGCCCCTTTAAGACTTCCAAAATGCACCTGCCAAAACAAAACAACGACCACACACACAAAAAAATTTAAAATAAAAAAAATAAAACTAAAAATAAAAAATGGCAGCTCATTTTTCTTTATTCTCCGGCGCCAGCCTCAGGCGTCTGCTTACCGGTCTTGTTGCCCTGTTTCCCTAGTATTGGGGTCCCTATCCCTTTAAGACTTCCAAAAAGCGCTTACCAAAACAAAACAGAAAAAAAAAAATGGCCGGTAGCTTTTCTTATGTCCTCCGGCGCCAGGCCTCCGGTACCTGCTCACTGTTCTTGCTGCCCTGTTTCCCTAGTATCCAGGGCCCTCCGCGCACACACTGTGTCTGCACTTTGGTCCGGATGGCTGGGGCTGGGTGTTTAAGAGTCCTGGGCTCCTTCTCCCTCTCGCTCTGCCTACTCTTCTCCCGGCGGGAGCTGGGGGGAGGGGCGCTCTTGTCCCGCCGGGCCGGAGCTTGTATCTTACCCCTTTCGCGAGGCGCTGGGTTCTCGCAGGTGTGGATGTGGTCTGGATATTGTCCTGTGTCCTCTGGTCTCTATTCTAGGAAGAATTGTGTTTGTTATATTTTCATAAATATATGTGGTTTTGGGAGGAAATTTCCGCTGCTCTACTCACGCCGCCATCTTGGCTCTGCCTCTGGTAATAGAATTTTAAAGAACTTAAATGATCTTCTCAGTCCCCACAGATTTGAGCATCTTGTGCAAAGGGTTCCTGAATCAGCTTTGGGACGACTTGTGTCCGTTTCTGGGAGTGATGCTTTGCCCTTTGTCTTTTTTTTAGGTTAGCTTCATAGAATGGGCTAAGACTGCATTGTTTTGCAATCCTCCTTTACTTACTGACAACTGGGGAATGGTTCAGATAAGCCATAATCCAAGGCAAGCTGTTGTGTCATCAGAGAATACCTTTAATCTTAGTGTACTTCTTTGAGCAGCCTAGGTGCCTTTGGCAGTTGCTGGAATCTGTCTGAACCTTGTCGATAAGGTGGGAGAATTTGATAAGGTGTAGCTGCATCTGATTCTTTGTATGGCACATGTTACTCCTTCACGTGTTTGCCCTTCTTCAGTGCTGCATTAGTGGGTGAAGTTTAAATTGTGTTGCTGGAGGTGTTCATTTGTGGCCAATTCCCAGAAAAAGCTGGGACTTTTGCCAGTGAGTTGCCAAGAGAGTAGTATAAATAATCTTTCTCCACTTTCTTCTTCAAAATGAAAACAATAGCTGTTGGCAATAACTTCCCCCAGTTTATCTCTTGCAGAGAACCTGATTGCTTGCCACAGTTGACCTCTTGATTTTAGGGAGTGGTAGAATACGTATGGTATTGCCTCCTGGATTTTGAGGTAGTCTTTGGTATTTGTTTCAATGGTTTTTGTGTTTTTCTAAGCCAGAATCACTTAACGTAAACAACCGTTAAGACTAACTGTTTTGGAGACGTTGGTACAAATCATTATTATCCATTTGGATAATGAATCATCATTAATGACAATTAAGGCAACAATGAACATCTTCTTTCCCTGTTAACTCAGTGATTCTCAGTCCCCAGAGTTTCTGAGTCAGGTCTTGCGTGGGGCCTAGGAATTTGCATTTCTAACAGGTTCCCAGGTAATATCCCAGGCTGGGGAGCCACATTTGGATAAGGGCTCAAGGTTCTCGGATCCTAAGAAGTTTCATCTCAGAAATGGAATTCTGCAGTGACTAGCACACTTCACACAGTCTAAGTCCCAGTGTCATACTGCCCTTGCCTGAAAAGGACATTTGTGGATGGTTTTTTGTGACTGCCAATGCACCATGTGGGTCACAGCAATGGAAGGCTCTTTGGAGATGAAGGCATTGTACACAGTCCATGCTCTGTGGCCTGTTAGAGGCCGAGCTGAAGTTACCCAGTCTGCTGAGCCAGAGACCTTGGAGTATGCTGTGTTTTTACCCTTGGGCCTTCCCAGACATGTTGAAAGCCGAGATACACAGTGTCACCAGGTGTATAATTGCAGAACATTAAAAAAACTGACAAATGCCCAAAAGGGTAAAATTTGTTTTATGGCATCTAGAATGTGAACCTGAGTCACACAAGTTTCTTAGGATAGAATCCTCATGTAAAATCAGCATTGAATCAGATGGGAATTATAATTTTAGTCTTTGACAGAGTTAGCATTAGTCCTTTAGAGAGTAACTACCAAAGTTATATTGCTTCAGGAAGCTTGCAGGAAGGTGGCAACAGTCCCTCACAGCCCTGGGTATCTCTGGCACATTAAAGCCATCCTGAATCTTCACTAAATAGGAATAATGTTCACGCAAGTGCTGTTCTGAGTGTCTTTGCTGTCTGCAAATGAAAGTCCTTCTGGGAGAGATTGCTCTTCCACACAGTTCACAAGGAACATCCTTTCATGTATTTATCAGTATTTCTGCTTGCCTAGTGCATTTCCTCATGAAGTAGAATGAAAACTGTCAAGACAGATGATCTGTATGTGAAGTATTTTATCAGATCTTCCCAGGAGTTGGTGTAGGCCCTTAGACAGCCAGTTTGAGTGAGGCACACATACAATGAAGTGTTTTAATTTTACTTCAAAAGGGCAAGATGTTACCAGAGCAGTGGCTTGCAAACAGCCGGTAAGGTGGGGTGGGCGGCCACTGGAGAGTTTACTTTGGTTCAGTTCCACAGAAGCTCAGCTACAGTTTTAGAATCAGTTTCCCAATTGTATGGCTTTCTCCAGAGGTGCAGTCTGCCAAGTCACACACACAGCTGGTTTTTGTGTTCCTTCAGGGTTTGGAGCTGTTTAGTTCTCTCTAAAGCCCAGGCATGAAGGTGGAGGCATTAGGGGAAGAGTGAGAAGTGCTGTTAATAATTCATTTGAAAGCGGTTTCTATTCAGTTCATATACGGAGTAAGCAAACAAGATAGTATAGGCTTAAATAACTTTAAAAAGAAGTCTTTTGAGTGTTTTAGCTGAGAATAAATTTTTTGATCCGAGATGACATTCAGATGAAATATTCAAGAACAAGTAGTCTCTATATCGTGACAAAACATATCTTTCACAAAGGTTTTTGAAACATTTACATGATGAGAAAAATTGGGGAAGACTCCTTTTTCTTTTAAGTATAATCCTTTTTGGTAGTTATAGGACAATAGATTTTCCAGACTCCTTACTGAGGTCCCATAATTAGAGAAATAAAACTATTAAAAAGAAATAAAGCAGTTGTAGACTCAAAGTTGTGATTTGACTTTATGTTCCTCTCTCCTGCAACAGCTAAGATGGTATTCAGGAGACACAGGATTGATTAAACCTAGCATTTTCAATAAGAAATGGGGACCATCTCTAAACTGACTAGATGGAGAATTGAAAATTATTTGAGGCATAAAAATATTCCTAACAAGGAACAACTTTCCATGTTCTGGTTGGTAATAGTAATAATAGGCACCATCACCGAGAATCCTCTATGTGTTAAGTGCTTTTATATGTCTTCCTATCTTCTGGCATTGTAGGTAGTATTGATGAAGGTGGCTAAAACAACTACCAGAACTAGAAAGTGCACTTTAGCTTAAATTAGTGAACTAAAAATAAATTTGGTTTCTTAGCCATAGGATTTGGTTTATTAAATTGTAGACCAGGCAACAAGTTCTCAAACCACAGAGTACCATGCCTTTGTTTTTTCTGGCATTAACAGAACAGTGTTACTCATGCTGATGATTCCATTTGTAAACTAGATCATGCCCTGCTTGGCTTTTTGAGTGCCTGGTAATAATGTGCCTTAATTGCGGTTCAGTGAAGCCAAACTAATTGCTTGTTGTGCACTTGGATTGCCTTTTTAATTTGCTGTATAATGCAGCCTCTACCAGATACCACAATACATTGTTATCTAAATAAAACTCATTAAAATCATCTTAACAAACAGCAGAATGCCCGATATTTTGTCCATAATCTTGCAAATAAAAGAAAATTGAATGGCATTACAGACAGTTGTAACTTACAAGTGCTCTTTTCTAAGCGCCTTTGCATTCATTTTGGAAAGTATACATAAAATGACAGCTGTGGTGTAAATTGGTGTGATGGCTTTCTTTACTGAGGAGTGTTTTGCTTTGCAGTTTTATTATGTTTTAAACAATAATTCCATGAGCTTTTGAGATGGTCACTTACTTCAGACTGTGCACTTCACCCAATAAGATTAGTAGTCATCCAGTGACTTTGCATTTCAGTGAAAAAAGAAGATAATCTATGCTGCCATTCTCATCTCACAGAACGCCAATCATCATTGTTAAAATTTGTAGGCATAGTTGTTCATGAGTCAGGAAGAAAGCACTCTGTAATGTAATGTTTGTTTCTTTTCAGTTTCCCTGGACTAATAGAGCAGCTCTGCAGAGGACTTGCTCTCAACTCTTTGATTACTAATTTCATTCATGTGACTTAGATTTATTGTGCAGCTGCTGAGTGCCATGAACCATTGTGGAGGTACTAGGGATACCATAGGTTTTTTATTTTAACAATTTTGGTAAATATTTAGCCCTAGAGAAAAATCTTTGAAGTGAATCTTAGAGCTCATAAAATGATTTTAGAAATAGAGTAATATAATTTAAAAGCTTCTAGTAAAAATATGTAATGGATGCCTGTATTAGTTTTCAATAGAAATTACTCTATTACCTGTTTTTCTTTTCTTTTTGTAGGTTATTTCTTATGAGAGTTATGGATATCCCCTATCTAAACTTGGAAGGACCAGACTGTAAGTGAATTTTTATTTTCTCATTGCATCTGCACATTTAAGCGTGTGGTCTGGAAGGGATAACAGGAAAAGTATTACTGAAGAAAGAGATTTTTTCACTTGAAAACAGGCAGTGATTCTGTAGTTGATATGAGTAGCGTGCTTAAGTTAACGGTCCCTTTGGGCCTTGATTAACTCATCTCTTATATTTTCCAGTTTATGCATGAGTTGAATTTTTTAAAAGTATATCTTCTGTTCATTATTTCATTTTCACTCAGAACTCTTATGTTCATCATTTCCTATAATGTATGTAATAGATTTTAAGATGTGCTAACTCTGTCAGTAACAGTGAATGTCCAGTTATTTGAGTATGTATATATTTAAGTCTAGTAGGTGGATTTTTTGTTGTTGAAAACTTTGGAAGGCCAGTCTGTTTGGGAGATGGTTGCTGTTGCTTCGGATTATTTTCTACTTTACCCTCATCGGCCCATGCTGCTGCCCTTCCTAGCCTTGGTTACTTGCCTTAGTACATGTCATAGGGTTATAAAAATGGGTGACCCATACTTGAAGATAATAGTCATTGCAGTAGTAGTTTGAGGATATACTATGCTGCACTCCATATTGGTTTTGCATTTGAATCTATCATTCTCACCACCGTTCTGCAAGCTGAATACCATCATTCTTAATTTATAGCCATGAATAGCTGCAGTAACTAGGCCTCTTGCTCAAACTGGCACAGTTAGGCAGTGGGTCCAGAATTAGAGCACAGGTTTTTGGCTCAGGACTGCCCTGTACTTAAACTCAATTAGCCCATTTTATTTGGACAGTGCATTATTATTTTTTAAGCTAAATAAACATTTGGGCAACTAGATGAAAAGGAGATAGTTAAATGTTTAGTGAAACTTCTTGAACAGAGCAGCTTTTTTTTTCCTCTAAATAATTTTCACAGGAACTTCATGAGCAAAGATGTTTCTGTGTAGAATTGGTAGACTTCAGATTATGGTGGATTCTACTAAGGATCAGCACCAGAGGTCTGGGCTAAGATGGCAGAGTCCTATCATTCCTAAGAATACCTTCAGGAGTTTTTTAGTAAGTGTGAGGCATGATGATTCCCCAAATTAGCCTAGGCTTAGCTTAGTCAAAGAACCACTGGTGTATTGTTCACTTTTCAGTTGTCAGCCTTTCATCGAAAGTTTGTCTTGTAGTGCAGCCTAAACGCGATCATGTTCTCCATGTGACCTTCCCCAAAGAGTGGAAAACCAGCGACCTTTACCAGCTTTTCAGTGCCTTTGGTAAGTGAATAACAAGTTCAAGTATACTTTCAGGAGTTTGCTGTACTTTTGATCTATCTAGGTGGTCAGAGATATATAGTGAGAGAGAGCTTCAGTTTGGACAAAAAAGAATATTAACATGTAAGGTTTTAATTTTACTCATGGAATGTTGAGGGGTTGGATGTACGGCTGTCTTTGTGCTACTGTGATCTGAGGAATTTTTCATGGCACCCCACAATCAAGTGCTGTTACTAATCCACGGAAAGCAAGATACAATTACTGTGGCTGTCCTTGCTCCTGACCATGGAAAATAAGTCTAGGCTGAGGACAAATCATTTTTAAGATTACATTCAGAGAGAATGTCTGTTTCATAAGGGCAGGTGGTCACTGCTTGACATTGAATAGTCCAAGCAGGCGAACACAGATATTTGAGAGGACCAAGATATGTGATCTCTGTGTTAGGTAGGACGGTTCTTCTGTTTTCATTTTATCCGGTCAGGCAATTAGGTTATATTGAACAGTCTTCTGGTTGGAGCTGATATAGGAAGACCCTTCTGATTATAAGTCTTCAGCAATATCTCTTTATTTTACCTGTTTTCTTTGGAAATTCTTGGATAAAGGGAAAACAGCAAGAACCTAATGTCCAACAGGAATGCCTAGCAAATGTTTATGTATTTCTCAAGAGACTTGTATGTAGCCATTTAAAATATATTTGAAGAATTTATTAAAACATGGTAAAGTGTATTGTAACATTTAGAGTAAAAAGTAGATAAAAGTAGGATTCCTATATGACTAACATTAAAATAAAACATTGTATAGAAATTGGACTGAAAAGAGACATCGTGCTATTATCACTGAAATGTTTTAGATAGGATTTCTCCCTCCTCTTTATGCTTTTCAGTGTTTTCTGAAATAAGCCTGTATTAGCTTTTATAAGTAAAAACCTTCACACACTTAAGTTTTAAGTAAAGTAAGTGAAAGCAGGTACACTTTTGGAAAGTTACCCTAATTTTTGCAGATAGTCTAAGTGACGTCTGTACTTCTAGTCCTGCTTTTTAATTTAACTACAGATAGAGAAGTGCAACTGAATTTCATGGCTCATTTCTTTTGAAAGCTTTTGACGTTGTTTCTCATTTTGTATTGTTGAATTCTTATCCCTAGGTAGTCAAACTTTAATTGGCTAAATAAAGTAGAATGCTCTGAGTGGAATTTTTTTTTCATTTTAGTTAAAAAAATTAGCTGTGTGGTATTGAACAAATAACCTCGTATCTTTGTTCTTTTCTTTGAGGTGATGATGATAATGGTGGTTGTGGTGGTGGTGGTGGTGGTGGTGTGGTGATAATACCATCTATTTCATAGACATGTCAGGAGGATTAAATGAGCATTGAAAGCATTTAGAATACTGTGTGGCATGTAGTAACTACTTAAATGTTAGCTGCCCTTACTTCCGAAAAGACAACCTATACACACGGCAGAAGGTAATGAAATAATAGGGAGTGACTTTGTATTTGACAGTGTCCTTATGGCGCCCACTGTGCAGCAGCAGATCAGTGTTTTCCTCTGACAGTGAAACAAAGCAGTTTTTAAGCATTCCTAGCCTTGGAGAAAATTTTCATTGCTAAATTCCAGTGATGTTTACCCATTAAAAAGAAATTCCAGTCTTTGTATTTTTTCAAGAAGAGCAGTAGCAGAAGGCTGGAGATCTCTGCTTTTCCCCTCTGTTTTCTCCAACTTCCTACCCAGCCGCCCCTCTCCTCCGTCCTCCTCAGCACTCTCCTGCATTACATCCTGTCTGCATTTAGCTTTTATTGAGGATTTGTCTCTCTGTATATGGAAACCATTTTGTTCCTAATCTCAGAGTCCCCACCCCTGAGTTGAATCTTTAGCTTTCCAAAAATTCAGCCCATTTGGATTCCACCTCAACTTTTTGCCCCTCTCATTTTTCTTTTCTCTGTTAGTCTGTCTGGTTTTCTCTCTTTGGTACCATCTTTTTCTTGTCCTCCATTCTGCTACCTGTGTTCTTTACATGGCCTTGAGATTAACATTGAATTTTCCTTATTCTTGCTACATTGGTTCATTTCATATTTCCCATTTGTCATTTTCAAAGTTTGTGTCTCTAAAAAGAAGTAGTTGTGTTTTTAAAGTTACATAGTCTCTGATTTTTGTTAATGATCTTGATAGGAGAAAAGTCCCTTTGCTGCCATGAGATTGAATTGAATGATTAAGTGCCCCAGGATTTAATCCAGAAGGATTTTTCTTTTGTTTTTAAAGCTTCTCTTTTTTCCTGTTTTTTTTTTCCCTCTTTTTCTGGAAATTTTAACTGAAATAACTGCTGTGGTAAATTTAAGTTTTACCTCTCTGTAATGCTGAGATTTCGATCAAATTTAAACTAGCACTCCATCTCTCTTTAAATTAACATGTATACTGAAATGCATCAGATATATAAAGGAAATCTGGTACCTATCTAAATGGTCACACATTCACTTTACTTTTAATTAGGTAACATTCAGATATCCTGGATTGATGACACGTCAGCATTTGTTTCTCTGAGCCAGCCTGAACAAGTACAAATTGGTAAGTGTTTTGCCCACTTGTTTTATGTATTAATTAGAGTAAGAGCTTGCCTGCACCCCCACCGCATCTAAATTCAGTGTAATTGGTCAGCTGATTCACAAGCCTTGCTGCCTGATTTGTGTTGAGCTTGTCTCTAAAGTAAAGGAAGTAATTAGTAAGGATCGTTGATGAGAAAATAAGATGAATTTATTGATTCATCAGACATTCTACGTATTTTTTCACTTACCTCAATGCCTGCCTTTGCTTTTGCACTTGTTCTAAAATAAGTTACCGAGTTTTTGAATGTTAGAGTAGCACATTGGGAGGAATAGGAGACATCAAAACGTGATACCTGTATTAACCCATTTGTCTCTGTACTTTTCCCATTTACTTATAAATGTTTGTGATTTATTCATTCTGTTAAACTTGTATCAAATACTTATTTTACAAACAAAACAAAGATATTTTGTTTTTAAAATAGTATAAAAAGATGGAACACCACATCACTTGTTGGCATCTAAAAAAAATTTTTTTTTATTAACGGTCACAAAATACTCTATTTTCTTAGGAGAAGTTATTGTATAACATTGAAGAAAATATGTGCTGTTGAGCTACTTATTTAAATAGGTTTCAAGTTCTCTGGTTTTAATATTGTAAAAGGTAT
The DNA here is from genome assembly GCF_030020395.1 of Manis pentadactyla. NCBI lineage: Eukaryota > Metazoa > Chordata > Mammalia > Pholidota > Manidae > Manis > Manis pentadactyla. The sequence continues at coordinate 71,015,664 of NC_080028.1, forward strand.
GAAATTTTAAAGTGATAAGTCTAATTATTTCTTTTTATTTAACAAAGTGCGACATGCTAAAACTATATTTCTGAAGTAGTAGTTATGAGATACAAGTTCAGATCAGAGTATTTTGATATTAAAAAAAAATTATACGACCATTGCTGGCATAGGTGGTGGTGTAAAGATGAGAGGCTTAAGCTCTGGAATCATACTGTTGAACTGCCTCTGGTTGTGTGACCTTGTGCAAGTTTTTTAAGCTTGGTAAGCTTCTGCTTATCTCTCTAAACTGAGAGTGGTAGTATGGACTTCTCAGGGTTAAGGTGAAGATTACATGAAATTATGTATCTAATACTTGGCACACCTTTGAACTTTTATCAGTTATTTAATAGTAGTTTTCACTATGAACTGTACTTGAGGAGCACATGACACCAGTAGTGGTATTGGATGTAGGGTGTGAATGATGTTGCTTGTTATATGTTTTAATATTTGCTTTTTTCTGTGATTCCTTCCCCACAGCGCTTAGACAGTTGTGGTAGGATCTAAAGGGACTGAATTTTTGGAGAGCTAAAAATTCAAGTTGGTAGGTGGGGTCTCTGAGATTAAGACTGTAGTGAGACTTCAGTGCAGATGAAAGAACATGAACACTCTTGACCTGGAGTCCGTTTGTGCCTCCTCCATTCAGTATCACACCTCAGCTCCCTTTTGGTCACACTGGGGTCACACTGAAGCCATGCCGTGGGGTAGTAGGAGATGCATAGGCTTTGAAGTCAGGCTTATCCGGCGACCCACCTGGCCTCCACCAGTGGTCATCCACTCATATTTGGGCAAGTTTGTAAACTCCAAGCTACAGTTTCCTCCTTTGAGAGATGGGGATGCTGGTAGTTACTTTATGGGGTGAGATCCTGGATATTAATGTTTCCACAAGCAGTGCTGGACAAGTGGTAGGTAATTATTAAAATGTCTCCTTGACCTCCCTTGCTGTGAATAGTAAAAATAAGAGTGTGTTAAAGTGCTTTGAAATCTATAAAACACTAGTTAGTAGTATTTACTTGAAAATAGAAGCGTAATTCCTTGTTTATATGTATGGGGTATCAAAGCTTCTTTTAATGTACCTGTTACACCATATTTGATGTCCCATAATAATTGTTCCCTTACTTATTACTGAAAGATTCCTCAAACAGTAGCTTTTAAAGCTCGGTATTTCATTTCATGATACCTGAACTTGGGGAGCCACATTTCAGAATCCTGGAGCCACAGAAGCACTCTAATTTGATTGTTTGCCCATATGTGCCACTTCTCTGAGGGCAATGCCAAGTCCAACTTATTCACCACTGACTCCTCCAGTTCGTGGCATGCACTGTGGCACGAGAAATAAATGTGTGCTTGAACCAGTAGTATGGGGAGTAGGCCAGGATGATATTGTGACCTTTTCCCTCCTAGATTAAGAAGTAGTGACTGTTGTCTTTTGCTATATGCAGCTTTCCTAGTAAAGTCTAATTTATCAGTAATTTATCTTTTCTTAAATCTAATTTATCTTTTCTTAAATAAAAGAGAACTTTTAACATAAATACCTGGCCATTTGCACATGCTGTCCCTGTGACCATAGTTTCCTTTGCCGAAAGCAATCTTTGGCTCAGCTCTCCCCTTGCTCCAGAGCCTGGCTGTGTCCTACTTTTCTCCTCATCTTGGTTTAAACATCCGTTTATCTGATGCCTTTCTGGCTCCCTTTGCAGGGGATTGGACCCTGTTTTCTGTGCTGTCTTCGCATCCTTTATCGATCTTGTCAATAGACTGTAAACTCTTTTGAGAGCAGGAACCATTTATCTTGTTCACTACTTTGTTTTCAGTACTTAAAATTGTAGTGTCTGATATTTGTAAGTATATGTTAAATATTAAGCTGAATAAATGATATTCAAGGTATTGTGACTTAAAAATCCCTTTTTGCATGTGTTGGGTATATCTAATGTCTCTGGTCTTTTGCCAGTTTCTAAAATCATGCATATATTTCATTGAAAGACAATGTAAAATTTGTTTTTTATAGTAGTAATTCTAATGATGAGAGAGACCCATAGTCCATCTAATGTGCTGCAAAACCTATTAATGTTATCTTAAACAAATTACTCATTTCAGCGGAAACAGAGGGCCTTTTAGATCAATAAGGTAACATTGGAAAAATCGTTAAATACCTATTTATGTAACAACTCATAATGGCTTCTTTGGCTGTATTACAAACTATTTTTGATTTACATTTTAGGAGTTGCTTTTTAACTGACACATGTCCTTTTCTTTTGATAATACTGTATCTAATCAAGATTAAAAAAAATAATTTTCAACATCTTGAATATGAAATTTCTCCTTTTCTGGGAAACATTATACTAATTATTAAAACCCTTCTTTGGTTGACTCCCTATATTTGTTTGCTTCTGCTGTGATGAGGGTGCTTGGTGGCTTTCAAGTGTTCAGGTAGTGATAATTCATACATGCTGTACAATCAGCATGCTTCCCCTCTGGCTCTTCAGATGAGACAGTACACAGCCAGTAGGGGACCTACTGCCGTGGGGAACATCACTTAGTTTCACCATTTGAGAATTCTTCTCAAAGTAGTCGAGTAAGGAATCACCTGTAATGGTCATATTTGAATAGCTTATTTATATTTTAAGATTTTTATATTCCTAATATAGTTTTGCTAAGTGGGGGAGGAGCTCAACAATATTTCAGAAGTAGAACTTTCTAGTCACACGCTGAATATTTAGACAGTAGTGTTTTGAGTATTCTTAAATATATTATAAGGCATTATCTCTCTGCTTGTAATTTTTATAGAAATTGCTTGAGAAAAATAACCTTTCATTTATTTTGAAAGCTGGAGATTGGTGTGCACTGTGAATACTAAAAGAAAATTTTAAAAACCAGAAACTGGTAGAGGCACTTTAGAAAAGGAAGACACTTAACAGTTATTTTGTAAAGCTAGGCTAAATTCAGGTGGTAATACAAATTCTGAAGTTTGTTCAGCATGATTTGTTGGGACGGGGGAGCAGGTACTTGGACTCACTTTAGTCCAGAGTGTGAGTGTGCTTATATTAAACTATACTTTTAAAAGCAGGTAAATATTAGAGTTGTGGATATGACTCTTTTGAGGCAATTATTCAGGGCTGAATTTGCTAAAAGGCTGCTTATAACTTTAAACTTCACTTGTGCTTTTTGTTATCCTTTTTCTGTTTGCAGAATCTGTAGTGATAACTGCTTTTCATTTGTGATACTGGTAATTTGTGTTCTTGTTTTTCATTAATCACTCTAGCTAGGGGTTACTGGTTTTGTTGATCTTTTCAAGGAACCAGTTTTGGTTTAATTCGTTTTTCTGTATTTTTTGGTGTTATGTATTTTGTTGGTTTCTGCCTTCCACCCTGCCTCCCCGTTCTCCCTTCCTTACTTGCTTTGGGTTTACTTTGCCCTTCTTTGTAGACCTTTATGTGATAGATTAAAAAAAAATTTCTTCTAAAATTTTTTAAACCTGGCTTCCTGTGGTTGCCAGGGTCAGATAGCTTAGTGGTCAGCCATGGTTAGTCGGGTGTTGTGCTTAAGCCCCTTGAGGCAGTGAGGCTTCCATCCTTTGCCAGCTGGGGTGGGGAACACATTCAGCATTCAAGCAGTTTACATGTCTGCCCCAGGTTTTACTTTTGGCTGTACCTTCAGGTCTCCCTGTGTGGGTGCAGAAGGCCTCAAGACCAGTTAGCAGTGTGTATGTAGCTAGGACTCTCTCCAAATCATTGATTTTGAACTTTTTTGTCTGTTTCTAATATAAATATTTAAAGCTATAAATCATCTGCTAAGCACTGCTTTAGGTGCACCCCACAAATTATATGTGATAATTATAAGTTTGATATATATCAAACAAATTATAAGTTTGATAAAGTTTCTGATTTCTCCTTTGACCCTGGATTATTTAGAAGTGTATTGTTTAATTTCCAAGTACTTAGAATTTTCCTAGATCTCTTACTGCTGTTGCTACTAATTTCAAATTTAATTCTGTTGTGATGAGAGATTTCAATATGATTTCCATCTTTTGAAATTTGCTGAAATTTGCTTTATGGTCTAGTACAAAGTCCATCTTGCTGAATGTACTGTGTGCACTTGAAAAGAATGTGAATTCTATGTTATATGGTTTGTTCTCTGTTGTTCTTTACTCATATTTTATTTAGTAGCGCTATCAGTTTTTGAGAGGGAGCATTAAAAACTATGTCTATTTCCCCTTTAATTTAGTCAATTTTCATGTCATATATTTTGAGGCTGTTTTATTGGGTGCATACCCATTTGTGATTGTTTTGTCCTTCTGATAAATTGAGCCCTTTATCATTATGAAATGTCCTCCTTTATCTTTTGTGTTACTATTATCTTTTTAAGTCTATTTTGTTTGATAATAATCAAATAAGTCAATCTACCCTTGTATTTTTTTATGTTTGCCTGTCATATCCTTTTCCTTCCATTTACTCTTAACCTATCTCTGTGTGTGTGTGTGTATAAACGCAGTCTCTTATACACAATACCTAGCTGGGTCTTGCTTTCTTATCTATTCTGATAACTGACTTTTAATTAGAATGTTTCAGTCCCCTGATATTTAATGTAATTATTTATATGGTTAGGCTTATCACTTAAAAATTTGTTCTTTGTTCTCTGTGATTTTTGTTCCTTTGTTTCTCCCTTTCCTGTCTTCTGTTGCATTGTTTGAATTTTTAAAAAGCATTCCATGTAATTTCTCTACTGTCTTTTTAGTACTACCTCTTTGCAGTGTTTTAGTGTTTGCTTTGGAAATTTCAATATATCTATATGCATAACTTTTCACAGTCTATTTGAGTTCATATGGTACCACTTCACAAAGAGTGTAGAAACCTTACATCCAGTGTAGGTCAATTTACTGTAGTCCCCATTGTCTTCCACGCTGTTGTAGTTGGCATACACATATGGTGGGCCTATGTATTATATCTGCGTGCATTATAAATCCCACAAAGTTGTATTGCAATTTTGCTTTAAGCAGCCATATGTATTTCAAGAGAATTAAATGGATTAAGAATATAAATCTTTTCTGTTTACTCAGATATGTATCATTTCACATGTCTTAATTCATTCATGAAGATACAGCTTTCTTTTGGGTGTCATTTTGTCAGCCTAAAGTATTGATCATTTTTTCTTATAGTGGTTGGTGTGGTGGCAGGGGATTCTCTTAGTTTTCCTTTATCTGAAAATGTCTTTATTTGCGTTCATCCGTGTACGATATTTTAGTTTGATATAAAATCTGGGCTTTTCTTTCAACATTTAAAAGATGTTGTCCCATTGTCTTCTGGCCTCCGTGGTTTCTGATGAGGAGTCTGCTGTCATTTGAATCATTGTTGCCCTACATGTAACAGGTTAATTTTTCCTCTAACTGCTTTTCAGATTTTCCCTTACCATTGGCTCTAAGCAATTTGGTCTGATAAACTTAGACATGGCTTTCTTCATAATTATCCTAATGGGGTTGATTGAGCTTGAACCTGTAAATTTATGTCTTTCACCAGATTTGGGAAGTTTTTAGCTATTTTTCACATTTTTTTTATGTTCTGTATTTTCCTGCTTCTCCTTCTGGGACTTTTTGGTATTGTTCCAGTGGTTCCTGATGTGCTGCTAATTTTATTCTACCTTCTTTCTTTCTCTTCTTCAGATTGGATAACTTCTATTGACCTACAAGCTTATTGACTCTTACTCCCATCATTACTATTCTGCTATTAAGCCCATCCAGTGAATTTTTTATTTCATATATTGTACTTCTCAGTTTTGTATTTCCATTCAGTTTATTTTTTATCTTTTCTATTTCTTATTGAGATTTCCTATCTTTCTTTTATTTTGAGCCTATATATTTTTTACCTCAATGAACATAGAATAGCTTGTTTAAAGTCTTTGTCTAATAATTCCAACATCTGCATCATCTAGGTGTTGGTACCTATTGATCTCTTTTCCCTTGAAAATGGGTCACCTTTTCCTGGTTCTTCCTATGTTAAGTAATGGGATTCTTTCCTGGACATTGTGAATGTTTTTTTGTGGAGACTCTGGATTCACTTATGTTTTTCAGAAGAATTTTGACATTTTTGTTTTAGTTGTAGCAGGTAATTAAGTCCTTAGTCAAAAAGATTTTTTTTTGCATTTTTTCCCAAAGCTTTTTATTTTATTTTATTTTTGTTGTCATTAATCTACAATTACATGAAGAACATTATGTTTACTAGGGTCGCCCCTTCACCAAGTCCCGCACACCAGTGCCATTACAGTCACTGTCTATACTGTCCATCAGCGTAGTAAGATGGTGTAAAATCACTACTTGCCTTCTCTGTGTGCTATACTGCCCTCCCCGTGCCCACCCCCACATTATACATGCTAATCGTAATACCCCCTTTCTTTTTCCCCACCCTGTCCCTTCCTACCCTCCCATCCTCCCCAGTCCCTTTCCCTTTGGTAACTGTGAATGCATTCTTGGGTACTGTGAGTCTGCTGCTGTTTTGTTCCTTCAGTTTTTCCTTTTTCTTATACTTCACATAAGAGTGAAATCATTTCATATTTGTCTTTCTCCGCCTGGCTTATTTTACCGAGCTTAATACCCTCTAGCTCCATCCATGTTGTTGCAAATGGTAGGATTTGTTTTCTTCTTATGGTTGAATAATATTCCATTGTGTATGTGTACCACATCTTCTTTATCCATTCATCTACTGATGGACACTTAAGTTGCTTTCATTTCTTGGCTATTGTAAATAGTGCTTTGATAAACATAGGGGTGCATCCGTCTTTTTTCAAACTGGGCTGCTGCATTCGTAGGGTAAATTCCTAGAAGTGGAATTCCTGGGTCAACTGGTATTTCTATTTTGAGTTTTTTGAGGAACCTCCATACTGCTTTCCATAATGGTTGAACTAATTTGCATTCCCACCAACAGTGTAGGAGGGTTCCCCTTTCTCCACAACCTCACCAACATTTGTTTTTGTTTGTCTTTTGGATGGTAGCCATATATCTCATTGTGGTTTTAATTTGCATTTCTCTGATGACTAGCGATGTGGAGCATCTTTTCATGTGTCTGTTTGCCATCTGAATTTCTTCTTTGGAGAAGTGTCTGTTCAGCTCCTCTGCCCATTTTTTAATTGGATTATTTGCTTTTTGTTTGTTGAGGTGCGTGAGCTCTTTATATATTTTGGATGTCAACCCTTTATCGGATCTGTCATTTATGAATATATTCTCCCATACTGTAGGGTACCTTCTTGTTCTATTGATGGTGTCCTTTACTGTACAGAAGCTTTTCAGCTTGATGTAGTCCCATTTGTTCATTTTTGCTTTTGTTTCCCTTGCCTGGGGAGATATGTTAATGAAGAAATCACTCATGTTTATGTTCAAGAGATTTTTGCCTATGTTTTTTTCTAAGAATTTTATGATTTCATGACTTACATTCAGGTCTTTGATCCATTTCGAATTTACTTTTGTGTATGGAGTTAGACAGTGATCCAGTTTCATTCTCTTACATGCAGCTGTCCAGTTTTGCCAGCACCATCTGTTGAAGAGACTGTCATTTCACCATTGTATGTCCATGGCTCCTTTATCATATATTAATTGACCACATATGTTTGGTTTAATGTCTGGAGTCTCTATTCTGTTCCACTGGTCTGTGGCTCTGTTCTTGTGCCAGGACCAAATTGTCTTGATTACTGTGGCTTTGTAGTAGAGCTTGAAGTTGGGGAGTGAGATCCCCCCCATTTTATTCTTCCTTCTTAGAATTGCTTTGGCTATTTGGGGTCTTTGGTGGTTCCATATGAATTTTAAAACTATTTGTTCCAGTTTGTTGAAGAATGCTGTTGGTAATGTGATAGGGATTGCATCAAATCTGTATATTGCTATGGGCAAGATGGCCATTTTGACTATATTAATTATTCCTTGCCAAGAGCATGGGATGAGTTTCCATTTGTTAGTGTACTCTTTAATTTCTCTTAAGAGTATCTTGTAGTTTTCAGGGTATAGGTCTTTCACTTCCTTGGTTAGGTTTATTCCGAGGTATTTTATTCTTTTTGATGCAATTGTGAATGGAATTGTTTTCCTGATTTCTCTTTCTGTTAGTTCATTGTTAGTGTATAGGAAAACCACAGATATCTGTGTTAATTTTGTACCCTGCAACTTTGCTGTATTCCTATATCAGTTCTAGTAGTTTTGGAGTGGAGTCTTTAGGGTTTTTTATGTACAATATCATGTCATCTGCAAATAGTGACAGTTTTACTTCTTCTTTACCAATATGGATTTCTTGTATTTCTTTGTTTTGTCTAATTGCCATGGCTAGGACCTCCAGTACTATGTTAAATAACAGTGGGGAGAGTGGGCATCCCTGTCTTGTTCCTGATCTTAGAGGAAAGGCTTTCAGCTTCTCACTGTTCAGTATGATGTTAGCTGTGGGTTTATCATATATGGCCTTTATTATGTTGAGGTACTTGCCCTCTATTCCCATTTTGCTGAGAGTTTTTATCATGAATGGATGTTGAATTTTGTTGAATGCTTTTTCAGCATCTATGGAGATAATTATGTGGTTTTTATCTTTCTTTTGGTTTATGTGGTGGATGATGTTGATGGATTTTTGAATGTTGTACCATCCTTGCATCCCTGGGATGAATCCCACGTGGTCATGGTGTATGATCCTTTTGATGTATTTTTGAATTCAGATTGTTAATATTTTGTTGAGTATTTTTGCATCTACATTCATCAGGAATATTGGTCTGTAGTTTTCTTTTTTGGTGGGGTCTTTGCCTGGTTTTTGTATTAGGGTGATGTTGGCTTCATAGTATAAGTTTGGGAGTGTTCCCTCCTCTTCTGTTTTTTGGAAAACTTTAAGGAGAATGGGTGTTATGTCTTCCCTGTATGTCTGATAAAATTCTGAGGTAAATCCATCTGGCCCAGGGGTTTTGTTCTTGGGTAGTTTTTTGATTACCACTTCAATTTCTTTGCTCGTAATTGGTTTGTTTAAATTTTGTGTTTCTTCCTTGGTCAGTCTTGGAAGGTTGTATTTTTCTAGGAAGTTGTCCATTTCTTCTAGGTTTTCCAGCTTGTTTTTATAGTATTCTCTAATAATTCTTTGTGTTTCTGTGGGGTCCGTCGTGATTTTTCCTTTCTCGTTTCTGATTCTGTTGATGTGTCTTGATCCTCTTTCTCTCTGAATAAGTCTGGCTAGAGGCTTATCTATTTTATTTTCTCAAAGAACCAGGTCTTGGTTTCATTGATTTTTTTCTATTATTTTATTCTTCTCAATTTTGTTTATTTCTTCTCTGATCTTTATTATGTCCCTCCTTCTGCTGACTTTTGGCCTCATTTGTTCTTCTTTTTCCAATTTCGATAATTGTGACGTTAGACTATTCATTTGAGATTGTTCTTCCTTCTTAAGTATGCCTGGATTGCTATATGCTTTCCTCTTATGACTGTTTTCACTACGTCCCACAGAAGTTGGGGCTTTGTGTTGTTGTTGTCATTTGTTTCCATATATTGTTTGATCTCTATTTTAATTTGGTCATTGATCCATTGATTATTTAGGAGCATGTTTTTAAGCCTCCATGTGTTTGTGGGCCTTTTTGCTTTCTTTGTACAATTTAGTTCTAGTTTTATACCTCTGTGGTCTGAGAAGTTGTTTGGTAGAATTTCAGTCTTTTTGAATTTACCGAGGCTCTTTTTGTGACCTAGTATGTGGTCTATTCTGTAGAATGTTCCATGTGCACTTGAGAAGAATGTGTATCCTGTTGCTTTTGGATGTAGAGTTCTATATATGTCTATTAGGTCCATCTGTTCTAGTGTGTTGTTCAGTGCCTCTGTGTCCTTACTTATTTTCTTTCTGGTAGCTCTATCCTTTGGAGTGAGTGGTGTGTTGAAGTCTCCTAAAATGAATGCATTGCATTCTATTTTGTCCTTTAGTTCTGTTAGTATTTGTTTCACATATGCTGGTGCTCCTGTGTTGGGTGCATATATATTTATAATGGTTATATCCTCTTGTTGGACTTACCCCTTTATCATTATATAATGTCCTTCTTTATCTCTTGTTACTTTCTTTGTTTTGATGTCTATTTTGTCTAGTATTAGCACTGTAACACTTGCTTTTTTCTCCCTGTTGTTTGTATGAAATATCTTTTTCCATCCCTTGACTTTTAGTCTTTGTATGTCTTTGGGTTTGATGTAAGTCTCTTGTAAGCAGCATATAGATGGGTCTTGCTTTTTTATCCATTTTTGTTACTCTGTGTCTTTTGATTGGTGCATTCAGTTCATTTACATTTAGGGTGATTATTGAAAGATATGTACTTATTGCTATTGCAGGCTTTAGATTCGTGGTTACCAAAGGTTCAAGGTTAGCTTCTTTACTGTCTAATTGTTTAGCTTAATTCGCTTATTGAGCTATTATAAACACTGCCTGGTGATTCTTTATTTCTCTCCCTTCTTATTCCTCCTCCTCCATTCTTTATATGTTAGGTGTTTTGTTCTGTGCTCTTTTGTGTTTCCATTGACTGCTTTTGTGGATAGTTGATTTTATTTTTTGTCTGTAGTTAGTATTTGGTTAGTCTGCTTTCTTTGTTATGATTTTATTTTCTCTGGTGACATCTGTTTAGCCTTAGGAGTGCTCCCATCTAGACCAGTCCCTCTAACATACCCTGTAGAGGTGGTTTGTGGGAGGCAAATTCCCTCAACTTTTGCTTGTCTGGGAATTGTTTAATCCCTCCTTCATATTTAAATGATAAACAGTATTCTTGGTTCAAGGCCCTTCTGTTTCATTTCATTAAATATATCATGCCATTGTCTTCTGGCCTATAAGGTTTCTGTTGAGAAGTCTGATGATAGCCTGATGGGTTTTCCTTTGTAGGTGACCTTTTTCCTCTCTCCAGCTGCCTTTAAAACTCTGTCCTTGTCCTTGATCTTTGCCATTTTTATTATTATGTGTCTTGGTGTTGTCCTCCTTGGGTCCCTTCTGTTGGTAGTTCTGTGTGCTTCTGTGGTCTGAGCAACTATTTCCTCCCCCAGTTTGGGGAAGTTTTCAGCAATTATTTCTTCAAAGACACTTTCTATTCCTTTTTCTTTCTCTTCTTCTTCTTTTGGTACCCCTATAATGCAAATATTGTTCCATTTGGATTGGTCTCACAATTCTCGTAATATTCTTTCATTCCTGCAGAATCTTTTATCCCTCTGTGCATCAGCTTCTCTGCGTTCCTGTTCTCTGCTTCCTATTCCATTAACGGCCTCTTGCACCTCATCCAGTCTGCTCTTAAGCCCTTCCAGAGATTGTTTCATTTCTGTAATCTCCTTCCAGACTTCATCCCTTAGTTCTTGCATATTTCTCTGAAGATCTATCAGCATGGTTATGACCTTTATTTTGAATTCTTTTTCAGGGAGATTGGTTAGGTCTATCTCCTTCTCAGTGGTTGTCTAGGCTATTTGGACTGGACTAAATTCTTCTGCCTTTTCATGGCAATAGAGGTAGTTTTGGGGAGCTGGTGCATGTGTTGACTGGGAGAATGTCCCTCCTTTCTAGTTGTGCCCTTCCTCTCCTGGGATAACAGTGACCCCTAGTGGTTTGTGCTGGGCCTCTGCACGCAGACTGGATCTCATTCTTGCCCGGCCCCTGTGAAAGAAGCTCTGCCCGGTTGCTATGGGCGTGGCTTCTGCCGCTATGGCGGAGTTGCATGGGAGGGGGAACAGGTGGGAGGCTGTTTATCACCGTGAGGGGCCTCCAAGCTGCGCTGCCACCCAGGGGGGTGGGGTGCCTGGGGCTCCCCAGGATTCCCAGCTACTGGGCTGATTGCACCGGGGCGCTTCCGTCCAGCTGTGAGGCCCTGTCCCTTTAAGATTTTCAAAGGGCACTTGCTTTTCTTTTGTCCCAGGTGCGCTGGCTGCCGGGACCCACTCACAGGTCGTACTGTCCTGTTTCCCTAGTGTCCAGTACCCCACGCACTGTGTGTCTGTGCTCCGGTGCAGATAGCTAGGGCTGGGTGTTCAGCAGTCCTGGGCTCCCTCTCCCTTCCCGCTCCGACTCCTCTCCTCCTGCCGGGAGCTGGGGTGAGCCACGCTTGGGTCCCGCCGGGCTGTGACTTGTATCTTACCCCCTTCGGGAGGCGCTGGGTCCTCGCAGGTATAGCTGTAGTCTGGCTGTTGTCCTGTGTCTTCTCGTCTCTCTTTTAGGAATAGTTGTATTTGTTGTATTTTCAAAAATATATATGGTTTTGGGAGGAGATTGCTGCTGCTCTATTCATGACGCCATCTTGGCTCTGCCCCCGCAAAGCTTTTGTTATTAGAAGACATTGATTTGTTAGGAACTCATTCGTCCATTCTGGAGGTAGAACACCTTTACCCATGCTTTTAAATTGTTGCTTTTATAGTATCTGCCTTTGATGCATAACTTGCTGCCATATTATGTTCCTCTTTGTTTAATAACATTTGAGAAGTTCTCATGTTAATTCATAGGGCAGCCCTGCTACTTACCTCCTTTAACCAATTAAAAATTACTTAAGTTCATTTCCTTTTAGATAGCCATGTATATACCAATAGACAAAATCCAGGCAAAGTATTTGGTATCTTTGCTTCTATTTGAAGTGATTTTTATAATTGGCTAATGTGTTAATGTGTATTTATTCTTTTCAAAGAGGAAATGCACAGAACACTCAAGAAAGAACCTAGAAGCAATGTTTTCCCTTGCATCTTCTTTTTTCTAATTTTAAAGTCTGTGTGGAGTTGGTTTACAACAGTTATCATGAATTATAAATACAGCAATGAGTTCAATTGGGACATGACTTCTTTTTTCCTTTTTAAAAAATTTTTTTAATTAAGGTATTATTGATACTCTTATGAAGGTTTCACATGAAAAACCAATGTGTTTGCTACATGTACCCCATATTATCAAGTCCCCACCCACACCCCATTGCAGTCACTGTCCATCAGTGTAGTAAGATACCACAGATTCACTATTTGCCTTCTCTGAGCTACACTACCTTCCCTGTGACCCTTCACACCATGTGTACTAAACATAATACCCCTCAATCCCCTTCTCCCTCCCTCCCTACCCACCCTCCCACACTCCTCATCTTTGGTAACCACTAGTGCCTTCTTGGAGTCTGTGAGTCTGCTGCTGTTTATTCCTTCAGTTTTGCTTCGTTGTTATACTCCACAAATGAGGGAAATCATTTGCCATTTGTCTTTCTCCACCTGTCTTATTTCATTGAGCATAATATCCTCCAGATCCATCCATGCTGCTGCAAATGATAGAATTTGTTTCTTTCTTTTTTTTTTGTAGATAATTATTTTTTATTGAAGGGTAGTTGACACACAGTATTACATTAGTTTCAGGTGTACAACACAGCGATTCAACATTTATATACATGATAATACTAGGTACCAGCTATCACCATACCAGTTCTTACAATATTTTGACTATATTCCTTATGCTATACATTACATCCCGGTTACTTATTTATTTTACAATTGGAAGTGTGTACTTTTTTTGTTGTTGTTGTCGTTGTTGTTGTGAGAGCATCTCTCATATTTATTGATCAAATGGTTGTTAACAACAATAAAATTCTGTATAGGGGAGTCAATACTCAATGCACAATCATTAATCCACCCCAAACCTAATTTTTGTCAGTCTCCAATCTCCTGAAGCATAACGAACAAGTTCTTACATGGAGAACAAATTCTTACATAGTGAATAAGTTACATGTTGAACAGTACAAGGGCAGTCATCACAGAAACTTTCGGTTTTGCTCATGCATTATGAACTATAAACAGTCAGTTCAAATATGAATACTCATTTGATTTTTATACTTGATTTATATGTGGATACCACATTTCTCTCTTTATTATTATTATTTTTAATAAAATGCTGAAGTGGTAGGTAGATACAAGATAAAGGTAGAAAACATAGTTTAGTGTTGTAAGAGAGCAAATGTAGATGATCAGGCATGTGCCTGTAGACTATGTGTTAATCCAAGCTAGACAAGGGCAATAAAACATCCACGGATGCAGATTTCTCTCAGAACGGGGTGGGTGAGGTTCTAAGCCTCACCTCTGTTGATCCCCAATTTCTCACCTGATGGCCCCCCTGTGACTATGCCTGTCTTAGGTTGTTCCTCCCTTGAGGAATCTTACCCGTCTCTGGCTAACCAGTCATCTTCCGGGACCATACAGGGAAATGTAAAGTTGGTAAGTGAGAGAGAAGCCTTATTGTTTGAAAAGGTTAGCTTTTTACTTCTTTGCATATTAATGCCCTGTGGCTTCTATGCTCAGCATTTGTCTTGAGGTATCTTTACCACTTGGAAGAATTATGATACTCGGTAAATTTGATATGAGGCACGAATTCTATTTAAGGGTTGTAATTAGGAAGGAAGAAGAAAAGCTATAGAAGTAGCAGGTGGAAGAAAACATTGGAAGATGGATTATTTCTTTGACATATCTTCTTGTAGAGTAACTTCAGCATGTATAGGTTTTAAACTACTAATTAAATTGCGTACACACATTAACATAATAGGAGTATAGTTACATAACCAAAGCATATCTGTAATTACCAGCCATCTCCAGTGAAACCAAGAAAACCAGTTAGGCACCTTAGGCATTTGTGAAAACTTATCTATGATATGGTGGATATTGTCCAACTGAACTTGAACAGTCTGAGAGAAATCAGACAATTTAAAACAACCCATTCCTGGGGACTGTTCACATCCCATATGTTCTTTTAACAGTAAATAGTCTGTAGTTGTAAGATTTTGGAGCGCTACAATTTGCACTTCTCCTAATTCTTGGTTCAGTTCCAACAGTATAGATCCAGTCAAATTTGTTGTTTTACTGTATGCACAGGCCAGCTTAGATATCTCCTTCTTCATTCCCATGGCATGTCCAGGAACTGGTGGGATGAGTGCATCTACAGCTGTAGCAGTGCCTGGTTCTTTGATGGGGTTTTTTGATGATCATCTTCTGGCATGAGTCTTCCAGAGAGTGCTGATGTTGCAAGTTCTTTTTCATAGCGTATCTTAGTTCATTTTCGGGGTAGCCCAATTAGGCTTTGATCCTCTGTATAAACACAAACAGGCCCTTTGCCTACACTTTTATATGCCCTTTATACCCTTGTATAGAACTCATTGGAGTTCACCACACAGGAACTGCCTTTTTCTTTTTTGGTATCATTAATCTACACTTACATGACGAATATTATGTTTACTAGGCTCTCCCATATACCAGGTCCCCCCTATAAACCCCTTTACAGTCAGTGTCCATCAGCATAGCAAATGTTGTAGAATCACTACTTGCCTTCTCTGTGTTGTACAGCCCTCCCCTTTCTCCCCCCCATGCATGCTAATCTTAATACCCCCCTCCTTCTCCCCACCCCCTTATCCCTCCCTACCCACCCATCCTCCCCAGTCCCTTTCCCTTTGGTACCTGTTATTCCATTCTTGAGTTCTGTGATTCTGCTGCTGTTTTGTTCCTTCAGTTTTTCCTTTGTACTTATATTCCACAGATGAGTGAAATCATTTGGTATTTCTCTTTCTCCGCTTCGCTTGTCTCACTAAGCATAATACCCTCCAGCTCCATCCATGTTGCTGCAAATGGTAGGATTTGCCCTTTTCTTATGGCTGAGTAGTATTCCATTGTGTATATGTACCACATCTTCTTTATCCATTCATCTATCGATGGACATTTAGGTTGCTTCCAATTCTTGGCTATTGTAAATAGTGCTGCGATAAACATAGGAGTGCATTGGTCTTTCTCAAACTTGATTGCTTCATTCTTGGGGTAAATTCCTAGGAGTGCCATTCCTGGGTCAAATGGTAAGTCTGTTTTGAGCATTTTGATGTACCTCCATACTGCTTTCCACAATGGTTGAACTAATTTACATTCCCACCAGCAGTGTAGGAGGGTTCCCCTTTCTCCACAGCCTTGCCAACATTTGTTGTTGTTTGTCTTTTGGATGGCAGCCATCCTTACAGGTGTGAGGTGATACCTCATTGTAGTTTTAATTTGCATTTCTCTGATAATTAGCGATGTGGAGCATCTTTTCATGTGTCTGTTGGCCATCTGTATTTCTTTTTTGGAGAACTGTCTGTTCAGTTCCTCTGCCCATTTTCCAATTGGGTTATTTGTTTTTTGTTTGTTGAGGTGTGTGAGCTCTTTATATATTCTGGATGTCAAGCCTTTATCGGATGTGTCATTTTCAAATATATTCTCCCATACTGTAGGGATCCTTTTTGTTCTATTGATGGTGTCTTTTGCTGTACAGAAGCTTTTCAGCTTAATATAGTCCCACTTGTTCATTTTTGCTGTTGTTTTCCTTGCCCGGGGAGATATGTTCAAGAAGAGGTCACTCATGTTTGTGTGTAAGAGGTTTTTGCCTATGTTTTCTTCCAAGAGTTTAATGGTTTCATGACTTACATTCAGGTCTTTGATCCATTTTGAGTTTACTTTTGTATATGGGGTTAGACAATGGTCCAGTTTCATTCTCCTACATGTAGCTGTCCAGTTTTGCCAGCACCATCTGTTGAAGAGGCTGTCATTTCGCCATTGTATGTCCATGGCTCCTTTATCAAATATTAATTGACCATATATGTCTGGGTTAATGTCTGGATTCTCTAGTCTGTTCCATTGGTCTGTGGCTCTGTTCTTATGCCAGTACCAAATTGTCTTGATTACTATGGCTTTATAGTAGAGCTTGTAGTTGGGGAGTGAGATTCCCCCCTACTTTATTCTTCTTTCTCTTGATTGCTTTGGCTATTCGGGGTTTTTGGTGTTTCCGTATGAATTTTTGAATTATTTGTTCCAGTTCATTGAAGACTGTTGCTGCTAGTTTCATAGGGATTGCATCAAATCTGTATATTGCTTTGGGCAGGATGGCCATTTTGACGATATTAATTCTTCCTAGCCACGAGCATGGGATGAGTTTCCATCTGTTAGTGTCCCCTTTAATTTCTCTTAAGAGTGACTTGTAGTTTTCAGAGTATACGTCTTTCACTTCCTTGGTTAGGTTTATTCCTAGGTATTTTATTTTTTTTGATGCAATTGTGAATGGAGTTGTTTTCCTGATTTCTCTTTCTGTTGGTTCATTGTTGGTATATAGGGAAACCACAGATTTCTGTGTGTTGATTTTGTATCCTGCAACTTTGCTGTATTCCGATATCAGTTTTAATAGTTTTGGGGTGGAGTCTTTAGGGTTTTTTATGTACAGTATCATGTCATCTGCAAATAGTGACAGTTTAACTTTTTCTTTACCAATCTGGATTCCTTGTATTTTTTCGTTTTGTCTGATTGCCGTGGCTAGGACCTCCAGTACTATGTTAAATAACAGTGGGGAGAGTGGGCATCCCTGTCTAGTTCCCGATCTCAGAGAAAATGCTTTCAGCTTCTCGCTGTTCAGTATAGTTTTGGCTGTGGGTTTATCATAGATGGCCTTTATTATGTTGAGGTACTTGCCCTCTATTCCCATTTTGCTGAGAGTTTTTATCATGAATGGATGTTGAACTTTGTCAAATGCTTTTTCAGCATCTATGGAGATGATCATGTGGTTTTTGTCTTTCTTTTTGTTGATGTGGTGGATGATGTTGATGGACTTTCGAATGTTGTACCATC
Organism: Manis pentadactyla; assembly: GCF_030020395.1. Lineage (NCBI taxonomy): Eukaryota > Metazoa > Chordata > Mammalia > Pholidota > Manidae > Manis > Manis pentadactyla. The sequence goes on from NC_080028.1 coordinate 71,033,263, forward strand.
CTTGCATCCCTGGGATGAATCCCACGTGGTCATGGTGTATGATCCTTTTGATGTATTTTTGAATTCGGTTTGCTAGTATTTTGTTGAGTATTTTTGCATCTACGTTCATCAGGGATATTGGTCTGTAGTTTTCTTTTTTGGTGGGGTCTTTGCCTGGTTTTGGTATTAGGGTGATGTTAGCTTCATAGAATGAGTTTGGGAGTATCCCCTCCTCCTCTATTTTTTGGAAAACTTTAAGGAGAATGGGTATTATGTCTTCCCTGTATGTCTGATAAAATTCGGAGGTAAATCCATCTGGCCCGGGGGTTTTTGTTCTTTGGTAGTTTTTTGATTACCGCTTCAATTTCGTTGCTGGTAATTGGTCTGTTTAGATTTTCTGTTTCTTTCTGGGTCAGTCTTGGAAGGTTGTATTTTTCTAGGAAGTTGTCCATTTCTCCTAGGTTTCCCAGCTTGTTAGCATATAGGTTTTCATAGTATTCTCTAATAATTCTTTGTGTTTCTGTGGGGTCAGTCGTGATTTTTCCTTTCCCCATTTCTGATACTGTTGATTTGTGTTGACTCTCTTTTCCTCTTAATAAGTCTGGCTAGAAGCTTATGTATTTTGTTTATTTTCTCGAAGAACCAGCTCTTGGTTTCATTTATTTTTGCTATTGTTTTATTCTTCTCAATATTGTTTATTTCTTCTCTGATCTTTATTATGTCCCTCCTTCTGCTGACCTTATGCCTCATTTGTTCTTCTTCTACCAATTTCGATAATTGTGACATTAGACCATTCATTTGGGATTGTTCTTCCTTTTTTAAATATGCTTGGATTGCTATATACTTTCCTCTTAAGACTGCTTTTGCTGTGTCCCACAGAAGTTGGGGCTTAGTGTTGTTGTTGTCATTCGTTTCCATATATTGTTGGATCTCCATTTGTTTTGGTCATTGATCCATTGATTATTTAGGAGCGTTAAGCCTCCATGTGTTCGTGAGCCTCTTTGTTTTCTTTGTACAGTTTATTTCTAGTTTTATGCCTTTGTGGTCTGAAAAGTTGGTTGGTAGGATTTCAATCTTTTGGAATTTTCTGAGGCTCTTTTTGTGGCCTAGTATGTGGTCTATTCTGGAGAATGTTCCATGTGTTCTTGAGAAGAATGTGTATCCTGTTGCTTTTGGATGTAGAGTTCTGTAGATGTCTGTTAGGTCCATCTGCTCTACTGTGTTGTTCAGTGCTTCCGTGTCCTTAGTTATTTTCTGCCCGGTGGATCTATCCTTTGGGGTGAGTGGTGTGTTGAAGTCTCCTAGAATGAATGCATTGCAGTCTATGTCCCCCTTTAGTTTTGTTAGTATTTGTTTCACATATGCTGGTGCTCCTGTGTTGGGTGCATATATATTTAGAATGGTTATATCCTCTTGTTGGACTGAGCCCTTTATCATTATGTATTGTCCTTCTTTATCTCTTGTTACTTTCTTTGTTTTGAAGTCTATTTTGTCTGATATTAGTAGTGCAACCCCTGCTTTCTTCTCGCTGTTGTTTGCCTGATATATGTTTTTCCATCCCTTGACTTTTAGTCTGTACATGTCTTTGGGTTTGAGGTGAGTTTCTTGTAAGGAGCATATAGATGGGTCTTGCTTTTTTATCCATTCTATTACTCTGTGTCTTTTGATTGGTGCATTCAGTCCATTAACATTTAGGGTGACTATTGAAAGATATGTACTTATTGCCATTGCAGGCTTTAAATTCGTGGTTACCAAAGGTTCACGGTTAGCCTCTTTAGTATCTTTCTTGCCTAACTTAGCTCGCTTTTTGAGCTGTTATATACACTGTCTGGAGATTCTTTTCTTCTCTCCCTTCTTATTCCTCCTCCTCCATTCTTCATATGTTGGGTGTTTTGTTCTTTGCTCTTTCTAGGAGTGCTCCCATCTAGAGCCATCCCTGTACGATGTCCTGTAGAGGTGGTTTGTGGGAAGCAAATTCCCTCAGCTTTTGTTTGTCTGTCAATTGTTTAATCCCACCATCATATTTAAATGATAGTCATGCTGGATACAGTATCCTTGGTTCAAGGCCCTTCTGTTTCATTGCATTAAATATATCATGCCATTCTCTTCTGGCCTGTAGGGTTTTTGTTGGGAAGTCTGATGTTAGCCTGATGGGTTTTCCTTTATAGGTGACCTTTTTCTCTAGCTGCCTTTAAATCTCTTTCCTTGTCCTTGATCTTTGCCATTTTAATTATTATGTGTCTTGGTGTTGTCCTCCTTGAATTCTTTCTGTTGGGGATTCTGTGTATTTCCGTGGTCTGTTCGATTATTTCCTCCCCCAGTTTGGAGACATTTTCAGCAATTATTTCTTCCAAGATCCTTTCCATCCCTTTTCCCCTCTCTCTTCTTCTTCTGGGACCCCTATAATACGGATATTGTTCCTTTTGGATTGGTCACAGAGTTCTCTTAACATTTTTTCATTCCTGTAGATTCTTTTATCTCTCTCTATGTCAGCTTCTATGCGTTCCCATTCTCTGGTTTCAATTCCATCAATGGCATCTTGCATCCTATCCATTCTGCTTATAAACCCTCCCAGAGTTTGTTTCATTTCTGTAAACTCCTTTCTGGCATCTGTGATCTCCCTCCGGACTTCATTGCATATGTCTTGCGTATTTCTCTGCATCTCTGTCAGCATGTTTATGATTCTTATTTTGAATTCTTTTTCAGGGAGACTGGTTAGGTCTGTCTCCTTCTCTGGTGTTGTCTCTGTGATATTTGTCTGCCTGTAGTTTTGCCTTTTCATGGTGATAGGAATAGTTTGCAGAGCTGAGACGAGTGATGGCTGGAAGAACTTCCCTTCTTGTTGGTTTGTGGCCCTCCTGTCCTGGGAGAACAGCGACCTCTAGTGGCTTGTGCTGGGTAGCTGCGCGCAGACAGGGCTAATGCTTCCTGCCCGGCTTCTATGGAGTTAATCTCCGCTGTTGCTGTGGGCGTGGCCTGGTTCGGGCTGCTGCTCCAAAGTGGTGGAGTCGCGTTGGAGGGTTAGTGTCCAGGAGACTATTTATCTCCGTAAGGGACCTCCGTACTCCCTGCAGCCCAGGGGATTATGGTACCCAGAGATCCCCGGATTCCCTACCTCTGGATTGTGTCCCGCCCTGCCCCTTTAAGACTTCCAAAAAGCACCTGCCAAAACAAAACAACGACCAGAAAAAAAAAACATTTTTTTTTTAATTAAAAAAATAAATAAATAAAAATGGCCGCTCGTTTTTCTTTATTCTCCCTTGCCAGCCTGAGGCATCTGCTAACCGGTCTTGCTGCCCTGTTTCCCTAGTATTGGTGTCCCTATCCCTTTAAGACTTCCAAGAAGCACTCGCCAGAGCAAAACAGAAAAAAAAGAAAAAATGGCCACTCGCTTTTCTTATGTCCTCCGGCGCCGGGCCTCCGGTACCCTCTCACCGTTCTTGCTGCCCTATTTCCCTAGTATCCAGGGCCCTGTGCATGCACTGTGTCTGCGCTCTGGTCCGGGTGACGGGGGCTGGGTGTTCAACAGTCCTGGCCTCTGTCTCCCTCCCACTCTGCCTATTCTTCTCCCGCCGGGAGCTGGGGGGAGGGGCGCTCGGTGTCCGCCAGGCCGGTGCTTGTATCTTACCCCCTTTACGACGCACTGGGTTCTCGCAGGTGTGGATGTGGTCTGGATGTTGTCCTGTGTCCTCTGGTCTTTATTCTAGGAAGAGTTGTCTTTGTTATATTTTCATAGATATATGTGGTTTTGGGAGGAGATTTCCACTGCTCTACTAACGCCGCCATCTTGGCTCCACCTCAGGTTTTGTTTCTTTCTTATGGCTGAATAGTATTCTATTGTGTATATGTACCATATCTTCTTTATCCATTCATCTACTGATGGACACTTAGGTTGCTTCCATTTCTTGGCTATTGTAAATAGTGCTGTGATTAACATCGGGTGCATATGTCTTTTTCAAACTGGGCTGCTGTATTTTAAGGCATATTCCAAGGAGTGGGATTCCAGGGTCAAATGGTATTTCTTTTTTTAATTTTTTGAGGAACCTCCATATTGCTTTCCACAATGGTTGAACTAGCTTACATTCCTACCAGCAGTGTAGGAGGGTTCTCCTTTCTCCACATCCTTGCCAGCATTTGGTGTTCTTAGTCTTTTCGATGCTGGCCATCCTTACTGGTGTGAGGTGATATCTCATTGTGGTTTTAATTTTCATTTCCCTGATGATTAGTGATGTGGAGCATCTTTTCATGTGCCTGTTGGCCATCTGAATTCCTTCTTTGGAGAATTGTCTGTTCATATCCTCCGCCCATTTTTTAATTGGGTTATTTTCTTTTTGGGTGTTGAGGTGTGTGAGTTTTTTATATATTTTGGATGTTAACTTCTTGTCAGGTATGTTGTTTACAAGTATATTCTCCCATACTGTAGGATGCTTTTTTGTTCTGTTGATGATGTCCTTTGCCGTACAGAAGCTTTTTAGTTTGATGTACTCCCGTGTGTTCATTTTTGCTTTTGTTTCCCTTGCTCGAGGTAATGCGTTCAGGAAGAGCTTGCTCATGTTTATATTCAGATTTTTGCCTATGTTGTCTTCTAAGTGTTTTATGGTATCATAACTTACATTCAGGTCTTTGGTCCATTTTGAGTTTACTTTTGTGTATGGGGTTAAACAGTAATCCAATTTCATTCTCTTACATGTCGCTATCCAGTTTGTGCTCTGACTTTTTAAAATGAGAATTTTATTAAATAAGCTTCTTTCAGAGGAAGGGGTGGATAACTTACTTAATATGGGTTAAATGCTATATAATTTTCATGCCATAAGTGCTGGATCCTGGAAACAATGTAATTGTTTTTATATAGATAAGAATTTTATAGTATTGGCTTATTGAGTACTTCCTAAGAAAGGAAAATCATTATTAGTAAGACATGTAAATGAATGTTTGTTTTTTGTAGACATCTTCTGATTTGAAAACTAGTAAGAGCAACTATTCCTCTCCTGCCCCCCTCAATCCCATCTAAATTTGCACTCGACAAAAAGCACTGTAGAAATTTTTAGTATTTAGTACCCCTTCTTATTTTCCTAATTCCTGTGTGTTTAATCTTGAGAATTAGCAGTTTTACACATCTCTACTATGAAATCTGTATCAGGCAGATTTATTTAAGAGAGTAACAGCAATTTGGACTCTTCTAATTAATATTCTTTTAAGGCATTAGCTGGTTTGAGAATAGGGCAAAAAGCTTCCTGACTGCCAGATAAGGCTTCCCAGTTTCTTACTGTAATTACCAGTGTTAAAGCCGCAATGAGAAAATGAGTCCTGTGGTAGTTCAAATGTAACCAGGAGAAAGAAAGGAAGCATTTGCCCTCTGGAGGCTGAATCTGCATGTTGAGTTAAATAGTTTCCCAGCCATTTGGGCATGAGTTTTGTGTTCTAGGGCCCATGTTATCTGGATCTACGAATGTTTGCTCTGGGATGTACTATCAGAATATTCAGTAAATCTTTCAAGTTTAATTGTGATGTCACATGTGAAAAATTGCTTTTGTTGTGCTCTCCTGCCCCCAACTTTAGAAATATATCAAACTCATGGTTGAAAATGTGAAAAATTTTTTGAAAATATAAAGAAGAAAACAATTCAACCATGGTCTCACAACCTAGTCATGAATACTAGTAATATTTTTGTTAGTATTTCCTTTCAGTTGTTTTACTCTTAGATCAGTATTTTCATAACATTTTAAATACTAATTGGGAAGACTTTAAATGCTTTTTTGGATCTTTTTTAGTTACTTTTATGTCATGAACATTTCCCATTCCATTACACACTTCTCTTGAAGAGTTTCTTTTAAAGGACTCATTACATCTTACAGATACATGTAGCTTACTTAGTTATATCCCTTTTGGATTTTTAAGTTACATCTAAATTTTTTAGTATTTTAAATTCTTTACTGAGCACCCTTTTGTACCTCAGTCTTTATCTACCTCTCTCATTATTAAATTTTGAAGAAGTAAAATCATTATTTAAAATGAAGGTCTTTTTTTTTTTTTTTTTGCTATCATTAATGTACAATTACATGAACAACATTATGGTTACTAGACTCCCCCTATTATCAAGTCCCCACCACATACCCCATTACAGTCACTGTCTATCAGTGTAGTAAGGTGCTATAAAATCACTACTTGTCTTCTCTATGTTATACTGCCTTCCACATGTCCACCACTACATTATATGTGTTAATATACTGATGGTCTTTTAAAAAAATCTAAAAACAACCCATTTTCTCCTCTTATTAAACAGTGATAATTTCTATTTCTATAAGAAGGAAAATTTTAAACTACCAGAAAAACCAAAAAATTGTCTCATTGCCCCTTGCTTTATTAACAAAGATAATTGCAATACATTTGAGATTTACCTTTCAATTGTATATATATGATATTTAAATGTACTTCATCTATAATGTCTTATATTTTGCTTATTGTCTTTGTTCTTTTAACTTAACAGTGCTTCAAAATTCTTTACCTTTTTTTGTGTTTAGTTGAATAACATTTCATCATATGCATGTATCATCATTTATTTAACCAATTCTTTATTGGACACTTAAACGATTTTAGAACTCTTGACTTATATTTTAAAGTAAGCTTTTTATTTATTCTTCTGATTGAGCTTTAGATAAATCATTTTGTTAGAGTCAGTCAAAAAACCTATTGGGATTTTCACTGACATTTTCACAAATTCATTCCGTTGACATCTTTCTTTAGACATATTCTGTCTTTATGACCAGGAATATAATGTGTGCCTCTTCATTTACTCAGATCATTTTGTATATCTTTGAATGTAGTTGTGTATCTTACTGTTGTTGTTACTATCATACATACTTTTTAAGGTTATGCACAGTACTTTAGAGTACCAAGTGCAAGTATTGTTGTGCCGGATTTAGTACCACAGCCATAGTCAGCTCTTGGTAAATATTTTAGAATGCTGGTGGTAATAGGAAATTTAAAGCAGTGGGGTTAATCTGCCTGACTGCTTTCAGGCCACTGAGAGGCAAGGTTTAAGAATTAATGTAAATGTTGTAACTCTGATTCCTACTCTTGTGTTTCTGATTCTTGTTCCTAAAGCTTCAGATGCTGTTTGTTCTCGTCAGAAGTAGTACACTGGTTAACGATGTTAGCTGTGCTCTGTTTACAGTGTTTTCTCAAACAAGATTCTTATTCTCTACAACCTTATAATTTTAAAAAAAGAAACTCTTCTTTTAGCAAATTTGAAATAACAAGAGAAGTGATTTTGGAGCACTTCAGTGCCTAATTCAGAATATTCTTTTGTTACTAGAAATGTATCTGTAAGATGCAACTACAGGTAGATTTTACTTTCTTGTGTTTTTTCTTTCTATTTCCTCATTTTTCTATAGTGAACAAAGATTACCTATGTACTAAAATACTACGTTTAGGACTAAAATATTATTACTTGCTTTCTTATATGTACACAAGCACAGCAGAGGGAAGCATCTTGATTTTGAAACTGAGGTGGCTGGCAGAGTAGGTCCTTTTTAGGGATGACTGTAGTTATTTCACAGTATCTTCTTTCAAATCATGAAGTTTATGGAGTTAGTTTCTCTGAATTCTCCAACTTTTTGGTTTAAATCTGGTATCTTAAAAGGTGAATATGAAATATTTTTAATTTGTGATGTTTGTTGACAGTGTTTCCACTGCTGAGTGTTTTTACAACCTGCCTTTTCTTATTTATCTTGGGAAGAATCCCAAACATCACTTTAGTAGCATAGCAGGGTGAATGTCATAACATTGTGTTTAGCAAAAATGCCAGGAAATACTACATCACTGGAGTGTTCAGTGACACAGTTGATGGTGGTGTTGACCCTGGCATGTCAGACCTGGGTTTTGCCTTAACTTCTACACCCCACATTAATAAATATAGATACTGAGTTCTTTTCAGATTGTATCATTATAAAAAGCAGACGTGGTTTAAAGTAATTGTTTAGTAATAAGACTTTAAATTACACTGTTCAACTTGTAGGAATGCCTTTTATCCTTTTTATGTATGAATTGGAACAATGTGGGGAACTGATTTGTTTTCTAATTGTGTCAAAGGCCAAGGAGTAAACTCTTACAGTAATGGAAAAAAGAACATGGAAAAGACACCAACACATTACAATAAAACTTTAAAACAGATTTTTACCCCTATAAATCCTTTATCGTTATTATACAGATAATATAAAGAGGAGAGAAATAAATCATTATGGCAAATAATATAGCAAAAAATAAAGTGAGCTGCTTATAGGATATCTATTGATTTTAGTAACTGTAAATTCCGAAAGTAAGTTTAAATCACTTTATATAGCATGAGCAGGGTCACATTTAGGTGTACATTTTTGTAATTATATTCTCAGATGGCATGTAAGCCTTATTGATTTATCACTGGATATTGCTAATTATCTTATGTTTTTATGTTCAGTGTTCTTTATATAGTAACAGTAGAAAAGAGAATAATTATGAAGGTATTTTGCAAGGTTTTTTAAAAGATGGTTTTCATTTGAAAACTGCATTGTTAATCTTTATATGAATATTTGCTTGTCTGCAGTTGAAGAACTGAAGGACTGAATCTAGATTGGGATTAGAGATGAAATAATAGCCCTGCACTCAAGGAATTCCTAGTTGAGTGGTACTGGTGGGTATGTAGACAATGAGGGCATCAGGGCTCGCTGAGGTGGGAGTGGGGCAGCTCAGACTGGTGTGGAGCTACGAAGAGAGTGAACAGGAAAGGCTTCCTGGAGTAGGTGATGCCTGTGCTGGCCCTCAGGTTATGAGTTGGGGTCAGCCTCGTAGAGGAAGGCTGAGAAAGCTTTGGTGAAGAATGGGGCCAGCACGCCCTCTGGTATGCCTGGAGCAGAGGGTCCATGAGCTGGAATGGCTGGAGGAAAGAAGGTGAAAAAAAGGTATTTGTGTGTTAAAAATGGGATTTTGAATCTTTTCCTTTGAACAGGTCTTGCTGTAGTTTTTTTGATTTTATTTTTACCTTTTTTATAGTAAGTTATACCAAGTTTTAAAATAAAGTACTGTATCCAACTGTTTTTCTTTTACAAGTCTGGAGCTTTTGAAAGAATTTCTAGGTACTGTATGCCAACTTTGTCAACCAAACAGGGAGCTGCTCTTGGAAAGCCTGATTGTTGTCAGAGGTGGCTCCCCAGATGGCACTCTTCAGATGTGTATGGTCCATTGTAGCACAGAGTAAAAAATAGGCAGACATAGTTATAGTTGAACAGGTTCTATTTATTTTTAAATGTCTAGAAGGTTGGTCTTTGCATTTAGTCTAGTCATAGCCTTCTCTAAGAGACTGAGGCCAAATTGAATTATCTGGGAACCTGCCACTTAAACAATACACAGAATAATAAATGGGCCATTTGCTACCAAAAATTGGTGACAGTGCAGTTCAGTTCCTAATTGAGGTTCATGAAAATTATCTTTTGACAAACAAGATTGTAAAAAAAGAAATCCTTCTTGATGGGTTCATCTTTTGGTAAACATTTAAATGTTGTTTACACAAATGGTGCTGGAGTGAGTTAAGGTGGGAAGCTAGTGAACAAATGAATGACTGCAGGTGGCAAATATTTTTATGTTCAGAGGAAGGTGAAATGACTGAGCTAATGCATATCATACAATGCTGATTTGTCCCACCCAGTAGTTTTGGATTCTTGATCTGGGGACTAGTGGTAGTCATTTTACATTCTTGGTAATTGGGATGGTGCTGGGTCCAGAGTTGGGGAAGGCTTTGAGGACAGGCCTTGATGTGGTCCTTGATAGAAGGATGGTTCTAGGGTGAGAGGAGTACACAAGCTCAGCAGAGGTAGGAATGAAAGTGGATATTTACCACTGTTTGTCAGACTGGTTCACACTCAGTGGGTTGTGAAATCATTTTAGTGCATGTGACCAGCATTTTTCTAAAAGGAAAAAGTTAGAAAATTTCAGAGTGAGACCTGTATAATAAAGGTAGGTTTGCTTTTTATTAACTTTTTATTAAGGTAACCTTTTTTTTTCAGCTACACATCTGTATATGCAGATGTACATGTATGTGTACTGGGTCATAATAAAAATGTATTATTGTAGGCCATGGTCTAACAACCATGAGCTCATATGCTTTAGGAGACGTCCATGTGTTCAGATTACTGTGCAGGTGTCTGTAGTAGCAGAGGAAGTGAAGGCAACACTGATGAAGATCTTGATCCTCAGGTGATTCCTGTCTCTAGACCAGTTTGGGGTTGGGGGTTGATGTGAACAGCATCTGGGAGGAATGCTCATTCCTTGACATTTTATCTCCACGGACCTGGTGACTTCTGTGCTTCTCACCAAGAGGAACATTGCACTTAAAGCATCTGACTCTGCTCTTCATTCCCCTTGGTTGGTCCTCCTTGTGGGTGAAGGACAAATGGCATATCAAGTAGATGAAATCTCAAAGAGGCTGATGCTCAAGGGCCTTTTTGACCAGGGGTTGGGACCACTGAAGAAGGCAGACCTAGAAACTGGCTGCTGGGGTCTCTTGTGACAGCAATGATTAGGAGATAGTTTACAGTTCAGAGGCTCTTTGCAGCTGTCTCCTCCTGATCTAATAGGATTTCCTGTCTGCATTTCTTTGGGAATGTCAGCAGCTGCAGTGGGAGGCCCCATTTGGAACTCAGGCCCAAGATCTATCTCCAGCACAGAGTACTAAGAGCCCTGCACTTTGGGGGAATATAAAGTTAATGCTAAGTCATCATTAGCTCTTCTCTCTGCCCTTAACTTGTTAGGAACCAAAAGAGAGGGTGATGCACCCTAACTGCTCATTCAACAGGTCCTAGTGGAGACATGATTGAAAAGAGCCATATTCTGAGGGCCTTGCTTGTGATTTCTGCCCCCATCAAATTTCATCTTCGTGTGTGAGCAACAGAAAGCCTTTTTGCACACCCCGGGAGGTATGGGTGTGACTGATGACATGATAAGGAATTTCTTTCATAAGGCATGACGGGTTCTGCAGTATGGGAAGGCTGAGAGGCTGGGCATGACTGCAGGGTTTCAAAAAGTGGAATGAAGACCAGTAGTGACGTATAATTTAAATTTTTTCTATTCTGTGATTGGTCTTGGAGGATGTTTACTTACTGTTGACATAAATTCAGACCTTGTAGAAACTGAATTTTCTAATTACCTAACCGTCAGAATGCACTCCAGGTTGATTTTGTCCTAATTCTGTCTCACCAACCAGAAGGTGGTGCTGTCGTGCTGGCAACCAACCTGCCTTGCCCCTGCAAATAAAACTTGGCATCTGAATGCTTATTCATGCTAAGCCATGTAGACAGATTCAGCATGCGGTGTCCACAGTGTAACCCTCATGCAGTGTGGCACCAGATGGGCAACATGGAACATTTGTGGGATCAAACCTTGAGAGTCTGGGGCTAGAGAAAGCTGGCATGGGGCCTTGGTTAGGTGCTTGCTCTGGACCACCTTTGCACTTGGCTAAGTAACACTCTTGTAGGAGTCAGGATGAAACGTTTGTATTGGTTCATAAACTGGCCTCCATACTCACAGAGGGCAAGGAGAGACTGAAGAAAGAGGCAGGCCACTCCAGATTGGTAAGTGGCAAAGTTAATAACCAAGGGAACTTACTTAGAAGGCTTGCCTTGGGCAGCCGCAAGATGAGTAGATCTCCACACCCTGACGCTGGAATCTTAAAAGTTTGCATAAAGGCCCTAATGGGGTTCAGTCCCGTATACCAGATGGTTTCAGCAGCACCTTACTCTCTCAGGGCTGTGTCCTTGGAATGGCTCCCACTGTGGGAAGAGGAGGCAGAGCGTACTTTCCAAGGACAGAGGAGGGGGTGAGGTGCCTCCGATTGCCAGGGTCCAGCTCGTGGTGTCAGCTGTCTCGTGGGTCTCTGTCCTCTCCTCCAGCATGCTGTTGGATCCATGTGCAGTCCTCCAAGATTTTGTCTGAAGATTTATGAATAGAGATGAGAGATGTTTCCACAGAGAGAAAACATTTTTTCCTCATCTTTTTTTGGAAAAGACTGACTACCCTCATGAATTAAGTTTATAGAAAATACTTGCTTAATTCAGTCCTTAACTGACTACTCAACTATTTGAAATACCCAAGCAATCTATCAGTTTTTTAACCACTTTAAAAAAGCCTGGATGGTGTGATGGACTTGGAGTAGACTTGGTTGTGTGGTCTTGGGTCCTTGACTTAATCTTGCTGAATCCTCAGCTGTAAAATGAAGAGAATGTCCACTTCTCGGGTGGGAAGAACTGATCAAGATAATAAAGGTAAGGTTCTCAACACAATGCCTAGCACTAGTTTCTCAGTCAATGTTCACTTCTTCCCCCACCTCACCTCCATTCAGAAATTCAGACATTAACTACTATCACCAAAGGGATTGGCCAGAAAGTATGTACTGTGGCTTTGTGGAGACTGTGAGTATAAAGCTCTCGGTGTTTGCTCAGCTTTCAGAATGACATGTCCCTCAGGAAGGGCTGTGCTCATTCCTGTAAGTGACCTCCAGTTAGTCTTCTCTGGCCTGTCCCTTTTGAACAAAAGACCCTGAACTGGTGCCACAATGATTTTTCATTGTCCTTTTCTTTCCTGCGACTTCATACAGCTAGCATGCCTTCCCAATTAATCTCTTATCCACGCAGCCAAGGGTCTCCCTCAGAGCCTTTGCCGGGGGTCCCACTTCTCTAGTTCCTGGAGCAGCCTTCTGTTATAGAGGTTAGCTTTTGAGTAGGTTCATAAGTAATAGGAGGAGTCTACAGACAAAGAAGTTTGTTAGATTGCTTTAAGTTGGGTCCATGGATTTACTCGCAGACTCAGTTTGGGAAGCTGGTTTGGGAATGGTCTTAAGAGTACAGTCTGTCCTCATTATGCACAGAGTCTGTGCTTGTGAATTCAGCTACTTATTAAAATTTTTTTGTAACCTCAAAGTCTGTACTCATGGAGCTTTTATGGTCATTCAGTGACATGCACAGAACGTTGCAAATTTGAGTTGCCTGATGCACACGTTCCCCAGTTGAGATGGAACAAGGCGATGTTCTGCCTTCACATTGCAGCTCTCAGACTATAAACAAGTGTCCCTTTCACAGTCTGCTCAGTGCCACATTTCCTACATTTTTGTGCTTTCTATTGGTGATTTTGCTGTTAGAAGTGGCTTCCCAGCATAGTGCTGAGGTGCTGGCTAGCATTCCTACACACAAGAAGACTGTCGTGTACATTATGGAGAAACTATGTGAGAAGCTCCATTCAGGCACAAGTTGTAGTGCTGTTGTTTGTGAGTTAAAGATTATTGAATCAACAGTGTATATTAAGTAAGGTGTCTACAAAGAAGAGCACTCAAGAAAGGATATGTTCTGATTGATTTTTTTAAAATGTTGTTTAAGAAAATGACCAAAGCTCACAGGACCCTAACCCTGCTCTTCCCCTTGGGGCGGTGCCTGGGGAGACTTACAGGCCATGATTACCATGAATGGTAAGACTCAGACTTGAGTATTTGTTCCTTTCTGCCTCCCTTTCTCCTCCAGGGTACTCAGCCAGAGCCCTGAGAAAAAAGGATTTCTGGGCTGCCCCCTTTTTATTTGTTTTTCAAGGAGAGGTGCTTCTTGCCAAGCTTCGCGGGCTATTCAGCTGTTGCCTGACAGGAACACTGCTGCAGAAGTGGGCCGAGTGCAGGCGACACAGCCTCTCCTGGCCCACAGGCAGCGTCCCTAACTGCACGGTGTCCAGAGAAGTCTCCAGATGCTAGGATACTGGGCAAATGGAGACACAGGATCTTCTGGTGAGATGAGTACAGTGAGCCATAGTCTCAGTTTATTGTGACTTTGCTCATTTTTTCTTATTATAGTTGAATAACCAAAGTATCGAGGTTAAACTTAGTTGTATATTAAACATATGTTCTGCGCCTATCCTACCACCATTGAATTTGACTTTACTTGAAGGTGATATCTTTATTTCTTCTTTTCCTCCATATCTTATTTCTGCACACGAATCCTTACTGTGGTTCCCACCTTAACTTTTCTGTTGTGTGATGAGGTTTGAGAAAATCAGGTATGTGGGGTTTACCCTGTTAACCTCTTCCTTTCAGCTGCATTTTAACTTGCACTTTGGCCTCCTTAGAAAGGAAGGGGCCTGGGTTGGGACAAGAGTAGAAGGCAGTGGAAAATTCACTTAATTCTTTTGGCAGGTACTAGGAAAAGTAACATGTAGTAAATGAGGTTGAAATCAAAGAGGGAAGGCTCAGTGTCCCATTATGTCGTCTTTCTTGTTACCTCTGTACATACAACACATAGTAAATCTTTTCCTAGTGGGTCCTACAATTAAGGAAAGTGTTGCTTTGAGGTCTGGAGCTAATCACTGAGCAGTCTGACCTGTCATTTGGCACACAAAACCTCTTTACACGTGGGTGACAATGAAGAGAGGCTACAGTAATATGGTGGACATGACGAGCGGGACCATTTCTGTGCCCCAACAAACGGCACAGCTGGCATGCCACTGCCGTCCCTCTTCCGCCTGGAAGCTTTTCCACAGACACGGCTATACTGCTTTCTTTCGAATGAAGTGCTTCTGCACCCTGCCTCAGTCTGAGAATGATTTGGAGCCCTGCTTTGCCGTCTCAGCTGCCTTTTGTGCCCTGTATTGACAGGACTGTGTCAGTATTAAGTACTGAAACTGACAAGTCTTGGATAACTTAAACCAGGCTTCCTGCATTTTCCAGACACATCCTTATCTTTCAGTTGGAAGGGGGTCATCTGTTTCATTTCTTGGCTGAGAACAGCTTTTATCCATTGGTGTGTTTACTTCCTCATCTGTAGAGGGTAACATTTAATAAGAGTGGCATAGGAACTTAATGTAGATGTTTTTCTCAAAGATCTTCCAACTGAAATACCATTGCAGGATTATCTGTAAGTATTCTGAATAACTTCAGACAGGCAGAAACAAGGAAATACATTTAAGACCCCCTGTGTGTTTTTGAAAAATTACTATTGCAATAATTAAGATTATTTAAAATAATAATAATTATTTGTTCTGGAAAATATCTATCATAGATTGTTTTAAAATCTGTCATTGTTCAAATTTTCCTTTTACTCATGAAATTAGATCTTCCTTTCTCCCTATACATATATTGTGTTGGGCTGTATTTAAAGGAGAGACTCATTTTGATGTACACATGAAGTAAGAGTTTCATTCTTCATATATATATTTAAAAATACTACCATTATATCTGGTAATAAAAAATTTTAATGGCTCTGAACAAGGAAAGACACATAAAAACCATGGGCAGGATCTGAATGGCACCAATGGCTGTATTTTGTTGATGTTAACTCCTTGGAAACATTTTTACAAGCAGTTGATACTCAGTTTTAATATTGCTTCAGAGACATTTTAACATAGTAATGTTTGGGAAATTATGTACAAAGTAGAGATAAAATGATTTCAGTAAAGTATTTTAAGTAAATATAAAGATTTTCCTCTTAAATTTTCATTAGGTGTCAAATTTGAATAAAGGGAACCTTTTCCCTCCTTGTCCTTTCCCACTTACAAGCATTTTGAAAAGTGATTATGTTAGAGCTTGATCTTTGTCTTCTTATCTTGATAAATCGAATACTCTTAGTGCTGCAATTTAGTAGCAGCAGTGAACAGCTGCCTCTAGGAGTAAAAATCTTTTTTCATAATTCATGTTTGGACAGGACAGTGTACCTGGTAATGAATCTTGATGATCAGAACTGCCAGTGAGGGACCAAGGGTATGATAATATACTGGTTTGCCTTCAGGCCTCTGCTCTTCTCTGAGAGCTTCCTGATAAGGAAAAACAAAACAAAACAAAGAATTCGTAACTAGGTAGTTGCCTAGGAAAATAACAGCTCAGTGTCTTAAGTGTCTTAGGCTAAGAAAAAAGACAATTTAAATAAAACTCACAGGTTAGAGTCAACCACTTAGGTTGTTTCTGGCTTCCCCAAAAGACTTAGTCCTTTATACCCCTAATCCTTACATCAGGAGATCCATAGGGCCAAGCAGATTTTTCTTTTCCTCATGCCATTAGCTACTCTGTCTTTGCTGCTCAGTGCCGTAATCATTCCATGTTCTGTATAAATGTATAGCCTTTCCAACAATCATTCACTCTGTACGTATATACAATACTAATTTTAGGTTAGCGGGAGGGTAGACTGACGGTATTAGTGAAATGGGGCAGAAAGTGGAGATTATTCTAATTTGCATTCCTGTCCCCACCATTGCATCATGTTAGAGAATGCAGTTAAGACAGACCATATTGAGTTTTATTTTATGACATAGTCAGTTTTTACAAATATTTCAAGTGTGATCAGAAGGAAAGTATAATTTTCTAATTGTGAAGAATAGGGTTTCATATGTCCACTAGATCAAGCTTGTTAAATATGTGTTCTAATATTTTATTTATTTACTAATTATTTTTGTTTGCTTGATCTGGAAGCTTATAATTGGGATTTTTTTTTAACTCTTACTTTGGTTTTGAAATTGTTGGTTTTTCCTTGTAATTCTGTCAGTTTTTGCTTTGGATAGTTTAATGCTATTCTAATTAGTGGTTTGTTGTTTTGTTTTGTTTTTTGGCCTAAACTCAATTTTTGTCTGATACATCTTAATTATATCAAGTTTTTCCTTTTTTGGTTACTAGTTGCCTCAGATCTGTTTTTTCATCCTTTTACCTTCAGTCTTTCTGAGTTGCTCTAGATGTATCTTTTGTGAATAGCATCTAGGTGCAAATTTCCTTTTCTTTGAGAATCTCTGTCTTTTAAATGGTGAATTTGGTCAGTTTATCTTTACTGTTCACCATGCTTGTTTCTTTGTTCTTAACACCTATTTGATGAGCAGGCTTGAGGTGTGATTTCTCTATAGACTCTTCTCTTCCCACTTTGGGCAGGGCCAGACCTGGTTGCCACTTCTCTGGGCCAGTTGGTGAGCCCTTTGAGCCCTCTTCTCTCTGAAAGAGCGCCTCTTCTGTGTGCCCAGCTTTTTGCAGGGCTCCCAGTCCAGCTTCCTGTCCCACACAGGCCTGAAACCATGTCTGGGTGTCTGGGTGGCGTCTGGATGTTGGGGCCTGGATCAGGTCGTTATTTCTTGTTTTCACCTGCTGGACTACTTTAACCTTTGACTTAACTCCTTTATAATAATGAACAAATATTCCAAATAGAGAAGAGCACCATTTCTCTGTTGAGTGTGAACTGATGTTCAGTGGTTCCGTGTGTTCATTTATGAGTGTGACTCTGTCCAGATTTTACGACATGTCACATTTGCTACGTTGGAGGATTGGCTGGGGGTGGAATGGGGAGTGGGAGCCTGCAGGTCATTGAGTTTTTTGGCAACCCTGGTTTGCTTTCAGAAAACAGCCGCAAACGCTTGAGTTTGAGGATATGTTTGCCCCATTTATTGCTTGAACTCCTAATCCACATGAGTGTGAAAGTTCCGAGGGAGCCAAATCCTGGTGGATATGTCTTAGCTGATGCTTAGGCCTCATCTTAATTATTCTGGAAAAAAGAATTAGGGGAACTTAGTCTACTTGTATGTCAAGTGCTTTGTTTCACTTTGTTTTTCATATGAAAAAAAGTGAATATTTACGTTTGTCAGAAGTGTGTTGTTATAGCAGTTCTTTAGAGCTGAAAACCAGCAGAAGTGAAAGTGACATTCTGACAAATCTTTTACCTTAGTTAAGGTATTTGGAGAACTAGACTGGAAAACCAAGGGTAATGCATAGTGGCATAGTCCCCAGAGAGGCCAATGTGATGGCAAGTCTCAAGCTATCGAAAACTCTTGTAGGCTGTGGTGTGGGGTAGAGAAGGGCAGAGGCTCCTATAGTCCTCTTGGTGGTTTGGTTGAACTTTTTATTGCAGAAAACCTTTAAAGATAAACAAAAATGACAGAAGAATATGATGAGTCCTTCTGTGTGCTCACCCTCTCGCCCTTCAGCCACCATCACGGCCAATCCTGTTTTATTTCTACCAACACCCACTCTGTTTTGTTTTACTTTAAAGCATATTCTAGATACTTTATCTTACCCACTGGTAAATATTTCAGTGTGTATCTCTCAAAGATAAATTCTGTTTTTTTAAATACACAATACTATTACAGGTCTTTAAAAATAATAAATGCTTAATACTGTAATATAATCGTGTATTCACTTATGATTAAAATTTCCAATTATCTCACAAGTGTCATGATGTTCTCCTTCCATTTGAATCAAGATCCATGTAAGGGCCACGTATGATTGCTGACATGTCTAATGTGCCTTAATCTATAGTTCTCTATCTCTCCCTCTCTTTTTCTCATTTGTTGAAAAAACAGGGCCATTTGTTCTGTGGAGTTTCCTGCTGTCCTGATATTACTGATTGTATCTTTTTTGTGTTGTTTTATTATATCCTCCTGTTCCCCCTTAACCTAGATCCATTATTTCATTGTAGGTTGCAACATGGTGATACTGTAATTCTAGCTTTATTTGTTGAAATACATCTACAGAGAGAAAAGATACCTCACTTATCTACTATGAGGTTTGCAGTTTGGTATAGGTGAAGCAGGATATATGTTCAATTCTTTCATTTACTGCTTTTTCAAGTGAGCTGATTTACTAAAATTCTCCAGTGGTGACCAGTCTGTTAGTTATTTTGTTTTAGTATCGTTATGAACTCATGGACATACCGACATGTAAATATCTATAATATGGTTCAGTATGTTGTAGTTTTGACGTTTATTGATCATCCAGTTGTCCTATCTTTGCAAGTGAGAGCCTCTTTAAGGAGGCTGAGTTCTTTTGACTTACCCTGTGATACAAGATGTTCCAGGCTCATCTTGCCCATTTTCTGCCCCCAGACCTGGAATCAACACTTCTCCAAGGAGCTCGGGTTACTTTTCATGGAAAATGGTATTTCAAGACAACAATCTAGGTGCTAGAGTGCTCATTGTATTGGGTTAGTCATTGTTTCTGAGCCTTTAAAATAGACAGAGCTAAGAAAATTATCTTATAAAAATAAAAAAAGGCATAAAAATACATCGTGAGTTCAAACTGGTATTTCTGATTCAGCATCAGAACTACAGATTTTTTTATTTAACCTCTTCTGCCTTACACATATATCTTCTTTCTCCCGTATCAAGAATCCTGGTTCTCAATGATACCAGGAGTGGTAGAAATAGAGTATCACATAATTACTCATTTGCTTTATCCCATGATATACATCCAGCAGTCTCTGGATAAACAAGCCAGTACAGTTACCACCAATATGACAACTGAGAAGAGTTTTAAGACTTTTTGCAGTTCTTTGTGGATTAGAGTATCTCCCTTGAGGGATGTGCAATCTGATAGCTGTTTCAAAGCCTCTTGTTTTAGTTCCCTCTCTGTGAGTTTATGCTCCCAGCTGGATACATTTAGGGTCATTTGTTTTATTTTCAGCTCTTAGTGATTGCTTAACATATATATACTTTTTAAATTATTTAAAATATTGTCATGGGTTCAAAGTCAAATTTAAGAAACACGGTGCACTTATTCAGAAAACTAGTTTTTATCCCATCTCCTCCACCATGTTGTTTCCCTCCTCTTATAAGTAACTATTTAAAATGTTTTGTTTGTGTTTTGTCCTTCTATTGTTTGTTTTTCTTAATGTAAACAGATAGATGTATATGTTTATATTCTTCTGTTTCTTAGATAAATTGTAATCTATATTTACTTTTTTTTTTCGCTTGGCTTTTTTCATTTTAGAGATGTCCAGAAGCTTGCGTCACACCACCATGGTAGCAGTACAGCATAGCATTCCATTTCGCTTCTGCCAGTTTTGTCAGCCAATCTGGAATTTTTTTTCTTTTCATGGGTAAATGTAAGCCCATTTTTTGATGTAATGGGTATGCTTGGCCTCAGTTCTGTCATGATTTTATATTCCATATAAATGTACACAAGTGTCTTATATGAATAGTCTTTCTCTATATCGTCTTTTATTTATTCTCTCTCCCCTTTAGTTAGTATATTTTTGTTTGTTTGTTTCTGTGGGGGTTTCTTTTTTAGAGCAACTTAGCTTTTTGTTCTAAGGCCTACCATTATTCAAGTGCCATTAGGAATATAATGAATATACCATAGCCACCACCTCCTTTCACTGTCCACTGGTTCGCTTTGTTTGCACTATGCCATTAACACACTTTTGGCCCCAGCTGGTCACATCCCAATTTTAGAGTTAAGGGGTGCAGTAAATATATTGTACCTCTTTATGGGGAGAGCAAAAGAGTTGCAAAGGATGTGAATAAAAAGAAGAAATAATTTTTTGCCATTTTACAGTCTAACACTGTATAGTATTTTAATCTTGTCTATTGGTTCCCTCTATAAACAATATTGA
This sequence comes from Manis pentadactyla, assembly GCF_030020395.1. Taxonomy (NCBI): domain Eukaryota; kingdom Metazoa; phylum Chordata; class Mammalia; order Pholidota; family Manidae; genus Manis; species Manis pentadactyla. The sequence continues at coordinate 71,053,599 of NC_080028.1, forward strand.
TGTTAGCCAATAGCATCTTATTTTCCCTGCCTTCCCTCTCTCCTCCATCTGATTTGAAGAAATACCCTTTTCCTCACTGTGACTTGTAAGGAAGGCAGCACTCTTACTCTGTTCTTCTTATATGCCCTCTCTGTTCTCAACTTTCCTTTTTTTAATGTCTGTGCTGTATCTACATTGTCAGAGCAGATACCCATTATGCACTGTATTCTATCCCTGGGAACCATTATTTGATCTCGGGTTTTTTTTGTTTTTGTTTTTTGTGGTGTTCCAAAAGTCCAGTTTAATTTGACTCTACTGCATATTGAGATTAGTACATAAAATGGGGAAGAGAGTACACATGCAACATTTCCAGGAGTTACTTTTAAAAAACAGCAGAGCAGCATTGCACCATGTGAAAGCTCATTATGTTCAACTCTGAACAGTGAGTGGGAGAACGTATCTGTGACACTTGAGTATATGTGGCACATTAAAAAATATTATTAGCTAATCCCAAAGTTGCTTACTCTTCCCTCTTAACTGCTTTTTTCCTTTATGTCGCATTTGGTCTTGGTTTTACAGGTAAATATGCATACAGCGTTCTCTGTCAGTACTTACAATGATGTTTCTTCCGCCAGTTTGGTTGTACAGCATTCTTCAGTATGTTTTTTAGGAAGTCGGGGGGAAATGCTTCTGGTGTGGCTAGATAAACATTTTTATATAAAAAAAGTGGCTCAAATATTCTTTTCTTGAGTATTTAAATATAGTATTCCACTGTCTTCTGGCTCGAGGTGCCTCTCTCAAAGTGTTAACGGCAGTCGTTTTTTATTTTTGTGTTTTTCCCATCTGAGGGACTTGCTCTTTTTCACAGGTTGACCACAAGATTTTTTGCTTTAGAGTTCACTAGTTTAACTAGAATATGTCTTCAGACTAGTTGTTTTGGACCAGTTTCCCCAGACATAAGTAGGTGTCCTTTTAGTGTGCAATACTGTTTTTTTTCTGGTTACTTAAGCAAAGTTGCCTTGCATCGCAATTTCAGCATTGTCCTATTCCATTGCTTTTGTTTTTGTCTGTGAGAACATCTGTTATATGTATCTGGGTCTTTTTTGCCTGTCTTCTGTGTGTGTCACTTTCCTTCCAATCATTTTTAATCTCTTCATTTCTTTCCGGTTCTAAAATTTTCCCCCTTGTCATCTTCTGTCTCATAAAGCATGCTGCATTTATTCATTCTTGTGTTCTTTCTGATTTAGTCTTCATTCATAAAATGATTTCTTTTGTATCTAATTCTTTGAGTTCTGATTTTCCTTATCACCTCGATTCCTGAGTTTTTCTAATTCTGATTTTCTCTCATATATTACATCATTCTTTTAAATTCTTCCAGTTCATTTCAAAATATTAGGCACAGTTTTAATCTCTTCTGTAGGCCTGTCTTTCTGGCTTGCTTTCATTGGCCACAGGGATCCTTTTTCTGCTCTATCTTTATAATAATTTTGTATGGGATTTGAACACAGTCCTCTTTTGTTACTCATTTTGACTGGTGTTTTTTTTTTTTCCTCTTTACAGTTACAACCTCTGAAGAAACATTAAATTGATAATAAAATATGTTCCTGTATATATATTTGAGCTCAGTTGTTAATACCAGTGATCTAACTGCCATGAAACATATCTTAGAATTTGCTGTCTGAGGTGTGTTAAAACTATTTTTAATGTTTATACTGGGGACATTCTTTAAAGAAGGAAGACCATTTCCAAGTACATAAGCTCAAGTTATATATGAAATGCTTATGCCTGAACAGTGAGGGACAGGAGCAAATATATTTCAGAAGCTGACCAGCACAACAATAAGGGCCAGTTTGGTTTGAGGGGATGATAAGTAACAGGTGTTGGTTTTGGCCATATATAAAGGCATTTGTTCCATGGACTATATGGTATGTTATTACCAACAGAGCAGTTCTATGAAGAAAACTTAGATTTAGCTTAGCATCTGTGATAATTAATAGCTTAACTTAGTGTAGCTTTGCTGTGTGGTTTTATTTATACAAAATGTCATTGAGTGCCCACTTACCAGTGCTGCAGGCCTTTTCATGGCTACTTCCTCCACTTGGACTGATCTTTCCCCAAATATTTATTGATTCACTTTCTTGCCTCACTGCTCAAAATTTTTTAATAATGCTTTGCCTTAACCAGTTCATTTAAAAGTAACTCTTCCATCACTACGCCCTTCCTTGTCTTATTCTCCAAAGCACTATGATTGTTTGAGTTTTAGTTTTGTCTCTGTCCCTTATCCTATGACTGTTTACCCATATTAAAATCTAAGGTCCGTGGTGGACTCCTGGTGCCCAGCACAGAACCTCACACACAGTAGGCACTCAGGTGTATTTCATGAGTGTATGTATGGTAGGCCCTGAGCTAGGTGCTGAGGACATGGTGCTGAGCAACAGTTGCCCCCACCCTCATGGAGTTCCTAATCGATGGGAAAGACAGAAATTAGTTTCAGTGTGGAAAGTGCTGTAGGAGAGGGCAGAATAGGGAACCAGAGCTTATTGAAGGCCATCAGCATAGGCTTCTCTGAGAAAGAATTTTGAGCTAAGGAGTGAAATAATACAGAGTATGAGCTTTGTGGCAGTTGTAAGGAGTGTTCCTGGGTGGTGGAGCACCTTTTCCAAAGGCTCAGTGGCAAGAGGGAGCCAGATTGACATTTTTAGTTCAGTGAATCGCAAGAAGCCATGCCCCTGGAGTGCCAGGGGACAAGGGAGAGGCGGCTGGGTGGCTGGGCAGCTGGGCAGGGCCTTGTCAAGCAGAGCCTTAGGCCATGTTACAGATTTTGCTCTTAGTGAGCTATCTAAAATACAGTACCAGTCACAGCCACAAAGGTTGGGCCATAACTCACACAATATGGTGACTTCACAGCACTTCCATCCAGCATAGAACTGTAATGATTAATGATGGAATCCATTCTTCATTGCCTGCAAATGGTAACCTGATAGCAAATGAGAGACCTCACATACAAAGAATACATGTTTAGTAAAAAGTTCATTTTTGTATTATATATTGGCAAGATTATAGTACTGTAATGCTTTTATTTTTAATAGTATACTTTATTTGCTGAAGTTCTGAAAATTTTTTTTAAGTACACTTGGAAGAAGCATTTATTTTTAGTTGTAAGATTAAAAAAGAAAGAACTCTTTAAAATGTACAGGATGGTTGTTTTTATTGCTAATTTCCCCCGGAAAGGTCAAGTTTTATAGAAGTGTATGGATAGAAAAAGTATCAGGGGCAATAAGGCAGAGTGGACAAAGCATAGGCCTCACTCTGATTTCCAGGGCCTGATTCTTACAAGCTGTGTGATGTTCACCAGTTACTTATCCATGCTTTCTGAGTGTGTTTCCTCCTGTGTAAAACGAAACTGAAATAGCACTTTCCTCATCCATCAATAGAAAGTCAAAGAGCTCCCTCCTCATAGAGGCCTGTTCACGATAGTTACTTCGTGTTAGGCCTCCCAGAATCAGTCAGGATGCACAAGATAATTATTAGTACAATACATAGCGCTGGCCTGGCACTTAGGAAGTGCTTAGTTAGCTAAATGGTAGCTCTTACCTACAAAAACAAAATAAAATTATTTGTTTTACTGGGTTTTGTACACAATTAATAGCCTTTTAGCTTATGCCTTCCAGAAGGAGACAAAAAACACACCTGTTTTTAGACCCTAAAAGCTTTCCAGAATTACTTTTTAGATGCATTTAACCCTTTAGGCCCATGAATCTCAACTTGAGTCTGTTAAAACTAATAATTCAGCAAGTGAAGGAGAGCCAAAGATACCTCAGTCTCATATTTTTGTCATGACTTCAGTGTGTTGATTCAGGCCCATGTTATGTGTGATAAATGGTTTATTAGCTACTTTCTCTGACTAGTGTTGGAATTCATCTGCTGCTTGACTACTTCCCAAGTAATTTTTTTTTTCTTTACTAAAATCAGCAAATCATTTGCGGCTTGGGGTTTTTCAGCAATAGGAATAGATTCATGTTAATATGCCTAGAGTCTCTTTCTCTGTCCTTTTTCAACAACATTTAATTCTAATCCGGGTGTTATAGACTGTATCCCCAGAACAGGCCAAGCTGTCTCATCCTTGACCTTCAAAAGATAGTGGGACCTTGGACTTACTCACCCTGTGTCAACTCATGGAGATAAGCAAGTTGTGTGCTTTAGGGTTTGAGCTAGTAGTGAATTCTAATTTATTTTTGAGTAAAACCAATGTGCAACTTAGAGGAAATACTTATATAGATTGGAGGTAATAGAAGAGTAAGAATTTGTGATCTGACTCGTGTGTTTTTTGGGACCCTTTACAAGGGGAAATAATCCAGAAACTACCTTTGTTGTGCAATCCCATGGTTGAGCTGCATGCACAATTTTTGACATTGGTGAATATTTTCTTCCCTGTATGGCTCATTCTTTCCTACATTTTCTGCTCTCTGTATAGATTTATTTTCTTCTCTTGTCTGTCCTCCTTCATGGTTTAGCTTAACAGAAGAGCAAACTTGGCTAGATGATAACCGCTGTCTACATAGCAAAGTCCAAACACCATGTCTGCAGGGTGGCGGTAGCTGGATGGTCTGCTGCTCTGTGCTTCTGTGCTTGTCGAGAAAGACATGGGTTCAAAATGCAGTGACCTGGTGTGGTCTTTGGAAAAGCAGAACCAATAGATAAACATAGATTAAGAGACTAAGTCCAGCTGAACATTTGGGTTTCCTTGTCATTTTATCTAAGCAGTTGTTTTCTTGCTCCTTAAGGCCTTGATCATTTTTCTTCCTCTTCTTCAAATTATACAGATTAATCTTCTTCTTTACTTATACTTAAAAAAAGTGAGTTTTTATAAATCCCTGCATAATTTGTGGTTCTAGAAGCACTTAATTATCCCTAAGTAGATAGTTTTCCCAGCCTTCATTTTTTTCTAGAATTTGTGAAAATGATAGAAAAATACAATACTGGTTAAGTTGGCTATTCTATATGTATTGATCAGAAGAGTTTCCCTGGATGACAGTTTAGAATTTTAGGAGAATGTTTTATTCTCCTCTGTTTTCCTGCAGTTCTTGTTGAAATTTGTTTGGTGAAACTCATTATCCCATGTTTTAGAAATGGCCCTAACCTTTCCTTTTCCTGAGAAATGAACATATTCCTCATTTGTTCTTGTCTCTGAGAACGAGTCATAGATCACAAAGATGCTTGAAATGTACGGCAGTAGCACTGAGTAGATTAAATTAGTCATTGTTGGGTGTCTGGGAGTCTTTTCCTGAATAACAGTGTTTCCACCATTTGTTTCTGTTACTGTTTTTTGGGGATGTTTTCCTTTGTCAACTCTGGGTGAAACTTCAGACTCTCCACTGCAAGAAAACTATTAGGAATATGTAAGAATGAAAAGTTATATCATGAATTCATAATTCAAATATGATGAGTTGCAAAACCCATTTCTTAGGAACTGGAAGTAACAAGGACATTTAACCATATTTTTCCTGCTTCACTAAAGGAATTCAATGCCAAAGTGTTCTTTCAAGAATAGAAAAATAAATACATAACCTCCCCCAGGGTTGGGAAATGCACTTACTCATATGAAGCAGGTTTCTTCCTGAAAGAGTAGCTTCTGTAGTCATTTTTCTTTTTTGCTCTAGCTATAAAAAAATCACTGTAATTTGTCTTAATACATTTTGCCCTAACATTTGTTTATTATAGTTAAAATCACAAATAAAAATGCTTTTCAGGTGCTCCTACATATTGGTGATGTTTGACCAAGTATTAGGGATTCATTTTTGTGGGTTTTAAATCATAATAATGATAAGAATAATTTGATATACATTTGATATCTCTCTTATGTGATGGGGGTAGGGTTTAGGGTTTAAAATTCTCATCCCCCAAATACCCCTTAACGTGAAAATGGATTAGCAATTCACTGCTTTAGCATTTGTGATGACATTTTAAACTAATATCTTTGCTTAGAGCCGAAGAAAAAGTAACTAAATAATGAGGCCATAAATCACATTTCTTGAACAAAGCCTTTTCTTCCTCTACTCCATCCCAATTCAGTGACTCCTAAGTGCACTGTTTGTTCTTTCTGTGAGCAAGCAGAGCCAGCTTAACAACGATATTCCCAAAATGAATGTCCCATCTGTACTGTGGTGTCCTTGTCTGGACACTGTATCAGGGGCTGATCAGCAGAAGGTCAAACAAACAGATTGACAGATTGTTTATATCTTTTCTTTGGCAACTTGTCTCCTGAGAGGAGGGGCTCCTTTCTCAGTGGAGAGGCTTCCTCAGGTCAGTCTGAGTAGGGTAAGTGCCCTAAGTGGTTTATTTCATTTCTTAGAATAATTTTACTTAATTATTTCAGAATAATTGTATTTATTTTTAATTCAGCTTATTCAGAAATTTTATCTTTTCAAAATTTTTACTTCCTGGATCCTCAGAATAATTTTTTAAATTCTCAGAACAATTTATTTCCAAGAATAATTTTTTAAAGTTCTATCAAATGTTAGATATTATCCACTTGAGATGTTGATTTGCATACATTCAGCATACAAGGATTTCCATTCAGTTTGTGATAACTCTGTTCTCTTCAGCCTATAGCTATAAATTAAATAAATTGTGGAATTTTGGTTCAGCCTAGATTAGGAGTTTTGAGGTTGAGCTATAGCCAAACACCAAATTAATTAAATGAAATATCGAAACTGCTCCTTTTCAAAAAAAATGTATGTGGTCTTTGCTGTCATTGAATCAGTCCTTTTGAGTATAACATTTCAGCATATTAATAATCGTATGTGTAAACATATTCATAACTCATAGCCTTTCTCTATAAATGTCAAAAATTTTGCTATGCCAGTCAGTTGAAGAGTTTTCTTTTTAAATAGGGCTCCCTCCCTAGTTATTACAAGGGCAGTGCTGTGGGAACGTGAGTCTGTGTTCCCTGTGCCCAGTTTTCAGATCATCTAATTGGGTAACTACAGTAACAAAAAATTTCACTGTGTTCCAAGTCTAAGAATGCCAATTCTAAAAAAGTATTTTTTTAAAAAATACATGCTTCTTACTATGCTGATGGACAGTGACTGCAATGGGGTGGCGGGGGGACTTGATAATATGGGTGAATGTTGTAACCCAAATGTTGCTTATGTGAAACCTTTGTAAGATTGTATATCAATGATGCTGTAAATAAATAAATAAATAAATTTATGCTTATTATAGAAAATTGGGAAGAAGCACATACAACCCGATGGAGAAAAATAATCACCTAGAAATAATCATGATAAAATTCTGGTACATTTTCTCTCTGTATTTTGCCTCTTTATTTTATATGGGTTTAATCATACTATAGATAGAACTCTAGGTTTTGGTTTTTTCATTCATGGTTATGAGAAATGTTCTCAAATTATTTACACTCTATGAAAACATTTTAACTGGTTTCATTAGTTTATAAATAAACCATCATGTCAGTATACCAAAATTTACTTAACAATATTCTTATTAAAGAATTCCTATTTTTCATTTTTAATTCTGTAAATAACACTCAAACCTCTGGACACAAGGATATTGTGTGAAAGAAGGAACTCCAAATGCAGAGGTGTATGTCTCTGGAATTTCACTTGGCTTCTGTCCATTTATAACATAAAGAATGGACTTAAAAAATTTTTTTAAATAAAAATTTCTCATATATTGTCAGATTGCCCCATATAAAGGTTATATCAGTTTATAATCCATCCAGTGTTTTAGGTATTTGTCTTTTTAAAACCATTATTATCAGTCGTTCTTTGATTATTGAGAGAATAGATTTCTTTTCTCTTTTTTTTTGCAATTGGACTTCATGTATTTTATTTTTGCTATTTTCTCCAGCTTTTTAGTTTGAGAAATTTCAAACCTATCAATAAGATGGCAACACTTTGTCATATTTGCTTTATTTCCTTCTTGCTGTGTTCATATGTTAACACACATGTGCACACAAATATGCATTCGTAATATATACATATATGAACATGTGTTATTTTTTTATTGTAGGAAATTTATGATATTAATATGGTCTTCAGGCTATAATCAGATTTCCCCAAATGTCCCAATAATGTCTCTTACAGTTGTTTATTTTTGTTTTTTTGATCCAAAATCCAGTTAAAATCATATATTGCATGTAGTCCTCATGATCTTCAGTCTCCTTTAATCTAGAACAGTTGCCCGGCCTGTTTTTGTTTTTCAAAACATTGACATTTTTTGTAGTGTTCAGACCAGTTGTTGTTTTTCAGTGTCCTTCAGTTTGGATTTGTCTCCCTCAAAAGATTCCGATTAAGGCTTTGTGACAGGAGTACAACACAGGTGTAATGTGTTCTCAGCAAATCACATTGAGAGGCACATGTGTTGGTTTGTTCCATTATGACTGGTGGTTTTTTTTTATGATTTAGTTAAATGGTAGCCTCAGATTTCTCCCTTGTAGCTTCCCCTTTGTAATTATTAAGTACTCTGGGGTAATCTTTGTGTAAGGATGTCATTTAAACTTTATGTATTGTCAAAACAGGCTGTAGAATTATTTTGAAAAGTTTAATTGGTTCCTTTTATTTTGTGAATTGTGTGCTTTTTGACTGGTTTCTTAGTATACTTTTATTATGATTAGTATTCATTTCTAACATTTAATGAATTGTTAGTTATTAGACACTAGATACCATACTGAAATCTTTGTAACAACTCTCTGAAATGCAGGTACCATTGGCCTCTTTGTTTTACAGAAGAAAGTGAAGCTTAACAAGATTAAGTCTGGGTTTGGGGTTTTGCAAATATTTGTCCCAATTTATTGTATACTTCATCATATAGTCTATTTTACTACACTACAGCTTTATGCTTTTCCATAGTAACTCTTTCATAGTACACTTTTACATATCAATTTATTCCATTATAGTTTCTGTCTTTGGTGTCCTGTTTAGAAGCTCCAAGTATTTGACCCATTAGGAATGAGTTTTGCTCAAATGCCTTGGCTGAGAAATGCTTGCTAAGTGAATGAGGGCCCAGATGTAAGCCTGCAGGACAGGATTCCCACCCTCCCACTGTGTCCACAGGTACGTGGAGTCATCCGCCTTTCCAGACAGACTTACTTGAGCTGTGAGAACAACACCCTCTCGGCTTAGGCTGTCCCCATCTTTCCCTGCCTCTATGTGATACATCCATTTCTGTCACCTTTGCTGGAAAAAGATATTATGTTACCTTTTTCTCACACCAGTCAGCTCTTTCTGGGATTGCTTCTAACCATAAAGAACTAACAGCTCTGTGTCATTTATGAATCTGGAGTACAAACTGTCTTATGTAAACTACTCTATGGACATGGCAGTCACCACTTTGCTGCCAAGCAGAGAAGGTGGGGGTTTCTTCTCCCTTCTGATGTTCTTGCTCTACCAGAGAATTGGCCCTTCATTCTGCTGATATTTATTACTAAGGGCCTCTGCAGGAAGAGGTCATTTTTTAATTTTATTTTTTATTCTTTTGTTTTTTGGAAGAGGTCATTCTTAAACTTCCACCAAATATCCCTAACACCTAAGGAGAGCAGATAGGAATGCTTAAGGGTGTTAGGGCGGGGTGGAAGGAGAGAGAAAGGAGGGTAATGCAAGTTGAAATTTCTCTTCAGTTTCATGTTTTATTTAAACCAGTCTCGCAAATTTAAAAAATTCCACTCCATAATACATCCATTTTATTTGAATATTAAAATGTTTTAAATTACCAGATCAATTATATAACTTTTCCTCCCTGATCTCCAGTAGAGTCCCAGCTCTGGGAAGTTAAGCCATGGTGGCTTATCGTAATTGCAAGCACAGAGCCATTTGGAAGCAGAGAGAAACAGCTGTTAGATATTCTCTCCTGGATAAATATCACTAGTGATGTAAAATGACTAAAACATGTTCCTCATCTTCAAAGAACTAGCTTGGGTATGTGTGATCAGAGGATAGGCACAAAGGCATGAGTTGTATATTCACTAGGTTCTGACTAGAGTTGCGTCATAACATTGTTAAACTTGTGTGAATTCAAGTTTACTTGTTTTGGGAAATTATTTTTTTTGATAGTGAGACCAGTTTGGCTTGTCACTCCAGTCAGTGAAAGTGTATGTCCGAGTGAGCTTGAGATGAAATGGGAGATATGGATCTGCTTTCCCTTGTGACTGTTAGTTCTCACATTGCACCTGCAGCCAGACTTCCTGATGAGGAGCCGTGTGTTCATACATGTGTGTACTCAATAACATGTCCTCACATGCAAGCTGTGAGTGTGCAAGAAACAGCAGTGTGTTCTGACACTGAAGGGAAAAACAGCTGTGTCAGACGCCAGTAAGGTGCCTCCAAAGGGAGTTTTCAAAGGTAATTCTGGCTAGAAGCAGTTTTCACCCTCAGTCTCCATGCTTCTGTTCCCCCCCCACACACACATGTGTGCACACATACATACACACACATGCACACTGTTGCAATGCCACGTGCTAGGTGCCTTCCCAGAAATTAGCTTTGGAAAGTGCCTCAACTCAAACAAGAAAACTGCTGCCCAGAGAGGGTCAGTGGCAGTCCAGTGGCAGAACTGTCCCACCCCAAAGTGCATACTCCCTCCTTCTACCATACCCTTCTGCTCATAAACTTTCATTAACATCTTTTAAATCATGAAGCAGTCAAACTTTAAGCAAATAATCCAAACAGCATTTAGTGAAGGCTTCCAGAGGACCAAGCTCAGCGTCTGCCTGTGATCTCTTGGCGACAGCAGTGAATTCCAGATGCCCTCTGGCTTGAGTGGGAGAAAGAATGGGCCCCAGTTGGCATGCATGTTGCTCCTTGTCTGTGACTTTCTTGGGCTACATTCAGGTAGCTACTTTCTAACACATGCATTCCCCAAGAGCATGTTTGTAGGGAGCAAATGTGTAAAGGGAGGCACCCAGCAGTGAGCTGGAGGGGACACATGACTCAGCATTCCAGCCACCCTCTGAGGGTTCGTACAGCTGCTGCATTAATAAAATGTGGCATGTTGCCTGGCAACCTGGGAGCAGGTGGGGGTTTTCCTACCTACTGTACCAAAAGAACTATATCAGCTCTTGGCTGACCGCTCAGGGTGGAGTAAAAGATGAACTTGGCTTTGCAAGCTGATTTTCTTGATTGTTTTTCATGCCCCGTCCTGCATTTTAACATTTGCCATCTTGTCTGTTCTCATTTGTCTTATCACTGAAAGGTAGAAGCTGGACAGTTTGACTCCCAAATCAACTGAACTGAAAACATGCTCTTTTTCATATTAGTCAGAATTATTTCATTTGTAATTCAAACCTGTGGACAGTTTCACTGAGTATGTTTTATAGCATCAGAGTTCACCGCCTTGCTACTGATTTTGATTCTGACAGAAGGATCCAGTAGTAGCCTCAAAAGCAAGCCCGGCTTGTTCTTTTCCTCTTGGTGAAGTCCTCTGATTGCGTGCTGTTGATAAGCTCACTGGAAAAACATGGTTTATGGAGCTTTACATCTGAGTCCCAGGGAAGTTACTGTCACATACTCATGTTTTTCTTCATTAAAATCACAACATAATACTATGCAACGGCAGGGTAATAAGTAAATTCACTCATTAAACAAACATACCTGAGTTTACAAACTTTAAAATGAGACTACTTAATGTTAGAGACCTTAGATGTAGGACTTAAGAGTATAATGTCAAGGATGGTAATATTTTTCTAGAGAAAAATAAATGTAGACAGTACTTTTTAAGGTCCACGAACACACCATTGTTAAGCATTCTATGTTCTATACAGATATGTGACTTTCAAAAGTTGTTCTTCAGTTTCCTAATTTGTGTTGAGTATTTTGACATTATAGGAAAACCTTGGCTCACTGGGAATTTTAAGATACAGTGTAATAAAACACTCCAAAATACTTTAAAATGTAACACTGTCACACTTGTCACTGTATTAACTTTTTTATGTAAATGTTTTTAAGTGTAAGACTTGATTATTAGGTCTAACCAGTTGATTTTGTGTTGGATGTCCAAATAGACAAGAAGATCTACATTAATTTCTCTTTAGGATGTGGAAAACAAAATAATTAGAACATCTTGAGACAGGGAAGCCGAACAATAACAATATCACTTTTTTTAAAAAAAGATCTTTCTTATACTCTGGCTGGTAAAGAATTTCACAGGTTTTTTTAAATGTGTAGGAATGGTGAAGACCTTGGTACTTCTCTGAAGTTCAAGAGTTGCCGCCTTCTAAACGCACTTACTCACCAGCTGGGAAGAGCTGCTTGCCCTGACACTCATGCAGGCATGCCCTCCCTGCCACCTTCCTCTCCCTGTCCCTCCTTCCTTGCTCTCTCCTTTCTTTCTCCCACTGTCCTGTGTATATATGTGTTTTACTTGAAAATGCCACTGAGTGTGCTTTGGCTGTTTTGCAGTGTAATGTGCTCACGTCATCCCTGAACACTGTCTGTAGGCCCAGCCACAGTGCAACAAACTTAGGGACAAAGTAAATAAAGAGGTGGAGTAGTCTCCTAAAATCACAATGTCTGTAGGGAAGTGGTTTCATAACTTAAAAGGAGAAAAATTACTCAAGTGTCGAATGAGTGTGTTAAATGCCAAGATGGAATGGGACTTCAAAATCGAATAATTCTTACTCACTTTTGTGCTGCCCTTTTGGGATATTTGGTCGTCTGCAGGGTGTTTAGTATGTGGTCTGCAGGGAATCCACCAATGAAGTAAATCCATCATTGGGCACATGGTCTCGGTAAAGGCAGAGTGAAACTGGTGTGGAAAATAAGACAAACTCCATCATTCTTTGTTTATTTTCCCTTTGGAAAAGTATGATTTTCTCTGTATACTTTTCTGAAGTCAGTCATTGCTAATTATAACAGATACATTTGGTTGTCCCAAGGCAACCTATAGGTTGAAGAGCAGATTTCATCCCTTTTTTATTAACTGATTTTTCTCTCCACAGAGGGGAGGCACAGAGGCTGGCCTACATGTTGAGTGAGGTTGTGTTGGCAATTTTTCAAACCTCTTTAGTGGTGACAGATCCTATGTGGGGTGTTCCGGAGACTCCGAGGAGACGAGCTGATGTTTGACATAGATTTTGGCATGTTCCACACCTGTAGACAGGTTACAAGGGTGGGGGATGGGGAGGAGGTGAAAGGCAGGGACAGGAAGAACTCTCCTGTTCTTGGGTAGCATCACGGTGCCGTGACAGGAGACTGATAGGGTGACAAGTGGTTAAAGGGAACTAGAGACAGAGTTGTCCACCTTAGAGTTTATGTGGTCTTTTTGTGACTCCCTCAGAACGTTGTGAGAGGCGCCTGTGGTGACGAGACCCTCCCTCCCAAAGGGAACGACTTACCTTGCAGGTGAGATAGCTCAGCCCTGCCTGGCTGATGAGGGCCTGCCATTCTCCTCTCTCCAGGTCCCCTCATTTCTTCCTGGGTGTCACTTGGTTAATGAATAGGCAGAGTCATGAGGTGTAAGTAAATTATTTCATTAAATGAAAACTGCATCAAAATATCCACAGAGAGACATTTAATGACCATGTAACTGCTGCAGCCAAGCATCTCCCAGACCTGGTCAGCTTACAAACAAAGAGACTTTAAGCTTTTCTACTATTGAAACCTTTCAGTCTGAAGGTGCGCTGTTCTGTCGGGCTTTGTGCAGACCAGGCTCTGGGAAGCAGAGAAAAGCTCCATCAGTTAGCACTTATGCACCATCAGAATAGCACTAATGTCATGGCAGATTTGACACTTCAGAAATAGCTCCACAAACTGCCAAGGTTAAGTAGTCCAAGAATATGGTCTTGGTGTGTGTGCTGTATGTTTATATTTGGTGTAATTTGTGTCTGGCATCTGAAGCGTCATTAGGGAGAACTAGTCCAGAGTAAAGAACTCAACTCTGACTGGACCCAGCCACTACCACCAGCCCACAGTTCAGTGACATGCAGGCTCTGGTTGGTAAATATGTTGTGTCCTCAAAGTTTTTTTGTTGATTAACCTTTAGAACACAAAGTTCATTGTTGCACAGAAATGCCGTTTTGAATGGTGGGTGTCTGAGCTGTGGCATGTTTGAAGCTTTGGGTCAGGGCCCATTTAGTGGGTCAGGAAAGCAATGCTGGTTGACACCAATATAAAACAAGAAGGGAGAAAGAAACAGAATAGAAAACATCAGGGCAGGTTTCCTGCAGTAAAGGTAGGTATTATTTGGTGATACTGTTAGGGCTGAAAGCCTATTACACACAGTATGCTGCTATTTGAGCGTGAAAGGCCTTCATGTCAGGGGACATGTCAGCGATGGGTTCAGTCTGGCCATTTACCACCATCTAGCACTGTGACATCAGGCAAGTGACTTAATCTATCTGGAGCTCCATTTTGTTGTATTCAAAGTAGGGCTGTTTTGTAAAGGTAAGATTAGAGATGAAGGAGAACGTGCTAAGATTAGTAAATTAGGATGTTTCAGAATATAGGATAATATACCAGGGTTAGAGCTAATGCAGCACATGGTACCTGGTAACTTCTCTATAAGCCATGATTATTATTTATCTGTATTCCATTCCTTTGTTATATGTACAGAAGCAGACATCAAAGATATTGTCGTAAAATAGCATAACTAAAGCATATGTACTATTTAACCTTCCTAGAGTAGAGTTTATTCAGTGTTCTTGATGTTTAGGATCTGCCATTTCACATAATCCAGGAGATCTTTGAGTTTTACTTTAAATTGTTCCTGTGTAGTTGAGACATTAATTTTCTCCCATGAAGTAGGAAGAATGTTGTAAATTGCCTAGGTCTTTCAGCTGTCTGTCAAGTTCTTTAAGACTGTTAATGATGGAATTGCTTCCCAACTCCTATTTTAGGTTATGTGTTTTGTCTTTCAAAAAAAAGGTAGCTTTAATTTGCATCTCTGATGATTAGCAATGTGGAGCATCTTTTCATGTGCCTGTTGGCCATCTGAATTTCTTCTTTGGAGAAGTGTCTCTTTTTAAAGTAAACTCTTAATTCTAAACTTTCTTGGAGCTCCACACTTCCATTTGTCTCCATCATGAAATTCCTTCTTCCCTTCTGCATATCACTATCCCATCTTTTAAGGAGCTATGTCAGCACTTGGGAAAACCTTTGTTTTGTTTGGCTTGGGTTTAGAGCAGCTGCTTTGTGGACAGCTTTGAGGGGTAGGGTGAAATCGTTGTTGAAAGCATGACATCAGAGGCAGGAAGGCTGGGATTCACCTCCATCTCCACCAATTAGTTATTTTGCTCTTGTGCTCTCCCTTATCCCAAAGCCCATCCATTGACTTCTTTGCAACAGTGTGAAAATCTGCTGAACTTCTTCCATCTTTTCAAAAGAGCTCCCAAGATCCCAGTTTGCCTTTGCTTCTAATTACTGCCTCCCTTCTACAAACTCAAGCTCTCTCCATCCATTGCTTTCACCCTTGTTTCTTCTTGCCCTCGTCTAGTTGTGGTCTCCTCTCACCACTGAACTGGCCCTTAAGAAGGTTCCCAATGACCTGGTGCCATAAACTAGCGGACCCTCTCCTCTGGCCTGGCCGCTCAGCATGCTGACGCTCTCTTCCTTCTTAAATTCCATGTACCGTCCTTTCTAGGGTAGCCCTCCTCCTTTCCAGCCTGTGGCTTCCCTCTGCGTGATGATTAAAGGTTGGTGTCCTCAGAGTGCCCTTATGACTGCTTTTCTACTCTGTACCTTTCCTGTGCGTGTTTCTCTCCTTCCTTTCAGTCACAGGGACCTTGTAGAAACACCTCTGACCATGCGCTGCTCTGACTAAAAGCCCTGGTTCTAGCTTCACCACGGCCTCTGCTGCCCTTCAGATCTCTGCCATTATATGGTCTCTTTCAGTTCCCCAGTCAAGACTACTGTATGTCCTCACTCAGAGAGTGTGCCTGGGCATTCCTTCTGCCTGGAGCCCAGTTCCCCACCCCAGTATTTTGTACCCTGTCTACTCTCCAGCCCACAAGTCTGAGCAAAGACTCGAATGCCTTTTCTTTAGAGAAACGGTCCCTTTCTTCAGCTTAACTAGCTCCCTACTGGACATTCCAGAACACTTCCCTTTTTCTAGCCCTCAGCACACGTGTGGGGCTATGCACACTCTCTCTCCCCAATGAATACAGGGCTGGGTCTCCTATTCCACCTTGTTCCCCACATGCCTAGGTTTAGAAGATGGCGTGTTTGTTTATGAATGAATGGATAGATGAATGAATGAACAAATGAGAATTTAATGCATCAGTGTGTTTATAAACTGATGGCTGGATGACTAAATGAACAAATGACTAATTACTCTGGCTTGTACAGCAGTTAGCATGGTACTTATATAAGTAAGTGCTCAATAAATGGTAGCTTTATTTTTCATCAACTTTTCAACTAGGAACCATGAAAAGAAAAAGAAAAAACAAATACCACCAGGCTGGCTAATGGAAGCTATATTCCTTAGTGACATTATTAACTAAATGCTAAGGCAGTTGGCATAGGCCCTGGGAACTTAGCACTTAAATAGCACCCACCTCCCTCTTGGTCAGCCTTTCATTATCTCATATTTATTATTTATTTGCCTTCCCTCATGCCCCTCCTCATTTTAAAACCATCCTTTTTCACATAGATGCATGCCTGTCTGGTGTTACCCTACCGATCAGTTCCTTTACGTCTTTCTCTTGACTGTGGGCTTCTTCAGAGAGGGGAGTGTCTCTTCCCTTCTGCCATACCCCAGTGCCAGCACAGTCCTAGCACCAGTGTTTGTTGAATGAATGAATGTGATGAGTGTTTCAGAAACAGACTGTGGTGTTGTCAGAAGAGTTAGTGAAAAGTAATTGACTTATTCTGGCCTCAGTACAATTTTGAAAAATTACACTTCAGATTTTTTGATTTTATACTTGTTGAGTATGGTTGGTATATTAGTTTCTATATTTTCCATTTTAGTTCCACGTTTTTGCATGGGAAAGGCTTTGCTCGATTACATCCAAATTCTAAATGATAGTGGTATTCCATGAGCTGTTGCAGGCCACCCATGCTTCTAGCACACCGAGGTGTTGTGTGCTACAGCTTGCTGGATCTCTATCAGTGTAGAATGTCTTGCACTGGCCTAGGCACAGTTCTTTTTGTCTGAACTATTTGTTTTGTAAGCTGACTGCAATACCTCACTAATTAGGCATCTACTAAGTGGCAGGCCCTATGCTAAAAGCTTTACATACATACTTTCTGCTCTTCCTAACATCTTCATAAGATGGGAAGTTATGCCCGTTTTATGGATAAAGAAACAGAAGCCCAGGGAGGCAGGTGACTTTATGCAAGTTAAGATTTAGGCAGGATTTGAATGCAGGTCTCCATGGGCTCAGAACCTGCAGTTTTCCAACTTGACTTTGTCGCCTCCCTTTAAATAGGTTTTAAGTAAATGTCACTGTATCTTACACGTCAGCCTCTGTCCATTTTGTCAAGAGTGTTTTTCTTGCCACTTTCTTGGCCTTAGAGAACTGTGAGGGAAGTGAGGCATACAAACAGTGAACAGAATGAGTGTCCATGTGTGTTTATCTAATTGTGGAGGTGGTGTGGAGAGAGCATGAAGTGGTTGACATGACTTGTAGGTGGCAGAACCAGGACTCAACGCTCTTGCTCACTGTGTGCCAGTTGAGTTTTCTCTCAGCTTTATCAGTGATTGGGGATGACAGTGCCCACCTTCCTGGGAGTAAGGAACCTGTGAGGGAGGATGTGTGGGAGACGTTTTAAAGACTCAGCTGCTCTTGCTGTCACACTGTGTGCTCACCCTATAAGTGTGGTCACCTGAACCTGCTTCCTTTTCCTTAACTCGTTTCCTTTGCTGAGTGCCTCCTGTGTGTTAGACGCTGAGATGGAGCTGGTGGAGAAGCAGCAGTAAAGGAGTCAGCCCCCTTGCCCCCTGCTTCACTATTTCCATTTGTCCTCTTCATAGAATGTGGGTCTCTTTGATGTACTTCAAAAAAAAATAATTACCCTTTGTTGGAGAAGTACCAAATATGAAAGGAAGAGCAAGGGACAAAGGTCACAGGCCCTGGGTCCTAAGCATGAGAAGAGGCAAGTCAGCCGGCCTTGCCGAGTCTCCACTGCTGATGGCACTTCTTTCCTGGTGTTGTGAGGCTCAGGTATGGCTGTGCACAATTGCTGCTCAAGGGAGCCAGCTTTTCAGAGCCCAGCCAGCTTCTCTTATTTCTAGTCCACTCGATCCAGCTTCAATGTGGAACTTTAACCAAAGATTTTCTGTATATGTATCCTTGTTCTGGCTTTTTCCTCTTGAATAAAAACAGGCTGCCAATAGATATAAAGCTGTCTTTCTTCCTCCTTTCCTTCCATAATCTTAGATTAAATTCCTACAAAATCCCAGGCACTACCAAGATGAGGAGGGTATAGTATAATCTTTTCCCTCAAAGAGCACCTGGCTCTATCGGGTAGATGCGGAAAGAGGGCATGAGTTGAAGTGAGCATCAGACCCAGCTAGGCTATTCCCAAGGGCCCTGGAGGGCACACTGGCAGGACTTTATCTTCAAGACTAGAGAATGGATTGTGTCAAGAGGAAAAGGGTGGACTTGAGAGGGTAAAGCCAAGGGCTCTCGTTTTTTGAGCTGCCCACTTTCACCTATTCGAGCACACATACTACAGCATGTGTCTGTCAGGCCCCCAGGTCCTCAGGTGCCCTAGTGTCTGCATAGCTCTTGGATGAGTTGAGGAGAAATATTCATCATCATTTTTTTTAACACAAAAAAATATTCATAGTGACCATTAGGGTTGGGTGTGTTTGTTTTATTTTGTTTTGTTTTTATCTCCTTTCTTTAAAGAGTGTGCAGTTTGCTGTCCTGTAGAATCCACAATAAAACCCTCCATTCCCTATCTCATCAAAGTGGAGAAGCAATCAATGTTTTATAAATCCAAACCTGATCAAAATTACATGGGATATGAGAAAACTTTTGTATGCAGTGTGTTCATATTTAAATAAACCAGCAGATACAAAACTACATTTGGTGTCATCCTGGCATGGGGTGAAAAGCCAAAATGACGGCACTGTAGTGACAGCTCTGGGCTGGCAGCCAAAGGAGGAGCAGGGAGAGGCCATCGTGAGGACGTCAGAGGTGGGCAGCGTTAAAGCACACATGACATACAGGAGTCAGGTCTGGGTCTGCGGAGCCAGCAGAGGTCACACTGTTTGTGGTGGGATAACATACTAGGTTGTGATACAGAGATTCCTTCTGCTGTTCACACAAAACTGCTGTGTGGAGAGACTGACAGACTGTGGTTCTCTTGCAGACAGATGTATATGCCTGTGTTAACTCTAAATGACACAGTTTGGGACCCTTCCAGTGCACGTGGTGTCACCAAAAAGAACGTAGGCTTTGGTTTGGATCCAGCCCAAACACTCAAAATCTCTGGGACCTTGGGCTAGTCCCTCCTTCTGAGACTCAATTTCCGTAGTTTACAGGGTTTTTCATGCCTGGCGAAGTTAGTAGCCCATAAAAATTTCTTTTTCTGTAACCATTGGACTAGTAACAGTATAGGTAATTCCCTTCGAAATTGAGAACTTGATGTTGGCTGAGGATAGCCATTGTCAAAAACGCGGGACTAAATGGTGTGTAACTGCTTCAGCAGTGCCTTAGTGCTCCCCCCACCTATTCCTAGCACTTGTTGCAATAAACTGATTTCAATGTCTGATAAGCAGACTCCACAAATGTTTGTAGCTCCCGAGTAAGGTTTGGGAAGTCTGGCGTCTCAGCAGCAGCCCTCGTTTACAGCACATGGCCCGTTTGGGGGCACCTCCACATCACCAGAGCCATTGAAACCGGGGTAACTTTTACCCAACTTAGTTTGTATTGGAAAGGCCCTTAGTATTTGCACAGGGTAAACAACAGAAAACCAAAACAATTTGTTTGCTTATAATGTCATGAACATCTGTGAAACCACCCCTCAACCAGAGAACTAAAATATTGCCAATAAGTTACATCTCTGTTGTTCTGGCATCCCATCCTCCTGATCCACTGCCTAGGGCAGCTACTCTTCCCAAAAGCTGTGCTGATCATTTTCTTGCTTTTTTGCTCTCTTTTACATGTGCATACACCGTCCTGGATATATCTCTGTTGGTTTGTTTTTTTGTTTAATATTGTTTTTGAACATAATAAGGTATCACTACAAACAGATTTCGTGAACTTACATTTTTCACTTGCCATTACATTACTAAAATCCGTCCATCTTACTGTCTGTAGCAGTAGTTTATGACTAGTTACACAATATTCCATTGTGGGAATACACCACAACTGATCCACTCACCTGTTGATGGAGATGTTTCTTTCTTTCCATCTCCCTCCCTCTTCTCGTCTCTCTCTCTCCCCTTTTTTTGGCTGTCATAAACAGTGTGTGCTTTAAAAAAAAAAATCTTGTAGTTATCTCTTAATACGTAGGTATTAATATATATCTAGGTGTGGAATTGCAGGATCAGTGGATCAGCTTTAAATGAGTACACTTGTTTTCCAAAGTGGCAGTACCAGTGGAGATCCCATTGCTTCCTGTCCTCCCAATTGTTAGTATTAGCAATCTTTTTAATTTTGCTAGTGAAATAGATACAAAATGGAATTTTTTTGTGGTTGTAATTTGCCTTTGTCTTGGGTTAAGCATCCTTTTATATGACGATTATTGGCATTACATGCTTCCTTTTCTGTGAAGCGTCTGCATGCGTTTCATGTCTTTTGCCCAGTTTTCTGTTGGGTGTTTTCTAACTGATTTGTAAGCGTCTTTGTATATTCTGGTGCTAATCCTCCATCAGCTGCATGTGTTATAAATATCCTCTCCCAGTTTGTAGATTGCCTTCACTCTCTTTAAAGTGTCTTCTGATGGACAAAAGTTTTAATATTAATGTAGCCAAACTTATCTTTTTTTATGCTTAACATTTTTTGTATCTTTGTAAATTCTTTCCTACTTCAAGCTCAGAAAGATATTCACTTATATTTTCTTTTTAAGTTCTGAAAGTTTGTTTTTGACATTTAGGTTCTTCATCCATCTGGAGTTGATATTTCAGCCTGGTGTAAGAAAGAATCCAATTTCATTTTTTTCCTATGGATAAACAGTTTTTCCAACTTTTTCTTTTCTGCACTTTCTGTTACGCTGTCTCTGTCAAAAACCAAAGCTTCACAGATGCAGCTATTTCTAGGCTTTTCTGCACCATTGGTCTCTGTATCTTTCCCCATGACTAGATTGTCTCCATTACTTTAGTTTTACAGTAAGCTTCTTTATCTAGTGGGGCAAGTCTCCCTTCCTCACTCTGCTTCAGAAATGTCTGGGCTTTTGTTGCTCTGTTTATTCTTCATTTAAATTTTGGAGTTAACTTTTTAAATTCCACAGAATAATTGAGGTGTAATTTATATTTAGTGAAATTACCTTCTTTGTTGTGTAGTTCTGTGTCTCAGCAAACACATATATAGTCATGTAACTACTACCACAGTCAAGGTACAGAACAGCTCCATCACCCCCAGAATTCCCTCATCCCCTTTAGTTGATCTTGTCCTATCCCTGGCTACTACTGCTTTGTTGCTAGTAGAGATTTTTTTTTATTTCATTTAAAAAATTTTGTCAATGTTTTATTAAAATGTTTTTTTTTGTTTTTTTTGTTTTTTTTACTGGAGTAGCATTAAATCTATAGATCAACTTAGGAAGGAGTCTACATCTTAAGTTGTCTTGTCCGTAAACATAATGTATGTATCAACTTTGTTGGAGATAGTGGAAAGTTTCTTTGCTTCATAATAGTGGAAAGTTCTTAATTTTTAGAAAAAATCTAAACATTTTAAGTAATTCTTGGAAATTCCTGGTAAAGGAGGCATTTTATGACAATTGTCGAATCTAAATAAATACACAAATATGTGGCAGACGTGGCAATATCACATTAAAAACAAAAAAAAATCATGTATTAGTTCCAAACCAGCTTTGTTGCTTGCTTACTAGGCCTTAGACAAGCTGCTTAGCTTCCCTGATGCTCAGTCTCCTATCTGTATGGTAGCCAGAACATTCCTTCCTCATGGGGTTGTTGTGAAGAATAAATGCTGTAATGTGTGCAGAGAGAGTGTCAAGTAATGAAGCCATGAGTAGATGAGACTATTGTGTGAAAGAAACTGCTCTTCCTCACCTACATGGAAACAAGGAGGGCTTTCAATGTGTTTGGTTCCCCAGTGGCTTTAACAAAGCGGTCCAACTGAAAGATGGCCTGGAGTCATCTCCCTGACAAATTTGGAAAAGGTTAGTGTTACCATGCAGCCTGCTACATGCTGCTGCTGACAGGGGGCTGGAATCACTGGAGGACACAGCTGACAGCCAATTCATTTTGCTGATTCATCCATTAGAGGGGTGGCTTTGAGCCAGAGCTTGGCTTCTAGATTAAAGGCCGAGAGCTGCAAAGCTGCTGGGGCTTGAAGGAATGCTGGTAAATTATTACCATGTGAAGGCCAGCAGTGAAAAGTGGATTGTTACTTGTTTCCCCTTTTAAGAGATCCTAATTCCAAATGTGCTCAAATAAATTCCCCCACATGGACAGGGAGTTGTTTGTAACATTTGTCCCTGGGGCCAAGAGCGGAATTATTGGAAACAGTCAGATACTGCTAAATAGATCATCTTGGCTCCCTTATGACCCTCTCATCACCTTTGCTTTCAGGGGGAATGTTGACTCAAGCCTCCTCTTTCACTTGGTAGTCCAAGTTAAACTTGAGAGAGGGGTTATAGCATATGTCATCCCTTTGGGGCACGCTTGCAAAATAAACCTGCCAGAATAAGGAATGAAACTTTAAGGGGAAAATCCAGGAAGTGTTCGTTGACCAATATCAGTGTAAAGTAATGATGGTAGAATCTATGGGGTCTCAGTAGTGTCCCATTGCTAGACTAACCTGTTTTAGTAGTTGGTCTCAAGCTTATAGGGAAATCCACTCTATGTGAAGCTGGAATGTGACAGGGTAAACTTGAGAGGGTGGAAATTGTCTTGTTTTACCAAATTTGTATCACAGTCCTGCAACAGCCACTCAGTGAGCAATTGCTGGGTGGAAGCATGGATGGCTGGTATTTGTTGCATACATAAATTGTTGGGTGGTCAGATAAATGAGTGAAAAAGTCAGAAACGTGGCCCATTGGAAGCAAGAAGAGTAACTGTGCTGAGGAATAAAAACTTCAAGAAAGGATCCTATTTCTGTGGTTCTCTGATAAGTCTCTCTTATCAATAGCACATCTCCAGAACTGGATGCTTGTGAGGGAGGCAGAGCATGCTGTTTTGAGCTCATATTTCAGTAACTCACTCCACTTCTTTGGGAGACTTTGAATAAAAGTTCTTTAATACTCTGAGGGATTTTTCCCCCTTTTTTCCTCTTTAAAGTGAATATTTGAAAAGTACAGCAAACCCCTTAGTAAAAATGTGTGGTTTTTAAAGAATGGGGTTTTGTTTTGTTTTGTTTTGTTGTTGTTGTTTTATTTTGCTTTGCTGTTCGGATGCTAAACATTCAGGACATGACATTCTGTAAACCAATTCTGTGCTGACAAGTTTTAGGTAAATCTGGTCCACTTGGGGTGAAGATTAAAAGAGTCAAGTGTTGAAAATATGGAGTATTTGCCTCTCATACAGTTATCCATCCTTCCCTCTTATTTACGGTACCTAATATACTGGACTTTCTTGTCCAGCTCTGATGTGCTCAAAGACTGCATACTCATCACCACTTGCTGCATTCTTTCATGCATTCATTCACGTAATATTTACTGACAACTAATCTGTACCAAGAATTAGGAGTATACAGACTCTTTTTCAGATGTCATAGTGCTTTTGCAGCCACCCAGGTACCAAGTCTGCTCCTTAGATCCCCAGCTGGCATGGCTTGGCTCCCACTGTCTCACTGCCAGTGTGGGTAATAAATTTGTGATAGTGGGTAAGGAGAGTATATGCTCAAACTTCAGAACCCAGACCCAGAGAATGGGTGCCCATCCACCCACAGGGCTTCCTCCTTGGGTCCTCACTCCCCATGCTAATAGCATGCTCCATCGGCCAGCCTCAGAGGAGGGGGCAGCAAGGGGTTACAGAAAAACTGACCTGGCCTTAGTCAAGCATTAACACCGAGGAGGGAATAAGCTCCGGCCTTCAAGTACTCCTGTGAGCCAGAGGTACATTACAGAGATTAGCAGTCTTTAAGAGCAGAAGGAGAAGAAGCATGTCTCAAGTTTGTGGGGATACCTTGAATTTGCAGAGTCTAAAGTGAGGTTCAGAGTAGAAAGAAGGGCTCTGGTCTTAGGGTTGGAGCAACCTAGTTTTACATCTCAGCACTGTCACCAAACTCTGATGTAGCATGTGGTAATCACCTGACCACTGTGTCCCTGCTTTGTCATCAGTAAAGACAAACACTCTGTTGCAAATACACCGTGAAGATTAGACACCACATGTGCAGACCTGGGCACAATCGTATGGTAGACCTTCAGTATTTGACACAGCGATCAGCACTGTTGCCATTAACTGCTTTAGTTGTCATTTTTATTTTAGCAAAATAAGTGAGGGTTTACAGTTTTCCCTTGGTGGTTTGCTTTTGTTATGTTTTGTTTTCTTACCCTGAAAAGAATAATTTTCAAGCAGTAATATTACCTGAAAATATTTGGAAAATCAGTATTTTTCTTGCCTCATTGTGGTTCTTTGTAGTTTACAGAGCATATTCACACTGTAAGGGAGGTTAGGGAGCAGTGACTCTTTCTTCTGGATGAGAAAACAGACTCGGAGAGCCTATGGGACATCCCCGAGGCCACTTGGCTTCTAATGACAGAGCCAGGTAGGAGCTCATGCTGAACCCAGGGCTCCTCTGACTACCTCACGCCTTGTTAAAAGTGACACCTCTGGGGCCAGACTCTTTCATAAGGACCTTTTTCTTTTCCTTGTAGCTGTCAATACCAGCAAATACGCAGAAAGCTATCGGATCCAGACCTATGCTGACTATGTGGGGAAAAAACATGAGGAGAAGCAGATCAAGAGAAAGTGGACAGAAGATAATTGGAAGGAAGTTGAGAGAAAGCAGTTAAACACTAAGTGCATATCCTATGCTCTGCAGAACCACTATTACCGCACCAATAGGTAAGAGTTCTTGGGTGTTGATTTAAAAGGGCAGAGTTATTGTAGAAAAAGCTTTTTTTGTCACCTCTTACAGGATTGTAAGTAATAAATCTGACTTTTGAGAAAAACTTTTCCACCTTACACATAATATCAGAAGTTAACTATTACCTTAATTCCTTCTGTGCTGTAGAGACCACAGCTGTTTCAGTTAACACTCACAAAACCCCATTGGGGAGACAGGGTACATCTTATCCCCAGCTTACCAGTGAGGAAACAGGTTCTCTGATTTGCCCACCAGGATCCCTTTCTTTTCTCAGTCTGCCGTGTTTCTTCTGACTGGGCTTCTGCACTCCTTTTAGATCCCATGTAGACACTGAACCACATGCCTACTGTAGAAAGAGAACTTGATGCATACTTCCTTAATTACCCGTAATCCTGCCTTCAGGTGATGAATACCATTAACATCTTGGTATCCTTTTGAAACTACAAAACATAGGTATAGAAAACAGGGAAAGAGTTCATTATAGAAAATTGTGAAGATTAGAAAAGTGTGAATTAACAGAAGAAAAAAAATCAGCCGTATTCCTACCACTACTAGTGACAGAGAAACAGTCACTGTTAGTATTTTGGATTGCCATCCAGACTTTTTAAATGGCTTTTTAGAGATTTTTTAAATTGAGCTATAATGTACTATAAAATGTACATATCTAAAATGTTTAGTTGAAAGACTTTTAACAGTTATATACATCCATGTAACCACTATCAATCCAAGATAGAGAACATTTCTCCCCCCGCCAAATTTCCTGTTCCCTCCTTTCAAGCAACCCTATGCCCCTACTGCACTGAGCAACTATTTCTAATTTCTGTTACTTTGGATTAATTTTTATTATTTTTGGAGTTTATAAAAAGTGGAACCATATGGTATTGTTGCGCTTCTTTCACTCACCATGTTATAGAAACTTATTCTTGATACTGTGTGTATCAGGAGTTCATTATTTTTTATTGTTCAGTAGTATTGCATAAGTATGCATTTATTTGTTCTCTGTTGAACATTTGTGTTATTTCCAGTTTGGGACTATTATAAATAAAACTGCTATGAACATTTCTGTAAAAAATTTCTTGTGAGCACATGTTTTCATCCTCCTGAGTAAATTTCTATGAATGGAATTGTTGGTACTTAGGGTAGGTATGTTAAAATTTACAAGCACAGCCAAATAGTCCTTCAAACTAGAAGTGCCATCTTATACTCCACCAGTATTATATGAAAGTTTCAGTTACTCTACATCCTTGGCAATATTTAGTGCTGTCAGTCTTTTTTATTTTAGCCATTGTAGAGAACATACAGTTATACTGAATTGTGGTTTTATTTTGCATTTCTTTGATGACTAATGTTGACCACCTTTTTTGTGTGCTTATTGACTGTTTAGATACCTTCTTTTTGGAGTAGATATTTAAGTCCGTTGCCCATTGCTAATTGTATTGTTTGCCTTTTTACTATTGCTTTGTAGAAGTTCTTTTTGTATTCTGGATGCACATCCGTTGTCAGATATATGTTCTACAGATGTATTTTTTCAAGCCTGGGGTTGCATATTCATTTTATTAGTGATGTTTTTTGGTGAGCAGATATTTTTTATTTTGATGAAGTCCGGTTTGCAGTTTTTTTTCTTTTATGGTTATTGGGGTTTTTCCCTGCCAGAAAATCTTTGCCTACCCTTAGGATGCAATGATTTTCTTCTAGGTTTGTAGTTGTAGCTTTTATGTTTAAGTCATGACCCATTTCAACTTAATTTTATATATAGAATGAGATAGGAGTCAGGGTTTAGTTTTTTCTATTTGGATATTCACTTGTTCTAGCGATGTTTGTTAAAAAGACTTGTCTTTCCTCTTTGGATTGGCTTGGCACTTCTGTCAAAAATAAATTGACCATGTATATCTAGGATTATTTCTGGACTCTTCTACTTGACCCATTTTTATGCCAGTACTACACTTTCTTATTTCTGTAACTTTATGGTAAGTCTTAAAATCAGATAGCATAAACACTCCAACATTGTTCTTTTTTGTCATATTGCTTTGGCTATTCTAGATTCTTTGTGTTCCACATACATTTTAGAACCATCTTGTCTGTTTCTTCACTAGTTTTTCCTGTAGAAGTCTTATATGTCTTATATTAATTTTCTTACTAAATATTTTATATTATTGATGCTATTTAACAGGAACTGTTTCTTAAATTTCATTTTCAGATTGTTTGCTGCTTTGATGTAGACATATAAATAATTGTTGTATATTGACCTACCCTGCAACTGTTTAATGTCAGGACTATGCTGACCTCATAAAACTGGTTATTCGAAAGTTCCTCTCTGTTATTTTCTGACAGTGTGTGTAGGATTTTTCTTAAATATTTGGTAGGGTTTACCTGTGAAGACATCTGGGCGTAAAGTTTTTTTTTGTGGAATGGATTTTGATTATGAATGCAATTTCTTTACTAGATACTGAACTATTTAGATTTTCTGTTTCTTCCTGTATCACTTTTAGTAATTTGTGTTTTTCAAGGAATACTTCATTTCAAGTTGTCAAATTCATTAGCATAAAACTATTAGTTCAAAATAATCCCTTATAATTTTAGTATTCATAGAATCTATAATTATGCCCCTTTAAAAATTCCTTTTATTGGTAATTTGTTTCTTCTCTTTTTTTCTTGCATGGTGTTTATCAATTATTTCTATGACTCAGTTTTTAACCTTTTTGGTTTTTCATTTGTTTATCCTCTTGTTCTTATTTCTTTTCTTCTAGCTATTTTGGATTTAATATGTTATTCGTCATAGGTGATTTTGTATATTTCCCATTACATCACATTGGATGGCACAAAATGTCTTCTTGTCTCTTTGTGATTAGATTGATCAAGTGGGTTCAGATGTCAGCCTAGTCCATCCAATATAAAGTTCCCTATCAGCTTTTTACCTGATGGGTTTAGTAGCCATTAATGATCAATAGCTAGATTCATTATTTCATTAAGTGTTGCAAATAGTAATGTTATTGTTTGTTACTTCATTTTTGATCCCAAATGCTTTTATTTAAAGTAAAAAAATTCTTCCCATCATCCATTTGGTTTATTTGGAGAGTTCTTACAGAAAACGCAGAATAAATTCTTTAATCTCTCTCTCCAACGCACCATTTTTAAACCAGTTTTCAGAATAATTAGTTGGTTTCCCAGCACCTTCCAAAGATAAGCAATGAGGTTAGTCTTGTTTGTTTGAATTACAGTTTTTTAAAAAACATTTTTAATATATTTTAGTACATTATAGTTACTATTCTATTTGATGCTCTATATTGTTTTTGACCAGAGAAAACAATTTTGAGTTGTCTCTTGAATCTTCTTACACAATTTCAATAGTCTTTAAGTTTCTTTGACTTCTGGTATTCTTAAGATATTTAAGGCTGTTATATTTGCAATCAGACATTTCTCCAATGGGCCTGTTCCTTTTCATGGGAAATCATATTTAGAAACCATATTCTTGGTTCTAAAAGTATTCATTAATATTGGAGTTATTGTTGTTTATAGCCATTTTGAATGAAAAGAGCTAGCAAGGAAGTCTTTTCTTCCTTCTTTCATTCTTCTTTTTAAGATAAGTTTATACTGAAATTTCCAATTCCAGTTAGACTCCAGACTGACTTATCTTCTTTTAATTTTCTCTTGTTCCTTATGCTGAAAATTTGGTTCCTAATAATATTAATTAATTATTTATTTGCCTTACCACAGTCTGCATATAGTTTAAAAATGACATATCACTATCATTACTAATAATTATTGAAAATAATTGTATTTTTTTGCTGTGATTTTTGTCCCTAGAGTATATCTGACCAGAGATGACAGTCAAATTACTTTATTTTAAAGTAACTTGGAGTAATTTCTCCTTGCATGCTTTAGCTACCAACTCAGTAAACACTTGGGTTTTTTAATTTTTTACTTTTAGGAATTGCCTTATTTTTTAGTTTAAATTTGCTTTATGATTATGTAGAATATTTATATGAATCCGAAGTCAAATCTACCAAGTGTCTCCCTGCCTTCTCTACCTTTTTTCCTCCTCCTATCATGGTAACCAGTTTTATTAGTTCTTAGTATATTTTTCCACTTTTATAAATATATAGACAACTACATATATACACCCCCAGCTTTTGTTAGATAGATGGTAATGGACCACACATACTTTTCTCTACCTTCCTTTGTTCATTTAGCCTTGTATCTTGGAAGTCACTCTCGCTCCGCTTCTATTAAAATGTGATTCTTTATACTGCAAATGATTTTAGTATTCCTCAACCTCCAGAATAGAAAGTACTAAGCAACTAAATCTGGATGTTTAATCCTAGTTTAAATGATCAACCTTGTAGCAAAATTCATGAATATTGTGTAAGTCAGATGCTTTGTGAAGAATTAATTCATGGCCATTGCTCAGATGAGTCAATCTCCTTTTACCTTTTCTCATCTTCTTATCTCTTTCTCTTCCCCATCAGTATAAAGCTGTAAGCTCACTGACACACAGAATGCTTACTGGAGTATCTACAGACCACTGTGAAAAACTAGAAAAAAGACCCGTATTTATTGAGCAGATTCTTCATTCCAGTCACTGTGCTAGGTGCTTTACATCATTTTTTTAAAAATCTGTGTAACAACTTAGTGAAACCCTTGGTGATATTCCTAATTTATATATGAGAATATTGAGTCTCAGAGAGGCTAAATTATTTAGCTGAAGTTATGCAGAATTCTAATCTACAGGCATTTGGGATCCATAGCTCACGGTGTTAAGTTGCCTTTTTGGTACATGGTACATCTGTACCTGTAAGTGTGCATGTTTGAGAGAGACTCTCATTTTAACAAATAATGTTTTCTTTTTTAAAAGATGTTAAAGAAGCCATAAGTTTAAAACCTCTGAGTTTCTACCTTACTTCTTTGGGGAGAGGGTTTAAATGTCTAGTCCCACAGATCATCAGTATAAAACCATTAGTTTTTAAAAATGTTAAAAGGAGCAGACTTCAGTTATATAAGCCAATATCAAAAATACTGAAGTGTCTTCCTTCTAGCATGCTTAATACTGGTCATCTCCTTAGTAGAATCTTGGTTTTTGATGGATTGGTTGTTTTTAAGTAGAAGAGCTGCAACAGGTCCAGAGGAAAGTGACTTGGTGGTAGGAGGAGGGGGAATTGTTGGGTCCATTCAGCCTGCAACAGTCCCTGGAGGGAAAGGGCAGTAGGAACCATTCTCAACCAGTGCTGTTACGAGAAAAGTCATGGTTCTTTATCCTCACAGAGGACTGAGGGGTTAGGTAGCAATATTAGTATATTTCACTGATAAAGAAACTCAGAGAAGGGAAGTGTCCTGCTCTAGATCATAGAGCTGGTTCTGCAGTAGACAGAGCTCTTTGTGCTGATCAGCTACCTTCCCCCTCCTCTTTCTGATTTTGACTATGTCTAATTATCCTTTAAGGGCTGTGCTAATTTCAGACTGGAAAGGTGGTAGAGACCTTGAACATCTGTTCTAAATGATTTTTTTAAGTAAGAAAGGAAAAGTTACCACTACCCTCAGTCCTCCCACTTACATGGCTCCTTTCTGCATCTGAACAACTGAAAGGATCAGACTGGTCTGGAGGGAGTATTTTTAAGAAATTCAAATAAGCAGTCAGCATAAAACTAGAGTCTGGTTAATGTAAATGCAGAATTGTAAAGTATGTAGTTACTAATAAAATGGAATGATTAACCAGGCAAGTTGGTTTTACCATGGAATGTCCCTAAGACGTAAAACCTGGGTGCTTTTAAGTCAAGATATAGGAACAGCTCTAAAAATATCCCTTATGTCCATCTGCCTGGCTGATGTCAGGAAAAGATGAACTGATCCAGCCCATCTCTCTTGGGCCAGTAGATCAGGACACCATTGCTTCTTTAAGAGGAGGTGCTGCCACAAGATTCCAAAGAGTAACATAAAAAGAGAAGCGGGCAACTTGGATGTAAAATGTATTATATACATACAGTGGAATATTATTCAACTTTAAAAAAAGAAGGAAATTCAGACACATGCTGCAATATGGATGAACCTTGAGGACATTATGCTAAGTGAAATGGGCCAGTCACAAAATGGCAAACACTGTATGTATGATTCCATTTCTATGAGGTTCCTAGAACAGTCAGACTCATAGAGACAGAAAGTGGAACTGTGGTTGCCACAGACTCTGGGTGGGGGAATGGGGAGTGGTTTAGTAGGTGTAGAGTTTCTGTTTTGCGAGAAGAAAAGAGTTCTGGTGATTGGCCACACAGCCTTGTGACTGTACTTAATATTACTGAACTGTACGCTTTAAGTGGTTAAGATGATAACTTTTATGTGTATTTTCCCACCATTAAAAAATTTTTAAAGATGCAGGCAACTTGGAGTGCAGCTGTTAATAGTAGAACTTGACTTGTGGTCTCTATGATGCTGATGAGGGACCAGGAATACTTTAAAACAGCCACTGTCTCCAGTAAAACCCAGCATTTCCATTGAAAAGTATATGCAGAAATTTAGAATTAGGTGCTGAAAGCCTTCTCTTACCTCTGTTTAAAGCAGTATGTGATCCTAAGATTTTATTTTAAATAACATGAGAGCCCACTTTAATCCCACCGTACACTTTTGATGTTTTGAAATGCTTTCATGTTTTGTGTAGTAATATTTGAAAATTGTTTTCTTCCCCTATCTCTGTTATTTATTTGATTAGCCATAATTAAAAGTAATTATCTGTGTTTCTAACAATGTGTAATATTATTCAAACTTATCTTCATGTAAGGGCCTAATTTTTTTTAATGGTGCTCATAATTGAAATTGCCCTCAGCACATTTAGATGATAGGGAAGTGAAATGGTATTTTTACTTGTCTCTTAACTAAATATAAAACAAATTTCCTGTTTGATTTATTCATTCCATGTGCAGTTACTATTTCTATCTTACTTGTAGTAGTTCTAGCTGAAATAAAGTATGAAATGTCTAAATCCTATATTTTAGCTGCCAGATGTAGAAATCCTTAACATTTTTATATCAGCTCTTTTTTTGACACTTTATGATTTAAAAAAATTCCACTAGCGCATTATAAGCCAGCAGAAGCAAAAGCATGTTTGCATTTATTTGGGGGAGGTTGGGAGTGAGTATGAAGAATGATGGCTGTGGCCCAACACCAAGTTTGTCACTGTGCTGATAGGTCATTCAGTGTTTGAATGCTGTCTACAGATTTGAGGGGCTTCCTCCTGTCCATTCAAGGATCTCTGAAGCAAAGATTTCATTTCATTCAGTGCAGAAGCCAGGTGCTCTCCAGATGGGAACATTCAGATCCCCCCTTTATGCCCCTTTTTCTCAATGCAAAAGAACTAAAATCTTTTATTTTCAAATCTCCATTCCCAAAATAGAACTAATTATAGAATCTAAGAGATGGCTAAATGGATGTTTACTATACAATTCTTTAAACTATTCTGTATTTAAAGTTTCCATAATGAAATGTTGGGGCAAAATGGAACTATGTCTTCTAGAAACCTTGTATACATTTCCACAGAAACCTTGCATACAGTTTGGGTAGTATGGGGTAGCATATTTTTGGGTGTCTGCAGGCTCCAGACACCCATAAGTTAACAAATGGCTGTAGCTGATGGCTTGCTTGCCAGCTGGGGAGGCTGCTACCCACTTCCCTCCTTCCCTTTCCAGCCATCAGGACTGTGCTGTACAACACTCAGAGATTTGGACCACTGCCTCTGAATACTCAAATCAACATCCTCTCTACAAACACAGACCTTTCCTTTTGCCCACCATGGGATAGGGAGGGAACAGAGAAGGCTCTGGAATTTAAGTGTCTACCATATGCCAGGCACTGTAACATGTGTTTTGTTTTCTCATTTAATCCTCCCAATAACTTATTTTATAATTAAGGAGACAGAGACTCACAGAGGCTAGGAACTTGCCCAGAATCACAAAGCCAGTACATGATAGAACCCAGATTCAAGCTCTCATCTCTTTTACCCCAAATCCCATTCTTGCTTTTTCCAAAATGCCTGTTTCCTCTTCATATGTCCATTTGTGATCTTTCCTTGCCATCAAGAATGCCTTCTAAGATGTCTTTCACACTACCTGCAATCCTTGGGAGCTCCTTATTTTAAGGACTCCTGTGGGAAGTGAAAAAATTAAGTTGGTGTTTTGGTTTATTCATATTAGCATTCCAACAGCTAACAAATGATACCTTGTGGTCACTCAAGAAAGGGTTTCACTAAGTGAATGAAAAGAACCTACAACACACTAGGAACCTGTCTGCTTCCCATCTTCTTATTGGAGAAGACATATAGACTGCTTTTTCCCTCTTGAACAATATAAAGCCATGCTATGAATACTTCCAGTTGCTTTTTGCTAAAGGCATTCTTTTTCATAATTAGACTAGGGTCCACTGTATTTTATTTTCTTAGCTGCTATTTTGACTGAAGGAACCGCATGAAGGTGGGAGTAGATCGATGCCTTATGGATGCCTTGGAATATTTCAAATCTGAAGACCATTTATGCGCACTTAACACATTTTTAAAGAGAAAATAATTTGAAAGGAAATCAGCCTCATATGATGCTACAGAAATCAGTAGTCAGACTGCCATTTTTTGAGTATTACATCAGTTGTCATCTATCTGATGAAAAGAATTGGGGAATCCTTGGGGATGCCCACACGGTACATTAGTTCATCATCTTAGTGATTCTAAATCCTTGGAGGGCCTTACTTTCTAGTTTGCTGTAGTCACAAATTACCCCCAAAAGGGTCTTCAAAAAAGGGTCCAAGATGGAAGAAGCGTGTGGTTTCTTGGTGTCAGAACATCTAGTTGGTGGTCATCTGTTCTGAGGGAGCTGATACGATGTTCCCTTCTGGTAAAGCCATCATACCCTGTTGATTTATCAGATCAAATCATCAGTGGTAATGATGTCATCTCACCCTAATTTGACTAAATATATGATGTGAATGTTCAGCTAGGATAGCTAAACTAACAAATGTAATGAAACTGTTAGAATTTAGAGTTGCATTCTCCGCATGTTCAGCACCTTTTTATCCTCTTCTTTCATACCATTGCCCTGTCTCCATCAGCCCTGGTCATTTGGCTCCCGTGGGCATCAGGTAAAGGCTGAGTGCCTAAGCACAGAAGAAGAGCTGGGTCCTTCCACGAGTATGAAAGCCCCACCCATCTCCTTTCTTCACCATCATTTGTTGAAAGAGTAGTTTACTTCCAAATTTGAGCCTGCCGAGTTGACATTACAGGTTTTTTTCCTTCTCGGGTTGGGTTTACTGGGTTTATAAGAAAAGTAGAAAGAACCCCAAATAACGATTTCCAGAGATAGAATGTCTTGAAAACATAGGATTAAGATACTAATGCTATCAATTCTGTTGTTTGGGTAACTGGCTTTGAATTTTTTCTTAGGTGTTATTTCTACTTGCAAACGCTAATAACTATGGAATACAGTAATACCACACTAATTCAGATGAATGCAAGTGAAGACTGAAGACCAGTCTAGATCGTAAGACTTTTTGAAGAAATGTAGATATGTTCTTTTAAAGGGTAGCTGGTACCTATAACTATGTGAGCAAAAGTTACTGGATAAAAGCCATGTACTGTTGGAGCTGGAAGGGTCTTGCAAGTGATCTAGTCCACCCTCCATGACCTTACAAAGGAGAACTGGAAGGTCAGAGAAGCTGTGTCTTATTCAATGTCACAAAGCCAGTTAGTAACAGAGCTGAGTATACACGTTTAACATAACCAGGCAAGTAATGATTCATTATTGGTATAGTAGTTTTTCATGCTAAGTGGATCATTGTATAGTCCTTGACAACTTTTTTCTTGTAAAATATTTGCAGGGAGATATATGAACATTGGTTTTTAAAACCAAATAATACAAAAATTTATAATAAAAAGCAGCAGTGCCCTGCTACCCTTATTCTGTCCCTTAGAGGCGACTACTTTCAGCTTTTTCTTTTGATATTTACCTTATTTTTTCAAGTAATGTACTTATTGCTACTTTTTTATTTTTTTCTATTTATCGATTGACTTGCATTTGTGGTAAGCTTGTCCAGTCATTTTTATGGTCCTATACCATATACAAAGCAAGGACTGCCTATAGTTCTTAGGGAGTTTCTTCAGCATCCTACGTTGTCTTTGTTTTCCCAAGAGTTTTTTCTGTCTGTATACTGGTCTGTTTTAGTTTCTGTCTCTCATGTTGAAGGCTTTCTTCAAACGTTTGACTATTTTTGGCCATTCACTATTTAAGAATGACTTAAAAGGGATAAGAAGCCCTGACTATGGAAGCAGACCTTATTGATGGCTTTTCTCTTTTCTCTGATTGTGAGAAGCTGGCTTTGTAATTATGTATCCTTTCTCTGAGGCTTTTGCTTTTCTTTATGGCTTGTGTTTTATGTGATATACCTAAGAAATCTTTGCCTAAAGTAGGGTCACAAAGATTTTCCTATTTTTCTATAAGTTTTATAATTTTATGTTTGGGTATATGATCCATTTCAAGTTGATTTTTTTTTTTTTTTGTAGATAATTATTTTTTATTGAAGGGTAGTTGACACACAGTATTACATTACATTAGTTTCAGGTGTACAACATAGTGATTCAACATTTATATACATGACAATTCTAGGTTCCAGCTATCACCATACCAAGCTGTTACAATATCTTGACTATATTCCTTATGCTATACATTACATCCCGGTTACTTATTTATTTTACCATTCTAAGTGTGTACTTTTTTTTTTTTGTGAGGGCATCTCTCATATTTATTGATCAAATGGTTGTTAACAACAATAAAATTCTGTATAGGGGAGTCAGTGCTCAATGCACAATCATTAATCCACCCCAAGCCTAATTTTTGTCAGTCTCCAATCTTCTGAGGCATAACAAACAAGTTCTTATATGGAGAACAAATTCTTACATAGTGAATAAGTTACATGGTGAACAGTACAAGGGCAGTCATCACAGAAACTTTCGGTTTTGCTCATGCATTATGAACTATAAACAGTCAGTTCAAATATGAATACTCATTTGATTTTTATACTTGATTTATATGTGGATACCACATTTCTCTCTTTATTATTATTATTTTTAATAAAATGCTGAAGTGGTAGGTAGATACAAGATAAAGGTAGAAAACATAGTTTAGTGTTGTAAGGGAGCAAATGTAGATGATCAGGTGTGTGCCTGTAGACTGTGTGTTAATCCAAGCTAGACAAGGGCAATAAAACATCCACGGATGCAGAAGATTTCTCTCAGAACAGGGGGGGTGAGGTTCTAAGCCTCACCTCTGTTGGTCCCCAATTTCTCACCTGATGACCCCCCTGCGACTGTGCCTGTCTTAGGTTGTTCCTCCCTTGAGGAATCTTACCCATCTCTGGCTAACCAGTCATCTTCCGGGGCCATACAGGGAAATGTAAAGTTGGTAAGTGAGAGAGAAGCCTTATTGTTAGAAATGGTTAGCTTTTTATTTCTTTGCATATTTATGCCCTGTAGCTTCTATGCCCAGCATTTGTCTTGAGGTATCTTTACCACTTGGAAGAATTATGATACTCGGTAAATTTGATATGAGGCACGAATTCTATTTAAGGGTTGTAATTAGGAAGGAAGAAGAAAAGCTATAGAAGTAGCAGGCGGAAGAAAACATGGGAAGATTGATTATTTCTTTGACATATCTTCTTGTAGAGTAACTTCAGCATGTATAGGTTTTAAGCTACTACTTAAATTGCGCACACACATTAACATAATAGGAGTATAGTTACATAACCAAAGCATACCTGTAATTACCAGCCATCTCCAGTGAAACCAAGAAAACCAGTTAGGCACCTTAGGCATTTGTGAAAACTTATCTATGATATGGTGGATATTGTCCAACTGAACTTGAACAGTCTGAGAGAAATCAGACAAATTAAAACAACCCATTCCTGGGGACTGTTCACATCCCATATGTTCTTTTAACAGTAAATAGTCTGTAGTTGTAAGATTTTGGAGCGCTACAATTTGCACTTCTCCTAATTCTTGGTTGAGTTCCAACAGTATAGATCCAGTCAAATTTGTTGTTTTACTGTATGCACAGGCCAGCTTAGATATCTCCTTCATTCCCATGACAAGTCCAGTCAAGTTGATTTTTATAAAAGTGTAAAGCATAGGTATGTGTTCATCTTTTGCATACAGATGTCCATTTTTCCTAGCACCATTTTTGAAAAGACTATCCTTTCTTTATTGAATTTCCTTGACTCCTTTGTCAAAAACCAGTTGGCCAGATATGCATGTGGGTCTGTAGCCAGACTCTTCCATTGACCTGTGTGTCTATCCTTTCACCAGTACTACAATGTCTTGATGACTATAGCTTTATAGTGAATCTTGAAATCAGACACTAAATCTTCCAACCTCCAACCTTGTTGTTCTTATAAAAATGTTTATTCTGAGTCCTTCACTTTTCCACAAAAAAGTTTAGAGTCAGTTTGTTGATTTATACAAAAAGCCTTGCTAGGACCTTGATTGGGATTGTGTTGAATATATAGATCATTTTATGCAGAATTAACACCTTAACTATTGAGTCTTCCAACTCATGAACATGGTTTAATCTTTTCCCTTATTTAGGTTTTCTTTGACTTTTCTCATCAGTGTATTTTAGTTTTCAGTATACAGATTTTACATATGCTTTATTAGAGTTGTCCCTAAGTATTTTGCTTTTTGACACTATTGTAAGTCATATGTTTTTAAAGCTTAATTTATAGTCATTCATTGCTATATAATGAAATAAAATTGATTTATATGTTTTGACCTTGTGTCCATGGAACTTACTAAATTCACTTACTAGTTCTGATAATGTTTTGTAGACTATTTGGTATTTTCTGTTTAGGCAAATAAAGGTATCTCTCTCTTCCCAGTGGACCATATTTTCTTCCTTCCTCTTGTCTCACTGCACTGGCTAGGGTTTCTAGTACAGTGTTGAATAGAAGTAGTGACAGCCATCATCAGTGTCTTGTTCCTGATCTTAGGGCAAAAAGCTTTCAGCATTAAATATGGTATTAGCTGTAAGTTTTTTCTGAGAATGATTTTCTGGTTTGTAGCTTGGAAGAGGTAAGCCTGACTGCTGGTGCTCTGGGGACTGACTGGAGCTGGAGGCCTCTCTTCCCATTATGTGGGGAGTGCTGCTTCCCCTGTTAGTTACTGCCCTCCTCAGACTCAGTCTCTGCTACTGGATTTGGCACCTCTATGAGAAGATCAGTTTCTCCAGAGGTTCAGCCTCCTGTCCAGTTCCTGCTGGCCTAGGGGAATGCTGGTCCTTGGCTTCCGGGGTTGGGGTTGGAGATCCCAGTACACTTGCCACCTGCTGACAAAGCCCCAGTCGTTATCATCTACTTGCTTTGGGAATCTGGTGCCTGTTATTTGCTGAGACGTTGCAGGGCTCCATTGGGTAAATCAGCCTTTCACAACCCTTAGATTTCTGTTTCCTTCTCTATACAGAGTTCTTTGTCTTTCTCCCTGTTTGTCATCTCCAGAGGGAGGGTCTCCAAAGGGAGTTGACACCCCCCCTCTGATGCTGCCTCACCTGTTCTCTGTGCCTTTGTCAAGTTATTTATACCTCTGTAGGTAAATATGTGCGCTCAGTTAGTAATGTTTAACTTTCTGGAAACTTTTAAAAAGCGGTTTCTTTTCTAAAATATTTGGGCTTTGGGCATGGGAGGGAGTTATTTTGTTTTGATTTGATTAGTAAATCCTTTTTTCGGAGCCAAAAGTAAATTTTAGTACACAAGTAAATTTCATCATAGCTGCTGAAAATTTCAGATGTTCTGCATTCATTTGCAATTAATTGTATATTGAATGTAAGTTCTTAATTTAGGAATTAGTATTAATTTCTTTGATTTCTGTCATCAGTTAATGTTTTCTATGTTGAATTAAAGTGAGTTAGCAATAGCAGATTGTTTAACCTGGTTCAAACCAGATCCTTGTAAAAAATATTCTGATTGAATGCCATTGATTCTTTGTAACCCAGAACAAACTTTTCCCTCATTTAGGCCAATCTCATATTTACAAATAAACCTTATATCTACGACTGAGCACATTCATTTATATATTCTCTCCTTTCATCCCTGTCCCCCCTATACTCCCATTCCACAAGGAATGTCCTTTTTCCTGCATAGCTGTTACACTGGCATACCTTAGTTAACAATACTTTTGCTTCAAACTCAATTCTTTATTAAAATAGAGAATCACAGTTTATCAGCAGTCTCCAAGGGACTGCCTTCTGAATTGATCGTAGGCAATCTTGCTCCTCTCATCCACCCGGATCATGCTCAAAAACACAGAAACAGTCATGCTCATGGAATCTGAATTTAGCATGAGAGCGTAGAAATAATAAAAATGCATTCTAGCTCCCATTTCCCCAGATTTTTCCAGTTCATTTTGCTGTGTGCATTAGTTTGCACAGTGGGACATTCCTTCTTTCTCTTAACTCCATCTAGTAGGGAATGTGTTTTTATCCATACATATACCAGAATGTAAACCATGTTATTATATGTAATTTAGGACAAAACAAGCCATTTGGTATTTGTCATTTGCCTTACAGCTTTTGGAGGGAAGCATTCCCTTACTGCATTTATTTCATCCACTCAACAGACCTTGACTGCAGAGGACAGTGACTGCAGGCCCTGTGCCAGGTGCTGAGAAACCCATGGTCATCCTGGAGTGTGAGCTCCTGCTCTCACTGAACTTACATTCTAGAGGCAGAGAGTAAAGAAATAAGAAGCACAGGCAGAGATGAGTAGTAGGAGGAAAACGAAAAGGTACAGGGATGAATGTTACAGGTGATCAGTGGCTTGTGCTCCTCAGGGTGTCATGGAAGCCCTTCCAAGGTGAGACCTGCACAGTCAGAACTGGCCTGGGACGATGGGGGTGGGGAGGAGGCTCTGAAGCAGGTCAAAAAGCCCTGCCTGGGAGGAAGGACAATCTCAGAGCTACATAACCAGCTTAACGACCTGGGGGAAGTCACCTATTCTGAAGATGAGGTTTCTTCCCTGTAAAGTGGGAATGAAAAGGTCATCTTCAAATGGTCACACACCAGTATCAAATGAGAAAATTTTGTAAAGTGGGCAGGCCTTTCAAATGAAAGGTGGCTGTTACTTTATCCAGCAGTATGAATCTCCCAGCCAACTAAAGGACCTACTCTGACTTCAAGACTTACTATTAAGCTATAGGAATAAAAATAGTGTGATACTGGCATAAGATAAGGAAACAAAGCAGAAAGTCTATAAATACAACCACACATTTTTGATAAGTTGATTTCCGATAGTGTTGCCATGCAGGAATTCCTTACCAGCATTTCTAACGACATTTGTGTTTTTTGTAAATCATGAGAAAAATCATTGAGAAATCAGGAAAAAGAAAAACATCTGTGGGAATTAAAGTTTAACTATCAACATAGACACTACTGGTTCAGAGGAATCCACTGACATGAAGTTGAAGCAAGAGTGGAATCAATATTAAAGGTTAAGGCCAACGTTTCTAAACCAGGATGAGTATATAGGAGAGAAAGGCCATGATCAAATCAGTCATTCTTGCTTGTAACTGTTGCCATGTTGTTAAAGTTGTTCATGACCTGCTACTGCTAATGGTAAGCAATTCTTACAAATAAAAAATACGCTAATGGGTTTACACATATCAGTGTACTTCATAAAAATCCTGTGAATCTTGTTCTAAGAAATAAAAAGTTTTGGAAGCAGTCCTTGAATTGACAGTTTTGAACCATGTTTCTGTGTAGCAGTGCTGTTAACCTTGCTAGGATATCCAAATGTTACATTCTCTTAATAGAATCCAGTAGTGTTTCAGTGTTTGAATATTTTCCAGGAGCTATAGTTTTGTAAACACTTTTTGGGAAGAAATGCAAAGGGAAGATGTAAATGTCATTGTGGAATACTCCATTGTGAAATCAGCTGATCTAAAATCTGAATTAGGACAAGCTATATAAATTTTAAAAGCAAAACCAAATTCAAGGCAAGTAGACAAAATATTTTCATCCCTAAAGAAGGAAATGAGCTTATAGGAAGCAATATGTAGTCAAACACCCAGCTTGTATTTGCTTTGGACACTCAGAAAAATTGAAAGAAACTCTTCACAATATCAGCACCATGAAAGAAACTCTTGTACATCTGTACTATTTGTCACAAGACAGATATTAGCAGTTAATGCTTGTGTGTTCTAAATATAAGAATAACTTTAAATATTAAACATTTGTGATAGCTTTCAATTTTTAAATATTTATTGGGCATCCATTCAGTGCTAATGTTTTATTCTCTTTTTTTTTGGTATCATTAATCTACAATTACATGAGGAACATTATGTTTACTAGACTCCCCTCATCACCAAGTTCCCCCCACATACCCCATTGCAGCCACTGTCCATCAGCATAGTAAGATGCTATAGAATCACTACCTGTCCTCTCTGTGCTGTACAGCCTTCCCCGTGCCCCACACACACACATTATGCATGCTAATCGTAATGTCCCCTTTCTCCGCCCCCCCCCTCTTATCCCTCCCTTCCTACCCATCCTCCCCAGTCCCTTTCCCTTTGGTAACTGTTAGTCCATTCTTGGGTTCTGTGAGTCTGCTGCTGTTTTGCTGTTTTATTCTTTTAATGTTGTCTGTTACTGAACATCTAGATCAGGTAGAGGTTATTTTTGTATATTATTGTTGTCACAGTATATTAGTTCATAATATTAGTAACCATGTGTTTATTATTACATAGTACTTCACTGAACTTAACCCCTGAAACTTTTAATATAACCTTACTACAGAAAAGTGATTCACTGTTTATGATAACTCATTATTATTTAAAGACACATAGTAAAGTGCTATGAAAAATATAGAATAATTTATGATTCAGAAATTCTGATTTCTTATTCTCTGAAATCCTAAATATTAATAACTTCAGGAATTTATTAAAAGGTTAATAAAAATGTCTAAAAAAGGTGCTCATAACCGAGTAAGAAAATTTAGTTCCATCAAGAAATAGTTCTGAAACAATTAGGTAGTGGTATGTAAAAACATGAACTTCTACTCTTAGGTCACACCATACACATAGTGAACTTGAAATGACTTGTGGACCTAAAGTTAAGAATTAAAACCATAACATATCTA
This sequence comes from Manis pentadactyla, assembly GCF_030020395.1. Taxonomy (NCBI): domain Eukaryota; kingdom Metazoa; phylum Chordata; class Mammalia; order Pholidota; family Manidae; genus Manis; species Manis pentadactyla. The sequence goes on from NC_080028.1 coordinate 71,095,822, forward strand.
GAAGAAAAGAGGGAGAAAAAGCTCTAGTGATCTTGTGCTGTGGACTAATTTATGTTCCCTCGTAATACCTAAAATCATATGTTGAAGCTCTACCCCCAGTGTGATGGTATTAGGAGCCTTGGGAGGATAATTAGAATTAGATGAGGTTATGAGGTTAGGGGCCTCATGATGGGATTAGTGCCTTTGTAAGAAGAGAAAAACAGAGAAAGGTGGCTCTCTCCTACCATCTATAAAATATTGCTGAAGGAAATTAAAGAAAATTTAAATAAGTGAAAAGATTCCCCATGTTCATGGATTTTTTTGAAGACTTAACGTTGTTAATGTGCCAACAGTAACCAAAGTGATCTACAGACTCAGTACAATTCCTATCAAAATGTCAGTGATATTTTTTGCAGAAATAGAAAAATCTATCCTAAAATTTATATAAAATCTCAGGGGATGGACAACACTTTCTAATTTAAAAACTTACTAGTAAGTTAAGGTACTCAAAACAGTTTAAGATTGGCATAAAGAGAGCTATATAGATCTAGACCAATGGATTAGAACAGAGAACCCAGTAATAAACCTTCACATATACAGTCAGGTGATTTTCAACCAGGGTGCCAAGACCATTCAATGGGGAAAGGACAGCCATTCAACAAATTGTGTTGAGTAAACTGGACATCCACATGCAAAAGAATGAAGCTGAACACTTACCTAACACCATATACAAAGACTAACTCAAACTGAATAAAAAAACTAAATAGGTAAAATTATAAAAATTATAAAATTATAAAAATCAAAGAAGACAACACAGGGGGAAAGCTTCACAACTTTGCATTTGGCAGTGATTTCTTGGATGTGACACCAAAGACAAGGACAATAAAAGAAAATGGACAAATTGGACCTCAGGAAAATTTGTGCATCAAAGGACATGACAGTGAAAAGTCAACCCACAGAACAGGAGAAAGTATTTTCAAATTACACATCTGAGAAGGGATTAATATCTAGAGTATATAGAGAACTAAAACTTAGCAACAAAAAAACAAACAATCTGATTTTAAAATGGGCAAGGAAGTTGCATAGCCATTGCACCAAAGAAGTTATACGAATAGATAAGCACATGAAAAGATTCTCAACCTCACTAATAATGAAGGAAATGCAAATCAAAACCACAGTGAGTATATGAACTGTACTGCAATAAAAACAAAAAACAAAAGAAAACAAAACCCAAACCACAAAGAGATACCAATTCATACTTACTAGGATGGCTACCATAAAAAAATAATAATAATAATAACAAGTGTTAGCAAGAATGTGGAGAAATTGGAACTTTGAACACTGTTGGCGAGAATGTAAAGTGATGCAGCTGCTGTAGAAAACAGTATGATGGTTTCTCAGAAAACTAAAAATAGATTCACTGTATGACCTAACAATTCCACTTCTTGGTATATACCCAAGAGAGTTGAGAGCAACATTTTGAAGAGATATTCTTACATCCATGTTCATGGCAGCATTAGTCTCAGCTTAAACATGGAAGCAACCCAAGTGTCCATTGATAGATGAGTGGATAAGCAAAATGTAGTATATACATACAGTAGAATATTATTCAGCCTTAAAAGAAAGGAAATTCTGACACATGCTACAACATGAATGAACCTTGTTGACATTATGCTAAGTGAAATAAGCCAGTCACAAGACAAATATAGTATGATTCCACATATATGAGGTATCTACGAGAGTAATCAAGATTCATAGAAACAGAACGAATGATGGTTACCAGGGTTTGATAGGGAAAGGGTAAAGGGAAGGTATTGTTGAATGAGTATAGAGTTTCAGTTTCACAAGATGAAGAGTTCTGAAGATGGATGGGAGTGATGGTTGCCTAATAATATAAATGTACTTACTACCACTAATTGTACATGTAATACCATACACTTAAAAATCATTGAGTTGGTAGGTTTTATGTTATGTGTATTTTTTTTTGGTATCATTAATCTACAATTACATGAGGAACATTATGTTTGCTAGACTCCCCCCATCACCAAGTACCCCTCACAAACCCCATTACAGTCACTGTCCATCAGCATAGTAAGAATCTGCAGAATCACTACTTGTCTTCTCTGTGTTGCACAGCCCTCCCCGTGCCCCCCGCCACATTATACATGCTAATTGTAATGCCCCCTTTCTTTCCCCCCACCCTTATCCCTCCCTTCCCACCAATCCTCCCCAGTCCCTTTCCCTTTGGTAAATGTTAGTCCATTCTTGGGTTCTGTGAGTCTGCTGCTGTTTTGTTCCTTCAGTTTTTTCTTTGTTCTTATTTATACACCACAGATGAGTGAAATCATTTGCGACTTGTCTTTCTCCACCTGGCTTATTTCACTGAGCATAATACCCTCTAGGTCCATCCATGTTGTTGCAAATGATAGGATTTGTTTTCTTCTTATGGCTGAATAGTATTCCATTGTGTATATGTACCACATCTTCTTTATCTATTCATCTACTGATGGACACTTAGGTTGCTTCCATATCTTGGCTATTGTAAATAGTGCTGCGATAAACATAGGGGTGCATACGTCTTTTTCAAACTGTGCTGCTGCATTCTTAGGGTAAATTCCTAGAAGTGGAATTCCTGGGTCAAATGGTATTTCTATTTTGAGCTTTTTGAGGAACCTCCATACTGCTTTCCACAATGGTTGAACTAGTTTACATTCCCACCAGCAGTGTAGTAGGGTTCCCCTTTCTCCACAACCTCGCCAACATTTGTTGTTGTTTGTCTTTTGGATGGTGGCGATCCTTACTGGTGTGAGGTGATATCTCATTGTGGTTTTAATTTGCATTTCTCTGATGACTAGTGATGTGGAGCATCTTTTCATGTGTCTGTTGGCCATCTGAATTTCTTCTTTAGAGAACTGTCTGTTCAGCTCCTCCTACCATTTTTTAATTAGATTATTTGCTTTTTGTTTGTTGAGGTGCATGAGCTCTTTATATATTTTGGATGTCAACCCTTTATCGGATCTGTCATTTATGAATATATTCTCCCATACTGTAGGATGCCTTTTTGTTCTGTTGATGGTATCCTTTGCTGTACAGAAGCTTTCAGCTTGATATAGTCCCACTTGTTCATTTTTGCTTTTGTTTCCCTTGACCGGGAAGATATGTTCATGAAGAAGTAGCTCATGTTTATGTCCAAGAGATTTTTGCCTATGTTTTTTTCTAAGAGTTTTATGGTTTCATGACTTAAATTCAGGTCTTTGATCCATTTCGAGTTTACTTTTGTGTATGGGGTTAGACAGTGGTCCAGTTTCATTCTCTTACATGTAGCTGTCCAGTTTTGCCAACACTAGCTGTTGAAGAGGCTGTCATTTCCCCATTGTATGTCCATGGCTCCTTTATCGTATATTAATTGACCGTATATGTTTGGGTTAATATCTGTACTCTCTATTCTGTTCCACTGGTCTGTGGCTCTGTTCTTGTGCCAGTACCAAATAGTCTTGATTACTGTGGCTTTGTAGTAGAGCTTGAAGTTGGGAAGTGAGATGCCCCCTGCTTTATTCTTCCTTCTCAGGATTGCTTTGGCTATTCGGGGCCTTTTATGGTTCCATATGAAATTTAAAACTATTTGTTCCAGTTCATTGAAGAATGTTGTTGGTATTTTGATAGGAATTGCATTGAATCTGTAAATTGCTTTAGGCAGGATGGCCATTTAGACAATATTAATTCTTCCTAGCCAAGAGCATGGGATGAGTTTCCATTTGTTAGTGTCCTCTTTAATTTCTCTTAAGAGTATCTTGTAGTGTTCAGGGTATAGGTCTTTCACTTCCTTGGTTAGGTTTATTCCTAGGTATTTTATTCTTTTTGATGCAATTGTGAATGGAATTGTTTTCCTGATTTCTCTTTCTGTTAGTTCATCGTTAGTGTATAGGAAAGCAACTGGTTTCTGTGTATTAATTTTGTATCCTGCAACTTTGCTGAATTCAGATATTAGTTCAGGTAGTTTTGGAATGGAGTCTTTAGGGTTTTTATGTACACTATCATGTCATCTGCAAATAGTGACAGTTTGACTTCTTCTTTACCAATCTGGATGCCTTCTATTGCTTTGTTTTTTGTCTGATTGCTGTGGCTAGGACCCCCAGTACTATGTTGAATAACAGTGGGGAGAGTGGGCATCCCTGTCTTCTTCCCGATTTTAGAGGAAAAGCTTTCAGCTTCTCTCTGTTAAGTATGATGTTGGCTGTGGGTTTGTCATATATGACCTTTATTATGTTAAGGTACTTGCCCTGTATACCCATTTTGTTGAGAGTTTTTATCATAAATGGATGTTGAATTTTGTCGAATCCTTTTTCAGCATCTATGAAAATGATCATGTAGTTTCTGTCCTTCTTTTTGTTGATGTGGTGGATGATGTTGATGGATTTTCTAATGTTGTACCATCCTTGCATCCCTGAGATGAATCCCACTTGATCATGGTGTATGATCCTCTTGCTGTATTTTTTAATTCAGTTTGCTAATATTTTATTGAGTATTTTTGCATCTATGTTCATCAGGGATATTGGTCTGTAATTTTCTTTTTTGGTGGGGTCTCTGCCTGGTTTTGGTATTAGAGTGATGCTGGCTTCATAGAATGAGTTTAGAAGTATTCCCTCCTCTTCTATTTTTTTGGAAAACTTTAAAGAAAATGGGTATTATGTCTTCTCTATATGTCTGATAAAATTCAGCAGTAAATCCATCTGGCGTGGGATTTTGTTCTTGGGTAGTTTTTTGATTACTGATTCAATTCCATTGCTGGTAATTGGTCTGTTTAGATTTTGTGTTTCTTCCTTGGTCAGTCTTGTAAGGTTGTATTTTTCTAGGAAGTTGTCCATTTCTTCTAGGTTTTCCAGCTTGTTAGCATATAGATTTTCATAGTATTCTCTAATAATTTTTTGTATTTCTGTGCAGTCTGTTGTGATTTTTCCTTTCTCATATCTGATTCTGTTGATGTGTGTAGATTCTCTTTTTCTCTTAATAAGTCTGGCTAGGGGCTTATCTATTTTGTTTATTTTTTCAAAGAACCGCTCTTGGTTTCATTTATTTTTTCTATTGTTTTATTCTTCTCAATTTTATTTATTTCTTCTCTGATCTTTATTATGTCCCTCCTTCTGCTGACTTTGGACCTCATTTGTTCTTCTTTTTCCAGTTTCAATAATTGTGAATTTAGACTATTCATTTGGGATTGTTCTTCCTTCTTTAAATAGGCCTGGATTGCTATATACTTTCCTCTTATAACTGCCTTCGCTGTGTCCCACAGAAGTTGGGGCTTTAAGCTGTCATTGTCATTTGTCTCCATATATTGCTTGATCTCTGTTTTAATTTGGTCATTGATTCATTGATTATTTAGAAGCATGTTGTTAAGCCTCCATGTGTTTGTGAGCCTTTTTGTTTCCTTTGTACAATTTCTAGTTTTATGCCTTTGTGGTCTGAGAAGTTGGTTGGTAGAATTTCAATCTTTTTGAATTTACTGAGGCTCTTTTTGTGGCCTAGTATGTGGTCTATTCTGGAAAATGTTCCATGTGCACTTGAGAAGAATGTGTATCCTGTTGCTTTTGGGTGTAGAGTTCTGTAGATGTCTGTTAAGTCCATCTGTTTTACTGTGTTGTTCAGTGCCTCTGTGTCCTTACTTATTTTCTGTCTGGTGGATCTATCCTTTGGAGTGAGTGTTGTGTTGATGTCTCCTAGAATGAATGCATTGCATTCTATTTCTTCCTTTAATTCTGTTAGTATTTGTTTCACATATGTTGTTGCTCCTGTATTGGGTGCATATATATTTATAATGGTTATATCCTCTTGTTGGACTGACCCCTTTATCATTATGTAATATCCTTCTTTATCTCTTGTTACTTTCTTTGTTTTGAAGTCTATTTTGTCTGATACAAGTACTGCAACAGCTACTTTTTTCTCCCTATTGTTTGCATGAAATATCTTTTTCCATCCCTTGACTTTTAGTCTGTGCATGTCTTTGGGTTTGAGGTGAGTGTCTTGTAAGCACCATATAGATGGGTGTTGCTTTTTTATCCATTCTATTACTCTGTGTCTTTTGATTGGTACGTTCAGTCCATTTACATTTAGGTTAATTATTGAAAGATATGTACTTGTTGCCATTGCAGGTTTAGATTCATGGTTACTGAAGGTTCAAGGTTAGCTTCTTTACCATCTTACTGTCTAACTTAACTCTCTTATTAAGCTATTATAAACACAGTCTGATGATTCTTTATTTCTCTCCCTTCTTATTTCTCCTCCTCCATCCTTTATATGTTAGGTGTTTTATTCTGTACTCTTTTGTGTTTCCTTTGACTGCTTTTGTGAGTAGTTTATTTTATTTTTTGCCTTTAGTTAGTATTTGGTTGGTCTTCTTTCTTCACTGTGATTTTATTTTCTCTGGTGACATCTATTTAGCCTTAGGAGTGCTTCCATCCAGAGCAGTCCCTGTAAAATATCCTGTAGAAGTGGTTTATGGGCGGCAAACTCCCTCAACTTTTGTTTGTCTGGGAATTGTTTAATCCTTCCTTCACATTTAAATGATAATTGTGCTGATACAGTATTCTTGGTTCAAGGCCCTTCTGTTTCATTTTATTAAAATATCATACCATTCTCTTCTCACCTGTAAGGTTTTTGTTGAGAAGTCTGATGATAGCCTGATGGGTTTTCCTTTGTAGGTGACCTTTTTTCTCTCTCTGGCTGCCTTTAATACTCTGTCCTTGTCTTTGATCTTTGCCATTTTAATCATTATATGCTTTGGTGTTGTCCTCCTTGGGTCCCTTGTGTTGGGAGATCTGTGGGCCTCGATGGTCTAAGAGACTATTTCCTCCCCCAGTTTGGGGAAGTTTTCAGCAATTATTTCTTCAAAGACACTGTGTATTCCTTTTTCTCTCTCTTCTTCTTCTGGTACTGCTATAATGCGAATATTGTTCCATTTGGATTGTTCACACAGTTCTCTTAATATTCTTTCGTTCCTGGAGATCGTTTTATCTCTCTCTGCCTCAGCTTCTCTGTATTCCTGTTCTCTGATTTCTATTGCTTTAACCGCCTCTTGCACCTCATCCAGTCTGCTCATAAGTCCTTCCAGAGATTGTTTTATTTCTGTATTCTCCCTTCCTACTTGCTCCTTTAGCTCTTACATATTTCTCTGCAGGTCCATCATCATGGTTATGACATTTATTTTGAATTATTTTTCAGGAAGATTGGTTATGTCTATCTCCCCAGGCCCTCTCTCAGGAGTTCTCTGGGTAATTCTGGACTGGACCAAATTCTTCTGCCTTTTCATGGTGATAAAGGTAGCTGTAGGCAGGTAGCATGTGTGTCAGCTGGGAGAACAAAGTCCTCTCCTGTTTGCTGGTCGCCTTGCCCTTCTCCACTGCCTGTGTCGGTTACCCACACTCCTGGAGCAGCCTCCAGGTTAATCCCCTAAGCTGCCATGGGCGGAGTCGCCGTCAGGGTATCCTAGAGCCCTGTGGGGAGTGGCAGGTGAGCTGGGGGTTCCTGCGAGAGCGGCACCCCTCTGCCTGCCCCTGGAAGCTGCGTGCTGGCGGTGGCCTTTGGGTCTGGCCTGGGTAGCTGCACGCCGGGAGGAGATTCTGGGCGGCTGTTGGGGGTGCAGCTGCTCCTGGGCTGTTTCACTGCCACCATAGGCATGCACCACCGCTCCCTGGCTTCTCTGCTGCTGCCGCCACCAGCTCATGCATCCACTCTCAAGCTACTGGGCTGCTGTGTTGGGGGCCGTGCTGGCCGGGGGGAATGACTGGCAGGCTGCTTATTGCTGTGAGGGGCTTCAGAGCTGCGCTGTCGCCCAGTGGGTTAGGGCACGTGGAGTTCCCTGGGATTCCCACTGCTGGGCTGCATGTGCCGGGACGATTCCATCCAGCTGTGTGGTCCCTGCCCCTTTAAGACTTTCAAAAAGCACTTGCTTTTCTTTTGTCCCAGGGGGGCCGGTTACAGGGAACTGCTCTCAGATTTTGCTTTTCTGTTTTCTAATATCCAGCACACCGTGCACTGTGTGTCTGCACTCCTGGTGTGGATTACTAGAGCTGGTTCTTCAGCAGTCCTGGGCTTTCACTCCTTCCCCGCTCTGACTCCTTTCCTCCTGCCAGGGAGCTGGGGTGGAGGGAGCGCTTGGGTCCTGCCGAGCCGCAGCTTGTATCTTACCCCTTTCATGAGATGCTGAGTTCTCGCAGATATAGATGTAGCCTGGCTATTGTACTGTATCCACTGGTCTCTCTTTTAGAAATAGTTGTATTTGTTGTATTTTCAAAAATATATATGGTTTTGGGAGGAGATTTCTGCTGCCTTACTCACTCCGCCATCTTGGCTCCTCCTGCTGTTATGTGTATTTTACCATGATATTTAAAAGGTCAGAAAAGACTTTACATGAATGTTTATAGTATTATTATTTATAATAGCAAAATGTTGGAAGCAGCCCAAATATCCATCAACTAGTGCTACAGTGATACTATGAAATAATACTACTCAGTAATAAAAGGAATAAACTACTAATACTTCCAGCTGTGTGGTTGGTTCTCAGGGTACTATGCTGTGTGAAAGAGTCAAACACAAAAGATTAAATTCTGTATGATTTCATCCTTGTGAACATCTAGAAAAGGCAGAGCTGTAAGGACTACGGGCAGATTGATGGTTCCTGGGAAGGGAATTGAGTACAAAGTAGCACAAGGAATCCTTATAGAGAAAGGGAACTGTTCTGGGTCTTGATTGTTGTATTGCTTCCATGGTTATATGCAATTCTAAAAATCAACCACACTGTACACTTAAACTGAGTGAATTTCATTGTATGTAAATGATACTCAGATTAAAATAAAGAGGAAAAGTATTTCATGGAGCAGCCAGATTTTTCTGGTTTTACAGAAAAAGATATTTGTAGGAACTTGTAAACATGACCCTTCTTTGGCATTTTTTTCTACTGAAAGGAGGAAGTTAATGGAGATATTCACCCTCACAAATTTGATTTGTAGTTGCCCCATTGTTAATAATAACTTACACCAGAAGTCCAAGTTTGATCTAATAGCTATTGTAACTAGTGTGGCTTACTGTTTGTATCTCCCATATAATGCTGATCAAGGTTTAATGTTCAGTTTTGATATACCAAGTTATGTCTCAACATTTTATTTCTTAATCAATCACCACTTCTTTGGCGGATTTAAGTGTGCACTTCATATTCATTATAAACTAGCTCACCTTGTGCATCATAATTCTGCATGCAAAATGAGCTCAGACTAATGGGAGGTGGTTTTGCCTGGTTTTCATTTTGACTTTTGACCTTTAAAAATCAATCCATGAAGGTAGATGGGATATAATCACAGCTGTTATTTTATTAGAGAGTGATGGTTGAGAAAATTTTATGTTAGTGTGGATATTATATGTACATATGTATTTAAGCATATGAAAGGTGTTAATTTCACACATACCTGAGATTTCTCAGGCAAGTTGTCCAATAAACAACAGCCCTTTTTAAGAAGCAAAGGATTCTTATTTGAGAACAGTCTACAGATTAAGAACTAAGACATATATTTGTAAATTAATTGGGAAAATGTTTAAAAATTGTATAAAAATGAGAACCTTGCAGAGCCAAAATTCTAGCATAGTCCCTGATGCATTGTAGACTCTCAGATGTTTGTGAAGAGGAACATTACAGATTCATGGGCCTCGCTGGCCAAAAATAGCACAGTAACCTATGGTTAGGATACAAATAAGGTATACCAGTAAATATCTACGAAATCATCATTTGCAATTAATGCCAAAATTAAAGTCCATCCCCATCCTTGTAGGGTCCACCTAATGTTGAGGTATGAGTCTGGGCACAAGTGTACCCCTCTAAAAGTAGAGCGCATTAGCATCACCCAGAAAGGGTCCTTGGGTTCCCCCGTCCAATCTCTGTCTGCCCCCCAGCACCACCTCCACCGCTGAATTTTTACTCCATAGTTTAGCCTTTTCTGGAATTCCATATAAATGGAATTGTGAAATACCCACTCTTCTATGTGAAGGCTTTATTCACTTAGAATGTTTTTGAGATTCCTCCATGTTGTTGTATATTTCAGTAGTTCCTTATTGTTTTATGCTGAACTGTTATTTCATTGTATACTTGTTCCACAGTTTAGCCTTTCTCCTGCTGATAGACATGTGTGCTCTTCCCAATTTTTATGTATTATAAATAATAAGGATGGATTACTTAAAAGCCCCTTCAGATAATGTTACACAAGCTTGCAAGGAAGCAAATACTAAGAAATTGGGAAGCATTCTTGGAGGCTAGTGGTATTTGAGCAGGAGATGGGTGGGAGGGTCTTGACACAAACAGCAACACTGAAATGGGGAAAATAGGATGTATGCTAAGAAGCTAAATAGGGTATGCTGCTTAGACAGTGGATCTGTGAAAGAGTGCTTGCAGTGGGGTTCACTAAGGTGAACATAAACCGCCTGGCAGCTGACTGCCTTATGGAAGACAAGGCTGGAAAAGCCGACCGGGGCCCAGACGGCAGAGGGTCCTGGTTGCTGTGCCGTGCAGCTAAATACAGGTTTTAGTGGCGAGCATAGAAGTTTTCGAGCTGGGGATATGTTGATCAGATACCCTTTTGGAAGAAGTTTGGCACCATTGGAAGAAACGGATTTGAAGGGGAAGGGAGGCTAGAAAGAGGAGAGGAAGGGACTGATCGATTGGGTCCTATTTTCAGACTCTAGGGGCAAGATAGGAAGGGTCCATAGTGGCAGTAGGTGAGGAAAGAACTGGAATAGTGGCAGCTGGGGTGGAATGAAGGAGGCGGGTGAGTGCGCAGTAGGTCGGTGTAAGAGTGGTTATGGGGGGTGAGCCGCTGAGGCAGCACAGCCAGGGCGTTGTAGGAGAAGACCAAGGCTGACCGAGGGGGTGAGCCCGGCGGCTCAGCTGTGTCAGGTGGGACGTCATGCTAAGGGTCCAGGCAGCTCTCCATGTATTCCTGGTTGATGGTACATTTATTAGTCATGTTTAAGCACATACACTTAAGTCCTACATCATGTCACACTGGACATCAGAATATATCTCTCAGGGAGATTCACTTTTCTTTGTTATGCATCATGCTTCTCAAGTATCCCTAGTAATTCTCTTTTTTAAATTTTAACTTGGAAAAGACTTCAAACTTTAAAAAAGCCACACAGATATTACATAGAACACCCCTGTACTCTTTATCCAGACACATCTGTTGTTAGTATTTTGCTCTTAGTTTTCTGCTTCGAGCACATGCCCTCTCTTCCTCCCTCCCTCATCTGCTTGCTCACACCATTCTGTATTGTATTCTCTCTCTCTCCCTCTCTCCCTTTTTTGCTCCATCTCCTCCCACCCCCTCAACGCACTTACTTTTTTCTGAGCCATCTGAGAGGATAGATGCCTCATGGTCCTTTATCCCTAAATAATCTAAGATAGGATATTTTCTTACACAACTGTAGTACAGTTATCAACTTCAGTCATTTAACATTGCACTCAGATCTACTGTTCATATCCCGGTTTTATTATTTGATCCAACATTAACTTTATGGCCTTTCCCCTCCAGTGTGAGATCCATTCTCTGATAATGGTGTTGCATCTAGTTTTCTTATCTCTCCATCAGTGACTGACATTTTTGAAGAACACCAGTCCCTCCATATACATTTTTTTCAATAAAATGATTTTCATTTGGGTTTTTCTGATGTTTCTATACATTCATGTTGTACCGTCTTGACCAGAATACTACATAAGTGATGTGTCCTTCTCAGGGTGTTGGTCTCTGACTTTAAGACCATGCAAATGGCCTACTCTTCATCAGAATAGCTCCCCAGATTCAGCATCTGTTGATGATTTTTCCTCAACCATTCTTCGTGTGATGGTTGCATAGGTAGGATTTGCTAGCTCCGTGTCCTTCCACCTTTACCGTTGCATAGTCAGCAGTGAGCTCTAAGGCGCAGCTCTGTGTCTCTTTGTTACATATTGATGTAAAGCCATAGACTGCTATTTTTTCAGTGGTTTAGAATTTATTATTGCCCTTTAATTATTTTTGTGCTCAAATATCTGGCCAGTGGGGGCCTTTTCCAACTGGTTCCTACATCTCTGTGACATGCCCTATCATTTCTTGATCAGTTTCCTACTTTCTGGTATTGTGAGATGTTCCAGACTCATTTTGTACCTCCTTTACCCCAACCGTAAGATCAGCCACTTCTTTGAGGAGCCTGGTTGTTTTAGTGGGGTATGATATTAGAAATTAAGATCTGGACACTAGATGTGCTCATTGCTGTTGGGGTTTCTTTGTTTCTAGGGCCTTTCAGTGGACAGAGCTGGAAAATATGTGCATGGATATATATACATACATGCCCATGCATCTATGCCATACACATGCATAAATATGCACATACACACATATTTATTTTAGAAACCACAAGCCCAAACTCTTAACACCTAATTCCATTCCATCCTCATGGGCCCTTCCTTGCCTTCCCCCATTCCAGTATTTGTATGTCTGTCTCCCAGCAGCTTCAGCACATTTACTGATTTGCTCAATACTACAGTGCATCTAAGTATTTTCAGAATTGCTTCACTCCTTCAACTGCAGGCACAAACCCACTAAAGAGTTCAGGATTTGTTTCACAATTCTTCCCACACCCCACCCAAGACTGCGATACTGGGTTCATAAATTGCTCTTCTGTGCTTCGCTTTTTTCACTGGAAATCATTCCATGTCAGTTCTTCGACATCTTCTCTCTTCTAACTTCTTAGTATTTCATTGGTTACATGTACCATAGTTTATTTAACCTATTTCCTATGCTTACACATTTAGGTACTTGACAGTGTTTTATAATTACAAATAAAGCTGCAATAAAAAACCATGTGCATATGTAGTTTTGCATTCTTGGCAGTGTGCCTTCTAAGTTCCTAGAAGTGGAATTGCTGGCACAGAGACTAAATGAATATGTAATTTTGTTGGATATTGCTACATTACCTTCCGTAAGAGTGAGTTCATAGCTTTGCCCATTTTTCTATAGAATTTTTGGGTCTTTTCTTTTTCCCCTCTTCAGTTATTTGACAGTTATTTGTATACTTAGTTATTTGTAGCTGTGATATATGTTAACAGTATTTTCTCCTGGCTTGTCAATTTCATTTTTTTACGTTGCTTATATGTTGCCATGTGAAAGATTTTTATTTTTACAAGGTGAAATTTATAAGCTTTTCATTGCATCTGGATTGTGAGTCATAGTAAGAAAGCCTTTCTACACCAGGTTTTGGAGGAATTCACCCCTTCTAGTATTGTATGGATGCAGTTTTTTCATGCAGGTATTTAATCCATTTGGTTTTATTCTTCTGTATGGTGTGAGGAATGAGTCTAATTTATCCTTTTTCAGTTGTCCCAACACTTTTTTTTTTTCAATCCATCTTTGTCCAGGTAATTTGAGACACCACCTTTATAGTTCACTAGGTTTCTGTTTGCATTTGGGGCTATTTCTGGACTTAATATTTCTTGAAGTATTTTTAATGCTGATAATTCCAGCTGAGTTTTCATTAAACATTTATATGTCTCAGAGGCAACCGGGTTCCAGGATTTAGAGCTTAGAGGAATTTTTGGTCTCTTCCCCTTTTGTGATGGAAGAGTGGGTCCTTGCTGTTTTCTTATCTTCCTGAATTTTCAGAAACCAACCAAATTTTTCTGGTCTTTAAAAAAACCTTTCTAAGGAGTTAATCAGTTTTTAAACAGTAAATTTAACATGAATTTTTAATAACTCCTCCAAATATTACCGTTGATATCCCCTTTTTCTCCACATCCTCTCAATAAAAGAGATGCTTCAGAAAGCTGCAAATAATAGATGGAAAAAAGAGGACAAATGGAAAGCCAGCTGGACTAAGAGTCATGTGCTCTGAGCCCTGTTCCGTTTCCCGTGGCTTCTGAGAACCACCAGGGAAGCAATTTATTCTTCTTCATATGAGTGAACAACTGTAAAATACAGAGAAGATGTGAGTCCAGGAGTGACATGGAAGATCTTGAATAATCCGGTAGCCAGAGTTGTTTATATGTATCATTTAAAGTATTCACTTACTAGGGAAGGCTTAAATAGGAATATGCTTACATTCTCTTCTCTCCCCATCTCTGCCCCCCCCCCCTCTGTACTTGAATAGCCTCTCTTAAGTGGAATGACTTGATTTTTTTTATGCTTCTCATAACTTGGGGGCTATAATAAAAAATCTATTTATAAGAACCATTGAACCATTTAGAGGAGATAGGACTCACACTGGCCATGTGGTCTCTGTTTTTGTCAAGTTATATTTCAGGGACTGTATTTTTCTTAAGGAAAAACCAGGACATGTAATCTGATTTAATTCAACATGTCAAATCCAATAAAGCTTTGAAAATAAAGCCAGGTTTAATTATAAATTTGACAAGTCAACTTTTTGGGACAGAAGAGAATTATATGAAGGTGGGATATGCCCTGTAAGTGAATTTAAATGCACAGGCAGTGTGACAGCCAAAACACTCAACAACTCTTTTTCTGCTCTCAACCCATCAGGTAGTTATGAAGTCCCTGATGCTATCTTCTGATTTAATGTCATCACAACCATTATTGCATTACAGCAGCTCTACTATTCTATTCTACTCTTCTGTTATAGAGCTCTACCGAGAGAGAGAGGGAATTTTCTTTAAAATTTTGTTTTTTTAGCTCAAAGAACAGTTTAGATTTGTATATATCTGTACACAAGCATAATACAGAACTTGCTTCTGAATAAGCTTGTCTGGGTAAACTTGTAGAATTCAGTTCATTATAAGGTCTTTAACTTTCACTTATAGGTGACAGCTGCTCATATTGATCAGTTAAGTGTTAATAGAATTAAGAGTATAAAAATATTTTTATAGGCTAGTCTTCCTGTTAATCTTCACATTGTTCCACTGTTTGCATTTCAGTCTTACGGCCACCAGCACAGTAAGGAAGAGAAATCTGAGTCCCACTCAAACAGAAGCTGGCCCAGAGGCCAGGGAAACAGGGGAGATTTCTGACACTGAGCTTGAGCAGGCAGATTCCTGTGCAGAAGTACTTTCAGAGGGAAGGAAAAAAGCCAAGAAATTAAAAAGAATGAAGAAGGACCTTTCTCCAGCAGGTTTGTATTAGATCTCAGTAAAATTCTTGAGTCATGTACTCTTTAATGCTCTAGGAACTCGTATGTGGGGGAGAAATTATTGCAGGGCTTCAGTTGGAGGCAAAGCCTATGTACAGTAGTCCCCTTATCTATAGCTTCTGTTGTCCACAGCCAGCCCCATCTGGAAGCAGGTGATCCTTCTCCTGGCATGCTGTCAGGTCGATAGTAGCCTAATACCACACCCAATGCCTACATCATTCCCTTTGCTCCATCCCACCACGTAGGCATTTTGCCATCTCACATCATCATGAGAAGGGTGAGTATAGTACAATAAGGTATTTTGAGAAAAAGACCACAGTCACATACCTTTTATTACAGTGTATTTGTATACTTGCTATAATTGTTCTATTTTATTACTGTTATTAATCTCTTCCTATGCCAAACTTAGAAATTAAACTTTATCATAGATACTTAATATGTAGAAAAAACATAGTATATGTAGGGTTTGGTACTGTCTATAGTTTCAGGCATGTACTGGGGGTCTTGGAACATATCCCCCAAGAAGAAAGGGGGGACTGCGGTAGTCTACCATGGGACCAGATGTATTTAGATCGATTTAATTTGAGAATCCCAAAAAAGCCCTGGCTCTTGAAAGAGGAAGGCTTGGCACGGGCCTCCTTGTTAAAGATGATTAGTCCATTTTGGTAATCTCTCTTTCCTCCATGGTTTAGAGGATTTGCTGATGTGTTTGAAGTAGCCTCGGTATTTTAAACCTGCATTTAAATTTGTACAGAAGCCTCTTCCTACACATGTTATTTTCAGTGGCAGGGTTTTCAGTGTTCCCAGCAAAACGCAGGCAGCCTGAATTTTTTTCAGAAGCAGAATTACATAAGGAGCAAAGGAAACAGGAAATGAACACATGTTGAGAGCCTACTCTGTGTGAGGCACTGGAGTGGGAGCCTTTTCTCTCCTTATTTAATGCCATTCTTACAATAGCCCTGACAGGGAGTTAGCATCTTTGTTCTCGTAATGCAGGTGTCAGGGCCCAGAGAGGTCAACAAACATAATGCAGGTCCACGCAGCTAGTAAGAAGCCAGGCCAGAAGGTGGGCCCAGGCCTGCCTGAAGCTGAATCCCACGTGCTCTCCATCACCCAAATGTGCTGTGGAGGGTCCGTGGCCTCACCCAGCCCCTCACGCACAGACTCGAAGTGCCAGAGTGCAAGGTGCGGAGGTGCTTGCTTGTCAGCAGGCCCGTTCCCTGCTCAGGAGATCCAGCCATCACCTGGTCAACAGCAGCCACAGTGACAGAATTTATAGCCACTGACTGAGCACTTGCAAAGGGTCCAACATAGCACTTCATGCTCAACAGAAATTCTTTCATTTAAATCTCTGAGGTGATGTCACCATGGTCCATTTTACAACGAAGAGAAAGGAGGCTTAAAGAGTTACATGACTTGCCCACGGTCATGGAGCTCTCAAGTCTGTCTTGTAAGAAAGCCCGTGCTCTTATACACAGTTGTGTTGCCTACTGGGGATAAGAGGGCTGCTGAGCTAGCCCCGACTATTCTCTGCTTTATCTCACATCAGGACAGTCGCCCCGGCCAGCAGAACCAAAATTGACATCAAAGGAAAGTAGCAAAGCTGTGAAACTTGATTCAGACCCAGTCTAAAAATTGACTGTGTTTCGATTAATTCCTCTTTTTGCACGTGACCCTATCTGACTGTAGGGAGTTGCTATTAATGAAATCAAAGAAGCAGCAAAAACTTTGTATATACTTCTTATACATTATGCTGAAGCTTGACTTTAACTGAAAACTAAAACTCTTGTTTGAAGCCTGGATTGCATATTTTAGCTGTTTAAATCTGGGTGTCTCCCTTTACTTGCCTTTCTTTCCCTAAATTATGTATTGGAGACTTTTTAATCTGCAACATACTTAGTCTTCATCTGTAATACCTTGTTACCATAGTCACATTGCACCTGCTCAACAAATGTTAAATATTAAATGTTAACATGATTTTTTGAGATCACTTGGAGCATGATTAGGGAGAGGGCCCCCCTCTATATTCCTTTCCTTTATATCTCATTATCTTTTGAATTTTTCAGCTTATGTTACTTCTCAGGAAGAAGAGATCATGTTTTTTCTCCTCTTCTATCTCAGTATAATCTGAAAGGTAATAAAATTAAAATACTTAATAATAGACTACATTAATAGATTAGCTCCTTTTATAACCCTTCCTCATTTTAAGTGAAAACTTTCTGAGTTATTTGGGGTTTTGAATTTATAATACCATCATTAAAATAGTTTTTTTTTCTCCCATTGACAGTAAAGCTGTCAGTGCCACGAGATTTGAGCTAAAAAAATAATAGATTTTGTACTTCTTTGTCAGTCCTACTAAAAAAGAGAGAGAGAAACATCTTGACAACTTTGAATTGAATCAGAGAACTTTGAACTGAATCAGAGAGAATTGGGTTTTTTTCTGGAGCACCATTCACTGAGTAAGACCTTCTGACAGCACAAGACTGGGAGTCTAATGGATCCTTTTTTAGCTGGTTTGTTTTAATCATTTTGTCTAAATAGTATCAGCAGGATGTAGGTCAAGATATGAGGTACTGACCTGTTGAATCAACAAATTTTGATTGGTTACTTTAATAAGGTCCTCTATTGAGTTGACAGTAAAAGTTCACACTCTGTGAAGGGTCTGTGTTAAATTCTCAAAGGTTCAGAGCGTACCAGGAGCCATGAGGCCTAGTCGGGGCGTTGGCGGGAATTGTCGGTGTGTTTGATACAGTGTGGCTGAGTCTGTCCTACAGAGACAGGTTCTGAGGCATCATGTCTGAGCCCTCCCACTGGGGAGAAGATCTTGACAGGTACTCAGATGATACACTAAGGTGTGTTGGGCACCTGTCATTGAGGGCATGGAAAATGTACAAGGCAGTGTTCTCTCTACAGTAGCTCATTCTCTGTTTTCTAAGGAGGAAGTAGCAAAAAGTGGGACCATAGATTATCATGTACTGTAGCAATCCTGGGACAACTGATGCTCAGTAAATCCCACACAAACTGTCATTTTTCTTAGTTATATATCTTACTATCTAAGGTACACTATGAAGTTAAGCACTAGACCCCTTCCTAGATAACGAAGTGATTTAAATTGCAGAATAAATTACTGTTTTTTGAGTACTAGCAACATCCTTTATTGTCTAGTCCTTAAAAAAGCTAGTAAGGTATAGATAACATTTCTAATGTATAGAGAGGAAACTGAGGCACAAAGAATTAGAAGCTTGAAGAGACAAGTATAGCTGGTGTTGGGGGCAGTGGGGAGGGCTGTCTAACTCAGAGCTCACATTTTATCCAAACTTTAGAGGAAGCAAAGCATTCTTTACAAAGGTGAGGATTTCTGGCAGCTGTTCTAGGTCACAGTTACCAACCTAGACTTCTTGTGATGAAGTCATGTGATACAAATCTAAGCAACCATTCTTCTTTGGGAGCTTTTCATATATATATTATGTGCTCAGTTAAATACTTTTCACTGTTGTTTCTGTCCTAATTTCAGGAAGCAAACGTATAATGTAAGCCCCCTCCTTTTATAATTATGATGAGTGGAGATTGGCATTGCTATTTAGTTTGCTCTGGGGAATTCAAGGCGTAGTCACAGTTGGTATGTAGAGGAGAACAATTCTGTATGCCATTTATGCTGGAATAAATACTCTCTAGGAAATGTTCCCCAGACACTGTTTAATGGATGGGTTTTCACTTGATTTTGCTGAGTAAATTAATAGTGGTCCAGTGGCCTGATGCTGGCTCAGCTGGCCATTCCCAAATGCTGACGGACAGGCCAGTAGCTGGAGGTCCGTCAGTGCCCTGCTAGACAGCATTCACGGAGCGGTTCCCAGAAACACTGACTTCTGGTGATTTTTCGTCATGTAATAGAGAAGTTCTTCCAAGTCTTTTTCCCCCTTACATTTGAAACACAACACATTAGACCTTTAAATGTTTGCCAAGAACTGTGAGTTTTATTGGAGTCTTGACTAATCTGCTGGATTTTTCAAGCTTTGCCCTTAAGGTTACAGTATAAAAAAACTTAAAGCAGAAGTCTCCTCATGCAATTATAGGTCTCCTCACAGTCAGAAGCTAGACCTTCAGTTGCTGCTGTCGGTCACCTGAGCAACCAGGCTAGAGAAGTCCAGCCACCTCCCAGGGAGTTTTTTAATCAGTCAATTAAACATGGTTTACAGCCCAAAGGTGGCAGGGGAGGTGTATCTGTGCTGTGGGGTCATATACTCAGTGCATATCTGTGCCCTCCTGTTCCTGCCGGCATTACTCTCGGGCTCTCCTAGGCTGTCCAGGTGGGGCTCTGCCTTCTTTGTGTGGAAAACCACCCCATCAGCAGGCCCTTGGGAGCATTTCCTAGTTAAAAACTTCTGTGTGGTACCCACCCGAAGGATCTTTCTGCATGCAGAATTCACTCTCAAAAATGACATCCTGGCAGGTTGCCAGTGCGCCGTGTAGTGTCTGAGAGTCTGTTCTGGATTCCCAGGAGGGAAGAGATATCTCACCCCTCAGTTTTCCCACTTTCAACTCCAGTCAGATGAAAAGTGAGTAAGCCAGAAGCAATCACCTTTTGTATTTACCACTTCTTAATTTGCTTTGTTAATAAAAACAACGTGCTCACTATGAAAATCTGTCGACTGAAGAAAAAGAGAAGGAAGAAAATTAAACCCCACAGTTACTTGATGTTCTGTTAACCAGTGTTGTTACTTTGCTTATCATTTTTGTGGATAGTTGGCATCATACACCATATTCAACTTAATATCCCATTTTCCCCCCCTTAGAAAAAACTCTTGGTCAAATATTTTTAATTATGAGCAAAATATTCTATCTTAAAATTTTGTGTTTTTTTTTTTAACAACATTCCTAGTATCTTTTACAAGGTCGGCTTTATTAAGATACAACTTACGTGCAATAAAAGTCATCACTTTTAGGTGTACGGTTTGATGTGTTTTGTCAGATGTGTAAGGTCATAGAGCCATCACTGTGATCAAGATAAAGAATAGTTCAGTCATTCCTTTGTAGTCAGTCCCTCCTTCCATCCACCCTTAGATCCTGGCAACCACCAATCTGCTTTCTATCCCTGTAATTTTGCCTCTTCCAGAAAGTCATATACATGGACTCATGCAGTAGGTAACTTTTTGAATCCTTCATTCAGCTCCTTTCAGTGAGCACAATGTATTTGAGGTTGATTTGTGTGTGGTAAGTATCCCTGTTTCATTCCTTCTTACAGCTGGGGAGTTTCTGTTTATAGATATACTGCTATTTGTTTATTTGGTCAGTTGGCATTTAGGTTGTTACCAGTTTGTAGCAACTAAGAATCAAGCTGCTGGAAATGTTTGCATACAGGGTTTTGTATGAAATAAGTTTTCATTTCTTTGGGGTATACATCTAAGAGTAGAATTTTCAGCTCGTGTGGTAAATGTATGTTTGACTTTATACAAAATGGGCACATGTTTTTCGAGGTGGCTGTGTCATTTTGCATTCCCACCAGCTGGGTCTGAGGGTCCCGTGGCTCTGCACCTCCACCAGCGCTGGCATTAGCCTTTTTAGCCCTTCTAGTGGGTATGTAGTGGAGTCATTATGGCTTTGATTTTAATTTCCCTAATGACTGATGATGTTAAGTATCTCTTTATGTGATTTTTTGCTCTCTAAATCTCTTCTTTGGTGAAATGTCTGTCGAAATCTTTTGCCCATTTTTCCTTTGGGATGTTTGTTTTGTTCTTACTGAGTTTTGAGAGTTGTTTATATATTCTGGATACAAGTCCTTTTGGGTACTTTGCAAATTCTTCCATACTGTGCTTTTCTTTTCCTTCTCTTAACAGTGTCTTTCAAAAAGGAGAAGTTTTAAATTTTAATGAAACCCAACTCATCAGTTTTTTTCTTGGGTTATGCCTCTGGTGTCATATCTAAGAAATCTTTCCTTGATTCAAGATTGCAAAGATATTCTCCTGTGTTTTCTTCTAGAAGTTTTATAGTTTTAGGTTTTACATTTATGTGTACAGTTCATTTTAAGTTAATCTTTGCATATGATGCAAAGTTTGGATTGAGGTAAGTCCATCCTAGCAGGAGTCAGAGGTCCTTAAGTATCTATTTAGAAAGAAAAATTGTTCCTGAATAATTCTTTGTACTCTAGCAAGCAGGGCTGTGAAAATGAGTTCCCATAGCTCCTTACCTTCTAGCTTTGAGACTGATCCTTTTTGGAAAGTGGTGAATGAAACACTTGTAGTGACTTCCAGCTTCCTTCTGGTCTGGGTCTCCTTTAGATGGTTCCTAAAGTTTGGGTTCCTCTGTACACATCATTCTTGGTCAGCAGCTGCCCGTTTTAGGCAGTGAAAGTTGCAGGCTTTCCTGGGGAACAACCATATTCAGTGTTGGCCTACCTTATTGATAAAGGGAAGGAACCTCATGCATTAAAAACTGTCATGTGCCAGGGACTTAGCTGTATCACAGAGATCTAATGAGGCAGAAAGTAGTATTCATTCCATCTTGTAGATGTGTCAGGAAGAGTTGTCCAAACTCATACACCCAGTACAATGCTCAGACCTGACCTGCCTCACTCCAGAGCATATTTGCATATTCCATTATTTCTCACTAGCTCTTCAGTGTCACTTCCTTTGTGCTTGATGGCATGCCACCATACTCACACGTGTCCCATCCAGCTCACGGCAAGTGCTTTGTAAGTATGACAATTCAGTGGCTTTTAGCTGCTTAGCTTTTTTTCCTCTCAGCTAGTTTAATTTACTTCACCTCCCCACATGCCTTTTACCTTCATAATGGCTAATTGGCTATTGTAATGTGATAGGTGAATTACAAAAGTGCCTATGGATGTTTGTTTTCCTTCCTATGTTTAGGTCTTACATGAATGGGCGACTGATAAGGTCAGGCTAGTTGTATCATCGTGGGCCATCTGCAGTACTTACTTGTTCTGGGGAGGGGAGTGTTTGTGTTTCGTTTTTAGTAATCTTTATTCCTTTTCTAACTGGATCATGTGACTCTGTCATATGGATCACATCCTATGGATAGCATCTCCACTTCTCAGAAGTAGTCTTACAGTCTTTATCGGAGTCTCAAGATGTGCATGTTCAACACAGTGATGAGACCCAGGGGAAGACTGCGACGTACCCCTCCTGGTCTCCTGATCCTGCCTCTCTGGATGTGATCAGAAGTGGGAGTTCTCATTTTAGCAGAAAATCCCAGGTTATTTCATGCGTTTAGACCTAGTTCTCTTTAGGCATGTCATTGACAGCAGCCCCTCTTAGCAGAGGGGTTTTCTGCTTCATGGGATCTGCACCCCCTCCATTTTTAACAGGCCCTTCTTCTCCATTTTAGGCATGAAAAACCTGTTCCCTTCTGAAATCTTGGAGCGCTGGCAGTCGGGGTTGGCTTTGCTGGTTTTCCCTGACAACCCTGCTTTATGGCTTAAATCACACGTTGACCCCACTGCTGCGGTAGCACCTGGTCTGCCACACTTGCCACTATGCACACGCTCTTCCTGACTCACTTCCATTCACTAGGCTCCTAACACTGGCAGTCCAGGCCCAGCTGGGCTGCTGCAGAAGGTGGCATGAATGGGGAAAGGGCTTCAAACTGCGGCGTGGAACTGTTTGTAACTGAAGAGGCCCTTCAGTGCACGAAGCCCTTAGCCAGCGTTGCTGAAATCGGGGAAAGCAGCAAGCTTCTCCTGCCCCTTTGGGCCCTCTGAGCCCCCACTGGTCAGCCTCCCTCCACTCTGAAGCCCCCAGCCCCTGACATTCCTCACCTAGGTGCCGGTGCACACGGCACAGGAAACCCAGTCTCCTGGGACTGTGGTAGGTCTCTGGTTGCCATGAAGGAGTCAAACCCTGAGGCCTCACCCACTCGCTCTGTGAGACTGGTCCCCTTCCCGCCTCTCTGAACCTGTTCTTGCGTCTGTAAAATGAGGATACTGATACCACCACACTGCGCTTTCATGAAGATTAAAGAAATTAAGTGCCCAGCATGGTAGCTGGCAAAGAATGTATGCTTACTGAGAGATTGTCAGCATTCACATTTTAACTCGTATAAAATTAATAGAGGCCACCAAGTGGGGAACCACTTCCCTGATCCTACCTGTGACGTTGGCTGTGGCATCACCCCGTTTGCTGGGCGCTGCTCTCCGTGGACGAGGCTCTGGGCTGTGGACATGCTCCAGTGGGGCTGTGCAGCCAGCGCTGGGTGCCCTGCTTTGAGCTGGGCATCTTGTTCTCCTGCACGCCTCTCCTTGTTTATCTTGTTTTGTCCTTTCCCGCCAGGAAGCATCTCGAACAGCTCTTCCAAGCTCTTTGAAGTTCCTGACACCTGGTAACCAAGGCCCGAGTGACACAAGTCGCTGGTGCTATTGCTGGGAAGGAACCAGTCAGCATGTGCGGAAGCCATAATGTATCTAATTTAATGAAATGTGGTATGGGAGGGGTTTGCAACCAAGTATGTCTCCTGAAAAAAATCCAGGTTTTATTTTTGTGGCTGTGTTTCTTTTCTTCCTTTTTAATGTCAACTGTCTGCTGACAGCGTGGCTGTAGGCTGTCATGAATGTGGACACTATTAACCAGTTCATTAATTGTTGCGCACGTGAAACCTTCCCTGTCATGAATCAGTGTGTTTAAGCATCCACCTGACGGGGAATGCGGGCTGTGGAATACACAGAAAGAGCCAATGTTCCTGGATGCTGCAGTCATGAATCTGGAGTTTAGAGGTTCTTGTCCATCGTCAGGTGCTCAGATCTGGGGGAGGCCGCAGGACGTGGTTACGGTCTCCCAGTGGAGAAATCGGCTGTGTCTTTCCTGCTCCCCACCATACCTGCTTGAAAATATTAAGCTCTCAAGTTTGTTTTTCCAGTAGGAAAATGTCTACCACTGTCAACCCATAAAAGAGCTTAACATATGCCTTGGTATTTGGGGCATATTTAGAGTCCTTTTTCCTAAGATGTGAGTTTCTCACAGCAGACTGTACAAGTAAAAGTCAACTTCTGTTAGTACATGTAGTGCTGTGTTCAAGCTTTTGTGTCTTAGCCTGGTCATATTCTCTGGGTGGCTGTCTGGGGGTAAATGGTGTGTGCGTATGTGTGTGTGAAGTCATGACAAATTATAACATGTACCAGCCTTTTCTCTGTTGCAACAGATCACAACAGTGACAGAATTTCCTGGATCTACTTCAGTAGATCTACTTCATTTAGATCATTGTTAGATATTTAACATTTTTGTATCATGGAAATAAAAATGAAAAATGTATTTCCAAAAGATGAAAATTAAAGAAATTTTCCTAGGATTCTGGATTTTTTTCCTTTCTCTTGTTTTATGAGTGATGTATTTCATCTCTGCATAGATACATTTCTCTCAAGATCACCCTTTGCTAAAGAGCTCTGGTGAGTCAGTAAGCCTGGTATTTGTGGATTTTTCTTCTTCTTAGTTTAATCTCTAGTCTGTATACCTGCCTTAATGAGTCAGATGCCCAGTGCTGTAGTTGAGCCCCATGGTAAATTGCTGTGTAGGTGGGTCTGCGTCTGAGCTCTTAAAGCTCAAGTCAGAATGCGTGGTACTCTGAGAATTCAGATTTGTAAGACACTTTCCTCAATTAAGAGCCTCTTAACACTCCCCCCCTCCTCCCCTTCTAGAGTTTGACAGCCAAGACTTTATAAACCCAGACTTGGCAGGAAGGCGTTCCCACCCCTTCCAGAGGTTTCACTGCTCAGGGCTCAGTGGGGAAGTGAGCAGTGACAAAGGAGACAATAATAAAGACCAGTGTCAACAGGAGGGGATGTACAGGGTACTGCTGGACTCGGCTGAGTTGTTAAAACCTTCAAGTAGTACCAGACACTTTTTAACATAACAGACAGGAAGGCAAACCACCCAAAAACTGATTGGGATATACCTATGAAAAATACACATGGCCTGATGAGCACACCTTGCATGGAAAAGCGGAGCGTGTGGTGGCCTAACAGCCACTGCACAGTGCAGTCCAGAGTGGGGAGAGGGAGCAGAGCTCTGTCCTCCGTTGTTCCCTGAAACCCAAAAGCTGCAGACACACAGGCTGCCCCCGCTGTCACCACTGGTCTGGGAGGAGAGTTTTCAGGAAGGGCCCAAGCTGCAGAGCCCCTTGCACCCCAGGGGTGCTGCTTGCACCCCAGCTGCAGCTGTGTGTTCTTGGACACATTACTTAACCTCTCAGAGCCTCCATTTTTGCATTCATTGAGTCAGGTTAATAAACCTCTGGTTGGTCACGAGAGTTCTGTGAAATTACACCAAATGCCCAGCACACACAAGTGCACAATAAATTACAGTTACATTTGAAGGTTTATGCTTTTGATCTGAAACCCTTGTTGTATCTGCTTCTATCAGCTGGAGCTGACATTGGCGTTGTCAGGTGGAGTTTCGCCTAGAATTAAATAATCCAGTGGAGCCCTCACACATGCCCAGACACCTGTTTTCCAAAGTGCATCCAGTGACAACAGGCAAGCTGGGTTGGCCAGCCTGCTCCCCTATCCATATATACACACAAGCTCTCTGGCTGCTGCTTTTGGGCATGAAACCCTAGAATGGCATGTGACTTTTTTGATATTGAGTGCCCGGGGCATACGATGATGGGGCTGTGTGGGTCCAGGGTTTCTTAAATACTGTGGCCAAACCTACAGGAAGTCATGGAAGTGGGGTCCTCGATATTTCTCTGCAAGTAGTTTTGTAGTTCTTTGATTCAGACAGAGCTGGGGTGGAGATTGGTCGCTGGGGCTCTGTCCTTATTTATAGCTTTGCACTGGTCCAGCTTCTCTGTCCCACCTCAACATTTTACTATGAAAAAATTTGAATCATACAGAGAAATTGAAAGAATTGTTCAGTAAACACCTATTTACCACCTAGGTTGTACATTGTGCTGCATATGATTGTATGCCATAACCATTCAACCATCCCTCTGTCCATCCATCAATTCATTTTATTTTTTGATGCGTTTCTATGTAAGTTGCAAACATCAGGGCACTCCCCATCCCAAACGCTCCAGCATGCGTGTCATTGGCCAGAGTTCAGTATTTGTTTATAATTTGAGGGTTAGTAGGCATAAGATTTATAGTGAAAGGCTCAAATCCTAAGTGTACCACCTGATAAGTTCTGACGAGTGTAACCCAAACTATCGAGATACAGAACATCACCACCATTCCGAAACATTCCATTCTGCCTCTTCCCAGTCAGCCCTTACCCATTCCCAACCCCACAGTTATCCATCAGTCTGAATCTTCTTAACCACAGATTAGTCTGACCTTTTCTAGAATTTTGTGAAAATAGGATCATGAAGTACACACTCTCTGGTGTTAGGCCTTTCACTCAGCATAATGTTCCTGGGATTCATCCATGTCACTGCATGTATCAGTAACTCCTTTTTATTGCCAAGTATGCATATACCACAGTGTGTTTATCCATCTCCAATCAATGGACAGTGAGGCTGTTTCCCATTGGGCTACTATGAATAAAGCTGCTGTGAACATAGTACAAATCTTTAGAGAACAAAATATTTCATTTTGGAGGGTGAATACTGAAATGAAATGGCTGGCTGACAAGATAAGCATATGTTTAGTTTTATAAGAACCTTCCAGATCTTCTTCCAGAATGATTGTATCAGGGGTACTCTCACCACCAACAGGAGAGGTCCAGTAACTCCCTTCCTTAGCAACATCTGGTGGGTGTATCATCTCTCATTGCAGTTTTCCTTTGTGTTTCCCTGGTGACTAATTATGATACACTTACTGGCCATTTGTATCTGTTCAATTTTTCTCTTGCCTATATTTTATCAAGTTGTAGGCATTCTTTATATATTCTGGACATCAGTCCTTTGTCAAATAGTTGATTTGCAAAATTTTAGTCCAAGTCTATGGCTTGCTTATTTCTTTTTTTTTCCAGACTTACTGAGATAAAATTGACATTTACACACAATGTAAGTTTAAGGTGTACAATGTGTTGACTCAATTGATACCTTCATACACTGTGAAATGGCCATCACGTCACACAATCACCGTTGCATTTTCATGGTAAGACCATAAGAACATGGGATCCACTCTATTAACGACTTATTTTCTTCACAGTATCTCTCACTGGGAAGTTTTTAATTTTGATGAAGTCAAGTTTTTCAAGTTTTCTCTATCCTTTCTAAGAAACTCCCAAGTTGAAAAGAAACTGTTTCCTCTTTCTTCTAGAAAGCTTATAGTTCTCACATGTAAGTCTACAGTCCTTCTTGAATTAATTTTTTTTGTGTGTGGTGTGAGCCAGGAGTTGAGATCCCTTCATTACACGTGGATATCCAGTTAACCCAGCACCGATTGTGGAGAAGACCTTCCCACTGGATTGCTTTGGTGCCTTGTGCAAAAATCTGTTGCCCTAATAACAAGTGTGGGTCTTAAGTGTGTTTCTGAAGTGTGCTGTTAATTGCTGACCAGTAGCACAGAGAGGGTCTTACCATTCCTAAATGTGCAGGACACTTGGACACTTTTGCCACCTTCTCTGGATGTAGAGAGGAAAATGCTATGACCCCTATAGCTGACCTGAGTTACTGCTCAGGCCAGGCCAGGCCAGGTCACCGTCTCCTTTCCGACCTGGAAAACTAGGGAGTGAATAGTGCAGTCCTTCTGGTTGCCCTTTCTTTAATCTCATGATTTAAGTTTCATGACTTCAACTGAAATCTTCCTCCAAATGATTCATATTCATGGAGTAAATCGATGCATCCAATTTTGTTGAGGAAGAGAAATAGAGCACCTGAAGGCCAGTTCGTGTTTCTCCTGGTTGTGAGCCACCCTTTCCTCCAAATTGTCTGGTCCCTGATGAAAGCAGTTCAGTTTGTCTTCATCCACTTGCCCAGTTCTGCTCACCCTCCTGCTTTTCCTAGTCACGCTGTGAACCTGAATTTGAGAAAGCTCTTGGTGCAGCTGGGCTTGGTGAAGATAGTCACAAGCTGAGAAGGCCTTTTAAAATGGGAATGTTTTAGACAAGATAATCCTGCCAAAAAAGAGCCATTTAATTCTATTTTTTTGAGTGGGGGACTTTAATCTGTGTTACAGAAGAAAAGAGATTGAATCCTAATGTCTATTTTTTTAAGGGATTAAATTATATAGGGAAATATTAGACCAGCGGGCTTGAAGCCAGAGAAACTTGCCTGAGTACAGACTGTGGCTTGTGTGGAGCCATGTGGAGGGAAGCCTTCTGCGTCCATGCCCAGCTCCTGCAACCTGTCCACGGGGACGTCTTGACATGTTTCTGACACCAGCCTGAGAACTAGTTACCCACGTTTTGATGCTTGCCTCCTCCAGCACGAGGATGGGTAGTAGACAGCATCCCTCCACCCAGATGAGCTTGCAGGTGCTCCACACCTGGCCAGTGGAATCTCCATTACTGGCAGACCGCTGGAAGCAGACCGAAAGTGAATGCCTACTGCGTTCCAGCTGGTGCTGAGGAAAATACAATGTCTCCACATCTCCCCTCTAAGCACTGTCGTCCAGTTGGCCTGGCTCTTATTTTCAATACCCAGAATCTGGGGATTCCAAGTTGCCCATTTGCCTCAGGAAGGACTAACCGCACTCAACAGGTTAGCCTCCACTTGTTGATGGGGTGAAAACGAAATAGCATCTCGGAGCACTATGCCTGCAAATTACTTGACAATTGTGATTCAGAAGCTGAGGCTTTCGCCTACTTCTGGAGGCTGGCTCTAAGGGCAAAAAAAGGAGGGTCCTTTGGGTGTTTTGTTTTTACAAACCTGTAATTCTCCCTTGTCAGCTGACTTCCTCCTCCACCAGGGGTGTGTGGGTCAGGGAGCACTTAGTGTCCCAATGGACAGTGTGCTGAAGCACCCCACCTTACTGAACCTCGGAGACCCCTTGTGTAACTTTTCCACGTGCTCATTCCCATGTAGATTCTCAAAAGACTCTGTTAACACAGGCGTTGGGGAGAGTCCATGGTGGGTGCAGCCTGCTGCCCCACATGGTGTCTGGGTTTTGGCTGACCCAGACCTGAGCTCAGTTCTCTGCCTGGAGCTCACCAGTCCTGGGAGCCCCAGGCCCCTGGCTCCATCTGCTTCCTGACCAACAGCCTAGAGCACCACCCTCCTCACAGGGTCACTGCGAGCTGTGGGCAACAGCAGAAAGCTCCTCGCAGGGAGTGAGCGCTCACCAGGGCCTTTCCCCAGCTGGCCACCTGTGTTCACTCACATTGGGAAACACCAAGGGTCTCCTTGAAAACACATAACCCCTGCTTGCAAGAACTTTTTATTGTAAACTCCCTACCAGGTATTTAATGCTCTCTTTTTGAGAGTAAATTTTCTTCTTTACTCCACTGCATACTTTTCTGTAATAATAGGAAATGTATATTGAGGCACATTCCATTCTAAGCACCTCACGATCCTTTGAAGAGTAGGTATCTTATCCCCACATGAAGATAAAAACTGAGGACCACGCAGGTTCAGAAACGTACCCTGGAGGTCGTGGTCAGTGATAGAGCTTGAATTCAGTCCCCAGGATATCTGACTACCATGTCCAGGAGCCCAACTAAGACTTGATGCTGCCATATGAAGGACATCATGAGACAGGAAGGTAAACAAAAGACAGCAGTACAGTGCTGAGGGACATGGGGTGGCCAGAATCCCAGTGTATCCCTGAGTCTCACCTGTGCATACCCTGTGTACATCAGGAGTCAGTGCACTGGGTCGGGGCCAGATTCCCCTCTGCATCCTCCATCCCTCCACCAGACATAGAGTTCCATGCAGACCCTCAAGCTCTCCCTGTTCAAAGCCACAGGTGACGGTAAGGCTTTGTCCATATCTCAGACTATTTCTTAAGGGACAGCTTCCCGAGGGTTGGGTGGGGGTGGTTTGCAATAGCAGGGAGCAGGAACATCTTAAAGGCTCTTGGTATATATGGCCAAATTGCTTTCCAATTTACACTCATGCCAAAGGACTACAACCCTGAGTAGTGGCGTTCAAAGCAGCCAGCTCAGGAGCCAGCTAATCATTCTCACCGAGAAGGCCAGCAGGCCCAGGGCACTGAAGAGACATGCCTGGGTCTTTGAAGCTCCTTGTTCCCAGCCGCGTCAGCATCACCTGAGAACTCGTCAGAAATGCAAAATTCTTGGACCTCACCCCAGTCCTACTGAGTCACAGACTCCGGTGGGGCCCGGCAGTCTGGAAACAAGCCCTCCAGGTGTTTCTGGAGCCCGTTCCAGTCTGGGAGCTGCTGGTCCTGGGAGAGCTGTAGCAGTTTGCAAGCAACACGCACACGCTGTGCCCACCAAATCTGTGAGGCCGGGAGCAAATCCAAGGGTAAGGTCCAGTCCATCCGCAGTGCACGCTGCGTCAGCCTCTCCCAGCTGGTTCTTCTCTTCAGTTCCGATAATTGGGACCACATAGAAAATGTCGCTCTTTCTCTCATGTTAAGGGACATGCTCTCACAGACACCTGTTATTTAGACTTAGATGTTTACCATGTGCCAGGCACATTATTATCCCCTCTGTTCACTTGGACAGGGAAAGGAAGCCTGGAGCAATTTAGAAACATCCTAATGTTGCACAGCTAGCTAGTAAGTGGCAGAACTGAACTGGAACCCAGTCTTTTTGCCAGGGACTGAGCTCTTAGCGTCCACACTATCTGAGAGAAGGAGTTGGGATACTTACAACATGGGGGTGTCAGGTGATTGGGTTTGTTCTGGAATCTTCTGAAGTTCTGTCTTGAGTACCTTGAGAAATGGCTCTTCCCTGCTTCTTGGAAACTGGGACTCTGACAAACCAGAGCCAGTGAGGGGCACACATCCGAGCAGGTGAGTGAGTGAGGTGTCTTATTTTCCATTGACCTGTTTCATTTAAGCTTGTAGGGATTGCTTCTAGAGTGTTCTGTCTCCAGGCATCCCTGGTAGGTGTCTCAGTTGTATGTCACTGGCCTATGATACTTCATGAGATGAGTTCTCAAATCCTGTCTCAAACAACAGGTAGGGGGGCAGAGGCACTTGGAAGCGCTGGAGTCTCAGTACAGGGATGCCGAGTGGGGGCACCCGCGGTTTGCCTGCCCTGCCTCCAGTCTCGGATTCACTGTGGCATTCTGGTTACCCCTGGGGCTTTGCAGCTCGCTTTCAGGGAGCAGGGCAGGGTACACCGGAGGTCAGAGTCTGAGAATCAGGCCAAGCTTGCCACCACCCCCAGAGGAATCCCCACAGAGTGTCAAGAGGTGTCTGCACTCAAAGCAAAACAGAAGAGACTCCACATACTCCCTTTTGGGGCTGGGGAAGGGAAGCCAAATGAAATGTGAAGAGGTGTCTGAAACCCTGAGGAAACCGGTAGGCCCTTCCAGAAGTTCTATTTGTGGTAAGAAACCTTGGCATGGGGCAGGCAGCCCTACTGCAAAAATAGGCCGAAGTGTGGAGAAATGGCTCAATTCTGGAAACACATGTCACTCCGCAGAGGAAGAGAGCTTGAGCAGAGGCTTTGAAAGTCTGCCGCTTTCCTGCTTCCCTCTGGACCCCAGCACCAAAAAGAGAGAGAGAGAGAAAAGCTAAACATTTGTTAGTGAACTCTTGAAGATAGCCATGACTCTACTCACAGAGGGGCCAGGGGGGCCAGAGGGGACACAGAGCCACAGGAAGGTTTCAAATCAGTGCCTAGAAACCAGATGGGCCTTTGGTCCAGCCGTGTGTCCCTTTCGCTGTGTTCCTTCCATCCTTTGCCTCCAGTGGGCGAGCTAAGAAAATAGGGTACAACATACAGCAGGAGGAGGTGTGGCTAGAAGGGAAATGTAGACCTTGACAGTGATCAAAGGCAGGACCCCGAAGAAGGGGGATCTCAAGATCCTCCTTTGAAGCACCAGGCTGACAACCTGGTGAGTGGTTAAGACGTGGCCATGAAAGGAAATGAAGCAGGACAGCCTGTTTCCAGTGCACACTAGGAACCCACAGCCTCACTGGAAGTGGCCACCACCCTGCATCTGTGGGGGGGATGGGGGGGGCGCTTGTTTGCCTCCTGTCTCAGGCACAGACTCCCACTCTCAGGAGTACAGCCCTAGCCTCTCTGCAGCAGTGTTAGCACAGCACAGCCAGCTGCAGGTGGTGACCCACCTCCTACAAGCCTGAATGTTCTCTGAGTGCCCCTCGAGTAACCCCACCACATTTTCCTGCCCTGGTCTCCTGGCCACGCCAAGGTAGCTGCGAACAGAGACAGATGCACAGGGCCACTGATAAAGAGTTGTGCTCTTTGGAAAGGGCACTATTTTACGGCCCCAGCAGTTTGGGGGAAAAACCATTAATGAGCTTATAGGCAGTGTTTCCTAGGCTAGAACTGGGATGTATCCTGCAAATCAGAACCACTTGCCCCTTCTGCCCACATGAGGTAAGTGGCTCTGTGCCTCCCTCCCTTTCCCTATTTGCGGCCAAGAACTGTCAACATCCAGCTGTAGCTTTGTGCTCAGCTGCCTCTCAGCCTTTGGAGTTGCAAGGTTAAATGTCATCTGGAATTAGCAGCTCAGCTCACCAGTAGCTCTTCTGT
The DNA here is from genome assembly GCF_030020395.1 of Manis pentadactyla. Taxonomy (NCBI): domain Eukaryota; kingdom Metazoa; phylum Chordata; class Mammalia; order Pholidota; family Manidae; genus Manis; species Manis pentadactyla. The sequence continues at coordinate 71,128,467 of NC_080028.1, forward strand.
CTTCAGAGGGCATGAGGGGAGCTGTCAGAAGGCTAAGGTGGGTAAAAGAGAGGAACTCCCTTTCTGCCAGTGGAGAAAACTCACCCTTAGTTGGGACATCCTGGAGGGAGAATGGCAGGATCTGTCCCAGGAACTTTAGAGAGGGTGGTTAAGATTGCCATGCAAACAAAAAGCAGGTAGGAGAATGGTAGAGATTGTTAGGAAGACAGAAAATGGGGCAGAGTGGTGAGGGGGATGAGCCCCATGCTGTTTCCAGACGTGGCAGTGCATTGAGAGACCATCCATCTTTCAGTAGGGCGCTTGGTTTTGCCCGCACGCGCAGATAAACCTTCACGTATTTGCGATGTTGGACTGAAGGAGAAACAGGTTGCGTTTTTCTGGAAGTCCCCCGTTTCTCTGAGCTGAACTTTTCCATCACATATTTCTGGCAGACCCTGCCGTTGACAGCACGCCACCCTTAGCCACAGGAAGTGGGCGGGTAACTCTCCCTGGGATGGGCCAACCAGTTCCAGGGCAGGTGGAGTCACAGCAAAGATTCCTTGCCTGCTCGGGGTGCTGTGCCGGAAGACCATGATCTCGGGCTGCCAGCAGTCCGTTTCCAGTGCACTCGAAGAACCCACTTGCAGCTGCAGAGAAGGACACCCAGTTGGGGAAAGTATATAGGAGGTAGCTTTGGGGTCCTGGATCTGTTTGTGCCCAAGACTAGACCACCCTATCCTTGCCAATTAAGTAATCAAATTGTCTCCCTGCTTTAGTTTGAGTTAGGTTTCTGTCGCTTGCCACCATGAGCCCTGAGTACTACATGGAATATTTGGATACAGGAAGGGCCCTGCAGTCTGTGAAAAGAGTCTGCTGGTGTATAGTAACCACAGACTAATACAAAGAGTAAAACAGACACGTTTAGCTCAACTTAAGAAAGTCAAGTCTTTCGCCCCCCTTTAGAAGTGTTCATCTATCTGTGGCTAATTTATAGGCTGATAACAAATCCTTTTTCTCCAGTTATCCTGGTAGGTCCATGAACGGGGTGAATGTCGTGGCTCGGGTACTGCTGTAGGTCAGGGTGAATGAATGAAAGGAGAAGAAGTCCTTATGCATGACAAGGCTGCACAGATGTTGAGTCGACGAGCATCCCTTCACATGGGAAAGGCTGCTCTCTCAGGCAGGTGCTAGGGTTTGAAGTGGAGTCCCCTCCTAGGGGACGACCACCTCCACAAAAGCCTGCCATCACACCCTCGTGGGGGTCTGATTAGGATCTTTTCCAGAAGGCGGTGGCCTCGTTCTTGGAGCTGCTGCTTCGTCTGTCTGTCCCTGCTCTGAGAGGGTGTCACTATACACTGCGTGGAGCCTGGGGCAGCCTGCTCCAGACACAGACCACCTGGCATCCAGCCTCCCCGCTCTTCCCATCCAGCCTTCCCTATCACTTATTCTGAAATTGGGAACATTTCCCAAACCAACAATTGCCCAGTCCACAGGGTTCCTTGCTGAGTGTCCCCACAGGAGAGGTGGGGACCACGTGAATGACACCAGCAATCTTTGCTCCCTGCCCCAGTACAGGGACTGTGTACAGGCTGCTCTCACATGCCACTCCTGACTCCCATTTGTCTTCTCGTAGTGAAAATTGTCTGGAAGATGGAGCAGGAGCTCCAGCGATTCCCCCTGAAGATCTCTCTCTAGAAACCTTGGAATAAGGCTATGTTTTGTAATGAAACAAACTGGAAGTCAGGCCCAAGTTCAGCCACTTACTTGCTTTGACCTTGGATGAGGTGTGTGTGCCTATGAACCTGTTTTCTGCTCTGAACAACAGGGATGATAATACTGCTCTACTGAAGGCTGGCTCAGCTCAGAGTAACAGAGGTATGACTACGATGGTTTCAAACACTCATGTAAAAGACTCCCTAGGATGGTGGTTGCCAGGGGCTGGTGGAAGGTAGAAGGGGGAGTTCTTGTTTAATTGGTACAGAGTTTCAGATTTACAAGATGAAGAGTTATGGGGATGGATGGTAATGATGGCTGTAAACAATGTGAATGTATTTAATACCACTAAACTGTACACTTAAAAATGGCTAAGATGGTAAATGTTATGTGCGTTTTAACTCAAAAAATTAAAATTTAAAACATTTTTAATTGAAGAAAAATGTATACCAAAAAAAAAAAAAAGACTCCCAAGGAAGGCAGTCAAGCGTGATAGGATGGGCCTATGAAACCAGATCTGAGTTCCCTCAGTCTTCCCATGCTAACTTCCATTCCAAAGGTCACTCCATGGTCCAAGGTGGCTGCCAGAGGTCCAGCCATTATGTTCAGATTACAAGAAAGAAGAAGTACCATCTGGCTCACCTAGAAAAGGAACCATCCCAGAAGTCCCCCACAAAACTTCTGCTTATCTTTCATTGGCTAGAATTTAATCATATGGCCAGCTGCAGGGAAGTCTGGGAAAGGTAGTTGTGAGAGGTAACCTCTAAAATGACTCTAATGACCCCTGTCTCCTGGTATTCACTCCCTTGTGTTATTTCCTCTCCTTGAGTGCAGGTTGGATCTACTAACTTTCTTCTAACCAATAGAATATAGCAAAAGTGATGGGATGTCCCTTCTGAGATTCAGTACAAAGAGATGGTGGCTTCTACTTTGGGTGCCCCCTCTTGCTCTCTTGCTCTGAGAAAAGCCAGCTGTCATGTTGTGAGCTGCCCTATGGAGAAGCCTACATGGAAAGGAACTGATGCCCAGCCAACAGTGAATGAGGTCCTGAGGTCCTCAATCCAACAGTCTCCTGAGTGAGCTCAGAACCACCAGGAGCATCAGAGTCAAACCTTCCAATGACTGCAAAGCTCGCAGACATCTTAACTGCAGTCTTCTGACGGACTTGATCCAGAAGACCCACAAAACTGAGCCACAGAAACTGTGAGATAATAAATGTTTGTTGCTTTCAGCTACTAAGTTTGGGCTTGTTTGTTACACAGCAATAACTGACTAATACAGCTTTCCAGGTGGACACATTCCAAGGATTCTGGGAGTAAAAGGAAAGGAGGCAATGGAATCAGGAGGCAATCAACAGTTCCTGTCCCCTGTACCTACCACGCAGGGCTATTGTGAGGATGAAATAGTTAAGTGTATAAAGTGCCCACCTCTAGTCTGCCAGCACCCAGGAAGTGCCTAAGGAGAGGTTGTTAGTGAAGGGCATCATTCAGATTCTGCTTCCCAGGCTTCTCACCAAGCTCTCCTGGGAGACACAGTTGTGTTGTATCTAATGTGTGATTTTTTTCCCCCTGGCTCCCTTTCCCCTTCCACATTTTAGACCCCCTCCCTCCTACCAGATCCAACCAGTAGAATAACTACTGCAAAACCAAAGATCTGCAAGCTGGTGGGCCCACAGAATGGTAAGAGTTTAGAGAGAAAGGGGCTAGGGTCCCTCAAATCCAATCTCGCCATTCGCAACATGAACCAGATAGAAGTGAGAGCTAGACCCTTTCTTGAAAGATTTCCCAGCTCTCTACTCCATCTTCTTTCCACACTGCAATTGCAGAGGCACAGCCTAGGATTTGGAGAATTTATAAATGCTCTCTAAAAAAAAATTGCACTAGTTCAACCCAATTTTGAACCTGATTTTGAATTCAATTTTTGAATAAGTGTCTTATTTCCTTCTGGTTTTCCTTTCAGCTTTTTGGAGACCTTCCCTCTTGTCTGTCTAGAGAGAACCAAAGTCCTTGCAGTATCCAAAGAGCCTGTCCCCATGGGTGTAACTGGAGAAAAATCTAGAAAGTGCTCCCCTGGGTCCTATGGGAACGTGCGTGCCTGACTAAGGCAAGAATTGTGTTTCCATCCTCCTCCCCCGGGAGGCAGAGATTTTGTCACCCTGGAAGAATGTGGGCTCTGAAATCGGTTCACAAAGAGTGAAATCCCAGTTTTTCAGAAAGGATTAAGACCAGGGGCTTTCAGTGAAAACAATTGTTCTAGGGAGAAAAAAATTAATAAGTCCTATGATTTTTTTTAAAGTCTCCTTCAATGATGGAAGTTAAAATGTGGCAGAACTCTTGCTCCTTATTTTTATTAGTGAACTAGGATATATGAGAACTTACTAAAATATTCACAGAAGGCTCGACCACATTATTAAAACTTGTTACCAGTCCTTTGAATTTTGTAAAAGTGACAATTTCTTTAAAATCAGTGTATATGAGGGGAGATGGGTGCATATAAGGGGTACTTTTCTTATTTAATGCTGTGTTCACATGCTTTTATAAATATAAAAAATTGACTTTAATAAGATTTTAGCATGAAGGTGCAGAAGCTTGTCAGGGTCCTGCTTGTAAAATGCAAAGAAACCCTACCAATGTGGAAGCTGTGTGAGTAGAGACTTGCCACTAATGTCCTGTGAGCATCTCACTTGAAAAGTCCATCGTACCTGGAGGGATCATGCCTGGAGAGGCCAAGCACTCTTGAGTTTAGAAAATTGTCACTCAAGAGGATATATGGAAAGTTTAAACACCCTCTTCTCTTGGAAAGGAGAGCAGACTGAGAAGAAAGCAGGACTATGTGTGGTGTATGTTGTGTGTGTGTGTGTATGTGTGTGTGTGCGCACACGTGCATGTGTGCATGGGGGCTTGAGGTCAGACAAGAGTATTAAGGAAGAAATTAATGATTTTATTCTTATGATAAGGAGCAGGAACACTTACTAAGCAGTCATGAGCTGGATGTGTTTCCAGCTTGAGTTTTCACAGTGAGGAATGGATAGCCATTCACCTTATTGACAGAGTTACGGACTGGTACTCCGATGACTGTTTTTCTTTACACAGCCCCCCACCCTTATGTTCTCTATCAGGAATTCAATATGCTCGAAAGACAGAGTGAGTTGGCTGTTTGCTAACAATGGGTTTCTTTCAGATAATGACATCCACAGGCAACATTACCACTGGGTTTTTGTGCCCTGGCATCAGCATGTAGCTGGTGGCACCTCCTTGGCACTCACCTTTTCATGACCTCAAGGGATGGCCTGGTGATGCCAGAGCTAAAGCTGCAGACAAAAATGTCATTGGTCAAAGGGTGTCCCTGTGGGGATCCAGTGCACACCAGCATCCATCAGGCTGGCTCCCTCACCCCTTCGCTTTGTGCATGCCCACCTCTCTCTTTGGGTAAATACGTGTTTGCAGTAAACCATGAATATTCTCCTATCTTAATGTTTTCAGAATATGAGAGTCAGCCTCAAATGGAAGGTGATAGAGATCCGGGTGGATGGCTTATCAGGCTGGATGGGGGAATCCAGGGAAGGCACCAACTTGGGGACGGCAGAGGAGACAGGGAGCCACTGGATGTGTTTATTGACATGCAGGGTGTGAGCAGAATATAAGAGTAGGCTGTTTGCTCAGCAAGTTAGCGGCCCAAGTAGGGAGGCTAGTGATGGAACCTTTCTAGAACTCACCAATACGTCCTTACATTTTCTTCCTTAAGCATTTGGAAGAAAATATGTTGACTTTTTTTTCTGTCACATATTCAGCACTTTAAGATTTTTTTCATCCCAGGAGAACATGCCAGTGTTTTACCAAACTAGGACTTCTCACCTAGCTCATAAAGCACTAGACAGAATCCTAACAGTGATAATAAGCATGTAATAATTTCACGCAGGTAATTTCTGCAGCCGTGCTGTGAGCCAGGGCTTGTTCTGAGTGCTTTGCCTGTGTTTAATAGCTGACTCGGGGCTAAGAACAGGCAGATGGGAGGGTCCACAGGCTGGGTGGGGAGTAACCAAGAGCCTTCCCGCTGGGGTCCCCCAGCGTTGGTTAGAGGAATGAATCTCACTGCCCAACATGGTTTCTTAAAATGTCACAATCCTTCAAAAAGTTTTTAAATCAAAAATTGTCTCCAGCTTTATTGAAATATAACCGACATATAACATTGTGTAAGCTTAAGGTGTACAGTGTGTGGACTTGATACACTTACATGTTGCAAAATGATTATCACCATAGCATTAGCTAATATTGCATCATATAACATAATTACCATTTCTTTTTTGTGGTGAGAATAGTTAAGTTTACTCTCTTAGCAACTTCCAAGTATGCAATACAGTATAATTAACTATAATCATTGTGCTGTACATTAGATCCCCAAAATTTGTCCATCTTATAATCGGAAATGCAACCTTTGACCCACATCTCCCCACTTCCCCCACCTCTTAGCCCCAGTAACCACCATTCTACTCTGTTTCTATGAGTTTAGGTTCATTCATGTTGTTGCAAATGGCAGTGCTTCCCTCTTTTTTTGTGGCTGCATAATATCTTATTGTGTTTGAATACCAAATCTTCATTGATCTGTTGATGAAAACTTTGATTGTTATCATATCTTGGCAATTGTGACTAATGCTGCAGTGAATATGAGAGTGTATGATAGCTCTTTGTGATCCTGTTTTCATTTCCTTTGAATATGTGCCCACAAGTGGAGTTGCTGGATCATGTGGTAGTTCTATTCTTAATTTTTTGAGGAACCTCCATACTGTTTTCCACAGTGGCTGCACCAATTCACATTCCCACCAATAGTGCACAAGGACTACCATTCCTCAACATCTTTGCCAAAACTCACTATCTCTCGTCTTTTTGATGATAGGTGTTCTAACAGGTGTGAGGTGGCATCTGTTTGTGGTTTTGATTTGCATTCCCCTGATGATTAGTGATGTCCAGCACCTTTTCACATGTCTATTGGCCATCTGAATATCTTTGGAAAAAATGTCTATTCTGTTCTTCCACCCATATTTTAACTGAATTTCTTTTTTTACTATTGAGTTGTATGAATTCTTTATATATTTCAGATAGTAACCCCTTATCAGCTGTGTCCTTTGCAAATATTCTCTCCCATTCCATAAGTTGCCTTTTCATTTTGTTTTTTTAATTCCTTTTGCTGTGCAGAAGCTTTTGAGTTTGACATAGTCCCACTATTAATTTTTGCTTTTCTTGCTTGTACTTTATATGTGATATCCAAAAAATCTTTACCAAGACCAATGGTGAAGAGCTTTACCCCTGTTTTCTTCTAGGAGTTTTATAGTTTCAGTTTTCATGTTTAAGTTTTTAAACCATTTCCAGGTCATTATTGTGAGTGGTCTAAGATAAGATTCCAAATCCATCCTTTTGCATGTGGCTGTCCAGTTTTCCCAACACCATTTGGTGAAGAGACTGTCCTTTCCCCACTAAGTATACTTGTCAAATATTAATTGGCTTTATATGGGCAGATTTATTTCTGGGCTTTCAATTCTGTTCCATTGGTGTATGTGTCTCTTTTTTGCCAGCACTATACTGTTTTGATTACTATAGCTTTGTAGTATAGTTTGAAATCCAGAAGTGTTAGGCTTCCAGATTTGTTTTTCTTTCTTACTATTTGGGGTCTTGTGTGGCTCCATACAAATTTAAGGATTTGTTGTCTATATCTGTGAAAAATGCCATTGGAATTGTGATGGGAATCACTTTGAATCTCTAAATAGCTTTGGACAATCTGGGCAAAATATCTGTCCCTTACTCTTTTAAATCAAGTGGAATATAATTTGAGCCATCATCCGTTCAATATCAGGGCTCCCTGCCCTCACTCCTCAGATTGGGGAGAAAGTTTCAGGAGCATATAGGTTCAGGACACATACGGAAAGGGCTTCCACTTTTGATTCCACACTAAGACTGCTCTCTGCTCTGACTCCCAAGAGCCAGGAGCCCTCAAAGATGACAGCTCCACTCCCTATGACCCAAGCTTGAAGACCAGGACCTTTTTCAGCAGCCAGAAAGGGCCCTGTTCCTGGTACTGAGATCCCTCACCACCCCTGTCTCCTCTTAGGGAAATGTGCTAAGCTCCAAGCCCCTTCCTACTCTTGGCAGACTATCCCCAAGCCTCCCTTCAGCACCTCCACTTTTATCTCCTCCCACCCCAAAATCCTTCCTTCTGGCATCTAGGCAATCCTTGAGTTTCGACCTAGGCAAACCTTCTTGGTTTTGACCTTTCTGGATATGCTTGGGGCAGTCCCCAATGAAATGCTCAAACTGGCTTTGACTCTTGACACTGTAATTGTTCCTTACCTCCCATTAAGCAGGGACAAAGCTTTGTGTAACCAGTGCCTGCTACAAAGTCAGAACAATGACCTTGGGAAAGTTGCCCAACCACACTGAACTTCAGTTTCCATTTGGGTACTGAGGTCCAATGTGCTCTCACACAATATGTCAGTCCTTTTCCACTTATCCCCCATAGAAAACCAATTCAAACTGGCTTCAGTAAAAAGGGTACTGATTGGCCCATGTTGAAAGGTGCAGGCACAGATGTGGTTTCAGGAATAGCTGGATCCAGGTACTCAAATGTGGAATCAGGAATCTCTCTCCATCTCTTGAATCTAGTTTTATCTGTGGTGGTTTAATTAAAAAACAGTTTCTCTCCTCATCATGGCAAGATGGCTGCCAAGTTCTCAGTATCTTAAGGGTAAAATTGCAACAGAAGCCCAGGGTGAATCCGTTGGTGCTGATTGGGTCATCTGTCCAGTCCTGAACCAATCCCTGCATCCAGTGGGATACATTGCTTTGATTGGCTGGGCCATCCTGAGGTAGGAATGGTGCCTCTCTTACCAAACCTCGTGACCTGAGAATGGGAGAGGGGTGAGTCTTCAAAGGAAAATCTAGCCTAGTTGAGGAGTAAGAGGAAGAGGCCAGTTGGAGGAAAAGAGGCTAGACACCTTACATCAGGGGCCACTGCACATCCCTCACTGTCAGCTCCCGCCCTGGCCACCAGGGTGTCGCAACCAGCTCCTCCTCCTGCCCGGGCCCCAGGGCAGACCAAGGCAGTGGATGGTGGTCAGTGAGTGGGGGTGTTTCAGCACTCTGCGCCACAGCCTGCCCCACCTTCTAGGCATGGTGCACATGGATGCCCTGCCCTAGGGGACTCTCCTGGGCTGAATAATGTTCCCTGAAATCCCACTTGAAACCTGTGAGTGTCACCTTATTTGGAAACAGGGTTTTTGCAGGTGCCATCAAGTTAAGGCAAGCTCATCCTGGAGTAGGGTGGGCCCCCCATCCAATGACTGGTGTCTTCATAAGAAGAGGGTAATTTGGACATAGATACACACAGGGAGAAATGCCATATGATGACAGAGACAGAAATTAGAGTGATGCAGCTGTCTATCGAATGGAGATAAGGCAGCTCTTCTTCAAGGACCCCGAGTAAGCGCCCACCAAACGTCACTCACATTGATACAGCCATTCAGGCTAAGACTGTGAGTGGTTTAAATTGTGGGCGAAGCACACAGACACCGAGGAGAAGCACAGAGGGCAGGTCCTTGTGAAGACAGAGGCCGAGATTGGAGGGATGTTTCTACAAGCAGAGGGACACCAAGGGTTGCTGGAGGCCCCAGAGGCTGGGAGAGGGTCGTGGACAGATTATCTGCTGAAACCTCCAAGAGGAACCAGCCCTGCTGTCACTTTGATCTTGGCCTTCTGGCCTCCAGGACTGTGAGAGAATGCATTTCTGTTGTTTTAGACCACCAAGATCATGTGTTCCAGCAGCCCTAGGAAACAAATATGAGAATATTGGCATTGATCAAATTGTCACCAGACAAATGTGAAACTGCTGGTGGATGAGGATGGTGCACAGTGCCTGTGTTAGGGAAGGGTTCTCAGGGATTTGAAGTTGAGGCATTAAATAATGGGGCAGGAAAAGCATTCCAGGCTGAGGGAACAGCCTGGGCAAAGTCCTGGGGTAGGAGTCACTCTCTGTAATGTCAAGGGGAGACACACCTGGCAGCTCTCAGGCCACGTGGGTGTCTCTGACACGTTGTCTTAGTCACAGAGAACTTTAAAAAGTCCTAGACCCGGACAGGTGTCACTGCTGGTGGAAGTTGAAGCAATTTGGCACTGCGGTTTCAATCCCACCCATTTCACATGTTTACGTTCCCAGACTGGCCCTGGAGGGAGTCTGTGTGCCAGGCTGCACCAACATCCTCTGACCTGGTGGAGCTTCTGTCTGGTTGCCCAGACTGGAAGTGCCTGGGTGTTTGCTGTTCCTGACCAACAAGGGAGAGGGTTTTCTGCTTCCTTCCACAGCCCTGGGAGAGCTCTGAGAGGCTGGCTCAATGTGGGCCTGTGTGAAGGGCCCTGGATCTGCTGTTTGCTGGGGCAGGACTTCCCTTGCAGGAGCCTGGGGCACAGGCAGTCCTGGGACACGGGTCGTGGGGGAGGGAGCCTTCAGGCTGCAGGGGAGGCACAGGTGGGGGCGACTGATTTTGGTTCCTCCAGGAGGCCAGCAGCTTGGCCGGGGACACTGCCTCTCTGTGCTTTTTTCCCTATGAATAAATCCGGAGAACTCCCTCCCAATAGCTTGTCCTTGGTCAAGCAGGGTTCATAACTGTATCTCCTACATAAAGTAGCTGTGATAACTAAATGTGATGATTAGCTCTTTGATTCAACAATTACTTCTTGAGCAGCTATTAGGTGGGAGGTAGTGTTCTGGATGCAAGTGATATTACAGAAATTCGTGCTGTTCTGGAACTGACATTCCAGACCAGGGGTCTGCAAACTATGGTTCACAGGCCAGATCTGGCCAGGTATCTGTTTTTGCACAGACTGTAAGCAAAAGAAAGGTCTTTGCTTTTTCAAACGGTTCAAAATAAGCAAAAGCAGAACATCCCATGACATAGGAAACCTATATGAAATTCAAATTTCAGTGACCATAAATAAAGTTATATTGGCACACAGGCATGCCCATTCATTCCTTGCACTGGCTGTGGCTGCCTTTGGGTTATAAAGGCAGAGCTGAGTAGTGGCAGCAGAGCCTAGAGGCCTGCAGAGCTGAAAATGGTTATGTCAACCCCTCTTCTGTCTGTTCTTGCTGTTCATAATACGGTCTGTGGGCCAGTAGCCTCTACATCATCTGGATGCTTGTTAGAAATCCAGACCTACATTCTTCAATGAACTGGAAAAATAATTCAAAAATTCATATGGAAACACCAAAGACCCCGAATAGCCAAAGCAATCCTGAGAAAGAAGAATAAAGTAGGCGGGATCTCACTCCCCAACTTCAAGCTCTACTATAAAGCCATAGTAATCAAGACAATTTGGTACTGGCTCAAGAGCAGAGCCACAGACCAATGGAACAGACTAGAGAATCCAGACATTAACCCAGACATATATGGTCAATTAATATTTGATAAAGGAGCCATGGACATACAATGGCGAAATGACAGTCTCTTCAGCAGGTGGTGCTGGCAAAACTGGACAGCTACATGTAGGAGAATGAAACTGGACCATTGTCTAACCCCATATACAAAAGCAAACTCAAAATGGATCAAAGACCTGAATGTTAATCATGAAACCATTAAACTCTTGGAAGAAAACATAGGCACAAACCTCTTAGACATAAACATGAGTGACCTCTTCTTGAACATATCTCCCCGGGCAAGGAAAACAACAGCAAAAATGAACAAGTGGGACTATATTAAGCTGAAAAGCTTCTGTACAGCAAAAGACACCATCAATAGAACAAAAAGGATCCCTACAGTATGGGAGAATATATTTGAAAATGACACATCCGATAAAGGCTTGACGTCCAGAATATATAAAGAGCTCACACGCCTCAACAAACAAAAAACAAATAACCCAATTAAAAAATGGGCAGAGGAACTGAACAGACAGTTCTCCAAAACAGAAATACAGATGGCCAGCAGACACATGAAAAGATGCTCCACATCGCTAATTATCAGAGAAATGCAAATTAAAACTACAATGAGGTACCACCTCACACCAGTAAGGATGGCTGCCATCGAAAAGACAAACAACAACAAATGTTGGCGAGGCTGTGGAGAAAGGGGAACCCTCCTACACTGCTGGTGGGAATGTAAGTTAGTTCAACCATTGTGGAAAGCAGTATGGAGGTACATCAAAATGCTCAAAACAGACTTACCATTTGACCCAGGAATTGCACTCCTAGGAATTTACCCTAAGAATGCAGCAATCAAGTATGAGAAAGATCAGTGCACCCCTATGTTTATCGCAGCACTATTTACAATAGCCAAGAATTAGAAGCAACCTAAATGTCCATCGATAGATGAATGGATAAAGAAGATGTGGTATTTATACACAATGGAATACTACTCAGCCATAAGAAAAGGGCAAATCCAATCATTTGCAGCAACATGGATGGAGCTGGAGGGTATTATGCTCAGTGAAACAAGCCAAGCAGAGAAAGAGAAATATCAAATGATTTCACTTATCTGTGGAATATAAGAACAAAGGAAAAACTGAAGGAACAAAACAGCCGCAGAATCACAGAACTCAAGAATGGACTAACAGGTACCAAAGGGAAAGGGACTGGGGAGGATGGGTGGGTAGGGAGGGATAAGGGGGTGAGGAAAAGGGGGGCATTAAGATTAGCATGCATGGGGGGGTGGGAGAAAGGGGAGGGCTGTACAACACAGAGAAGGCAAGTAGTGATTCTACAACATTTGCTATGCTGATGGACAGTGACTGTAAAGGGGTTTATAGGGGAGACCTGGTATAGGGGAGAGCCTAGTAAACATAATATTCGTCATGTAAGTGTAGATTAATGATACAAAAAAAAAAGGCAGTTCCTGTGTGGAGACCTCCAATGAGTCCTACACAAGGGTATAAAGGGCATATAAAAGTGTAGGCAAAGGGTCTGTTTGCGTTTATACAGAAGATCAAAGCCTAATTGGGCTACCTTGAAAATGAACTAAGATACGATATGAAAGAGAACTTCCAACATCAGCACTCTCGGGAAGACTCATGCCAGAAGATGATCATCAAAAAACTCCAACAAAGATCCACGCACTGCTACAGCTGTAGATGCACTCATCCCACCAGCTCCTGGACTTGCTGTGGGAATGAGGAAGGAGATATCTAAGCTGGCCTGTGCATACAGTAAAACAACAAATTTGACTGGATCTATACTGTTGGAACTCAACCAAGAATTAGGAGAATTGCAAATTGTTGCGCTCCAAAATCTTACAACTACAGACTATTTACTGTTAAAAGAACATAAGGGATGTGAACATTCCCCAGGAATGGGTTGTTTTAATTTGTCTGATTTCTCTCAGACTGTTCAAGTTCAGTTGGACAATATCCACCATATCATAGATAAGTTTTCACAAATGCCTAAGGTGCCTAACTGGTTTTCTTGGTTTCACTGGAGATGGCTGGTAATTACAGGTATGCTTTGGTTATGTAACTATACTCCTATTATGTTAATGTGTGTGCGCAATTTAAGTAGTAGCTTAAAACCTATACATGCTGAAGTTACTCTACAAGAAGATATGTCAAAGAAATAATCAATCTTCCCATGTTTTCTTCCGCCTGCTACTTCTATAGCTTTTCTTCTTCCTTCCTAATTACAACCCTTAAATAGAATTCGTGCCTCATATCAAATTTACCGAGTATCATAATTCTTCCAAGTGGTAAAGATACCTCAAGACAAATGCTGGGCATAGAAGCTACAGGGCATAAATATGCAAAGAAGTAAAAAGCTAACCATTTCTAACAATAAGGCTTCTCTCTCACTTACCAACTTTACATTTCCCTGTATGGCCCCGGAAGATGACTGGTTAGCCAGAGACGGGTAAGATTCCTCAAGGGAGGAACAACCTAAGACAGGCACAGTCGCAGGGGGGTCATCAGGTGAGAAATTGGGGACCAACAGAGGTGAGGCTTAGAACCTCACCCCCCCTGTTCTGAGAGAAATCTTCTGCATCCGTGGATGTTTATTGCCCTGGTCTAGCTTGGATTAACACATAGTCTACAGGCACACACCTGATCATCTACATTTGCTCCCTTACAACACTAAACTATGTTTTCTACCTTTATCTTGTATCTACCTACCACTTCAGCATTTTATTAAAAATAATAATAATAAAGAGAGAAATGTGGTATCCACATATAAATCAAGTATAAAAATCAAATGAGTATTCATATTTGAACTGACTGTTTATAGTTCATAATGCATGAGCAAAACCGAAAGTTTCTGTGATGACTGCCCTTGTACTGTTCACTATGTAACTTATTCATTATGTAAGAATTTGTTCTCCATGTAAGAACTTGTTTGTTATGCCTCAGAAGATTGGAGACTAACGAAAATTAGGCTTGGGGTGGATTAATGATTGTGCATTGAGCACTGACTCCCCTATGCAGAATTTTATTGTCGTTAACAACCATTTGATCAATAAATATGAGAGATGCCCTCACAAAAAAAAAAAAAAAAAAAAAAAAAAGGACAGACTTCCAATGGTAAAATAAATAAGTAACCGGGATGTAATGTATAGCATAAGGAATATAGTCAAGTTATTGTAACAGCTTGGTAGGGTGATAGCTGGAACCTAGAATTATGTATATAAATGTTTTATCACTGTGTTGTGCACTTGAAACTAATGTAATGTAATACTGTGCGTCAACTACCCTTCAATTAAAAAAAAAAAAAATTCCGAGGTAAAAAAAAAAAAAAAAAGAAATCCAGACCTATTCAACCAGAATCTGCATTTCAACAAGATCCCCAGGGGATCTGTATGCACTGTGGACTGTGAGGTGTGCTGCTCAAAAATGCTGCATGCAAATTGCTAAGCACAGCACCCAGCTATTGGTAAGAGCTCAATAAATATTATCTGTTGCAGTAGGCTGAATAAGGGTCTCCCAGAGAGGCCTGGGTCCTAATTACCAGAACCTGTGACTATGTTAATTTGCACGGTCAAAGGGGCGTTGCAGATATGATTAAGGACATCGACATAAGGACATACACCTGCATTATCCACGTGGGACCAGTGATGTGATCACAAGGGTCCTTTCAAGGGCAGGCTGGAGGCTCAGAGAAGGAAAAGGAGCTACGAGATGGAAACAGAGGTTGGAGTACTGTGCTTCAACAGTGGAGGAAGGCACTGCATGCCAAGCCCTGCAGGCGGCTCTAAGAAACTGGAAAAGGCAAGGAAATGGCTCTCCCTTGGAGCCCCCAGGAGGAGCACAGCCCTGCTGGCATCTTGATTTTAGACATCTGACCTCCAAAACTGTAAGAGAATACATTTATCTTCTTTAATGTCACTGCAGTAATTGTTATAATAGGAGCAATAGGAGAGGGCAGGCACACCTCCCTTTATTGTGCTTCACAGATACTGCATTGTTACAAACTGACGGTTTGTGGCAACCCTGCATTGAGCAGGTGTGTTGGTATCATTTCTCCAGTAGCATTTGCTCACTTCATGTCTTTGAGCCACATTTTAGTATGTCACACTTTTTCATTATTATATTTGTTATGGTGATCCGTGATCAGAGATTATGACTTGCTGAAATCGCCAATGGTGGTCAGCATTCTTTAGTAATAATTAAGGTATGTACATTGGTTTTTTTAGACACAATGCTATTGCACATTTAATATACTACAGTATAAGTAGAACTTTTATATGCACTGGGAAACTGAAATACTCACTTGACTTGCTTTACTGTGATAATCACTTGATTGGGTGGTCTGGAACCAACCCCCCCGCCCCCACCATCTCCAAGGTATGCCCGTAGTACAGCTGTCATCATGATTACAGTTATCGTCATCATGCTCGTGGTGGTGGTTTTGTGGCATCCTGGCTCTGCCATCCATCCACTAAGCTGTTTCAGGCAAATTATTGAATCTTCCCAAACCTCAGTTTCCTGCTCTGTAGAATGGAGACGATCGTTCTTGCCTCCTCAGGGCACATGGAGCCTCGATGAGATGGCGCATGTGAAGTGGCTCATTAGTCTTGGCTGCCCCCGTAATTGTGAAGCTGGTTTGAATACAGGCTGTGGCCTATGGCTGGCTTGGAGTACTTGGGGTGAGTGGTGTGATGGCTCTGAGCTTTAATCTCCCCACCTGTGCCCTGGGGTTCATAATAGGCCTGCCTCCCCAGGCAGCTGTGAGGCTGGACCCAGCAAGGCTCTAAGTGTGACTGAGGGCCAGGCCATGCTCACGACGTGCGTGTGCTGCTGGCGAAGTGGGGGGAGGCGGAATCTGATCTCTAAACTGGGTGAGCCCCTCCGGGGTGTTCTGAATAAGGAGAGCACGTAATTTATATTGCCTCTGTTGCTGTCGCTCTTCCCCTGAATGGGTACCCCACTCCTTTGCCTTTCACTGCAGACACACTGTGGGGCCCTCACAGGGCCAGGGGCTCATGCTGGCTCACTGAGCAAAGGGGAGGAAGGGCTGTGAGCCTGGAGGGGCTGGGGACTCTTGATGCCAGCTTCTCTCCTGTGCTGAGGCCCCAGTCCCCTGGGCTGGTGGGGAGTGAGCATTCCCAGGCCTGGCCGTGGTGCTCAGCTTTCTGACCAGGCCTTGCAGCTCTGGGTCCCGGGATTGGTTCCTCAGAGCATTTGCTCCAGTGGGTTCAGACTGTCTCCGGAGGGGTTCATTAAAGGCTAGGCAGGACCTGTTAGATTTAATGCATGGGCTTCTGTACCCAGCACAGGGCCCGGACCAGTGAACGAATGACCAAAAGGGGCAGAGAGGCCTGGCGCCAACAGGACGGGGGCTCTTGTTAGTGGGGCCCCTACCAGGGCCCCGGAAATGCTGGTTGACTAGGCATTCCCCCAGAATCTGGGAGTCCCTGAAGAAGCTACAGTTCTGAGGATCTGAGGCAGCATTTCCTGAGCGCCCACTGTGTGCCACTGTGATGCTGAGCGCTGACCTTCTCATCCAGGCCATCTACCACTGGTGTTCTGCGTGTTGGGGATGCAGGCTCAGAGGGGCTAAGTGCTGGGTCCAGGGCAGCAGGCAGGCAGCGGGTGGCTGCCTGGCAGGAAAGGAGGGCCACCGAAGGTTTATATTTATATTTTTATTTTTTGACTGTGTTACTTTCACTTCATTTCATTATGACAAATTTCAAACATATAGCAACACGGGTCAGTGAACACTTTATCCACGTGATTTATCACTCATATGTTCCTCTCTGCATCCATCAACCATCTTATTTTTGGTGCATTACTTTTGTTTTTATAGGGAAAAATGCCAACATCCACCAAATAAGATAATGCAACAAGTTCCTATGTACTCAGTTTCAGTGTCGTCAACATTGTGCCTTTTTTGTTTTCTCTGTCTTCTTTGTCCCCAACTTTTTTATTTGCAGCATTTTAAGCAAATACTAGACAATATGTCCTTTTACTTGTAAATATTTCAGGAAAAGTTTTGGTGTAGCATCCTCTTGTTTGTCCACTGTAACTGGGCTCCCAGGGCCTACCAGAGGCTGGGGGCCGAGAGCACCCCACCCTGCTGGGCTGGGCTGCGCTGAGCGGAGCGCTTGGCCTGAGCACACAGTAAGAAGAGAGGGAGAGCCAGGTCCTAGCCGGTCAGGCTGTGACCAGCCCTCCTGGAGGGGCTCCCCCTGTGCCTGTCCTGCAGTCCCGGCCCTCCGACCCCTGCAGGAGGAAACAGAAACACAGTACAGGTTACACAGGGTGGTGGGGTTCTCACCTCCCTTCTGCTCAGCCACTGTGCCAGGGGCCTGGGACGCCTCCCGAGTGACATTTTGGCGCCTTCCGCATCTCACTATTATTAACAAGGCATCCGTGGGTGCCTGTGCATGTGTGTATGTGAAAGTCACATGACATAAAATTAACCATTTGAAAGTGAAGATTTCAGTAGCATTTTGTATGTATCATCATGTTTTGTAACTCCCTACCATATTACCTAGTTCCAACACATTTCCAGCCTCCTCCAAAACAACCGTGTACCAGGGAGCAGGCATCCGCATTCCCCTCAGCCCTGGCAGCCACTAATTTGCTTTCTGCTTATACAGATTTACTCACTCTGGATATTTCATGTAAGTGGAATCGTGGGGCATGTTCCCATGTCAGGCTTCTTTCACTTCTCATCAAGTGTTCCAGGCTCATCCATGCCCACAGTGTGGCATGTGGCAGTATCTCATTCCCTGGGGACATCCTTTTACACATCTGTACAAATACTCTTCCAGGGAAACCACCAGAAGTGGAGTTTCGGGGGGCATGATGGCCATACCTCCCAAGCCCTCCCAAATGTCTGTGTCAGCTGACACTTAAGGGATCATTTCCAGACCCCTCTTGAGGCCTAGCAGTGTGCTAATAGCAAACATTTTGATTTGGGTCAATCTTAGGAGTGAAAAAATAGTATCTTATTATTTTAATTTGCCTTTTTCTGATTACCAGCATGGCCGAGCATCTTTTGGAAATTTTACTCTACAATAATAGAGTGCGAGGTGCCTGTGGCAGAGTGATGAGGGGGGTGAGGTACTCTGGGAGTTGGGAACCTTCTGGACAGATCTCACTGAGGAGGCGATCGCAAGGGTAACCTGCCCTGGTGTTGGGACTGAAATCCCCATGTCCCAGGAAATCTTAGTCCCAGGCAAACAGGGATGGTTGCTCACCCCAGACATTTCTTGCTGCCCCTGAACTTGGACCATGGGGCTGAGAGAGGGACAGCGGTATTGAGTGGGAGCCAGGGAGCTCCCTTTCCACAGGAGATGGAGATGGCACAGGTGCAGGTGGCTGCCCACGCTGGCATCCCCTGGTGGAGATGGTTTGCATCGGGGCAGCGCAATCCCATACCTGCACTGACCTGCCTAGTCAGGGCCTGGCAGCTGAGACAGATGGCCAGGAACGGGGGTTCCCGCCTGCCCACAGAGCCTCAGGACACGAGCAGCCTGGCTTCCTGCTACCTGCCGGTGTCCATTATGGTGACTCCCCCACCTCTCCGCTGTGCCTTAAATGCCCCTCCCTCAGGACCTCCTCCTTCTAGAGCAAAGTTGACATCACCTGGAGGGACAGCTGCTCAGCCGTTTGAGGGTCAAGGGCTGGACTGTGTCTGGAGAGCTGGGAGTGGGCCCAGCTCCCGATGGAAGAGATCCCAGGTGACATCCCAGTAGAGAAGCAGAAGGAGGTGGGCTGAACTCAAGAGGCTTGCTTCTTTGATCTGTCCCGCCTTCTGTCCTTCTGTCCAGAGGACATCATGTCCTGAACGCCACTGCCCCATCTGAGATTGGGCAATGTCTGTGCATCTGGATGAGGGCAGCTGTGAACTGTTCGCCCCAAACACAAAACATCAGCAGGCCTGGGGCAGGGGCCAGGGTGAAACCAGAACTGAGCTGGGAGGTGAAGGATTTGGGGGACAGGGAGGTCTGGGTTTGGCCATATGGGTCGGCTTCCTGCCTCTGGAGAGTGAGCAGCCTCAGGACAGGGACCCTGTCTGTCACCACCCTACCCTTGGGTTTATTGCAGGCTGTGACCCCTCAGCAATCAGTTCTGGACAGGTGGATATGAGGAAGAATGTTACTAACTTACCATGCAGCTTTGAGCAAGTCCCCTCTCCTCTCTGGGTCTGCTCCCTCCCCGGCAGGGTGGGCCAGGGGATCCCTAAGACACCTCAAGTCCACCACCCAGAGCCGCCCACCTGCTGCAGCCCATGTTCGGTCTCAGGCCATAAGAGGCCCTGGAGTGATTTGGGGCCAGAGCCTGGGCCTTGGGGGAAGCTGGGCACTTCCTGCCTCTGGCCCCGGCAGGGCCACCTGGGCTCCAAAGATCTCCCCGCGAGAGGGGAGCTTGCTGGTGGCGACAGGCCCCAGCTTTCACCCCTCATCCACACCCCAGGATGGTTGGAATAAACTCTGAAATCCTGGCAGTGGTGGGGACCCTGCTGGACCTCCCACCCTGCCCCACCCTGCAGTTTGCTCTTGCCTCAGAGCCTCTGCAATGCTGTTCCCTCCGCCTGGAATTCCCTCTCCTCTACTGTCTGCGGTTCACACTTCACCTCTGTGCGGTTGCTGACTTCTGGCAGGCTTCCCCGGCCCTGTGCCAAAGCCGACCTCCGCCCATGATGCTCCCCGCCCCCCAGCCCCCTGTGCTTTCCTTCTTGGAATCACGGCAATTACAGATATGCGAGTTCTAGGAAACCTGTTTGCCACCCACGAGCCCCCTTTACTCTCAGAGCACATCACTCCTGACCCTTCTGGTCACCAAGCATCTGGGTTTCCCCCGCCCCCAGGAGTTCTCTGTGCCACCAGCTGGGGAGGGGGGTCCTGCAATTTCATTCCATCTGACGCTGACTGGAGTTAGCGCAGACTCCACAGCTTAAGGGCTCGGTCCCACGAGGCTGCCCCCCAGTTCAGATCGATCACAAGCAGTAGGTCCCCAGGTCACCCACAGCTGCTGCCTGACTTGACTACAAACTGGAGGTCCCTATGAGCTCCTCCTGCTTGGATTCGATCATTTGCCAGGACAGCTCACAGAAGTCAGGGAAACATATCCTTAGATTTGCCAGTTTATTGAAAGACATGATAAAGGAACAGAGAGTCAGGGGAAGAGACACAACAGGTGAGGCCTGGGAGGGTCCTGAGAGCAGGAGCTTCTGTCCCCATGGGGCTGGGGTGTGTCACCCTTTCGTGGACGTCGTCACTCACCTGGAAGTTCCCCAACCCCCATCCTAGTGGGACCTCATGGAGGCTTCTCAGCAGGTGTGATGGGTTATCCCTCCGTTCCCAGCCCCTCTCTGCTCTCTGGAGAATGGGGGTGGGGCTAAAACTTCCAAGCTTCTGATCTTGGTTTGGCCTTTCTGGTGGCCAGTCCCCACCCAGGGTCATCAGGGTCACCTCCACAGCACAACAGGTGCTCCTTGCACATTTATCTCCTAGGAAATTGCAAGGGTTTCCAGAGCTCGGTGCCAGGGCAGGGGGCAAAGACCAATAGATGTGTTTTCTATTATCTCACAATATCTTTTATGTATTTTCTTCTGCGGATATAGTTGGGTCTGTCTTGTTCCCTACTGTATCCCTATATCAGGCACAGAGTAGATGCTCAATAAATATCTGTCGAATGGACACAGGAATGAGGACGTTCCCAGTCTTTGCTCCCTATCTTTCCCCGCCATGTCATGTTTTAACACTTCTAATTTACAGAGGGCTTCTTCTGGGCCAGGCACTGTGCTAAGCTCTCTATGTGGTAACCCTGTGACGGAGGTACCCATCGTTCTTACGCTTCACAGATGTGGCAGCTGAAGCTCAGAGAAGTGAGGTGGCGGGTGCCAGGTCACACAGCACTGAGCAGGGAAGCCCGTGCTCTGAGTCTCTACCCAGCCACCCTGAGATGGGTCCCCACCCAGGCCCCTGCTGTCCGCCCTGCTCTCGGCACAAGCTGGAGAATTCCAGGGGGCCCCAGATGCCCCACCTGGACAGCCGCCTGGCTCAGGGAAGATGTGCTTCCCAGGCTCCGGGTTATGTTCCTCTGTTCCTCATTGCCTCCCAAATTAGTTCCATGTTCAGCCCAGGGCCTGTGGTTTCCACTTGTTTTCTGTAACCGGAGCTTCTCCAGTGCTTGGCACTGAGATACAGGACTCAGCGCCGGCTCGGGTTCCTGATTTCCTTGGATGTCGAGATGATGTCAAATGATTTCGTTGGCAGAGCAAAAACCAGCTGGGGGTCAGTGGGCAAGTCACCCCCACCTCTGCCGTAGGTAGGGAAGGAGCACGAAGTATCTGCAGTGCCTCCTTTTCTCGTTTCATCCTGGCAACAGATGATGAAATGAGAGCTCAGAGAGGTTGGGTGATTTGCCCCCTTCACACAGCAAATAAGTAGCAGGGCAGACTTGTACCTAGCACCTAAGCTCTTCCTCCCAGATGCTGGACACAACCAGACCCTGGGGACCCAGAGTGGCAAAAACCCAGGCCTTGCCGTCAAAACGCTCAAAGTTGAGTGGAAAAAGACCAGATTGAGTGCAAACAGCGATCAAAGCCGTGCCCGCGAACATGAGATAATTTGTATTTTTAGACAGAGAGTGAGTCAGTCCTCGGTGATTCACAGGCCTGGCTGGGCTTGCGGGCAGCCCCAGGCCACGGAGGGCAGAGCAGGCGATCAGCCACACCAGTGGACAGGAGGGCCGAGAAGGGGTCGAAGGCCAAGCCGGGTGGGGGCCCCTCCTTGTTCTCCGTTGTTTTGTCAAGGGTTGGATTTTACTGACTTGTCTGGAAGATGCATTTTATAATAAGCGTTTGGAAACAGCTCACATTAACAGACCTGGGAAATGATGTTATTCGCGGCTTCCCAGCACTTTATAACCATCCACACGGGCTGGACACTGTTAGATACTGGAGAGATGATAGCAGACGAAACTGAGAAGTCCTAGCCTCCGGCAGCTGCTGAAACAGGGAGAGGCATGCTTTCTCTATAAAGGGCCAGATTGTCAATATTCCAAGCTTTGAGGGTCCCTTGGTCTCTGTTGCAACTACTCAACTCTGCTGTTGAAGCAGAGACATTATGTAAATGAATAGGGGTGGCTGTGTTCCAATAAAACTTTATTTATGAAAAGAGGAAGTGGGCCAGATTTGATCTTGAGGCCATAGTTTGCTGACCCCTGTTCTCAAAGATGCCTTCACCCACTGGCTGGCTCCCCACATTTGTCCTCCACTGTGTGACTAAGAGATCCCCTCTCTAACCATGACCTTCCTGAAATAGTCTTCCCAGGTGGCTTGCTAGTTCTGCGGGTAAAAACTGCTACACTGCTTTCAGTGAAGAAGTGTTTTTGTTTGTCCTCATGAGCCCCCTCTACACAGGGACCATGAAGGATGGTGGCCTCCTGGGGCAGCAGTACCCACAGGCTACTCTGTGTCCAGCCTAGTGCACTGGACACAGTAGGGGATAGCCCAGCATGTGCAGAACGGCATTCCAATGGTGTCCAGCCTTATCTATTTTCTTCACTTTAGTTAGGAACTGGCAACAATAAAAGAGCAGGGGTTGTGACAGATTGGGGAGCCCCTGGTCTTCTTTCCTGTCCCCTGGGGGTCTTGGTACCCCCAGTGTCCCTTCCCCACCCCTTGTTCATACTATGGGAGCCCAGCAGGAGGGAGGTAAGCGGCAGTGGGAAGGGCCTTGACACAGACCCCAGCCTGGCATGCTGTGGGCACACGGCATTGGGCTCAGCTTTCTCATCTGTGCCGTGTGTGGAGCTAAGGCCCAAACCTCTCCCTGTGCTTGCTCCGGGAGCACGCACGTCATTGCTTCAGCTCACAGATGCGGAGCCAACTGTACCAAGCGTGCCTCTGGCCCTCCAGAGGGGTGAAGTTAGCTCCACTTTTACAGATCTGATAACAGGAGCTCGGGGCATTGAGGGGCTGGCTTGAGTTCACAGCTAGCCAGCATAGAGCAGGGTTCAGACCTGGCCTCCCTGGACCACCCTTGACTGGTCAGCTACATGTGATGGGCCACCCATGGGCTGCCTTTGCTAGCACCTGATTCTCCAGTCTGCAGGCAGCCTTCCCTCTTTAACCCTCCTGCCCCCAGCCCCACCTGTTCGGCGGCCCCTCTGGGGAACAAGGCTCCTCACAGCCTTGGGGGTGTTTCTAGATAGCAGCATGGCTAGGCAGTCCAGAGAAACCCCACCCCTAAAGGTTCCAGATGCCTGGACTCTGAGGGAGGGGCTGCAGGATTGGCATCCAGGGACCACAGTCCTGTATCTGAGGACAGGTAGCCTTGTGGCCTCAGAGAGGGACTGAATTCTTCCAAGTCTGTGTTCTCATCTGTATAATAGGAGTGGTAAATCATATACACACACGGTTGGTTCTACTTATTTGTGGTAGTTACATTCTATAAACTTACTACCCACAGCAGATTAGCAAATCCTGAAGCATTGCTCTCAGGAGACTTACAGGGTTTCATTCCAGCAAACCTCTGGTCACATTTTTGTCAAGTGATCAATATAGACCCTGATCTTAGGTGGGTTGTTGTTTAAGGACACCTTCCTCACTTTGTTATAGGCTGTTGATTCATGCGCATTGAACTCCTGGCGAGCGGCACTGTAACTTGGGCCTGCGGGAAGTTTAACCCACCTTTTCTCTGTCAGGCTCCTCCATCCTGGGCCTTCTTGCACTTAGAAACATGAGGCAGAGCTTCACCACGGTTGCGGGGCCATTTTAAATATTGAAATCACCAATGAAAAGAACAAAACATGCAAAAAACCCGGCACTAAATAGGCCACAAAAAGGACATGTGTTCACAGTGTGAGAACTGAGACAAGGGGGCAGGGTGTGGCCTTGGGCGGCCTCAGCTGGTCATGTCAACGCCGGGCGACTTAAATTCTTTGCCATTCTGCACATGTCTGTAAATGGCCGCAAAGACACCACAAGTATTGATTTTGGCTTTGCAAATAAATTCTAATGAGTAGGCAATTTTGAAAGTACAGGATCCACTATTAAATGAGGATTGATTGTATGTGTGTATATATGTACATATAGGTAAGTAAATATGGGACATGATTCGTGTGTGTGTCCGTGTCCAGCCCTCTTAGGGAGAGAGGCCTTAGTAACCCTGCTGCACTCGGTCATGAGTCTGAAGCAGCTGACGAAGGGTGACCTCTTTCTGCATCTGAAAATCGGTCACCTTATTGAGAACTTGCTTCATGCCCATCTGAGCTAAGCCCTTCACAGGCCTTATGTCTTCTAGTCCTCAAATGGTCCTGTGGGTTTGGTGCTATTATTACAGCCATGTTACAGACAAGGCACAGAGAGGTCAAGTCAACTCCCAGTAGTCACACGGCCAGCAAGGAGGAGGCAAACCTGAGCACCTGGACCCTGTGCACACAACACCCGTCACACGGTATCTGGCCTAAAGTGGCAGTAATGACAGCTAGCGTGTTTTGACCAGGGGTTGGGCCCAGGATGCAAAGTGTACCATACCATGGGGGAGGCACATGTTATTATCCCCAAGAAGATCAACAAAATTTCAGTATCATTCTCGAGGGCCATTTTAAACAGCAATGTCACCAACAAAACCCATATGGAAATGCAAAAAAAAAAAACAACACAAAAGAGACCACAGGAAGGCTTTGCTTCCAGTATGAGAGGCCAAACAAAGAGGCTGAGCCTCAGCTGGGGGTGTGCGTCAGGGCACTCAAAGTTTTGTTTACCACTCTACAGGTCCAAGAATGACTGAAAGCGCTGTGAATATGGATTTTGGGGTTAGAAATAAACGTTCACAAGCAGGTGAATCTGCAAATAATCTGTGAATAACGAGGATCTGAATCAGTATGGACACAGGGACTTTATATTTTGATTAGATTTTGACTGTATTATATTTTGATTATATTGCATAATGACCTATAGTATAAAATATTATGATTCATTACAGTCACTATTCTTGTAGATATTGAGAAGTCCCATTTTGACCGAGGGGAGTCTCTGTATCTTTTTGATGTGAATCTTTTTGTCTCGGATAGCTTTCTCACTTTTTTGATACAAGATAGCCTAAGCTCACCAGTAATCAACCATTTATCCAGGCAGCCTCAGTCCTCAGTTAAGAGGAAATGGTATTTAGAAACCAGGACCTGAGTAGCTGGTGTGCTCATTGCCCCTGGTTTGTCTGTCTCCTTTTAGCTTTTATGGTGTGTCTCTTTACATTTGAGTATTTAACTGACCATGGGAGACTGTTTCCAGGTGAAGAAGGAATCTCGCTTTGTTCAGTTTCCAAACTGGCTGCCATTTTGAATGATCAATCCTTTGCTGGCTGCTTGGAAAATCCACTTTTAATTCAGACTAAATTCTTTCAAGGACTTGGGTGTCTTTCTGGACTCTGCTCTAGTCCATTGATCTCTTGATTCATGTTATAGTTATTACCCACTCTCTGTCATATAATCTCTAAATTCCTTCCTGGACTATAGAATCAGAGTAGTGGGCCCACAGTGTAAGGGTCTAGTTCAGATTAAATCACACGCCCAAGCCATTCAGGTGGTGCGTTCAGGCAGTACCTCTTGTCCAGGCATGATCTTCCAGGCCAAAGAAACAAAGATGGTGAAGGCAGGTTCTCCAGGGCCACCAAGGATGACTGCTATTGGGTTGGAGCTGAGGTTTGAAAGTTGAATAGAATTTTGTGGGTGGAGATGGAAAGGGCAATTGGGAACAACATGCATCAAACCAAGAAGGCATCAGAAGGGAGGGTTCAGGACCAAGTCACTAAGGCTGAGACAGGGGTAGGGGTGAGGGAGAATTCCCAGTGCCAGGTACCAGAGAGCCACTGAAGGCTTTATAGAAACAGAGTGGCCTGGTGGGTCTGTTTTGGTGAGATGGATCCAGGGCTGGGAAGCAGTTACTTAGAGGGGAGCAAAGGCCTATCTGAGAGGTGCCCCTATTTCCCCAAGTCCCTCTGAACTCTTAGTTTCAGAGCCAAGGGCAACTCTAGTAGGTTCTGAGGTCTCTCCTCCCCTCCCTGCCCTTCCCAGCTCCTGGGATGGGTTAGGCAGTGTCTCTCGCCTCTGGCCTGAGGTCCTTCTACCCCCATCACAGGGGGCCTCCCTGCACCTCCAGAAGAATCTAGGCCCAGTGAAAATGATGTGCTTACATGCAGGGACTTTGCCTGAAAGTTCACACCTCCTCCCTCCTTGGCTGCAGCCTGGACACATGTCCTGAGATGGGTCCACAGGATCCTGCTGGTGAGGTGGGAAGTGTACCTCCAGGCCTCAAGGCACTGGAGGAGTTCATGGGAGGAACCACAGACCAAAGCGCCAGAGCATCTCCTTCGTGACCCCCCCGGGCAGGAGGGATTGCCATCCTCGGCACCAGCAGCATCTCCACAACACCGAAGCACAGCAAGGATGGCAGAGGCCCAGAGCTCAAGCCATCACATACAAACGCACTCACTCGATTTCACAGTCCCACTATCACACTCACTGTCACACTCCCTCACTCCCATTCCCTCTCATACACTCACACGCACAATCTCACACACTCTCAAAGTCACTCTCACTCTCTCATTTCCCCCACCTGTGTCAATTTGGGGTTTTGATATTATATAGCATAATCATGTGACATGCAGCCACTGGGGGAATGAGGTGAAGGGTCACAGACAGGATCAGGAGGTACTCTTTGCAATTCCCTGTAACTCTATAATTATTTCAAAATTAAGCGCTTTTAAAGAACGACATGTACTGTATGACGTCTGCAATTTGCTTTCACGTATTGCCGCCAGGCTGAGAAAGAGCAGGAGAGGGAGTCTGCAAGGAGGTGATGAAACAAGATTGCAAAATGTCGCCAGTGATGACGATGCTGAGGCGGAGCATGGGGATGCAGTACTCACTGTCTGGTCCTCTCGACTTCTGGGCGTTTTTGAAAATTTCTGTAAGATATTAAATTAACACACGGAAACTCACGGGTGGGCTCATGTCTGCCCAGACACCCAACGTGCAGGCGTGTGCCAGAGCACTGATTCATGGCCTGCCGCCCGCCGGCCCAGGCATCCCCTCACAGCTGGATGTGTGCACGTGTGCATTAAAGGAAATAAATGCTTAACCACTGTTGTGGAATCCAGCCAAGCCTGGTCACACATTTGTCAAGCCATCTGCAGGGTGGGATGAAAAGGGGTCCAAGAGCTGTTTTGAACTCTAGAGAGAACTTTCTGGAAATTGGGTGGGGGTGGGTGACTGAGATGGCTCCTAATGGGGAGCGAGTTGGAGGGGGAAGACCCCCAAGAAATCAGATCCACAGCACTGTCTCCCTGGGTGCCCCCTGGACTCAGGGGGCCAGGGCAGAGCTGCTCCTAGGCAAGGGGAGACCTGCCACTGCAGGAGAAGGGGGCCCGTGTGTGCCTGTGGGGTCATGTGTGGCTGTGCTGGATCCCCTCAGCAGCATTTATTACTTCTCAAGATTTATAAATGATGGCTTAACCATGGGGGAAGTCACTTACTCTGAAAATCAATTTCTTCAACTAGAAAATGAGTCCAGTGGCAGCACAGATATTACAGGGTTGCAGCCAAGGCCCAGTGAGGTCGTCTCAACCAGGCCCTGAGCCAACTAGGTGCCAGGTGTTGCCCTAAGGACTCCGAGCATACCAAACCCTTCCATATATAGCACTGTTGCCACCCCCATTTGCCAGAAGAGAAACCAGGGCCCAGAGAGGTTAAGAAACTTGCCTAAGGTCACACAGGTTGAGGAGCTGTGATTCACACTTGTGGGTAAGGCACTGAGTTCAAGACTCTTGGTAAATGTCATTGTGATGATGGTTTTAAGGTTTAAAGCACCGCCATAGCTGAATTATGTGTTGGGAGGGAAATACGGGGTCTCCCATTTCCCATTTGAAGATCTGCCACAAGCTTACCCTGGCTAGAAAGCTGAAGGCTGGAGGGCCCCAGCCCAAGCCCAGTGCTCCTACCACAAGGGCCAGGCAGACCTGGCAGGCTGTTTTAGGGGGGCCCTGACCAGCCCACCACAGGGAATGGCCTTCTCAGTGTCACAGGTCACAGGAGAACAGGAGGATGGCAGCAGGGAATTCATGGTGGAGGAGAGGGCTCCCGGCCACCACACTCAGAGGCAGTGGCCCCTTGATCATCAGTGTGCAACCCAGCCTCTGTTTACCCCTGTGTACATTGGGGCCAGCCAGGCCTAGGGCCCAGGCGGCCTTGAGACTTGGCCCCAACATTCCACAAAGAATCCATGACTTCTTCTCACAGAGAAGAGAAGGCCACACCATCTGAGAACAAAGGGCCATGTGCACAAAAAAGGAGCATCTAGAAGCCGCATCCCCAGGGCTCAGCTGCCTCCTGTGCCTGCTCCAGTGGTGCTGGGGCAGACGTTGGAGTGGAAATTATATTTTGAGCCCCATAGGCTCCTTCCACAAAGCTCCGAGGGGCTTGGGTTTCCAGACACTGTCACCACGGGGTGCTGAGTCACTGGAAACTGTGGCCAGTGCTCATGCTGAGGAAGCAGGGTGCATTCAGGTAGGGGGACGGGTCCAGGGGCCAGACAGAGGCCTCCCTGCCACCCACACACCCGGAATGAAGGTTCCCTTGAACGGGGAGGCCTGGGGGTGAGGTGGGAAGCCTTCAATCACTGCTGATGACAGCCTCTGGCTGCCTGACTGGTGCCATTTATGGAGAGTCTGATCCAGACATGAAGAGGTTCCTGGTGGGATGAAAGGTCTGTTGGAAGGGTGTGATGGCAGAAATGGAGGCAGCCTGGGAAAGGAGACAAACCCATGGATTGTCACTGAGAAACCCGGCAAGATTGGTCTGGGCTGCAGGCTGGCGTGTGCCATCCTTCCATCTTGCGCCCACTGCCTGGGGTCAAGACTTCTTGGCACCGGGGATGGGGTGAGCACAATGCCCTGGGCTCCTGGCACACCTTGTCCCCCTGAATCCCCCACTGCAGGCTCAGAGTCCCTCCTAGCAAGAATTCTGATTGCTCTCAGGGACCAGGCTGGGGACCAAGGAATGAAGAAGGCTAGTGGGAGACAATAGGGAGTGGTGGAGACTCTGGACAGTGGCGATCACTGACCCCCAACATGGGTCAGCTGTCACTCAGCTCCAACTGCTATTTGTCATGAGGGCCTGTGGAACCAGGACTGTCAGAGTTCTCCTTTGTTCAAGTCAGAAATCTGGATTGTTTTTCAATCCCGATTTCTAAACATTGCAATTCCAACAATAGAAATCTAAGTGCTATACAAGCCACACACCGCCCATCTGTGGCCAGCTTTGCCCCTTGGCCTCCGATGAAGTGGAGCCTGGTGGCCTGGCCTCTGACCACCTCCCCAGGCTCCTCTCCCTTTCCTCCTGCCCTAAAGGAATCCGAAAGCAGCAGTGGCTCCCAGACACTGTCAGTGTGGTTTCCAGCTTTCTGCACTGCCCCTCGCTCTGGGATCCTCACCTTGTAGAAAATCATCCCTGAGGCCCCCAGAAGGCCTCTGTTAAAAACATACAGCACACGGGACTCAGTTAACTCCTTTCCTATATTCCAAGTCACTGCTGATCTGATAACAGCATCTAGGGAGTCAAATATATATATATATACTGGTTCAAATTCCCACTCATCCCCAAGGCCTACAGGTGCAATATGATGTGGCTCCTGGCAACCTCTCTGAACTTTGGCCTCTCCTCTCCTTTCACTCTGCAACAGCCTCACTGACCTTAAAGTCCTAAATATGCCAAGCTTGCGCCTGCCTCAGGACCTTTGCACAGGCCAACCCCTCTGCCTGGAATCCTTTCCCAGCAGATACTGCCAAGGTTTGAGTTGGTATGGGTAGGTGGGGGAGCACATACCTCTCAGCAGACCCCAACCTTACTCCTTTGTAAAGTGACACCTTTACCAGCTTCAAGCAGCTCAATCGGACCAACACCAGAGGCTACTTCAGATCCCCTGACCCTGCCATCTGCCCTCTGGGCTGTCACGGGTGAGGAAAGAACTGGCTGGAAGCCAGAAGCTCTCACAGCAGCTGCAAGTCAGGGAGCAGCTTGCATGTGGCCATACCAGGTGGCCCCAGAGATGGGCCTGGAAGTGTTCAGTCCATCTGCACAGGTAGTGGATTAGGGCCTGGCATGAAGACAGCTGTGTTCAAGGGGCTAGCCTCTAGGGTACACAGCCTTTGTCCCCAGACTGGGGAGGGGTTGCCCTTCTGGCTGGCTCCAAACACAGGAAGCACTAAGAGATTCAGGCTTTTCTTCTTTGGACCCTGGATGAAGACTTGCTCAGAGATAAAGAAAGGCACTGAAACACTGTGGGGACCAGGGATCTTCCAGACTTGAGCTGGGAGCAGGGAGATACACAGTACCTAGCCTTTCAGAAGGGCATCCTGCCCCCCTCTGAGTTGACCCCAACCTTACTCTATCTGTAAGGCAACAAGAAGCCATCCAACTGGGCAACATCATGGGCTTTTTCATACCCCAGGGCCTTTGCACAGCTGCCCCCTCTTCCTGGAACACTTTCTCTGTCATGTCCCAACTCCTTTGCAGACAATTCCGTCGACACTTTCCCTGACCCCTTTCCACCCTTTCTGCCCTCTGTAGGATTAGCCTCTCTGTACCCAGTATCAATTCTATCATGGTACCTCTAAAACTGCATCCCATTTAGCAGAACATACATGTGCACCTTGGCCATGTTCCTGACACTTGGGAAGGGTCAAGAGCATGTCTGTTATTAAGAAGAGACTCCCACAATGGAAAGATGGTACATTGGTGACATCCAGGGGACAGCATACCAGATCTTCACATGTCCCACCTCTCAGCCCACACCAAACCCACAGGATGGGCCTTAGGGAGCCACCTCCCTCCTCCTGGCACTTACCTGGGAACTTGCCCCCTAGAAACCGCCCCTCAGACCCTCAAAGCAAAGCACCAACAGGGGTGACCTACAACCCCAGCCAGGGGCTGAACTGCAACACCTATCTGGTGCTCACTGTATACCAGGCCCTGCCAGAAGTGCCTTCCTATTTTATCTTGTTTGATCTGCATAAGGTACCCCAGACCCTAGCAGTCTGAGCTTTACACTGTTTTAGACACCCATTGGCCAGGGGGTCGTCGGTAGAATAGGTGACAGCTTGCATCCCCTTGTCCCCTGAGGCCCTGCAAAGAGGATGAGGGACGCTGTATACACAGGGGATCCGGAGAGGAGCTGATGCAGACCCCAGGCCTGAGGGCTTCTCTGGATATCAGCAGAGGGTGTCTGCTCCATGGGGCCCTGGCCCCTACCCACAGGAGGGCAGGGGGATCAAGCCCCAGGGGCCACTGCCAGCCACAGTGGGAGGGTGCAACTAAGTGCTGGGCATAGGGCCTGGCTCACAGTTGCCTCCAAGGCAGGCCAGCTGGGGGTCACTCTTGGCAACCCTATGGGCAGAGCTTGGGGGCAGCCACAGCGGGGAGCCCACAGCAGAGGAGACTGTGAGCTCTCGCTTCCAGCTGCTTCCACTGAGGCCACATTAGCCAACTTCTCCACTGGCTCTCCAGCTCCTTGACTTCTCTATATGCACATATATTACCTCCACCACCAATTACCTAATACCCCTCATAATGGGGCCACTTAAAGAAATTCGTTATTCATTTGAAATGGAAATGTTCCATTACTATGTGGTGAAATCACAGTCTGAGAGGCTACTTATACTTCTCCCAATGCGACTCTATGGTAAGAACTATAAAAATCAAACATGTCTCACCCATGTACCACCTGGAACCCCCATACATTTCACCAGCAGTACAAGTGCCCCATTCTGTCCAGCTTCCAGAAAGAGGGTATTGGTCGCTCCCTCCTCAACCCCCAGGCCCTGGAAGCCCCTTTCTTAGCCTTTCAAAAAAGGCTGGGGCGCGGAAGTTCCAGCACATTCTTCTGAACCTGACAACCACAGGCACAAGATGTGGGGTTACAAGGCTGAACAGCCCCCCATCTTGCCTGGGAAGAGACCTTGAAACCCAAGTCCAGTTGGCAGTGAACTGTTGAGTAGAAAGAATCCGGCCAGATTAGAAGCTAGGAGCCCTGGGTCTGAGCCCCAGCCTTCAGGCTAAGTCTCTGTGTCATCCTGGGCTGGCCATTTCGCTGGTCTGGGCTACCACTGCAAGTAAGAATAACGCCCCCAAAGGGGAGTCCACTTCCATAATGCTCCCAGGATGGCTGCCGGCTCATCCTGGGCTCCCGACAAGGCCCCAGAATGACTGGCAGTGCCCTCCTCCATTCCTGGATGAGAGTGGGGGGCATTCATCCCTCAGCGTCAAGGAATGTGAACAGCACCATTTCAGCCCTGGAAAGGTCCCAGACACTAGCATATTAAGAGATGCCTACAGATGTTACTCAGCAGTTCAGTGCCCTCGCTGTCAGACAGAACACCACTGCACCTGTCCAGCTAGCCATCTCCCTCCCCAGGCTTCCTGCCTCTGTCTCTCCATCTGTGAAATAGTCAGACTCCTGTTGAAATAGGGACAAGGAGGGTCTGAGATTCAAACACCAACCAGGACTTCTCATTGCAGACCAAGCCTCTCTGGGTGAGAGGGGGAAAGAGCACCTTCCCAACTGTGGGAAACTGGGTAACTCCCCAGCATCCCCTTTAGCCTGGGAGCTGGGGGGAGATGGACCCTATACCCACCCCAACCCCAGGGTGAACTGACTGGCTCAAACCAATCCCAACCCCACCCACTGTGACCCAGGCCTAAATCTGGCAGCCCAGGCCTGGGGTGGGCTGGCAGTAGGCAGTCCAGACTAGATTTAGCAAATAAAAATACAGGGTACCCAGTTAAATCTGAATTTCAGAACAAATAATTTTCTTTTAGTGTAACCATAACCCACATCATATTTGGGAAATACTTATTCACATAAACAGTGAGTACCTTTTTAGTACAACTGAGTTTCTTGTGTTTTATTGGACAGTTGTACTTAGGACTCTCCTTAGTCAAATGAGGAAAGAAACTCTCCCCAAGCCTAGGACACCAGGCGAGCAGCAGCCAGTGGCCCCCTTGCTGCCGGATGCACCTTGCACAGGATGCCCCCAGTGGTGCATCCGCAGTGGGAATCTAGGCTGCTAGGAGGGGGTGTGGGCCGCCCAGGGCTGGGCTGGGTGAGAAATCCTCCTTAGGACAAGCAGGACGGTGAGAGGCCCCAGAGGAACTGAACAACCCTTTCTGGCTGGTCTTGTGCTAAGAAAGTGCAAGGCAGCTATGTGCCATGCTCACACACTAGAGGAACAGCAGAGCAAGGAGCTGCTGTCCCACCAGCTGGCCCAGAGCCCAGCCCAGCCCCAGCCCTGGTGACAGAGACAAGGATGAGGTCCACCTATCCTGAGACCCTGTGCACAGACCTCTGTATCCTTGAACTCAGAACCACCACAGGAGGAGACATGGCTGGTTTACCCCCACACTGGGCTGGGCACACAGAGGTGAATACCTCTGCCCCAGAAGCCCTAGACGAGCTAGGGGACAGGCAGACACAGGCAGACAGCGCCCCCCGTGCTGGAACCGAGCCTCCACAGGGCCATAGAACTCCAGGGGGATCTCCCCTACGTCCCCTGGAAGCGGTGATGCCCAGGGGGATCTAAGAGGACAGGAATCACCAGGAGATGAAGGGTACATCTTGGAACTGCCTCCCCAGTTCTCTCAGCCAGCCTGGCTTCCTAATTCTTCGACTACAGCCAGCACTGTGAGGTAAGTCACGTCCCGTTCTGAAGTAGGGCTTGAGGTGCAGAGAGCTAATGGTGTCACCCACTAAGGGGCATGGAGGGGACTGGAATCTGAGTCTGCTGATTCCATGTCTTTGGGAAAGGACAGTGCCTTCTGCTCAGGTTACCTCTTGGGCAGCTCTTAGCCAACTCAAATCAGGCGCCAGAGGCAAAGCCAAGCATCCTGCTGGGGCCTGGAGTCAAAGCCAGGCTTAGAGGCTCTGAGATAGACAAGGCCAGGGTTTGGAGATGCCCTCACTGGAAAGGAGAAAGGCAAGAGGCTAGGGGCCAGAGACAAGAATCTCCCCTTCCCAGACAGGTGTCACAAAAACACACCTACCCCAGTAACTCGACTGTAACCCAAGCCAGCTGGGGCCAAGAGGCACCGGGGGGCTCTGGGGTCTGCTCCAAGCCCTCTCCAGCCTGGGCCTGCACTGGAAACAAACATTCAGTGGCCTCCTGGGACTTGCATCCAGAATGTATAAAGAACCCTTACAATTCAATAATAAGACAACAAATAACTCAATGAAAAACCAGCAAAATATTTGAATAGACATTTTTCCAAAAAAGGTATTCAAAAGACTAACATGAAAAGATGCTTGGCATCACTTAGCCATCAGGGAAATGAAAGTCAAGCCACAGTAAGATGCCACTTCACACCTGTAAGGATGGCTGTGATAAAAAA
Organism: Manis pentadactyla; assembly: GCF_030020395.1. Lineage (NCBI taxonomy): Eukaryota > Metazoa > Chordata > Mammalia > Pholidota > Manidae > Manis > Manis pentadactyla. Next base: position 71,163,011 of record NC_080028.1, read on the forward strand.
ACCCCAAACAATCCAAAATGTTGGTGAGGACATGGGAGGAGCAGGAACCTTGGTGTAAAATAGAATAGCCACTCTGGGAAATGGTTTCATGGTCCTTCAAAAGATAAACAGAGTTACCATGGGACCCAGCAATTCCACACCGAGGTATACACTCAACAGAAATGAAAATGTACAACCACACAAAGACTTGTATGAGTGCGAGTGGCCGTAACAGCATTATTCGTAATGGCCAAAAAGTGGGAGCCGCCCACATGTCCACTAACTGACAGATGGGTAAACAAAACCTGGTCTAGTCACATGATGGAATATTATTCAGCCATAAAGAGGAATGAAGCGTATGATACATACTACAGCATGGACAAACCTCGAAAACATGCTCCGTGCAGAAGTTAGCCATGGAAGACCACGCATTTTACAATTCTGTCTATATGAAACGTTCAGAAGAGGTAAATCCATAGAACCGAGGTAAATCCATAGAACCATGAAGTAGACTCATGGTTGCCTGGAGCTCGGGGGGTAGGTGTGGGGATGACTACAGATGGGTGCCAGGTTTCTTCCTGCAGTGATGAAAACGTAAAGTTAGATTGTGGTGATGGTCATGCAACTCTAGTTTGCTAGTATTCACAGACTTGTATCCTTTAAATGAATGAATTTGATGGGATGTAAAATAGACTCAGGAAAGCTCTTAAAAGAAGGTAGCCTGAGCATGGGCCCGCCACCAGCGACCTTCCTGTGCTTCCTAGTCTGCAAAGGGTGTGATGTGCGCACATCCAGCTGTGAGGGGATGCCTGGGCCAGCGGGCGGCAGGCCATGAATCAGTGCTCTGGCACACGCCTGCACGTTGGGTGTCTGGGCAGACATGAGCCCACCCGTGCGTTTCAGCGTGTTAATTTAATATCTTACAGAAATTTTCAAAAACGCCCAGAAGTCGAGAGGACCAGACAGTGAGTACTGCATCCCCATGCTCCGCCTCAGCATCGTCATCACTGGCGACATTTTGCAATCTTGTTTCATCACCTCCTTGCAGACTCCCTCTCCTGCTCTTTCTCAGCCTGGCTGCCATACGTGAAAGCAAATTGCAGACATCATACCACACATGTTGTTCTTTAAAGCACTTAATTTTGAAATAATTATAGAGTTACAGGGAATTGCAAAGAGTACCTCGTGATCCTGTCTGTGACCCTTCACCCTATTCCCCCAGTGGCTGCATGTCACATGATTATGCTATATAATATCAAAACTCCGAATTGACTTGGTGGGGAGGGGGAAAGAGTGAGAGTCAGTGTAAGAGAATGTGAGTGTGAGACGGAGAGTGAGAGTGAGAGAACCGCCATTGCAACGAAGATGCCCTCACCACGAAGACCTCCCCATATAGGCCCACCTGCCCCCGTGCCCTGCACCATCCCTGACCCTCTGGCAAGCAGCTCTCCGTTACAGATTTCCAGCTGTATCATTTTGTCACTTGAAAACATTGCATAAGTGGAATCATATAGCCTGTTCCATGATGACCGTCTTTCCCCCCCCACAGCACAATGTCCCTGAGCGCTGTCCGGGCTCTTCCGTTCTGAACAGTGCGTTTCTTTCTGTGGCTGGGCGGTAGCGCACAGGAGGGGTGCACCACAGTCCACTTGCACGCCACCTACTCAGGGACACTCGCGCTGCCTCCGGATTTTGTCTGCTGGCAGGAAACGGCTACAGGTTTTGAGATAGATGTACATTTTCATTTCTCTGGGATAAATGCCCACCCAGGAGTAGGACTGGAAGTGTCTCAGGTCTTGTTTAGTGTTTTAAGGAACAGATGAGCTCTTTTCCAGAGTGGCTGTACACTTTTATTGTTTGGAAGAGAAGCATCTATTAGCAGGAGCTCAGAGATCTGGCCTCATAGCTTCCGAGCAGCCCGTGCTCCGCCCACGTCTGCTGAACCCTTACTGTGACCCCGCACCAGCTGCCTTTCCAGTAGTAGCGGATGTTGGGTCCCTTTGCAGAATAGAGAAACTAAAGCTCCAAGAGCTGAGTACTTGCCTGAGGCCACAGCTGGCAGGTGGGGGCGCCAGGATTCAGATGCAGCCCGGCTCCAAAGCCTGTGGGGCTGATACCTTCCCCTGTGGTGCTGAATGTCTGGGGAGCAGGGAGCAGACCAGAGGACTTAGGGAGAAAGGGTGTAGCACAGATCCTGGCGGAGAAGCGGGGACGGGGCCTGGCTTCTCCCTCCCTGCCAGGCTGGCCCAGCTCCTGTCTCCTAACCTCTGCGTGGACCCCTTGTCTCCATCACAGACAGAGCTGTTAATCTGTTGCCAGCTGGCTCTCCTCAGCCCTGCCTTCCCTGGCACCTCAGTCTCTGCAGGCGGGCCTCCCACCGGCCCCACCTATGCCCCAGAGTGACCAGCCTGGGAAGCTGTGGGTAGTGTACCAAACACCCTGAGCCTCTGCACTCTTTCCTGTGCTTTGGCCTCACAGAGTCGCTGTTGGGGATGAGGATGGCAAGACCTACCGTTTGCTGGGCACCACAGCTGGTGCCTGAATGTAGGATTTGACGAGATTGGCAGGTCTTCTCACCACCACTTTTGAAAGCCCACATTCAGAGGCTCACCTGGCTCACGAGTGGTAGAGCAGCGTCCTTCTGGCCAAACCGGGTGGCCCCTGGCCGAGCCAGCTGGGGGACTCTCATGCCCAGGACAGGGCTGCCTGGTGCTCTGGGCTGGCGGCCTGGCTGTGGGTCCCTGGTGGCCCAGGGGTCACTGGAGGGACCTTAGGCATGAAGGCCCTGCCAGGCCTGAAGGTCCAGGCCTCCTCCTCTCCAGCCAGCCACTCCTTACCTCACACCTTGTCATCCTGGCTCTGTAAGCCCACGTAGGGGACTCGGGCTCCCTGAGCCTCCTTGTCTTCTCCATGCAGGGGAATCCGTCTTTCCCCTCTTGGGCAGGCCTAGCTGTCAACAGATTCTGAAACTGAAACACACCCAGGGGTTGGAAGAAGGATGGGTGGGCTGGCAGGTGAGGCCCCTGCCCCGGGATCCCAGCCCTGGCTCTTGTCCCAACACTCGGTGTGACCCTGGCCAAGCCACTTTAGCTCAGGGCCTCTGTTTCCACTCACCAAAGATGACTAAAATGACAGGATTTGTTCAGTTGGCCCATGTGACAGCTCTTGGTGAACCATGACACTCTACATAAATATGGAGCTTTCCTGTTCTATCAAACCACAAGCTCAGTATTTTTATTTCTGAGCCTGCTTCTCTTCTCTGGCTTGAGGGTTGTTCCTTAAAGCTGAGGTGGGCACATATATTTCTGATCAAATTGTATTGCCTATATGGGTGGGGGAGTGGGGGACAGAATTCCCTCCTCCACGCACTTGGTTTGGCTCAGAGGCATTGCCTGAGCACCACTGTGTGCCAGGCTCAGGGCTGAGGCCAGGTTTGGGGGAACCAGGCATGATCTCTGCCCTCCAGGGGCCCATAGCCCACTGGGGGAACTGGGAGTGAATAGGCCATAGTGATGCAAGGTGGGCTATGTGTCAGTGGGGTGGTGCCAGGGGGGCAGCTCAGCTTAGCCAGGGCAGATGGAGGAGGGCCCCTCAGGGGGCTTCCTTGAAACACAGAGGCCCAAGATGGGCTGTAAAAGCTTGAGTGGGATTTGGGCAGGCAAAGAAGTGGAAGGGGGCATTCCAGGAGAAGGAACAGTGCAGGCCAAGGCCTGGTGGTAGGAGCCTACTCACACCTCCCTCCCACTGCGCCATGTGTCCCAGGTACAGGAATTCCCCAAATCACCTTCTTCATTGGTCTTCCTGCCCGAGTTTCACCTTAAAACTGGGCTGTTTCTACCTGTCTGGTTTGTACCTTGAGCCTGCAGTGTCCTTCTCTATTCTTAAAGGTTTATGATGTCACCCAACCATCTGTCCATCATCCATCTATCCATTCATCCATTTGTCTATCCATCTTTACATCCATGCACTCATCCATTTGTTCATCCATAATTCATCCATTCATCTACTCATCCATCCATGCATCTGTCTGTTCATCTATCTATCCATCCATTCCTTCTTTTTGTCCATCCATCCATTCACCTGTCTGTCCAGCCTGCCATGCATTTAACAAGCATGTGCTGAGAGCCAGGATGTGCCAGACCCTGCTGGGCACAGCCTTCCCCAGGGAGGCACAGGGCAGGTACTGAGCCGCCGTGGGCTGAGCTTTGCTTCCCTCCTGCTGGGGCCCTGCCGACGACAGGCACAAACTTGCTCCTGGAGTCCCTGCCCCTCCTGGGCTGCCTGGTCTTGTTCAAAGGGAGGCAGCCCCCGCCTCTCAGCTTGGGAAAATGTCCTTGACATTCTGTTCTAGAGCCATCACCTCCCCAGACTAAGAGTGAGGAAACCGGCTTGGGCCACAGGTGACCGCACACCCCCAGGCCCCGGGCCCTGCGCCCAGCCCTGCCGAGAACACCGCCTTACTGCCTTTGCAGGGATGTAAGCCTCAGCATGCTTCGTCCCCACAGATGGTGTTCTCTGCTTGGCCTCCTCACCCAGGCCTTTGGGTGTCCAGACAAAACTCCAAACGTCCATTTGCCCTTTGAGCTGCTCCACGGCCCATGAGTAGCTGGTCCTGGAGCCTCCCGGTGGCCTTTTTAGTTACATGACCTCAGGCAGGTCCTCACCCGTGGTGCTTGGGGAGACCAAAGCCTTACCCACACTGTGGATCCTCTGGCGTCCTGAACCCGAATATCGCCACCTGGGCTCCTATCTGCCCGCTTAGAGATCTGAACATTTTGAGTCCAATTTTAATGTAGGGCCATTTTGCACAGAAGTGCGGCCATCGGCCTTCTCCTGAAAATGGGAGGCTCGGCCAGCACTATGTCCACGTGCTGGTCTGGTCGGTGTGGACAGGGCCCAGCAGGATCCTGCTTCCTGATGGAGAAAAGTCGGGGGAGGCAGGGCTGACTTGTTAAAGGTCAAGTGAGAAGAAGCCGGCGCTGCCTCCCAGCAGTGCTCCTGGTGCCTGAGTGGTGCTGGTGTGACAGCGTGGCAGGGCTGGGGCCTGTGCGGTGGGCTTTACTTCAGCTGGAGAGCCAGACCGTTCTTTGCGGGAGGGGTGGGCTTCCTGTGAGGGAATGAGTGAGATCTCCCTGCTCCTGCACAGGAGGACATCTGTCCTGGGCCAGCGGGTGCAGCCTGCAGAAGGTCAAGTTTGAGAGCAGGGTAAGAAGTGACCTGTTGGGGCTCTGGGCATCACAGACCTGGATCTTGGGGGGCAGAACCTCTGTGTCCCCTTTGAGATGGGAGGTGGGTTCACAGTAAGGCAGGTGGGCTTCAGATGTGCTCTGAAGGTGTGCCTGGGGGCTGCTGACACACACCGTCTGTGGCTGGTGGAGGCCTGAGCAGAGTGTCCGGGGCACCATCCCTGGGCACGTGGGGGAAGCACAGCAGCCTGGACAAAGTGTTGGTCCTGGTGGGATCCCAGCAGAGTCACCATAATTTCGATGAATCGTGGAAACCAACTCTGTTACCACAGACCTTGTCTTTGGGATATAATTTATTTGATAAATGCTCACTGTGTACCCACATTGGGGTTCCATAGATAAATCAAACCACTATTCCTGCCTCAGGGAAAATTCAGTCTGGGGCCATGGAAGACTCTCTGGAGGGGGTAACAGCCCAGTGGGAGTTTTAAAGGATGGAGCAAGCATTTGGTCAGGTGAAGGCTGAAGGAGAAAGGGTCTGAGCAAAGGGAACAGAAGGTGCAAAGGGAAAAGGCACTGAGGCAAGATGGTTCCCAGCCTGCTGGGGATCGGGGGCTGTGGTGACCCAGCATCCAGGGGCTAGAGCTGGGGTGAGTTGAGGCTTCTGGTGTGGTGATCCTTGGAGGCTGGATCAAAATGGCCTTGTAGGGGAGGCTCAGGAAGTGGGAGCTAGAAATTTACCCTGATGGCAGTGGGGGTGATAGAAGGGTGTTTAGTAAGGGAGGTGGTGTGATTTACAGAGAGCCCTCAGCTATGTATGGAGAATAGAGGGATGGAGGGCGTTACTGCAATGCCATGAGGTGGCCATGGGTGGTGGAGAGGGGTGACTTGTTTAGAAGGGGCCCTGGGACTGATGGCTGGTGGTGGATAAAGCAGGAGGTGTTTACTCTAGGAGATGCGGAAGCAATGCAGGACCCGTGGCAGTGGTGTGCTCTGGGTAGTTGCATGGAAGCCCATTCTCCAGACACCATAAAGAGGAATCCCAAGGGAACAACATGTAGGCGGGCAGGGAAGGGTTTCCATCTGAAGAATGAGGATGAGCTGGGTGCATGTCAAGGGGACATATTAACATACATGTACACACTACAGGGACTGGCAGCCGCTGTACCGTGATGCTAACAGAGGCTTCCCCTGGGTGGTGGGTTTATGGATTAATTTCATTTTCTCCCCATATGTTCCAAATTTTCTACCATAAGCATGCTTTAACTTTATTGAATAATAAATCCATGCATATCATAAAAGAAGAGCTGGAATGGAACCCTTACTCACCAATCTTTCCCTGTCCCCAAAGCTATTGTAACAGGAGTCAGGGGTCTGAAAGGGAAACCGGCCTGCCCTGAGAATCTGCTCCAGATAAATATTTTTAGCCCCGTTGCCCATCCCTTTCAAATGTCCTGCTAATGATGTGTGGCCCTGATGATCTGAACAGGCCTTCTGTGGAGTATGGGGCTCGGCAGTTACCTCACCTGTGTCCTCTTCAGAGGACGAGGACAAGGGTAATAATAGAACTGATCTCATGGGTGGCTGGGAGGCTTAACTGGGATAACGCACGTGAAACCCTTTGCATGGGGCCCTGGCACCGGGGCAGGCTGCTTTGAATACCCTCCTGATTAGAAAAACGCCCAGAGTACGTGGCAGACCTAGTTTAATGATTCAGCTTGTCAGGGAAAGTCCAGTAAATGATACCTCTCCCCATTGCACATCATCCCCAGGGACAAAGAGGGGTGGTAGGGGCTTCTCACTCCAGGTGTATTTTCCCCTTTTGTTTTTAACACATCTTTTGTGCTTGTGCCCCGCTGTGCTCACCTGTTGCGGCTATGTGCTATTTCATCCTGTGCGTTCAAGGCCATGTGCTGCCATGCCGGTTTAGTCATGGCAGGAAGATTTAGAGGAAGCAGGTGGGGTGATGGTGAGATGCTGGCGGGCACTAGAGGAGCCAGTCACCCGAGGGGAGTTGCGCGTTCCATCCTCTGCCCCGGCCCCGCCCCCGCCCCGACACACCCCTTGAAGGCGGTATTTCCCCGGTTTCTCCTCCCGCCCACCGCCCAGGGCTTTGGAATTTGGGCTGTGCGGCGTTTGGAACCTGGCCTCCGGCTTTATTTGTCCAAATTACAAATGCAGAAACCCTCTGTGCCAGCCGAGCTGCTGCGCAACAGTAACCTACAGATTCACTGGGACTTGTGGGACGTTATTTACCCACAGGTTATCCTTTGCAGCATTGTGAAAGCGAAAGATTGAAAACAACCTGAGCTCCGACCAGCGGGGAGCTGGTTAAAGAAATTGGCACAGTCCATATAATGGAATCCTGGACTGTGCAGCTATAAAGAATACTGAGGAACCATCTCTTGAGCTTTATTAGACGAGGACAGTAAGGTTCAAACAGTACATGGCCCTCTGCATAGAAAGGGAGGGGTAAGGGTGTGTCTGTATTAGCTTCTATTTGTATAAAGAAACTGTGGCTCCCCACTGAAGCCTACATGTTACCTGTGGAGGTGGGGGTGAGGCTTGGTAGTTGGAGGACATGGGGCGGGGACATATATTTATTAATTGCCTTTTTTCTTTTTTTATGGAACCATGTCAACTTACTATGCAGAATTTCAAATTTTAAAGAAATGCAGCATTTTTAAGACAAAGCATGTTTTAAGCAGCAGCTTTGGCTTGAAAGTCACACTGAATCTCACTTTGGCCTCTCAAAGCTGTGTCACCTTGGGCAAGTTACTCAACCTCTCTGTTTCAGTCCCTCCATGGGTGAAATGGAGGTAGTAATCGTAAGGATTACTTACGATTGAGCTGTCGGGAGGATTAGATGAGATCAACTGTGCCCAGTGTATGGCATGCAGTAGGCAAGCAACCCAAGTGAGCTGGTGGTGGTGGTGGACTTCCTGGAAGTGCCATAGTTTGGAACAGGCCTCGGGAGGCAGGATGTGAACCCCGCAGCTGCTGTGACCCCACTACTGTCCATCTGCCATCCTCATCTTCCCTCTGTTGCAGGGACCCTGGCCTGATGGGAGCTGCAGTGGGGTTTCCTCCTCCACCCCGACCCCTTGCTCTGTGCAGATGGCATGGGGGGACCTCCTGGGCTTGAGTCCTGCGTGTGCATCTGCCGGGGACTAGGGGAAGGGATTTGAATTAAAACACATGCATCCCCGTTAGAGTGCTGGCACTGTGTATGAGGACAGGGAACGGCAAGTCCCCCTTGGAGCAGCTCCAGCCTTCTGGCCTGCCTGCCCCTTCAGCTCCACTTCTGGAAACCCTGAGTGAGGAGCCCAGGACGTAGTCCATGGCAGCGTGTCCCCTGACTGCCCCCAGCCCCTATGCTGCCCTATGACACCAGCATGAATGGGTACCATCTGCCCCAAATCAAGCAGTGAACAAACAGCCTGCCAGACTCTGGCACTCAGTTGAGAGGCCCTTTCCCTTCCTGCACAGTGAGAGCTTTTTCTAGAAGGTTCTACCCACCATGGTTTTAGGGACTGGTTTCACTGAATAAACAGCAGCTGCGTCTCTCTTTGTATACCTGTGAAATGGGGGTGATAACCCTCCTGCCTCTTCCCATGAGGACAAAGCTGGCAGTCACTTGGGAGAAAGCAGGGACCCGTGATCTCATTTGTGTGTCTGCCTTTACTCAGTGGAGATGCTCCTGTGACATGAGTCAGCATGACTTCTGTCACATTATTGCCCTTTAAATTAAGGCAGACTTGGGTGGGTGTATAAGACACAGTTTCAGACTCGGTGTGTTGGAATTAGAATTTTGTGTAAATTGATTTAATTTCTCTATGAGCCTCTATCCTGCCAAGCTGGTGGGAAAGTTTAGCTTTGGTTTCTCAGGGCTCCCTTGCCTCGCAGAGTGGGGACACTGTGTCTGCTCCCCAACAGGAACAGGTGATGGGGGGGGTACTGGGCATTTGAGTTCTGGAAGTTTGGGGCTGCTTGGAACAAGGCCCTGTGGTTAGGGTCATCCTTTCTCCCCCTGACATTTCTCTAATGCTCCAGAGTTAGACTGGGGGTCTCCTCCAACTGCTCTTCTCCTACTCAGTGTAACGTTTACCCTATTGGCTCCCAACATGTTCTGGCCCATGTGTGGTGGCCTGGCCTCAGTTCCCTGAAGCCCCTGAGGGTTAGGACAGGGGTTGGCAAGCCTTCTGTGAAGTGCTGAATAGTAAATATTTCAAGTTTTGCAGGCTGTGTAGTCTCTGTAGCAATGACTCAACTCTGCCATTGTAAAAAAAAAAAAAAAAAAAAGAAGAAGAAGAAGAAGAAAAGAAAAAAAAGGCAGGTCAAAAGCAGCCATACACAAAAGGTAAAAAATGAACAATAAAACTTTATTTACATCAACACAAAAAAGAAATGATAAATATGTGACATGATAAAGATGTTAGCTAATGCTACTGTAGTAATCATATTGCCATATATAAATGTATCAATCCAACATATTGTAGACTTAAACCTGTACAGTGTTATAGGTCAGTTATTGCTCAATAAAATTTTTTGGTCTAAAGGTTTGGTGAGGATGTGGAAAAATTGGAACCCCTGTGCACTGTCGATGGGAATATTAAATGGTACAGCTGCTGTGGAAACAGTATGGCAGTTCCTCAAATAATTAAAAATGGAGCCACCCATATGATCCAGCAACATACCTGAATGGATTGAAATCAGGATTTCAAAGAGATCTCTGTACTCCCACAGTCATTACAGCACTGTTCACAATAGCCAAGACGTGAAAGCAACCTGTTTAGTGAGAGATGAACAGACTTAAAAAATGTGGAGACATACAATGGAGACACATTCAGCCTTAAAAAAAGGAAATCCTGCCACAGGTTACAACATGGATGAACCGGGAGGACATTATGCTATGTGAACCATGCCAGTCACAGAAAGACAGACGCTGTATGGTTCCACTCATATGACATACCTAGAACTGTCAAATTCAGGGACAGAAAGTAGACAGGGGCTGGGGGAAAAGGAAACAGGGACTTGTCGTTCAGTGGGTCTAAAGTGCAGGTGAGTGAATTGTAGAAAGCTGGACAACGTGGTGCTTACGGTAACAATAGTGTCTTGTGTGCTTAAGAATTTGAGGGGGGAGATCTGTTATGTTACATGTTTTTACCATATATAAAAAATAACAGTGGGCTGAGTCTGGCCCTTAGGGGTAGTTGGCTATAACCGGCCTAGGCCTCTGGAAGCCAGAGCCGCAGAGGCCCAGAGAATGCTCTGATGTGGGTGGGCGCAGCCGCACTTTCCCCGGGGCCATGAGCAGGTGTAGGCTCTTTGCTTAGAGAGAAAGAAAAGGTGAAAATGCCTAGAGGAGTGAAAAGAGAATCCGGGATTCATCCTTGAACACTGGCTTGTTTGTGAGGACTGTAACTCAAATATCACTCCTAATAAACCTTGAGGGGGAAGATAAAGTTTCCTGCAGCTATTTGCCCAAAGCTGCCTGCACCTGATGCTGCCGGGGCCGTCAGACTCCACAGCTCTTGTGTGAACATCCTGAGGTTTTACGTATCCGGACACTCCTGAGGTACGGCTGAGGCCTCTTGCCTGGGCGTCCAGCTGGTCTGGCTCAAGGTCGCTTTCTGCCTGCATGATCGTGGGCAAGATATCCTGCTTCTCTGTGCCTTGGTTGCCTAACCTATAAACTGGAAAGATGCACACCACCTATGCCTGGGGTTAATCCAAAGCTCATGTGACACAATGTCAGCTGCACGGCACTGTGCCTGATGGAGGCAGGTGTTTAATGAATGGAAATTGACAGCTTAGCATCTCATCCCAATTATGTGAGAGACAGACTGGAGGCAACCGGTTAGAGAAATAGTTAGAAGGTAGAACGGGCAGGATTCAGCAAGTGGAATCATTCAAATCCCAATTATGTCTTTGTGTCCGTAGGCTAGCTGTATAGTTTCTCTGAGCCTCAGTTTCCTCATCTGTGACATGGGGATATTAAGCAGGACCAACTTTTTGAGGACTTCAGTGAGACCATGCACAGTGCCTGGCATGCAGTAGGTGCTTAATAAGCAGAGAGCCATTAAGTGTTTACCTCCACTGAGGGTGCTCCACCCCTCAGATCACTGAGGGAGAAAGTCTTGTGCCGAGGCTTCACTCGTCCAGACCCGGACACCGGCATCTGCTGTCCTTGATCCCACACCGTTACCTTCTGCTTATGGCCAACAGTTGGGGTTTTCCACTGTGTTAGATGCATAATGCACCCTTTAAGAATGTGTTTTAGTTGAACAAAAAAAAAATGAGTTGGTTTAAAAAAATATTAAGCAAAGAAAGGGTACAGGAGGAAAAATCATACACAACTCAAGTTTGGGAAGCTCTGGGGTAGAGAGCACGTCAGGGTAACATGCAAGGATTTAGAATGATGAAATAGGAACCAGATTTGGTGGAGAGGAGGTGGTGCCTGAAGGCCCTCTAGTTATGTAACATTTCTCTAGGCCTCAGTTTTCCCATTTGCAAAATGGGGGCAGTGACAATGACAAGAGTTTGCTGAGGCCAAGCACATGAGGGGCTAGGCCCAGGGTGCGGCATATCATAACACCTGGTATATCTGGTATTAAATTTTTAGCATGGGAGGGAGAGGGAAATGCAGAGGGAGGCCCTGGATGGGGTCCTGGAAGGGGAAAAGGGCACTAGTGGAAAAATGGGGGCAATCCAAATACAGTCTGGAGGGTACTGATTACTAATGGACTAAGGTTAGCTTCTTACCAGCAGTACAGCCATCACACAAGGTGTGGCATCAGGGAAAGCCGGCTGAGGGCTGCACGGGGACTCTCCGTACCACCTTTGCAATTCTTCTGTAGATGCAAAATTTTTCACTATGAAGTTTGTTTACAAACATTAAAATGGATGGGGGCAAAATGCCATAATCAACCAGGGAAGGGAGGTGCTGAGTCCAGCCTAGAAAATTAAGGAAGGGTGTCCTGGAGAGTGGGAAGTCTTAAGAGGAGAAAAGGGTGTTTCTCACTGGGGGTTGGGGTGGGGCAGCTGTCTTGGGTGAGGAAACATGGGGCCTCGCCCTCGCCACCTCCTGGCCTTTGCACCTGCTGTTCCCCCACCCACGTACCCCGGAGCCTGCCTACTCACTACTTCCCCTATATCTGGCCCCAAACAAGTGTCTTCCTCCTCAAAGTGTAGTTGGGTCCCATTTGCTGTCACACACTCTCAAGGGCCTCTGTTCATTCCCTTCTTGGCCTGATCTCGCCATGTAATGAACTGTCCTTTGAGGGATTCGGGGCTGGCTTCGTGAGTGTACAACCTGTACAGGGCACATAGCCCTGCGAGCAGATGGGCCCCACGCTTGGCTGGGTGCTTTACTATCATCATTTTGAAATTCATCGTAAGTTTTGAACCAGGGGCCCTGCATTTTCATTTTGCGCTGGCCCCCAAATTAGGTAGCGGGTCCTGGTGGGATTCATGGGCCGAGCATCTCCCCCTGCCAGACCACTGCGTTAGTCCCCTGCGGCTGCGGTAACAAACTACCACAGAGGGAGGGGCTTAACACAACACAGATTTCAGTATCTTACAGTTCAGGAGGTCTGAAGTCTAACATGGGGCTGTGGGGCTGCATTCCTCCTGGAGATGCTTGGGGAGAATCTGTTTCCCTGCCTTTTCCAGCTTCTTAAGATGTCTGCATTCAGTGGCCCATGGCCCCTCCACCTCCAAAGCCAGCTCATAGCATCTTCTCTCCCCTGGGGCCCCTGCTTCCGTCCTCACACCTCTCTGACCCTCCTGACTCTCCCCCATAAGGACCCAGCCAGATAATCCAGGATAATCTCCCCATCTCAAGACCTGGGATTTAGTCACATCGGTAAAGTCCCTTTTACCGTGTAAGATGACATGTGCACAGGTTCCAGGGATCAGGGTGTGGACATCTCTGGGAGGCTGTTATTCAGTTCACCAGGACCATGACAGCTGGGAGTGCAAGGCCTCATCTGCTCACCACAGTGTCCCTGACTCGCCCAGTGCCTGGCACAGATGCTCGGTGAATAATTGATGAATGACTGAGGAGTGCATGAGGCACTGTATGGCTGGAGCGTTCCACGACGGGGTGGCAGGGCAGGAGACTGTCTGGCGCAGGGCCTGGACAGTCACTTTGCTGGGCTGTTGTGTATGGGTGCAGCTACTGAGGAGCTGGCCTCAAGTGCAGAAGCCCAGAGGACGTGGGCAGTTGCCATCATGGGCCAGCGAGGCTGGCACAGTGTCTTGGATGTCTTTGTCCACCTGGTAAAAGGCACGTGTACTTTGCCTTCCCCCCAAAGGCTATCTCCTCCTCTTCACCAGGGCCACCCCTCCATGGCTTTCCAGGGGGCAGGTGGGGCAGGAGCGGTAAGAGGGACTGGAACGTCACAAGCCCCTGCTCTGAAAGGTGTTGTGACCCTCGAGGGTTGTGTCATCGAGGCGGGGATGCACTGACCCCATGGGATGGTGGTCTTGCTCCCAGCCTTGGGCAGGTGAAGGGGGTCTGCAGTGGAAGTGGGCTTATTTGGAAGACACTTGGGAACTCAGCCCAACAGGACTACTAAATGGGAGCCCACTCCCCTCAGGCCCTCCAGCCAGGCCCCAATCCCAGAGCCAGGCCTGTGGGGTGCTGCGCACCAGCCTCCCTCCCTCTCCACCCTCAGGGGAGTGCTGGCCCCCGGGGAAATCCATCATTCATTCTGAAGCAGAGGCCTGGCCCCCACGAGGGTGGAGGACGAGGCTCTGCCCCTCCTTCCCTGTCTCCTCCCCAAACCATTGGTCTCTTGAACAGATACTTTAGGGACAGCAGTAGCCCGTGCCTCTGAGCATTGACCTCCTTCCAAGGGACGCCCTCTGAGCCCTCCAAGCCTCTAGAGGCCCAGAGCAATTTCCCCTCCAGAGTGTCTCAGTAGGCCCTGGCCTCAGTTGTTCCATAAAATGACCCACAAAATGAACCTCCCAGGGGACGTGTGGCTGACCCTGCCAGGGTGGTACCACGGACTGAGCTCAGAGGGTAGCACCAAGTTCTGACCAGGGAGGAGACTAGGAGTCAGTCTGGGAGCCCTGGGACCAGCCTTGTGTTGGGAAGCGATGCCCCATGAAAATCCAGACATGGAGTCATCACCAGTTCCCACCTGGGCTCCTAGTTCTTCCTGCTTCTCCAGGTCTTCCTCTAACTCCAGAAGTAGGATAGAGGGCTTTCTTCTCCCTCCCGGTGGGTGAACCTGTGTCTCTTTTGTGACTGGAGTGAATATCTGCCTACTGCTGAGGCCATCAGGACCCTAGCAGGCTTCTGGAGACAGCAAAAGAAATTCTGGGCCACCTGGGATCGTTCAGTCATTTAACACACTTGCTCCGCAGCACATCTGTATTAAAAACACAAAATACACCTGTGCCCATTGACCCCCATAACCACACTTTGGGGAGCCTCTCCTGCAGAAATGAGAGTTAGACTCGAGGGTGTTAGTACAGCCTGGCTACTTGAATAAACGTCTGCAAACAGCCTAAATATCCGTGGGCAGGGAAGGGGCCGACACCTTGACATATATCAAGGTTCATTGCCAGTGGCGAATATTAGGAAGCTGCTATAAAGAATGGGGTTGATTTCTGTTACAGTGGCCTGGGAAACTATGGGTGAATTAGCTCATTTCTGTAAAAATGAAATGAATAAACCACACTTATGCAAATGGTTGACTGTGTAAGCAGAAAGTTCTAGAAGGAAAAATGCCCAACTGTTACCCCTTCCCAGGGCATGTGGGGGTATAGAGGGATTTTGTGAGGTTAGCATGGAGGGGAAGAGGGAGTTTTGGCTTTTTCTTTGCTCACCTCTGCTGTGTGGCTTGTTTTGAGGAACATATATTGCTTTTGTAGCTCAGAAGGAAAATCCACTCCCACATATTTTTAGTTTACTGAGCTAGTTCTGGGCTAGCAGTGGGCATGGCTACATTTGCCCAGTGTGTTCTTCATGCCAGGCACTGGGCTCCCAGACCTTCATGAACGCTGTGGGGCGGGCTTTCACCACCCAGATATTTCCATGAGGCAACTGAAAATCAGTGAGGGTGAGCGACTCGTCCAAGGGAACACAGTTGCAAGACTCAGAGCTGGACCTGGGGACAGCTTATATTACATCACCCAATTACCATGTTGGGGTTGGGGGGCGGTGTAAGAGGTTGGGAGAAGCACCCTGGCTGTCTGGGATTGGGGGAGCACTGAGTGGCCTGCGGTATGTGCCAAGTGGCTGGGTGCCCCACACGCCGGAAGGAACAGAATGGCCGTTCATGTTTGCTTGGGGCTTAAATGTCCCCAGCCTTCCTGCTCAGCGTGGCGTCTCTCAGCATAAGTGAGTGTTCATGTGGCCCAGTGAGTGGCTCCGGGCCAGAAAGCGAAGTGGGTTTAGCTCTGGTGATGGCTCTTGGGCTGAGTCTCTCTCCATTTATGGCTGAGCCCAACACCACTTCAGTGGCCTCATTTCTCCGCATGAAGCCCCTTGTCTTCCAGTAGGTGAGACCAGCTTCCTTACCTGGAGGCTTCAGGTCAGTGTGTCAGCAAATCAAGTACTGGGCTTGAGGCTGGCTCCCACAACACTACTTCTGGCACATTTGATTAGTCAAAGCAAGTCATGAGGCTGGCCTAGATTTAGGAGAGGGGAGGAGCAGACTCCACCTCTTGACAAGCCAGCGGCAGGGAATTTCTAGCTGTATTTAATCTACCACAATAGGCTGTGAAGTCTTAGGTCAGCAACTAACCTCTCTAGCCTCAGTTTTCCCCTCTGTGAACTGGGTCTATCAGCATCTATTTTATGGACTTGTCTGCGAGAATTAAACAGGTGATGCATGTAACGTGCATAGTACACAACCTCTCTTAGCGAGTGCCCAGTGAAAAGGCACCATTATTATTATCACTATTATTAATATTATTACAGTAATTAGAGTGGGAGCCTAGCAAACGGTGGGTGGAGGGATGGTTGGGCAGGTGGATAGATGGATGGTGGATGGATGATGGCTACATGGATGGGTGGCTGGGTAGGCAGGTGGATGGATGAGTAGGTGGGTTGATCATGGATGAATGAATGACTTTTGATATTCAAGCAGCATATAGTTCTGATGATCTGTCTGGTGAGAAGTCATTTCATGGAGTTCAGCATACATGGTGCTCTGCTGCTGAGTCCAAACACTCTGATTTCTGAAGAGACCTGACCTCTTGCTCAGTTTTTTCCATCATGTGTATTGGGAACAGGGGGAGTTTAGGCAATTCTGCTTCAGGCTTTGTACACAAGAGATAATATGCGTTTACACACACACACACACACACACACACACACACACACACACACACACACACACCCGCCCCCCCCCATGGCCTTCCTTAAACAACCGAACAGTAACAATCGAACAGTAACAATCGAGGCAGACATGGCCAAGCTTCCTCCTGGAAAGCTCAGCAGTAAACCACGTGTGGTTGGAGCGCAAGGGAGTTTGTTGCCCTGAGCGCCGGCAGGGGCAGGTGTGAGGGCCTTCTGAGCAGAGCCTGTCCTCTCCTAGGTTCGGCATCGCTTTGCTCACCCCCAACCTGGGTAGGAGCCTGCCCCCGGGGACAGGGCGGAGCTAGCCTTTATGTGTACATTGACTGGGGGCTGGCCAGGGGACTTGTGAGGGGCGGGAGTGCTGCTCCCTGATAGTGACATTTATCCCTGCACCAGCCTGCTCTTGGGTGAGGGAGAGGATGGGGCGGGGAGGCGCACAGCTTCCCAGCACTGCTGTAACAACTCCCACAAACTTGCTGGTATACAACAGAAACTTACCCTCTCCCCGTTCTGGAGGCCAGAAGCCCACCTGGTGTCAGCAGGGCCGTGCTCCCTCCCAAGGCTCAAAGAAGAATCCTTCCTTGCCTCTTCCTAACTTCTGGTGGCTTCCCATCATGCTTGGCGTCAGCTTGTGGCTGCCTCACTCTGGCCTCTGCCTCTGTTGTCGCAGGCTTCTCCCTGTGATTGTCTCCGTGTGTCTTTTCTTCTCCATACAGGGACACCAGTGAACGGGTTGAGGGCCCACCATAACCCAGTATGACCTCCTTTTATCTTGATTACACCTGAAAAGACCCTATTTCCAAATAAGGTCAAATTCTGAGGTTCTGGGTGGACTTGAATTTTGGGGGGACACCACTTAACCCAGTATGAGAGGTAAGGTAGAGGCAGGCAGATAGTGATGGGCACAGTCAGGGTACAGAGGTCAGAGGTTCTGCATATGAACAGAAGACCATAAGCAGTACTCGCCTTAGGCTGGACAAGGCTGCCCCATCCATGATTTGGAGGGGCCCACTCAAGCCCTTCTCTGGCCAGGTCCCTTCCCACAGGGCCAGGAGCCATGGAGCTGGGGTATGTGCCCACCTGGTACCTACACGGTCTCCGTGCTTGGGTCACATGTTCTGGACATCCCTGACTCAGAAATTCTCTGCCCCAGTAGCACTGAGCCATTTCCAAAGCCCGCTTGGATGTCTGCCCTTGGTCTGCCCTGCTGGCGGGCTGCCCTGCTGGTATCCTGGCGTGTGAAGCCCTAAACCTAAGGGGGCCTTGGAGCAGCTGTTAGTAAAGCTCAGTACAGAACTTGGGCTTTGAGATGGGGGTGCCTATCTGGGTGCACAGCATCCCTCGAGGTGCAGAATGGAGAAGGGTAGGGAGAGAAAGGGTTGGCCTGTGGAACTCCATGGAATCTGGGAGAATTCTGAATTCAGACCTGGCCTTCCACATCGCAGTGAAGGTGTTTGCCAAAGAGAGAGAACATATTTTATTCACATGGTTTCTTAGCTTGATTTATAACTGTTAAATCTGTAGACATATGGTACATATACCTTTATTTCTATTCATGTTCTGGCCCTGCACATGTTATAGGCTATGAATTGAGATGGAAGCATCTGGAAGCCTCTGGACTCAGAGTCTGAGGATCACCCTTGGTTCCACCATTCTGAATTATGTTGTTTGTGTGTGTGTGTGTAAATTGTTCTTGTCAGTCTCTCTCGCTATTATATATGTTTCATGAAAACAGGCTTTGCCTTCCCATCTGTAAAATGGGATGAATAATAGCCGCTGCTTTTACAGGGCTGCTGGAGGAGTGAGTGGGTTTGTGGCCGAGGAGCACCGAGTGCAGAGCCCGGCCCATGGTGAGCACACTGTGAGGTTTCTCAGGTCGGTCATCTCTGGAGCCCCAGCACAACAAATGGTGCATAGGAAGCCCTAGCGGCTATTGGTGGGATAAATGATGGAATGGCCTAGATGCAGGGGGCTGTGTCTGGCCCAGCTCTCAGCCTTAAGCACTTTGTGTCTGAAAGTTGGGCCAAGGAGTTGCATGATTCTCAAAATATCTCCAGGGTCCGATGTATGCCATTAGACCAGCAAACCCAGACTCCTCCAGCAAGGCAGTGTGATCAGGTTGGCCTTTCAAGGCAATTCCTCTGGACACCAAGGGGGGTCCATATTGGAGAAGAGGAGCAAGAAGGGCATAGGAGAGCCAGGTGGGAAGCAATTTCAAAGGCCAGGGTTGTGGACTGCTTGCAAGGCTTCTGTGGAGGTCAATGGACAGGACTAGTGAGGCTTGGGTGTGACAAGGACAGGACAGGGATGACACCTAGTTTCTGGTTAACATCACCAGGTTGAAGGGGGTGCTGTCACTGAGGTGGGGGACCCTGGAGGAAAATTTTTTTGAGGGAAAGCTCTCTAATTCAGTTTTGGACCAGTTGGATTTGAGGTGCCAGGAATTAGCCCAGGTCGAATCTCTGAGCACATCCTGGCAGTATTATCTGGGCAAGGCTCCTAAACCTGTCTGAGCGCCAAATGCCATGAGGAGAAAGTGTGTGTCTGAATCACACTGTCAGAAGCAACAGATGCACAGGCAAACTGGCTTCACCAAAGATTTTCTGTTTCTGTAACTAAAATCCAGGGAGTAGATCTGACTTCTCCAATGACCGCACTGGGGGCTCAAGCATTGTCACAAGGGCTTACCTCCCTCCAGTACCTTCCACATGTGTTCACAGTGGTCCACACTAGCAAATCCTGTGGCTTGAGGGGCTGTCTTTTCCTGTACTTTTGACAGAACAGTTTGTTCTGTTCATCCCATGTGTCCATCCCAGAGCCAATCACTGTGACCAGGCCTGGGTCACATGACATACCCTCCTTTACTCGCGCATGGCTGCCCTGTTAGCGAAAGCTGTCAAGCAAAACCAGCAGATGCCAATTTGTTCTCAGTCTGTCCAGTGGGAGGTCTCAGATGGTGGGGTGGGGAGTTGTGACTGTAAAGTCTCCGGGGCAACAGCCAAGACATGGAAGCAACCTAAATGTCCATTGACAGACAAATGGATAAAATAAAATACGGCTTAAATATACAACAGAATTTTTCAGAAATCCTGTCATATGTGAATACATGGATGAACCTGGAGGACATTATGCTAAGTGAAATAGGCCTGTTACAGATGGCCTATTTTACATAATTTCACTTACAGGAGAAATCTAAAATAGTCATGTTCAGAACCAGAGAGTAGAATGGTAGCTACGATGGGCTGGGAGGAGAGGGAAATGGGGAAATATTGGTCAAGGGGCAGAACGTATCATTTATACCAGATGAGTAAGTTCTGGAGATCTAAGGGAAGCATGGGGATGATGGTTGATAACACAGTATGGTATACTTAAAATTTTGCTAAAGGGTAGATCTTAACATTGAGTGTTCTTATCACAAAAGCTAAGAATAATAAAGAGGGCAGGAGGAAATTTGGAGACAATGGATATGTTTAGGGCATAGAGTGTGGTAAGGGTTTTCCAGTGGTGTACTTATCTCCAAACTTATCAGGTTGTATACATTAAAAATATACAGCTTTTTATAGGTCCATTATACCTTAACAAAGTGGTCTAAAAAAACAAAAATAAGGCTTCTGGCATACAGTAGGAGCTCAGTTCATGGTGGCTGTTTGCATTAGGATGCTGACACCAGAGCAGTCCAGCATGGTGCCCTTACCTTCCGTGTGCTTTAAAGTCCTTTACAACTGTGGTTTCCACCTTTAACAGCATCCACTTTTCCTCAGCTTCCTCCAGTTCTCGCCAAGCTTAGGAGATGGCACAGGAGAGATCAGTGCCAGGGCTTGAGGCATCCCCGAGGCCTGTAGCAGGGCCTCACGCTGTCCTCGTGGACAACTATGAGCTGGCCGTGGGCATCTCTGTCGCCGACCTGCACCTGGTGAGCCAGGGATTCCCCGGTCCTCTGGGGGGAAATTCCAGGACCTCTCCTGTCCCCTGACAGCCTGAGGTTGTGCAAAGATCTTTGTGGCTCACAACATCAGCGAGAAAATTCTAAGACCCCGGGGCAAGCTGTGATATGCGCGCTCCTCTCAGCGAATACTTCTGATTGGAGCTGCCGGGACCTCCCTGCCAGTCAGCACAGAACGCTGTGAAACCTGGAACTTTACAGCTTAGCAACGGGAAACCTGGCGGAACTGGAATTAATTTAAGGAAAGGGGCAGGAGAAAACCAAGAAGGGAACTAGTAATCAGGCTGCACGGTTTTATTATTACCTTTGTGGCGAGGGTAAGTCATGAACATTTTCAGCGCCCATTACAAGCAGAGAGGGAACCAGCCAGCTTTCTTTTCTTGAACTTGGGGAATAATGTTTTGTTTTCCTGAGCTGGTGCCCCTGTAGGGAGATGAACACAGTCAAGAGTGTACAGAACAGGTACAGTAATTAAAGAAGAAGCACAGCTGATTCTCCAGGAGCTTCCTGGCCACCTTTTGGGATCAGCTTCTATCATGTGACATCAAGGACACCAGCCTGTAAAGGATTTCTTTTCAGATAGAGGCCCAGTCAGAGGTGACAAGGGCATTGATGGGTCCATTTCATGAGTATTTATGAAGTGTCATTCACGTATCTTCACTGAGGCAGGGGCTATAAAGCAGAAGTGAGCTTCACATATGGGCCCCTGCCTCTGTGGGCTGATGGTCTAGCTTCTAGTCAGGGTGGGGGAGACTAACTAGATATTAACAGTCAGTTAGTTATACAATAGCTATGTGATTACAATTGTACCGAGGCTATGGAAGAAAAGGGTCGGGTGACAGGAAAGAGGTATATGTGTCAGAAGAGCATGGTTGGAAGATTCCTGGTTATCTTGGTCCTGCTTGGAATATTGTAGTGGGGGGATGGGGCCAAGAGGGAGGCTGGGCAGCTGGACCAGGCAAGCCCACAACAGGATCTCCCAGGCCTATGAAACTTAGAGTCTGTCCTAGAGCAATCAGGAAAATGAGAAACCATTTAGGTTTGTAAACCGGGACATGCAATGACTGGATTTACATATCCAGGCACTCTGGCTGTTTGGGGGAGATCAGAGTAGAGAGGGATAGGGAAAGATGCTGGGAGATGGACCACTAGGAGGATGCTGAGATGACACATGGATGATGCCTCCAGGGACCACAGGCATGAAACCCCAGTCCCCCCTCCGGGGCCTTGTTGACTCTTAGCTAGCTCCATCCCAGGGCCTTGTGCCTTGGCAAACATCCATTTAGATGCCTTGCTGTGAGGTAGCATGACCAACTCTTCCTGGTTGGCCCAGGCCTGTCTTAGTTTTAGTGTGTAAAGCCCCCAGCCCCAGAAAACCCCAGGATGGTTGGTCAGCCACTCTGGGACTGGATAAAATAGGACAGCAGAACCAGCTTTCCTACTGCATGGGGCTTCCCGCAGCTTCTGTCCAGGCAGCGTGGACACAGGCTCAGCAGCTAGTTTGCTGTGTGGCCCAGAACAAGTTACTCAGCCTCTCAGAGCCACTGTTTCCTCATTTGCAAAGTGGAGTTTGACCTGGAGAGCCACTGGTCTCCTGGCAGCTCAGATTTCCTGGCCCTGCTGTCTTATTTCAAAGCTTAATCATTGCACAGGGTCGAGCTTAGACAACAGGGCCGTGCACCCATGGTGCAGCCATGGGCAGGGTACCTTGCCTCTCTGGGCCTAGTGTCCTCCTCTGAAAAATGGAAATACTAGGACTTGTCATGGAAGTGTGAGCACTGAGTTAATCGCGATTATTCTGTGGGTTCAGCATAGCTGGATTCTCGGCAGTTGGGAAGTGTGGGTATAATGGTTTATGAAAGTGTGAGAGAGAGGACTTTTCTTGAGTTTTAAAAACTGCGAGTTTTCAGAAAAATGAGGATGTGATTAAGCACTCTTGCATCTCATGTCTGATGACTTGGACTTCATTCAGAGCCCTTACACTCTTAAGATTGCCTTTCACCTCTGAGCATCTGGTTCTGTGAGGTGGAGACTCAGTCTTTTCTGCCACTGTCCCCCCCTCATATAAAGGTTTCTTGAGTTAGTTGAGGTCATGTTATATCCATTTTATGAGTGAGAAAACCAAGGCTCAGGGAGGTTAAAGGTCCTGCCATTAAGTGAAGTCGGAATTTGAAATGGGATCTGATTCAGATTCAAGTTCTTTCTACCAATTGGCCTCTGCTTCTTCAGGGGGTGCCCAGAGAAGAGAAGCATGATGAGGAAGGGGTGGCAGGGCAGAAGCCGAGGGGGTACCCCCTGTGAAGACCTGGCTAGGAATTCTCTGGAGGGGGCAGCTATGGCAGGCCTGGCACGGTGCCAGCAGCCTGGCCTGGTCCTCATGGGGACAGGGGCCTTCAGATGCTGCTTTCTCGCCTTGCTGGTTGCCATGGGGATGGAGGGCGTGTGTGCATGAACGCGCATGTGCGCATGCTGAGATGTATCTCAAATCTGCTACTCAGATTTGCCCCAGAGATGCCAACGGCGGGTGGGCAGACCAACCTGATAATCCTTGAGAGAAGAGGAGGAAAAGACTGGTTTTTCTTTTTTACTGTGAAAAATTTGAGGCATACACAAGAGTAGAGTATATGGTACAATGAACCCCAGCTACCCACCATCCATCTTCAATACTCATCAGCTCTTGGCCAATCTTGTTCCATCTCTACCCCCTGCCCTCCTCCCTCATCCCAGATACTCAGAAGCAAATTCCTGGCGTCATCTATTTCTTTTGCAAGTATTTTAGTATAAGACTCAAAAAGGTGTTTTTTTGTTTTTTTTCTTTAACCATTATTATCACACCTGCTAAAACTAACAGTAATGCTTTAATATCAGCTAATATCCAGGGTTTATTTCTCTATCTCAAATAATTTCTTTACCGTTGGTTAAAATCAGGATCCCTGTACATTTTGTACTTCGTGATTTGATAATTTGTCTCTTAATCTCTCTTAATCTGTGGGTTCCCTCTCCCTTTCTTTTTCTTCTTTTGTAATTCACTTGTTGAGGAAACTGAGTTAATTCTGTAGTGTCCAACAGTCTGGATTTTGCTTGTTGCGTTCCCATCTTGGGGTTACACCTGTTCTTCTTGATATATTTCTTGTAAATCAGTAGTTAGATCTACAAGTTTGCTGAGATTCATGGGGTTTTTGTTTGTGTGTTTGCATGACTACTTCCTGGGGCTGTTTTGTATTCCCATTTAAAGGCACATATTTCTGCTTGTCCCTCTTTGTGATGGTAGCAGCCATTGATCACTGTCTAGATACATTAGAGATGGCAAAATGGTGGCCTAATTTCATCCTTCTGTTTTTGTTTGTTGGCTGGAACACTTTTATAAAGAGAAACTTCCCCTTATCAAGTATTTGGTTTCTGTAAGATATGGTACATACCAGAAAAGACAAGTGCTTGATTCTTTTCCTTAATATGACAACCTCCAAAATAATGAGCTGGCTTCCCTAAATCCTCAAAAGATGATAAATGAGTTTGCTTTTCTGTTCTTTGAAGTATTGTGAACTCACGCATTTGGACGCATATGACCATGTTTCAATCCACTGCAGTTATTCTTATTGATGCCCAAATAATCCCCTCTTTGGCCAGTGGGGGCCCCTTCACATTGTCCCCTGCATATTTTTTGACATGACCCCAAAAGTGTTTGACAGCTTCCCTGTTACCTGGGTTACAAGATGTTCCAGGTTCATTCTGGACATCCCTTCCTCAGATCTGGAATCAGCCATGTCTCTCCAGAGCCTGGACTTCTAGTGAGAAGTGGTGTTTAGAGACCATAATGTGGGTGCTGGGAGTGCTCACTGCTACTCCACTTGTCATGATTTCCAACTTTTTCAGTGGACAGAGGTAGGAAATAAGTATTTTGTAAGGTATAATGTAACAGGAGTTCCTACTGATGCTTCTAATTCAAATGTGGAACTGTAGGTTTTCTACTTTGTGACCTTACATCCACATCTGCTTTCTTCTGTGACAGTGACAAACCTGTCTCAAAGCAGAGCCTCTTGTTGTGTCTCCCTTTAAGCAGGAAGCATGTTAGAAAGCACTGAAGTTTTTCCCTCAGAAATGAACTTGAGTTCTCCGAAGAGGTTTAGAAAAGGCCTGGGAGAAGCTCACATCTGGGTCCTCAAGGGGCCACATTCTCATGGCTGATGAACCAGCTCCTTCCAGTATTCTGCATGTGGATCCTCTGATCTAGCTGCTTTCAATCCTGGCTGCACATTTGAATCACATGGGGATTTATTAAAACCCCCTCCCAATCACAATTAAATCAGAATCTCTGGATCTGATACCCTAACATCAGTGTTTTTTAAAGCAGCCTGGGTAGTTTTAATGTACAGCCAGGATTTAAAATCACTACTCCACTCCTGCTCCTCAGCCAAAGGAAGAAAAGAAGGAAGAAAGGGGTAATGATGGAATAGTGCTGCCTTTGAAGCCCATTAGCCTGGCTCTGAATTCTGGCACTGGCAGTTCTACCTATGAAATATCTGGAACAGTGCTGATCAATAGAACTTTCTGCAGTAATCAAAATGGTCTGTATCTGTGCTGCCCAATGTGGTACCCACTGACTACATGTGGTTATCGGCACTTGAACTAGTTGTCGGTACAATCTAGGCAGTGAATTTTTTATTTTTAAGCTATTAAGTAATTTACAAGTGGCCAGCTGCTACTGTCTTGGACGGTGCCACCCTGGAAAACTGCTTGACCTCTAGGAGCCTCATATCTATAAATTAAGGGACAAATAAGAGTTACTTCTCAATTGGGCTATTGTCAGGATTGGAGATCATGTATACTGAGCACCTGGTAATGTGCCAGGCCTCCAATAAAATACTGCTTATTTTCCTTATTAACATCAGGGTGTCACTCTTTAAAAACAAAAAAGCAGCTTGCCTGGAAAATGAGTGCTCAGAAGCACCCCAACAGAGAGACTAGAAATTCTAAGCCTTTCCAGAGAAACCCTTGGAAAATATTCCTTAATTGTTAGAAGTTCAATAGCAGCAGGAGGTTATCAGTTGCAAGGGCTGTATTTCATTACAGATCTAGCGGCAGCTCAATAAATTAAGCAATCACTCAAAATAACATGTTGCTTTAATCCCCTCTTGGAACAATTTCAAGTTGTTTGGTTTTATATTAGCACAGCTCTTGAAAGGCGACTCACATTGGCCTCATTTCTTTTCCCTCAATTCATCAGCTCCTCTCTGGATATATCTTTGCATCTCCTGGCTAGCAGGAGGAAGTATTCCAAGCTGAGCAGACCTTCTTTCATCAAAACTGGAGCGTTTTCCATCCTCTGGCCTTTACGCGTTCCACATTTCATTTGCTAAAATTATTGGCAGGTTTATCTGCAACTAAAACAGAAAGAGACACCTCTCAGCAGCCAGTTCTGGATGTGGAAAGCTAACTTGCAGAGGCTTTTCCATTTTCATCATCTCCCTACTGGTTTATGATCTCACTGTAGAATTTCGTTTCCCCTAGAAACTTGGCACTGGAGGTGTCAGCCTGGGAACATATTTGTTTGTGTAAATTAAAAGAAGAATATGTTTTGACCATATTTAAGTTCTAACCAAACCAAAGAAATAAATACTGAGTTGTACAACGCTTCTCACAACAGGGTTCTGGCTCCCCTCCCCAAACTCTGTCTTTGTTTATAAAACCCAAACCAACCAGGCCTCTGAATGGCCTATTGCTTCCCAAAGTGACAAGGGACAACCTCAAGGGCCATGTCCACTCCAACCCAGATGCACATGGAAAGTCCCCTTACCTCATTTGGGATCTGCTTCCCCGACACACTGCATTCTTGCAAGGGTGGGTGAGGGTGCTGGAAATAGGCACCCTCACACGTGCGTTGTCGATGGGCATGAATGGATGATACTTTCTGCACTGGGAAATAGCTACAGAAATTAAAAAGGCATATATCCTCTGCCCATGAAACTCCACTTCTAGGAAGGTAGCCTATAAACGTACTTGGATACATGCCAAAATGTATATACGTTTTAACACCAAAATCCTGAGTTGGGAGGCTCTGGGCTGCACAGGAACCTGAGTTGATCCCATTGATATAAAAGGGTTGGGATGGGGGGCCTCATTACTCTGGTGGCTGAGACCGAGAAAGGGAAAGGCCAAGCTGTGCTTGGATCTGGGGCCTGGAAGGCTCTGGGGTCTGACTGCCTGGTGGGTCTCTCTCCTGTTCCCCTACCCCACCCCGTCCCTGGTGTCTCCCTCCCTCTGCTTAGAGATCTCACTCTCTGGAGCCACAGCTAGCTCTGGATGCTGGAGAAGAGGGGAGAAGAAACCTTCCCACCAGCTCCAGTTAGGACATTCCTGGATTGGGCCTGCTTGGGCCACATGACCCCTCCTGAACCAATCACTGTGGCCCAGTGCAGAAGTGGGCTACTGTGATGGGTCAGCTTTGGTCATGTGCCGATGCCTGGCCTCATCAGCTGAGGGACAGGTGTTGTGAGCAGCGATCATTGACCATCTTCACGCTGGGTGTCAGGTCTGTTGCGGGAAGTGGGGGAGAAAGTTCGAGAAGAAAAAAAAGCAGCTAGAACCCAGCCACCTACCGCCTCTGGAGACTTCTCTTGGCTGTGCAGCATCTACATCCACTCTGCTGAGACTTGCCTCAATCCTGAGTTGGACTTTGCTCTAAGATCCACTTTGTGGTCTACAAGCCCAGAAGCTGCCAGCAGGATTTACTCAGACCTGTTGTTTTGCTATTGTCATTGTTATTTTAATCACATTGAAGGTTTTTTTAATCTTTGGTTTATGATTGCCTCTCTTGCCCCAAGGGGTAGGAACTGCCAGTCTTGATTACCATGTTGCTCACGCCCAGTAGGCAGCGCCTTATACACCGCAGGTGCTCAGATAATTGAATGAATGACGTTTCTTCACTCCCTGAACATCCCACAGAGAACAGGAGGAGCCCAAGGTCCTTACCTGTTTCCACCTTGAAGAGTCTCCCTCGTCCCTCCTGTCCCGCCCTGCCACCCTGCTGCCCACCCTTCCTGAAGATTCCGGTAAGCACCTCGTTGGGAGCTCTGCATCTCTGGGTGTCTCGAGTAAAGACGATGAATTCTTGGGTTGAGCAGCTAAATAAGCACAGGAAATAGGGTTCACTTAGTGGCGATTATCCTTGAGAAGGACAGTGGAACTCTGAGCTGGGAGCGGTTGGGCGCTGTGACTGGTTGCCAGTGTCGGCCATGACCACCTGCCTCTAATGGGCACCCCTGGTCCCGCCACTGTCCTAGGTGGTTTGCCACTTGGTGGGCCTCTGCTCTGAAGACCACAGCTCTGTCATTTGCTGTGAAAGCAGAGTACGCTGGCAGTCCAAGACAAAATGGTGTGATGGAAGAACGCAGCTGCAGGTTCTGAGGGAGGAAGGCTTAAGACAAATGGTCATTTTTCAAAAAGTACTTTTAATTCACATGTCAGCTGAGGTCAGCTTGTTTTTGAAGATTCACATATAATGGGCTTGAACCCTGCCCCACATGCCGCTGTCTCCCACGAGGGAGACCCAACTGTGCTTGGAACCTTCCAGGGGTTGGGTGAAGGGTGCTTATGCCTCTCCTAGGCACCAAAGCTCTAAATTCTTATGTCCCACGAATTAGTTCTGCTTGGGTGCCCTTTTGCTGGCCACTTGGGCATGTGACCTGTGAGCTGCACAGGGCCTACGCTTGG
Organism: Manis pentadactyla; assembly: GCF_030020395.1. Classification (NCBI taxonomy): domain Eukaryota; kingdom Metazoa; phylum Chordata; class Mammalia; order Pholidota; family Manidae; genus Manis; species Manis pentadactyla. Next base: position 71,191,149 of record NC_080028.1, read on the forward strand.
TTTAATGCTCTGCTGTTGTCTTGAGCTTCTTAGTAATTTTTGGACAAAGGGCACATTTTCACCTTGCAAATTATGTAGCCAGTCCTGCTTCACTCAGGAGCTGTTCCTTTCCCACCTCACACTGATCCATGTTAGCCTCTGTCCCAATTCCTCCATTCTCACCAAATTCCATCCACACATCAGATGTGGATGCAGGAGACTTTGAGGGTTTGGGACAAAAGAAAACGTTGACTTCTTGGCCCAGTTAACAATATAAAGGGCAGTGTTTGAATAGGCTCAAACCATTCAGTGGGAAACACACTTGGAGGGAAAAAAATGGAGGAGGAGGGAATGCAGATGAATTAAGACTGGCAAAGGTTGATAATCATTGAGCCTGGATGATGCGTATGGGCCGCTTGTTACAGAACTTTCTCTACTTTCAGTATGGTGGGAAATTTCCATAATACAAAGGTGAAAAAGGCAATATATAAGATGTGCCTCTGGCGATTTCTGCATGTTAAACGTGGTGTGGCATATGACCCAGGAGTTCCATTTCTAGGTATATACCCAAGAAAGATGAAAACACAGATCTACATAAAAACTTACACGTGAATGTTGACAGGTGAATTATTTTCATAATGATCAGAAAGTATACACCATCTAAATGTCCATCAAGTGATGATGAACAGGTAAATAAATTGTGGATGTTATTCAGCCATAAAAAGGAATGAAGTTCCGAGAGGCCTACAGCATGGATGAACCTTGAGAACATAATGCTAAGTGAGAGGAGCCATTCACAAAGGCTCACATACCATGTGATTCCCTTTACATGAAATGTCCAGAACAGATAACTCTATAGAGAAAATAGATTAACGTTAGGATTGGGGTGGGGAGAGCTGGCCACTGATTGTTAGTATAGGGCATTTCTTTTTGAGGCTGTGGAAATGTTCTATAATTGTGATGGCGGATGCACAACTCTGAATATATTCAAGGCACACTTTGAATGGATGAATCGTATGATAAGAGAATATCTCAATGAAGCTGCTAAAAAAAAAAAGCCATCCCCTCTCTTGCCTCCTCCACTTTCTCCTTGCACTCGCTTGTGAATTTTAAAATCCCCACTGTGCTCTGTTCTGGCAGTCACTGACAATTCCTAATAGTTGTAAACTCCAAGGGATTCAGAATTCCCTCAAGGAGAGAGGGGTTAATTCAGTATCTCCAGAGCCAGTGGGCTCTGGTCTAAAAAGTAACTTCGTTTAGGTAGGGAGAGAGGTGGAGAAGAGCATTGTCACAACCAAGTTCTTCCTAACTGGAAGGTAGGTTTCTGGGTCTGGAACAGGGGCAGGCAAGCTATAGCCTATGGGCCAAATTCAGCCCACATCCTAATTTTGTGCATACAGACACCTCTGTTTGTTTCCATGTTGTCTAGGGCTGAGTTCTTGTTATGATGAGTAGGAGAGCTGCAACGGAGACCATGTGACCTGCAAAGCCTAAAATATTCAGTATCTGGCCCTATAGAAGGAAAGTGTGCTGGTACCTGAGAAGGAAGAGTCAGGGCTTGAACCCCAGCTCATGACATGCTGGGTGTGTGACCTTGGACATGTCAATTCCATTCTCTAAGCCTGTTTCCTCATCCGTGAAATAGAGATAACAGTTCTTCCCTTACATGTTGCTGGGCAACTAAAATGACTTCATATGTGTAGAAAATGAGAATTCCCACTTCACAGGATTTTCTGAGGCAATGGAGATAATGCGGTGAAAACAGTTGGCAAAAAGTGTACAAAAGTATACACTTATATTGTTACAAATATCTCAATGGCTTTTGAAAGATTCTTTGCTTCTTAGTAATATTTATAACTTGGAGCTTTGAGACAGTAAAAGAACTGTAATTTCAGAGGGAAAAAAATCCAAAATCCAAAAATCCAAGCCCTCTCCTCTAACAGTCCAGGAAACTGCTCCCTGATGCCGCCTGGGACCTGAGCCTCCCAGAGCTAACCCCAGGATCCTCTTGACTGACCCCTGCATCTTCCCCAGTAGGAGGCGCCCTGGAACCTAGGTCTGCATGGCTTTAAATACTTGTCTCTGAGCTCACCAGAACCGGTTAAACAGTAATCTGCTACAGGGTGTTGGCACGCAGATTTGGGGCAGTGGGAGGAAAAGGACGTGCATCTCCACCCCCTGAAGGGGCTCTCCAGAAGCCTGCTGGGCTGCCTGGGGCTGACACCACTGCATGGACGACCTGCTTTCCCGGAAGGTGTCACTGAAATAGGTCTGGTTCCAGAGACATAACAGCCTCCTATTCACTGGCTTCATTTCACAACTATTAACCAAGCAGCTAATACACACTAGGCTCTGGGGATACAGCAGTGAGTGATGCATGGTCCCTGCCTTCTCATAGGGAGACCAGACAAATGAGTAGGCATTTGGGCCACTCCGCCTGGTAGTGAAGTCTTCATACTCTCCTCAGGATTTCAGTCCCACACTAAACATTGTAAGGATGAACTGAGAAACTACCCTGGACCTGGCTATATGACATCTGGAAGTTAGGACATAAGAGTGACAGCTCTGGGGGAAGTCAGATGTGGGCAGGACCGGCTCCATGATTGGCAAAATGAAAACCTGGGGCCCCCTTCTTCCAGAAGTACTAAGAATTTCCAGATGACAACAGAACATTAAACCAAGTGCAGGACCCACGACAGTGAAGCCAGCCCTGCACCTGGGCTCAAACCCCTTTCCAGCTGGGTACCCCTAGTCGTATGTCTTCACCAGCATAAGTCTCCACTTCCTCATTGGAACAGGACACGTTGAGGCCTGCCTGAGGGTTGGCTGTGGCTATTAAGTGAGGTGAGGCATGTAAGGTGCTTAGCAGGAAGATGGACTCAGCAGTAATACTGACGTTCTCAGCCTACTGTGACTGCTGCCTTTCATCCTGTAAGAATAGCGCACATGTATTATTCTCAGATAAGAGCTAAGACTTATATAGCACATGGTCAATGCCAGGCACTGTTCTAAATTCTTTGGGGACATTTGTTGAGTTCATCCTCACCAAAGCCCAAAGGAGTAGGTACTATTATTTATTCTAGCACCTACAGATGGGGAACCTGAGGCCCAAAGAGGAGAGGGACCTTGCCTGAGGTCACACACTGATCACTGGAAAAATCCAGACTCGAACAGGGGACCTGCGGCCTCTGGTCTGAGGTCTTACCTGTATGTCCCAGGAGTTGGCACGATACCGACATGCACATGTGCACACACACACACGTATACACGCCCCTTCTCCGAGTTGCTGCCACCAAGCTTACAGCGTGCAACCTTCCCCATAACACGGGATTCATTCTTTTTGCCTATTCTTTCCCCCATCTCCCCTGACTCAGCTTGGAGCCCCAGGAGGCAGGGAGTGTCTTCTCCCCCGCTGTGCCTGTGGCATCTGGCCGGGTGCTTGGCGCACAGTAGGCCTTTAGCAGATATGTGCCCAGGGAAGGGAGGCAGGAAGCAGGCAGGAGGCATCCAGCCAGGGCACTCGGATCCAGAATCAACAGCTGCAGTCCGTGGAACCTTAGGACAGCGTGGCTTATGAACTTGTTATTCGGGAGACCCCACAGCTAAAGAAACGATCTCACCTGCTCCTGGTTTTTACTTGGAGTGCTCCCCACTGCATGGGGGAGGTATTGAAGGGGTGCCCAAGGGCCCAGCCCCCCTCCTGGCAGGTTGCAGGGCAGGGGCAGTGGTTGTGCTCTGGCAGCCGAGTGGCAGCTGTCCGCCAGGCTCTCAGTACCTGCCCCAGCTGGCCAGCCAGGCCTCAGTGCCACCCCGCACCCCATGACACAGCAGAAAGTGAAACCAGAGTTCGCCCTTGCTGGCTGGGACCCAGTGCCCGCTGTTCCCCTGTAGAGCCACTATCCCGGGGGGCAGGCAGGGAGCTGGTGCCTGGACCTGGCACAGGGTGGCCTGTCGAGGCAGTGTGCCTCCTGGCTGAGGGCACTGCTGTGGCCCCCACCTGTCGCAGGGCTGTGGGTGCACACTGCCCTCTGAGCTGTTGGCCTGTTTGTGAACCATCATAGCTGCCCAACTGAGCCCTCTAAACCCTTGATCTTCCCTCTGCTGTGGGAGAGAGGGTTTTTATTCTCCCCATTTCACAGAGAAAACTGAGGCTCAGAAAGGAGGGTGCTGGGTCATCATGATCTTAAAATGAAAAACTAATCAGAGCTATGGGTGGGTGTAGGGGTAAAGACCTGAGGGGTCTCGCAGGCGGTGGTGAGCAGGGAAGGGGGGTGGTCCCCCTCAGAAGGGAAGATGTGACACCAGGTTGTCACATGGAGACATCTAGAGATTTGAGTTGGCAACCCACCCCTCTGCCCACTGACTTCCTGGGTGCAGAAAATCCCGTAGACAAATAAGAATTCTTAAAGTTAAGGGGATCCAAGTCTGCAGCCTGCCAGGAGCAGGGCTGGGCCCTCGGGCACCCCTTCAATGCCTCCCCCGTGCAGTGGGGAGCACCCCAAGTTTGAAACTTTACAAACTACCACCTTGATGTCTGCCTCTTCCTCAGGCCATCTATACGATCCTTTGCTTCATATTTTTCTTCCAAGCAACTTACCCCTTTTTTTTACTAACAAACTGATGTAACAAAAGGGCCCTTCTATCCCTCCCCTAAACTGAAAACCAACCACTTGCTATAAATAGAAATTAGCTGTATGAGACTAGCTTACATCTTTAGTCAGGTACCACTTAAATCACTGAGTAGATATGCATACCAGGCTTAGGAAACTTCTAATTCAAAATGTGGGTTTCATGCATAAGGCAATAGAGGCCCAGAGACGTTGAGTCACTTGCCTGGGGTGTCACAGCAAAAGAGTCACAGAGTTTGGGCGGGCTGATTCCAGAATCCATGCTTGTTGCTGGGCTGCAGTCCCCCCACCTGTCTCGACTATCAGCATATTAGGTGTATCAGTAAATACTAGTACTAGAACTTTCTATGTTTAATTCTTTAACTTCCCCATTTCCAAGGCACCCTCACAGCTTGTATATGCCTTGAGCTCATTATTACACTGGGTACGCCCAAGAACCCTTTGAGGCCAGAGCTTGGCATGATGTCCGCCCCTTGTCAGATAGGGAAACTGAGGCAGAGAATGGGAAAGTGGCCTGTCTCGGGGAGCTGGCGAGCAATCTAGGACTGCCCAGGGCCCCCTGCCAAGGAGAAGATCCCAGAGGCTCCACTGGTAAGGCCAGGCTGGGGTGGAATTCGCCTGTCAAACAGGTAACACTTGTTCTTATCCACTTTCCCACCTCCCCCGACAGCCCCCAGAACAAAGGCTGCCACTAGCCACAGTTGCCCTGTTTCTAACATTCGGCCCCTGGAGGGCAAAAAGCATGTTTAGCAACGAGTTTCTGTGGTGTCTTTATTTTTCACAGTGGTCACTAGTTCTGAGCACTGGGCAGGGAGATCTCCCAGGGACTGGAGGAGAACATCCTGGGTGAATGGGGGGAACATGTTTCTCACTTCTCTTAGCTGCTGGAGGCACTCCGAGCCGCTGTCTTCCCAGCCAGCCCAGGGACCCCCGAGGAATACTGCAAGAGCAATAAGGATTTTTAGGGGCATTATGATAGTAGAATGGAAACACATCTGCCCCCAAAAGTCCCTCATTTTCCCTGCGGTAACGAGCCAGCTGGGCAGGAAGTGGTGGCTCTCCGAGCACCAAGAGCCAAAACTAAAAAGGAAAAAATGTATGAAGTTAGAGCAAACTTGCAACAAGCCAAAGCTTTCATGGTGTCCGGCGGTCCCACCCAGGCTCCTGACAGGCCTGACCATCATTGGCTGATAATTGGGTAAATGTGTCTCTGGGCAGTGGCTTCGATACAGACATGCCTCTGCTGTGCCCAGGAAACCAGGATCTGGAATCTCAGAGCAGGTTATAAGGATGGCTCCCTAGCCCTTGCGGACTTGCAGTAGCCTGAGGATTTCCCCAAGACCCCAAATGATTATTCCACTCTAATTACCGATCTAATGAACCACGAATTCCATCAATATCTCCTCTGGAATGGGGGAAAGTTAGTCAACTTGGAAACCCCGATGAAAATATCTGGAAACGGGGCAGCTGTTTCCACAGCTGTATAACCAACTGAAAGTCAAAGGCTTAGGCAGGGAGGCCAATGATTACCGCTGATGGGGCGTAAGAGGGAAAATCACTTCTCAGGTCCCACCACTAATGACTGAAGATTGAGGAGTTCAGCAGCTCCGCTGGGGGCATGTGGCATTCAAGGTCTCTGAAGGTGAGAGTCCCCATGCCAGCCAGCACCCCTGGGGCCTTGAAAGGGTTAACCCCGCCAGAGTTGCTGACACCCAAGGAGGAGGAGGCTGCTCACTTAGCAGGCTGGCATATCACACTGGGCCATCTAGAGAAAAGGGGAGCTGAAAACAGCCTCTATGAGTTCTGTGAATGGAAGTGGCCTTATCGCCATCAAAATGAAAACGGGGCGCAAAGCCTTCCCAACACAGAACCCACTACCTGGGCGCTAGCTGGCTCCTTGGCACCTGTCGTGTGGCCCCAGAGCTCTGGCAGGGACTCTGGGCATCTGTGCCAGTAAGCACCCGGCTTTCTTGGCCAGGCCTGGGCAGGAGTGATTCTACACTCCCCATGTGACAGCCTGCAGCCTAGCTCTTTCTTTCAAGCAGCACCTAAAATATTCTCTGGTTGAACCTGAGGCTAAATATGGCACCGCCTATGAGTGCTCTATCTGGACCTTGTAATGCCATTCTAAGATGCAGTCACGAACCCAAGAGGCCTTCTGGTGGCCTGGAGTCCAGTTACTGAGGCCAAATGGGAGTAACTGGGTGGGATTGGCTGGGTCAGGCTGGGTGGGATTTCCCCCAGAGGGTGCACTCCAGTGCCAAGGCTGAGCAAGCTGCTTTCCTGCATGTTTTGCCCCAGAATGCCCACCCAGGTCTTTCTCAGCAGACCCCTGGGGTGACTCTATGTTGGCCCCTTCATCTGCCCAGCTGGCCCTCTGATGGCCCTCTAAAGCCTTCTCCCACTGAAGGCTGCCACCCTGGCTCAGGTTTTCCTCTCTGCCTGATGAAACGAGGGCTAGGTTCCCCGGGGGGTGGGAGGCCCATGGCTGGAGGGGATGGGAGCAAAGGTAGGCTTCGGTGGCTTGCACAGGAGCCTAGGTGTGTGTGCCTGCTGCAGCCAGGCGCCATGCCCCCTCAGATCACCCCGCATGGAAGGACCGCAGTCCTGTTGCCCCAAAAGCCCAGCTCCGTTCCTGAACCTTCTAGACTCAAATCTGCAGGGCAAACTCCTGTTTCCCTTATGAGCATTTGGGAGGCCGTCCTTTGCAGAGCAGGCTTCTGCCCTCGCCTGTCTCTAGGGAGGCTGTCTTCAGGAGCCAAACACCCCTCTTCCAGGTAAGGAATGCTGCAGGCTAGGTCCCAGAAGATACCCTCCCCCCCCCCCCGACACCTGTCTGGGGCCCCAGTAGTGCCTCTCAAACCACTTTCAGGCGTGGCTGGCAGCAGTCCAGGCTGTCTTGCACAGAGAGGCCAACAGGCCTGGGCACCGATCTCATGCATGATTCCAACGAGAGAGCCTAGTTTTCTGCACACCTCTGAGAAAAACCTTTGCACCACACTGCACATCTAACTTAAGGCTCAAGCCAGCTCCTCCCTCCCTGCCAAAGCCAAATCCTCAAAAAGCTTAATTTGTCCCCATCTTCCTAATGCATTTTTAAAATGGCTTTCTTATGACCCCCAACATCAGTTTTAATTTTCTAGGTGTGTGTCTCTTTTATGTAGTGGTGCAGCCATACAGGGACACTGAGAAACAAGTTTGCTTTGAGGTTCCTTAAACTCAGATGTTTCATATAAGGAAGATGATGTAAAAATCAGAAACCAAGGCTTTGTAAATATTTGCACATGCCCTCTCAGGACGCTGAGAAAGCAGTATCTGATCCCTGGCTGCTCTGAAAAGAGGCCACAAGGACAGCTGGGGGGCTTGGGGTGGCAGAGGAATCCACAAATCAACTCCTTGGAAACTCTCTTTCACATCCTCCCTTTTGCCTGAACCGCCTGGGCCTGAAAAGTCTAGTCATGGTTTATACCATGTTTGTGTCGGTGTTTTAGTTTTGTGTTTTGTTTTTTTTCCACTTTGTTGCAAATGTAAGAAGCAAAAGGGGCTTTACATGTTCCCAAGTTTGGGATGCTGGGCAAGAAAGAAAATTCCAACTTAAGTGAACGTTGATCAATGTTTTTTTCTTTGTATATACTTCTGGCAATTGATTCTAAGGACTGAGTTTGCCTTAACTTTCATCAGACTAATTTCTGCTGCCTCAGGTAGCTGTACTCACTCTACAATCCCAGTTAGAAGAGGGTGAGCTGGTCTACTAGGAAGCTGTAAGTTTATCTGGCAAGAATCTTCTTTCTGTTCTTAATATAAGGTGGCGTGTATGTAGGGAAAAACAAAATAGGAATGTTCCCTTGTAGGGATTTTTCCAACTTTCATTGGTTTGAGACATAAATGTGTGTTTTATTTTTAAGGAAGTATTAGTTTCATTGCAGCCCAGCCTTTTATATTTTACCCCGAGCTTTATCATATTCCTTTTTATCGAGACTTTTTTTTCCCTGTGTGATTGGCTATGGCTTGTGGATTGCTAAGAACTAAATTTGAAGTTGCTTTTTTTTTTTTCTAAAGCCACACTTCTCCCGGGGGCTGGGGGGGGGCGGGAATAGCAACTGCTTAATGGAATTTCACACAGAGAGGCAAAAGAAGAAAAGACAAATGTATTCAGTATATTCAGCAGTTACACTTTCAATTTTTTTTTCCTTATGGGGGGAAGGGGAAGGTGGTGGTAAAAATATGAAAAGAAGCTGTGATTCTTGGCCGAATTAATGACGACGTCTCACTGCAAAGTACTGATTTATAATCTCTTCACCATACTACTCTGCCTGTTTCCAGGCTCGGGGTGGAGTGGGGGCATGTTGGCTAAATGGTTTCATAATTACATGCACGGTTTCAGAGGGCTGTGTAAGCAAGGACTGCACTGTTGCGAGTGCTCGTGTTCAACCAGGACCCACTTCCCATTCAGCCCTAAATTCTGTCTGATTTGCCACACTTAATAATTCAGTAATTTAACATACAGCTTCATCGTCTTGATTATAGCTCAGTATCTTGGCATAACATTCTGTGTTCTGACCTCATTAATTCACGTAACACACCCTATTTGTGCAAGTATCATTAAAGGCTAATTTGGCGAGATATCCTTATTTAGCAAAGCAAATAGGTTCTGACAGTCGGCTCTCTGTTGCTACAGGGGGATGACGATTCAGCAAAGCACAAACAATTTAGCTCACGACGTGACAATTTCCCATTGCCAAGCTACGCTGAAATTGTGGGCTCCTGAAAATTGTGCTGTTTCATCGTGTCCCATATCAAAGAGTAAGAATCTGGAAGTAAAGATGTTTTTGCCAGAGCCCCGGGAGTGCAGATGTCATCTATGTGTACATGTGTCAGGTCTATTCAACACAGAAATCTTCTATCAAGAACTTTGTGTTTGCAACTTTTTCAGGTACACCTCACTTGGCTATTCTCTGCTGTGAACACTTTATTGAAATCCAGGTTTGCATGTAAATAAACTTAAGGCATGTGGTTGTCTACATAGGGTACAACTGGAGGGCAGAGGTGTATGTGTATAAATTAATACCATTAATAAGGTGTGTGGTTCTGGGAGGTTTGTACCCCCACACCCTTGTCTTAAGAGTTCCCTGTGAATACATTATCTCAAGTTTCTCATAAAATGACTTAGCGCAAGTGGCAGAGAAATACTGCATTTCCGTGTGGAAGCAAGCAGACAGATGTAAAGACACATGTAATGATGATTCTCTATTTCAGCAGCTTTGGATTTGGGGGGGGTGTCAAATGCCTTGTGGGGACTCACGTGCCACTCATTCCCTGCCCACTAAAAAGTCTCATTAAACCACCGAGCAACAAATGTTGTACTTTCTGCCTTCTCATCTCTGACCTCCCAAGGAAAGAGGCCCTTGAAAACAACAGGTTCAACAAACTGAAGACAGACGCACGCACGTACGCATGCACACACACGCGCACATAGAGGAATGTCCCCCCCCAATAGCCTTTCACTTTTACCAAGAGCAGCAAACCTCCCCCCTCTCCTCCAACCAGCTTTGCAGCAGGCAGCTCAGGGTGTTGGCTCTCTGCCCTCACTCTACGGGGGCTGCCCAGGCCTGAATCCCTCGCTGTTTAGAATGACCCCAAAAGCGGGACTTTGTGGGCCAGTTGGATAAAACATAAACTCATCTTGCCCTCAAAACCCCGATTCTGGGACCACAGCCTCTAAAACCTTCTGCAGAAAGTGTGTTCCCTTCCACGCTCACAGCACTGGGGCAGGCTGCCTCTGAGGCTGGATTTTGGAGAATCCTAGATAATTAAAGGAATCATTACTGGGTTTTCCTGCAGGAATGTCAGCTCATCTCACCGAAAAGCCGGGGTCCCGGTACTGACAAGGGGGCATTTGACCGCCCCATTAGGGTATCTTTTCCCTTTCTTGACCTCAGCTTCACAGTTGGGCCTGAAAGCTTCCCAGGGAAGACGCTGGGCGCCCAAAATGTCCCTTAGCAAAGCGCAAAAGGAGCTCCTGAGGTGCCTCGGAACTCGCCACCCTCTCCACATCCAGCTAAAATTTGGTTATTGATGCCCTTAATTGTCTCTCATTAAAGTCAAATTTGCTGCTTGCCCCGATTGGGGGAAATGATTTCCACCTTAATAGCTCAATTAGCCTCTGGGTTCTGGAAAGGCCATCCCCTCTACACATACCTTGCCTCCTCATTTTAAGCCCCCTCCCTTTTTCACAACTTCTCCTAAAAATAAATTATAAATATGGATGTGTCCTCAGAGGATCTGCGCCGCGCATTCCAACGCTCCCCACGGTGGGGACTGGAAGCAGGAGAAAGCAGAAAGGCCACTCCCCTAACCCCACATCAAAATGTCTTTTCTGTTCACCCGAACTTTTGCCAGAGCAACTCGATGTGGTCCCGGGCCCTGACACCCTGATCCGCACCCCGGAACCCAGTTTTTTTTTTTTCTCTCCTGCCCAGTAGAAGCAAGGAGCTAACGTACTATGGCCGCCGCCTCCTCGGAGGAAGGGAGGGAGGAGGCAGCCAACTTTACTTCAGGGAGGTGACAACTCTCTGGGGACCGTCCTCCGCCGCCTTTCCGGGCGTCTCCAGGGCCCGGCCCCCGGGAGCTGGCGCAGACCCCCCGGCCCCTGCCAGCGCCGCCCGGGCGCACGTGGAGTGGCGGGGCGCGGCGGACGCGGGCGGCCTGCTCTCCGCATGGCATTGATATCGGGGTCACGCAGCGAGTCAGTTTCCCGAACGGGCTTTCCGGGGTGGGGGCGGGGTGGCTGCCTTGCAAACCGCCCATTAATTCCCAAGCCCCGGCATTAGGGAGGTGGGGGGCTGCCTCGCCCCGATCTCACCTCCTCGCCTAACACGCCCATCTCGGGAGCCAGGGAGGGGGCTGCGGGGGGAGCCCAGCCCCGCCGCCTATGGGGGCGGCAGCAGCGGCGGATCGCAGCCCAGACGAGCCTCTAGCGCCAGGGTCCCGGGAGAGCCGCGAGCAGCCGTCGCTGCACCCTCCCGGCTCGCGTCCCCACCCGACCCCCGGGCGGCAGCCCCGCACCCCCCTCAGCCCCGGGGGCCTGGGCACCCACCTGCCGCGGCCCGGCGTGGGGTGCCGCGCCGGGAGGAGGGGGAGACTCACCGCCGCTGCCTCCTCCGGGGGTGCAGGGTCCCCGGGGCTGCGCCTTTCAGGGCTCCGGGGAGGCGTGCGCGGGGCGGGGGGCGCCCGCAGGCCCTGCAGCCTCCGCCTCGATTGGAGCCCAGCCTCAAATCCTTCACCGCGGAGGTGGCGGGGGGGACTTCCAGAAAAAAGCTCCCACCCTCCCAGGCAAGATCCCAGTGATGGGCGGGGGGCGCAGAAAACCCTGCCGTGCCGGGAGCGCGGAGCCGACGGGGCTGCACCCGGCCTCCGCGGGCCGCCGCCGCCACAAGGCCGCGCCCCCCGGTCCCCTCCCCCGCCCCCCCACGCCCTATGGCCGGCCCGGGGCGGGGGCTGGGCCGGCCCTGGGTTGGCGGCGCTGGGGAGGCGGCGGCGGCGGCGGCCCGGGCGGCGGGCCGCTCCTCCCCGGCCCGGGAGCGAGGGCCGGAGCCTGGAGGGCGAGCGCGCCGCCGGCCCGGTGGGGGCTGGGGCGGGGGCCGCCTTCCTAGAAACCCTCGCCAAATATAGTCAGCGGATAGGGGCATTCCTAGAAATGCGGCGGCTACGTCAGCCTCGACCTGTGAGGACAGAGCCTGGGGTTCTCCAGACTGGGGGGGCGGGGGAGGGGGAGATCCCCCGCTTCCAGTACCCCCGTGGCCCGGAGGAGGCAGCCAGGCTGGGCCTCCCTCGCGGGGAGCGGGCGGGATCCCTCCAGATGCGCTCGAGGGATCCCTCGGCTGGGGTGCCGGGGTGCCCGAACAGGCACACCTCTAGTTCAGATTCGGACTCGCGCCCGATCGCCTTGTCCCTTTCGGGCACACTCAGGGACAGCGCCGGCGGGCGCGTTTAGCCCTCCCTCCGATTTCCATCGCTCTGTCTGCCCCCCCCACGAGCGAACTGGAGGAGGAGGAGCGCCGCCAGGACGCACCCCCCGCGCCTCCTCACCACCCCTTGGCGGCCCCTGACCTCCCTTGCGATGCCTGGAGCCCCCCGAAGCTCCGGGCTTGAAACTGGAAGGACGTCTGTTCCCAAGATCTCCCCCAAATACCAACCCACCTTCAGGCCAAGAAATAAAGTTGTGCTTCCTCCTCCCACTCGAATGTCACTTTCTTGCTCTTGGCAGCCCCAGGATCTGGGAGACACACTGGAAATTGGGGGTAGGGCGTGAGGATAGCCTCTCCACCTGGCAGAGATCTGGCCTCTGGTGCTGACACCCGCGCGTCTCTCTTCCCTCGGCCCCCGCATAAGCTTCGTGGTTCAGACAGTAAGGGAGACCCTCCCCCACTCCCAGCTCAGCCCCCTGTCGGGCCCTTTGCTCAGAGACCCCCAGATCATCACAGAAGTGTCCCTCTTGCTCAAAGAGGACTGAATAACTGAGACATGACTTGTCCCCCTCCACCACCCAGCCTCTTTTTAAGTAAACGTGACTGGACTGAACCTCCCAGGATCATAAAAAATGTATTTGCTGTCCTCTGTTGGCCGACGCGTGTCACATTCAGAAAACACATCACCCAACCTCGTGCGTGTTCCTGATGCCAGCTGCAGAGTCCCAGGACCCCAACCAGAGGGAGTGAGCGAGACAGCCCCCTCCTCTTCTGCCCCAGCTGCGCCTCTAGCCTCCCCTACTCCCACCTGGGTGTGGGGGGTGGGGCTGGCTTGCAGTCACCGCTCAGGTCTTGGGCCCACTGGCCTTGTGGCTCATGTCCCTTCTCCCTTGTTGTACTCTTAATTCCAGACACCTGGAGGGCAGTGCTCAAGGGAGGCAAGGCAGGCTGCAGTGGAGGTCCTGGGCTCATTCAAGGTTGGAGGCCCCCTAGGATGGTTTTTCCCAGAGCAAATTGGAGGGAGAATGTGGCCAAAGGGGAATAGGTCAGACCCCCTCCTAAGGCAAAGGGTTACTCACTGATAATCGTAAGTCCCTGTTTCCTTCTGAGGACCTACTATGTGCCAGCAAGTGAGGTATACTAGCTTACTGAATCGCCCCATTTTCCAGATGAAAAGACTGAGCTCAGAGGTCCGTTGCTCATTGAACTAATGTTTGCACTCTGTATCCCAGAGCTGATGCTGGGGCCACAGTGGCAAACAGGACAGGTGCCCACCCTGAGACATGGTCTTAGGGAGAGACCCAAGTCGGCAGGTGGTCATCACGCTGCCTTCGAGGTCCATGGCACAGCTCTGGGGCCCGGCTGCCTCGGGTCAGGCACCACAAGACACCATAGCTGGCCAGGGCCCTCCTGCCTGACCTCTCCTGCTGGTCCCACTGAGGGCTGTCTCCGTTAGGCCTGCCTGCCCTTCCCTGTCCCTTCTTGTGGGGTAGAGCAAGAGAGGGACTGTGCTCTCCCTGCCACTTCCTACCATCTGGGAGAGCCTGCGCACCGCCCAGCCTCCCTGGGCCTCAGTTCCTCATCTGTAAACCAGGAGTTATAATTCTTGCCTTACAGGGCTTTTTGGGAGGATTAAATAAGACCAAGTCCTAGTAGGTGTGTTTGGCAGGTATTTTTTTTTTCATTTCTTCCTATAAATATTCTCTTTTTATTTCATGTTTAGAAGCTGCACTTTTAAGTACTATTAACATAAAATGCATGACAAAAGTTTTGTAACAAGTGAAAAAAATAATTATAAATGTTGGAAAAATTGGCCTCATTAACATATTTACAGACTTACTTAATACATCCTCTGTTGGAAATTGATAATATAACACTCACCCAAGCATTAACATTCCCAAATTTCTCTGCCTATGGACAAGTCCCTACTTTATGGTCTGTAGCGACATTCAGAGAACCCAGTTTCTGAGAGCAGTACAGACAAGCATCAGAAATGGTTAATCTGAGAAACTGTTGACATATTGTTCTGCTCCACAGTCCAAGGTATTTTGGTTGGGTAAATGGCTTTCTCCTCTTTGCCCTGATTTTCCTGCAGCTTCTGGATTATGTTTTGGATTTCTTCTCTTTCTGCGCTCATAGTTCAAAACCAAGAATTGGATTTCTCTTGGAATTTTAACAACCTTTGACAGAGAAGGGCCTCTGAGTGAATCCACAGGATGCTTGGCTGTGCTTGGTCTTATTACCTGGAGGAGGGGATGTCTATGCTGAGCCCAGAAAGAGGAAAATAACTGGACCAGGGGGACGGGTGGAGTCCAGGCAGCAGAAATAGCATGTGCAAAGGCCAGGCCGCTCTGGGGAGCTGAAGCAGCTCCCCGCTGTCACAGCAGTGCCACTCAGGGGCCTGCAGGAGCTGACTCCCCCTACATTTGTGAGTGAGCCGCAGGATTCTGGGAGCTGCCCCAGTTCAGGCCCTAAAAGCAGGATGCAGAAGGAAAAGGTGGGCTCTCGTAGGACCAGCAGGGCCTGTGGGCAAAGTCCCACCAGAGGCAGCGAGGGCTGTGACTTTATCTTACACTTTAAAAGCCTCCTCAAAGATGCCCTCCTGATCCCTTTGAAGCCTGACCTTGACCATTCTGGCTCAGCTTCCCATGACTCAAGCTAGTGGCAGGCCTGAAATCCAGTTTAGCAACGGAAGCGTCTTCAGACTCAAGAAAACAACTGCTCTTCGGCCCGAAGCCCTGGAGGCCCACTCTGGCCTTCTCCCAGGAGGGAGCGCCACCCGTACCCAGGTTTCTGGCCCAGGGATAATGCCAAGACCCAGGCAAGAAGTGCAGAGAGGCCACACCAGGCAGACAGAGCTTCCAGAAAAGGCCTAGACTCCAGGCCCATAGAAAAAGAGAGAGAGAAAGTGGGGCAGGCCTCACCCTGCCTCTCTGTACGTTTTTCTTGGGGCCTGTGTGGGGAATGGGAGGAGGGTTGCCAATTCCCCAGTCACTGCCATCTCCTGAAACTCCCAGAAGATCAAAAATGGAAAACTTCTGAAGCAGACATACAAAAACTATAATACAATAGGTTTTAAATGTTTGCATTGAGCATCTGTGTGCTCTTAAAAAGCAGACACATGCAAATAGTAAAGCAGGGAGAGCATGCAATTATGCCAGACATGGGGCAAGGTGGAGGTTTGTAGACAGTATGTCCTTAGGGGCTTCCAGTGGGGTTCACGGGCCCCACGTGTGAAGTGGTGTGATGGCCATCTCTTCCTCCCTTAACCCCATCAGAAGGGAGCTATGACCACCCTTGTGATATCTTCTGGAGATAACTTAAGAATTTAACCTAAAAAAATCTTATTATTGGATATGAGAACTTAGGCCAAGTGGTCCTCCCAAGTTAGGTCTGCAGTACTCTAAAAACCAAAGTTGCCACCCACATCTCAGACCCCTGACAGGAGGCTAAGCGATGGCCTTTCCTTCAGCCCTGCCCACCTGCCACAGTGGAGCCTCCCCCTGCATCCCTACCCCCAACAAAAGAAACAACAGAAGTTGGGGTCAAGGATGGCAAAGGGAAGCCAGTTTCTGTGGCCCTCGGGCTCTGCACTGTTGGGTGGAAAGAGCTCCTGGCTGCATGGGCTTTCTTAAGGCCACCCAGCCACCCAGAGCCACAGGCCCCTATGAGCCTTCAGCCTCCCACTGCTTATGGAAGGGAAACCACGGGGCCACTCCTCTCTCTTGAGCTTTGGCCCTGGCACCCTGTCCCGTCTGGCACATGGTGGGGCGAAATAAAGAATGTTATGATATGAATAAAGGGAGGGGAAAGCCCTGGGAAGAGAGGTGGCAGAGATGGGACTGTAGGGACATCCTGTCTGTGAGGTGGTTGGGTTCCCAGGAGGTGGAGAGGCACAGGGTGGGTGGGAAGACCAACTGCCATTTGGTGAGACCAAGGGGTCTGTGGTTCCTGGTGGGCTGGGAACAAGCTCCCGCTTGCTAAGGGGGTCATGACATGGGACTCAAAAGGTTTTTGAAAGGCTTTGCCATGGAAAGCAGAGCCAGAAGTCAGGCTGTGGTCTGGGACAAGTTCTTAGCCCTCCTGAGGTTTGTCCCATGTTGCCCGCAATAGGGATGTTCAAAGGCTCAAACTGCATGATTTGCACAAAATGCTTGTCTGGATCTGGCACGTATGAAAAGCACAATAAACTGTAGCTGCTACTTTTCTCTGTTCACACTTAGGGTGGCAAACCGTCTGTGCCTGTGGGCGCTGTGAGCAGCTTCACAAGCAGTAGAGGTTCTCACTTCTCTCCTTTAAGAGGTGGACAGTGTCCCTGGCAGGTCCCCTCCCTGCCCCTCTGTCCAGTGAAAACCAAAATGGAAGTGGCACCAGAGTCTGGGCAGGTGGGCCAGACTTGGTCACCTAGAAATGCAGAGCCAGCTTCTTGAAATCTTAGCAGGGTGTCCAAATTGTGTCTAGAAGCTAGAACATTCCACATCCAGCCCAGGTGGAAATGAAATAATCAGTCGATGTCTCCATCAGCAGAGAACTCTTCTCCAGAACCCACGTGGCTATGGACCCAGCACCGCCTCTCAGACCAATACCAACTTAAAAATCATGCTGTTGGATTTGGAGGTTTTTGACCAGAGGTTGCAACTGGCAGTCCACAGGCCCAGTGGAGCCCACAGATGTGTTTTCTTTGGCTTGCAGAGCACTTAAAATAATAATACTGAATTTGATTTGGTTGCCAACGTTTTTAAATCAGGAAATTTCATATTTAAGAAAATCCAGATTTCTGGCTTCTCTTTTAAAAAAAATCAGATGATCAAAATATTTGGCAGGAGTGGGTCTGTGCTCCCACTGGAATGGGCAACTGGTGCAGACCAGTGGGTAGCAGAATATTCGTTAGGGAAGGCTAGTTGCTGAAACAAGCAACCCCAAGCTTTCGATGGCTTACCGCAATATAACTTTGTTTCTTGCTCATATCACAGTCCAAGAAGGATGGGGGCAGGAGCCCCTACAAGTCATTTAGGAACCCAGGAGCCTTCCATTTCACAGCTCTGACATCTAGGGCTTCATTCTTTCTATAGTGAGCTGGAGGATCATGCAGGTGTGGGAAAAGCAGACCAGCTTTTAACTGCATCAGCTAGGAAGTGTCCTACATTGGTGAGAACCAGTCATGAGGCCCACCAGGGACCCAAAGGAGCTGTGAAATGTGGTCCCTGGCTCGGTGCCCAGGAGGAAGAGGAAAACACTGAGGCTTCTAAGCACCGGCATCTGTGTTTCAAGTGGCTGCCCTACATGCTTTCTGCATTTTGTCATGGAAATTCTCTTCCTGTTGTCCTTCCTCACCCCTCCCCAGCTTAGCCATTTAGTTCAGGAGAACCTGCTTGATGTTGGCTGGAGAATGGTCGTGTGAAACAATCCCAGCCAATGAGACAAGATGAATTTGGATGTGATGTCTGGAACTGCAGCAGCCATTTTGGGCCAGGCTTGCGGGTGAAGCCAACATGGTGATAGCAAAAAAGAGAGATGGAAGGAACCTGCATCTACTGCTAGCCTGGTGGAGCTGCTCAAACAACCAGTCCAGAAACCTATCCTGTCTCTAGATTTGCTGATAAATGTGTAATAAAGTCCCTTGTTTAAACCACTTTGAGTCAGGGGAGCTCCAGTTTCTTGTAGAATAAAGCATCCAAACTGCTAAAGGTATAGTCCCTGCCTGGCTAGATTCACTTAGTTCACCTGCCTAGCTCTGCAGGTATTTGAGTTTTGACCCCTAAACATAAAATTCTTTCTTCCTCTAATGAGGAGCTGAGGTCAGTTTGGCCAGACCTGACCTTTGTGGCCTGGAATTGAAATTACCTAGTACACACCACTTGAGGATACAGCATACAAATGTCAGTGCTTCCTGGGATAACGTGGTCAGCTCTGGGGTCTGGATCTCCGCCTGCATCTTGGGGAATGCAGCAATCCATGTGTAATACACTGTGAGATGAACAGGTACAGGTTTGAGCCCAGACTCCACCACTTCTTAGCTGTGTGAACTTAGGCAAATCACTTAACCTCTCTGAACTTTCAGTTTCCTCAGCTGAACACACCCTGACACTTGGAGCACTGTGATCATTGCTGGAAGATTCGATGACTCCATGGTGGAGCATCTGGAGAGCTCACAGGAGATGCTGGCTGGTGGCGTGGCTGCTGCCCGGCAGTGGAGATCCACTGAATGATGAGATGGTGAAGGTTTGCTACCAAGCCTTGGGTTTTTAGGGGAGACGTGGCTCTAAAGCACGAGGCCCATACAGTGGAATGCGTTTGACTGTAGATACTGCACAGAGGAAGCATCAGATGACTGGAATAACCTAGTAGAAATATATACCCTTTTCACTTTTCTTATACTCCTTCTGATTTATGAAAGAAAGTCTCAGTGAAGTGCTGCTCCGTGTTTAACACCTTTTTAACACGTATAAGCCCCCGATTAAGGAAGAGAGCCCAGCTTTTGGCTCAGAACAGTTCATTGGTAGCAGCATCGAGACAGGATATTCCAACACTGCTTGGTTTTTGTTCCCTTTGTAAGTGATTATCACCTATTTATGGCAGGTGGTGCTGTTTCCACTGGTGGAAGAGAGATACAATTTTCTTTTGAAATGAAATAGTCCAGGTTATAAAGATGAGTTAAGGTGAATAAAAAATTAGTAGACTACAGAGCAGGAGGAACATGTGTGGCCAAAATCGAGAAGTTGGAGAGTGAGAGACTCAAGCTTGGGGCGGCATTAGGGAAAGCCACGGGGCCTGGGGGTCCTGGCAGGCAGGGCCTCCCATGGTCAGAGGCTGGAGGGGATGCCCATCAGGAGTGATGGGAGCTGGGCTGGCCTGTTCTCAAGCCTCTTAAGAGAGTCCCTGAGATGACATTCAAACTGGCTTCCTTTGGAAGGAAGGACAGGTGGGGTGACTCATCAGCCTGGTTTCCTGGGACTGATTTCCCGGGTTTCCCGGGTCACTGGACTCTCAGTGATCAAATGGGACAGTCACAGGCGAACAGGACGGTGGTCACCCTGCCTGTCCTGGACAGGGGTGTGGCAGGAGCAGAGAGCTGCTGGTTCTGGTTCAGTCCGTGGGAGTGGCTGTCACTGTGGAGGCAAAGAAGGTAACTTTCGAATGCTTATAGCTTCTCCCCAGGGACTCAGAAGATTCCATCTTAACCTTGTGAAGTCTTGTTGCATCCATAAGGGCCGTGGTGAGGGGACCAGTCCGAAGGGACCTAGACAGGTTGGAGACACATAAGGAAGGGACAGAGCCTGAGAAAAGTAATAGATTGTGCACGTGACAAGTGTGGAGCGGGTCAGAGAGCCCAGCTGGGTTGGGACAGTGTGGGGAGAGGCCAGCGGCAGTTTCCTGCTGAGACAGACAGGCAGTGGAGAAAGAGGAGTGGGAGGGATTGCAAAGCCATTGAGCTGTGTTTTTATTGGAGGCTCCTCCCTGCCAACACCCCCTCGGATACCTTCTTGAAGTCACAGCGGAGATTAAAACGGTTGTTCAGTTCCTTTTTGATGTCTTGCAACGCCCTGTTCTGCAAATGTCTGCATAAATCTGAGGTGAGGAGGGCTGGTTCAGGGAAAGGCCCAGGGATGGGCTGTTTCTGCATCTGCCCATGCTTCTCCATCCCTTTACCCAACATCAATAAATGCTCCAGAAGCTGGAGAAAGTTCCTCCTCTCTCTTTCTCTCAGTTTTCCCATCTGTAAAATGGAAGTATTTTCCTCATCCTGTATAGGCTCTGTGCCGCATGGTAAAATGCAGGTTAGACCACATTAGACTCACTTTTTTTTGGTTTGTTTTGCTTTTAATTATGAGATATTTCAGGCCAACCACAAATGATAGGAAATAAGTTACAAATACCCATGTACCTACCACCCAGCTTAACTAATACATAATCAAATCCAGGTTCAACTAAGACCCCTCATGTGCCCCTTCTCCGTCTCAGCCCATCTTCTATGATAATACTGTCCTGAATTTAAACTTTCTCACTCCCAGGCATGTTTTATGCCTTTACTCCCTACATAGCCAGAAACAACAACTAGAGCATTGTTTGTGTCACGTTAACTCTGTATAAACAGTACCCTGGTACAACACCATTCTAACCTGCCTTTTTTTTTGCTCCGTATTTTGTTTTATCCATGTTGAGCACTGTTTACTTATTTGAACTGTGAACTTGATTCCACTCTGTGAGTACGCCATGGTTTGTTCTTCCATTTTCCTTGGCGGACGTTTAGCTCTTCCCAGCAATGTTGCTCTGAGGAGCCTTAGAACACATGAGTAAGAATTTCCACATGGTTTACATATCAGAGTAGAATTCCTGGGTCTTATTTACATGGGGTTTTCAGAAATGTGGTGGCCATTAGCCTGGCATGGGCTCTTAAGTTTTCTTCAGTCCCCACTCATCCTTATTGTCTTATACCCAAGTGGTTTCACTATTCACATGATCTATCTGGCTCCTGTAGGCATTTGAGCTTTCAAGTTCTGGTCTGTTAGGATATGTGGGCTTGTAAGCTAGCAATTGTACTATCTCATCATGGGTGCTCTTAAAAGAGATAAATCCAAGATGATGGTGGTGTATAGAGAAAGAGTAACTCCAACTGAGAGGTTAAAGAACAGTTCAGAATACTAGTTAAATTAGTAGTTTTTAGGCATGGTTTTGTAGTAGGATTAGGAGTTTTCCAAGAAGATGCGAGGGGAGGATGGACATTATAAGCAGAAGGAATAACATGTACAGGCATAGGGGACTAGGGAATAAGGTGAACTGTAGGAATAAAGGCTGGTGTGGCAAGAGCAAGAGGGTGCATGGTAGGAGGGCACTTGGGGACTGTAGAGCCATGCTCAGGAGTTGGGGTTCACCTTGGTGGTGTGTGTCTCTTGTGATGGACTGGAGAGTGAGAATGATGTGTTCCCACCATGGTTGAGTGCTGTCAAGTGACAGTGGACGGCAGATGCAGGGAGACAAGACTGAAAGCAGGGGATATCAGTCAGGAGTCTACCGTAGTAGTCCAGGCTATTCAAAAAAGGCCGAAAGCAGCACAGAGGAGGTGACTATTTGAAGAGAGGTTTCAGCAGTGACAAATCAGGTGAGCAGGTGAGGAAGGAGGGGTGACTCAAGGGTGGGAGGTGGAATAATGGTCTCCCAAATATGTCCATACCTCAGTCCCTGGAAGCTATGAATATATATGTTTCACGGCAAAAGGGACTTTGCAGAGGTGATTAAGATTATGGATTTTAGAACAAAGAGATTAGTCTGGATTATCAAGGTGGCCCCAGTCTGAACACATGAGTCCTTAAAAGCAGAGAACCTTCTGTGGCTCGCATGAGGAAGGTGCAGAAGAAGTAAGAGGGACGTGAAATGTGAGAAGGAATTGGCACCGAAGTAGGGACACTATGTACGAGGACTGTGGGGGGGCCTGTGGGGTCAAGGAAACAGAGAACTCAGTCCTGCAAGTACCAGGAGCTGAACTTGGCCAACACCCCAGGAAGCGAGGAAGCGCATCCTTCCCAGAGCCTCCTGCTAGGAGCCTGGCTACTCCACACTTTGACCTTTGACTTGTGAACCCCAGAACCCACTGGGGCTCCTGACCCACAGAAACTGTGAGATAAGGAAACTGTGCTAGTAAAGCCACTCTGGCAGTGGTAACTTGGTACAGTAGCTGTAGAAAATGAACTCCAGGTGAATCCCGGCTTTCCAGCTGGGCCATGGCAGATGGCACTGTGAACCTGGTTGGGGACTTGGACGGAAGATCAGATTTCAGTATCCGTATCAGACTCTTTGTGTCAGTTACCTATTGCTGCCTAAGCATTACCACAAACTTAGCAACGTGTAACAACACATGTTTAGTGCCCACCGGCTTTCTGGGTCAGGAGTCCAGGAGCAGCTATTCTGGGTCCTCTGCAAGGCTGCATTCATGCTGTTGACCAATCTAAACACTCAGCGGGAGTCTTCGTCCACCTGGACTGCTGTAACGGAGACTGAGGGCTTACACAACAAACGTGTATTTCTCATTGTTCTGGAGGCTGGGAGTCCAAGACTAAGGTGCTGGCAGATCTGGTGTCTGGTGAGGCCTCTCTTCCTGGCTTACAGACCACTGCCTTCTCACGGTGTGAAGAGAGAAAACTCTCATGCCTTGTCCTCTTTACAAGGGTCCTAATCCCACCGCGGGGGTCCCACCTTCATGATCTCCCAAAGGCCCCACCCCCTGATGATCACCCTGGGGATTAGAGCTTCAACACAGGCATTTGGGGAGGGCACAGAAACATTCAGTCCCTAGCAACTGGGAAGAATGTGCTTTCAAGTTCACATGGCTAATGACAGAATTCAGTTGCTTGTGGCCTGTTGGACAGAGGCCTTCAATTTCCTACAGGTTGCTGGCTGGAGGATGCCTTCCATCCCTTGCCAACCTCCAAACATGGTTATTTGCTTCATCAAATGAGCAAGAGAGAGTCTGCTAGCAAGGGTCTTGACATCTTATGTAACAAGCAGAGATGTCCCACTCACGCTTGAGCAAAAGGGATTATATGAGGCCATGGACACCAGACGGCAAGGCTAACTGGACAGCTTACAGTCTATCTGCCAACACTTCTCCAAGGGAGACCTAGAGTTTCAGATCTGGGTGTGCATCAAGAATTGTTGCAGGTTTTTCAATCCAGCAAAGCCTCAGCTTCCGGGGCTCTTTTTTACCCACAGTGAATCAGAATCCTCTCCGCTCACCTGGGTTAGGAGGGCAGGGTAGGGGCCGTAGGGAACTGGGTCTCGAGAAGTGTGGTGTGGCAGCCTGGTGATTTGCTAAGCAAATCTCAAGTCAATGCGACATAAACAATGTCTGTTGCTCCCAGGGGCATGACACAATATTTTCATGTAAGTTCTACTCATGCCTGAAATACGCTTCTGGTTTTGAAATGTGGTTCTTGGATCCTGCACGACTACCAGCCACTTGTTCCCTTAGGACGAGGACCACCTTTTCACTTTAATGCAGGTTTTCTCAGCACATGATGTCAGCCCAGATGGGAGATGTGCCTAGGTGGTGGCCTGGACGATCCTCTTTGGAGAGGGTCAGTGTGGACGACAAGAGTGAGCTTTTCACTACAGACCTGGCATCTGTTTACTCCATTTTCTCTTCTTTCTGTTAAGTTTATAGGTGTTCACTGACAACATAGTAAATCCAGAAGTAACAAACTTTCTCTTTCCAATGCTGTGTTAAGAAAAAAATCGGTGATTTTCTCTGCCCTTCCTCTCCACCTCTCACCCCACCTGGAGGTATTCATTGCCAATAGCATGATGGGGAGCTTCTGTGTGGGGTGTGGACTTTTCTTCATGTTCTGAGAAACCCATATCTGCCCATAGGTGTTCTGGCAAATGTGCTTCTTTATTTTTACAAAAACGGGACATAAAGTTACAGTTAGAGAAGACAAACAGTTCTAGGAATCTGTGGTACAACACACTTACTGTTAACAGTAGTGTACTGTGTCCTCACAAATCTGTTAAGAGGGTAACTCTCATGGTAAGCATTCTTATCACAGACCCAGAAAAGGCAAAGGGACCCAGGAAACTCGGAGGTGATGGCATGTCCATTAGCTTGAGTGTGGCAATGGAATCCCAGCCTTATTATGCATATATCCAACCTCATCGAATTGTGTACATTAACTATGTGTGGGGGCTGGGGGTTTGCATATGAATCAGACTTGAGTGAAGCTGCAAAACGCAAACCAAGAAGCAGGACCTCAACTTTTCTCACTTCGCTGTGGCTCATCACCTCTTCAGATCAATAAATCAAGCATTCCTTTTAAAGGCTGCCCTTGAGGCCATGAGCTGGATGGATGGATGCCCAGTTATATCCTTGCTGTCCTCAGAATTCCACGACAGGGGAGCAAGTATATATGTGTGTCATTCCAATTTTAGAATGGGAGAAACTGGGGCACAGAGAGGTTTTCCGTGGCTCCCACCAGTTCCCAGTAGATGTGGGGCAGAGACAAATCATGCCAGCACACTCCTGCTTTGCTGGGACTTGCTCCTGCACAGCCTCTGTGGACCACCAGCCCTTCCCTGACAGTACTGGGATCCTGGGCTCTCTTCCTCGGCTTTGAAAGTCCTATTAACTCTTTTTTGGCCACTGCCTATGATGCCCTACCCTTATAGGTCTCTCTAACTTCGAATAACTAGGAGAGGGTTGGAGGAGTTTAATGTCTTTTCTGCCGGAAAGTCCTGGGCTCCTTATGCAAATACACCTTCTAGCCCACGGTCAAGGTAGCCCGGTGGAGTCTCAGGGGGCCCTCTCGGCTCAGACACACCTCCTCCCCTTCATCTCCCCTTTACATTTCTAAGCGAGACCAGTGATTCTTCCCAGAACAAAGACAGCTGACTTCAAGGTGACTTTCCAACACGCAACTCAAACAAAAGTTATAGAAATCCAAACACGGCTTTACATATTCATGACACAGGTGGTTTAAATCAACATAAACGTCTGGCTTATTCAGACATATGATTAGCTTTACTCATTTAAGTGTAAACAGGACCCGAATTCAGGATTTGGCTCGCTGGTTCCTGATGCTGCAGCATGTGCCAAACTGGTTTTACAGCCCTGCGGCACCCCCAGATTTCAACCAGAGGTGATGGTTTTGAGATTCATGTGTAACCTTCCAGGCCTAAACACACACACACACAAAACAGCAAGCACGTTGGCACATATGAACGTATACCCTTAGATATTTTGTGCAATTTTTTTGCATAAATTTCACAGTACTTTATGTAAATTGCCTTTTACTAAAATCCTTCCTTCACCTCAGGTGGGAGAGAGAGGGAAGGGGGCAGGTGTGGGAGGTGTGGGGGCAGTTGAGAATGATGTCACAAAGGAAGCCTGCTCCACTGTTTGGAGGGAAAGACATACCTGTTGGGGACAGTGTGTGGTGTGTGTTTAATGGAGAGGAATATTTTGGGATATTTTTAATGGGGAGGAACTTGTGTTTTTCTGCAGCACTTATCAAAAAAAGAACTGAATGGACACCCAGTGGAAAGATGAGAATGCTCATTTATTTGTCTTAATTCTGGATCATTCTATTTTGCCTGAGTTTTAATAGGTTATCTCTGTGTTTGTGGACTCTGGAGGTGATTTACAAAAAAAATTAGTACACATAATACAACCATCTCTTAGAAAATCAAAACAATGTGAAAATTTACAAAATAAGAGGGAAGGAATCCTTCCAACAGCATTGCCTTTCAAAATCCCCCCAGAGAGGCAACAACGGTTATTTCGCTGTGGCTCCTGTCCTCTGGCTTCTCAGAGAGCGTGGGGACCAGCTGCGTCAGAATGTCCATGGTGCGAGTTAGAAGTGCAGTCTCAGGATCCACCCCAGACCTACAGAGGCAGAACCTGCATTGTAACTCGACCCCCAGGTTGAGGTGTGAGAAGCACTGGTGGTCACTGTTTTTACGTGTCCACTTACATATCTGAGTACATGCATACACACTGTGCTCCTGGGGTTAGAATGCGGCCTCAGCATATGGCGTCCTCCGGGGAGCGGTTCTCAGTGTGGTCCGGAAACTAGCGGCGTGGGAGGTAGGTAGAAATGCAAACCCTCAGGCCCCGTCTCAGACTTACTGACTGCAGCAGCTCTCCAGGTGGGTCCCAGCGATCGGTGTCTTAACAACTCCCACGGCGGGGTGCTGATGAGCGCACAGGCTTGAGCGCCTCAGCTGCAGAATCGGGGACCCTTACCTGCTGGCTGCCCCTGCCAGGCTCCCCGCCCGCCAGCAAAGTCATCTCCCCCTCTATCAGAGAGCCCGCCTTCCTCTGGCTTGTTCCCCAGAGTCCCTCCACCAGGCATACCCCAGGAGCTCCCAATACTTTCTTCAATTAGGAATCTCGAGTTGATACAGGTTTCCCCAATTTAGATCAAGATGTCTTTAGCATTATACAATAAGCCAATTCCTGGAGGGCGAGGTCATCGCAAAGTATCTTTAAATGCATCGGGGCAGCCCCGCTGCGCCTCCTTTCGTGATGCCAAGAAAACAGGTGCCATATGAGCGTAGCTGCATTTACTGAGGCCGCTTCTACGGCCAGTCTCTGGAGCTGCTACACAAACGCTTACCGGTGGCCAGCGACCCATTTTACAAAGGGGTAAACGGAAGCTCAGAGAGGGAGGTTTGGATTTTCATGTCAGAAGTGCTTCCTGTCTGGGCAGGATTTCCTCTCTCCCACACAATGCCTACAGTGGATTTCCTTTTAAAAATAACAAGCCAGGCACCAGCTGACTCTGGGTGTGGGCTCGGTATTAGGGAGGATGAAATTGGGCTTTAAAGTTCAGAAAAATGCTTAATGGTTCTGGAATCAATTCCCATTAGCTGTAGGTTTTTTGACCGAAGGGTGTCGGCCTTTGCTGGGGCCACGGCATCTAGATGACCTGCGCTCACCGGGAGCCCCCTAACCTGCTCAGAGGGCCAAGGCCCCGCGGGCGGTGCTGTTTGCAGGGTGCCGAGAGCTAAGAGGGCCAAGTTCGTGTCGCAGACGGTCCACCCAGACCTGTACCTCCGGCGCGGGCGAGAGCAGAGTCTGAACCCAACTGAGTGAAAACAGTTGGTGAGGTCAGCTCCCAGGAACCAGGATCCAAACGTGGAACCCGGAGATTCCGGAGGTGTCGATTCTCCGGGACCCTTGCTGAAAAGTGCTTCCAACCCCTAAAAAGTCTCTTCGCTGACAAGTCTGACTGTAGGCACGGACGGGGTTCGAACCCGTGATCTTCGGTTTACGAGACCGACGCCTTACCACTTGGCCACCGCGCCTCCGTTAGAACCTTGGCTCGGCGAGCCTCCACCGTAGTGTTCTCTCCGCGAGGTCGCCCCGCAGGCGCGAGGGCGGGCGGGGGCGCGCCTGGCCCCATGGCGCTCGTGCGGCCCCGCCTCCTCGCCGCGGCCGGTGGGCGGGGCTCCTGCGGACTCTGGCCGCCGCTGGGCCTGGAGCTCCTCCCGCCCCGCCAGTCCGGGTGTGGCCTGGGAGGCGGCCCCGGCCGGAGGAGTGTCTGAAACTCGGGAGCAAGCAGCACGCGGGCGAGCGTCTCAGAGCTGCGGGTTCGAATCCCAGCTTCGCCCGCGACTTCGGACAGCGCGTGTCGGAGCCTCAGTTTACCCGCTGGGGTGCAGCAGAGGAGAGGGGGCAGTTCTGGTTACTAGACCGCCCCCGGCCGTCCGCTGCGCTGCTTGGAGCAGGCGCTCGGCAAGGGTTGTTGAATGAATGCGTGTCATGAAATAGGAAGCCACAAACTTCTCTTCCCCTACATGGCCGCGGGTCAGCCGGCGGTGTGTGTGCTTGCGCTCGGGGCCGGCAGCCTCACCCGGGAGCGTCTCCCGGTCACCCCAGACCCGGCAGATTAGACCTGCTGGCGGAGCCCAGCCACCTGCGTTTTCACAAGCCCCGCAGATGCTGCTGATGCGCGGAAAGGCTGAGCCCCACTCACTGGTCTAGACGACTGACAGGCATGTTCACACTTCATGCTCAACGGGCCTTTTTATTTCTATACACATGGACTGCCTTTACAGTTCTCCGCACTCGGAGTTTTCACGAATTAATGTAATGGTGTGTTTATTAATACACTGGCTTGCACATAATACAAAGTAATCACGATAAGTGATTGCATAATTACTTAATAATTTCTATTCATTAATAGAATGTGTAATATTGACAATACGGTATGGTTAATTATATTTAGTATATATGTTAATATCATTATGCACGAATGCATTACTCTCCTGAATAAGGCCGCATGGTTTCCCATTGAGTGGCTTTGTCTCATTTGATGTCATGAATTTCTGGGAGCGGGGCCTTGGGTTATCTGCAGCCTTTTTGCTGCACAGAACGTTCTGCTCTCTGTATCTCTGCCACCTGGTACTGGTGATGCTGGCAGGGTACATGGAGACAGGTGTCAGTGTCCACAGCCTACCAGTCAGGTGTATGGGCAAATACAAAATACCGGGAAGCTGTGTTCACCAAGTCGCTTTAAATGTCAAGGCCTGGGTAGGTGAGTGGCAAGGCACTGGCATTTACCCTCGGAGGCTGGGGCAGGAACTGCAGGACGCTGCACCCACAGTGCATGAGATCTACGTGCAAACCTCATTCAGCTCCCCACTTAAGGAAAAAATTGAACATTTTCAGAATTAAAACGCATTGCCAAACATGGCTTCCGATTAGTTGGTAAAAGTGGTTCCATTGCCCCCTTCTTTGTTTGGTATTCATTGAGTTGTTGGAATTATTGTGCAGAAATGACAGTGGCTTATAAAAAGTGAAAAGAAATGAGTAAATGAGAGAAGACCACATGGGAGCCGAGCCCAGAACTGACGGACAGGTGGAATGGGAATCAGATTCTAACAGGTGCTTTGTCTTGTGAGGCAAGAGAGGGAGCTGAATGACAGGGGGTACCTGGATGGACAGGTGGGATGCCCAAAGTGACCAGGGTCCAGGCGCCCTGAGAGAGGCTGGCCCTCCAACCTTCTCTGAGCCCCGAAGTGGGAAGCCTGGGTGCTGAGTGGTCTGACTCTATGTACCTCACAGGTGTAAGGAGCCCTGAGAGGCCACAGGCCTTGAACACATGGACAGAGGATCCGTCTGTCCTGGCCCCAGCGCCTGACAGTGCTGCCAGCCCAAAGTCAGTCCTCCAAATGTATTACTGAGGAAATAATATACAGGGTTCCTTTCACTGTGGATCTGGGGAACCCCCTTGGCCGGTGTACCACAGCCACGGTTCCAGGGCTGTCCTGGTGCTGAACTTGTGGGAAGCCGTTCCCTAATCAAGCAGAAACTTTCAATTTCTCATTGATAAGCTGTCCCTTATTCACCTAAAGGAAAGAATTTAAATCCTGCAAACATTTGCTGTGCCTTAGAGTCCCTGGGGCAGGTGGGTCTTGAGGACACGCAGATAAAAGTGACTCTATCCCAGGCCTCTCAAACGCCAGGGGGAGCAACCAGGGTCGGCTGAAGTAGATGATGTTTTGAGGAGACTGGGGAAGTGACATTTCAAGTGACAAAGTATCAGAATTGATTTGGTGACAAAGCCAGGGGACATGACTCAATACTTTTTCATCTGTATAGTTAAGTTGCCTAGATCTGAATAATTTATAAGCATCCACATTTCATCTGTGTTTAAACTCAGTCACTCTTTTCCATTTCATTTTTTCCCCCACCTGCACCTCTTTGTTTCTCTGTGCGCATCTTTGGAGCAGGAATTCTTAACCTGGGGCCCATGCGCCTCAAGGCCAGGAAATCTCTGAATTCCCCCAAAGCATATGTAACTGTGCGTGTGTGTTTCTGGGAAAGGGATGTATCAACTGTGTCAGGTTTTCAGGAAGTCCTGCTGAAGGTCTCAGAAGCGTTCCAGGCTTTTTGCTTCGTCGCACCTATGGTTCAGGACTCACCCAAACCCGGGTGGGACCCTGTAGCTGTCCAAAGCTGTCTAACCATACTTGAGGTTGCTTGAAAAAAAGAAGCTGTCTCTGAAACACTGTCCCCCACTGGGATGACTCTGGCTGTGGCCAGTGCCTCCATGCTGGCTGCCCTTGCCCCTGCCTGCTGGCCTCCACATTTGCCGTCATTTAAGTGAACTTCACTGTCTGCAAGCTTCTACCTACAGCGTCTCGAAGAAGGGCCTGGCAGTGCCCCTCGCTTGCACCTGCATATCTCACAAAGATGCAGACTGACTCTGGAGGTCTGGGGTGGCACCCCAGGTTCTTCCAGTCTAATGACCACCCAGGTCAGGCTGGGTGACCCCCACTTTGAGAACCATTGCTCTTAAAATATCCTTGGAGAAGTTCATTTGCATGACAAGGAAGAAGAAAACCCCAACCCCCCAGGCTTGGATATTTTGGTCGGCAGGCTATTTACTAACAGCCCAAATCAAGACTTCTCCTAGGAAAGTGCACTTAGCTGCTCAAGCATCCTGGTGACCAGTTAGTGATGGCTGGTTTAGAACCCGGGACCAGGGCCAGAGAACACGGCTCCCTTGCATTGCTTTGTCTGATGAATTCACCTTTTTGAAGCAGGATGAGCACCTCAAATGCCTGGTGGGGCTCAGGCGGGTTATACGAACCTATGAATCAGCAGGTGTAGGACCCACAAAGTAAGGGGACTGGGGCACTGCAGTGCCATTGTACATTCCCACCAGAAAGGTACCACTTCCAGTATTTCCCATCCTGTCTTTAATTTTAGCATTTCCAGTGGGTACGTGGTGGCCTCTTGTCTGAATTTGCAATGCCCTGATGACCAATGATGTGAAACACCTTTCATGTGCTCATTAGCCACTTGTGACATCTTTTGTGTCTATGCGAATCTTTTGCCCTGTTTTATAGCTTGTTCTTCTTCCTACTGGTCAATCACCAGGTTCACTGTATATTCTGGATACAAGTGTGCTGTCAGATACCTGTGTTGTGAGTATTTTCTCCTAGTCTGCGGCTTGCCCTTTTCGTGTTCTTTATGGTGTTTTTGAAGTGCAGACATTTTTAATCGTGATGAAATCCATGTTTATAATGTTTTTCCTCTTACGTTTCCTGCTTCTTATGTCCTAATATCTTTGTCTACGCAGGTCACAAAAGTTTTCTTCTAGAATTTTTATTTTAGCTTTCACATCGAGGTCTGTGATCCATTTGGAGTTAATTTTGTGTACAGTGTGAGGCAGAGCTTGATGTTCATTTTATCCTCTGGCACCACTTCTTGAAGTGATTATCCTCCACCCCACCCCCACCCATGGCAATTGTCATGGTACCTTTGTGACAATTCAGTTTTCTGTCTATATGTGGTCTGTTTCTGGAGTTTGATGTCTTAACACTCCCATCCCTGAATATTTCATCACCAGTTGTTTGTGGGGAACTCCTGTGAATCTTGGATTCTCAACTCAGTTCTTTGGCAGCTTCCCACTCCACGCAGCACTGATCCCTGCCGTGTGTAGGAATTGTGCGGGCCCCTGCGGAGTGCAGCGGGAGGACGCAGCAAGCACGAGGAGCTACCTCTGTGACCTCTGTGACCAAACTCAGAAGAAGCAAAGGTCCCCCAGCTTGGAAAGAGAGGGAGTTGCTGTTTCAACACCTTTCGCAAATAATGCTGACAGTAGCACACACAGTGGTACACAGGTGAAAAGTGAATTTTTCTGCAGAAAAAAAGTCACAGTTGTGTACAATGCCCTGGTATCACCTCATCAAATCCATCTTAGAACTTCTAACCTCAGAAGAGGATGTTTCAGTGGAGTCATTTCAGAGCCAGAATAAGTTCAAGTTAGCAGCTCTTGAAATCTCATAAAATGTTTTGGTCTTTTTCTATTCTCTTTTGCTTTTTTCCAGCCCTTAGAAAGGTCAACCAGATGATCTAATGTACAAACATGAGCATGCAGAGTTGACAGTGGTTTTATGTATATGTATGTAAAGCACTAGACAGAACAGAAGGAAATTGCTATTTGTCTTCGTTTTTGTTCTGCCTATAGCAGAGGACCCCACCCAGTCCCAGTGTTCCCTTCCCTCTTTCCTTCCCTCTCCTCCTAACAGGAGTTTATTCTGGAGTTTTCTATATCTTTTTGTATGCTTTTATGTTGATATGTATTTAAACATAGGAAATAGAGCATTGTCAGAAGAATTTTCCTCCCCACAAATGGTATCATATTGTACACATTTTGTAACATGCCTTTTTTACTCTTTCGAGCATTGGATGTCTAGTCGTATCATTCCCTATGGCTCCAGCTCATTCCTCCAGCTGCTGCATTCTGGTCCACTGGGTGACTAGCACAGTTCTAACAATCCCCTATGGCTGGACACCTAGGTTGCTTCCAATTTTTCTTTGTTACAAACAGAGCTGCTCTTGCATCTTTGCTCTGCTTCCTGGGCACACGTGTGGATGGTTCCCTAGATGTCAGGGTCATTGCTTTCCTAAGATAACTTTTCTGTCATATTTTAGCAGCCTCAAGCAAACAGCTCTGCAAGCATCTTCTTGCCGGTGGGTGAGCTGGCCACTAGTGCCACTGATCTGCAGGAGTGATATTTGCTCTTGTGTGAGTCTCTCATTTTTGACTTTGTGTAGAGATGGATGGGAGGAGGCAGAAACAAGTGGCCACACACTTTGTGTGATGGCCTGGCTGAGATCTACCCAACTGGTCGGGACAGTGTTACAGGGTGTGCATGTGTTAGTGTCAAACTGAACAAAGATCTTTGGTTCTTTACATCATTATGAGCTTGTAAGAAACAAAATGTGAATGTTCACATTGGTTCCTTTGCATATGTTGCCACTATGTATAAAGTAGTACCAGCATCTTGCTTGAATCAAACACTTGAATGGTGTGTTTCTTAATACAGCAAAGAATCATTTGCTTTCTTTAGTTAATTAATACCATATGATATTTCAAAAACTCAAACCTTTACTCATGTTAACCAGGAAGTCATTTTGATTGATGGATAGATAGTAAGATGGATAGATAGTGACCCTTTTCTAGGCTTTGTATTTTAAGATCACTATTACATAAATGACCCTTGTTCTTCTGGGCTGCAATTTTCTTTTTAACCTGTACAAAGTTCTGGTGAATTTATGTTTGCAACTGGGCTATCTTTTAGATGTAGAATTTGAAGCAGTATATACATGGTTAAAGGTGAAATACATGTTACAAAGTTGAAAGTGACTATTTAAAAATGTCATCCCCTGTCAGTTATACCCAGCTTTTGGTGTGGGAGGTGATTATCCCCAGGGCTGTTCTCAGCAACTTGAAAAGATAAATGGGAGGAAGGAAATGAGAGCAAATGTGAAGATGAATTTACCTATCGAACTGAACATAACCTTTGCATTTTTCCTTTGTGGCTTTGAGTTAGTGCCATAAACTGTAAATGTATGTCTGGAACTCATGTATAAAAATGTCAAACATGAAATACGACTTTTCCCTTTTCTTCATTCAATTAGGGACACGTTAGAATTTTTTTTTTTCTAAGTAAAATTTTTATTATGGAAAATTTCAAATATATACAAAAATAGTGATTATCAACATTTTTGCCAATCTTGTTTCTTATATTCCCTCCCTTTTTTCTCTTAGACTTTTAAAAAATATATTGCTTTTATTTATTTATTTTTTTGGTAGATAATTATTTTTTATTGAAGGGTAGTTGACACAGTATTACATTACATTAGTTTCAGGTGTACAACACAGTGATTCAACATTTATATACATGATAATTCTAGGTACCAGCTATCACCATACCAAGTTGTTACAATATTTTGACTATATTCCTTATGCTATACATTACATCCCGGTTACTTATTTATTTTACAATTGGAAATGTGTACTTTTTTTTTTTTTGTTGTTGTTGTTGTGAGGGCATCTCTCATATTTATTGATCAAATGGTGGTTAACAATAAAATTCTGTATAGGGGAGTCAATGCTCAATGCACAATCATTAATCCACCCCAAGCCTAATTTTCATCAGTCTCCAATCTTCTGAAGCATAATGAACAAGTTCTTACATGGAGAACAAATTCTTACATAGTGAATAAGTTACATAGCGAACATTACAAGGGCAGTCATCACAGAAACTTTCGGTTTTGCTCATGCATTATGAACTATAAACAGTCAGTTCAAATATGAATACTCATTTGATTTTTATACTTGATTTATATGTGGATACCACATTTCTTCTTTATTATTATTATTTTTAATAAAATGCTGAAGTGGTAGGTAGATACAAGATAAAGGTAGAAAACATAGTTTAGTGTTGTAAGAGAGCAAATGTAGATGATTAGGTGTGTGCCTGTAGACTATGTGTTAATCCAAGCTAGACAAGGGCAATAAAACATCCACGGATGCAGATTTCTCTCAGAACAGGGGGGTGAGGTTCTAAGCCTCACCTCTGTTGATCCCCAATTTCTCACCTGATGGCCCTCCTGCGACTGTGCCTGTCTTAGGTTGTTCCTCCCTTGAGGAATGTTACCCGTCTCTGGCTAACCAGTCATCTTCCGGAGCCATACAGGGAAATGAAAAGTTGGTAAGTGAGAGAGAAGCCTTATTGTTTGAAAAGGTTAGCTTTTTACTTCTTTGCATATTTATGCCCTATGGCTTCTATGCCCAGCATTTGTCTTGAGGTATCTTTACCACTTGGAAGAATTATGATACTCGGTAAATTTGATATGAGGCACGAATTCTATTTAAGGGTTGTAATTAGGAAGGAAGAAGAAAAGCTATAGAAGTAGCAGGTGGAAGAAAACATGGGAAGATTGATTATTTCTTTGACATATCTTCTTGTAGAGTAACTTCAGCATGTATAGGTTTTAAACTACTAATTAAATTGCGCACACACATTAATATAATAAGAGTATAGTTACATAACCAAAGCATACCTGTAATTACCAGCCATCTCCAGTGAAATCCAGAAAACCAGTTAGGCACCTTAGGCATTTGTGAAAACTTATCTATGATATGGTGGATATTGTCCAACTGAACCCGAACAGTCTGAGAGAAATCAGACAAATTAAAACAACCCATTCCTGGGGACTGTTCACATCCCATATGTTCTTTTAACAGTAAATAGTCTGTAGTTGTAAGATTTTGGAGCGCTACAATTTGCACTTCTCCTAATTCTTGTTTGAGTTCCAACAGTATAGATCTAGTCAAATTTGTTGTTTTACTGTATGCACAGGCCAGCTTAGATATCTCCTTCCTCATTCCCATGGCAAGTCCAGGAACTGGTGGGATGAGTGCATCTACAGCTGTAGCACTGCGTGGATCTTTGTTGGTGGATGATCATCTTCTGGCCTGAGTCTTCCCGAGAGTGCTGATGTTGGAAGTTCTTCTTAGTTCATTTTCGGGGTAGCCCAGTTAGGCTTTGATCCTCTGTATAAACACAAACAGATCCTTTGCCTACACTTTTATATGCCCTTTATACCCTTGTGTAGGACTCATTGGAGGTCTCCACACAGGAACTGCCTTTTTTTTTTTGTATCATTAATCTACACTTACATGACGAATATTATGTTTACTAGGCTCTCCCCTATACCAGGTCTCCCCTATAAACCCCTTTACAGTCACTGTCCATCAGCATAGCAAATGTTGTAGAATCACTACTTGCCTTCTCTGTGTTGTACAGCCCTCCCCTTTCTCCCACCCCCCCATGCATGCTAATCTTAATGCCCCCCTTTTCCTCACCCCCTTATCCCTCCCTACCCACCCATCCTCCCCAGTCCCTTTCCCTTTGGTACCTGTTAGTCCATTCTTGAGTTCTGTGATTCTGCGGCTGTTTTGTTCCTTCAGTTTTTTCCTTTGTTCTTATATTCCACAGATGAGTGAAATCATTTGGTATTTCTCTTTCTCTGCTTGGCTTGTTTCACTGAGCATCATACCCTCCAGCTCCATCCATGTTGCTGCAAATGGTAGGATTTGCCCTTTTCTTATGGCTGAGTAGTATTCCATTGTGTATATGTACCACATCTTCTTTATCCATTCATCTATCGATGGACATTTAGGTTGCTTCCAATTTTTGACTATTGTAAATAGTGCTGTGATAAACATAGGGGTGCATTGGTCTTTCTCATACTTGATTGCTGCATTCTTAGGGTAAATTCCTAGGAGTGGAATTCCTGGGTCAAATGGTAGGTCTGTTTTGAGCATTTTGATGTACCTCCATACTGCTTTCCACAATGGTTGAACTAATTTACATTCCCACCAGCAGTGTAGGAGGGTTCCCCTTTCTCCACAGCCTCACCAACATTTGTTGTTGTTTGTCTTTTCGATGGCAGCCATCCTTACTGGTGTGAGGTGATACCTCATTGTAGTTTTAATTTGCATTTCTCTGATAATTAGCGATGTGGAGCATCTTTTCATGTGTCTGTTGGCCATCTGTATTTCTTTTTTGGAGAACTGTCTGTTCAGTTCCTCTGCCCATTTTTTAATTGGGTTATTTGTTTTTTGTTTGTTGAGGCGTGTGAGCTCTTTATATATTCTGGACGTCAAGCCTTTATCGGATGTGTCATTTTCAAATATATTCTCCCATACTGTAGGGTTCCTTTTTGTTCTACTGATGGTGTCTTTTGCTGTACAGAAGCTTTTCAGCTTAATATAGTCCCACTTGTTCATTTTTGCTGTTGTTTTCCTTGCCTGGGGAGATATGTTCAAGAAGAGGTCACTCATGTTTATGTCTAAGAGGTTTTTGCCTATGTTTTCTTCCAAGAGTTTAATGGTTTCATGACTTACATTCAGGTCTTTGATCCATTTTGTGTTTACTTTTGTATATGGGGTTAGACAATGGTCCAGTTTCATTCTCCTACATGTAGCTGTCCAGTTTTGCCAGCACCATCTGTTGAAGAGACTGTCATTTCGCCATTGTATGTCCATGCTCCTTTATCAAATATTAATTGACCATATATGTCTGGATTAATGTCTGGATTCTCTAGTCTGTTTCATTGGTCTGTGTCTCTGTTGTTGTGCCAGTACCAAATTGTCTTGATTAGTATGGCTTTATAGTACAGCTTGAAGTTGGGGAGTGAGATCCCCCCTACTTTATTCTTCTTTCTCAGGATTGCTTTGGCTATTCAGGGTCTTTGGTGTTTCCGTATGATTTTTGAATTATTTGTTCCAGTTCATTGAAGAATGTTGCTGGTAGTTTCATAGGGATTGCATCAAATCTGTATATTGCTTTGGGCAGGATGGCCATTTTGACGATACTAATTCTTACTAGCCACGAGCATGGGATGCGTTTCCATCTGTTAGTGTCCCCTTTAATTTCTCTTAAGAGTGACTTGTAGTTTTCAGAGTATAAGTCTTTCACTTCTTTGGTTAGGTTTATTCCTAGGTATTTTATTTTTTTGATGCAATTGTGAATGGAGTTGTTTTCCTGATTTCTCTTTCTGTTGGTTCATTGTTAGTGTATAGGAAAGCCACAGATTTCTGTGTGTTGATTTTGTATCCTGCAACTTTGCTGTATTCCGATATCAGTTCTAGTAGTTTTGGGGTGGAGTCTTTAGGGTTTTTTATGTACAGTATCATGTCATCTGCAAATAGTGACAGTTTAACTTCTTCTTTACCAATCTGGATTCCTTGTATGTTTTTGTTTTGTCTGATTGCCGTGGCTAGGACCTCCAGTACTATGTTAAATAACAGTGGGGAGAGTGGGCATCCCTGTGTAGTTCCCGATCTCAGAGGAAATGCTTTCAGCTTCTCTCTGTTCAATATAATGTTGGCTGTGGGTTTATCATAGATGGCCTTTATTATGTTGAGGTACTTGCCCTCTATTCCCATTTTGCTGAGAGTTTTTATCATGAATGGATGTTGAACTTTGTCAAATGCTTTTTCAGCATCTATGGAGATGATCATGTGGTTTTTGTCTTTCTTTTTGTTGATGTGGTGGATGATGTTGATGGACTTTCGAATGTTGTACCATCCTTGCGTCCCTGGGATGAATCCCACTTGGTCATGGTGTATGATCCTTTTGATGTATTTTTGAATTCGGTTTGCTAATATTTTGTTGAGTATTTTTTGCATCTACGTTCATCAGGGATATTGGTCTGTAGTTTTCTTTTTTGGTGGAGTCTTTGCCTGGTTTTGGTATTAGGGTGATGTTAGCTTCATAGAATGAGTTTGGGAGTATCCCCTCCTCCTCTATTTTTTGGAAAACTTTAAGGAGAATGGGTATTATGTCTTCCCTGTATGTCTGATAAAATTCGGAGGTAAATCCATCTGGCCCGGGGGTTTTGTTCTTTGGTAGTTTTTTGATTACCGCTTCAATTTCATTGCTGGTGATTGGTCTGTTTAGATTTTCTGTTTCTTTCTGGGTCAGTCTTGGAAGGTTGTATTTTTCTAGGAAGTTGTCCATTTCTCCTAGGTTTCCCAGCTTGTTAGCATAGAGGTTTTCATAGTACTCTCTAATTATTCTTTGTATTTCTGTGGGGTCCGTCGTGACTTTTCCTTTCTCGTTTCTGATACTGTTGATTTGTGTTGACTCTCTTTTCCTCTTAATAAGTCTGGCTAGAGGCTTATCTATGTTGTTTATTTTCTCAAAGAAACAGCTCTTGGTTTCATTGCTTTTTGCTATTATTCTTCTCAATTTTATTTATTTCTTCTCTGATCTTTATTATGTCCCTCCTTCTGTTGACCTTAGGCCTCATTTGTTCTTCTTTTTCCAATTTTGATAATTGTGACATTGGACCATTCATTTGGGATTGTTCTTCCTTTTTTAAATATGCTGGGATTGCTATATACTTTCCTCTTAAGACTGCTTTTGCTGTGTCCCACAGAAGTTGGGGCTTAGTGGTGGTGTTGTCATTTGTTTCCATATATTGCTGAATCTCCATTTTGATTTGGTCATTGATCCATTGATTATTTAGGAGCGTGTTGTTAAGCCT
This sequence comes from Manis pentadactyla, assembly GCF_030020395.1. Classification (NCBI taxonomy): domain Eukaryota; kingdom Metazoa; phylum Chordata; class Mammalia; order Pholidota; family Manidae; genus Manis; species Manis pentadactyla. The sequence goes on from NC_080028.1 coordinate 71,230,076, forward strand.
CCATGTGTTTGTGAGCCTTTTTGCTTTCTTTGTACAGTTTATTTCTAGTTTTATGCCTTTGTGGTCTGAAAAGTTGGTTGGTAGGATTTCAATCTTTTGGAATTTACTGAGGCTCTTTTTGTGGCCTAGTATGTGGTCTATACTGGAGAATGTTCCATGTGCACTTGAGAAGAATGTATATCCTGTTTCTTTTGGATGTAGAGTTCTATAGATGTCTATTAGGTCCATCTGCTCTACTGTGTTGTTCAGTGCTTCGATGTTCTTACTTATTTTCTGCCCGGTGGATCTATCCTTTGGGGTGAGTGGTGTGTTGAAGTCTCCTAGAATGAATGCATTGCAGTCTATTTCCCCCTTTAGTTCTGTTAGTATTTGTTTCACATATGCTGGTGCTCCTGTGTTGGGTGCATATATATTTAGAATGGTTATATCCTCTTGTTGGACTGAGCCCTTTATCATTATGTAGTGTCCTTCTTTATCTCTTGTTTCTTTGTGTTGAAGTCTATTTTGTCTGATATTAGTACTGCAACCCCTGCTTTCTTCTCGCTGTTGTTTGCCTGAAATATGTTTTTCCATCCCTTGACTTTTAGTCTGTACATGTCTTTGGGTTTGAGGTGAGTTTCTTGTAAGCAGCATATAGATGGGTCTTCCTTTTTTATCCATTCTATTACTCTGTGTCTTTTGATTGGTGCATTCAGTCCATTAACATTTAGGGTGACTCTTGAAAGATATGTACTTATTGCCATTGCAGGCTTTAAATTCGTGGTTAGCAAAGGTTCAATGTCAGCCTCTTTAGTATCTTGCTGCCTAACTTAGCTCGCTTATTGAGCTGTTATATACACTGTTTGGAGATTCTTTTCTTCTCTCCTTTCTTATTCCTTCTCCTGATTCTTCATATGTTGGGTGTTTTGTGCTGTGCTCTTTCTAGGAGTGCTCCCATCTAGAGCAGTCCCTGTAAGATGTCCTGTAGAGGTGGTTTGTGGGAAGCAAATTCCCTCAGCTTTTGTTTGTCTGGGATTGTTTAATCCCACCATCATATTTGAATGATAGTCGTGCTGGATACAGTATCCTTGGTTCAAGGCCCTTCTGTTTCATTGCGTTTAATATATCATGCCATTCTCTTCTGGCCTGTAGGGTTTCTGTCGAGAAGTCTGATGTTAGCCTGATGGGTTTTCCTTTATAGGTGACCTTTTTCTCTCTAGCTGCCTTTAAAACTCTTTCCTTGTCCTTGATCTTTGCCATTTTAATTATTATGTGTCTTGGTGTTGTCCTTCTTGGATCCTTTCTGTTGGGGGTTCTGTGTATTTCCGTGGTCTGTTCGATTATTTCCTCCCCCAGTTTGGGGAAGTTTTCAGCAATTATTTCTTCCAAGATACTTTCCATCCCTTTTCCTCTCTCTTCTTCTTCTGGTACCCCTATAATAAGGATATTGTTCCTTTTGGATTGGTCACACAGTTCTCATAACATTGTTTCATTCCTGGAGATCCTTTTATCTCTCTCTATGTCAGCTTCTATGCATTCCTGTTCTCTGGTTTCAATTCCATCAATGGCCTCTTGCATCCTATCCATTCTGCTTATAAACCCTTCCAGAGTTTGTTTCATTTCTCTAATCTCCTTTCTGGCATCTGTGATCTCCCTCCGGACTTCATCCCATTTCTCTTGCGTATTTCTCTGCATCTCTGTCAGCATGTTTATGATTCTTATTTTGAATTCTTTTTCAGGAAGACTGGTTAGGTCTGTCTCCTTCTCTGGTGTTGTCTCTGTGATCTTTGTCGGCCTGTAGTTTTGCCTTTTCGCGGTGATAGGAATAGTTTGCAGAGCTGGGACGAGTGACGGCTGGAAGAACTTCCCTTCTTGTTGGTTTGTGGCCCTCCTCTCCTGGGAGAACAGCGACCTCTAGTGGCTTGTGCTGGGCAGCTGCGCACAGACAGGGCTTCTGCTTCCTGCCCGGCTGCTATGGAGTTTATCTCCGCTGTTGCTGTGGGCGTGGCCTAGCTCGGGCAGCTACTCCAAAATGGTGGAGTCGCGTTGGAGGGGGAGCGGCTGGGAGGCTATTTATCTCCGTAAGGGGCCTCCCTGCTCCCTGCAGCCCAGGGGTTAGGGTGCCCAGAGATCTCCGGATTCTCTACCTCTGGATTAAGTGTCCCTCCCTGCCCCTTTAAGACTTCCAAAAAGCACCTGCTAAGACAAAACAACGACCACAAAAAAAAAAGAAAAAAAAATTTTTTTTAATTAAAAAAATTAAAAAAAAAAAAAAGCCTGCTTGTTTTTCTTTATTCTCCGGCGCCAGCCTCAGGCATCTGTTCATTGGTCTTGCAGCCCTGTTTCCCTAGTATTGGGGTCCCTATCCCTTTAAGACTTCCAAAAAGCGCTCGCCAAATCAAAACAGAAAAAAAAAAAAATGGCCGCTCACTTTTCTTATGTCCTCTGGCGCCAGGCCTCCGGTGCCCGCTCACTGTTCTTGCTGCCCTGTTTCCCTAGTATCCAGGGCCCCCCGCGCATGCACTGTGTCTGCGCTCTGGCCCGGATGGCTGGGGCTGGGTGTTCAGCAGTCCTGGGCTCCTTCTCCCTCCCGCTCTGCCTACTCTTCTCCTGCCGGGAGCTGGGGGGAGGGGCCCTCGGGTCCTGCGGGGCCGGGGCTTGTATCTTACCCCCTTTAAGAGGCACTGGGTTCTCGCAGGTGTGGATGTGGTCTGGATGTTGTCCTGTGTCCTCTGGTCTTTATTCTAGGAAGAGTTGTCTTTGTTATATTTTCATAGATATTTGTGGTTTGGGGAGGAGATTTCCGCTGCTCTACTCACGCCGCCATCTTGGCTCCCAATCCACGTTAGAATTTTTTTATGGAAACATGAGTAATATTTTATAGGAAACACTGTGTTGTTGTTCTGCCTCCTTTTGTGGTTCTTAAAAAGCTGTCGCTGTTTTCATGCGATGCTTTCTGAGTCCATAGCTGCTCTTAGGGTGCCAGTTGGATGGTCTGGAATCACAAACGTTTTCTCTGGGATTTCCCTCTGTGCACTTGCCTGTTGTTTTGGTATATTAGAGATTGCTCTTTAATCCCCTGCTATCTCTAAAAGTAACACAAGGGAAAATATTTAGAGACAGTGGAAACACTACATCCAGACCAAGGCTTATCTCAAAATCCACTGGTCCCATTTGGGTAAAACACCTGTTGAAATCTAGTGTCTTTTTTCTTTTGAATTGATTTTTTGGTGGTGTTTGATTGTTTCTTCTTGCCTTTGGTAATCCTTCTCCCCCGCCCCTCAACAACCACAATTCTGCTTCCTGTCACTCTATGTTGGTTTGCATACCCTAGAATTTTCTATAAATCAAATTAATTACAAATAAAGCTACTATGAACATTCACATACACACTTTTGGAAGGACATTAAAAGGCGTTATTCCTTTTGTATAAATAAATACATAAAGGGGGGAGGGCCTGGCCCATCTGTGTACCCTTTTAAGAAATTGACAGGCTGTTTCCCAAAGTGGTTGCGCCATTTTACATTCCTATCAGCAGTATAGGAGAGCTCCAGTTCTTCCACATCCTCATTAGCACTTGGGACAGTCAATCTGTTAAATTTAGACTTTCTAAGAGGCATGCAGTGGTATCTCACTGTTGTTTTAATTCTGCATTTCTCTTTCGACTAATGATGTTGAACATTTTCCATGCATTTATATTACTATTCATCTTGGAGAAGTGTTTGTACAAATCCCTTATGCATTTTTATATTGGATTGTTTTATTATTGAATTTTGAAAGTTCTTGACATATTCTGGATGCAAATACTTTATTAGATATATGATTTCCAAATATTTCCTGTGGCTCTGTTCATTCTCTTAACCATTCCTTTTAAGAGCATAAGTTTTAAATTTTGATAAAATCCAATTTATCTGTTTGTTCCTTTGTGCAGCATTCTTTTCTTGTTATATCTAAGAAATCTTTGCCGAACTAAAGTCACAAAGGTTTTTTCCCTCATGTTTTCTTCTAGAAAAGTTTGGATTTTACATTTAGGTCTGTGATCCATCTAGAGTTACGTACTTGTAGACAGAGTGAGTTATGAATTGAAGTTCACTTTTTAGTAGATAGAGATCAAATTGTTCCAGTATCTTGTTGAAAGATACTGGAACATACCATCCTTTCCATTGAATTGCCTTTGTCAAAAATATATTGCCTATAGGTGTGAATTTATTTCTGGGCTCTACTTTTCTTCTGTTGATCTATTTGTCTAATTTTACACCATTCCACACTGTCTTAATTAAAGCTTTATAGTAAGTCTTGAAGTCAGAGTTAGTATTCCAGCTTTGTTTTTCTTTTGGACTATTCTGCTTCCTTCACATTTCCATGTGAATTTTAGAATCCACTAACAATTTCTGCAGAAAGCCTGCTGGGATTCTATTAAATCTATAGGTCAGTTTGGAGAGAACTGACATGTTGATAATATTGACTTCTTCCCATCCATGGACAGGATATATCTGTTGATTTATTTAGGTTCTCTTTAATTCCTCTCAGCAGTGTATTATAATTTTCAGTACATAACTTTCACAACTTTTGTCAGATTTATTCCTATGTAGTTCATATTTCTGATGCTATTGTAAGTGACGCTATTTTTAAAGTTTCAATTCCTGATTGTTCATTGCTGGTAGATAGCAATGCATGTGAGTTTTTCGTATTGACCCAGTATTTTGTCACCTTGTTAAACAAACTTAGTAGTAGCATCTTTTTGTATATTCCTTTGGATTTCTATGTAGACAATCATACTATCTGTGAATAATGACAATTTTACTTCTTGTTTTCCTATCTGAATGCCTTTTGTTTATCTTTTTTGCCTTATTGGCTGAAACTTCCAATATATTGTTGAATAGAAGTTGTGAAAGAGCGCTTTCTTAGCTGATATCTGATCTTAAGGAGAAAGCATCAGCCTTTCATTGTTAAAGTGTGCTACTAGCTCTGAGTTTGTCATAGACATCTATCAGGTTGAGGAAATGTTCTTCTATTCCTAGTTTGTTGAGGGATTTTTTTTTTTAAGTCAGGAATAAATGTCACATGTTGTCAAATGCTTGTTTATGTCTATTGAGATGATCATGGTTTAAAAAAAATTTTTTTTAGCTTGTTAAAATGGTAAATTACATTGATTTTTCCCCCCCAAATGTTAAACCATCCTTACATTCCTTGGATAAACTTCATGTGGTCATGATGTATTAGTATCCTTTTTATGTGTTGTTGGATCCAATTTTCTAAAAAATTTTTAGATATTTCACATGTTCATGAAGAATGTTGATCAATAACTTACTTGTCTTATTATTTATCTTTGATTTGGTATCAGGGTAATACTGGCCTCATAGAATAAGGAAGTATTATTCTAGTAAAGGAAGTATTCCCTTTTTTTCAATTTTCTAGAAGAGTTTGTGTAGTACTGGTATTATTTCTTCCTTAAATGATTGGTAGAATTCACCTGGAACTCCATCTGGGTCTGGAAATTTTCCTTGTAAAATGGTTTTTCACTATTCCATTTCTTTAATATATATGGACTAATTATGTTATCTGTTTCTTAGGTGAGCTTTCATAATTTTTCTTTCAGGGAAGTTGTTTCATCTGAATTGTTGAATTTATAGACAATGTTTTTCATAATATTGCCTTCTTATCCACTTCTTATTTGTAGACTATTGTGATGTCACCTTCCTCATTCTTGATTCTGGCAATTTGCATCCCTTTTCTTCATTTTCCTGATTTGTGCAATATAGGTTTGTTAATTATTGAACTTATCCAGGGACCAGCTTCTAGTTCCACTGGCTTTCCCTATTGCTTTTCTGTTTTCTATTTTATTGAATTCTGTTCTGACCTTTTGCTATTTACTTCCTTATGCTTATGTTAGGTTTAATTGGCTTTTATTTTTATAGTTTTTTTGAAGGTGGAGACTGAAGCCATTGACTTGAGACCTTTGTTTTCTAATAAAGGCATTCAGTGCCAGGTGCATGGAGAACCACTGGCTGGGGTGCATGCGGGCAAGGTCCTTGGCTTGCCTTCATTTTAAAGATATTTTCACAGGTCAGAGAATGCTAGGTTAATCACTATTCTTTCAGTATTTTAGAGGTGGTAGTTCACTCCCCCCTCACTTGCATCATTTCTAACATGAAATCTGCCCTCATCCTTACCTTTGTTCCATTATACATAATATGTCTCTTTTCCTCTGGCTGATTTTTAAGACAGTGTTTAATGATGGTACAATGCACATAAATCTTGCATTTTAATGATTTTTAAGTGTACATTTGAGTGGCATTAAGTAAATTCATATTGTATAACCATCATCATCATCCTTCTCCAGAACTATTTTCATCCTGCAAAACTACAACTTTGGACCCATTAACCACTAACTCTCTGTTGTCTCCCAGGACAAACCCTGGCAACTACCATTCTACTGTCTGTCCATGGGTTTGACCTCTCCAGGCACCTCATGTGAGTGGAATCACATAGCATTTATGTTTTTGTGTCCGGCTTATTTCACTTAGCTTAATGGCCTCAATTTTCATCCACATTGTGGAATGTGCTGGAATTTTCTTTTTAAGGCTGAATAATATACCACTGTGTGTACATACTCCTTTCTGTTTGTCCATCCATTTGATGGACACTTGGGTCACTTCTACCTTTTGGCTATTGTGATAATTCTGCTGTGAACAAGGGTGTGCAAATCTCTCTTCAAGACCTTGCTTTTAGTTCTTTGGGTATATATCTAGAGTGGAATTGCTGGATCATATGGTAATTCTATGTTTAATTTTTTGAAGGAAGTGCCATTTTGTTTTTTACAGTGGCTCACCATTTTACATTTCTACCAACAGTGCACAAGAATTCCAGTTTTTTCAAATCTTCACCAATACCTGTTTTTTTTTTAAAATCGAAGCCATTCTAATGGGTGTGAGATGATGTCTCATACAAGATTTTGATGTGTATTTCCTTAAGATTAGTGATGTCAAGCATCTTTTCATGTGCTTATTGATCATCAGTATACCTTCTTTGGAGAAATGTCTCTTCAGTTGTTTGACCATTAAAAAATTTTTTTTTGAGGTATAGGAGTTCTTGATATATTTGGTCAATGTTTACTTTTTATACTTAGAATCTGTGATGTTTGCATGTTTGTGATCATTATATTCCTGGCAAATTGGCCCTTTTGTCATAATAAAGTATTCTTCTCTATCTCTGGTATCAGTTTTTCATTTAAACTCTTATTTTATTTGATATTAGTATAGCTACCCCTGTTCTTTTGTGGTTACTATTTGCATGGAACAACTTTTTCCATCCTTTTACTTTCAATCTATGCATGTTCTTAGGTCTAAAGTTAGTCTCTCCAAGACTGTTTTTTAATCCATTCTGACAATCTGATTCTTTTAATTGGGGAGTTTAAGCAATTTACACTTAGTGATAGGGAAGGACTTAATATTGCCATTTTGTTTTCTGTATTCCTATAGCTTTTTGCCCCTCATTTCCTTCCTGCCTGCCTTTGTGTTTAGATGATTCTTTCTAATCGTGACACACTTTGATACTCTTCTCATTGCCTTTTGTGTATATTCTCTCTCTATTTTCATTGTGGCTACCATGGAGATTACACATAATGTCCTAAAGCTATAACAATCTAAACTGATAGCCACTTTACTTTGCTCACATACAAAAACTGTACTTCTTTATGGCTCCACTGCCACCCCCTTATGTCACTGATGTCACAAATTGTTATGTTATATACCCACCTATATAAATTTAGAATTACTTTTATGCTTTTGTCTTTTAAATCCTATGTAAGAATCAAAAGTGGAGTTAAGAATCAAAATAGTAACAATATAGGTTTTTATTTGTCCATATATTTACCTTTACTGAAGAACTTTATATTCACACGTGACTTTGAGTTACTGTCTTTTCCATTTTAAATTGAAGGACTCCCTTTAGCATTTCTTGTAGGGCAGGTCCAGTGGTAATAAACTTCAGCTTTTGTCTATCTGGGAATCTCCTAAGTTCTCGCTCATCTTTGAAGGACAGTATGTTGTGTAATAGAATTTCCCTTGATTTTTTTTTTATTTTCAGCACCTAAAAAAAAATGTTCCCCCTGCCTTACTGAGGTATTACTGACAAAAAAATGTGTTTAAAGTGTACATTGTGATGGTCTGACATACACTGTGAAATTACCACAGTCAAGCCAATTAACATTCACCATTGCAGTTACCATTTTTTGTGTGTGTGGTAAGAGCACTTAAGATCTACTCTTTTAGTAAATTTCAAGTATCTATACAGTATTATTAACTATAGTCACCATGCGGTAAATTATATCCCCAGGACTTACTTATCTTAGAGCTGAAAGTTTGCACCATTGACCAACATCTCCCTATTTCTCCCACCTCCCACCCCCTGGCAACCAGTTTTACTCTGCACTTCTGTTTGATTTTTTAGATTCCACATGGAAGTGAGATAATACAGGATTGTTTGTTCTGTGTCTGGCTTATTCACTAAGAATTATATCCTCCTTGCATGTTGTTGAAAAAGGCATGATGTCCTTTTCTAAGGTTGAGTAATATTCCATTGTTTTTACACTGTAGATTTTCTTGTTCATCTGTCAGCTGACACTTAGCTTGTTTCTGTATCACGGCTACTGTGAAAAATGCTGCGGTGAATGTGGCAGAGCAGGTATCTTTTCAAGACAGGGATTTTATTTCCTTTGGAAATGTATGCCCAGAACTGGGTTTGCTGCATTGATTAGTAGTTCTAATAGGTAGTTCTATTTTTAGTTTTCTGAGGAACCTCCATACTCCCTCTCATAGTGGCTGCACCAGTTTACATTTCCACTAACAGTGCATGGGGTTCCCTTTTCCCCACATCCTTGCCAACACTTGTTATCTTTTGACTTTTTCAGAACAGCCATTCCAATAGGTGTGGGGTGGTACCTCACTGTGGTTTTGATTTGCATTTCCCTGACGACTGCTGATATTGAGCAACTTTTCACAAAAACTTATCCATATTTTTCCAGCCAAAGCTTGGAGGCAACCAAGATGTCCTTCAAGAGGTAAATGGATTAATAAATTGGTACATCCAGACAGTGGAATATTATTCAGTGATAAAAGGAAATGAGCTATTAACCCACAAAAAAGATATGGAGGAATTGTGAATGGGTATCACTAAGTGAAAGAAGCCAATCTGAAAAGGCTACATATTGTGTGATTCAAATCATATGGCATTTGGGAAAAGGCTAAACTATGGAGCCAATAAAAAGATCAGTGGTTGCCAGGGGTTGGGTAGGGATGAGGGCTGAATGGGGAGAGCACAGAGGATTTTTAGAGCATGAAAAGCCTCTGTATGATAGCTTAATGATGGGCACATATATTTATACTTACATGCAAACCCACAGAATGTGCAACACCAAAAGGGAGCCCTAAGGTAACTACAGGACTTTGGAGATGATAATGTGTCATGGTAGGTTCATCAGTTGTAACAAATGTCCCCTCTGGTGGGGGCGTTGGTAACAGGGAAGGCTGTGCGTGTGCAGGGGAAGAGGGTATGTGGGAACCTAACTGCTCTAAAAGAATAGTTTTTTGTTTTTAATCAACTGGCCATAAATAGGAGAGTTTATTTCTGGACTCTCCATCCTATTCCATCCATCTCTATGTCCTTTTGCAAGTACCACACGTTTGATTACCTTTCTAGTAAGTTTTGAAGTCCAGAAGTGTGAGGCCTCCAACTTTATTGTTCTTTTTCAATATATTTTATGGCTATTCTGGATACCTTGGATTTCCGTATGACTCTAGATACAGCTTGTCCATTTCAGCAAAGAAGTTAGCTGGGATTTTAATAGGGAGCATATTTAATCTGTAGATTGGTTTAGGGAATAATGCCATCTTAACAATATTAAACCTTCTGATCCATGAACATGGAATGTTTTCCCGTTTATTTGTGTCTTATTTTCTGCGATGTTTTGTAGTCTTCAGAGTATCTTGTCCTTCTGTTAAGTTTATTTGGAGGTTTTTTATTCTTTCTGATGCTATTGTAAATGGAATTTTTTCTTCATTTTTGGTTTGTTCATTACTAGTATATAGAAATACAGTTGGTTCTTAGTGGATTCCTTAGGATTCTTCATACATAAGATCATGTGATCTATAAATAGAGGTGGTTGGTTTTACTTCTTCCTTTCCAATCTGGATGCCTTTTTTTCTTGCATAATTGTCCTGGCTAGAACCTCCAGTAGTTTCAAATAGTGATGGTAAAGGTGGACATCCTTGTTTTATTTCTGATCACTGGGGATACACATTCAGTCTTTCACAGTTAAGTATTGATGTTAGTTGTGGGTTTTGTTTAGATGACCTTTATCATTTTGAGAAAATTCCCTTCTATTCCTAGTTTGTTACGTTTTTATCACAAAGCCATGTTGAATTTTGTCAAATGCTTTTTCTGCGTCTGTTGGGGGTAATTTATAGCTTTTGTTGATACTGTGCACAGAATTAGTCATTTTTAGATGTTAGGCCAACTTTTCTGGGCTAAAACTCACTTGGTCATAATGTGTAATACTTTTTATATGTTGCTGGATTTGGTTTGCTGGTATTTTTGATATATATATATATTCATTAAGATGTACTAATGTTTGTTTTCTTATGGTGTCTTTATCTGGTGTTGATACCAGGATAATGATGGCTTATTAGAGTGAGTTGGAACATGTTCTCTTCTATTTTTCAAAGATTTTGTGAAACACTGGCATTCAGTCTTCTTTTAATGTTTGGAGGAATTTACCAGTGAAGCCATCTGGAATTGAGATCTTTTGTTTTCTAAAAATTACTAATTCAATTTTTTTTTACTCGTTATAGGTCTATTTATAGTTCTCATTTCTTCTCAAGTTGATTTTTGGTAGTTGTGTTTTCCTAGGAATTTGTCTAGTTCATCTATGTTAACTAGTTTGTTGGCATGCAGTTGTTCATAGTTCCCCCTTGTAATTCTTTTGATTTTTAAACTAATCCCTCTTTGCATGAAATGTTTTCAACTCACAGAAAAGAATGGGGGAGAAGAAAGAGGTCAATTGCTGGTAAACAAATGTTAATATTTTGCTTGATGGCTATATAGACTTATTAGAGAAATAAAATATAGAAGAAGAAATTAAGGAAATAAAATATGCAGTATGAATTGAAGCTTCCTTTACACCCCTCCTCAGCTGAATTCCTTTTCTTTCCAGAAGTATCCTAAATCTTGAAATTGACATAAACCCTTACCACTCATGTTTTTATACATCTAGAAAATTATTATTTTGGAATGTTACTTGGATTACTATGACTGATTCCGTACTTCCCCTCAGCATTTTATTTTCAGATTCTTTTACACTGACACATTAGTTAGTTCATTTATGTACATTTGCTATATTTAAACATTCTCTAACTGAAAGGCATGGGGTCATCTTCAGTGTTTGCTCTCCTGTTATTCTCGCACGTGATTGCTTGTGTGCATGATGTTTCTCAAGGATGTATACCGAGAAAGTTGAGTTGCTGAGTCAGAGTTTGCATCTTCAACTTATACTAGCTATTGTAAAATTGTTAGAACCCTTGGGCTTTTAGATGTGCTCAAATGGCTACAGAAGCTCCAGGCTGGATCGGCAGGGTGTCATAATGAGTTACTGTGTGTGGCCCTGGCCCTGGGGTTCATTTAAGATGCTCGGTCTTTTCAGCTAGGGTGTGGCTGGAACTAAAACCAGTAAAAGCTGTACCATGGGTCCCATTAACCATTTGTGTGAGTAGCTACTTTGTGAAATGTGTGTGACTGAAGAGATTTGAGAGATGCCCAGTCTGGGTGAACCTTATGAATGATATGAATTAAGTCAGCAATAATCAGTTGAATTCAGATCTGAGCAAAGATGGAGAGGTGAAGTAGATGTACCGAGTCTACAGAAGTAGCCTAGGTTCTGGGGTGGCAGAACCTTGGTCTCAAATCTATGCTCTGCTTATTTTAAGCAGGATGTTTCTGCACTGAGTTGCCACTTGGTCATCAGTTCCCAACTCACAGATTCAGGGTTCAACGAGGTCATGCCTATGAAGTGTTTGGCACAGGGCCTGGCATCTCACAGCATTTAATGCGTTTGCTCCTGTTATTCTTCTCCTGTTGCCACCTACGTCCCTCTGCATGGGCACCATGTGTCAGGAGTGTAGGGAGATGGGCTTGGAGTTTGGTCAGAACACCTTTTTTTGGGTTTCTTCTTTTTTTTTGGTTTCTTCTTGCAGCTTCTGTATCTCTAGTGAATGTGATGTCCTGGTCAACTTTCCAAGCTGCTTAGCATAGTTTAACATAGAGAAAATAGTTACTTGTTAAAACAGCTTTGCAGACCTTTTCTAGTGCTTAAAGAAGTATTGGAACAGAACCACTGTGACCGCACTCTCTGTCCCGAGAACGTCACAGGCGGGCAGCTTTGTTTGCCCGTCTGCTTCATGTGACTTGGGCTCTGTCCAGCTGTGGGTGAGAAAAGGCAGTGAAGCTCTCAAAGGCCTGCGTTTGAGTCTGAGGTGAACACTTGAAATTCTTAGCTGTCAACCTGAATAAGAGCTCCTCCTCACCATCAGTCAGACTACAACTTCGGACAGGAGACAGCCAGCGTTGGCACTGTTTGGGTTTGGGATGTTTGTGAGTCTCCCATAGGTGCAGCATACCTGTGGGAGTCCAATGGGGTTTCATCCCCCTGGCTGCCATCAGCAGATTCCTCCTGGAATGACTGGTGACACAGTTGTATCCAAGAAGAGGGATGTTCAAAAGCTGATGAGTGTCCTTGTGCTTTGTCTACTCCCACAGTGTGGGTTTAATTTTAGTAACTTGTCACAAGAATTAGAAAAAGATAGGATATCAAGATGAGGTTTCTTTCTCAAAGTTAGGTTAAATTTTAAGTGACTTGAGAAAACTTTGAGAGGCTTATGTGGCCACATAAAATTGTTGGTGACATGTAATTTACATGTTTCATGGAGTCAGTCTGTTTGTCTAACGTGCAGTAGCTATAGTTCATTTCCACTGACCACTAAGTGTGTGGGTGTGTCTGTGTTTACAAATGACTTGGTAGTCATCTCTGTTCTAGAGCAAATGGGCTTAAAGGATTATGCTTAGTGATGACTGTGTGCAATATATGAAAAGCTTTCAGAGGCCTGTATTACCCAAAGCTAACAGAATTATCTGTAGAAGATTCTGAAGCCCTGCAAGGACTGGGATCCTTGAAGGCCCAGCTGCCTCCTGCCTTCCCAGACTTAGTTTCCTAGCACTTCCTGTGTGGACTCCGTCCTGCAGGCAGACTGAAGCAGGGAGCCCATGGCCTGGAGCATTTTGCATGCTCCCTTTGACATTCTTTTCTCTCTTAGGTGAATTTAATGTCCACATTTCCTCCCCTCCAGGTCAGGATTTTGGCAGGTAATTTGTGATGTTACCAATGCTTTAGCCCCTTGGAAGCATCACCTATTCAGGCATCCACTGAACCTGCTGTCTTGGTCCTGAAACACTGCAGAGAGCGAACATTTTGTTGTATTTAAGTAACCAGTGTTCTTTCTTCCCCCCTTTCTGTGGTGGATACAATGCTAATTTCCATAATCAGATGCTGACGTGGAAGTTAAGGTTGTCAACCAAGTATACTCGTTACCATTTTATTTCATCAAAGTAAGGGGGAAAATATGCTGTCCTCCTGAAAACTCTTATCTTAACCATGGGCTTTGGGCTGATAATTAAATGCCATCTTACTAAAAGAATGCTGAATTCTAAAGACCATTTTGTATGGTCTATGCAAACACCTCATATAAGTGGTTACTTTTGAAACTAGGCAAAATTGAAGGATTATCTGGGGCCTCCAGGGACTTTGTTGGTGGTGCATTTATTACTATGAGAAGCATGAGTACGTTTCACTGTGCGTGCGCCAATCTACCAGCCCCTGGGGGACCTACATGCTTTATCATGTCTTTTGCTCAGTGTTTACTTGACTGTGGAAGGGCAAATGTAATTTTGGTATAAACCTTCAGCTAGTACCTGTTTCCATCTTGTATCCCCCAGTCCTGCACCTGGGGAGGATGGCTCACTGGACGTGTGATGTACACAACCCGTCTCAAGTCTACTTGCTTTTGGTGATTGTCTGCTGTGAGGTATGTTCTAAAGATGGTATCTCCTCCCAAATCCATCTCCACCCAACAGGTCTATAGGGGCTCTCCTGACCTATAGGCTGTGGCCTTTTCTCTGCATAGCAAGAATCATAGTACGTCAAAATGTTTTTTATTTGAGACACAAAAATGCAAAATTGCTGAGATATCAAACATTTCCCGATCAGCTACAATACTGCCACTATGTACAAAAGATCTGATGATAAATGTGCACACATATAAAAATACATATGCATTACCTATGTACAGTACATGTGCAAAACGTACGGCATTCAGACATGGTACAGAGTTGACTTCAGGGGTGCAAACAGCAAAATACAAAGGCATCATGGTTTTTCTTTAAAAAAACAACATAAAGGCAATACATGAATGGACCCCCGATTGCCATAATCTTGTTTACTCAACTAGTGCTTTAATAAGCAGGGCTCTGTAGATTGGTGTCTTTCTCCTTTTTTTCATAAAGTGAGATGCTAAGACATAATGTGACCATGAAAATAAGAAGAGAAACACCTATCACATTGCGTTTCTATTGCAAGCCAGAGAAGAGGAGAACTGATTTGCACGTAGAAAGGAAGGAACTTTGTATTACTACTAAATATACATGATCCTTAAATCAACAAAACAAACCTATGCTATTTTTACATGAAAACAATAGAGAAATATCTACATCTTTGTGAAAATCATAACCTTAAATGGATAATACCTTTTTGGGATCTCATTAGTCTCAAATTCTAAATAAAAAGTGCCTCCTTTTGGCAAATACTTGGCAATGCCTTTGGTTCCTTTAAAGCAAGTTTGCATTACTATTGGTTACTTGAGGTTAAGTATTTTTGGTAGATACTAAACCCTTTCCTAAGTGTTTCTTCCCCCAACCAAATTAGCAAGTGTCCTTACAGCATAATGTAGAGAGGTAACTGTGATGAGTCTTGGTGATTCTATGAACTTGGTTAAAGCTCTGCCTTAGTAGTTGGCACAAAGCTCTGTTAAACGCGACAGCTGTGTTGGTATCGCCAGTGACATGTTTTGATTGCTTCCAGACAGCACCTTGTTGAGCTGAGATTGCCACCCTGTTGTCACAAAACTGTGATTTTCCAATAATGCTTCACAGAACAATGTGTTCGCGGAGGGTAAGAGCTCTTTTGTAAACATGTGCAGCCTTTCGAATCACAGGCCTCAAACCAAGGATGTCAGGTAGAAACCCTCTGCAGTGACATGCTTCCTTGAACACAGGAGAGGGTGGGCGGGTGAGGCTGCAGACCTCTAGTTTATTGTCATGCAGACAGAGTCCCTTCACAGGTGAAAATGAAGCCCAGAAAGAGCCTTGAATAAGTAAGTTATGAAGATTTGAATCAGGGAAAAGAAATACTACATCTTAATAGTTACTTTCCAGTTCTGACCGAAACCACTTAAAAGATGAGTGGAAATGCAGGTAGGATGCTCTCCAAAGACACATTTCTGCCTTTGTAAGCTGTGTTCCTTGATAAACCTGACTTTCCAGTTAACATTCTTTGGTAATTTGGTTGAATTTTGTGGCCTCCAGGCCAGTGGGCAGTTTGGCGTTCTGCTCCGTTGCCAGAAGTCGCCAGGACTCAAATGCAGGGAGGGATGGCAACACACAGGGGGTTACTTGTGAAATCTGGCTGAATGGACCTGGTTTGTTCTGCTGGTTGACACTGAATTGCTGTTCTCACTCAAGTTTTCTACAACATCCCCACCGGTGCTGGGTGCTCCCCACCAGCACAACGGTGCGAGGGTGGGTACTGAGCCCACAAAACACCTCCCGCTTCCCCACGGCTGAGCCTGCTGTGGACAGTGGCGGGCCTATCCCGCCACTTGTGGGGATAGCTGGTTTGTCAGCGGTGGCTGCTCCCAGCCTGGGAACTCTGAAGGGCCTCTGAGGAAAGCTATGTGGCCAGGAAGGATCTGGGCTGTGGGGATAAAGGTGGCCTGAGTCAACTCTGGTGCTCAGATGGGTGACACGCCTGGTACCACGCTCAGGGCGCACTGACTGCACACTTCAGCGGCGTGATCTTGTGGCTGGGACTTGGCCTTGAGCTGAGAGGCAGCAGCCTTGAGGCCGCAGCAGACTGCCTTTGCCCCCATTCCAAGCTGCACTTGCAAAAGTATCAGCCAGGTGGGTCACGGAACTGTGCAGTTTTGGAAAAGGGAACTGAAGTAAGATCTCCTTATATTAAAAAAATATTCATCTAAAACAAAAACAGATAGTATGTGAGCAAAAACTTCCATGAATTCAGAATACACCTATATTAAAACATGTGGCAAATACTATACAACAGATTGCACGTTTCAGGAGAAACACTAGAATGTGAATGCTAACCCTGTCCTAACAGCTTTCCTAGTACATGCTTTGCTGAAATGTACAAGATGACCACATACCTCTAGGCTTCCAAACTCTGTAGAAGCTTTGGTATAACCTTGTTCATTCCACCCCCAATGACGTGACCTGACACTTGCATACACCAGAAAGGCAAGATACTACTGTGCTTCAGGAATATTTAGGGATGTAAGACTGGATGTGAGAAAATATGTTTCTAGGAGTTGGCTGTTTTCTTGGCAGTGTGATATTCTGCAAGCTGACATACAACTTCTGCATATTGGAAATCCAACCGGCTGTGCTGACTTGTGCTTTAATGGCTCTGAAACTCACCTTAAACAATAAAAATTTCTTTAGTAAACACATACCTTTCCCATTGCACTTACCAATACGTACAATGAATTAGGTTAGATGGGCCTTGAATACAGTGTCACCTTTGGTCATATGGTATGTTGCACATGGTCTGTGTCCTCACCTGACTTTGACATGAAGCTGGGACCCTGGAGAGCAGCTCCGATGTCATGGACGCCTGGCTGCTGCTCAAACCAGGACAGGAGAGCCCAGTGGAATGGTGCAAATGGTGGCTGGTAGAATTAATAACTAGAGACTCTTGCCTTCCTTTTAAAGGAAATGCTGATACATAAAGGTTTGAACATGTATGTGCAGTGTGTACTTAAGCAATTTGTAGTTAAAAGAGCAGGCTAATGAGATGGCATTTTTTGCACAGCAGAATGTATTTTTGGAGAGCCACCTTCCTGTGTCATGTTGCAAAACTTTTAGTTTGAAAAAGCAAAAGGGGAGATGAGGGCTAGAAAAAGATGTAGGTCCACAGCTCAGGATGATGAAGAGAGAAAGTCATTCAAGAGTCAACAGCACTAGCTGCTCAGTTGCCTCCAACAGTCCCGCAGATATTTGGTGTTAGTAAGCCATTTAAATCTGAATGAAGATGATGTTCAGAGGGCCGCATTCTGGTCCACAGAGCCTTACGAGATCCCATGCGCCGTTACCAACTTCTGAACATGTAAACTGCTCGCTGCAGACCACATCCAGCACGACCACCTCTGCCTTGAATCGTTCAGAAGCGCT
This sequence comes from Manis pentadactyla, assembly GCF_030020395.1. Lineage (NCBI taxonomy): Eukaryota > Metazoa > Chordata > Mammalia > Pholidota > Manidae > Manis > Manis pentadactyla. The sequence goes on from NC_080028.1 coordinate 71,247,623, forward strand.
TTCACATTGGGAAAAGAGACTTTTCTTACATGTAGTAAACGTTACAAACCAAAATGAAAATTTTAAATAAATTTGTCTAAGATCAGCTCAATCCCAGAAATGATTCACAAATTCTTTCCAGATAATGGGTCAGGTTGCCCCTTGCATGTCATGGTGGGAATATTCACTGCTTACTGATCCAGAGAAGGCCACCTCCCCACTAGGCTTGACACAAGTGGGATAGTGTTATTTAACAAAACCTCCATGCTTTTTGGTAGAGTTCAGTTTTTTTTTTTTCAGTTACTTATATTTTACAATATACTTAAATGACTACCTTGAAATAGTTTTGGAAATCTTGCGATAGTTGGCATTTTAGAATATTCTTAAGAAACTACCCAACAAATATGTGATAACTTTTTTTCTATACAAAAAACTACTAATAAAATCTCCAGTTTTCCAATCTTCGGCTTGATATATAGTGAGAGCTCGGGTGTGACATCCAGTTACGAGCCTGTAAAATGATAACCAGAGGTAAGGGACAGAGGCAGGGTGGCCAGAGCTGGGATCAGAAGCCAACCTGGCGACAAGGTCTAACCTGTAATCTTCACGGGCAGGTCTGGGGTTGATGGCTTCTTCTCCCTTGTCTTCTCTGTGCAACTCACCAGCTCAGAGAGTTTATGCTAAAGCCTTTTCTTGGTTCTTTGAGATGGGTCTGGTTACCTGAAATTAGTCAGCAATTCTCTAAATACAGAAATACATGTGGCTCAAGTACTCTAGAAATATTCGAGTTATTAAAACAAGTAGGACCATTGGACACCCGATTCCTTAACCCCAATGCAAGCAAGCTGTACAAATAACCATGTCAGAGTGTACATACAAATGCCTAATATACACATTAAAATTCATCTAATCAACCCAGAGAGTTGCTAATAGAATTTTCAGTGTTATCAATATACCTGGACTTTTTACAGTGGATTGTTCACAACAGTATTTTGTAGACATTGGTTCTGGTGAAAGATTTTCCATTTAAATTTGTTTGGAAATCTGAAGAAAGATCCCAAAAATCGTAAAATAAACTACAACACAAAAAAATTACATTGGTTTCCGAATGGAACAAAAAGTCTTCAGCTGAAGGCTGTCACTGAACTGGCTGGTGCCCTTCAGGGCCTGAGCCTTGGTTGGGCTGAGGCCATGTCTAGGATAAGCCACGTGCAGCGACCTGTCACTTCCCTCACACTGGTGTTCATTTCTGAGCGGAACTGTCTGCATCCTGCCTGGGGCCTCAGGAGGTAGCACAGAGGTGGGGGTGCCCCTGACTACCAATGAGTCTCCATATCGTCATCCTGCACACTTTGCTCACTCTTTGTGGTTTTAACTAAAGGACTCCTCATTCCTTAGTGAAGTCTGGGGAAACAGGTGGGTCTTCTTTGACTAGTGGTGTTCAGAAAGCCCTGTGCTGCTGAACAGTGTAAATGCACCACTGGATGCAGTGAGGGGCTTTCAGGCTTGGTGTCCAGGCCATGACCTTCTATCTGTTCTTTCTGTGATAACGTGTTTGTTTTAATTGCAGTGATGCAACTATGGCTCTGTCGCTAAAAACTGATTGATTAGAATCACTTTCATCTTTTAAACCCATGAGCTCTGAGACGAGAGGTCTGTGACATTAGTCCCATGGCAATGGTAAGTCTTGTGGGTCCAGAAAGTCGGCAGAGAACATGCTCGGGGCGGCAGCACTGAGAGGGGTGAGGCCAGATGACGTGTTAGGCATAGTGAGGTCCAGCCACTCCATGTTGTCCAGGTTTGAGTCAGAAAGGTCAAGGGACAGACAGGGGGTATTTGCAGCAAACTGGGCCTCGGCAGTTTCCATAGGTGAGTGGGAATGGTCCAGCACACCCGAGTGACTTAGCAGGTCGTTCTGGAGATCCTCAATCAGAGAGAAGGGCTCTCGGTCGTCACTGCTGCTCTGCAGGGGAGCTATTTCATTGGCTGAAGGTAAAGTTCCATCCAAGAAAGCTTCTAGTTGGTTCTCTAAGCTGGCAGATAAACTGCTCATAGGCTCTAAGGATATGGGTGGTGCCATTTGGACTTGGGGTGGTGGCCGGGACACCACTGTGTTGACTGGCATTGTGGTGATGCTCGCTGTCACTGGTCTCATTTTGGAAATAGGAGAAGGCTCCTCTTTTATAGGGAAGGAAATTTCTGTGCAAGATTAAGTGAAATGATTAGTAACAGCTTACTATTATTTGAAAGTTTTTATCAGTTACCAGGATAATTATTTGGCGATGACTTATGTGCAGTCTAGCTTTGAGGTAGGAAAAAAATGCAACTGATCAGGGACAGACATTAAGAACCTTTAGGATGATGGATTATTTTATTCAAACATGTAAGTTTATAACATTCTCATATCTAAAGCATAAGCACAGAAAGCAATTACACACCACTAGCTAGGAGCCAATGGTTTTAGATTATTTGATCTTTGGGTCCTTTTTCTCAATCACTTTAGGGTTAAGACAGGGTTCTTGTCTTATCTGCTATCACAGCAGTGTGCCACCCTTAAAGTCCATTCTTAATATTATGAAAGAGCTAACTGTATATATTTTATAGTTGAACTAGGTGCCCAATTAGCCATATATATTTTGTATAACATTCTGAAAAGTTAAATATCACCTACATCCTTTCTGAATTAAAACTAAAGCACAGCTCCTTTGACCTGCTTCAAGATAAGGTGTATCATCATATTTTTCTTTTGTCTTGTTTTCTGAGTTCATATAAAATGTTGAGAATTTCATAAATATCTTATTTAAGCACTAATTATATTATTCCTTGCTAGATCAAGAAGAAAATTAATGGGCCATATGCTATAGATACTTAAAAAGGTTTTAATAAAGTTCTTATCTTTTTACTTTCTTATGAGGATCTGATTGGTTTCATTTATATACAATACACTAGAAAAAATGAATTTAGTAATAGTTTGTACAACTCAATGATTGGGATTCATGAATGAGAACTTGAGATTTGATTCCTATGTGTTCACTGCCAACTGTGTGGACAGGTGTTTTTAGGATAGTTTATGTTGCTCTTCATTAGTCACATCTGGAATTGTTTTGAGAACTGAAAGTGCAGTCTAAGGAGTCTTACAATCAGCTATTTAAATCTCTGTTCTTATCACTGGTATTAGTATAAAATAATATAGTCATTGGATAATAAATTTTGCCATTAAAAGAATCATTCCTTCTTAGAGGATAACTGTTTAATGACTTGACACATTTTAATTTCCAAGTTTAGGCTGGAAAAAAATTATTCTTTTTAATCATTTTAAAAAGTCATTATTTTCACCATAGTTGGCAAAAAGCATTTTTTAAAGAAAATCTTAAATTCAGGCCAAAGAATGTCTGTTTCTTTAATTTACAGTTTAGATATATCATGAGTTTGTTATTGTGCAAGGCCAGCATAGTTTTTAGCAAAAAAATGCTATTTTCATTTGTAGATCTGTAGTTAAACGTCAAGAATTTCCTGTTGTGCCAACATTATGACAAGATTATTAACCTCAAAATCAAATAGTACCTGCTATAAATGGAGAAATTTTCATCACTATTTAAAAACTCCTTTTATCAAGGTAATTTAACAATACTTTAAAATATTCCAAAATAGCATTTATTTTTAAAGATGAGTATCTTTGATTTTGTGGTTAATGTCCCTTTTTAAGATGATATGTTGTAAAATCTAAGATTTTCAATCATATGTAGAAAGTGCTTTAGAATTGCCTTTGACTTTTAATAGTTACTAGAGTCCAATCTAATTAACTTGGTTGTTATAAAATTAACCCATGAATTGGGAGTTTTTATTTAATCACGATGACATACATATGGAACAAGTTTTGAAGTTTTTCAATGTGGAATTTAAATCTGGTTCTACTTTGCTATTTTGAGATGGTCTGTCTTTTTCAGCAGGCATGTATCTATAGATAAATCTAATACTGTAAGTTTTAATGGCCTAAATTTTACAGATTTAAAATAATAAATTCAGTAAGAATTGGAAGAATATGTTTCTCACTACTCAAAGATATGCTGTGAGCTCTAGAGGAAAACACTGATAAACTTGTAATGATAGGTCACTTCCCATGGGGTCTGATGTGACTTCTGACTTACCTCCACTCTTAATGAGGATATCAAAGAGGTCGTCCATCTGCTGACTGTGCGCATTGGCAATCTACAACAAAGGAGAATGTAGCTTAGCTTTCTTTCATACAAACCTGAAACCATGATACAATTAGGGGGCCTCACAGAATATCTAGTTCTACTCTATCATTTGGTAATTTTGAAAACACTGAGCTTGCCTGAGACATTAAGCCATTTTCCCAAGGTACATGTCCCTTATTTTTTTAAATCACTGATTGCATTTTTAGAGGCCTCTGATACTCTTCTAACAATATCTTTATTAATCTGCATTTACCTAAAAATATAAGGTGTGTATAAGGGTGAATATACTACATTTTGCAGCTTTATTCAGAGTTCCCTGACATACTACACTTAGAATACAGTTTGATAGTTTTATGGGTGTGTATGTAATGTCAAAACTTATCACGAAAATCAAGGTAATGAACACATCCATTGCCCCTGAAGTTTCCTCATGCTTTTGTAATACAGTTGACCCTTGAACAACACGGGGGTTAGGGGGTGCCAACTCCCCCGCCCCCCAGCAGTCAAAAATCCGTGTATTACTTTTGACTCCTCCAAAACTTAGCTATTAATAGCCTACTGTTGATATAAGTCTTACTGATAACATAACATTATACATTGTATTCTTACAATAAAGTAAGCTAGAGAAAATGTTTTCCAAATTGTCACAAATCTCCAAAAATTTTTCCAATATATTTATTGAAGAAAATCTGCACTTAAGTGGGCCACGACAGCTCAAACTCATATTGTTCAGGGCCTGCCTCATCCCCAGGCAACCCGGTGATCTGCTTCCTTTGATTATAGGTTAGCTTACGTTTTTAGAGTTCTCTACAAATGGAATCATACAGTAGGTACTTTTTCTGAGGGTGGAGGAGGCTTCTTTCATTTAACAGTAATTGTGAGATTTATCCATGTTGTAGAATATACCTCAGGACTAGTTCATTTCTCTTACTCCACTGTATGGAAATACTACATTTTGTTTGGTTGTTTTAATTTCTTTGGCTACTATAAAGTGCTGTGAGCCTTTGTCCACAAGTCTTTGTGTAGACATATACCTTTTCCTTTGGGCACATACTGGGTGGGATGCCAGCATCATAGTGTAGGTACGTGTGGTGACTTTACCTCTCCACCAGCTATGCGGTGTTCCACTTCGACACTCTCAACACCTGGCATGGTCAGTCATTTTTATGGTATGGTAGTGGCTGTGGTTTTAATGGGAGTTTCTCTGAGACTAAGAACGCTGATGCTTTCCTGGGCTTACCTGCCATCTGTGTATCTTGTTTGGTGAAATTTCTGTTCAAATCTTCTGCCTACTCCAGACTTCTGCATACTGTTTGCATGGTATATATTTTTCCAATTATTTACTTTCAACCTGCATTTTTGTATTTAAAGTATGCCTCTTGTAGATGCATATATTATCGATTGCTGTCTTACAAATTACTCCCCAAACATGAAACAATTATCTCACAGTTTCTGTAGGTCAGGAATGTAGGAATGCATTAGGTGGGTAGTTCAGGCTCTTTCATGAGGTTGCAGTCAGGATGATAGCCAAGCAGAGCTATGTCCAGGCACGGCTGGAGAGGTCCTTGCACAGGTGGCTCACTGTGACTGACAGGTTGGTGCCGATGATGGGAGGCATCAGTTCCTCTTCACATGGGCCTCTCCAGAGGGCTTCACATGGCCTGACAGCTGGTGTTCCCCACAGTCAGCAATCCAAGAGGGAACAGGGCAGGAGGGGCCTGGCTTTTGTGACCTGCCAATTCTGTTTGTTAGAACCGAGTCACAAAGTCCATGCCCGGGCGATTGCAGATCTGTCTAAAAACCCCTACATGGCATTATCATTGGGTCTGTTTTTTCATCCATTCTGATAATTTCGGCATTTTAATGGTACTGTTTACTTCACTAGTGTGTCTTGTGTAATTATTGATATGGTTAAGTTTGGGTTTATCATTTTATTTGACCTGTTTTTTGTTCCTCTGTTCTTGTCCTTGTAATATGTATTTTTTGAATGCTAACCTTTTCTATTTTTAAATATATCCTTTTTATAGACTACTTAAGTTTGTACCATTGCATATAAAATAAAAAACCCTTGAAAAAAATTGAGAAAATATGACTCTTTCTCAAGGAAAAAGGCAATCCACCTTGTAGATTCACTCATTTCCTCCATCTTTGATTAGGTAAGTATTACATCTGTATTTTATAAACCCCTCAAGGCAATGTTATTTCTTACAGTGCAGATTTTCTGTGATGAATCCTTAATTCTTCTTTACCTGAAAAATCTCTCAGTTCACTTTCCTTTTTAAAGGATATTTTAACTTGATGTAGAACATCGAGGCTGGCAATCCCTTCCACCTTCTCCCCTCTAAGAACCTTAAAGGTGATGTTTTATTTTCTGGCCTCCACAGTCACTGTGGGTGGCTGTTCCCATCTGTATCACACTGCCTTTCTTTTGAAGCTTTCCAGATTTGCTCTTTAACCTTGGCTTTCAAGAATTTGACTGTGATTAATGATTAAGCCTTCTATTTATCCTTCTTGGCGTTCACTGACCATCTCCAAGATGTAAACTTGTCGTTCATTGTATTGTGAAAAATTTTTTTTTTTTCTTTTAATAATTATTTTTTATTGAAGGGTAGTTGACACACAGTATTACATTACATGAGTTTCAAGTGTACAACACAGTGGTAGAACATTTATATACATAATTCTAGGTTCCAGCTATCACCCTACCAGGCTGTTACAATATCTTGACTATATTCCTTATGCTATACATTACATCCCGGTTACTAATTTATTTTACCATTGGAAGTCTGTCCTTTTTTTTTTTTTTTTTTTTTTTGTGAGGGCCTCTCTCATATTTATTGATCAAATGGTTGTTAACGACAATAAAATTCTGTATAGGGGAGTCAATGCTCAATGCACAATCATTATTCCACCCCAAGCCTAATTTTTGTCAGTCTCCAATCTTCTGAGGCATAACAAACAAGTTTTTACATGTAGAACAAATTCTTACATAGTGAATAAGTTACATAGTGAACAGTACAAGGGCAGTCATCACAGAAACTTTCGGTTTTGCTCATGCATTATGAACTATAAACAGTCAGTTCAAATATGAATACTCATTTGGTTTTTATACTTGATTTATATGTGGATACCACATTTCTCTCTTTATTATTATTATTTTTAATAAAATGCTGAAGTGGTAGGTAGATACAAGATAAAGGTAGAAAACATAGTTTAGTGTTGTAAGAGAGCACATGTAGATGATCAGGTGTGTGCCTGTAGACTATGTGTTAATCCAAGCTAGACCAGGGCAATAAAACATCCACGTATGCAGAAGATTTCTCTCAGAACGGGGGGGTGAGGTTCTAAGCCTCACCTCTGTTGATCCCCAATTTCTCACCTGATGGCCCCCCTGCGACTGTGCCTGTCTTAGGTTGTTCCTCCCTTGAGGAATCTTACCCGTCTCTGGCTGTATTGTGAAAAATTTGACCATTATTTCTTAAAATATTTTACCTGTCTCAATTCTCTCTCTCCTCTCCTGGACTCCTATAATACCCAAGTTAGATTGTTTGTTATTAAATAACAGGTCTCTGAGTCTCTGTTCACCTTTATAAAAATCTTTTTTTCTGTTCAGATTGGATAAGTAAGTTGTACTGATCTTCAAGTTGACTGACCTTTTATCTCTGTCATCTTCATTCTGATAATTTTTTTTCATTTTAGATATTGTATTTTTGAATTTCGATTCCATTAAAATCATTTCTATATTTGCTTACATTCCCTATCTTTTCATTCACTATGAATATATTTTCTTTAAAATCCTTGTTGGCAAATTCTTGTATCTGGACCAGCTGGGGATTGGTTTTGGTTGGTTGCCTTTTTCCTTGAAAAAGAGTCACATTTTCTCAATTTTTTGTATATTGCATATTATAAATAGCTATTATTAAATTGATGAATGGTTTCTTTCATTTTAAGCAATTTGGACCTGACCTTTAAAATGTTTCTGGGGCAGAAATTCTAGTCTCAGTTCAGATCTTTGTCCAGCCGAGCTGCTGAGACTCTACTTCGTACCTCTGTGGCTTAGGGGTCAGCCAGAGATGTGTGGAGGCAGAATTTAGGGGTGTCCTCTCGGGTTCTTTCCCTTCTGGGCTGATCTCAGTTCCGTCCTCTGGTTTTCCAGAGGACGGAACCTTTGTGCTATGGTTTTTCTACCAGTCACTCCACTAGTAAGCTTGACCCCAGAGTAAAAGCAGCAAAAAAAGGGAACTCATGCCAAATTCTTCCCTTCCTCTGAGTGTGGAGTTCTCACCAGAATATGACTACTTCTATTTACTCTTCAATGCCTTCATGTAGTTGCCTTTGTATTATGACCAGGCTTTATAGCTGTCATCTGTGGGAAGACTGTGAACCAGTAGGGCCTTAGCCAACAGTGAAGTTGGAAGTCCAAGTAAATGTATTTGAAAAACCTTAAAATTCCTGCAGTTTGATGCTCAATGGCATATAAAAACATACTACTGATAGCTACTCTTTTGAATACCAGAAAATGATACAGAATTTGGCTATATCATTTTATAAACATTAACCAGAGACAGATAAATGGCAGGATTCCAGTCAGCTGTCTTAGATTAAGGTGGTAGTGAGTATTAACCTACACATGAAATCCAAGTTTGGAAGAAGGACTGCTACATTTTCTTAAAAGTTACAGTTAAGCTCTGCGATTTACATCACCTCTGCCCCCACCTGGAGAGAATAGATGTCACTTCTGCATGGATGGGGGAGGACAGTGTAGCCCAGCACCATTCGTTTCAGTTCTTTTCACAAATGTGTAAACCCATTTCTGAAATTTGGCTTTTCCCTCACAGATAAGGGCCATGTCTTGAGCCTGGAATGTTTCACAGCTAGAAAAGTTATCTTCCTTCAGCATGAAGCAAATGCAAAGCAGCATGTGGTAGCTGCTTCCTCAGGGTGGTAGGCGCCTGGCAGGTACTGAGCAGTTTGTGGCAATTAAACAGGTCAAGGTGACCGGCTTGTTTGCTGCAGAAAGTGCTGACTGAACCCGTGGCCCCGCACAACCCACCAGGCTGAATCAAGTGACCCAGAGAATGTGGGAGGGGAACCAGCACCGCTATGCCAATGTGCCTGCTGTTGTTGTATGAAAATGTGTTACATCTTATCCACTGTTAGCACCCATGGGTGATGTCAGCTTTCCTCCTCTGAAGCTAGGAAGACCTCAGGTCTGGCCCCTCCAGAGTATATTCATTTGCTCAGTAGATGAGCAGAGGGTGGTGGGATGGCTTGAAGGGTAGCAGGGTGAAGAGGGACCTGTATAAAATACATGCCCAGCCACAGTCACATCTGTCCCTAACATGACCATTCCCCGACCCCAAAGTTAAAGACAAACCCTGGATTTTTGAGTAAGTAGGAATTGCAGATTATACAGCTACTGAACTCTTTGGGAGTGTTCACAGTGGCTAATGTTTTGATTTTAAATAGCATTTAAAATGTAAACAAGCCTCAACAGTAGTAATTTTACAGCGAGGAGCCAAGTTTATTTTGGATGGATTCGATCTGAGGATGTCATACCAAGTCTAAGCCTGTGGACTGTGGCCATTGGTCTCACTCACCTCTGGAAGGGAGGACTGGGCACTGCGTGTCTGCTTGATGGCTTCTTCATAGCGGGGAGGGTCTTTTGTCTTGGGGACTGGGCTCCCAAACAGAGAGTGCTGGATGACAAACTGCTGGGCTGGTGGGGGCGAACTAGGCTGTAGCAAACAGAGGAGGGGCACATGTCAGCTCTGGGTGGTAATCCTCCCCCACCCCTGGTGGGTATCTACTGTGGGAAGGGTCAGCTTCACAGTGGTACCAGCTAAGCTCCCCCTTAGCAATTGTTACCACGGTATTTTTTGGCTAGTCCACCCCATTCATGCCAATGCTTAGTTGCTCCAAGTCTGTAGCCCGGGGCCTGAGGATGGTTTTGTACCCTGGTAGCAACTGTTCCTGCTGAATGGCCGTCACGGGATTACCTTATTGGGAGTGTTAGGTCCATTCTGCAGGGATTGAAGTGGTGCATTTCTGGATTGAAGAATGCTGTTGGCTGTCTTACTGATAAAGGGCTGCTGGACTGCGGGAGCAGGTGGTCTCTGATATGGAAGCACTGTATTTGATGCCGAGTTTGTGAAAACCTGTTAAGAACAAATATTTTCCCATCAATTTGTTCTGTTCTTCCTAATAAAGAAAACCATGTTTTAACAACAGGGGTCCGCAAACTTTTTCCTTAAAGGGCCACAAAACATATAGTTTGCAGGCCTGCAGCCTCTGTTGGAACTGCTCACCTCTGCAGCACAGAAGCAGCCTAGACAATGTGTGGCTGGGTTTGGCCCACAGACGATGGTTTGCTGACTCTGTTTTTTGAGTGTCAGCGGTCCTGCACTCAGCGGCCTGTCTTTGACAGCAGTGTGGCCGGCGCTCTGTGGGCAAGCAGCATTTGCTCGTGTCCTAACAGCTCCATTTCATCTACATACTCCTAATAAGGGTGATCTCATCTGTTCTCGTGGCTTTATTCACGATTAAGCTAACAATCCCCAAGCCCATCTCTCTCATAGTCTTGCTCCCAAGTGCTGAAACTACATTTATAACATTTACAAATGGGACATCTCAAATTTATCTGTTCTAAATGAAACTCTCCCTTTTCCTCCCACCATCCCCAGCCTCTGAGGGAAAGCAAGCCTTGCTTTTGCCTTATTTTAAATGGCAATGGTAAAGGAGCCAACAGCCCCCTCTGCTAGCCTCCAGGCTGTGCCTCTCAACTTCTACTGCAATTACAGTCAACACTGCAACTGAGTCCCTCTCCTGCCTGGGCAACTCTGTCCTTAGGGTAAACCCTAATCTTTGGCTGTAAACCTTCTTACTATCTGACCCCTTTTCCATCCTACCCTAAAGGCTACACATGCCTTGGCCACACTCAATTTTTCAGTTTTATAGTTTCTCTAAATCCTACTAGCAAGGCCCCATTTAAAATCTGCCCCCTTTTGAGAAGCTGCCTGCTCTGTCAGATGGAGGTGAGGACTATTTTCCTGTGGAACTATAAAGTGTTTTGTTTGGCCCCATTAAGAGCCGAAGGTTTTAGGGCCTTTTGTAAATACAGACCACACTTGATATTGTAACTATATTTCACAGTACCAGTTTGCTCATAAAAATATTATTTAATAGACCACATACTAGACCATAAAAAGAGCCTCAGTAAATTCAAAAAGACTGAAATTCTACAAACCAACTTCTCAGATCACAAAGGGATAAAACTAGAACTAAATTATGCAAAGAAAGCAAAAAGGCTCACAAACACAGGGAGACTTAACAACATGCTCCTAAATAATCAATGGATCAATGACCAAATTAAAATAGAGATCAAGCAATATATGGAGACAAATGACAACAGCACAAGGCCCCAACTTCTGTGGGATGCAGAGAAAGCAGTTCTAAGAGGAAAGTATATAGCAATCCAGGCATATTTACAGAAGGAAGAACAATCCCAAGTGAATAGTCTACAGTCACAATTATTGAAATTGGAAAAATATGAACAAATGAGGCCTAAAGTCAGCAGAAGGAGGGACATAATAAAGATCAGAGAAGAAATAAATAAAATTGAGAAGAATAAAACAATAGAAAAAAAAAATCAATGAAACCAAGAGCTGGTTCTTTGAGAAAATAAACAAAATAGATAAGCCCCTAGCCAGACTTATTAAGAGAAAAGGAGAATCAACACACATCAACAGAATCAGAAAGGAGAAAGGAAAAATCATGACGGACCCCACAGAAAAACAAAGAATTATTAGAGAATACTATGAAAACCTATATGCTAAAAAGCTGGAAAACCTAGAAGAAATGGGCAACTTCTTAGAAAAATACAAGCTTCCAAGACTGACCAAGGAAGAAACAGAAAATCTAAACAGACCAATTACCAGCAACGAAATTGAAGTGGTAATCAAAAACCTAACCAAGAGCAAAACCCCTGGGCCAGATGGATTTACTGTGGAAAATTAGACATACAAGACATAATACTCATTCTCCTTAAAGTTTTCCAAAAAATAGAAGAGGAGGGAATACTCCCAAACTCCTTCTACGAAGCCAGCATCACCCTAGTACCAAAACCAGGCAAAGACCTCACCAAAAAAGAAAATTACACACCAATATCCCTGATGAACATAGATGCAAAAATACTCAACAAAATATTAGCAAACCGAATTCAAAAACACATCAAGAGGATCATACACTATGACCAAGTGGGATTCATCTCAGGGATGCAAGGATGGTACAACATTCGAAAATCCATTAACATCATCCACCACATAAACAAAAAGCAGGACAGAAAACACAAGATCATCTCCACAGATGCTGAAAAAGCATTTGACAAAGTTCAACATCCATTCATGATAAAAACTCTCAACAGAATGGGTATAGAGGGCAAGTACCTCAACATAATAAAGGCCATATACGACAAACCCACAGCCAAGATCACACTGAACAGCGAGAAGCTGAAAGCTTTCCCCTTGAGATCGGGAACAAGACAGGGATGCCCACTCTCCCCACTGTTATTCCACATAGTACTGGAGTCCTAGCCATGGCAATTAGACAAAACAAAGAAATATAAGGAATCCAGATTGGTAAAGAAGAAGTTAAACTGTCACTATCTGCAGATGACATGATATTGTACATAAAAAACTCTAAACACTCCACTTCAAAACTACTAGAGCTAATATCAGAATTCAGCAAAGTTGCAGGGTACAAAATTAATACACAGAAATCTGTGGCTTCCTATACACTAACAATGAACTAACAGAAAGAGAAATCAGGAAAACAATTCCATTCACAATTGCATCAAAAAGAATAAAATACCTAGGAATAAACCTAACCAAGGAAGTGAAAGACCTATATACCCTGAAAACTGTAAGACACACTTTTTTTTTTTTGCATAACATAGGATTTATTATAAGGTGACCACCCTAATTAGCACCTAAATCAAGAAATGTAGCTCCAGAAGCTTCTCCATGCCCTGTCCCAAAAACTACTCCTTTCCTCTCCCCCAAAAGTAACTCCCATCCTGACTTTTGTGGTAATCACTTCCTTGTATTTCTGTATACTTTTATCACCCAAGTACTTTCTTAAACTTTACCATTTAATCTTAACCCACTTTAAAAAATTAATTTGTAAAATTGTAGTAAAAAATACAGCATAAAACTCACCATCTTAACCATTTTATGTACACAGTTCAGTAGTGTTAAGTATATTCATACTGTCATGCAACGGATTTCAGAACTTTTTTTTTTGAGAGGGCATCTCTCATATTTATTGATCAAATGGTTGTTAACAACAATAAAATTCTGTATAGGGGACTCAATGCACAATCATTAATCAACCCCAAGCCTAATTCTCAACAGTCTCCAATCTTCTGAAGCATAACAAACAAGTTCTTACATGGTGAACAGTGCAAGGGCAGTCATATCACAGAAACTTTCGGTTTTGATCACGCATCATGAACTATAAACAATCGTCAGATATGATTATTCATTTGATTTTTATACTTGATTTATATGTGAATCCCACATTTCTCCCTTATATATATATGTATATTTTTTATAAAATGCTGAAGTGGTAGGTAGATGCAAGATAAAGGTACAAGACACTCTTAAGAGAAATTAAAGAGGACACTAACAAATGGAAACTCATCCCATGCTCTTGGCTAGGAAGAATTAATATTGTCAAAATGGCCATCCTGCCCAAAGCAATCTACAGATTCAATGCAATCCCTATCAAATTATCAACAGCATTCTTCAACGAACTGGAACAAATAGTTCAAAAATTCATATGGAACCACCAAAGACCCCGAATAAGCCAAAGCAATTCTGAGAAGGAAGAATAAAGTGAGGGGATCTTGCTCCCCAACTTCAAGCTCTACTACAAAGCCACAATAATCAAGACAATTTGGTACTGGCACAAGAACAGACCCACAGACCAGTGAAACAGAATAGAGACTCCAGACATTAACCCAAACATATATGGTCAATTAATATATGATAAAGGAGCCATGGACCTACAATGGGGAAATGACAGCCTCTTCAACAGTTGGTGTTGGCAAAACTGGACAGCTATATGTAAGAGTATGAAACTCGATCATTGTCTAACCCCATACACAAAAGTAAATTAGAAATGGTCAAAGACCTGAATGTAAGTCATGAAACCATAAAACTCTTAGAAAAAAACATAGGCAAAAATCTCTTGGACATAAACATGAGAGACTTCTTCATGAACCTATCTATCTCCCTGGGCAAGGGAAACAAAAGCAAAAATGAACAAGTGGGACTATATCAAGCTGAAAAGCTTCTGTACAGCAAAGGACACCATCAATAGAATAAAAAGGCATCCTATAGTATGGGAGAATATATTCATAAATGACAGATCCGATAAAGGGTTGACATCCAAAATATACAAAGAGCTCACACACCTCAACAAACAAAAAGCAATTAATCCAATTAAAAAATGGGCAGAGGAGCTGAACAGACAGTTCTCCAAGGAAGAAATTCAGATGGCCAACAGACACATGAAAAGATGCTGCACATCGCTACTCATGAGAGAAATGCAAATTAAAACCACAATGAGTTATCACCTCCCACCAGTAAGGATGGCCACCATCCAAAAGACAAACAACAACAAACGTTCGCGAGGTTGTGGAGGAAGGGGAACCCTCCTACACTGCTGGTGGGAATGTAAATTAGTTCAAATATTGTGGAAAGCAGTATGGAGGTTCCTCAAAAAGCTCAAAAAAGAAATACCATTTGACCCAGCATTCCACTTTTAGGAATTTACCCTAAGAATCAGCAGCCCAGTTTGAAAAAGACAGATGCACCCCTATGTTTATTGCAGCACTATTTACAATAGCCAAGAAATGGAAGCAACCTAAGTGTCCATTAGTAGATGAATGGATAAAGATGTGGTACGTATATATATACACAATGGAATATTATTCAGCCATAAGAAGAAAACAGATCCTACCATTTGCAACAACATGGATGGAGTTAGAGGGTATTATGCTCAGTGAAATAAGCCAGGCAGAGAAAGACAAGTACCAAATGATTTCACTCATATGTGGAGTAAAAGAACAAAGAAAAAAATTGAAGGAATAAAACAGCAGCAGAATCACAGAACCCAAGAATGAACTAACAGTAACCAAAGGGAAAGAGAATGGGGAGGATGGGTGGGAAGGAAGGGATAAGGCAGGGGAAAAAGAAAGGGAGCATTAAGATTAGCACGTATAATGTTGGGAGGGGCACAGGAAGGGATGTGCAACACAGAGAAGACAAGTAGTGAGTCTACAGCATCTTACTACACTGATGGACAGTGACTGTAATGGGGTTTGTTGCGGGAACTTGGTGAAGGGGGGAGTCTAATAAACTTAATATTCCTCATGTAATTGTAGATTAATAATACCAAAAAAAACCCCATAAAAATATATTACTTAATATACTTTATACCACTAGTATTCTGAAAGAGACTTATCCCCTATATATATTTTTAAAGCATGAAAGTATGTATGTCTGTGTATATAACCCTCCTAACCCTAAGTATATAACTTCTCTGGGTAATGAGTTCCATAAGTTTGAAAAACTCTGAAAAAGTTAAACTTCTTTATGTTTGGTAAAAAAATGTCTTCCTTTAAATTGTTAGTAATGATTCCTAATTCTAGTATTTTGAGACAAAGTGAACAAGCCGTTATCTATCCTGTCTATATAGTTCTCTTTCCTCCCTAAAACAAAGAAAACTGCCTTAACATTTGAACACTCATGAAGCTTATCACTACACTCAGATGTTATTTTGAGCCTAAACTAAGTAGGATGCAGTTGTACGTCCTCGCTCACTGTATTTCTCAGAGGAGATTCCAAAGGGGGGCCCAGGTTGACATGACTGTTCACCAAGAGGCCATTTCTCTCTGTCTGGGTTGCCTGAGCTCTGGTGGTTCATACCATACTGGGGCATATCTACAGGTACACCTGATTATCTAGGTTCATTTAAGCTGAAGACTACAAGTAATTCTCAAGGTTTAAAATCCTGACCTATTTTTGAGGCCCGAAGATTTTTCTGCCAAGGAGCTGTGCACATAATGCCACCTACTGGACAAGTGGGAATTTTGGAGGCTATTTAACATCAGAACTTCCTGATAGGAACCCTGCCCAGAACACTGAGCCCAGTATCAACACCATCGTTTTAAAGATAAGGAAACCTTAGTATTTTGCATAAGGCCCAACATGTAGGAGGTGGTGAGCCAGAATGATAACCAGACCTCGGCCTTCTGGCTTTTAATCTGTGAGATGGAAACTCACATACAGATATTACTCAATGAGAGCAACATTCCAGAAAGTATCTTTTTAATCCTCAGCTATCTTCTCCCAGGGAATAGCACTTCTTTTTTTCTCTCAAAATGATTATTTTGAAAAGAAATTTATTGTAAAACCCAGAAAATTCTACATATGGGATTAAAATACTTTTGAAACTTTCACTTGGAAAAGGGGTTTAACAGTTACGACAGCTATCTTTTAGTAGTAAAGAACCCCTCCCTCTCTCTCAAATAATTGCATAACCTTCAGCCAAATCTGACCTGAGGCTCATCTCCCCCGGAGACAGGCCACAGAAGAGAGTCAACAGGAGCCCCCGACAGAGGCCCCTATGAAGACACCGGTTCAGTGATTGAGCACGGCAGTGAACGCCTGCCAGTCTGTCGCCAGTTAGCATCCACCGACCTTTCTGACTTGCTGAGGCTGAGGGAGCACGTGTGGCGGGAAAGCGTCCTGTTTCTGAGGTGCGGTCTGGGCTAAGCCTGGGGACAAGGCAGCAGGTGCAATCTGAGACTGAGGCTGAGGCTGAGGCTGAGGCTGAGGCTGAGGCGGGATTCCTGCTTGTGGTGGAGTCTAGGAGGCAAATAAAAAAAATCAGTTGTCAAAATCAAGAATCAGGGGCTTAAATGTGGAATAACTGGTCACTTGGGGATATCTGAAATGGAATAAGATGTTTACAAATACACCCCTCAATTCACTGACACATACATTTGAACCTTAATCCCAAACCAGAGAGTTAAACAACAGACTGGTTACTTTCATGCTGTGTTTCTTAATATCTAAGATTTTCATTTGAAAATTTTGAGAAAACAGAAAATGGAAATAGACTAAATCTGTACCAAATCGACACAAATAGCTCAGGTGCTATAAAAATTTTAAGAGCAGTGAGGACATTTGTGAGGCCTGCAGTCAGTGGGCTCTTGGGGACAGTCAGCCAGGAGCGGGGCACACACAGGCCCAGAATAAAACAGTTTTTGTTCCTAGAACATCAGCTCTAATGGGAGAAACACGCTGAGCAGAGCTATCTCACAGACTCTCAGTTTCATGGCCACTCTAAAGACTGAACAGGGCAGTTAGCATTTTGCACATGCTGATGGCCTCTGAGTCACGCTTCCCAACCCCAGGGGTGCGGGACACTCCTCTCTGTTATGAGCATCTGGGTAGTCAAGGCCGAGGAGTACAGGTCCAAATGGTTTCTCTTTATTTGTGGACCCTATTTTGTTAAAACCAATCCAAACTGCCTTACTTAACGACGACTTATACCCAGAGGCATGAAGGGAAACTTTGTGCTCATGTGCTTTATCACCACTCTCAAGAGCACCCTCCCTCCTGAATGTGGGGGCACATTTTCCTTAGCTTGGACACCTTTACTATAATGGTGAGTTTAAAGAACTACATTTAGGAGGCAGAGTGGGTACGAGAGTGAACGCTCTGCTGTCAGAGGGCTTCGACCTTGGGCAATTTGCTAAACCTTCCGAGGCTTGTTTCCTTATCTAGAAGTGGGTATTTCACTTGGATCTTCTGGGGGTAGGGAGGATAAAACACAGTAAGCCATTTATAGTACTCAACGCTATGCCTTGCACATAAAAAAATACTCTGTGACAGTAGCTATTATAATAACACTGCTGGCATCGAAAAATGTCTACATCTGAGATACTGTGCTCATTAAAGATAAAAGGTCACATTAATAGAAAAGCACCCCTTGTTTGTTTTTACTATATAGAACAGAGCTGGCTACCCACATTTCTGAATACCTCGCCCCACAACACATGCACCAGTTTTCTGCAACTGTGAAGCCTGACTGGATGCATTTATGAAAAGCTTTGTCCTAGGCAGGCAGTAAGGCAAGGCAGTTAGAAGACACACTTCACACCTGGAGCTTTAGGCTGCCTACTGGGAGCTGCACTGAGGTGACATTGGAGCCCTGGATGGACAGCGGGAGCAGCAGCTGAGCAGTCTGCGTGGTCAGTAAAGCCTGAGGCTGAGCAACAATGGTGGGTGGTGGCTGTCCCTGGGAACTCACGTAAAACTGTGGGACAACGCCCTGCTGCTCTACGAGGGCCATGGGGGCCTCTTGCTTGATCACTACAGCCTTTTTGGCAATGAGGGTCTGGCCACTGGCCGAGATGGGCTGGCCGACAGGATGGCTGGCTCCCGGGACAAGCTGCCCGGAACTGGAGCAGTCAGCGAGTGAGGTCTCGTCTTTGATGGAGGAGCTGGCACTGGCGCGTTTCTGACCTAACTTGCTGCCGGCATTAGCTGAGACGCTGGGCTGGGGCTCCTGTGGCCGCTGCTGCAGCCCTCGCTTCTCTACCTCCAGCTGCATCTTCAGCACTTCCACGAGCTTCTGCTCTTGTTCCAGTTTCCTCTTCAGCTCTTCGATCTGCTTCTCTTTCTCCTGAAGTTTGCGGTCCTTCTCAGCTGCATCCAGTTCCAGACTTGACAGAGTGCTGCTGGTGGGACTGGGGCTGTCCTCGTTACTGGTCCCTCGCAGCGGAGACGAACACAAGAACTGCGACGGAGACATCATGGTCATGATCTCGGTGAACGAGTCCGCCATGTTTGTGTCCTCGGTGCTGAGATTGGACTGTTCAGAGGGGGACGGTGAGATTGGCAGAGGGGAGCTAATGCTTTCAACGTGGGCCAAGCTGTGGTTCCCAGCACACGACGGTTCTGCCTTGAACGTGGGGCCCGAGATGGTCACAGAGGTATGTGGCACTGTGACGGGCAGTGCTACGGTGACATCCGGGTTGCTGGTGACAATGGCAGGCGCTGGCACTGCCACGCTGCCGCCACTGTTCACTTCCTGGTAGGGCTTCAGCCGTTCAATGAGGTCGGGTTTGGTGCCTGACACTGGAAGACCCCTTAACTTCAGTTCCGTCTTCAGTTCTGACACCTGGAAGAAAAAACCAATCAGATTTCTCCTCCTTTTGGTAGCAGAACCTTCTGACAAACCCACAGGACACGTCTGATGGGAAAGGTGCCTACATCTGTCAGACAGCCCTGTGTGACTGCACATCTGATTCACACACACACTCAGCTAGACATCAAGAACTTGAAGGGTCAGTGGTGATACAGCAAGGATTTCTAGAGGTTAATTCCTGTTATGTCAAATGATTTACTGCTGTAAATGGTAAGTTACATTTACTGAGTGATTACCACGGGACAGACATCATTGCAAGTGCTTTATCCTTTCAGCTCATCTTCACAAGAGGCATAGGTGTTATTATTAGTTCCATCTTATAAATGAGGACACTGAGGCAGAAGCAGGCAGAACCACTAGTCTACGCTACTGCAGATAACAGAGGGCTGATCTGGGGAGAGAAACCCAGCAAGGCTGACTGACCCTGGAGATCATGTTCTTAGCAGTGACATTTTCCTGCTTCTCCCAAACTCGGCAATCATAAGGGAAGAAAAATAATCTGCCTCTAGAGTCAGAAGTGGAATGGTGCCTGCACATGGTATATGCGCAAAAATCTGAGCGTTATTATGAGTCATTTTAAAAGGAACATTAATTAATGGACCTAAAAAGAAAGCACAATATGAAGGTTATACTGCTAGTAAAGTTGAATATTCGTCCACTGAAAATGACCTCCATCTGCTAGACAGATCTGGCAAATCATTTACATTTTGGGGGAACTTATGGGTGAATAAACTCTACTTGGAATTATCACCTTTAGGTCATCCAAGCTAGAAGGCAGCGGTCCTGGTTTCCTCACAGGAGCAGATATATTCTGTCTTGGTGTATTAGGTGTGGTATTGTTTAAACCTGAATTCCCACTGTTGTTATTTTTGTCATTGAGTGGCCTTCAAAAGAAAAAGAAAATTACAGTTTATAATAAATTAATTTCTGGATTTGACATTGCTTCTGCTAACAATTTGTTAACTTATGAAGAGAAAAATGCCATGATTATGCTTTGGAAGACTCAACATTACAAAGATGTCAATCAAATCAGATCCCAATAAAAATCCCCAGAGGTCTGGTTTATTTGCTTGCTTGGTACAAATTTAGAAGGTGATTCTAAGCTTTATGTGGAAATGCAAAGGACTGAGAATAGCCACAGCATCCTTAAAGAAGCAAAGCAAAGCTGGAAGAGTCATACCACCACATAATGAAACTTACTACAAAGCCAATTGTTGAGATGGTACAAGGACAGAGACAGTGGGAGAGCATGATGGGTCCAGAAACAGACCCCATACACATGGGCTCTTACATTACCACTGAGATGACAGTGCAGTGCAGTGGAGAAAGTGTGCTGGGCCGAATTGGATATTCATACAGAAAAAAATAGGGCTCATGATTGACCTCTACCTCACATCATCCTAAAACCTACACATGAATTTTGCAAACAATAAAGCTTTTAGAAGAAAACTTATAATAGTATCTTCATGGCCTTTGGATGGGCAAAGATTGCTTAAACAGGACACAGAGAACCCTAACTAAAGGAACACTGTTCAGAGGGTGGTAATTCGAGCCATGGGAGGAGGTATTTGTAACATGTTTCTGACAAGGCCTCCTATTTGGAACATACAGAGAAGTCTTACAAGTCAGTAAGAAAAAGGTAAAACCCAATGGGAATATGGGAAAAGCCTGAACAAGTGCATCACACGGAAGTGCTGAGCACGACGCTCGGTGTCATGAGGAGCACGTGAATGTGAGCCACCTGATGCTGGTGCCATGGGTGGGGACGGCTGTGGAGGCCACCCTGGGTCCCTTCCAACCTCACTTGGGCCTGCTTGCTCTCAACATAGTAACATGCTGCAAAAATCCTTTCTTCATTTCTGTGCCCTGATACTTCAGATAAAAGTACATCACAGTAAAGTCCAGATGACTAATAGTTCTTATCTTTCTGGAGATAGCTGGATCTTAAAGAAGTGAGTTGATAATCATTAGCATTTGAGGAGAGACTGCTTAAGAAGCTCTTCAGAGGGTCTTAATCCTTCTGCACTCATAGGGAACAGGGGCTCCCTGTGGAGGATTTGCTTAGTCTGTGGGCAGAAAACAAAAGCAAGGTTTCTACAGATCACGTGATCATAAATGGAAAGAATCACTAAGAATATTCTGCCTGCTATTGGGATTTTGCATGTTTTTCTAGAATTTCTTTTCTTGAGTTGAATATAAATATCCCTTTCTCCTGAAAAGCAAGGGAAATTAATAGGGTCTCTGTATTTTTATCTATGTTTTCCAGAAAAAGCACATTGAGGACATATACCTAGAAATTTCCTTTACTACATAATTTAAGTTAGCTGTGGCTGTTTGCTATGAATTCGATCTCAGAAATCATCAGAACTCACTCCCTTCTGTCTCCCATGACAGGGCTCAAGCTTTGAAACATGTTCCTTCCCTACAGCTGTTGGACACCTAGACCTTTACTTGTCTTCTGTAACATCTGTTGTCTGTTCCTCTTCTCCATCGTCTGCGCCCTTTCCTCTTCTCACACCTACTCTATTGAAGAATTTATAAATGGTTTTCCTATTTCCAGACTCCCCTTCAGTATCAGTGCCAAACCATTCTTTGCTGCATTTTGACTTTACCAAGTCTGCTGAAACATCTACCACACATCAGGATTCAAGTCTGCCTGACTTCAGGTTCCTCCAGATGCTGGCTCTACTCAATTTTGTCTTCTGCTCTTCTTAAAAATAAATCATTCTTTACGCAGGCTCCTTCTCTCACCATCCAGGCATTGCTTACTCTGCCCTCTGTGCTTGCACTTGAGCATTCCTCTTTGCCTGGAAGAGCCCTTCCCAAGTATCAGGCTCTTTCCCATATAGACATCCTGCCTTTTACATAAAGTGTTCTTTGACCACTCTAGCTTTTATGCTCATCTGTCTATTTTATTTTTAAACTATTTATAACAGGTGTTATCCTTCCGATACTTTTCTTATAGCATCTAATACCATTTGAGTAAATAATGGGCAAATCTTTCCTGGAGGAATAATTGTGAAAGTAATTTCTAACTTGCGAAGGTCAGAACTTATTCTGGAGGACAGAAATCGGGCTGAGTGCAGGTTGTTCTTACTAGTTGACTTCGGACACTGTATGATGAGCTTTGCCTACAGAATGACAATCATCATCGAGCACAAGGAAATCACAACACCCAACCTTTAGGAACTGACGGTTCCCCATCAGAAACTGCAGTGAACCCCCCCTTGTGAGGCCAGCCAGGCCCGCAGCCCATACTTGAGCGGGGCAGGCAGGATGGTCTGGTAGCTGTACTGGTGCCGCTGGCTCAGGATCTGTAGCTGCAGGAACAGCTGCTGCTGCTGAAGCAGGCGGGCGTAGTTGGAGTCCATCTGCGGCTCGTTCTTCTCGCCCTTCTGATCTGGTGGGATGTACTGGTGGTACTTCAGCTTCTTTACCCGGGGCTTGGGGTCCTTGCACTTTTTGCTACGGTGTTTGTCATTTGGATTCTTGGGATGGCTTTGCTATTTTTTGAGAAAAAGACAAGACCATTTTAAGAGATGCAGTGGGAGGTAAACAGACGTGTGCAATCTATTCGACTGTGGGGAGACGAGTGGAAATGAAAAGCAGTGCACCTTAGGGACTGGCACAGCCACTCTGGGAAGCAATATGCAAGAAACGTTTCAAGAGCCGAGAAGACATCTGCTGCTTCCTTTAACCAAGAAGTCTTGCTCCTAAGAACTTATTTTCTCCTGCTGCATTGTTCCCATAGAGCAAGGGCAAGATGCTCACCTCAGCACTGTATACTCAATTTCAAACAACATTTACTTTGGGTCTCGTGTAGACATGCTGCTAAGTGTTTACGTATATTATCTCTGAGTGAAAAACAGGTCGTGCACTAAATATACAATAGGGAAATGAGTAAGTATATTTTACTGTATCTAATATTTTATAGTCATTTAAAAAGCACGGAGAATATATATTAAAATGCTTCCAATGTGAATAAAGTAGAACATAAGCTATGTATTTCTATGGAAAATACACAAAAAAGAAAATAGTAATGCAAATATGAATTCTTTAAACAATTTCAAAATAGTACATTTTTATTTTGAAAATGGGGTGTGAGACTGTTATCTTATGACTAAGAATTAGATAACATTTTCTTGAGTTCTTTTCTTCTCCAGTTATAAGTTATCAGATCACTTTTTACTTACTATTATTCGTATTATAAGATAGCTTCATCTGCAAAAGTCTGTCAACAAAGCAAACAGAACAACAAGGTATAGAAAACTATTCCTAAGCTGCTGTAGGGAAAATACTCAGTAAGATGACTTTGAGACCTACTAAATTATAAAAGCTGTTGGTGTGACCATGTTCCATATGTTCATAGTCAAAGAATTAAGAAATTACACCCAAAATACAAAAATAAAGAAGATAAAAGATAAAAAAAATTCTTAGCTTTATATGACCTTTTAAAAATGACTATAAAATACTACATACAGTAAAATATACTTACTCATTTCCCTATTGTGTATTTATTTAGTGCACGACCTGTTTTTCACTCAGAGGTAACAGCCCAGAAATCATTGCTACTAACATTCACTCCCCCTTGGCCATCTCTATTCAGTCACAGTTTTCTTCCCACAGGTACCACGTGGCTCCCTCCCTCACCTCTGTAGATCTCTGCTCAAACAAATTCTGATTCCAGGATGCTTCACGTAAAGTGGAAGCGTCTCCTCCTTCGCCACGTGCTCTGCCCTCACTTCACCTTTGTCCCTTGGCACCCTCTGTATTTTGTTGTCTCTGTACCTCCCACTCCTAACCAAGGCAGGCATGTGTGACTGTGATTTTCTCTTCACTATCTACTATAGCAAATATCTATCTACTATATTTTACTGTATGTAGTAAATATCTACCTACTCCTCGTACCTACAACAATGTCTGGTACACAGAAGGTGCTCAGTAAGTGTCTGCTGAGTAAATGAATGATAGATGTGTTTGCTGATTAGAAATCACTTGAACTATCATGAATTTAAAATAAATCACAATGGGAGAATATTCTTACCTGCGAAAGCATCTTCCTGCAGTCTCACAATTTTCATCAAATCACTGCTGTCTGTGTACTTTGTTATCAATACTAAATTTTACTTCTAGTCTTTTCTAAGTGATCATAACAATGAATGGGATCTGGGCTAAGGAGGTCTGCCTATAACTGTTCTATATTGATAAAACAATCAGCTCAGCCACAATTAGGAGGCTCCTGTTGGAGGAGGGAGGGGGACACAAATATAATAGGCAGTATTCCTCAGACTAAATCTATTACCTATTACCTGGCACATACCTGTTCTCTCAGGAAGTGGGGATGGGAAAGAGCTTTCTTCACAGAAAATCCCAAAGCATGTTGTTCTGTTTCCTAATATGTACCTGTCCTTTTCTCCACTGGCAGCATCCTAGGACTCCCTATCCAATGCCAGAATCTCACCTACTTAAAAAATGCTTCTTGCCCTACAACCAAGGTCCTCCTTAAAAACAGACACAGTGAAGAGCAGAAATTCAGAGACTAGGAGTCAAGAGAACAAATTCTTTGTATCTACAGGGCAGGAAGTATTGGCATCCAAACTGTCTTTGTGCCATTAGTGATCTGTGCTTAAGGATGTAGGATGAGGAGGTCAGAGCTGATATTACTGGCACAGCTGCCACATGCCACCCTCTTAAATTTCTGGCTTCAGTGCTAAGTGATGGAAGACGGTGAAATCCACTGATATGTGCCCTGAAGCCACACACACTCAGCCACTGACAAAGGGAGCCTGAAGTAGAAAGAAAGCCTTCTCTATAGGAAGAGAAAGGTCAAGGTCAAGGACAGTGCCAGCGGAGACGGACATGAGGAATCTGCACCAGGCTCACTGCTTCTGAGGAGCTATGCAGTGAGTTAACTGGGGAGCAGAGAGAGGGCTGCACAGGGATCTGGGAGATTGGGATCCTTCCTGGTCCTGCCACTTCACTTCTTCAGGCCTCAAGTTTCCTCACCTGAAAGGTGGTGGGAGGCATAGCTGGCTCTCTAATATGCTTTTTTCATTCTAAAAGTTTGAGATCTGTGTTCTGCTAGTTTTGGCAAAAGCCATATCTGAAATGAGTACATGATTCCTCTGTTTATCCCCCCTCCACTTTATGTAACAGTTCTAAACATACTTTAAAAACTTTAAAAAGGTATGATATTATTAAAAATTTTAATCTTTCATGGGACTTCTTCTAACTGAATTATTTTGCCAAATCAAAACACATTTGCTTCTCTAAAACCTCCACCCTGTTATGTAATGTGTCTGGGATACACTGAGTCTGACCTTGTATATAAAGTCCAAAATTATGGTATCATTAAAGACATCTGTGAGATTCATGAACCTGAGGTGCTCTGCTCTTACTGGTTTCCCCTCATTTCATCCTAGTGGCCAGGATGGTAGCAGAGCTGGGAACTGCTGATAAAACATACCCTGACCTCTTTCTGCACAGCCCCCGTAGCCGTTTGCAGACCGAGTTCTGTGCAGTTCTGCTACGACTACAGAACAGCAGATCGTCTGTTGGGGGTGGAAGTTTCAAATATTAAGGCCTGGCCTAGCAAGTCCTTCCATGGTTTCACTGTCTAAGGCTTCCAGATGAGGTGGGCTGGGCAATGGGGAAATATCCTTTGTCTTGCACACACAGGACCACAGATGAGCCACATCTGAAGATGCCATAGCCTGTGTGCTCACAGGTACCCACCTTTACCAGTGTTGGCCCAGGCTTTGCTGAGGACACAGTGTTTGTGGGCAGGACAGGAGCAGTGCACTTTGTGGGAGTTTTCAAGAATTCAGGAACTGCGGCGGACACTGAAGTAAACTGGTGGGAAAGGCAGAAAGGGGACAATTGTGAAACTGATGACAGGAGAAACAGAAAAACCAGGATCACAGTGGAATGACTTCATTTTTTTTTAAGTCCACCGGAAAAGAAACAAAAGAAAAATACATTATGTCTGAGACCCAAATGTTGGAATAACATGCTTTACCTCAGTGGGGCCGATCGTTTAGTCTTCGCCCCCCTAGCAATGAAAAGATAACACTAAATAGGGTCAGACTGACTAAAGTGCAGTTGTTGTCTCAGCAATATGGGCAGAACTACCCTTTTTTAGCAGAAAAAAGTCCAAGACTCTTGTAAAAATGATCCAAACATTAACTTGCTGTGTATGTCACACTATCTTGGCTAATTTAAACATGGTGTTTAGTCTTCGTTACCGGGCCTAGTGAATCCCTTTTACACACCCAAGTCCATGGCTGGGCTGCATCTGCTCAGGAAGCTTCCAGTTCCTGGAAGTCCCTCCACGCACGTCAAGTTCTTCACTGTATTCAGTTTGTGTTCCTATCTCTGAGCCTGACTAGTACTCTCCTTAACCATCTCCTCCCATTTCCTGTAACAGGAGGAAATCTGAAGAATATATTCTGATAAGATCAACCTTTTAGATTAACAGTACCTCACACTTACAGCAAGAAGCTAATTTGTAAACTAGGCCAAAATGAGCAAATACTGTATCTCAGTTAACAAAGGAAACTATAGAAGGCTTTGTTATTAAAAACTTAATAACCTGCTCCCATATGCAGTCTAAGTAAGTAGATTTTATGTGTTCATTTACTGGAAAGAGGTATCACAATGACAGTAAGTCACTTAAATACGGCATAGTGATTACTGCTTGGACTTACTATTACCAGCCTTATCTTGAGGAACAATGTCTCCCTTTATTATTTTTACTTCCCCAAACAGCTCTCAAGTTTATTACATCAATCAAAATCAGTTCTCTTGTGAAAGCCTTTGGGTTTAAAAATGGCAAATTGTATTTTCTTCCTTAAAATAAATGACCTGAAAACTCAGAGGGTTATTAGCAGTAAGAAATATGAAGCTTGGCACATGCTAGTTACTCAATAAATACTTGTTTAATGGGTGAATGGAAATTTCTTGTGGCTTTACTCAGGTGAGGTCACACTCTTAAGTCCAGGTGAGACTGTGAGGGTGTGAGTGTGCAATGAATCATGCATGTGCATGTCAGCTCTCTCACTGAGGTTTGTTTGCACATTGCCACTGGTTTCAGCTTTTAAGTAATTATTAGTAACAGTTAAGTATGGACAATATAAAAGACTTGACATTTAAAGATGGCTATGTCCCTGCCCTTATCTGAGGTTTTGCGTTCCCTGGTTTCAGATACTGGTGGTCAGCCTCATCCGGAAGCAGAAGATGGTCCCTTTGTCTGTCACAAGGTCAAAGAAGTCCAGTGCCACATCCCAGTGCCCGTCACTCCCCTCACTCCGTCTCATCATGGAGGCATTTTTGTCATCTCACATCACCACAGGGAGGGTGAGGACAGTAGTTAAGATATTTTGTGAGGAAGAGAGGCCACATTCACATAACTTTTATTAAAGCATATTGCTATAATTGATTGATTTTTAGTTATTGTTAAGCTCTTACTGTGACTAACTTATTAATTAAACCTTATCCTAGGTATGTATGTACAAGAAAAGACATAGTATATACAGGGTTCGGTACTATCTGGGGGTTTTGGATTGTATCTGTTGTGGATTAAGGGGGGTACAACTACACTCAATTTTTTTTTTCAGAAAAGAAAGGAAAAGCTGATTTCTGCCCCAAACAGTCCTGAGACATCCCCTCCTTAATGAACCTCTGACATGAAGCATGAGATGATGGCAAGCTGATCACTGTGTTAAGGGATAGTTTTATGTTGTTTTCCTTTCACTTTGTACATCATTTTGGAAATGAGGATACGTATCTCCAAGTTAATTTTCATGCAGGGGAAAAATATCCTTTGGCTACTAAAGATATTTGAAAAAAAAACTCCTTGCAGATAAATTCTAACCTGGCAAGCTATTTTACCAGTCCAGCATCCACTGGATAAGATAATGATGGAGTTGTGTGCAGTGTTAGTTACCTGAACGCAACCCAGGTGCACGAATGTGGTATCTACTGTAATATTTATGAAAACATTCTGCCTTTGTTTCTAGACTCTGCCTAATTTACTTCAGCCTTGATTACTGATATTCCCAGCTTATTGGTTCTTTGGTATTTCGGTGTGACTTTGCTACCCAGAAAACTACAGACTCCAGCATAACATAAGAATAAACCAAATGAGATACAGTAATTGTTTATTTTACCTAATCTGAAGATAATCTGATTGGTTAAAAAAGGGCAAAATATCTGAACTCTTCTTTACATTTTGCCAGTCCTTTTTATGTGACTTAGACGAATCCCCCCACTCCCCAAATCTTAGGTTATATCTGGAGGTTAGAATCCTAGTGGCTAGAATTACCAAACAATCTAAATATCAGTACTTCTGAAATGACAGTACTACTAAAAGGATTAAAAGGATATCCAAGCCATAAAGGATACTACACTTATTTTGTTCCATGGTAAATTGAGCAATGTTAAAAACCTCGAAGAATGCTTTATATATGTTTGGATTGTCACTGGGACCTAAATTCACCTTATGTACTATCAAAACATAATCTCAAAATGATTCAGAATCTTTTCTCCAAAGGTACAAAGTTTGTTTTGTCTATTGGATCTGATCACTGTTCCCATCACATGTTACAGGTATATAGCTACAAGTTAATTGTCATCCTAACACCATGAAAGGAAATGTCAGCCAAATGTTGTTTAATGATGGATATTTGCACTTTGCATAAAACGCAAAAGAAAGACAGCCTTCTTATTAGAAATTGCTAAGGGAAAATCTGTTACAAAAGAAGTAAGTCAGAAAACATGTTTAAGCTGATAAAAGTTTACAGTGTTTCAGGTGTATGCACTAGTTCCTTCTGAAAAAATACACTTGTCAAGGACCAATCACTGTTTTCTGGTAAATTCCTTTTTTATTAGGATTTCTTTGGGCAATCTGGAGGAACAGAAACTAGATGTATAAAAACAAAGCTTTTTTGTACTGTAGATTTTAAATCTGCAATAAATGTGTTTTTAATTTAGGATGCAGCAGTAATCTTAATTAAGATGGCAATATGCAAATGATAAATTCAAAATGCAATCATTCTTTAAATATTGTTTCCATATTCCAATCTCCAGACAAAGAAAGTGAACACTTGTCAAGGGACTGAGTTGAATACAGATAAAAAAAATATGCTTTGTGTATTTTTATAGATGGATATTTTATGTAAAATTCTAGCTTTGTTAAAATAGATCACTTAGCAATGACTACTTGTTTCTGTAATATATAGTTACAGATTTAAGCATTTCATTTTTAGAACAAGTAGTTGGACATTAAAAGTAAATTAACTCATTGGTACAGTATCTAGTGGATATTCTGTCAGCATTTGGTTACTTGATTAGTAATGAGGATTTGCATTTTTTAAATGCAGTTTGTTTTAAATGAGGATCCTCCATTTAAAAACTATTTTAAAACACTGTGGTAAAACATATCTAACATAAATGTACCACTTAAGCCATTTTAAAGAGTATATTCTTATGGTATTAAGTACATTCACACTGTTCTGCAGCCATTACCCCTCTGCAGAACTTTTTTTTATCTCCAACTAAAGCTCTGTATCCATTAAACAACGACTCCCCATGTTCCCCTCTTCCCAGGCCCTGGCAACCATCTACTTTTGGTCTGTATGAATTATTCTAGGTATAAAAGTGGAATCATACAACATTGTTCCTTTTGTGACTGGCTTATTTCACTTATTTAGCATAATGTCCTCAAGGTTCACCCATGTTTTAGCCTGTGTCAGAATCTCCTTCATTTTAAACAATGAATAATACTCCACTGTGTGTATGTTCCATATTTGGTTTATCCATTCATCTGTTGACAGACACATGCTTCCTCCTTTTCACTGCTGTGAACATGAGTGTGCAAATATCTGTTCAAGCCCCTGCTTTCAACTCTTCTGGATATATATCCAGAGGTAGAATTGCTGGGTCATATGGTTATTCGACTTTTAACTTTTTGAGGAACTGCCTTACCATTTTCTATAGTGGCTGTACCATTTCACAATCCCAACAGTGCAGAAGAGTCCCAATTTCTCTACATCCTTGCCAACACTTGTTAGTTTCTGTTCTTTCAACAGCAACCATTGTAATGGTGTGAGGTGATAACTCATTGTGGTTTTGATTTGCATTTCTCTAGTCATTAGTGACATTGAGCATCTTTTCATGTGTTTACTGGTCATCTGTTAATCTTCTTTGGAGAAATGTCTAGTCTAGTCCTTTGCCCATTTTTTTAACCAGGCTGTTAATTTTGTTCTTGAGTTGTGGGGAGGTGTTTATGTATTGTGGATATTAACCTCTTCTCAGATACGTGATTTGCAAATACTTTTCCCCATTCTGTGGGTTCATTTTTACTCTGCTGATAGTATTCTTTGATGCAAAGAAGCTTTTAATTTTGATGGAGTGTAATTATTTTTTCTTTTGTTACCTTGCTGTCATATCCATAAAATCATTGCCAAATCTAATGTTGTGAAACTTCCCTCAATATTTTCTTTTTTGAGTCTTATCGTTTTAGCTCTTATGTGTTCAGTAAGGGTGCAGCTTGATTCTTTTGCATGTGGATATCCAGTTTTCTCAACATCATTTGCTGAAGAGACTGTCCATTTCCCATTGAGTAACCTTTGCACCCTTGTTGAAAATCATTTGACCATACATGTGAAGGTTTGTGGCCTCTCTTTTCTATTCCTTTGTCCTATGTATTTGTCTTTATGCCAGAACAATACTATTTTGACTACTGTAGCTTTATAGTAAGTTCTGAAATCAGGAATTCCTCCAACTTTGTTTTTTTCCAAGATTGTTTTGGCTATTTGGGGTCCCTTGAGGTCCCATATGAATTTTAGGATGGATTTTTCTACTTCTGCCAAAAATTGTCATTTGGATTTGGTAGAAATTGTATGGAATCCACAGATTGCTTTGGGTGGTATTGACATCTCAACGGTATTAAGTCTTCTAATCCATGAACTTGGGATGTCTTTCCACTTACGTGTTTTAACTTTTTTGTAGTGATTCCTTTTCATTTCCTTTGTGTTTATTCTACAGATATTTCTCTGTGGTTACCATGACAATTATATGTAACATACTAAAACTATGACATCTATCTTTCTTATATTGACACCAACTTCAGTTATATATAAAAACTCTACTTCTTTACAGCTACATCCAACTTTGTATCACTGATCTCACAAATTACTATACTGTATAGCCATTAACACAGATTTATAACATTTTTTCTGCATTTGCCCTATAAATACCATAGAAATAAAAAGTGGAGGTATATAAACTAAAACTACAATAATACTGTTTCTTATATTTGTCCCTGTATTTACCTTTACCAGATAACTTTATATTTCTGTGTGGCTTTCAGTTACTGTCTAGCATCCTTTCATTTCAACTTTAAGGACTCTCCTTAGCATTTCTTATAGGGCAGGTCTAGAGGTAATGAACTCCCTTGGGTGTGTGTGTCTAGCTTTTGTTGTTTTAATTTCTCCTTCATTTTTGAAGGATGGTTTTGTGGATACAGAGTTTAGTTGACAGTTTTTTCTTTCAACACTTTCCATATATCATCCCAATGTCTTCTGGCCTACCAGGTTTCTGCTGAAATATCTGCTATTCTTATTGGCAGTTCCTTGCATGTCATAAGTCATTTTTTCTCATTGTTTTCAACATTCTCTCTTTGTCTTTGACTTCTGACAGTTTAATTCTAGGGCATTTCAGTGTGGGTCTCTGAGTTTACCCTCTTTGGACTTTGTTGAGCTCTTTGTATTATTTGTATATCCACGTATTACCTCAAGTTTGCTAAGTTTTGGGCCATTATTTCTTAAGTTAATCTCTCTGCTCCTTTTTCTCTCCTCCTCTGGAACTCCCCTAATGTACATATCAATCTGCTTGATGGCCCATAAGTCCCTTTAGGCTGTGTTCACTTTCTTCCTCCTCCTATTTTTTTGTGTCCTTAGACTCGATAATTTCAAAAGACCTGTCTTCAAGTTTGCTGATTCTCTTTTCTGCCTTTTTCACTCTGCTGTTGAACCCCTCAAATGAATTTTTAATTTCAATTAGTGTATTTTTCAGCTTCATAATTTGTTGGGCTATTATTATTGTTTTTATAATTCTACTTTTGTTGATAATCTTTTGTTCATATACTGTCTTCCTAATTTCCTTTAGTTCTTTGCCTGTGTTTTCTTTTAGCTTTTTAAGCATATTTCAAATGGTTACTTTAAAGTTGTTGTCTAGCAATTCTGATGTGTGTGCTTCTTTAGGGATAGTTTCTGAAGATTGGAGATTTTTTTCCCCTCTGAATGGGGCCATGTTTCCCTGTTTCTTTGAATGCCTTGTTTTGTTGTATCTTTGGTTTGACATTGGGAATGTGAAAAAAGGGGCACCTCTCCCAATCTTTGCAAACTGTTGTGGAAGATCTTCATTAATTTGTCGGCCTCTGAACCTTAGGATCAGCTCTAGGTGGAGGCTTAGGGTTTGGCAGGTCTTTTATGAGCATGTGTTTTGTCTGGGCCTGTGTGCTTTTCTTATTTTTTTTTTTTAATTTAAAAATTTCCCCTTATGCATGACTGCTTTTCAATGTCTTAATTTCCCCGAGTCTTGTCCTAGCATCTTCTCAGACGTTCTATTGTATTCCTCTGCCTGTAATCTCTTGCCCGCAGGTGTTTGTGGGTCTGCAGTCCCTCCACAGTCTTCACATGCCATGGCTCCTGCCATTGTCTTCCATGGCTTCTGCTAGCCTGGGATCCAAACTATGTACTTCCCCAGTATGAGTTCCAAATCAGACAAGTCAGAAACCAGTCTCTCGGCAGCCCACAGACGGGCCAGGATGTTGCAAACAAGTTCTGCTGTTTCTTCCATTCTCAGAGAGGGACCCGAGTGTTGGGCCACTGCCTTCTGCCATGCTGGGGAGGGGCTGGGCAAGGGCGAATAAACACACCGTGATGTTTTCTGCCTTTTTGAATGTGGCTTTTTCTTGACTGGACATTTGTTTAGTTGATATACATCTCTGATTGTTTTCCAGAGCTCTTACAAAGTGGTTTTAGTTAATTTGTATTTTATTTAGTTAGTCCTACCTGTGGGAGAAGAAGGGCCTGGAACTTTCTAGTTTTGTCATATTGTTGACATGCATTATCTTTTATACTGAAATTTTCTAACACTGTGGGAAGTGTTAAGCATGCAAATAGATGCATAAAAATCTTAAAATGAGAGTTTATTTAATACCTCGAATTTTTAATAGTTCAATTATAATCAATACTACAACAACCAAAATAATGTCATAGAGCAGAAGGGTGGTTAGTCATTTAAAGTATCACCAAACCACTCTAAGAATTAATAAATTGATTACTTTTGGTGGTAAATTTACAGAAGGATCAACATAAACATTTCATTTGATCAACTTTGGAAACCCTGGATTCAATGTCCACCTTATTTTTATTTAAACACAGTCCTCTTTAAAAAATTGTCACATATTATATTCTCCAAAATCCTGTAGAATGTCTGTTACAACACTGGTGTGACAATGTTGGTAATTCACAAGTTAGGCAAGCAGAACATTAGGGGTCAGAATGTGGAAGCATAGTAAGTGTTAGAATGACTATTACTCATTTTTGGCAACTGAGTCACAATTCTCGATAGACTGTGTAGTTGAAATAATATTATGCTTGTGTTTCTTGAGTAATACAAACATTAGCTGTTGCTAGGAGTCCTAGCAGGATGATGTGTGGGAAAACAGCCTGAAGAAGAATCTCAAACTGTTGGCCTGGTAAGAACAAAGTCATCAGTTCAAGTCCTGAGCAGGCCAGGCAGATGCTGTTTCTTCATGACCTGAGCCCCACGTGATCCACGTACATCAAGTAGGTCAGTGCCTAGCCCAAGTAAGGGCCCTGCTAATGTTGGCCATTATTTTTTTTTATCACCATCTTAATTGTTTTAAATAAACATTTATTTATTTGTAAATGAATAGGAAAGGCCCATTCTGCATAATGCACTATTTTAGGCACTTTCCTAATGGTCACAGAATTAAGAATTGAGATGGAACAAAATTTCAGAGTTAATGCTAAGAAACTAACCAAAAATCTAAGTACTAATAGTGGCAGAGTCCTCTTGATATACAAGTTATAAAAAGCATAGTTGAAGGGTAAACAATAGAGAGTACAGTCAGTATCTCTGATGCCCTATTTAGGCTTTTATTGGTAAGTATTACTAATATAGTTGGTCTAACTTTGATGATTCATATATACATGGCTTATCTATTAGACTTTGCTCATTCTCTCTGTTAGCTTAAAGTTTCTATATTATTTGGCAAAAGGTCATCTATCCGAAAGTTACTTGATACAATGGGAAAAAAACAGTTCACCAAATTTTCCTAAGCTTGTCTTCCTGAAAATACACAGAGTAACTGACCAACAAGGTTTTTAACAGCACTACTTTGAATTTACCACAGGCTTTGAAAATTAACATAGTTCTGGTCACATCACAATTTAACAGTTAAATATCTGGGTGTTTACGATAAATGATTAATTAAATGGCTTAAGAAATCTCTAAGAGAAAAAAAGTTTTCATATTAACAGAACCAGTATACAACAGCCCCTGGTACCCACATGTGGCTAGCTGTTCTTAATTTTCTACAGTCTTCCATTGTTCAAGAGTTACTTAAGCATAAAATAAATTGAACTTCAATATGTGACATGTGTTCCATTAATATTTTGACAAATTCCTTTCCATTTGTTCTTTGATCAGAATTGAAAAGAGAAAAGTCCAAGGGAAAGCAGTTTTAGTTTCTTACAGACCACACAGAAATATATACGTCAAAGAAGAATTTTTTTTCACCATTGAAATTAACATTTTGAAGGAAGGACATAGTGGTGTATTGTACTGTACCATACTGTGAGGTCCTTAGCATTTTAGCACTAGGATTGCGAGAGAAGTGCCTGGAATATTTGCTCTTTACATAGATACTATGTGTTAAAATTTTTTTATGATAGGTATAGGGAATGTTTCTTTATTTGAATACTTTCCGGTAGGACTTAATCCTCTGGTATTTACCTGTGTGTTCTGAAAAAGAATTAAGGAGATTATGTCATAAGAAATTTTGGGAAAAAAGCAAGGCTTTTTAAAGAAATCTAGAGTCTAATTTTTTCTTGACTAATTATAAATATAACTTTAAAAGAACCTAAAAGAAATTCCCTGCCCTGGCCCTGAACTTTATATTAGGCCAAATATTTAAAAAATATTGAACATTGGAGGGATTAAAGATGGTGGCGTGAGATGTGAGAAAGAGGCTTCATCCTAAAAACGCGTATAATATGAAAATATAATTAATACGACTAATCCTGAAAGAGCAACAGGAAAGAGGGCTGCACCACACTGCATACACCTGGAGAAAAGAGCAGACCTCACGGAACAGGGTAACGTACCAAAGCTGTGGCCTGCTGGGAACCAAGCCCTTTCCACAATTCAGATCACAGGTGGGAGGAAGATAAATGGAGTGGGGAGGGAGAGGAGGCATGGGACTGATGAATACCTAACTCTGGAGATCTGCTCTGGGAGCACAAACCTACATTTCATGGTGCTTTCATGATACTCTTGTGATTAGGGGGTTGGAAAGCTAAGAAAGGCAGAATACCTGGACAGACTGAGATTCCAGCTGCTTGTGGAAGCAGGGATCCATATCCGGCTGCTCTGGGACAAAAGAAAAGCGGACAGTCTGAGAGACTTCCTAACAGCAAGAGGGCTGCTAAAGGGGCAAGGATTGCACAGAGCTTACTGCTCAGGAGAAAGGACAGGTAGACAAAATTGTCCTAGTGTACTCTGCCCAGCAGGTTGGGA
The DNA here is from genome assembly GCF_030020395.1 of Manis pentadactyla. Lineage (NCBI taxonomy): Eukaryota > Metazoa > Chordata > Mammalia > Pholidota > Manidae > Manis > Manis pentadactyla. The sequence continues at coordinate 71,283,913 of NC_080028.1, forward strand.
ACTTTCTTGATCTTCAGGTGCTCCAGCTCCCTGGCTGGCTACACAGCTCCAAGGATCACCTCTGTGATACGCAGCCTACTGCATCTTTCTCCTGGCCAGCCCGACCTGCCTTGCAAACCAGCAAACCCTACCCTGGTGTTAGGTCAGCCAGAGGGAAGATCTGTCGACAGCAACTACGAACACAAAGCATAGAGGCTTTATACCTGTGTGCTCGGCCCACTGGTTCAGGCAGTGAAGGCAGGCATAGCAGCTGGGAAGCAGAAAACAGCTCTTTCCTCCCCCAAGGCATCAATACCACTCCCCTGTGACACCTGACATTGCTTCCGGGACTGAGCAGCTCCAGAGAGTAGAGCTTCTGGGCACTAGATGGCGCCATATACAAATATGGAATGTGAAAGAAACCTGGTTCAAAGCAAAATTATGAATACAACACCTGAGAAAGATTCAAATGAAATTGACCTCATGAATCTTCCTGAAAGGGATTTCAAAATAAAAATCACTAACATGCACATGGAGGTACAGAAAAATATTCAAGAACTCAGGAATGAATTCCAGCCAGAGATCCAATCGTTGTAGAGCACAATGGAGGGTATTAAAAGCAGATTAGATATGGTGGAGGAGACAATAAGTGAAATAGAAATTAGAGAGGAAGAATACAAAGAAGCTGAAGCACAGAGAGAAAAAAGGATCTCTAAGAATAAAAAAATATTGAGAGAATGGTGTAACCAACACCAATCCAAATGGATCAATATTTGCATTATAGGGGTACCAGAAGAAGAAGAGAGAGAAAAAGCAATAGAAAGTGTCTTTGAGGAGGTAATTGCTGAAAACTTCCCCAATCTGGGGAAGGAGATAGTCTCTCAGGTCATGGAGGTGCACAGAATTCCCAACACAAGGGACCCAAGGAAGACAACACCAAGACATATAGTAATTAAAATGGCAAAAATCAAGGATAAGGAGAGACTACTAAAAGCAGCCAGAGAGAGAAATAAGATCACATACAAAGGAAAGCCCATCAGGCTAACATCAGACTTCTCAGCAGAAACCTTACAAGCCAGGAGGAGCATGATATATGTAATGCAATGAAACAGAAGGACCTTGAACCAAGAATACTTTATCTGGCAAGGTTATCATTTAAATTTGAAGGAAGGATTAAACAATTTCCAGATAAGCAAAAGCTGAGATAATTTACTGCCCAATAACCATCTCTACAGTGTATTTGGAAGGGACTGCTATAGATGGAAGTGTTCCTAAGGTTTAATAGCTGTCACCAGAGGTAATAAAACCACAGTAAAGAAAGTAGAACAGCTAAATACTAAGCAAATACAAAATTAAATCAACTATCCACAAAGTCAATCAAGGGATAGACAGAAGAGTACAGAATATGATACCTAATATATAAAGAATGGAGAAGGAAGAAAAAGGAAGAGAAAAAAAGACACTTTACATTGTGTTTGTAATAGCATATTAAGTGAGTTAAGTTAGACTCTTAGATAGTAAGGAAGTTAACCTTGAAGGTTTGGTAACCAGGAATCTAAAGTCTGCAATGGCAATAAGTACATACCTGTCGATAACCACCCTAAATGTGAATGGACTCAATGCACCAATCAAAAGACACAGAGTCACTGAATGGATAAAAAAACAAGACCCATCTATATGGGGTCTATAAGAGACTCACTTTAAACCCAAAGACATACACAGACAAAAAGTGAAGGGATGGAAAAAGATATTTCATGCAACTAATAGGGAGAAAAAAGCAGGAGTTGCAGTACTTGTATCAGGCAAAATAGACTTCAAAACAAAGAAAGTCACAAGAGACAAAGTGACATTACATAATGATTAACGGGTCAATCCAACAAGAAGATACAACCATTATAAATATCGATGCACCCAACACAGGAGCACCTACATACGTGAAACAAATACTAACAGAATTAAAAGGGGAAATAGAATGCAATGGATTCATTTTAGGAGACTTCAACACTCCGCTCACTCTGTAGGACAGAATAACCAGACAGAAAATAAGTAAGGAGACAGAGGCACTGAATACCACATAAGAACAGACGGACCTAACAGATATCTACAGAACGCTACACCCAAATGCAGCAGAAAATACACACTCTTCTCAAATGCCCATGGAACATTTTCAAGAATAGATCATATACTAGGCCACAAAAAGAGCCCTGGTAAATTGAAAAGATTGATATTGTACCAACCAGTTTCTCAGACCACAAAGGTATATGAAACTAGAAATAAATTATGCAAAGAAAATGAAAAATCCCACAAACACATGGAGGCTTCACAACATGCTCCTAAATAACCAATGGATCAATGACCAAATAAAAATAGAGATCAAGCAATATATGGAGACAAATGACAACAATAATTCAACACTGCAAAATCTGTGGGACACAGTGAAAGCTGTGCTAAGAGGGAAGTATATTGCAATAAAGGCCTACCTCAGGAAAGAAGAACAATCCCATATTAAGTGAGTTAAGTTAGTCTCTTAGATAGTAAGGAAGTTAACCTTGAAGGTTTGGTAACCAGGAATCTAAAGTCTGCAATGGCAATAAGTACATACCTGTCGATAACCACCCTAAATGTGAATGGACTGAATGCACCAATCAAAAGACACAGAGTCACTGAATGGACAAAAAAACAAGACCCATCTATACGGGGTCTACAAGAGACTCACTTTAAACCCAAAGACATACACAGACAAAAAGTGAAGGGATGGAAAAAGATATTTCATGCAACTAATAGGGAGAAAAAAGCAGGAGTTACAGTACTTGTATCAGGCAAAATAGACTTCAAAACAAAGAAAGTCACAAGAGACAAAGCAACTTTAGAACACTCTAAACTCACAATTAACGAAACTAGAAAAAGAAGAACAAATGAGGCCCAAAGTCAGTAGAAGGACAGACATAACAAAGACTAGAGCAGACATAAATAAAATCAAGAATAAAACAAAAGAAAGGATCAATGAAAGCAAGAGCTGGTTCTTTGAGAAAATAAACAAAATAGATAAATCCCTAGCCAGATTTATCAAGAAAAAAAGAAAGTCTACTCACATAAACAGAATCAGAAATGAGAAAGGAAAAATCACTATGGACACCACAGAAATACAAAAACTATTAGAGAATACTATGAAAAATTATATGCCAACAAACTAGATAACCTAGAAGAAATGGACAGCCTTCTAGAAATAATACACCCTTCCAAGGCCAACCCAGGAAGACACAGAAAATCTGAACAGACCAATTACCAGCAACAAAATTGAACTGGTAATCACAAATCTACCTAAGAACAAAACCCTTGGTCCAGATGGCTTCACTACTGGATTTTATCAAAATTTAGTGAAGACCTAATACTCATTCTCCTTAAAGTATTCCAAAGAGTAGAAGAGGAGGGAATCAAACTTATTCTATGAGGCCAGCACCACTCTAACACCAAAATCAGGCAAAGACCCCACAAGAAAAGAAAATTATAGACCAATATCCCTGATGAACATAGATGCAAAAATACTCAACAAAATATTAGCAAACTGAATTCAAAACATCAAAAAGATCATCCATTGTGATCAGTAGGATTTATTCCAGGGATGCAAGGACTGTACAACATTCGAAAATCCATCAACATCATCCACTACAGCAATAAAAAGAAGGACAAAAACTACATGGTCATCTCCATAGATGCTGAAAGAGCATTTGACAAAATTCAACATCCATTCACGATAAAAACTCTCAACAAAATGGGTATAGAGGGCAAGTACCTCAACATAACAAATTCCATATATGACAAACCCACAGCCAACATTATACTTAACAGCAAGAAGTTGAAACTTTTCCTTTAAGATCGGGAACAAGACAAAGACGCCCACTCTCCCCACTTCTATTCAATATAGTACTGGAGGTTGCAGCCACGGCAATCAGACAACACAAAGAAATAAAAGGCATCCAGATTGGCAAAGAAGAGGTTAAACTGTCCCTGTTTGCAGATGACATAAAATTGTAAATAAAAAACCCTAAAGAATCCATTCCAAAACTACTAGATCTAATATCTAAATTCAGCAAAGTTGCAGGATACAAAAGTAATACACAGAAATCCATTGCATTCCTATACACTAATGATGAACAAGCAGAAAGAGAAATTAGGAAAACAATTCCATTCACAGTTGCATCAAAAAGAATAAAATACCTAGGAATAAACTTAACCAAGGAAGTGAAAAGACCTATACTCTGAAAACTACAAAACACTCATAAAAGATATTAAAGAAGACACCAATAAATGGAAACACATTCTGTGCTAATGAATAGAAAGAATTAATATTGTCAAAATGGCCATCCTGCCTAAAGCATTCTACAGATTCAATGTAATTCCTATCAAAATACCAACAGCATTCTTCAATAAACTAGAGCAAATCATTCTAAAATTCATATGGAACCATAAAAGACCCCAAACAGCCAAAGCAATCCTGAGAAGGAAGAATAAAGCTGCAGGGATTATGCTCCCCAACTTCAAGCTCTACTACAAAGCCACAGTAATCAAGACAATTTGGTACTGGCACAAGAACAGAACGATAGACCAATGAAACAGACTAGAGAGCCCTAATATAAACCCAACCATATATTGTCTATTAATACATGATAAAGGAGCCATGGACATACAATGGGGAAATGATAGCCTCTTCAACAACTTAGTGTTGGCAAACTGGACAGCTACATGGAAGAGAATGAAACTGGATTACTGTTTAACCCCATACACAAAAGTAAACTCGAAATGGATCAAAGACCTGAATGTAAGTCATGAAACCATAAAACTCTTAGAAGACAACATAGGCAAACATCTCCTGAATATAAGCATGAGCAACTTGTTCCTGAACCCATCTCCTCCAGAAGGGGAAACAAAAGCAAAAATGAACTCATGGGACTATATCAAACAAAAAAGTTTCTGTACGGCAAAGGACACCATCAACAGAACAAAAAGGCATCCTACAGTATGGGAGAATATATTTGTAAATGACATATATGACAAGGGGTTAACATCCAAAATACATAAAGAACTCACACACCTCAACATCCAAAAAGCAAATTACCCAATTGTTAAATAGGCAGAGGATATGAAGAAACAGTTCAACAAAGAAGAAATTCAGATGGCCAACAGACACATGAAAAGATGCTCCACAGCACTAATCATCAGGGAAATTCAAATTAAAACCACAATGAGATATCACCTCACACCAGTCAGGATAGCCAGCATCGAAAAGTAAGAACAACAAATGCTGGCGAGGAAGCATAGAAAGCAGAAACCTCCTACACTACTGGTGGGAATGTAAGCTAGTTCAACCATTGTGGAAAGCAGTATGGAGATTCCTCAAAAAACTGACAATAGAAATACCATTTGACCCAGGAATTCCGCTTCTAGGAATTTATCCTAAGAATGCAGCAGCCCAGTTTGAAAAAGACAGATGCACCCCTATGTTTATCACAGCACTGTTTACAATAGCCAAGAAATGGAAGCAACCTAAGTGTCCATCAGTAGATGAATGGATAAAGAAGATGTGGTACATATACACAATGGAATATTATTCAGCCATAAGAAGAAAACAAATCTTACCATTTGCAACAACATGGACGGAGGTAGAGGGTATTATGCTCAGTGAAATCAGCCAGGCGGAGAAAGACAAGTACCAAATGATTTCACTCATATGTGGAGTATAAGAACAAAGAAAAAACTGAAGGAACAAAACAGCAGCAGAATCACAGAACCCAAGAATGGACTAACAGTTACCAAAGGGAAAGGGACTGGGGAGGATGGGTGGGAAGGGAGGGATAACGGGGAAAACGGGGCATTACGATTTGCACACATAATGTAGGGGGTTGGGGACATGGGGAAAGCAGTATATACAGAGAAGACAAGTAATGATTCTATAGCATCTTACTATGCTGATGGACAGTGACTGTAATGGGGTAAGTCGGGGGGAATTGATAATAGGGGGAGTCTAGTAACCACAATGTTGTTCAATTAATTGTAGATTAATGATATCAAAATAAAATTTAAAAATATATATATTGAAGTTAGAAAATTGTTTTTAAACAACAAGGAAAAGTCTAAAAATGTTTAAGGAATAGGATTAAACATGCAGTATAAAATGATGATTAATCAACATATGAAAACACCTGTTTCAGATAAACAAGCAAAGTGAAATCTATGGCAAAACTACTCATCTATGGCATGGTCTACTTTCTCTGTTACCTGCCTGGGACAAAAGTAGGAAGTTTAATGGAAATTTCATGTCTCCCCATTATTTTATTGTAGTTTACAAAAAGGACTGGTCCAGGGGAGGAGCCAAGATGGTAGCATGAGTAGGGCAGTGGAAATCTCCTCCCAAAACCATATATATTTTTAAAATTACAACAAATACAACTATTCCTAAAAGAGAGACTAGAGATACAGCACAACAGCCAGGCTACATCTACATCTGTGAGAATTCAGCACCTCACGAAGGGGGTAAGACACAAGCCGCAGCCTGGCAGGACCCAAGCGACTCCCCCACTCCAGCTCCCCGGTGGGAGGAGAGGAGTCGGAGCGGGGAGGGAGAGGGAGCCTAGGACTGCTAAATACCCAGCCCTAGAAATCCGCACCAGGAGTGCTGACACACAGTGCGTGGTGTGCTGGACATTAGGGAAATGGAACAGTGTGCCCGCAGCCAGCGCCCCTGGGACAAAAGAAAAGCGAGTGCTTTTTGAAAGTCTTAAAGGGACAGGGGCATCACAGCTGGATGGAAGCATCCCGGCACACTCAGCTCAGCAGGTGGGAATCCTGGGGAATCCGGGCGCCCTAACCCTCTGGGAGGCAGTGCAGCTCTGAGGCCACTCACGGTGATAAACAGCCTCCCATCTATTCCCCCTCCAGCACAGACCCACCATGGCAGGGAAGCAGCCTGAGAGTGGCCATGCCCACAGCAACCACCCAGAGCCCCCTCTGCAGCCGCCTGGGCCAGACTCAAAGGCCTCGCCGGCATGCAGCTGCCCAGCACAAGCCGCTAGGGGTTGCCGTTCTTGCAGCAGAGGAAGGTGACCACCAAGCAAGAAGGGACTTTGTTATCCCAGCTGACACATGCACCAACTGCCCACGATGACATCTATCACCATGAAAAGGCAGAAGAATTTGATCCAGACAAGAATCACCCAGACAACCCCAGAGACAGGCCCTGGAGAGAGAAATTTAACCAGTCTTCCTGAAAAAGATTTCAAAATAAAGGTCATAACCATGCTGATGGACCTGCAGAGAAATATGCAAGAGTTAAAGGATCTAGTTGGGAGAGAGCATACAAAAATAAAACAATCCCTGGAAGGACTTAAGAGCAGACTGGATGAGGTGCAAGAGGCCATTAATGGAACAGAAATCAGAGAACAGGAATACAGAGAAGCTGAGGCAGAGAGAGATAAAAGGATCTCCAGGAATGAAAGAATATTAAGAGAACTGTGTGACCAATCCAAACGGAACAATATCCGCATTATAGGGGTACCAGAAGAAGAAGAGAGAGAAAAAGGGATACACAGTGTCTTTGAAGAAATAGTTGCTGAAAACTTCCCCAAACCAGGGGAGGAAATAGTCTCTCAGCCCACGGAAGCCCACAGGAGTCCCAACAGAAGGGACCCAAGGAGGACAACACCAAGACACATAATAATAAAAATGGCAAAGATCAAGGACAAGGACAGAATATTAAAGGCAGCCAGAGAGAGAAAAAAGGTCACGTACAAAGGAAAACCCATCAGGCTATCATCAGACTTCTCAACAGAAACCTTACAGGCCAGAAGAGAATAGCATGATATATTTAATGCAATGAAATAGAAGGGCTGTGAACCAAGGATACTGAATCCAGCACGATTATCATTTAAATATGAAGGGGGGATCAAACAATTCCCAGACAAGCAAAAGTTGAGGGAATTTGCCTCCCACAAATCACCTCTACAGGGTATTTTAGAAGGACTGCTCTAGATGGAAGCACTCCTAAGGCTAAATAGATGTCACCAGAGAAAATAAAATCACAGCAAAGAAAGCAGACCAACCAAATACTAACTAAAGGCAAAAAATAAATCAACTACTCATAAAAGCAGTCAAAGGAAACACAAAAGAGCACAGAATAAAACACCTAACATATAAAGAATGGAGGAGGAGGAATGAGAAGGGAGAGAAATAAAGAATCATCAGACTGTGTTTACAACAGCTCAATAAGCGAGTTAAGTTACACAGTTAGATAGTAAAGAAGCTAACCTTGAACCTCTGGTAACCACGAATCTAAAGCCTGCAATGGCAGTAAGTACATATCTTTCAATAATCACCCAAAATGTAAATGGACTGAATGCACTAATCAAAGACATAGAGTAACAGAATGGATAAAAAAGCAAGACCCATCTATATGCTGCTTACAAGAGACTCACCTCAAACTCAAAAGACATACACAGACTAAAATTCAAGGGATGGAAAAAGATATTTCATGCAAACAACAGGGAGAAAAAAAAGCAGGTGTTGCAGTACTAGTATCAGACAAAACAGACTTCAAAACAAAGAAAATAACAAGAGATAAAGAAGGACATTACATAATGATAAAGGGGTCAGTCCAACAAGAGGATATAACCATTATAAATAGGTATGCACCCAATACAGGAGCACCAACATATGTGAAACAAATACTAACAGAATTAAAGGAGGACGTAGAATGCAATGCATTCATTTTAGGAGACTTCAACACACCACTCACTCCAAAGGACAGATCCACCAGACAGAAAATAAGTAAGGACACAGAGGCACTGAACAACACACTAGAACAGATGGACCTAATAGACATCTACAGAACTCTACACTCAAAAGCAGCAGGATACACATTCTTCTCAAGTGCACATGGAACAGTTTCCAGAATAGACCACATACTAGGCCACAAAAAGAGCCTCAGTAAATTCAAAAAGATTGAAATTCTACCAACCAACTTCTCGGACCAAAAAGGGATAAACTAGAAACAAATTGTACAAAGAAAGCAAAAGGCTCACCGACACACGGAGGCTTAACAACATGCTCCTGAATAATCAATGGACCAACGACCAAATTAAAATAGAGACCAAGCAATATATGGAGACAAATGACAACAACAACACAAAGCCCCAACTTTTGTGGGACACAGCGAAAGTAGTTCTAAGAGGAAAGTATATAGCAATCCAGACATATTTACCGAAGGAAAAACAATCCCAAATGAATAGTCTAAAGTCACAATTGGGGCCTAAAGTCAGCAGAAGGAGGGATATAATAAAGATCAGAGAAGAAATAAATAAAATTGAGAAGAATTAAACAATAGAAAAAATATCAATGAAACCAAGAGCTGGTTCTTTGAGAAAATAAACAAAACAGATAAGCCCCTAGCCAGACTAATTAAGAGAAAAAGAGAATCAACACACATCAACAGAATCAGAAACAAGAAAGGAAAAATCACGATGGACCCCACAGGAAAACAAAGAATTATTAGAGAATACTATGAAAACCTATATGCTAACAAGCTGGAAAACCTAGAAGAAATGGACAACTTCCTAAAAAAATACAAGCTTCCAAGACTGACCAAGGAAGAAACAGAAAATCTAAACAGACCAATTACCAGCAAAGAAATTGAAGCAGTAATCAAAAAACTACCCCATGAGCAAAACGCCCGGGCCAGATGGATTTACCACGTAATTTTATCAGACATATAGAGAAGACATAATACCCATTCTCCTTAAAGTTTTCCAAAAAATAGAAGAGAAGGGAATACTCCCAAACTCATTCTATGAAGCCAGCATCACCCTAATACCAAAACCAGACAAAACCCCACCAAAAAAGAAAATTACAGACCAATATCCCTGATGAACATAGATGCAAAAATACTCAATAAAATATTAGCAAACCAAATTCAAAAACACATTAAGAGGATCATACACCATGACCAAGTGGGATTCATCTCAAGAATGCAAGGATGGTACAACATTCGAAAATCCATTAACATCCACCACATAAACAAAAAAGCAGGTCAAAAAACACAAGATCATCTCCACAGACGCTGAAAAAGCATTCAATAAAATTCAACATCCATTCATGATAAAAACTCTCAACAGAATGGGTATAGAGGGCAAGTACCTCAACATAATAAAGGCCATATATGATAAACCCATAGCCAACATCATACTGAACAGCGAGAAGCTGAAAACTTTTCCTCTGAGATTGGGAACAAGACAGGGATGTCCACTCTCCACACTGTTATTCAACATAGTACTGGAGGTCCTAGCCATGGCAATTAGACAAAACAAAGAAATACAAGGAATCCAGATTGGTAAAGAAGAAGTCAAACTGTCACTATCTGCAGATGACATGATATTGTACATAAAAAACCCTAAAGACTCCACTCCAAAACAACTAGGACTAATATCGGAATTTAGCAAAGTTCCAGGATACAAAATTAATACACAGAAATCTGTGGCTTCCTATACACTAACAATGAACTAACAGAAAGAGAAATCAGGAAAACAATTCCATTCACAATTGCATCAAAAAGAATAAAATACCTAGGAATAAACCTAACCAAGGAAGTGAAAGACCTATACCCTGAAAACCACAAGACACTCTTAAGAGAAATTAAAGAGGACACTAACAAATGGAAACTCTTCCCATGCTCTTGGCTAGGAAGGATTAATATTGTCAAAATGGCCATTCTGCCCAAAGCAATCTATAGATTCGATGCAATCCCTATCAAATTACCAACAGCATTCTTCAACGAACTGGAACAAATAGTTCAAAAATTCATATGGAACCACCAAAGACCCCGAATAAGCCAAAGCAATCCTGAGAAGGAAGAATAAAGTGAGGGGATCTCGCTCCCCAACTTCAAGCTCTACTACAAAGACACAGTAATCAAGACTATTTGGTACTGGCACAAGAACAGACCCACAGACCAGTGGAACAGAACAGAGACTCCAGACATTAACCCAAACATATATGGTCAATTAATATATGATAAAGGAGCCATGGACATACAATGGGGAAATGACAGCCTCTTCAACAGTTGGTGTTGGCAAAACTGGACAGCTACATGTAAGAGTGTGAAACTGGATCACTGTCTAACCCCATACACAAAAGTAAATTAGAAATGGATCAAAGACCTGAATGTAAGTCATAAAACCATAAAACTCTTAGAAAAAAACATAGGCAAAAATCTCTTGGACATAAACATGAGCGACTTCTTCATGAACATATCTCTCTGGGCAAGGGAAACAAAAGCAAAAATGAACAAGTGGGATTAAATCAAGCTGAAAAGCTTCTGTACAGCAAAGGACACCATCAATAGAATAAAAAGGCATCCTACAGTATGGGAGAATATATTCATAAATGACAGATCCGATAAAGGGTTGACATCCAAAATATATAAAGAGCTCATCACACACCTCAACAAAGAAAAAGCAAATAATCCAATTAAAAAATGGGCAGAGGAGCTGAACAGGCAGTTCTTCAAAAGAAGAAATTCAGATGGCCAACAGACACATGAAAAGATGCTCCACATTGCTGGTCATCAGATAAATGCAAATTAAAACCACAATGAGTTATCACCTCCCACCAGTAAGGATGGCCACCATCCAAAAGGCAAACAACAACAAACGTTCGCGAGGTTGTGGAGGAAGGGGAACCCTCCTACACTGCTGGTGGGAATGTAAATTAGTTCAAATATTGTGGAAGGCAGTATGGAGGTTCCTCAAAAAGCTCAAAATAGAAATACCATTTGACCCAGCATTCCACTTTTAGGAATTTACCCTAAGAATCAGCAGCCCAGTTTGAAAAAGACAGATGCACCCCTATGTTTATCGCAGCACTATTTACAATAGCCAAGAAATGGAAGCAACCTAAGTGTCTATAAGTAAATGAATGGATAAAGAAGATGTGGTACATATGCACAATGGAATATTATTCATATTACTCAGCCATAAGAAGAAAACAAATCCTACCATTTGCAACAACATGGACGGAGGTAGAGGGTATTATGCTCAGTGAAATCAGCCAGGCGGAGAAAGACAAGTACCAAATGATTTCACTCATATGTGGAGTATAAGAACAAAGAAAAACTGACGGAACAAAACAGCAGCAGAATCACAGAACCCAAGAATGGACTAACAGTTACCAAAGGGAAAGGGACTGGGAAGGAAGGGTGGGAAGGGAGGGATAAGGGGTGGGGGAAAGAAAGGGGCCATTAAGAGTAGCATATAGAATGTGGGGGGAGGCACAGGGAGGGATGTGCAACACAGAGAAGACAAGTAGTGACTCTACAGCATCTTACTACGCTGTTGGACAGTGTCTGTAAAGGGGTTTGTGGGGGGGACTTGGTGAAGGGGGGAGTCTAGTAAACATAATGTTCCTCATGTAATTGTAGATTAATGATACCAAAAAAAAAAAAGAAGTATATGCAAGGGTAGAGACTTAATATAAGAAAAAAAAAGGACTGGTCCACAATGCATTGGAAATTTAAAGAACTACATAAAAAATTAACACTAGTCCTTCACTACAGGCCATCCTAGGACCCTTGGTCTATAGTAACTAAACTCAGCAAACTCTTACACTGAGTTTTCATTTTAAAGATTAAAAGCTAAGAATCTCAAGGCATGGGGATGAAAGGTACAGCATGGGGAATATAGTCAATAATATTGTAATATCTTGGTATGGGAACAGATGGTAACTACACATTGTGATGAGCATTGTATTGTGTAATGTATATACGTGTCAAATTACTATGCTGTGTCCTTGGAACTAATACATATTACATCAACTACACTTAAAAAAATGGGAAAAACCACCCCCTAAGAATGTCAACACCCAAAATACAAGATGTTTATGTCGCTCTTTTATTACCTGTGCTTTATAAGGATTGTTTTAGTAATAGTGATTAGACTGATTTTTGATAGGGTACAATGATAACTCTAAAGTAGGAAAAAACAAATTGTGGAGATAACCTCCTAGAGCTTTTCATTCATTAAGGTAGTAAGCACTTGTGATGTGCTGCACCATGTGGTCACTATGAGGTTACTAAGGTAAAATTTCTGCCCTCCAGAAACTTGAGGTCTAATGAGAAAAGAAGTTTTCAGGTACTTTTCCCTTCAACTACAAATGTGGAAGTAATTATATTTAGAGAGATAAATATATTTTCTTTTTGTCAAGTGAGATGCTTGGACAAATTCTAAAACAAACACTGGATAACTATGAAAATAAAGCACAAAATTTGACAAAATAAAACGTAATTATTACTTCTACATGACACAGAATTCCCAAAGACTTTACAGTTATCATAAAGTTTGCCTCGTAGTTGGTGATTAAAACAACCAAACCAAAACAAATCCTACAATATACTTTGGATCCTACTTAAGGATTACTTTCCTCAATGTCCACATAGCATAGTTTACAAGGAGATGCTTATGGATAAGTGTAATAACAAGAATCTTTGTCAGATCCCTTTCTTATAAAGAGTAAAGCACTTAATACAAGAGAGTTTTATGAAGAGTCTGTCTCAAGGTATATGGTACAGAAATTGTGGAACAGGTAAAGTTGCCATGAGCCAGCCCTGACTCTAGGTTCTTACTTGAAGTGTAGGAGGGACTATACCTTTCTCTAACATGGGTCTTCTCCCTAAAGCCTAGTTGACAGATAAAAAGCAGACTGTTACAAGCAGTGACTCTATAGCATCTTACTATGCTGATGGACAGTGACTGTAAAGGGGTATGTGGTGGGGACTTGATAATGGGGGGAATCTAGTAACCACGATGTTGCTCATGTGATTGTACATCAATGATGCCTTAATAATAATAAAAAAAAAAGCAGATTGTTAATGGTCTGCACACAGTAGGCAGAACTGGTGTGGCAGCTGCAGTAAGGAATGTAATAGAAACTAATGTTTCGGTTCAGAAATGCCCATGGCTTAATGTGTGTTGTATTGCTAATAAATAGATCATATTTATTCTTCAAGAAACACTGCTGTTCCTTTTTTCCTTGAAGGAATTCTGGAATGTCAGCCCACTGGGTGGGATTGCCTTTGTTTAAAGTTCTTCTCTAATAAGCTTTGCTGGAGACCAGGTTTCAAGGGCCAGGTGAGAAACCAGTGCACAAGCAGTGCAGAGGAAGGAGCACAGGACTCTCCTACACAGGCAGAACCGTCATGAAGCCACTCCAGGAAGATGGCTGAGGTGACAAAACCCTGTTACTAAAAGGTAAGCCAGCTAATTGCTGTCTGATATCCCAACACAGACAGAAGCAGAGAGCAAACGACTGAAATGGGTAAGTAGAACCATTTTTTTTATTATGGTATCATTAATATACAATCACATGAGTAACACTGTGGTTACTAGACTCCCTCTTCCATTATCAAGTCCCTCCCCGCATACCCCATTGCAGTCACTGTCCATCAGTGTAGTAAGATGCTATAGAGTCACTACTTGCCTTCTCTGTGCTGTAACTGCCTTCCCCGTGCTCCCCTCCCCCACATTAGTAGAACCATTTTTAATGGTACTTCCTTGTGTACTTGATATTCTCTAGCCCTATTTTTAAAGCTCAAAACCAGGGTGCAGCAGCTATGTGAGAATACAGTAGGAGCGGATCTCCCTTGCTCTGTCTTTCTGCCTGCTTAGAACTCAGACCATGGGCTGGTCACTAACTCTCATCCTTCCAGTCCAGGTCCCAGCAAAGCTGAGGGGCCACTCAGGCCCTGTAAACTTTAACCAGAGAATATGAACTGTAGCTACCTGTATGGCCTTTGATGAACCCAAGCTGGGGAGGCTCTCCTCTAAGATGTAAGAACACAAACACTGATTCTACAAGCTGGGCATCAGTCACACTCATGGTGCTGAATTCAATTCAGTATGTCCCGAGCGCCTTTTTTACTTGGCTCTATGCTGTGTTTTGAACACAGACATACACACGTAGCTCTTGTTCTCTAAGAGCTGAAGTCCCTTTCCTCATTGGGTCACTCTTTAGTTGGAGGCACAGACACAATAAACAAACAAACTCATGTATTTCAGATCACAGTGATAAGTGCAACGAAGAAAATAATGCTGAAAGACATGGTCCTTAACAGATAGATATTTACTAATGAGAAGAAATGCTGTAAGAAAACAGACAAACATTTTTAATCCCCAAACTTCCATACCTCTCTGAGCACAGGCCTCCCCTGGAATAAGGGTTAAGGCAGATAACTGCTAAATTCCTTTTCAACTAAAAAATTCTATGATACTTGGCTTTACAAGAATCTTTCCTACTGAACTTGACCAACCCCACTGAGTAGTTCAATAGTTCTGACTTTAAAATAACTAAATACTATCAAAATTTCAGTAAGGCAAAAACACCATAAGGAGAGATGAAAAACAAATTATTTGCAGCACAGAAGTTTTTATAAAACCAAAAGAAATATGAACACCCACTGAAAAATAAGAAATGTGGATTTCCAACGCAATTATAAAAAAATATTAGATTCCTTTGCATGCACGAGAGTCTCAGTTTCCAGTACAATCTGACACATAATAGGTGCTCAGTAAATATTTGTTGAAATGAATTTAATCTAACCAAGCTCAAAGAGCCAGTTAAAACATTCAAATCTCCAGTGTACAAGGTTTAAAGTAATAATATTACCTACTTGTGGAAAGATGGAGTAACTGTAGAAATCAGTATTACCTTCCTGAAAGGCAGTTAAAGTGCCTAACTAAAGGTCCAAATCCATTTTAATATCTGGTAATTATTTAAAAAATAGACAAGTGCCCAGTAAAGTGTGTGTAGAAAACCAGGGTATAGGAAATATGTAAAAAAAATAGGGCTCTTATTGTATGCATAACAGTGAAAAACAGAAAATAACTCTAGAATACCAACAAAGGGAATTGGTTAAAACACATACAATATATCAATCCAACTGAATACTATGTAGCCATTAAAAATCATATAAATGTGTATTTATTGACAAGGAATACTATTATGATTATTATTAAAGTATAAAGAAAGTTGCACAGATTTATCATATGACCCAGCAATTCTACTCCTAGGTATATATACCCAGGAGACCTGAAAACATGTTCACATAAAAACCTGTCCACACAGGTTCTTAGAAGCATTATTCTTAACAGTCAAATGTCCAAACTAAGTGTCCACTGATGAATAAACAAAATATGGTACACCAGTACAACAGAATAGTATTCAACCATAAAAAGAATGATATACTAATATATGTGAAACATGGATAAACCTTAAAACCATGACCCTAAGTGTAAGAAGCCAGTCACAAAAGACCACATATTGTATGATTCCATTTTTATAAAACATCCAGAATAGGCAATTCCAGAGCTATAAAGTAGACTGATCATTGCCCAGGGCAGGTGGATGGGTAATGTGGAGTGACTGTTGATGCGTATGGGTTTCTTTTTGGAATGATGAAAATGTTCTGGAATCAGATAGTGGTGATGGTTGCACAGCTCTGTGAATATACCATTGGGTTATACTGTAATATAACCATTGAATTATACACTCTGAGTGATTTTTCCCAGTGTCATTTTTTACAGACATAGAAAAATCCATGCTAACATTAATATGCGATCTGATCTCAAGAGACAGCAAGTGGCCAAAACAATCCTGAAGAACTAGGCTGGAAGTTTCACACCTCCTGATTTCAAAATTTACTACGAAGCTACAGTAGTAAAAAGTGTGGTCCTGACATTAACGACAGAGATTTAGGCCAACGCAATAGAACAGAGCCCAGAAATAAACTCTTATTGTATATGGTCAAATTATCTTCAACAAGAATGCCAAGACCGTTCTATGGGGAAAGGACAGTCCTTTCAACAAATGGTGCTGGGAAAACTGGACATCTACATGTGAAAGAATGAAGCTGGACTTTTTATCAAATGGATTAAGGACCTAAATGTAAGACCCCAAACTATAAAAATCCTAAAAGACCATAAAGGGAAAAAGCTTCATGACGTTGGGTTTGGCAGTGCTTTCTTAGTATGACACCAAAAACACAGGCAGCAAAACTGCATGTAGACATAAGGGACCAAAAAACATCTGTGCATCAGAGGAAATCACAACAGATGGATGGGAAAAAATATTTATGATCCTATATCTGAAAAGGGATAATATCCAGAATATATAAGGAATTCCTACAACTCAGCACTTGAAAAACAACTAACCTGACTTTAAAAATGGGCAAAGGACTTGAACAGACATTTCTCTAAAGGTGATACCCAAATGGCCAACTAGCACATGAGAAGCTCAGTATTACTAACCATCAGATAAATGCAAATTAGAAGCACAATGAGGTATCCCCTCATACCACTAGAACAGCTACTATCAAATTAACATAAATTGGCAAGTATTAGGGATGTGGAGAAAATGGAACCCTTTGGCACTATTGGTGGTGTTGCAAAATGGTGCAGCTGCTGTGGAGAACAGTATGCAGGTTCCTGAACAAATTAAAACAGAACTACCATATCATCAAGCAAACCCATCTCTGGATTTATGCCCAAAAGAATTTAAAGCAAGGTCTTGAAGAGATATTTCCCCATGCAGGTACACAGCATCATTATTTACAGCAGTCAAGAGATGGAAGCAGCCCAGTGTATACTGATGAATGTATAAATAAAATGTGGTACATCCATACCATGGAATATTATTCAGCCCCAAAGATGATGGAGAGCCTGTCACATGCTACATGGATGACTCTTGGGGACATTATGTTATGTGAAATAAGTTACAAAAAGACAGTGTATGATTGCACTTGTGTGAAATATCTAAAGTAGTCCAATTCACAGACAGAAATAGAATGGTGGTTGCCAGGACCTTGGGATGAAGGAATGGGGAATTGTTAATTTTAATGGGCATAGTTTCAGTTTTGCAAGACAAAAATGGTTAAGAGAGTGGAAAAGAAAAAAAGGGATGGATATTATGGTATGTGAATTACATCTAAAAAAAAAGTTATGTGAAAAATTGTAAAAGTGAGTTATAAAACTGTTTATAAAATAAAATGTGTATATAACAGAAATAAAATGTAAGATTCTATTGAAAAATGTTAACGGTGGTTAGACTACAGGTGAAAAAAAGGTATTTTCCCACTCTCAGACTTCCAGTGAAAATGTATTGCTTTGGTGTATGTTAAAACAAAGCACTTTCTCTGTTTAGTGGTAAAAACAAGAAAGGTGATACCTGGGCTGGAGTGTTTGTAGTCACAGGAGATGGCGATTCAGTAGCTTTTGGCTCACTGGGGGATGCAGCAGACCCCTGGGACTCCTGGCTGGCTGGCTGGTCCGGAGATAGGGCATCACTACTGTCTTCGTCAAATGAGAAATCACCCTGGGTTTGGGGATAGTCCTCCTTCCCAACACCTGAAGGAAGAAATGATTATTAACTTATCCTGGCTTTGGAATACCAAGTTTAAAGTGAAAAAGGAGAAATACTGCTTACTATGAGAACTTAAAAAAAAAAAATGAATGTAATGTGCTTCCCAGGGGAAGAACACACGACGACCTATGATGAATACTTGGAAAAATAAATCAAATCTGAATCAGATCAAGCCTTTGGATCCAACTACAGTTACAGGAAGTATAGGAGGTAAGAAAGTTTTCACCAACACCTGGAGATGCAAATGCATTCAGTAAAACCCGGAATATGGAAGTGCTAGAGGACAAAACAAACCTGTTCATCAAAAAATAAATAGTAAGGAAAGAAAGGGGGAGGAAGACCCACCCAAGCCAAAGGCAATGATGGCGCTAGTCTGGATTCCAGTTCAGAAGCCAACTGTTAAAACATCCCTGAGCTAAGGGAGAAGATGGGGCCCCGACTGGGTGTCTGTCTCCTCCACGTCCCACCTCACGGAGCGCCTGCCGTATTGACACCTTACCTGTTGAGGCCCATTTCTTTGGGATTGAATGGAACTGTAAATTGATGGTATGGCTTAGAATTATTCACTACAAATTATGAAAGATTTAGGTTCATACTAATACAAAATATATCCTCCCAAGTAATAGAAACTATAATAGTCTTTAAAGTAGGATATTAACTACACAAAATTTTTTACTGAATAAGTGGTGTTATTCTGGAATTTCTTTTTTTTTTTTTTACCCCCCAGCCAAAGCTTATGTCAGGGAAAAAAAAGGCGGCGGGGACAATGGGAACTAAGTATGATAGGACCAAGATAAGATGGACAGATACTACCACTCTTAGTCAAGTAATACATCTATACTCCTTGTTAATCACCTTGTGGACTTAACATTGAACAAGCAATTTTTCTTTGTCTCTCTTAGAAGTAAACAGAAGTAAAATAAGGAAAAGTTTGTAAAAATCTTAAATTAACAGAAACTAAACAGTGCAGTACAACAAATTTAACTTAGAAAACATGGTAATGAAATCAGAGCTGAAATCCTTAAACCTCAGCTGAGGAATCTCTGTGTGAACTGGCAAGAGATGGGGCTACTGCAGTATGTCCTATAACAGCACTAACAGTAAGAATGGGCTTCAAGGCAAGTGTTCATTATCTATAATTCACCTGGGAAACAACACTCATGCTTGGGGCTGAATTTTTAAATCAGTTACGTAAAACTTGCAAGTTTCTCTTTCTCCCAGAACACAGTAAATTCTTAGGATCTTGCCTATAATGGCTTCCTTAACACTGGAGTCTACAGGAAGGATGTTTTTCTCCACCAGCTCCATGGGACCCGGCCGTTGAGCAATCTTCTCATTCAGATCATCGGCTAGTCGAGCCCTTTTCAACTTCATCTGAGTAGCCTGCAGGGACGGCTCTGCGAATGTTTCTAAAAGAGGAAACACAGTTTGACCATTACTTGAATTACTCTCTGTTCCACACTGTTATTTCAGTCCAGCTAATTAACTTAAACTGATTTAAACATACTTAAGAGTTCTCAACATATTTATGGAAAGAGAAAATGACTGTCTAAGAATACACCAGTACACATCTTATATTTTCAGTTCTGGATAGCTGTATATTGTCTATACAATATGGATGCCCTCTGGTGCAAATTAATAAGAACTTAAGCTAAAAATGAGGTATTGCTATTGCTCATTTATGGCAGGAGCATCAAATTCACATTTATAAGTCACTGGGGAAAGGAAAATGAACAAGAGAGATTTGGTCCATGGCTCAAGAAGTTTATAGTTTTAGATTGGGCTTCCTTGGAAAGTAGTTAATTCCTAGAAGGGAGTACATTGTATCTTACACTATAACCTTCTCTACAGGATTCTAATGGAAAGAACTACAAACATATTTTTGGACTGATGGTGTCTGCAGGTTGATATAATAATTCAGATTTTGGGTTTATTTCTGAATACGTAACATTGTAACATTTAATTTCATAGTAATTAATGGCCACAAGCCTCAACTCATCTACTTACAAATGCATGAAGTTGTACAACAGATGTGAAACTACTTTAAGTATCCTGACTCATTCATTGTGTGATTCTGTCAGTTACTTGTGTTTCTGGTCATTCTTGGTGACATTTAATTACACTGTTCTAAATAATGTTTGTAATTGATTAAAAATAACAATGAGGTGTTAACACAAAATTCTGAGCTGAGAACTGCTTGCCTCTTAAATTATACAGAAGTTCTTTTAATGAAATTCCCCATAAATAATCTCAGGATTAACCTTTGTTCCTCATTCCATAGGTGTCCCGGCAGAAGCCCAAAGCTCACTGAAACCCCATAGCAATAAACTAATTTTCAGCACACCTGAGCACTTCTCTTTCCATCAGCTGTTATATGTTCACCAAAAGTCAACTCTGATTATCCAAAAAATGGTTCTTGTCTGCTACTGTCAATATGTAACTAAATGGGAAAATGATAAACTTAAAATTATTTCTTGGAAACCTAAGTTAAATGTTTTGGAATGACTTATCATTGTCAAATTAGGATACATACATAACAACTGTAAAAGATTTGGGAATAAATACTAAAATCTAGGATTTTTAAACAGATTGCTTTTCAAGTGTCTGTAAGTTTTTGTTCCATCATAAACAGAGACTGTAGTTTTCCATGGGAATTGTATAGTGGCTGTGCTTTATGCAAGAAAGATGATGCAAGCTCCATTCTTTGAAGCCTTCTCGAGAGTGAAGGGCCTAGCCCTAGGTCAGAAGATTGGCAAATAAATGTATATTTCTGTAAGTTAAAATAACGTGTGTGCCTGTCTCATCTTTATAATTTTCCCACATAACCTACTGTGGCCCAATATTCTTCGATAAAACACCTCTAACCACACAGGATGACAGGTAGGAGAATGAGACCCTAGGATGAGGTTTAAATTCTTCTGTTATAATCTAGGTAGAATGGACTTGTTTTCTCCTCTCTCCCATTAACACCACCCAAATGATATCAGTAATATGTTTAGAAGGAAAATAGTCCAAAAGCAAATAATCAGAAGCTGGCATTTTGGTATGCTTCTGTTCTTGGACTTATTACCTCCTCATCTCCATGAGGCTGAGGCTGGATTTTAGCTGCTGAACTTCAGAAAATGATTTAGACTTTTTCCTGCCAAATACCCAGCTAAATCAAAACTGAGATGTTAAAATAACTTAGGAGTGGTTTTAAGATATTTTAAAAATTATAGATGGCACATTCTTTCTTACTTTGAGAATCCCAACTTGAGGTGTCCTAAAAAACACCACTTAAAGTTCATTTATATACATGGTTAGACTTTTAAATGTAGAACAGCTAAAAAAAAAGAATAAATATGATTCCTTTTGATAGCTAAATGTATTTGCCTTGGTTCTATTATATTAATAAAGTCTGTTATAGTTAAAAGGCAAGTTGAACAGACAGCGTTGTCCTACAAAAATGTCCTTTATTTATAGGTCAAGATATTTTCAGGCACAGAAGGAGCCATTTACCCCGTTACTTACCAGTGAACTTGCTTCTTTGAAGATTCCCTTATCCCTGACAGCTGGCAGTGCTGTGACCCTACCACTGGAGTTCTGGAAAAGCTTTTCTAGTCCAGTGGACTTCTGAGAACACTGCCCAAAGTAGAGTAAGGCATACACCTCTCACTTCCCAGCCCCAATATAAGGACGTCACATTCCTTCAATTAGAAGAGACCCTGCTTGGGATTAGAGAGACCAACTTGATGGCTGGAACTTCTTTACAACATCCTTACTGTGTAGCCAGCCTGTGCTCACTCCCCACCACAGCAGCCTGTTTATTCCCTAGAGAGCAGTTTCCACAGTCCGGTTTGTCTATTTACTATCTGTCTCTGCCTCTAGCATGTAAGATCCAGGGGGGCAGGCACCCATCTGGCTCACCTGTGGGGTCGCTAGTGTCTAGCTTGCTGGCCAATAAACACCTGTAAATAATGGTGACCACATCACTTCCTGAAGATTTTATTTTTGGACATGTCTGACCTTTAGGATATTATTCCTCATGTTGAGCAGCAATCCAGTGCTTTGTAAATCAACCCAATTGTAACTGTGTCACTAGGCCAGAGAGAACAAATCTAATCTTCCTTCTACCTTTTAATTGTCTCTACATGTTTGAGGAGTTTTCAGATTCTTTCTGTATCTCCTTCAGGTTTAACACACTCAAGACTATCACAGGGTCAAGTTCCCAGTCTTGCTCAATAAATCAGAAAAGCAAAACAATTTAAGAAAATGTAACTTGGGAATTTATGGTGGAGATACCAGCTTTCAGGAATGCTCTGTCATCAGAGAGAAAAACATCCTGGTCTGAGATACAGGTCTCACCAAAGATGGAATGAACTGTCCTACCGGCGCCAGGAGTCAAGAGGCTAGATCATCATGAAAATAAGGTGGTCAGATCAAGCTGGACTGTTGTGGGTAAGCAGAAAAGGCTAGATGTGCACCAGGTAGATATAATAGGGTCCAAGTAGTGAAATCTAAGGTTAGACTTGTGGCCATTTTTCCCTTTATGACCCATTAGGACCTAATGAGTGGGCATATGTCCCTTACTGTGAAGAAATCCTCTGGACCAAAAACGTTTTTCCAGAACAGTATGGTAGACACCTGTGTACCAGCTAGGGGGGAAGAGTCAGTCCATCAATTGGTTATTTGGAGAATCAAACCTTCCCCATGTATCTAACATAACATTTTAGCTTTGGGTCTTCATGTTGCTATCCAATTTGGAGGATGTCAGCCTGTGGGGTAAAAAGTTATTAAAATGGGAATAAATAGAAATAGTAGAATTCTCACTTCTTTTCTTGAGAAAATGCAGTAAAATAAGCAGAAGTAAAACTTCTACCTTCCAAGATATGCATCCTGACAAGTTCAGAACGATCTGGTCGGCTCCGAATCTTATGCTTCAAAAAGTTTTCAGTCTTAAAAAGGGGAAAAAAAAAAGACAAAGTCTTACCATAAATTGTTTATGACTTACTGTGGCTTTACATTTTTTTTCTCAAGGTACTCTGTTTAAACAAATTGTATATATACCCTTTTGGTCATGATTTTGAGAGAAAGGAAAGAGCAGAAATTAGTACTTTGAGAAACTATTATCCAATACATGATTTAAGTTGCAGCCTTCAAAACTGCACAGGGACTGGAAGTATATGTTGGTATAAAGCAAATACTTTATAGACTTACATTTTAAAACTTGGAAAAGGCAAAAGCTCATAATTTGAAGGTTTTTGAACAGAGGGTTCTGACTATTTAAATATCTAAAATCAATAAAATCTACACTTCAGGCCAAGTGAAAAGCCACCCAGATAACAAACTTCTTAAAATCCTTGACGCATTTTCTTTGATGAGTTCACATACTTGATCTTATTTTCTTATTCAGAACTCTACTCAGCTCTATACAATAGGGCCTTAAAATGGATTTTGTATTTTAGAAGACTAAGAGAACACTACTGCAATCCTAAGAAAATTCTTAAGGAATTTTTGGAACATGATTATTTTCATATTGCATGATAGACATTTTCTCTATAACAAAAAGAACAAATGTGCATAATGGTACTTTCAAAGAAAAATAACAAACATAGATTTGACATGCAACTCTGATGGAGTCATCTCAGCAAAAAAGCAGAGTTGAATGTAGCAACATTTCTTTTGTCAGCCAAACTGTCCTACCCTTGGTCAAATGTAACACAGACTCAGTGGGGAAACCACCTAAGGGCCTGGGACCAGCACATCACTTGGGCTGTCCGTCTGCAGGGGTAATAAATGGCAGGATTACTCCATTATGATTCTAAAAACCGCTGTGATGCCCTGAAAGCAAGAAAGTGAGAAAGTAATGACTTGTCCTTTATGTACAAAACTAGTCACTAGATTTAAAAGAACAAAATTTGAATGTTATGTATTTTCTATAAACTCCATGGTAAAACTACCCCAGAATATATTACTGTATAAGCCATGTATCCTAAAAATACATTACATTTTCTCTACTGACAAATTTAGGAGTAAGGCTACTATTTGTCCACAGGTTCTTTAAAATAAAAGAAAGCAGCACAGAAAAAGAATATTTTAACTGAAATGTCTTACTCTGGCTCGTTCCAAGCTTTTTATCTGCTCATGGAATGCTGCTGGGCTCTTCAAAGCTGCAAGAGGAAAAAAAGAAATATTTCCATGACATAGAGGAGTTAATACTTCAATCAATTGTTATAGTATATCATGTTGATTTTTCCTCTTAATCTTATTAGTTTGCATCTACAATTCCATTTATTTACTAGTGGCTCTAGGAGATCTGCAAAACTTGAAATACTAAAATGTTTCAGAATTAAAATGATGTATTTCACAATAAAATAAGTAAACATTTTCAATAGAGTTGTATGCCTAATGATGATGCAAGTATCAGATCAGACTAGTTCTAATCAATAGTTAGGGCAAATTACCATCACCAAGGAAATGGTTTGATGATTCTTTGACAGGCCTTTGCTCTTAATGTCACTCCATTAAACCTGCACTCTATGTCTAGTACGTCTGAGTTACTGTGTACGGAGAACCCACAATGGGCTTAGCCTCAGGCTCTGCGGTCAATCACAATTGCACTGCTGTTGATCATCACACACCTTGGAAGGTAGGTAATAGCTCCAGTACAGATGAAAAGCTCAAAGAGGTTAAATGAATCCTTGAAGTCATATGGCTAGATTGTGATCACAGTGGGATTTAAATCTAGTTTTGAAAAGTTCATGCTTTCTACTGTACTACAATGCAGCTCACCGAAGACACAATGTTTCTTTAAGATGTCCACTGCTAATACAGTAAACATTCCAGAATCCCAGAGTGAGAGTAAGCAGAGTTTACTAAAATATCACCTACTATGGTGTTCTACCAACTATCTTTGCAAAATCTTTTGTGCATATGCCCACCATTGCCTGATAACAACCTACACTTATAATTATGGGCAGTCAGAGGACGTGGATGGGATCTAGGACTAGGCTTACTCGGCTGTCATCTCTCCAAAACTTGGCCAATCAGCACTTTCTTGGTAGCATTATTTCCAGCTCTGGTACTTGAAGCATTTAAAAAACTCCCAGGAGCCCAGGACAAATAGGTTTGGCAAGGGACCAGCTCCAAAAAGTAGACTAGAGCTGGCTTAGCAATGGTTCTTAAACATCATGATCTGATCCTGCTTGACTGACTGGTTCATAGTCAGGAATGTAGTGGTAGAGCAATCTGGCAGATGAGCAAACCAGCTTTTAACTCTATCTCAAAGCGAGATTAAAAATATTTAGATAATTAATAGTCCAGAAAAAAAAGTTTTATTGGGAAAATATCAACTGCCGAGAAAAATTCCTTATCATAAAACAAAAGAAGGTAGTATTAATGGTTCAGGAGACTGGGAAGCATAAATGCACTTGATAATTGCACTCCAGTTTAAAGACAAATGAGTTACTTCTTCGACAAATCGATTTTTAGACAAAATCCATGTATATAATCTAAATAGCCCCCACAAAACCACTAAAACAGAAAACCATCTCCAAACTTGGTGATTAAAGAAGACAATTCGATAAATAGTCTATAAATAATCAACTCTCAGAAATGAAGGAATGAAGCCCAGAGATATTTGGAAAATATCTGTACTTGGGCAAAAAGGATTTATTAATTATAAATAGAATGTTTGTTAGTCCTGTAACTGAGATACACTTAACGATATAGAGCATATAATAGTATCAAAGATAATTAATAAGAATTAAATAATACTGAACAAGGTTTTGAATTAATTTTATCATGTTACTTTTGCAAATTTAAGAAACACTATTCATTATGTAGGGTGATTACTTCAGTTATTTCAAAACTAAAACAAATGTTGATGCTTGAAGTAAAAACTTAGCCTAAGTACAGGGTTTCAAAGGTGTTCTCTGTATAACATAAAATTCAAGTCCATCTTTTCAACTACATCTGGTTTTCAAAATGTATTCTAAATGATTCTTCTGGGTTGACAATGCCGATGCCTGGATTTTCTTATAAACTCATTTGGTAATGGTGTATCGATTAAATGGGAACAACTGGAGGTAGAGCATATGATACAGGATCTTCTTGGACATGCCCATCTGTTACATCACACTGAAGATGACAGTGGCACTGAAATCTTACGTGGCATGATGCCCTGGTCCACGAGTTGCTCTCTCGTTCTCCTTTGCTGCAGCCTCAGCTGGAGCACTGTGAAAGGAAATAATCAGCATTGGCGTTTATAAGCAACAGTATGAGGCAATTTACAAAGTTCCAGAGGAGATATAAGTTTTATTGAATATCTTCTTTTTATAACTGAATAAGGATACTACCTGGCACCAGCCAACTTGCAAAAAGAATTATCAGTTTGTGATTTCTGCCTGTTTGGTGAACTCTGAAGTTCTCTCAGCGTATTTTTTTTAGTTAGTTAATAATCTTAATTCTGATGAATAAAGCTAAGTATGTGTTGTTTAAATACAATCAGACGGTACTCAGCAAATAAAAACAGTTGGCTTATACATTAAGACTTGTTAATAAAAAAGTCTTATTTGTTGGACTAGAAATGTGAGATTCCTTGACATTCCTTGGTTTTGTTCTGATATTTAAACAAGCTAATGGCAATTTATTTTAAGGAACGATTGACTTATTTGGAGGGACTTACTCCATCTGGAACAAATTTTAAATAGCTTTAATGAAGGCCAAATGTGTAATAAAAATTAGACCTATGAGATATTGCTAATAACCCAAGGGAAAAATTCTAAATTAAGAACTTGAAGTTTAATAATCTTTGCACAAACAGAACATCATATCTCATTCTACAAGTTCTAAGAAAGCCACAAATCAATCGATAATATTTTAACAAAGAGTAAATACATCGTTAGAATTTGTAGAGAATGAGGTATACATTACAAAATGTGGAAATCCATTTGCCAAATTTAATAAAAAATAATCCCTCCCCTGCACCACCCAAATTTCTCAAGCAGCTTTCTCTCATAGCATATCTATATTTTTATTTAGAAAATGAGCTGATTTAAAAAACAAGGAATCCATGAAGTAACTTTGAAAAATATTTTCCTTGGTTTTACCTTACATTCAATTTTTAGTTTCCATTTTGATTTTTGTTTCAAACCATGGATAAAAACCAAGGTTAGCATTACTAAGGATCTGTTTAAGGGCTGTCAATATGCTGCAAGAAAATACCTATGTGTACTTCTTAAATGGTAAAGGAGGATAGAATTATCTAACAAGGGGGTAATGGCTGGAACAAGAGGCTGGCTCAGAGCAGTCTTGCACCCAGGCTCAAACACAGCACACATGGTGACTCCTGCTTGTAATAAACCTGAGACCTGAGCACGCAGGGCTCCGGGTCTTCACAGCCTTTGCTTTTTGCTTGCCCTTGTGCTGACTGCAGAGCACAGCACAATCCTAGGTACACTTCAAGAAGAGTCTAGACTGTAACATATCTTTTAAACATATTTTTTTATTCACTGCTGGAAATGAAGGTCATTTTATTATTAAACTTTTTAAATTTATTTTATTAAATACTTTATTAAATACTGAATTTTTGTTTGCTTCTTTCTTTCTTTTTGGGAACATAGGATCACAAAGCTTCGCTGATATCCCAGTTAGAACTGAAGCAACTGACAAAAGATTCTACTACACAAAAGAAAAACTTAATGAGTCAAAAAATATATGCACGTTTCTCCCATTAAAATGTTTTGATACTCTGAATCAATTATGCTCTAACAAAAACATCTTTTCCCTGATAACTTACAGTTTATTGAGGATAATGAGTTCCCGCTGTACTTTACTAGGAACAAAAATAACCAAAGACATGACCTGTGGATCTGATAGCACCCAATTGCCTGTACACTCTAAATTCTTCTATAAATGCTAAAGTTAATGTGTGTCTGAAATTAAGATGGTCGTCTTCAAGAGGCAGAGTTCCGAGAAAAGGAATAGTAAGAGGAGAAAAGGGTCGGAACAACCTCCAGTTCAAAGGCTGACACTTCTGGAACATGGTGGTCCGTGTCTGCTGGAGAATGGCTAGCAGTAGTCTTTCCTTTCTCTTAAGGGAGTCCTCAGAGAAAGGACTGAAATAGAAAGAGTAATGAAAACATCAACAGCCCCCTTCTTTGGTTTAAAACAAACAAAGCACCATACTTGTGAGACGAACGTGTCAAGCGCAGCATGTGTTTTCGGGCGAATAGCATTCTGGAATGATGGAAACATTTGCAACAACTTCATCTGCAAACCAACACTGACAACAAGAGCGCATTAGGCTTGAAGCATCTCCTGACTGTACAGGGGTCAGCTGCCCTCATGCACCTTGACAGCAGCCCTGTTAGCTACATCACCTTTGACTAGAAATCACACTTCCACCCTCATGTGTGGAGGTATCTGATACAATGAGGGTAACACACAAAATGAATGCATGTTACCAATCAACAAGTGCTACAATAAAACAAAACCAAACATAAACCATTTGTAGTTTTTATCCAGTTTTCTACATGGCAAAACAAACAATCCACTGGGGTCATACTGTTGGAAGGGGGGACAATGACCTTCCCAGTCAACACTCCCATCACTGTCTCATAATTTCCCAGAAGCCATATCCTCGCACTACAAGCACTACTCAGAGCAGTTCTGGTGTGCAGTCTTCCCTAGGCATGCTGACTGGAGGCCGCTTAGATTTTCTAGCCTCTGAATAGCCTGAGTCTAAGGCTTTTATCTTTTATTTACAAAATCTTATTATCTTAATGATCAGAGAGGTAGTCAAGGCTGTGGGGACAAGATGCTTTATCAAGTTTCTCTGGGACCTTCATGAATTAAGCCTGGAGACCATCTTCCTCCCTTTGCAGCCTCCACATTCTCATGTGCACGGGGTGGGGAAGAGGGAACACCCAGGTCACCGACTGCCACTGTGCCTGCTGCACACCTGTAGTTTGTTAAGATAAATGAACAAACCGGTATCCTGGCTGATCTCTGGAAAAGCTGATCCTCTGCATGTATTGACAAGGCTGCATTTCAGTAGCCACGAATGTATGGTCCCCCCACTGCTCTCTGGTGGTGGCAGTGGGTGTGGTGGTGGGATACAGCTGCCTGAGAAGCCAGCTTCCCAGGCACTGCCCTCGGGTCTGACAGCTGAACCCTAGAGCATTCTCCCCCTGATGCCTAGTGGTGCTATTGGGCTGGCATTATAGCCTCTATTCTATTAGTAAGCCGCTTAATATTCGGTGACCTCCAGTCATCTTGCAAGCAATTACATGTAAAAAAAGAAAATATGTA
This sequence comes from Manis pentadactyla, assembly GCF_030020395.1. NCBI lineage: Eukaryota > Metazoa > Chordata > Mammalia > Pholidota > Manidae > Manis > Manis pentadactyla. The sequence continues at coordinate 71,313,637 of NC_080028.1, forward strand.
AGTCTAAAGAATTCCAAGGGAGAAAAACAGTTCAAGACACTCAATGCGCGAGTGGCTACGTCTTTCAGAAAACAAAGGACATAGTGATAACAGAGTGAAGTAGAATTCATGCTACAGTTGTTCTTTATCTCTTTTAATGTCTTTTGTCTGCGAGTGGCTACGTCTTTCAGAAAACAAAGGACATAGTGATAACAGAGTGAAGTAGAATTCATGCTACAGTTGTTCTTTATCTCTTTTAATGTCTTTTGTCTTTGAAAAATGTAGAAACTAAAACAAGCAAAAGCATGGTTCCAAGAAGTCCTTAGTTTAAAATGGTTGGGTCAAACCTACTTAATTTTCTCAAAAAAAGAAAGAAGAAAAAAGATGGGGGAGAAGATATATAAAAATTTTTATCTCATTATATAACTACATTGTATTCTTTCTGTAAAAACATTTACCACAAGCTGAGAATTCTCTAACAGCTCTGTATTTCCCAATGACAAAACTCACAGGAGATACAAAAAGAACCCACATCAACAGAGGGAGATGAGTTTACAGAGCCATTTCTTTACCCTCTGCAGCACATCTTTTTTAACTAGCCTTAGCCCAAGGCTTTTTTTATTAAAAAAATATTTTCACCTATTATGAGTCATATAGGTTCATTACACAAAATAAGTAAATATAAAAAAGGATGAGGAAGAAACTAAATAAGCAAACAATCAGTAATATCATCACCTAGAGACACATAACTACCGTTACCATACTGGTGTATTTCCTCTTTTATCTAAGCATGATTTTTGATACTCTGCTTCAACATATGACCATACTGTATACACAATGATATTCTTATTTTAATGGCCACATAAAACATTCTGTTGGGCGGACATGCCATAGTTTACTACCGAGTATCTGTTTATTACTTAGGTTGTTTCCTAAGTAATTTATGCAACTTTAAATAATGCTATTTTAGAATTTATGTATATACTTACTCCTTATTTTCAGGCATTTCTTTAATTCCTTGAGGGAGGATTATCCCTATGTTTCTGTATAATGCATAGCCATAAAGTAATGAGACTGACTTCTTCATGTGCAAACCAGTATCTTCTGAAATTATAGCAGCTGGGAGGACTCAGATACAGACTACCTTATTCCCACTTCATTTAGAGAAAACATTTTTCATTACCTACTGCATTTTTCTAAGGTGATGTGTTATTATCTAACAATTTGTGGTTTCCTATTACATTTCAACAAAGAGGGAAAAATGCATATAATTCTGAAAATCCTACTTGTTATTCCTTGTTACAACAGATAAAAACAATATTGTGTCAACAGAAGAATTTTGGTACTGCTTTTTTATATGAGTAAAAATTAGATTTTTAAGCCACAGGGCATAAATCTGCAAAGAAGTAAAAAGCTAACCTTTTCAAACAATAAGGCTTCTCTCTCACTTACCAACTTTACGTTTCCCTGTATGGCCCCGGAAGATGACTGGTTAGCCAGAGACGGGTGGGATTCCTCAAGGGAGGAACAACCTAAGACAGGCACAGTCGCAGGGGGGCCATTAGGTGAGAAATTGGGGATCAACAGAGGTGAGGCTTAGAACCTCACCCCCACTGTTTTGAGAGAAATCTTCTGCATCCGTGGATGTTTTGTTGCCCTTGTCTAGCTTGGATTAATACTTAGTCTATAGGCACACACCTGATCATCTACATTTGCTTTCTTACAGCACTAAACTATGTTTTCTACCTTTATCTTGCATCTACCTAACACTTCAGCATTTTATTTAAAAATAATAATAATAATAATAAGGGAGAAATGTGGGATTCACATATAAATCAAGTATAAAAATCAAATGAATATTCATATTTGACCTGATTGTTTATAGTTCATAATGCGTGATCAAAACCGAAAGTTTCTGTGATGACTGCCCTTGTACTGTTCACCATGTAAGAACTTATTCACTATGTAAGAATTTGTTCTCCATGTAAGAACTTGTTCGTTATGCTTCAGAAGATCGGAGACTGATGAGAATTAGGCTTGGGGTGGATTAAGGATTGTGCATTGAGTCCCCTATACACAATTTTATTGTTGTTAACAACCATTTGATCAATAAATGAGAGATGCCCTCTCAAAAAAAAAAAAAATTACATTTTTAATCACCATTCCAAAAAATAAAAGGTAGCATATCTAATGGTAATGAGGAAATGCCATTCTCATTCAGCATCAGTTTTGATATTAACAAGTATCTTCTTTTAGTTCTCTTCCCATTTCTTAAATAGGTTACAGTGCTTTTACAACAAAATTTTAGGATTAGCTTCCAATATGAAAAAAAGACCTTAAAATAATGCCTTTTACATAATATTTATACTCCACTTTAAAATTTTCACCTGTTTTTTGAACTAAGATGATGTGTCTATTCTACTCTCTCTTGTTTCTGTAAGTAGAATGTTTGAAATATGGAGTAATCAAAGTGCCCTATCACTCTAAGAAAACATATTATGCAGCATTCTAATAACATATAGCAGTTTACAATGAGTTGAAGAAAGCAGTTTTGCCTAAGGGGTTTGCAAGGGGACATCTGAGGACTATATGTTATAAAAACAAGGCAGAAATGACAGTTTCTGGGAAACAGTATGGCAGGCAGCCATGGTTTTGGAAACTCTTTATAAATAGCTGGTTTCAGTTATGCGGTATGAAGGAGGGTGGGCTAAGGAGGGGAGGGGAGATGGGCTGCTGTGGCCAAGTTGGGGAGGATCCCATGTATGCTATTTAATTACAGGACACTGGACAGAATAAACTGCAGAATCATGAGGGTGAACAAAAGCACGCACCTGAGCAGTCAGGCGAAGGCTGGATAAACCGGAGGCAATGGCAGACATGGAAAACTAAAAGGCACTCTAGAACTGACAATGTATTGACTCTGAAGTCAATGTTAGGTAAAGAAACAGACCCTGGTCTCATTTTTTAATTTTTTCAAACAGATGTTTGAGTATTGAGAGAACGGAGTGGTTGGGCTTTGGCAAAGATTTATTATGTATAGTTTTAAATAGTGTTAAATTAGGGGCCTGATCCTATAAAAACAAAAACAAGTTAGAAAAGCCAACATCCTCATACTGTCTTTTGAACTCAGATGCAGGAGGGATTAACTAGCCCCTAAGAAACATTTCAATCCCTCCATTCAATCCTGGTTTCAGTGTTTTACCAAGGAGCAGTTTAGCAGTGAAGTTTCCCATTGCATTTGTCCAACCAGCTAATGGCAAAGGACATCTTTAAAGACTTTACATTGAAAGATCAAAGGACCGATGAACTACTTTTCCTTTTCCTTTAAAATAAGTGTTTAAGAAGGTGTCAGTTACTGTTGTTACTATCACCATTACTTTAGATACTCTGTGAAAATAACTTTTTTTTTCAAATATAAAACCATAAGGATTTTTTCTAAAGACTTTTTAGAGCAGTTTCAGGTTTGCAATTTAAATTTATAATACTGGAACATGCATTCACAATTTTGATAGGGGTACTTTGCAACCCAACAGCCGCGTGAGGCAAGAGAACACTTTTAGTTCATCCCTTCCCTCATAAGGTACATCATCATGTTTTAAGGTAACTTCAAATTCAAAAACAAAGATCACTTCCTCTCACCTAAGACTACGGGCAAATCAGAGCAAAATTTGATGTAACTAGTAAGCAGTTAGGGACCAAAAGTCATCAAAAGAAATCAGTGAACGTGATGGGGCTGGGTGCAGAGATGCTTAGTGGTCGTCAGAAGCTCAGGTTAAGCTTTCTCCTGTACACCACATAGTGATTTATAAATTTGGTAGAATTTTTCCAATGTCCCCAGGTAGAAACCTGAAGCACAGACTTATTTTTTTTCTTCAAGTCCAACACAGCTGAGAGATATAATGGACAAATCGGAGATATATGTAGAATAAAATCGACAGTATGTGGTAAGGGATTGCATGTTGTTATCTGAAGGATAAAGTGGTAGCAAAGAGGATCCTAGGTTTCTGACTTACACACCTGGGTAGGCCATTTACTGAGATGAAGAGCATGAGGTGGCCTTTAGAGAGCTCAGTCTCGGACATGTTTAAATTGGAAGTGTCAAAGTGACAACTGGCTCTATGAGTCCAAGTTTCAGAAGGTAAGGTCTTGGCAGGAGACTGAAATTCAGAAGTTGTCACTAAAGTAGTATTTGAAGCCCTGGGAGTTTGCTGAGGTAGAGAATATAGAAAGAGAAGGCCAGAGAAGCCCAGGACCGAGTTCCTAGGAAAGCCAACAATTAAAAGTCCTTTGTAGGTCAGCTAGGGGGTGAAGTGCCAACAAAGGAAGCCAGAGGAAGCTGCCTCAGAAGGATGATGATCCTGGACAGTGTATACAAGTGTTTCTAGAAGGGGGTCATGTTTGGAGGGAGGGATGGAAATCAAAGACTGGAGTGGTTAAGCAGGGGTGTGAATGATGTTAATGGGGGCTGTGCTTTCAAGATGTTGCCCATGATGGGTGAGAGAGAAGGGGAAAAGCTTGAGGGGTGGGTAGAACTTCAGGCTGGAACATACTTGAGCAAGTTTACAACCAATGATGAGCAAGAGAGAGGAAAGGCCAGGTAAAAGAATGAAAGGAAGCAAATGGGAATGGATAAACATGAATGAGAATGAACAGAGGGTAAGAGGCAGCAGGTTCCTTGAGGGAGGGGATTCAGAGCCTTAGAGAGCAGGCTTTGTTAAGACATACTTCTTCCATCATAGTAGGAGGGCAATGATGATTGGACACAGTTGCAGGCAGGTTTACAGATTTGGTCTGGGATGTCCTGAGAGTTCCCAAGTGATGGTTTTTATTTTCTTAAGAAGAGGAGGAAGAAAAGTCACCTGCTGAAAGTGAGATGAATGAAGAAGAAGTTCCTTCTGAGGCCAGTGAGAGAGGCTTGAAACAATCATTGCAGATTGTGAAGACCAATTTAAAAAGAGAAACATGGTTATTTATTACTGAAATGTTCTACCTAATAAAGGCAATGGCTTGGGGGAGAGAAGTCTGTCTGGAAACTGGCAAGTCACTCACTGGCTCTCAACCCTATCATTTTCAGCAGACAAAAAGACCACAAAATACAAAATTAGAATATTTGCCAGTTCTTTCTAAAGCTCAATACATAAAATTTTTGGTGTAGCCCAGCAGTTCCCCTTCCAGGTGAACTGAAAAGGTACTCAAAATATACGTGTAAACACATTGACAGCAGCACTATTTACAACAGCCAAAAGGCGGGAACAGTCCCAATGTCATCAACAGAGGAACAGATAGATAGATTTTGGTATACCCATATGATGGAGTATTACTCAGCCATAAAAAGAAATGAAGTTCTGACAGATGAAAGTGAAAAACATGATGCTAAGTGAAAGAAGTCGGAATCAGAAAGTTACATATTATACGACTCCATATATGTGAAATATCCAGAACTGGTAAATCCACAGAGACAGAGCCCAGATGGGTGACTGCCAGGAACTGGGGATGGGAGAAAGGCATGGGAGTAACTGTTTAAGGGTACAGGATTTTCTTTTGGGATGATGAAAATATTCTGGTACTAGATAGACAGGTAGTTGCACAACACTATGAATGTACTTAATGCTTCTGAACAGGTCACTTTAAAATGGTTACCTTGATGTCATGTGAACTTCAATTAAAAAAAAAAGAACAGTTAGTAGAACAAAAGACCTTAAGAAACTAATTACAATAATCCAAATTCTCTTTTCCCACACCCCCTAGCTAGCCCCCGCTCACCACCTTAATTCCATTAACCACTAAAGGTAACTTCATCTTTGAATGACTTGATAACGACAACAGCAGCTACATTAGATATTCCTTGCCACCCTGAATTCTAGGTTTTGCTGGGATTTTTTTTTAATGGCCTCTATTTCCCCTTCTAGACCTCATCCTTCTATTCTAGCACCCTCTAAAGTGCTCCCCACTTGAAAGTGTGAATAATTTGGTCAAGGAAAAGAATTCTAGGCCAAATTTAAGAATATGGCACCAAAAGGATTCTCTATGGGCAAGTGATTATCATGGGGCAGAACCAATGTGTTTCGCTTTGTTGCAGGAATTTGAGCTTGGGGGCAGTTTTGAATTGATGTTGGTAGAACAGAGGATAACATTTAATTATGTTGTTTGAGGTAAATGACGACCAGAAGGAGAAGGTGATGGGCAAAAGAGTGAAGACCATGAAAACTGGGAGATACCGATTTCATCTCCACTTAGAATTGATGTGGGATTTAGGCTGCACTGCAGAAGAGAAAAAAAGCATGTAAGTAACTCTCATTGGTGATTAAAAAGTAGCAACCAAAGATTTCAGCCCTTCGGTTATATTTTCAGGGGTCGAATTTGCCAATTATAAAGTAAGGTCCTTCTTGGGACCAGCGGTTACCAAAGGGAAAGGGGTTGGGAGGGAAGGAGAAGGGGATTAAGGGGCATTATGATCAGCACACATAATGTAGGGGGTCACAGGGAAGGCAGTACAGCATGGAGAAAAGTAATGACTCTATAGCATCTTACTACACTGATGGACAGTGACTGCACTGGGGGGGTGAGGACTTGATAATATGGGTGAATGTTGAAACCACAATGTTGCTCGAGTGAAACCTTTGTAAGATTGTATATCAATGATACCTTAATTAAAAAACAAAGTACTTAAACAAATAAATAAGATCCTTCTTGAAGTAATTCTAAAAACTGGAAGGCAAACGGCCCCAAATAAAGCAGTGGTTGGTCCCGTAAGAGCCATGCCACCAGCCTGAGGAAGCACACTCTGTCCCTCCTTGCAGTCCAGCAGAAGCAGTGTCACACAGAGTGCAACAAATCCAAACCTCTGGCTCCACGAGGAGCAAACAGCATTTTGATCAGGAATTCTCATATTATGATTATCTTCTATTTAAGAAAGGGAGACACAACATCAAGTTAACTAAAAAACTGCAAATTAGTGTTTGATAAAGTTAGGCCTCAGACTACACAGAAAACACTACCTTCCATTTCAAGGTCAGAAAGTCTACTGCATCCTTAAGCCCACCGGGGTGGGGGCAGGGGGCGGAGGGAAGAGGCAGGTGGTAGAAACTGCAGTTCTAAACCACTGTTCCATCACAGTCTAGAACGCAGCATTTCCTTCTAAAAGCAAAAATGAAGTAAAAACTAAAATGGAAACAGTCCAGCCTAACACACTGTAGTTTCCTGCATTAATCTGCAACATGAAGTCAGGAAGACAGCGTTTTCAGCACTCAGCCTTGGAAATTTACAGGCACTTTGATAACTCTGTGGCTGGCTGCTGCTTGTTACCATGGAAACAGACTGCTAAAAACAGGGTATGTTTCTTTAAACTGATCATACCTTCACACAAATTCCCTTCTCCTTTTTGTCAAAAGTTGGAATGAAATTACAGTATGCTTCTCATGGTATGACAACGTGATGTCAAGCCAGGGGGCCTGGTACAGAATGGCAGGGGTAACACTAGCCTGTGGCAAACACACAGAAAGACACTATACACATCTGCATTTTAAAAAGCAGTGGAAATAAAGTACACAGTGGAATACACAGAAGTATAGTACAAATAACAGGCACTTTAAAAGCAAAATCATACACTTAGTTTCCTAATAACCAGAAATGTAAAGAGGTTAAAACAATACTTGATTTGCTTTTTCAGATAATTTTTTATCTGTAGGACCATGCTTGTTCTAAACCTGAAGTTCTAGATTTCTTACCCTATTTGGTTCTAAAAGAAAGTTATTTTTCTTATTTTGGGGGCAATCAGAAATTCTATATTCCACCAGTATATTAGAATTTCACTGTGCAGCTATAGGAAGAGGTACTCACAGGTTAAAGCACTTTCCTAATCCCTCTAAAATAGTAAAATACATGTTGTATAAATGATTCTGAAATGCAAATTCCTTAATGCAAATTCCTATGGCAGGCTCTCTGAATAAAAGGACAAGTAATAATGAAACAGGAAAACTGTGGAATATTATTTACCTCCAGTTTTTCCTCGAATGGTAAGCACACCTTACTCTCTTGATCCTGGCTCACTATGTAGGTTTTTCTCCCATTTTAGGGAGTCAGGAATGGGACTCACACACACATTCACAATCTCTATATATACACTCATGTATCTACCTACACACATGTGCCATTTGCCCACCAAAACATAAAGAGGACTGAGAACTCTCATCATTTATGTGCTATCTTAGTACCACAGCAACTGTGCCTGATGATGCCGATGAAAGGATGAGTGACAGCTGTTCAGGCCAGTGGGGTGGGGGTGGCATGCGCAGGGAAAGGCATTTCGGGAGAGAACAGCCACGGAGGGAGAAAGAAGTTACACCGTGCTTCTGGAGGCAGCAGCAGGGCCTCACTCAATGCAGGGGCCAGCATGGGTGGGGAGGGGTCAGCCAGGCAGCTCCACCGCTACTTGAGTCAAGATTCCTGTAAGGATGTGCTGATGGGGATCTGGACAAGGGTGATGGGCGCAGTGAAACAGAGCAGTGGGTAAGAGCTCTTTTTGAGGTAGATTTGACAGATCTATTAACAGGATTTGGGTGACAGATTATGAGAAGGAGGTCAAGGAAGGTGTCAAAAATTGCTGCCATTAAGTTTCTGTGAGATGGACAGAGGTGCAGGGCACGTTTCACGGGGAAAGCGAGAGACTCCCAGAGCCTTCTGGGAAGCAGATGGCTATCCACGTCTATAGCTGGAGAGACCTGGACCTCAGTCTGTAATCCTCATTCACTGGACCAAAGTATATCTGGGCTTCTTCTGCTATCTCTTCTACGTGAGTGCATACTTAATTTCTACAGTATCATGCAGTTTTTAGGTTTTCAGGCTGTGAGCTCCTTGAAATGGCTTATAGAGGTTTATAATCTCTGGCATGATGTTGTGTAGAAGTGCTCAAATTTCTGCCAAATGAAACTATTTCTCATAAAAAGTTACATAATTTCATCTCAAAAGTAACATGCACCCTTTTTAAAAAAACATTGAATCATGTCTGGGAAGATGAATATTTTATCTTTTCCTTCATACCTGTATGTTATTTGATTTTATTATAAGGACCATACTCCCTATTCAAATTTGTTTTTAAAAGACATTAATTTAGTGATACATCACTTGTACAACACTTTCAATTATGTAAAACACTGATAGAAAACAAAGAATAAATTACCAGAGAAATAAAAACAGATGTTGCAGAATACACATGTTTTACTTAGAGAAGGCTTTTGTAGCATTCTTTATTTCAACTGCCTATTTGTTTCTCCCACTGTGGCTCAATATACTTTAGTTGAATAAACAACAGAATCAGGATTCCATTTATTATTACATTTTGTTAATCTGGTGCTTACTTCAAAGAAAATTGTAAGTGACAAATCAGAAAAGAGAGAGGACCTGGAAGTGGCAGATAACAAAAATCAAACAATGAATAACAATTCTAGTAATCTAGTAGTAATTCTGTGCTGGGCAAATGATTTTATACACCGCAACAGTGCCTTACGGCAGCACTGCATTTGATTTTGGCTTAGCTATTAATTTATAACCGAATTATAAATTATACCTAAATGTAATATAGTTCAAATTATATTCTGTATAAGAAGGCAGGGAGAAATACAGTACTCTTTAGTACTTTCTGCATAAGAACAATATGTCTGCGAGATGCAGGACGCTAGGGGTGAGGTACAGGAATGATCCAAATAAGGATTTTATCCCTAAGAAATATTAAGGTCTAACAGTGAAGACAGAGTACAGATACATCTCACAATAGCAAAAATTCAAATACCACAGAGATGCAGATCAAGTAATTGGGAATATAAGGAGAGAAGAAATTGTTTTCAGCTGACAGATCAAGTGACTTTCTCAGGATTGGGGCTCTAAGAAACTGATCCTGCGACGCTGGGGTCACAGGAGGAGCCCTGTGAGCCCAGATGTGGAGGAGGGTAGCACAGAGCAGCACCAGCCTGTAGAACTTTCTGCAGTCGTGGTAATGGTTTATACTGTTCACTGTTCAGTAGTCACCAACCACATGTGGCTCCTGAGTAGCTGAAATGTGGCTACTGTAATGGAGGAGTTGACTTTTTAAAAATTTTATTTAATTTTAATTATTTTAAATTTAAACAGTCATATATGGCTAATGGACACTGCAGGGAGAGTATGTATGAGATATTTTCCATCACTTAAAAGAGTTTTGGTGCCTTTAGGAAAGGTATTTGTTTAATTTAGTTTCCCCAGGTTGGACTGCTCAGAGCATCTTCTGCAAATGAGCATCTTTTTCTTAAATAGCTCTACACAGCCATGTCCCATTCCACCACATTGATCTACTCCACTGTTTACTATGCAATCTACCACAAACTTTCACACACTTTATCTCAACTCTTATTAACAAGCCTGTGGCAGAATTGGGAATGTGGTCCCTCAAATTTCTAACTCCTGTCCCAACACCCATGATAGGGCCACACAATGGAAAGAGCCCAGGCCCCAAGGCACTTCTTGGAGGGCAGCTGACTAGAATAGCTAGCTACCTGATCTACCTTGGAGGGTGTTTTGAGTAAAACATGTACTTCAGTTAAAACACTGGAGTTTTGGGGTTGTCAGAGCAGTTAGTTTTAGTCAAAGTAATTAATACACAACCCAGTTTTCTTGCAGTGGTATTTTACTCTTGCCATTTTTTAGAGAGCTTTGTAAATGAAGCATCAAGTTTTCCTCTTTAAACCCATTTGCTACCATTTTGTCTTTGATAAATATGGGATATAACTAGCTGGTAGCACTGGTATTATGATTCATTATCTCAATAATGATTCATATTAAAGCACTTATCTGAATTAAATCATCTCAATTTATTTGATTTCCCCTTGTAATCACTAATTCTTCAGTTGTCAAGCCAGTGACTTGTAATATCCTTCTTCAGTTCTAGAATCAGAAATTAAACTTAAATATCATTCATGTGGAACAGAATTAGAAAATGTTCTAACTCCTTTGTGGACAAGTCAAAAGTCGAGAGTCCCTATTGCTGCTTTGACAAAAGAAACTAGTCTGAGACGAATTCTTTGTTTAAATTCGATCAGGAAAACTCAAGATACTGCTATTCTCACCTGAAGCAAAAAATAATTATATTCTTCAACTCTGCACATGGATTGGTGTTTATCGAAAAGTTAATATAAACATGAATAAAACCATGACGTGATACGCTGTGTTATTCAAATAATTCTCTAGTATGTGCTGCCAACTATTCAGTCAACAGTTTGAACACTTTCCTCTGAATTGTGTATAGGTCTTACACATTTTTTTCTTATGGTGTTATATAAACTCTTTACACCTACAAGTATTTGCTCACAAAGACTGTTTTTCCCCTAATAATAATTTCAGCTAACTAGTACCAACAACCAGAGGAATTCTAAAGTATCCCAATGTCAGTAAGAAACAGAGCAACAACTTGTCAAGTAGAGTGGACTTCCAACCCCTTACAGTAGACACACGTCAGAAACACTGGAGAGACCTAGCTGCGTCCATGCAATTAGAACTAAATGGACCCAAATTTATCCTTCCTTCATTCCTGGAAACTTGGGATCCAGACATCAAAAAAAAAAAAAAAAAAATCCCAGAGGTTGTTTTTTCAAACAAACAAAAACCAAAACCAACTTTGCTGAAAATGAATGGAGAACTACACTGTTGATACCAATAAAATTTTTAGTGTCCCTAATACATGAGGCATAAACCATTAGGCATTACTAATGGTCACTTACATATTTGTCTCTTTTGACAAAACCACACAGGATCTAATTAGTCTCTAGGGCGGTTTGGTGTTGGAACAACTGCTGCTGTATCAATCAGCTTTTGTGGGTGAATACAACTGTCGTATGACCCGAGGCCTAAAAGCAGATGAAGCCAGCAGTGGCCTGTCCAAACGCTTCATTCTGTGAGTCTGATAAGCTGACCCCTGGTGTTCATCTGCAGGCAGAGATTGTGACACACTGAATTCCAGGAGTTCAATTCAATCTTACTTAGGATCCAGGTTATTTTCATACTACTCCAAATAAAAAAGATGCTTTCTGCAGAATTTCTATTTTTTTTCCTGTTCTGATTAAATTCAGTGACTCAGAGTCACTAACTTTGAGGTAACAGATCACCCCTGGTATCTGTTTTTTTCCTCACCGTTAGCCCTCTACCAGAAAATGAGTAGAAACACAATCTGTTGAGATTAAAAGCAAAACCTAGATCAATGTAACTGTGGTGAGAGATGAATTTTATCATTCAGTCATTTCTGTGGAGTGTTTTAAAACATAAAGGTTCTTTCCCCTTACCTCCTTATTCCTATTAATTTACACAACAGTAACATATAGAATACATCTCTATTTTGTAAATACACATAGGGTTTTAAAAATTAAATTTTAAATAAAAGGAAAATGTAACAGAGGGTTAAAAAAAATGAGGGATGACAAACTGGCATTAAACCAGGCATCTCATAAAAACACTATGAAGTATGTATTATTTCTCCTCATTGTACAAATGGGAAATGAAGGCTCAGAGCAGTGAACTTGTCCAGGGTCACAAAGCTAGAAAATAGTGTGCCTGCGACTTGATCCCAAGTTTACCTCACTTATGCATCTGTGTGCTTGCTCTTCTGCCCTTTCACTAGTGTGCATGTATAAATGGACAGCATGGTCTATTGCTAAGGAAACAATCTACACAATTATGTAATCATCTCTACTTTGCTGTTCTTGTTGACAATTCTATCCTGTTTTTATATTTTAAACCCTTGGTTTCTATGCTCCTTTATCATGCTTTGCTGTTGTGACATCTTTTTATTTCTCCTATTCGATTTTCCTTCACTTTCTCAGTTTCTCAAGCAGCACAAAAACTGTTTTCAATTAAAGGTATTAATAGGAGCTTAACATTTGAACTTGACTTAAATGATGCACAGACAATTCTTAACTTTTTCTTCTAAGTTAATAATTCAACAAATTTAAGTTCCCCTGAATGAATCTCCAGAATGTGTCCTAAAAACTCCACTGGTATTGATTTTATACAAATCTACACTAAGGCTTGCTGTGCACAAGCAGAGGGCGACCCCATTGTTTGGTTCCTGGCAACAGCTATTTATACTTCATTGCGTGTCATTTGCTTCGATCTAGATGTGTTTTTCTTCCCATACCCAAAAGTGGTTCAACTCCAGTAAGTCCAATTACTGTTTCTTATTATTATCTTTTAAATTTGCAACAATTTATCATCACATTCTCATATTCTAAATATCTAAGGAAAAAAAGAGGCAATTATCTTTTTGGAAGAAGCTCAAACTACTACTTAGGCAGATAGCTCTACATTAACTCTGGGTCTTCATAAGATGAGCAAGAGTGAGTGAGTGGATAGGTGAGGGGGTGGCTGATGGCAGGAGCTGAAAGCAGATAAAATGAAAAGAGGGTATTGCGAGGCCTTTTTTTTTTTTTTTAACTTCACAAAGAACTCTAGAAAACCAAATTTAAAATTAAACAAGCACTGAGGGGGTGACCTTCATGCCTCAAATTTAGGAAAAATCTAATCTCTGTAGTTCCTGAATTTCTTCAGCCATAGCTCCTATCTCCAGTTGCGTGGACTGGCCTTGCCATGCGTCACTGTGCCAGGCAGAGGCCAGCAATGCCCACACCTTTGGCCATTTTCTAAAATCAATCAGTGAGGTACCTAGGCAGTGGCCACTAACAATAACTGACAGTATTCTTAAACTTATTTTTTGCTTTACTCAAAAACAACAAAACTGTGCAAATGCTTTTAAAAACAAAACAAATTGATGCAACATGCATTATAACCAGGTAAACCAGTCATTTAAAGATAATTAAGAAAGAGCAGTTACCTTCCTGGTTTTAAACAATAAAAACCATAAACATGTTAATTGGAAAAAAATTAATTTTCCTGGAATTGTGTTTGTAAGCCTAGAAGAAGCAGTATTCTGAACACTGAATAATATTGAAAAGGAAATGGCCTCTCCTAAGGTAGGAAGGGGGATACCAAAAACATTGGAGAACATGAGAAGATATACAAAATGAACCTGGAAGGATTTCACTGAAATGATGACTGGCTTCATAAGTCCTCTTACCGTATTAATTACTGCAAAATCCCTAGAGTTCTATTAGTTAATGAATCTTTAGGAAGGCTACCAAGAACAGCATTCAGCTTTCCTTTCAAAGAACTTAACTGTGTAGGGTACATGAGTGAACAGAGGAAGCAGACACACAGCATGGGAAGCAGACAGAGCCTTGCAGCCTAGCTGATGGCAGTAGGAACCTGGGGTTTCGCCCAGGTCCACGGACACACTGACCTTCCTTGAGACTTTTCTGGTTGCTCCCCTCGTGGCATTCCTTCTCTTTTAATGGTTCGAGATCCCCAGCAGTTAAAATCTCTGGGAAGCCCTGTTGCAGCTTCTTGGAGCTATCGATCATGGTGCGCGGCTTCCGCAGACAGGCAGCATCAAACAGGAGAAGAGCGCAGTGTGCCTAACAGCAGAGGCTGGCGCTCAGCACACGCTGGTCCCGGGTCCTGGGTGCCTGCTCACAATACTCCAATCACGGGGCTATTATGTCTTTAAGCAGCCAAAGGCAGCCATTACCCTTTAGTCCCCAGCCTGACCTGCAAATACACTTCTGCTGCTGAGAGCCCTAAACCCTCTCCCACATTGGGAGGCAGACCCACAGAGGCACGATGCTGAGATCCCACCCCTTTTCCCAGCCAGCCCCCTTTCCCTTGCCGTTCTAGCTTCCCCCGTACTGGGTACTTCAATCTGCAGCTTGATGGTCCGAATCATCTGACAAACACTGAGTCAAGCAGTTAAAAATAAATCCTGCAGTTGTTAAAAGAGAAGACTTTGCTGATCCCTAAGAAGACAAATTGCTTACTGTGGTCTCTCTCCCGCTCCCTATAAAACACGGCCGCAGGCTGTGGAAATACTTTCTATCAGCCAGACAAGCACACTCATTACTCATTAAGTTCTCCAGCTAAACAAACTGCAGTCTCGGGCATCTAAAGGGGGTCTTATCTCAGCAAAGGCACCACGCTGAACAAACATGCTACCAGCATATCTGGATACAAACAGAGGCACTACCAAAGGTCTTCTGTGGTGTGCTTTTTGCTGCGTCCTGCTCTCCCAGGCAGAGCCAGCGCTCTTTGTAATAAAGAGTGTACGCTCACTGCCGCTTTCCGCCTTCTCCGGTTCAGACCGGAGCTGCAGTTTTGCTTTGCGCCACTAGTCGGCCGAGAGAGTTCACATCGCCATGATTGTTCCCAGGAAAAATCTCCCACGTATTAAAAGCAGAGACACTCAGTGCTTCTCTCTCATACCAGATTCAACCAGCATCAGCCCAAGTTTAATGTCACATGAGCTATCAAAACAGGCACCTCGCCTGCAAGTCACAGATTGCGAGCCACTCGACACAGAGGACGCAGTCCGGTGGGAATCCCTGTGTGTGGCGATTCCAGGCAAATGGAGACATGCTTGTTTTCATACACACCGAACGTGTATGCCCGGGGCGGTAGCCAAAAGAATCTTATCTTTTAAAATGGTTCAAAGACTACTCGTTTGCAAAGACCTCCTGTAAAACCCGCTAGACGTTCTAAGAGCAGTAGACTGAATCCTTAGGGGTCTGAGCTGTTCACTGTAACCAAAAGCTAGCAGAGTTCCTGGCACATTAGTTCTCAATAAATACTTGTTGCTCAATTAAGTGAATGAATGAAAGCAGAAGAAAGTATAAAAGGAAAATTTCTTTTGCTAATACTCAGAATTTTAAAGAAGTCCTAGGTCAATATCCAAGAATCACTCATTTTAGATGAACAACTGAATGGTCTCTAAAGGAAGCATGTTCTCTTTAAAAGAAAATACACACATACATTTTGAATGTGACATGATCGTGCTAAGGGATAATTAAGGGCTTACATTTTTACAGCCAGAAAAATCAATATTCTCTTCACCACTTAAACAGAGATGAGGACTAGATGATTCTGTGCTTTGTTCTGGTTCCAAGGCAAGTGTGCACTAAACCCACGCTGTTCTAGGAAGATAGTTATCTGCCCTTCCCCAACCTCGCTCAGGAATGGGATTACACGACACATGACATGCTTCTTGTCATCTGAAATTCCTTCTGAAGCAATTTAAGCCCATTGTTGGTAGGCTAAACCCCGCAGGAACAAACAGCGATCCTCTTATCACGCTTCTCAAAAATGCCCTGAAATGCTAGGCTATTATTTCGTATCCTAAAGCCTTTATTCTTTTGGATGTTCCTGCACCTTTAAAGGTTTAAGAAAAATAACCATCATTTCTTGAGAACATACTTAAGGTTGGTCACTTTATTAGGGGTTTTGTGAAACTGACCTCATCTAACCCCTAAGAGCCTCTTGTGATTACTACGAGTATTTGTACGCTGCAGACATTTCACAGACCAAGATTGATGCCGCAAAGCTTATAGCGGCAGGCCTGGAGCTGAACCAAAGTCTTAGCTCCTCAAAGCCCAAGTCTTTTTTTCTACTGCATGGTAATGCCTGCTGTCTTCTAGGATATGCTCCATTTCCAGGCTTTAGTTTGATCTTGGGACAGGTTTAACAGCAGAGGCCGTAATTTTTATGGCCTCCCAGTAATTCTACTCCTGGGGAGGGAGAAGGAAGTCAACATAATCACACCAGAATACTCTTATGAAAGCACTTTAACTTTTCCTGAAATAATGAGAGAAGCTGCCAACTTTATTCAGTGCTTTTAATGTGCCACAGTCTAAGTCCTTTTCATATATTATCTCACTTATTCTGTTGACAGACCTCTGAGTTCAACAGTATTATCTTAACTTACAGGTGAGAAAACTGAGGCCTAGAAAAATCACTTTGTCAGAAGTCACATATCTTATATGTGGTCGCTGGGATTCCAAACAGGCAGTTTGATTCCAGGGCCTACGTTCTCAATTACTTTGTAAAAAGAACAACTAGAACAATAAACCCCAACATTCTCTTTTTCAGGATGCTGCTTTTTAAATCCTGCCCAACTGTTTCTGAGGCCACAAGTTTAGAAATCTGAGTAGATACACAGTTTTATCCCAGTCACTTAAAATTCTTTATTGGCGCTGTGTGTGTGTGTGTGTGTGTGTGTGTGTGTGTGTGTGTGTGTGTGTGTGTGTGTGTGTGTGTGTGTGTGTGTGTGTGTACTGAGTGTGTCAAGTGTGTTAAGAAATAAAACAGTTCTCTTTTAAGAATCCTCTGTAAGCTTATTACTTTTCTTTCAGATGAACATAAAACAATTTCAATAAGGAGATGCATTTTCCTGCTGTAGGTTTATGTCAAATGTGTTGTCTCTATAGTTTTGAAAGGAAATAATAATTTCTCTAGTGGTGAGTATGCCTGAAAGAACATTTATTTCTCTACTTTTAAAAATATGAAATAATGCCACACTCAGCATTTTTTCCTGACCCATGTGGGATCAGGCCCTGCCATGATGCTTCTTTGCCCTAAGTGCTCTGGTATGTGATTCCTGCAAACAAGGACATTCTTCTACACAGCCACAATGTAACCATAGTGAACAGGAAATTAACACTGATACATCACTACCTCTAAGCCACAGAGACTGTTCAAGTTCCACCGATTGTTCCGACATCCTCTATAGCCAAAGGGTCAGGATCAGGGTCACGTACAGCACAGAGTTATCAAGGCACTTTAGCTTTCCTCCATCTTGAACAGTTGCTCAGTCTTTTTTGACTTTTTCTTTGAAGTGTGAAGATTACAGTAGGTCAGTTATTTTGTGGAGTCTGTCTGATGTGTTTCATGATTAGATGCAGGCTTTGGCAAGAACACCACAGAAGTAATGTATTTTTTGCATCCTATCAGGTACTGCACAAATTCAATTTGTCTTATAACTGATGATGTTTACTTTGACCAAGATGGCATTGGCCAGGTTTCCTCTTGATAAAACTAGGTTTTCTCATTGCAGTTAATTATTTTGTGGGGCCAAGTTATTTATTACTATGATGATTGCCAAATAGTGATTTTGAAAATTCTTTCATTCCTTCTACATTTATCAGTAGCACCTCCTACTGTAAGAAAAAGAGTTCTCTTTTTCTCTTTATCTGGGTTATGCTGTCTATTAATATCAGCATGGACTCATGAATTCCTGTTTTATTCAGGGGCTTATAACATGTTCCTACCATTATTTATGTGATGCCCAAATCATTCCATATTTGGCCAGTGGGAGTCCCTTCAGATTGACTTGTTTCTTACTGTCATGACCCCATCATTTCTTGGGCACTTTCTTACTTTCTGGTACAAGATGTTCCAGGCCCATCTTTTACCCTTCCCGCTCCCCTGACTAACCAAAAGGTTGGAATGCGAGGTGTGTTTGTTGCTGTTTGGGTGTTACTGCTCTCAGGCCCTCTGTAGACAGAGTTAGGGAGATTGTCTGCGAGTTTATGTGTGTGTTCACACACACACACACACTCTTACATATCTCTATATTAACAGATGTAAATACAGATCTGTATTTAAGTATGTACATCTATACTTATTTCTAAGTATAAAACCATGAGTTTTATCCTGAAGCCTCCACTTCCAATCCAACGCCACAGGTTCATTACCATTTTCTCCCCTTTCTGTATCTGTAACACCTTCTCCTGCAGCAAGCCTCTTGTCTCCCATGATCTCTGCCACCCCATTCATGGAGACCCTGTTCATCCCATTACTGTCATTGCTGTAGCCAAACCCTATCATGTCTTCTCCTCCCACGTGGACTCTGAACCTACAGTGGACCGCTGCCCCCACTCCCACAGGGCAGTTGCCATGCTCAGCCCCCCATCATATCTTTTGGATTCAATTAAGGCTGGGAGGGAAGTAGACATGAACTGCTTCCCAGCAGATTTGCCCACGTTCCTCCTCACCACAGGTGCTACATCATCTTCAGTGTTGTTCGGCTCTATTGTCATGAGTGACATTTAACTTCCAATGATAGGCAATTAAAGTCACTTTGGCTATGATAAATCTGCTTCCACAGTGTTTGTATGTACACACACTCAAAAAAGCTGTTTTAGTATCAAAGAGAGTATCACAAATCAAGTTAATTTTCCCACTACCACAAGCACAGATATTTAATAAGCGTGAGAAAAACTGTATGGCTTGGCAACTAGGAACAATCCAAAAAAGGCTTCAGGGAATCAGGACAGAAACAAACACAGCTCAAGGGACATAAACACAAAAACTTGGCAGAGTCAATTTATGCTTACAAAATTGCTGATAAAAAAGATTATTGTTGTGATGATGCTGCATTTCAACAAGGAAAAATCTGAGAATATTACCAACTGGGCAGTGTTTCACCGATGAGAAAACATTCAAAGGTAATAAATAAAATAGTAACAGAATGCAAAGAGATCGCCCAATATTGACTTGTGCTTCACTGGCATTCTTTTTCTTTTTATTGAAATACAGTTTATATATAATAGCATATTGGTTTTAGATGAGCAATTTAGTGATTCATCGATTATATACATTATTAAATGCTCACTGTAAATGTAGTTACTATCTGTCACCATACAAAAGATACAATATTATGAGCTGTATCCCTATCTTATACTTCCATCTGTGACTAAATTGTTTTATAATTTGAAATTTGTGCCTCTTTATCCCCTCCCTTCACCCATTTCACCTAACTCTGCCCCTCCATTCTCTGTGTTTATTAAGACTACTTCTGTTTTGCTTTTCAGATTTCACATGTAAGCAAAACCATATGACACTCATCTTTTTCTTACTTATTTCATTTAGCATCATAACTTCCAGGTCCGTCCACATTGTCACAAATGCCAAGATTTCCTTCTTTTTTTATGGCTGGGTAATATTCTATTGCTTATGTACCACATCTTCTTTATCCATTCATCTATTGATGGGCACTTAGGTTGCTTCCATATCTTGGCTATTGTAAACGGTGAAGCAATAAACATAGGGGTTCATACATTTCTTTGAATGAACGATTTCATTTTCTTCAGGTGGGTTTCCAGAAGTGGAATTGCTGGTTTCATTCTCTTGCATGTGGCTGTCCAGTTTTCCCAGCAGCATTTATTGAAGAGACTGTCTTTTCCCCATTGCATATTCTTGCCTCCTTTGTCATATATTAATTGGCCATATAGGTGTGGGTTTATTTCTGGTCTCTCTATTCTGTTCCATTGGTCTATGTATCTGTTCTTGTGCCAGTGCCAGATTATTTTAATCACTGTAACTTTGTAGTATAGTTTGAAATCAGGGACTTTGATACTTTCAGCTTTGTTCTTCTTGTTCAAGATTGTTTGGGCTATTCAGGGTTTTTTATGGTTCCATACAAATTTTAGGGTTATTTGTTCTAGTTTTGGAGAAACTACCATTGATATTTTGATGGGGATTACATAGAATCTGTAGATTGCTTTGCGCAGTGTGGCCATTTTAACAGTTTCAATTCTTTCTATCCATGAGCATGGAATAACTTTACATTTATTTGTGTCATCTTCAATTTCTTTCATCAGTATTTTGTAGTTTTCAGAGCACAGGTCTTTTACCTCCTTGCTTAGACTTATTTCTAGGTATTTTATTCTTTTTTTGATAGAATTATAAATGGGATTGATTTGTTAATTTCTCTTTCTGTTAGTTCATTATTTGTATACAGAAATGCAACAGATTTCTGTATGCTGATTTTGTATCCTGTGATTTACTGAATTCATTTATCAATTCTAGTAGTTTTTCATGGAGTCTTCAGTGTTTTCTATATATAATACTGTGTCATCTGCCAAGAGTGACAATTTTACTTCTTCCTTACCAGGTGGATGCCTTTTGTTTCTTTTTCTTGTGGTGAGAGTAGGCATCCTTATCTTGTTCCTTGTCTTACAGGAAAAGCTTTTTAGTTATTTGCCATTTCTGGTAGCATTCTTGACACCGTATTGGGAGAAGATGCGCCCTTTCTTTTCATCTTTCACATCTTGGTGCTTTGTAACAGGTCCTTAAGTAGCCACTCACTGAACTAAATGAGGACCCATTTTAGGCCCTCCTTCACACAGTCTGAACCACGGTATTACAAAATTGATGTAGGTATAGTTAATTAGATTAGACGCACTTAGGGAGAAAACTTTCAATCCAGGTTATCCCTACATTTTTCCCCTAAGGAACCACATTTTTAGTAAAATACATATTTGATTCTTAATCTCTCCTTTTTAACATCATGAACACCATTATGAAATATATCTATAAATAGTTACTAGATGGCTATGGTAAATCCCAATAATTTAATAATTATTAAGCCAAATTTAATAATCCTGGTAATTTATAGTATTTAAAAATAATTTTTTAACAATTTTAAATATTTTTTTTTGTAAAAAAGGACAATTAAGGAGTGCTATCTTTGGAATTGGACAGCTTATCTTAAAAGTACTTCATTTTTGTCACTTTTTATTTATTTTATTTTCTCTATTCTTTGGCCTGGGAGTTTTGTGCTTTCTGCCAACATCCATGAAACTGTGACTAACTTGTTAGCTTACAAATAATGTAAAATCCCAGACCCCTTCATACTTCTTGAAAATTGTTACATTCTACAGATGAAAAAATTCACAGCTCTCTCCAGAGCAGAGATCTCCAAGAGTAAGTTAGGTCTTTGAAGGGGTTATATGAACCTTCCCATCGGATTGAGTGCACTATTAATTTTTCTATGCCCAAGTGCTCTTACATACTTGCTAATACAATTTTTTAAAACTGAAGTATTGTTGATAGACATATTATGTTGGTTTCAAGTATACAACATAGTGATTCAATAGTAACAAACATTATTAAATCCTCACCCCAACTAGTTCAGTTACTATCTACACAGAAAGATGTTACAGAACCACTATGTTCTCCATGCTGCACTTCCATCCCTGTGACCAACTTATGCTATGATTGAGATTTTTGTGCCTCTTTATCCCCCTTATCCACCCCACCCACCTTTTATTACTTTTTAAGTATATGGATAGCAAACATACGGTATTTCAGATATAAAGAGATTAACAAATTAACCCCTATGGAAACCACTGTTTCATGAGGAAGTATACATTTTTCTGATGTTTCTAAGATAGTAAGACTTTTAAAGAATATCAATGGTTTGAAAAATTAAGTATTGTAGCATAACTGAGCACTACAACAGGGCAAAACAGCCTAATAATCTGTGTGATTTCTGCTTATTATAACCTTTCATCCTAGAATACAGGTGTGTCTGGCTAGATGACACCCACCCTCTTGTGTTTCCTTTATCCTCTGAAAATGTGAACTGCAACTGCTGGCAACGTTTTCCAGGATTGGAATTTTACCATTAATGGCTTGCTGATTAACCTCTGCTTAGACCAAAGAAGAGAGCTCCCTATAGGATGGGGCAAGCGGTGGGTGAGGCAGACACATGCATCATAGCCCATTCTCAGTCCAGTCGGCAGTTATAACAGTGTCTCCCAGTCCAAGTACTGCTCCCGTATGTGAGTGGCCAGTGCCATTTGTCTCCCAAGTTTTCAGTTTGGATAATCAAGACAAGACAGAATACACTTCATCAGCTTTTAAAAAGTCATTTGAATTCTTCCTCTATTTCTAAGCTTTGTAAAATAATTAATATGGATCTGAATTTCATTAGCTTTGTACATTTTGGTAAATACTATGCAAAATTGCTTCTGTTTTGTAGCTGTGAAAATGTTACTAAGCACAAGTTTATACTTCATTCATAAGTCAGCAACATTATACTAATAAAAATTAAGCCATCTACTAATGTTTTAAAGGTTCTATCCATTTCCTAAGCTTGTGAAATACCACTTCACCGTGTAAGTCAGAGGGTGAGAGGGACCCATGTACTATGTTGCCTGGCTTCCACAGCATTATCATGAGGTGGGGACCATCCGGTGCCTCTGTCCACCTAATCTGAGTGGGTATCCTATTTTGCCATTTTGGGAGTCCTGACAAAGGTAGAGATAACCCCAAGCATGGCTTGGAGGCAGGATGACTACCAAAATCCAATATAAAACCATGTCATGTTTATGTCTAATTTACTCTTCTTTGAATTAACTGTCCACTCTTCCGAAACATTACCATTTTTCTCAAGAGCACACTACATTACCATCTTTGTATTTTTCTCAGCAAGTAACTTGGGCCCCTAGATTTACTCATATTGAAGTCTTAAGACATAAGCTCCACTCCACCTTCCTGCTCCTGTTCTACCTCCTGTCTTTGATGAAGAAGTTGACTCTTTTTCTTGCCAAGGGGAATCCATATTCTTTGTTTAGGACTATAGTTCCTTCCCACCAACTTAGAAAACTGTCATCAATAAATTGCATATACTTCCTTATCAGAATCCTTTTACCTGCCAAGATATTTGTATTTCCCCTTGGACTCTGCTTTTTTCTAACCTCATAAGATTTTGGATATTTCTAAATGCTCTCCCTTATTAACCTCGACCTTTGCACTGGCCATTATCCTTTAACTCTGAACATCCACCCATGCATACATAAACCCATACTCTTTCTGGATCATGCACTTCTTGCTTCCTAAATGGCAGTTACTAAATGAGTTTTCCTTCTGTAGTTAAGATACCCTTGGCTTAAAGATTTTATAATACACTCAGGATTAAATCATCTAAAATTTTGTAAGATGTATCTTTGCTTGACTTTGATGGAAAAACAAAGACAAAAAACTAAAAACAAAAAAGCCAATCCCAGCAAGTAATGGGCGAGCCTAGACCTCAGGTTGGTCCAGCTCCAAACAATGCACTTAAAAACCAGTTCATGCTGTCTTACTCATCCTTGTACTCCCAATGCCTGGGATACTATGACTGCTCAGTTAATGCTGTTTGAATGAACAAATGAATAGCACTTATTTTACCAAAACTCATCTGCGCCTCTCCCCTATCTACCTAATTCTGTCCGTGTTTCTTAGCTTGGCATTCAAAGCCATCAATGCTTTGTCTCCTACTTTCCTGAGCAGTGTTATTAACCTCTGACATGTTCCCTATGCTTCAGTTAAATTTAACTACTCAGTATCCCCTAATGCACTCTGAATTTTCCTTGTCTTTACTCAAGTTCTTCTGCCTGAAATTCTGTTTCTGATTCCACTCATGGAAACTGTATTCAGGCAATCTTTAAGAACTAGTTCCAGGATTAGTCACTTTCAGAAGCTTCCTAGGATGTTTCAGCATCCCCAGGGAGTCAGGTCTTTTCCTCTCCACACTCAGAACACTCATAATACGGTCATGGGGGACTTAGTGTTCTGTGAATGATGATGACGACGACGACGATGAGGGTGGTCCCTGGAGTTTATAGGTCGCTTACCACGTAGTGGCACACTGTACGTATACAAGTGCTACATGCTTTACCTTCATTTACTCAGTCTGCTCTTCTCAATAACTCTGCTACTACCTCCACTGTATAGCGAGGCACTGACAGCTTAAGTAACATCCAAATACACAGCTTTTAAGGAAGAGAGGAGAGATTTTTAACCCAGGAAGAATGGCTTCAGTCTGCTAGCTTTTCTCAGTGGGTTCTGAGAGAGAATTAGGCCCTAACGCCCAAAGGCGTGCACTATATAGAGTGAATTAACTTTTCTCCTGTGTTTCTACAAAGGTATTAGCTATGTCATTCTTGGGAGAATTGAGGAAAACAGTCGCTTTAATCACATTTGTAGGAAATAATTTTCTCACAGACCCTTGGTTGAGAAAGACTAGATGCTTTTAACTACTCCTCCAGGCTTTCTCTCAAGGCCTGTCTAGAACTTTTCTTATTCCTGATGTCCCCTCCCCATTTTAGTAAATTTTACAATCTTCAAAAGGTGGAACTGCATCTCTTTTACCTTTTTATTTCTTATGGGATCTAGTTCAGTGTTTTAATCATGTTCACATGGTCAGTTTCTCTTCAACTGAGCAAGTCCAGGCAAGATGATAAGCATCTTCCTTACAATCAACTAACTAAAACTACCTGTTTCATTTTTTTTGGTTGTATCTGACATTTAAAAATCAGTGTTACTGAGCTAAAAAAAAACAGTAAGATACATCCATTTAAAGTGAATGATATGGTAAGTTTTGGTGGAGGTACACACCTGTGAAACTGTGGTCGCATTCTGAGACACGGGCCATTTTCAGCATTCCCACAAGTTTCTTCTTACCCCTGCTTTGCAGTGCATCCTGGCCACACTCAGCCTCGGGTAATCACTGATCTGCTTCCTGTCACTGTAGATTCGTTTGCCTTTTTTAGAATTCCAAGTAAATGGGATCACACAGAAGTAGTCTTTTGTGCTTTAGTCTTTCACTAAGCATGATGGTTCTGGGTTCATCCACGCTGCTGCATATATCAGCAGTTGGTCCCTTTCTACTACTGAGTAGTAATTCCTTGTATGGACAGATCACATTTTGTTTATCCATTCGTCTACTGATGAACAGTTGAGTAGTTTCAAGTTTTTAGCTACTATGAATAAACCTGTTAAGAACATTTATCTATAAATCTTTGTATAGATATTTATACTCCCTTTTTTTTTTTAAGATAATTATTTTTTATTGAAGGGTAGTTGACACACAGTATTATTACATTAATTTCAGGTGTACAACACAGTGATTCATCATTTATATACATGATAATTCTAGGTACCAGCTATCACCATACCAAGTTGTTACAATATTTTGACTATATTCCTTATGCTATACATTACATCCCGGTTACTTATTTATTTTACAATTGGAAGTGTGTACTTTTTTTTTTGTGAGGGCATCTCTCATATTTATTGATCAAATGGTTGTTAACAACAATAAAATTCTGTATAGGGGAGTCAATGCTCAATGCACAATCATTAATCCACCCCAAGCCTAATTCTCATCAGTCTCCAATCTTCTGAAGCATAACGAACAAGTTCTTACATGGAGAACAAATTCTTACATAGTGAATAAGTTACATGGTGAACAGTACAAGGCAGTCATCACAGAAACTTTCGGTTTTGCTCATGCATTATGAACTATAAACAGTCAGTTCAAATATGAATACTCATTTGATTTTTATACTTGATTTATATGTGGATACCACATTTCTCTCTTTATTATTATTATTTTTAATAAAATGCTGAAGTGGTAGGTAGATACAAGATAAAGGTAGAAAACATAGTTTAGTGTTATAAGAGAGCAAATGTAGATGATCAGGTGTGTGCCTGTAGACTAAGTGTTAATCCAAGCTAGACAAGGGCAATAAAACATCCACGTATGCAGAAGATTTCTCTCAGAACAGGGGGGGTGAGGTTCTAAGCCTCACCTCTGTTGATCCCCATTTTCTCACCTGATGGCCCCCCTGCGACTGTGCCTGTCTTAGGTTGTTCCTCCCTTGAGGAATCTTACCCGTCTCTGGCTAACCAGTCATCTTCCAGGGCCATACAGGGAAATGTAAAGTTGGTAAGTGAGAGAGAAGCCTTATTGTTTGAAAAGGTTAGCTTTTTACTTCTTTGCATATTTATGCCCTGTGGCTTCTATGCCCAGCATTTGTCTTGAGGTATCTTTACCACTTGGAGGAGTTATGATACTCGGTAAATTCAATATGAGGCACGAATTCTATTTAGGGGTTGTAATTAGGAAGGAAGAAGAAAAGCTATAGAAGTAGCAGGTGGAAGAAAACATGGGAAGATTGATTATTTCTTTGACATATCTTCTTGCAGTATACTCCCTTCTTTTGTATAAGAGCTCAGTCATACAGTAGATTTATGCTCAGCATTTGAAGAAATTATACTTTTTTCAATAGGACTTTATTGGCAGCTTTATTTGTAATGGTCAGAAATTGCAAATAACCATCACACATAGTACTGAATAAATAAATGCTGGTGCGGCCACACAATAGAATACTACTAGGCAATAAAAAAGAGTAACATATAACCATGTGGATCAATCTCAAAAGAATTTTGCTGAATGGAAGAAGCCAGACAAAAAGAACACACGTGACAAAGAAAGACCTCTTTTAGTGCTAAATGCCATGACCAGTAATGAGAATATGACACCGTACTTACACATAAAACAATACAACTACCGTCAGAAAACAAAAAGGACAGAAGATGCCATGTGACACAGTCAGAAACACACAAACAATAGGAAGCTCTAACCTGTCACTCTCATGTAAGACAGATGAAGTAGATGAAAAGTAAGTAGGGGTATACAAGGCCAAAACAGCATGATCAGTAAGAAGATCTTATCAATATACAGTGAACTTTACACCCTGATGATAGAGAAGACACCTTTTTAAATCTACACAGAATACTCAAAAAACAATCACATGCTAGGCCACAAAGAAAACTTCAGCAAGTTCCATAAAGAAAAAAATATTATACTCAATGGAGTAATGCTAGAAATTATTAATGAAGTGGAGAAACTAAAAAGGCCTGTCTCCCTGGAAATTAATAACACCTTCTATTAACTCAAAGAAAAGAGTAAAAGCACAAACTGAAATAAGTGCAGAATTTATAATGATAATAATAATTGGACTTCATGGCATATGTTTAAAGCCGTGATCAGAGAAAAATTTAAAACTAAAACTCCCTGTATCAATAAGAATAAAAGAATAAAAGCAAACTATGTGCCTCAGAGGAAAAAAGATTAAAAAAAAAAAAACAAGGAGTAGAGCCCCAGAGCCCCATGCAATGATATCATAAGGTCTGTCTTATGTGCAACTGGAGTTCCAGCATGTGGACAAAGAATGAGGCAGAAAATTTATTTGCAAAAAGTAATGCCTGAAAATTCCCCACATTTGATGAAATACATTTACAGATTCAAGAAACCTGGCAAACTGCAGGTAGGATAAATTCAAATACATACAGAAATCAATAGTCTGAAGCCTGATAAAGAAACAATAAGCAGTTAAGAGAATATAATAGAGAGAACTCCACCAATAATAGCAACAATGAAGAGAAAAACTCAGGAATAAACTTAATAAAAAATGTGCCAAATTCCTGAAAAACACAAAAATAGGCTTGAACAAATAGGAAAATAGTCCTTGTTCTTGGATAGGATAATACAGTTCATAAAAATATCAGTTTTCTTAAATCAATATACAAATGGAAAACAATCCCAATAAAAATCCCAAAGAGCTTTTTAACGGAGCTAGACAAGCTGATACAAAAGTTCATCTGGAAAAAATAAGAACACCCAAGACAAATCAAGAAAACACAGAAAAAAAAGCACTATATATGGGAAGGAGAAAAAGCCTTATTAGATAAAAATAAACAAGTGTATTAGGGATAAAAGTGTTAAAAAACAAACAAACCCATGAGTATTCTAAGTATATATTAATGGAAGCCTTCTAAAACCTGGACATAGGGAAAGGTTTTCTGTGACCCCAAATCCAAATGCAATAAAAGAAAAGACTGATAAATTCTGGCCACATTAAAACAAAAACACAGAGGTGGAAGGGCTAATTTTGCCAGTACATAAATGTCAGGTTTAATTATCTGGCAGAAATAAACATATAATTCACCCTCTCCTCCAAAGAAAGATCCTGAAATGATCCTTACACATATGAAGAGATGTTTAAACTTACTCATAGCTGGAGAAATCCAATTAAAATTACAACCAAGTACTAGATAGCAAAAAGCTATGATAATACATTCCTGTTGGTGAGGGTATGGTTGAAATAAACATGCTCATACATTGTTGACTGGCGTGCAAGCGGGTACAACCCCTCTGGGAGAGGAATTAGGCAATACCTAACAAAACTACAAGTGCATTTACCTCTGTTTCAGCTACCTCAGATCTAGGAATCTACCGAAAGATACAACTCCAACATTATAAAATGGTATATGCCAAAAGTTATTTACTGCAGGACTGTAATGGCAAGATATTGGAAACTTAAAATGTCCACGTACAGGAGACTGTTAAATAAATGATAGCACGCCCATACCATGGAGTACTACACAGCTGTAAAAAGTTGCAAGGAAGATCTCTATGAACAGATACGAGGTAGTCTTCAGAAGATGTAAAGCAAAAACTGCAAAGCATAAAACAGTATCAATGTTCCCTCTTTTGTGTGAAAGAAGGGGTAATAAGAAAATATTCTTAGAGCTGTTTATTTGAGGAGAAAAAAAATGAAAGGAGGGATAAGTCAAACACTAATGAGATGACTCCCTTCAGTGGGTGGGGAGGCAGGGAATGGGCTGGAGAGAGGTGGGCAGCGACCCTTCTGAGGACATACTTTTTTTGTATACTTTTTATTTTTGGAAACTTGTTAATAAATCACATACTCAAAAATAAGTTAATGAAATCTGCAATGATGAGGGAACAACCAAATTTGAATACAAACACAGTAAGTGAACCCAACAGTATTTCAAATAAATAACATGGACACACTGAAGGGGGATAGAAGCAAACTTAGCAACTCTGAATACAACAGTTTGACTATATACCCTTGGGCTAAAGACAAATATTCAACCCTACTTATTAGCAAATATTTTTTACACAGCTTTATTGAGATATAATTTATAGACCATGAAGTTCACCTGTTTAAAGTGGAGCAGACTATTTTTCACAGTGGTATGGGTTTAGCAATTCCAAAACTACTTTTATGTGGTTCTGTAATTAAACACATGAGAGAATACACTGCAGATGAAGGGAACAGGGTTTCTCACTGTCAGACAGGGGAGTTACCAATAGGGAAGGTCAAGGCTAGGATGAACCCTGCTATGCTGGGTTGAAACTGGAGGTATCAATAAGGATGCCTGATTTTTAATATACACAGTGAGACAGGTGGGCAGGAATAGATATAGATGCATGCATGTGGATTTGCATAAACACATGTGTTTTCTATTTCTCTCTACTGAAAGGATTTGGAAGCAATGAACACACCTAGTTCCCAGATCTTGGTTTATAAATACCCCACTAAAATGAACTCGATTTCCTAGGAGAAATGGCTCATTCCAGGGCTAGGGCAGAAAAGTAAAAGTTAAGTCTGGACTATCATGCTGTGTCAGAAAACAAGTAAGTACTCAAAGAACGGGAACCTACCAATAAGTCACAGAAGCCAGCTTGGAGGAGCTTTAAGTAGCCATATCTAAGGCAGTTTGGGTATCAAAATAAATAATAATAGCAACAGAATTACTACTAAATAGTATTACTCACTAGTAAGTAGAATAAAATAAGACTCCATGAATCTATACAGATAAAAACGAATAAAGGGGGCAGAAAGGAATGCCTGTCTTTAAAGTAGAATGTCATCTAATAAAGGTGAGGAATGATGGAATTAGAAAATAACCACTTAGCAATCACCCTCATAAGTGTTTTAGGCAAGAATTACCAATGGATGGGAATGTAAGCTAGTTCAACCATTGTGGAAAGCAATATGGAGGTTCCTCAAAAAACTCAAAATAGAAACACCATTTGACCCCGGAATCCCACTCCTTGGAATATACCCAAAGAATACAACTTCTCAGATTCAAAAAGACATATGCGCCCTTATGTTTATCGTAGCACTTTTTACAATAGCCAAGATATGGAAGCAACTTAAGTATCCATCTGTAGATGAATGGATAAAGAAGATTTGGGACATATATACAATGGAATACTATTCAGCCATAAGAAAGAAACAAACCCTACCATTTGCAACAACATGGATGGAGCTGGAGGACATTATGCTCAGTGAAATAAGCCAGGCAGAGAAAGACAAATGCCAATGATTTCCCTCATTTGTGGAGTATAACAATGAAGCAAAACTGATGGAACAAAATGGCAGCAGACTCACACACTCCAACAATGAACTAGTGGTTACCAAAGGGGAGGGGTGTGGGAGGGCAGGTGGGGAGGGAGGGAGAAGGGGGCTGAGGGGTATTATGTTTAGTACACATGGTGTGGGGGATCACGGGGAGAACAGTGTATCACAGAAAAGGGACATAGTGGATCTCTGGCAACTTGCTGCACTGATGGACAGTGACTGCATTGGGGTATGGGTGGGGACTTGATAATATCGGTAAATGTAGTAACCACATTGTTTTTTCATGTGAAACCTTCATAAGAGTGTATATCAGTAATAACTTAATAAAAAATTTAAAAAATTCAAGAATTACCAATGGATACTAAAACTATTTAGTGTAGATGGGAGTTTGATGAGTAATAAGATATTTATATAATGGCAAAGTATTTCCTCACAATATACTAACTACAAAAAGAAAAATAATAATTTACAGTGGAGACACCAGGAGGACATCACCTTAACCCTGTGACCAAAGTTATCACCAGTAATGGGTCAAACTGATGTCTTTTGCCACTGAGAAGAGACAACATCACTTCTGTGGTGTTCCCACCAAAAAAAAAACCAAAAAACAACCAAAACATAAACTAATCATGAGGGACCAAGAAATGATCCCAAATGTATGGTCATTCCACAAAATAGTTGGTATATACTCTTCAAAAATGTCATAAAAGACAAAAAAGGAAAATGAAAGAGTAAGACTACAGAACTCTTCCATTAAAAAAAATTTATGTACATACAATAAAAGGCATAAATCTTAGTGAACATGAATTTAGTGTCGATGAATTTTGGCATGGGTGTAAACTCATGTCACCACCAACCAGATCAAAATACCAAACATTCTCAGAATTGTTCCATTTGAAAGGAGATGGAGACACCTGACTGTTAAATGCAACATGAGATCCTAGACCAGATCATGAAACAGGGAAAACACACTGTTAGTTCTTTTGATAAAGGATATTATTGGGACAACTGGTATAATTTGATTATGGTTTGGCGTTAGTAAATAGTACTGTGTCAACTGTTAATTACTGATTTAAATAATTGTACGGTGATTGTGTATAAGAATATCCTTCTTATTTTTAGGAAACGTACACCAATGTGTTTAAAGGTAAAAAGGCTACATGTCTACAATTTACTCTCACATGGGTCAGGGAAAAAACACATATAGACAAGAAAAGGGCATGATAAGCAAGTGTAACTCAGACATTAACATTCAGGGAATCTGGATAGAGGAGATACAGGAATTCTTTGTATTGTTTTTGCAACTTTCCAGTAAGTCAGAATTATTTTAAAACAAAGTTTTAAAAGACTCATTGAACTGTACATTTTAGGTCACTGCATTTCCATGTATGTAAAATATAATTAACTTAAAAAAATTTAATGACAAAAATTTTTCGAGTAGTTAAGAATGCTGTGAATGCTGTCAAACATTGCCAATAAGAATATAAATTGGTATCACATTTCTAGAAAACCGCTAGAAATAAGTTAAAGAACCCAGAAAGAGGTCTAAACTCTTTGACTGTAATTCAATATGTACAACTTTGGTCCAAAGAAATACTCTGGAATATGTATATACATGTGTGTGTGTGTATATCTATATACACACACAACTATTTATGTGCAGTGCTATCCATCCCAACATTAACTACCTCAGCAAAGTCCAGGATATGATGTAATTGTTAACCAAAAAGGGATAATTAAATTATGGCACATATATAATGATATCTTGTACAGCCACTAAAATAATGGCTTCAAAACTAAAAAATAATTATTGGGTACTTACAAATGAGCCAAAGAAGTAAAAAGTGATTTTGTTTTCAGAGGAATATTTAATAACACAGAAAAAAGTTCACTCTAAGGGTGAGAAAATGAGGCCATAAAAATGTATGTTCAATAAGGAATATAGTCAAAATATTGTAACAACTTGGTATGGTGATAGCTGGTACCTAGAATTATCATGTATATAAATGTTGAATCACTGTGTTGTACACCTGAAACTAATGTAATATTGTGTGTCAACTACCCTTCAATAAAAAATAATTATCTACAAAAAAAAAAAAAATGTATGTTCAATATGGTCCCACTTTGTTTTTCTAAAAATTACATGAATGAAAAAAAAGATCAGGATTAAACACTCTGGTAGGACTAACAGTTTGACTTACATGTTGCATTTTTATCTTTCTGAATTTTAAAAACGAGCATGCATTATGTTTATGATGAAAAAAGACTAAATCCTAATATTTTCTATATTAAAATACCTTGAACTGGTAATCTAAACTGTCTCCTCATAGTAACCGCCTATATGTATTTCATTTAAATTAATTTTAAGATATTATAATTCTAGATAAGTAAATACATGTCTCTATTATAAAAAGAAGCAAGACTGCCATAGAGAAAGTACTTAAGATTTCAAAACATTTCTACAGAGTTAAAATTGAGAAGAAATGACTAATTTATTTCATCAGATCTGTCGACAATCATTATATACTGACTTTTTGCAAAACATATTTCTTACCTCATGTGATTCTGATACTGTTCTAGGAAATGACTCTGATATATTACCCACTATCGTCATTCTTTATTTGGAAAATAAGTTATGCCTGACGTTTCTTTTAAAACATTAAGAATGAAGCCATTTGAAAAGAATCAACAAGATAAAAAAAAAACTTAACTGCATAATAAGGATTCCACCTAGTTTAATGTCTGAGGGACAGATGATCAAACATACTACCAACCCAAAGCCACATTCTAGTAAAGCATTCTGATAATGCAATTAGAGAAAAATGTTTTAATGAAGAGTCTATGATATAGTAACAAGCATTCCAGAATTTCTAACAACAAGTTAATTTATAGTATGAGGACTTCTGCCATCTCCCAAACTGAAATTCTCTTTTATCATGTAAACACACTTCTATGAACCACTCACATAAAGGAAACTGCATTTTAGGCATAATATATAAATGAGACTAAAGTTCATTTTAGCTCCTTTATCTTGTAAACTAGAAACAATTCAATAGTAATAATGACTATAGTTCTCTACTGAGCACTAGATACCGTAGACACTATGCTAACAACTTTGCATCATTTCATTCAATGTCCTTAACAACTCAACAGATACATACATTTATTGTACTGTCATCCCAGTTTACGGTGAAGAAACCAAAACTGTGGTGAGGTAACCTGGGATTCTTTGGCTCAGAGCTGTCTGTGCCCAAAGTCCATATTCTTAGCCAGGGTACATCTTAAGACTTTACATGAGCTAACTAAATATGGAATATTTTAGCAAATGGAATTAAAATGTTTTAGTTTCAGAAGTAGTAGTGTATTATATGCAAAGATTTTAATCTATGACAAAAATAAAAATGATTTAAGTGTCCAAAAGTGAGGATCTGGTAAACGGAACTATATATGGTACACTCACTGAACTATATCTGGTACACTCACAAAAAAAAACTACAAAGATGCAAAATTGGGGGAAAAAAACCCAAGAAACAAATTTATATAAATGACATTTTAAAACCAAAACAGCCTACACAGAAAAAAAGATGGAGATACTACAAAATTTAACATTGATTATCTGAGTGGTGAGAATATATATTAACCTTTTTGCCCCTCCTTTTCTTTCTCACAAGTTTGCTGTAAGAATATATGAACATTTTTAGAATCAAAATCAAACTACTTTTAAAGCACTAATAGGCTAAGTATCTAAGTACCACAAAAGGACCAAAGGGGAAAAAAAAAAGCAAAACCAAGAATGAGAAGCACAAACCACGAATGCCAATGAAAATACTTTGCATAAACACGGATGTTAGCTTACTCACTCATGTCTGATCGTAACGGTTTCTTTTTCACAGTATTACGTTTGCTGTGCTTTTAATTTTTTCCCTAAATATTTTTGGAAACATGAAGATTTTTTTTTAACCTTAAAGGACATTACTTCTATGTTAACTTCAGAGGAGTTAGGAAGTTTCAAAGAGGAGGGTGAGAACTTATAAGGAGGAGGAGAAAAACAGGAAAGGAAATAGGAAATAGCAAGGCAAACTTACCTAACACATTGTCAAGGAGAAACATTTTCTTAGTCACAGCACTAGAGACTATTTATAGACAGAATACAAATATGAACAAAAAAACTTTAAAAAGAAAATGAGAAGTGGGATATTAGGTATATTCAAACTGTATTAAGATTTTATACATGTATGAAATATTTAATAAGGACAGAAAAATCTTGGGAAATAACATGAAAAAATAACATCTCTTATTTTTATGAGAGTACATACAATTTTCAAATGAGCCAAGAATATTTTGGAAATAATCTTAAAATAATGGCAAAATCTTGAGTGTAGAGATCTGTAAAGCACTAGATAAACGCTGCTTAGAAGGATATTAATGCCACCAACTCCTTTCAGATGAGGTTCATTACCACTTCAGAACATTCATAATAACATGGACCTTCATAAGCATCATATAGCCTAAATAGATACACACTCTAGGGCCTAAGCATGGATTTTTTTTTTTCCAGAGTCTGGTGCTAGTACTACGAACCAGATGAGAAAAACAAGTCAATTTCCTAAGTATTTGTCAGCTTGGTGCCAGTCATTTTCAGTCACAAACGGCACGACTGCTGGAAGGAGGCGCTCCCTGGCTGCACACTAGGTCATACCTGAGCACTTACTTTCATGCATAAGCACTGAAACAAATTAAAGAAAACAGTATAATGTTCAGTAATAATACAGAAGCCCTATTTTTACTGGCAAAGAATATTTTTAAAAAACATGGTTTTTCTTGGGTTTCTTTACATTTGGTCACTCTGTTTCTATAGCAAATATACCACCAGTAACACCTATCAACGGCTGTGGAATGAGCTGAACTGTTGTTTCTTGAGAGAAGACATTGTAGCTTTCTCCCTTTGCAGCCCTAGCATTTAGCACAAAGTCCAATACTTAATAAATGTATATGCTACATCGATAAACAACCACAAAACACGTAAGGTCAAACCACATCACCAACAATGATGGTAATATAATGGCATCTACTGTTTTCTTTAAAACACGTATGTCTGCACTCACACACATGACCAAGCCATGTAGGCACAAACTCACTCTGGGAGAAAAAAATCCTTTTTTTTCTGGCCTGAATTGAGGCCTTTCAAAGAGGTTTTCACCTTCTGCTCCACAGAAACACAAGCTAATACGTGACTTCCTGCACTGATGACTATTGGTTAAGAAGGGTTATCAGGAGTTTACGAAGTCATCAGCAAAGCAGAGCAGAAAACAGTGTTTAGGTTGTAAAGTTGGAGTGGCTGAAATAAAATTTAAAAACAATTTCATTGACAACACTGTCAAAAATAGATTTCTGTGTAAAACCTCTATACTAAAAACTAGAAAACACGGATGAGAGAAATTAAGGGAGGCCTGCGTCAATGGGGAGGAACCATTATGATGGACCAAAGACATCAATTCACCACAGATTAATCTGTGGATTTGACACAATCTTAATCATAGTCCTGTTAGGTTTTTTTTTTTTAATCTGATTCTAAAATAGAAACAGAAATGCAAAGGATCTAGAACATTCAGGGTAATCTTGTAAAAGGACTTACCCTACCTGATTTCAGGACTGACTGACTGTAAAGCTACAGCAATCAAGACAGTGTAATACTGGCATGAGGATTAAGAAACAAACTGATGGAAGTGAACAGACAGCCGAGACAGAGATCAAATAATCACTGGATCTTAGACAAAGGTGCCAAGGCAATCCAAAGGGGGAAGGGGAACTTTGTAACAAAGGGTACTGAAACAACCAGACATCCATATGGAAAAAGATGAGCCTCAACCCCCACCTCACTCCAGATGTAAATGTTAATTTGAAGTATATCATAAACATTAAAATCAAAACTATAAAGCCTTTAGAAGAACATAAAAGAGAATACTTCCCTGGCTTGGGAGCCGGCAAAGGTTTCGTAGGACATGGAAAGCAATAATCATAAAAAATGATAAATTAGACTTAATCAAAAATTTAAACTTTTGCTTTTCAAAAGACACTTTAGGAAATGAATAAGGAAGCCACAGACTGGGAGAATATATATTTGCAAAACACATTCCTTGACAAGTGTCAAAGATATATGAAGAATTCCAACAATTTAATAATAAAAGGACAATTCAGTTTCAAAATGGGCCTAAGTGTTTGGGGCAGTACTACTCTTTTTTAAGGAATATTCAGAATCAGACCTGAGGGGGCCTATAATCTCAGAGTATAACTGGGCAGGGAAGGCAGGCAGTGTGGATCTAGGTGAAGGAACATGAGAAGGAGAAGCAGATAATTTGTTGTCAAAGTAAGGACATTTAAAATAAATACTGAACTCTAAGTTAATGACATACATGTTGACATCTTTAGGGAGATGTATACAGGGTACCTGCAATTTATTTTGAGACATGACACACACAGAAAAGGAAAGATGGATGATTTACACACAAGGTAAAACAAGCATTGTGTATTATTAACAGTAGAACCCAGGTGGCTCTCAGTAAAGTTCTTTTAACTTCACTATATTAAGTTTTCTATCATAAAAAGTTGAAAAAAATGTACAAAAAGTTTGAAAAAGCCTTTCACAAAGCCAACAAGCACATTAAAAAGTGCTTAATGTCATTAGATACCATAGAGATCCAAGTTAAAGCCAGAATGATACCACGGTGCACCCACCTGTGTGCTGAAGATGAAACAGACTAACTTTGCAAACTGTCGCTGAAGATGCAGCCCAACTACAACTCTCATGCATTATGGGGAGTGTAAAGTTAAACATCTGCTTTAAAAAAGGTCTGCGGATTTTCATAAAACTAAACAACAAACACCTAGCAATTCCTCTCCCGTATAGAAAAATAAATACTTGTACAAGAATATTCATAGCAGCTCTATTCCTAACAGCCCCAAACAGAGACTGTCATGTAGCCACTAAAAGGAAAATGGATAAACAAATTGTGATGCACCATGGATTACTACTAAGCAATAAAAAATGAAGTGCCGATGCACCATAAAATGAATCTCAAAAACATTATGCCAAGTGCAAGTAGCCTTACACAAAAGAGTACATACTGGATTCCATTTACATGAAACGCTAGAAAAGATAACTTGGGGGTGAACAAAAGCACAACCGTGGTTGTCTCTGAGGGGTTGAGGTGAAGACTGGGAAGGGGTATGAAGTTTCTGGGCTGACAGCAGTGTTCTCTATCTTGATTGACAAAGGTTTGGGGTGTATACATGTATGCAAAAACACATCTAATGGTGTGCTTTTAGATTTATGCATTTCATTACATGCACATAGTATATATATTTTGCCTTAAAAAATGTAAACTGCTTTTGAACTTTATGCAATGATGGACATTCTGAAGTGTTTAGAGGTGAAGCGAAATGATGTCCACAACTTTTTTTGAAGTACATGAAAAACTTAATGCATTTATAAATGGATACAGGATGTATACAGAATAAATGAAGTGTAGAAAAATGTCAATTATAGAGTCTGGGTGTTTATTATATGAGCACTTAGTGTACAAGTCTCTCAACTTTCAGTATGGTTGAGTTTTTTCAAAGTAAGATGTTGGTGAAAAAAACCCAGAAAACCCAGGACATCATCTGATTTCTGTAACCAGAGAGTTATATGTCATCCTATTTTTGTTAATTTTAAACGGTAAGATTGACATGCACACTTGGAAACAGCTGCTCTGTTCTGCACAGAAAGCAAATGCAACAATTTCTTCTTTCAAAGTTATTATGCTCTACTTATTTTCAATTATGGGGAAAGAGAAATAGAAACATTTGGCTCTAATTGCAGAAAACATGCCCTCTTCTCATTTCAAGTAGAACATTCAGAGAAGGTTAAATTACAAAATAGCATCTGAAAAACAGAGAACACTATTTTATATAACAAAATGTACTGGAACTGAGAAGATCCACATTATAGTAATCACAAATACGGGTTTAACACCCACGGCAAGACTGTTAACCACTTTACAACTTAGCGTGACCACTAACAGTGATTTACAGCCTGATGAAAGCCATTTCATGGTAGGTGCAAGAAGCAGGAGTGTTAGAAGATGGAGCCACACAGACAGGGCTGAGGAGGTAGGAAAAGGGACAGGGAAAGATGGGGAGAATGTGGGTAAGAAGGTAGGGAGAATAACACACACAACCACAGAGTCCCAAGAGTGAATCATGTATAGCAAAGACCTCATGGTTCAGTAAGGCTGGGATGTGGGGTGCAGAATGGTACAAGAGAAGACTGGACAGCTAGGCAAGATTCAAAGTATAACAGGACAAAAATCTGAAAGTGTTGGACTTTATCTTAAAGGCAATGTGGAGTCACTCCTCAGTGGGCAGGGTGTCATGTCTAAATATACACAGTAGGAAGACCTCCCATCAGCTGTGTGGAGTGGACGAAGACCCATCAGCAGCAGCTCCTGCAGTTCCCCAGGTTGGCAAAGGTGGAAGAGGAACAAGAGATCAAAAGTCATCTTCTTATATGGTTTCTCAGGTCATCCTTACAGTTACCATGAGATCTATGCTTAACTGGCAGTGCTGACTAAATGTTAGAGTTGACTAAATATAAACTTATAAACTGCTAATGCTAGATACATTCCCATCTTAAAGGAAAGATCAGTGATTCATCATGAGAGCTGCACTTCCAGAAGCCAAGAGAGCATCAAGTCTGACCTCTGTTAGTCTGTAAACAAATTCTAAAATCTCAAATCTGAAACTTGAAGAGAAAGGAAGACATCATTTGAAATACCGTATTTATTAGTCTTCAGTTTTTCTCTTCTTTTTTCTCACACAGAGTCAACCCTACACCTCAAGTAAAAATGATTTAAGAACAGGAAAAATGCTCATAATTGAGTACCTTTGGGGTCCTAAAGATCTGGGTTCAGACAAGCCCCAACCGGCCACTTCCAGCCATGTAACTTCTGGTAAGTTTTGAAGCTTCATTCCTACTACTTCCGTACTTGTAGAGCAGGAGAGAGAACTCTTACTTATCTTGCGAGACTGTGGGGAGGATGAGATGGGGTAATACAAGTACAGCACCCTATGAAGTGCCCACCACATAAGAAGCCATCTGTAAGCATGGGCACCCGCTGTTCTTCCTCAGACCTATGCTTTCTAGTGAAAGCAACTAAGAGAAAGAGGATAGAAGTTTGTTTCTTCAAGTGCAATATAAATTCATGGTAACTATTTGGAAAAATGGCTTTCGCATGGCCTTTATCTCCCAACAAAGAGCACTACTGAAAAGTCAACACCCTCATTAGGAAGAATATAGGTTGGGCTTAGATCTAGGCCAAGTTGATAGACAATGCTAAAATACTGGGAAATGTGCTGGTGACAGAAGTCAAGGCTGTAATGACTACTCATTTCCCTAAAATTCTTACTTGAGAAGTTGAACCATCTCTTTAAAAAGTCATTTTAAATGTTCTTACCTGACCTGCTTCCAAATGAGTTCCAAGAAAATCTATCCAGATACAAAAGTATGGAAAAAATACACTATGAAATGTTACCTGTTTCAGTAAGAAAACAATAATAATGTTTTTTACAGGGAATAATAATAGTGAAAAAAGGCAGAAAGATGAGAGCAGTGGGGGAGAACAGAAGGGAAAGTAGATTCTGAGTATCATTCTTACATAGTTCTGACTTCTGGACGATGGTGATTTTTTTCCCCCTTATTTAAAAGATAAAATTAAATCAATAAAGATGGGGAACAAATAAAAATTGAATACAAAGGGAAACAAATGAACCTAACTCTCCATCTAATGGATAATGTCACAAAAGAAAGAATTAATCCAAAAAAACTTCCAGTCAGGATTGTACACCCTCAATGGGATATAGTCTCAGGATTAAACAAACTGCAAAGCATCTTGAATTTAAGAGGTTTGTTGTTGATAGTATTATTGGAGTGTAATCCTGAAATTACTTTGTATATTGTAGAACTGAGCAAATGAGTGAATATTCTGATGTTTTGGGATTCAGGGCTTTTACTTTGGAGAAAAAACTATACAAATAAGAAGTGGAGGAAGGAGAGGAAAAAACCCATGGTGTTAGATTGAAATTAGATTTAAGGATTTTTATTCTTCCACTTGTAGTTTTAATGTAATACACATACATTAAATG
Source organism: Manis pentadactyla (assembly GCF_030020395.1). Taxonomy (NCBI): domain Eukaryota; kingdom Metazoa; phylum Chordata; class Mammalia; order Pholidota; family Manidae; genus Manis; species Manis pentadactyla. Next base: position 71,354,487 of record NC_080028.1, read on the forward strand.
TACATACGCTAAGTGTACAATTCGCTGAATGGTCACAAACCTCACACACCCACGCAAGCAGCATCAGGAAAACAAACGTTTCTCCTTTTGCTTCTCCTCCTGTCCCTTCTCCCCCAACAAGGGTGGCTACTATCCTAATTTCTACCACTAGAGTAGTCCTGCCTGTTTGGGTGCTTTATATAAATGGACTCATGTAGTCCATAGTCTTTTGTGACAAGCTGCCTTTGCTCAATGTTATTTTTGTGAGATTCACGTGTATTCTTACATGTAGCTGCCATCTGTTCCTTCTGACTATGTCCCGCTGTGTGACACACCACAATTTATTTAACCATTTTACTGTAGGTGGGCATTTGGGTGGCTGCTGGTCTTCCCCTATTACAAGTAGTGCTGTTATAAGCATTCCAGTAGACTGAACCATACGAAATTGTAGGCAGTTCCTAAAAAATGGCAATTTCATATAATCCAAATTAATACATCATCTCTGATGAACACTTGCATACATTTCTGTTGAGTAAAATCTAGGGGAGGAATTACTGATACTTAGAATTATGTACAACAGTTTCCTAAAATGATTATACTGGTTTACATACCCACCAATTGTTCCATATGCTTGGCATACCTGGTGTTTTCTTTGTCATTTTAGCCATTCTAGTGGGCGTGTGACATAATCTCACTGTGTTTGGCATGTGCACTGCTCTAATGACTGATGAACACACACCCAAGTCCATACACATGTGTGCCATTTGGATTTCCTCTTCCGTGAAGTGTTCATCAAGGCTTTTGTCCACATATTTAATTAATACTGGCTTGTAGGAGTCCCTTAGTTATTTTGGTGGAGAACCTTTTATGAATACATGTGTTAAGAATGATCTCTTCCCATTGTGTGGGCTGTCTTTTCTCTCTCAATGACCTTCTGGTGCGCAGGAGGTAGTAACCAGAACACGGTGCAATCTATGGGGCTCTTCCTCTGTGGTGACACTGTCGGCCCGCTCACACCGCGGCTGTGCAGAGGTTCTCCTCTAAAAGCTTTACTGCTTTTCATAGTTGGATTTTTTTGTGTGTGGTAGGAATTCCAGACAAATTTCTTTCCAGTGGATATTAAACTAATCCAGAACCATTTATGAAAATGACCACTTTTTCCCCATTGTACACACCTTGTCACCTTTGTAATGAGTTAGGTGACTGAGTATACTGTCTCTTTCTGGTTTCTCTAGTCTTTCACCAGTCAGAATGTTTATCTGTCTAAACTGCTGTAGTTGTAGTAGGTCCTGATCTCTGGTACGGTGAATCCTCTGGGCTTGTTCCTCTACTTCAACACTGCATGGCTATTTCTGGCTGGAATTCTTTAAAACACAAAACAAAACTTCCCAGCTTTGCCTAACTGAAAAGGCCTAGAAACAACGACACTGAAGCAACAAGCGTGCACCTCGCTCTCAGATCTGGGTTTCTAAAAACTATTCCTCACTAAGAGGAGCCCGTGATCCTTACAGAAAGGGTCAATTCTAGGACTGGGACTATGAAAAATGTAAGGAGATCTTGAAATATCCTGGTCAGAAGGTAGGCATGTGCTCAAAAAGTAAGGGGGATAGGTCAAAGGGACACAAAAGCCACCCTGAGTGGGCTCTCTCACTGACCAAGTTTGAGACAATCTATATCAAAAATGATGACAGTAATGGATAGCACCTTTCCAATTCTAAACAATAATCTATGAGTTCATAGTGCTACTTCCCTTAGAAAAGAAGGTCTTTCTTTTCAGAAGAATGCCCGCTAATAGAGAAGGAATATCAGAATTAGAAAATCATTAATTTCAAGTATCTTTATAATAATTTATTTAGGCAAGAATCATCATTAAACCATGGGTGAAAGATGGTTGGGAAACAATCTCAAAGTACTATGCCACACATTACTTTGTAATTAACTGTTAATTACAAGGAGCAAAGAGTACATTTACGAAGGAGAAACAGGAGGTGAGGGGGTACATGACCTTAACTAAGTAGTCAAGCTGAGTGTCACCAATAATGGAACAAACTGTGGTGCATTTCCTAAAGAGGACACTGCGTCCACTGAGGACACAATGTCAACCAATGTAGTATTTCCACTGAAATATTTAACCTAAACTGGTAACAATGACCCAACCAGACAAATCCAAATTGAGTCACTCTGCAAAAGAGCTGGCCTGGACTTTTCAAAAAAGACAAGTCATGAAAAATATAAAAAGGAAAAAAAAATGGTTGTGAATGTAAAATGGTGCAGCCACTCTGGGAGATAGTTTGGCAGTTTCTTATAAAACTAAACACTCTTACCATATAATCCGGCAATCAAGCTCCTGTTTCCCCAGAGCTGAAAACTTAAGTCTACACAAAAACATGCACACAAATGTTCATGGCCACTTTCTCCCTAACTGCCAAAATTTAGAAGCAACTGAGATGTCCTTCAGCAGGGGAATGGATAAATTATGCACATTCAGACAATGGAATATTACTCAGTACTAAAAAGAAATGAGCTATCATTTCCATGAAAAGACATGGAAAAACATTAAATACACATTTCTAAGTAAAAGAAAGCCAATCTGAAAAGGCTACATATTATGATTCAAATTATACAGCATTCTGGAAAAGGCAAAACTATGGTGACAATAAAATCATCAGTGGTTGCTGGGCTGGGAGAGGGGCATCAAAGAGAGGAGAGATGAATATGCTGAGCACAGAGGGTTTTCAGGGCAGTGAAAATACTCTGTGTATTATGATGGGCATATGTCCTTATACATGTGTCCAAGTCTGCAGAATGTACACCACCAAGAGTGAACCCCAAAGTGAACTTGAACTACTGACTTTGGGTGATTCTGATGTGTCAGTGCAGGTGCGTCCTTGGTAATCACGCTATCACTCTGCTGAGTGATGTTGATAATGGGGAAGGCAGGGTATATGGGAGATCTCTCTGTAACTTCCTCTCAATTTGGTTGTAAACCTAAAACCGCTCTGAGAAAATAAAGTCTTAAAAAAGTACAGAACAGTTCTAGATTAGAGGAGATTAAGGGATATGTCAAATCCAATAAATGATACTTGATTAGATCCTGGTACAATGAAGGATATTATTGGGAAAAAGTGGAGAATATGAATATGGGATGTATATTAAATATGCTACTGTATTAATGCTAATTTTTTTGAGGGAAATAAGTATATTGTGCTATATAAGAGAATGTTTTTATTCTTAGAATATGTATGCCTGACATTTCTAGGCATGCCTGCAACTTACTCATAAATGGTTCTTAAATAAAAGTTAATAAAGTGCCCTAAATTCAAGAGTTAAGAAGTACATGTAAAAAGATTATTACCCTTCTGTAAGAAATTAGAAGAGAAACATGTCCATTTATATTTTTCCACAGAAAAGACTGAAACATAGAATGAGTAAAAGTAGATTTTTACTTTAGTCTTTAAATGGCAAATACTTTATTATGAAATAAATTGCCATTAACAGGATGATCTATTATTGGGCTCTCAATTTTACTGGCAAATCTGAAGGTATATTTTCTTAAAAGGTTGAAAAGAACAAAATTATTATTGGACTTTTTCCACTAGAGAAATTAAAAAAATTCCTTCATTCATTTAGCTGAGTGCTTTCAGAAGTACTAGGCTAGAACAGACACAAAACTGACTGAAGTTCTCTGCTCTAAATGACAACGAAGGTGCTTGGTTGTGAAGTCACTCTTCCTTGCCCGGCAGCATCTGGGAAGAGTATAAAGGGGATTAGGACACAAGAAGAGAACACTCAACATGTCTGAGATATTTCTTTACTTGTGTTAGTGCCCATATGAATAAGCTTCATCTAGTACCCATTATATATATTGGTTAAACTTAAACAGGAGGCAATTTGACAGATTCAACAAAGCTGATGGTGACAGTAGAATTAATCTTCAATAGGTTTTAAAGTAAGACTGATCTGCTCAAGTAAACTTTTAACATTTTTAATTTTAGCTTTATATGTGGTTATATTAATACCTTTTAAAACTATATTCTTGATACACAAGTTAAAAGCAAGAGTCTATCTTAAAAATACCTTTAACTATCTTTGTTCCAAATAAAACTTATCTTTCCTATTGTAATAGTACTCTTCATAACTTTAGAGCCAACTGTATCTTTAAAACCTGATTCCTTTTTAGCTGCTTGTCCTTGCATTATTAATCTCCCTGACCCTCAGTTCACAGGTCTTATAAAATGGAAACAACTAAAACCTACCTCATTAGGTAAAATGCCTTTACCTATTCAGGGAAGAAAACCTCTTTCTTCTGGCAGAATGTAGTACTTTAACTTGGCTATTGGCCAAGTTGGACCCAGGCCTAGTGTGTGGGCAAGGTGGGAGAGTAGTAACAAGTAGAAACACATGGAAAAATCCAACACAGCACACTGCTTGTAGGTGGGTTTTTAAAAGTATGTACTGATTGGTTATATCATAGATGGGAATGAGAATAAAAGTGGTTTATTTTTGTGAGAAGACACAGGGTAACTAAGAAGATCACAACGTGTTAGGTATTTAATTACATGATTGTATTTCTTATACAGGGAACTTTATAAAATGCATACCTTAAAAATAGCTTAAAAATAAAAATTCTATTGGAAAAGATTCTGCATTAGCATATTTAAACCAGTTAACACATTAATTCAAACAGGATGTTTTCAAACATTTGGGCCAATAAAAAGAAACTGTATATATAGAATCTGACTTGACCAAAAAACAATATATGCTGAAGTGCACAGTATCAAAATATACTGACGATTCTAATTTTTAAAAACATAATTAGTCTTTTTACTTTTCATTATTCAAGAGTGCCTTATTTATTTGGTTTCCATCCATTATTACCAACAGGTCACCCAGACCAAGAGTGAGAACCAGCCCTGACAGCTCTCTACCGGAGCTGCATACCCACTCCAGGCTGCTCTTCTGGGTCTCTGCGGCCACTTTTGACACATAAGCCTCATTCACCCCACCTACTACTAACAACTCCCATCTATTCTAGGAGACCCCAATGGGCTTCTCAGTGACCGTGAGACAGTTGCACAGGTGGGCAACAAGGGTGACCGTGTGAATGGAGGGGGGGCCTTCAACCACTGGGCCCAGGGGTAAAGCAGGAAATAGGGTCCAGGGGAGCCAGACCACAGATGCTGTGTTTCTATGACTCCCAGGTGACCTCAGTCTGTACTATTTTACTCGGTCTGTATATTCTACTGTACTTTTTACACCACTCAAAACTCTTTTATCGATGTAAATTCTCCTTTAAAGATCTATTCCTCAACAAGGGATGAGAAACTGTGATGTGCTGTGAAGATTCAACCTGACACTTACTTTGTTCTAAGTAGAATCTCCTAACAACAGAACAGAACCATGTGTTACCAAATCACTCTGAGAATCCCATTATATAACATGGCATTATTTTTAAAAGGTTTTTTTCCTTCATTGAGATAAAAGCATTACATCCTCAATATGAAATGCAGGTGAGGAGGGGCGGAAGATGGCGGCGTGAGTAGAGCAGCAGAAATCTCCTCCCAAAACAACATATATCTATGAAAATATAATAAAGACAACCCTTCCTAGAATAAAGACCAGAGGACACAGGACAATATCCAGACCACATCGGCACCTGAGAGAACCCAGTGCCTCGCGAAGGGGGTAAGATACAAGCCCCCGCCCGGCGGGAGCCGAGCGCCCCTCCCCCCAGCTCCCGGTGGGAGAAGAATAGGCAGAGCGGGAGGGAGAGGGAGCCCAGGACTGCCGAACACCCAGCCCCCGCCATCCGGACCAGAGTGCAGACACAGTACGTGCCCAGGGGGCCCTGGATGTTAGGGAAACAGGGCAGCAAGAACAGTGAGCGGGCACTGGAGGCCGGATGCCGGAGGACATAAGAAAAGCGCGCGACCATTTTTTTTTTTTTTTTTGCTTTTTTGCTGTTTTGTTTTGGCGAGCGCTTTTTGGTAGTCTTAAAGGGATAGGGACCCCAATACTAGGGAAACAGGGCAGCAAGACCGGTGAGCAGATGCCTGAGGCTGGCACCGGAGAATAAAGAAAAATGAGCGACCACCTTTTTTTTTAATTAAAAAAAATTTTTTTTTTTTTTTTTTTGGTGGTCGTTGTTTTGTTTTGGCGGGTGCTTTTTGGAAGTCTTAAACGGGCAGGGCGGGACACTTAATCCAGAGGTAGGGAATCCGGGGAACTCTGGGCACCCTAACCCCTGGGCTGCAGGGAGCAGGGAGGCCCCTTACGGAGATAAATAGCCTCCCAGCCGCTCCTGCTCCAACGCGACTCCACCACTTTGGAGTAGCTGCCCGAGCCAGGCCACGCCCACAGCAACAGCGGAGATTAACTCCATAGCAGCCGGGCAGGAAGCAGAAACCCTGTCTGCGTGCAGCTGCGCAGCATAAGCCACTAGAGGTCGCTGTTCTCCCAGGAGAGGAGGGCCACAAACCAACAAGAAAGGAAGTCCTTCCAGCCGTCACTCGTCCCAGCTCTGCAAACTATTCCTATTACCATGAAAAGGCAAAGCTACAGGCAGACAAAGATCACAGAGACAACACCAGAGAAGGAGACAGACCTAACCAGTCTTCCTGAAAAAGAATTCAAAATAAGAATCATAAACATGCTGACAGAGATGCAGAGAAATACGCAAGAGAAATGGGATGAAGTCCGGAGGGAGATCACAGATGTCAGAAAGGAGATCGCAGAAATGAAACAAACTCTGGAAGGGTTTATAAGCAGAATGGATAGGATGCAAGAGGCCATTGATGGAACTGAAATCAGAGAACAGGAACGCATAGAAGCTGACATAGAGAGAGACAAAAGGATCTCCAGGAATGAAACAATATTAAGAGAACTGTGTGACCAATCCAAAAGGAACAATATCAGTATTATAGGGGTCCCAGAAGAAGAAGAGAGAGGAAAAGAGATGGAAAGTATCTTAGAAGAAATAATTGCTGAAAAGTTCCCCAAACTGGGGGAGGAAATAATCGAACAGACCACGGAAATACACAGAACCCCCAACAGAAAGGATCCAAGAAGGACAACACCAAGACACATAATAATTAAAATGGCAAAGATCAAGGACAAGGAAAGAGTTTTAAAGGAAGCTAGAGAGAAAAAGGTCACTTATAAAGGGAAACCCATCAGGCTAACATCAAATTTCTCAACAGAAACCCTACAGGCCAGAAGAGAATGGCATGATATATTTAATACAATGAAACAGAAGGGCCTTGAACCAAGGATACTGTATCCAGCACGACTATCATTCAAATATGACGGTGGGAATAAACAATTCCCAGACAAACAAAAGTTGAGGGAATTTGCTTTCCACAAACCACCTCTACAGAACATCTTACAGGGACTGCTCTAGATGGGAGCACTCCTAGAATGAGCACAGCACAAAACACCCAACATATGAAGAATCGAGGAGGAGAAACAAGAAGGGAGAGAAGAAAAGAATCTCCAGACAGTGTATATAACAGCTCAATAAGCGAGCTAAGTTAGGCAGTAAGATACTAAAGAGGCTAACCTTGAACCTTTGGTAACCACGAATTTAAAGCTTGCAATGGCAATAAGTACATATCTTTCAATAGTCACCCTAAATGTTAATGGGTTGAATGCACCAATCAAAAGACACAGAGTAACAGAATGGATAAAAAAGCAAGACCCATCTATATGCTGCTTACAAGAAACTCACCTCAAACCCAAAGACATGTACAGACTAAAAGTCAAGGGATGGAAAAACATATTTCAGGCAAACAACAGTGAGAAGAAAGCAGGGGTTGCAGTACTAATATCAGACAAAATAGACTTCAAAACAAAGAAAGTAACAAGAGATAAAGAAGGACACTACATAATGATAAAGGGCTCAGTCAAACAAGAGGATATAACCATTCTAAATATATATGCACCCAACACAGGAGCACCAGCATATGTGAAACAAATACTAACAGAACTAAAGGGGGATATAGACTGCAATGCATTCATTCTAGGAGACTTCAACACACCACTCACCCCAAAGGATAGATCCACTGGGCAGAAAATAAGTAAGGACACGGAAGCACTGAACAACACAGTAGAGCAGATGGACCTAATAGACATCTATAGAACTCTACATCCAAAACCAACAGGATATACATTCTTCTCAAGTGCACATGGAACATTCTCCAGAATAGACCACATACTAGGCCACAAAAAGAGCCTCAGAAAATTCCAAAAGATTGAAATCCTACCAACCAACTTTTCAGACCACAAAGGCATAAAACTAGAAATAAACTGTACAAAGAAAGCAAAGAGGCTCACAAACACATGGAGGCTTAAAAACACGCTCCTAAATAATCAATGGATCAATGACCAAATCAAAATGGAGATTCAGCAATATATGAAAACAAATGAATGACAACACCACCACTAAGCCCCAACTTCTGTGGGACACAGCAAAAGCAGTCTTAAGAGGAAAGTATATAGCAATCCAAGCATATTTAAAAAAGGAAGAGCAATCCCAAATGAATGGTCTAACGTCACAATTATCGAAATTGGAAAAAGAAGAACAGATGAGGCCTAAGGTCAGCAGAAGGAGGGACATAATAAAGATCAGAGAAGAAATAAATAAAATTGAGAAGAAAAAAACAATAGCAAAAATCAATGAAACCAAGAGCTGGTTCTTCGAGAAAATAAACAAAATAGATAAGCCTCTAGCCAGACTTATTAAGAAGAAAAGAGAGTCAACACAAATCAACAGTATCAGAAACGAGAAAGGAAAAATCACGACGGACCCCACAGAAATACAAAGAATTATTAGAGAGTACTATGAAAACCTATATGCTAAGCTGGGAAACCTAGGAGAAATGGACAACTTCCTAGAAAAATACAACCTTCCAACATTGACCCAGGAAGAAACAGAAAATCTAAACAGATCAATCACCAGCAACGAAATTGAAGCGGTAATCAAAAAACTACCAAAGAACAAAACCCCCGGGCCAGATGGATTTACCTCCGAATTTTATCAGACATACAGGGAAGACATAATACCCATTCTCCTTAAAGTTTTCCAAAAAATAGAGGAGGAGGGGATACTCCCAAACTCATTCTATGAAGCTAACATCACCCTAATACCAAAACCAGGCAAAGACGCCACCAAAAAAGAAAACTACAGACCAATATCCCTGATGAACATAGATGCAAAAATACTCAACAAAATATTAGCAAACCGAATTCAAAAATACATCAAAAGGATCATACACCATGACCAAGTGGGATTCATCCCAGGAATGCAAGGATGGTACAACATTCGAAAGTCCATCAACATCATCCACCACATCAACAAAAAGAAAGACAAAAACCACATGAGCATCTCCATAGATGCTGAAAAAGCATTTGACAAAGTTCAACATCCATTCATGATAAAAACTCTCAGCAAAATGGGAATAGAGGGCAAATACCTCAACATAATAAAGGCCATCTATGATAAACCCACAGCCAACATTATATCGAACAGCGAGAAGCTGAAAGCATTTCCTCTGAGATCGGGAACTAGACAGGGATGCCCACTCTCTCCACTGTTATTTAACATAGTACTGGAGGTCCTAGCCACGGCAATCAGACAAAATAAAGAAATACAAGGAATCCAGATTGGTAAAGAAGAAGTTAAACTGTCACTATTTGCAGATGACATGATACTGTACATAAAATACCCTAAAGACTCCACCCCAAAACTACTAGAAGTGATATCGGAGTACAGCAAAGTTGCAGGATACAAAATCAACACACAGAAATCTGTGGCTTTCCTATATACTAACAATGAACCAACAGAAAGAGAAATCAGGAAAACAACTCCATTCACAATTGCATCGAAAAAAAATAAAATACCTAGGAATAAACCTAACCAAAGAAGTGAAAGACTTATACTCTGAAAACTACAAGTCACTCTTAAGAGAAATTAAAGGGGACACTAACAGATGGAAACTCATCCCATGCTCGTGGCTAGGAAGAATTAATATAATCAAAATGGCCATCCTGCCCAAAGCAATATACAGATTTGATGCAATCCCTATGAAACTACCAGCAACATTCTTCAATGAACTGGAACAAATAATTCAAAAATTCATATGGAAACACCAAAGACCCCGAATAGCCAAAGCAATCCTGAGAAAGAAGAATAAAGTAGGGGGGATCTCACTCCCCAACTTCAAGCTCTACTATAAAGCCAGAGTAATCAAGACAATTTGGTACTGGCACAAGAGCAGAGCCACAGACCAATGGAACAGACTAGAGAATCCAGACATTAACCCAGACATATATGGCCAATTAATATTTGATAAAGGAGCCATGGACATACAATGGCGAAATGACAGTCTCTTCAACAGGTGGCGCTGGCAAAACTGGACAGCTACATGTAGGAGAATGAAACTGGACCATTGTCTAACCCCATATACAAAAGTAAACTCAAAATGGATCAAAGACCTGAATGTAAGCCATGAAACCATTAAACTCTTGGAAGAAAACATAGGCAAAAACCTCTTAGACATAAACATGAGTGACCTCTTCTTAGACATATCTCCCCGGGCAAGGAAAACAACAGCAAAAATGAGTAAGTGGGACTATATTAAGCTGAAAAGCTTCTGTACAGCAAAAGACACCATCAACAGAACAAAAAGGATCCCTACAGTATGGGAGAATATATTTGAAAATGACACATCCGATAAAGGCTTGACATCCAGAATATATAAAGAGCTCACACGCCTCAACAAACAAAAAACAAATAACCCAATTGGAAAATGGGCAGAGGAACTGAACAGACAGTTCTCCAAAAAAGAAATACAGATGGCCAACAGACACATGAAAAGATGCTCCACATCGCTAATTATCAGAGAAATGCAAATTAAAACTACAATGAGGTACCACCTCACACCAGTAAGGATGGCTGCCATCGAAAAGACAAACAACAACAAATGTTGGCGAGGCTGTGGAGAAAGGGGAACCCTCCTACACTGCTGGTGGGAATGTAAGTTAGTTCAACCATTGTGGAAAGCAGTATGGAGGTACATTAGAATGCTCAAAACAGACTTACCATTTGACCCAGGAATTGCACTCCTAGGAATTTACCCTAAGAATGCAGCAATCAAGTATGAGAAAGATCAGTGCACCCCTATGTTTATCGCAGCACTATTTACAATAGCCAAGAATTGGAAGCAACCTAAATGTCCATCAATAGATGAATGGATAAAGAAGATGTGGTACATATACACAATGGAATACTACTCAGCCATAAGAAAAGGGCAAATCCAACCATTTGCAGCAACATGGATGGAGCTGGAGGGTATTATACTCAGTGAAACAAACAAAGCGGAGAAAGAGAAATACCAAATGATTTCTCTTATCTTTGGAATATAAGAACAAAGGAAAAACTGAAGGAACAAAACAGCAGCAGAATCACAGAACTCAAGAATGGACTAACAGGTACCAAAGGGAAAGGGACTGGGGAGGATGGGTGGGTAGGGAGGGATAAGGGGCGTAGAAGTAGGGGGGTATTAAGATTAGCATGCATGGGGGGGTAGGAGAAAAGGGAGGGCTGTACAACACAGAGAAGGCAAGTAGTGATTCTACAACATTTTGCTATGCTGATGGACAGTGACTGTAAAGGGGTTTATAGGGGAGACCTGGTATAGGGGAGAGCCTAATAAACATAATATTCGTCATGTAAGTGTAGATTAGTGGTACCAAAAACAAAACAAAACAAAACAAAACAAAACAAAACAAAACAAAACAAAAAAAAGGGCAGTTCCTGTGTGGTAACCTCCAATGAGTTCTACACAAGGGTATAAAGGGCATATAAAAGTGTAGGCAAAGGGTCTGTTTGCGTTTATACAGAAGATCAAAGCCTAATTGGGCTACCCCGAAAATGAACTAAGATACGATATGAAAGAGAACTTCCAACATCAGCACTCTCTGGAAGACTCATGCCAGAAGATGAGCATCAAAAAACCCCAACAAAGATCCATGCACTGCTACAGCTGTAGATGCACTCATCCCACCAGCTCCTGGACTTGCCATGGGAATGAAGGAGATATCTAAGCTGGCCTGTGCATACAGTAAAACAACAAATTGGACTGGATCTATACTGTTGGAACTCAAACAAGAATTAGGAGAAGTGCAAATTGTAGCGCTCCAAAATCTTACAACTACAGACTATTTACTGTTAAAAGAACATATGGGATGTGAACAGTCCCCAGGAATGGGTTGTTTTAATTTGTCTGATTTCTCTCAGACTGTTCAAGTTCAGTTGGACAATATCCACCATATCATAGATAGGTTTTCACAAATGCCTAAGGTGCCTAACTGGTTTTCTGGATTTCACTGGAGATGGCTGGTAATTACAGATATGCTTTGGTTATGTAACTATACTCTTATTATGTTAATGTGTGTGCGCAATTTAATTAGTAGTTTAAAACCTATACATGCTGAAGTTACTCTACAAGAAGATATGTCAAAGAAATAATCAATCTTCCCATGTTTTCTTCCGCCTGCTACTTCTATAGCTTTTCTTCTTCCTTCCTAATTACAACCCTTAAATAGAATTCGTGCCTCATATCAAATTTACCGAGTATCATAATTCTTCCAAGTGGTAAAGATACCTCAAGACAAATGCTGGGCATAGAAGCCACAGGGCATAAATATGCAAAGAAATAAAAAGCTAACCATTTCAAACAATAAGGCTTCTCTCTCACTTACCAACTTTACATTTCCCTGTATGGCCCCAGAAGATGACTGGTTAGCCAGAGACGGGTAAGATTCCTCAAGGGAGGAACAACCTAAGACAGGCACAGTCGCAGGGGGGTCATCAGGTCAGAAATTGGGGATCAACAGAGGTGAGGCTTAGAACCTCACCCCCCCATTCTGAGAGAAATCTTCTGCATACGTGGATGTTTTACTGCCCTTGTCTAGCTTGGATTAACACATAGTCTACAGGCACACCTGATCATCTACATTTGCTCTCTTACAACACTAAACTATGTTTTCTACCTTTATCTTGTATCTACCTACCACTTCAGCATTTTATTAAAAATAATAATAATAAAGAGAGAAATGTTGTATCCACATATAAATCAAGTATAAAAACCAAATGAGTATTCATATTGGAACTGACTGTTTGTAGTTCATAATGCATGAGCAAAACCGAAAGTTTCTGTGATGACTGCCCTTGTACTGTTCACTATGTAACTTATTCATTATGTAAGAATTTGTTCTCCATGTAACAACTTGTTTGTTATGCCTCAGAAGATTTGAGACTGACGAAAATTAGGCTTGGGGTGGATTAATGATTGTGCATTGAGCATTGACTCCCCTATACAGAATTTTATTGTCGTTAACAACCATTTGATCAATAAATATGAGAGATGCCCTCACAAAAAAAAAAACAGACTTCCAATGGTAAAATAAATAAGTAACCAGGTTGTAATGTATAGCATAAGGAATATAGTCAAGATATTGTAACAGCTTGGTAGGGTGATAGCTGGATTCCAGAATTATGTATATAAATGTTTTATCACTGTGTTGTACACTTGAAACTAATGTAATATTGTGCATCAACTACCCTTCAATAAAAAATAATTATCTAAAAAAAAAAAGAAATGCAGGTGAGAGTAGTGTATATGTACATAAAGTGACAAGACTGATTTAATAGAACTCACTTCAGGGCATTTTTTTCCTCTGTGCATAGGCTTTCTTTTTTGGAATTGGGGGAGATGTTGATGGGAGGATGTAAAGAGGATGGTTATATTCATTATGAATCCACAATTTATTCCATGCTTTTCCACTTAATATAACCTACAAATGCTTGACAAGAAAATTCCCACTAATACAAGTGTGAGAAAAAAATACATGATCTTTAGTTATCTCTTTTATAGGCTGAATCTTGCCAAGATGAATCAAATTCAAATACAGAGGCAAGGAGAATTTTTCTTAATCTTAGTATTTCCACACAGAGAAAATAATACATAATCATTTCTTTATTAATGAAGAATGGATTCTGCCAACCAGTGAAACCTTTCCTCCTTGAGGGTTTTCCCCCAAAAATGATGACTTCCTGAATCAACTAAATAATGATGCCACTGGCTCCAAGGGATCCAAAAGGTCCTAACATGGGATCTTTAATGACAATCTCACCGACTGTTCTGTGCCAACAGAAAAAGCTGGAAAGCTACCTGCCACAGGAACCAACCATAACCACCAGCCTCAGTTTTTGCTTTCAACAATCTGGTTTCATTCGTTCACTGATCAGAAAGCTGGGAGCAACCTGCTGTGCTCAGTAAGGTCCGAGTGCATAAAATGGCACTGCTGCTGTAGTCTAGTCAGAAAGCGAAGTTACATGTATTTGGAGAGGAAACTTGTTTCAGTAGAAAAGCACAGGCTTTGTGTTACAATTCCAAATCCAGACTCTGCTTTTCAGTTATGATGGAATAACAAACTGCACTTAACCACTGTACATAAGAAACTAGAAAACTGGACAAAACACACAAAGCAATTGGGAAACGGGCACGGCACGGCTGTGACTCCTAAAAGGAGGGAAACAAATGAGATGAACCTTGCAAAACTACTCTAGCGTTCTGCTTGGAGGCAATTCCCAGTCTGGGAGTACAAGGAGGGATAACTCAAACAGACCTAGTCGGGCTTGCTGAATGAAGGAGACAGAGATGAGGGCCTGGGGAGGTTAAGGCAGCAGGAATTTGTGCAGATTTCTGAAAAGGAGGGACCTATACTGAAAAAGAGCTCCAGAAATCTGCATAAAGGTTTTTCTCAGCTTCAAGACAATTGCTGAATACTAAGCTACATGTGCACAGAGTGAAATTTCACAAGGCTGGGCAAGAAATGACCAGGAGTATAAGCTAACAATTCCCAAAGTGCACACAAAGTTGGAGAATGTTTGAGCTCCAAGTAACCTGATGAAAAGCCCTTCCCAGGGCATTTACTGGGGCATTTGGCAGATTCCAGAAGGGGTCAAACCTTTTGGTTAAGCAACCATCTCTGGTTGCTTTCCCAACAAAACTTTAAAAAGGCCTTGAGGTGATACCAAAGTCTAAACACTTAACCAAACCAAAGCCAACATGCTTTGAAGACAACAAAAATAAAACCCAGCCACTCAGCAAGGGAACACTCACCATGTTACATCCAATAAAAAAATTACTAGACTATTTGCTATAGGAAAGAAAGGGTCTCTTTAATAGGAGAAAAATTTGTCATTGAAAACAGACCAAGAAATGACAAGAAAACAAAACAGAACTATTAACAGCTATTGTAAATATGTACAAATATTGTAACTATGCACAAAAATGAGAAATATATATGATATAATGTGATAATGAACAATATAAAAAACAAAATGGAACTGAGATAAGAATATAAAATATAAATATATATAATATGTAGTAGCATATTAAACCTGCATTAGAAAAGATCAGTGAACACTTGAAAAAAAAAGTATAGCTAATAAGACACTGTAAAAATAATGAAATACTAAAAAAATAATTTTTTTAAAGGCAAGAAAAGAAGAATAAAGGAACAGAGAACAGATTGAACAAACATAACATACAAAATGATGGCTTTAAACTCAATTGTGGTAGGGAGCCTCTAAGACAGCCGCCAGTGATCCCTGACTTCTGGTGTTTATGGCCTTGTATAATCCTCTCCCCCTGAGTAATTTGCTTCCAAACCGACAGAGTAGGACAATGATGAGGAAATGTTGCAAAAAAATTATTACACTGTCTTGCTGGCAGATTGCTTTCTGAGTGGCTTTGGTAAAGTCAGCTGCGATGTTGGAAAGGCCGTGTGGTAAGGAACTGAGGGTGGCCTCCAGCCAATAGCCAGCAAGGAACTGAGACTCTCATCTCAGTCTACCAGCCCCCAAGGAACTGAATTTTGCCAAAAACAATGTAACTAAGGTTAGAGGCAGATCCTTCCCCAACTGAACCTTCAGATGAAATATCAGTCTTGGCTGACACCCAGTTGCAGGCTTGTGAGACACTGTGAGGCAGGGGTAACTAGCTAAGCTGTGCCTGAATTCCTGGCCCACAGAAACTGTAAGATGATAAATATGTCTTGCGTTAAGGTGCTAAGAACTGAAGTTGTTTTTTACACAGCCAATAGATAACTAATACACCAGACATACCCAAAGAGATCTACACATGGCAATTGAAAGACTGTCAGACTAGAGTAAAAAGAAAGATCCACTCTATGCTATCTATAAGAAATATACTTTAAATATAAAGGTACAGATGGGTTAAAGGTAGAAGCTGGGAGAAGTTATATTATGCAATGCTTAACACAAGAATCTTAGAGGGACTGTTTAATATCATACAAAGTAGACCTTAGGAGAAGGATTATTACCAAGGAAGGAGGGGATATTTCATAATGTAAAGGGATCAATCCACCAAGAACACAGAACAGAGCCTCAAAATACATGAAGAAAAAATAGTGCTGAGAGGAGAAATAAACAAATCCACCATAGTAGTTGGGGTTCTCAACATACCTCTGAGCAACTGCTGGAATGAGTAAAAAGAAAGCCAGGAAGAATATCTAAGACCTCAACAACCTTATACACCTACTGGACCTAACTGACATTGATGTAACATTCCACCCTCAAGGGTACATGAAACACTCATGGTCATTTAAGAAATGAATACAATTATTTTAATGAGAGAGTATATTTTAAATAGCTTCAGTGTAACAGATGAAGAAAACAAAAACCAAAGTACTAAGACCACTGGACTCTGAAATTCACAGTTTAGGACTAAATTCTTGGATTTTTTTAAGTTTCATTTTTTCAAACCTAACTTGACCTGGTTGGTGTAAGTTTAAACTCCTTTTTCTGAAAAGTCCTCCAAATTATATTTGTGTGTCCAAATAAAATCTTCAGATTTTTAAAGATGTAAACATTTTTCTTCTGTGGATGGTTCAGAAAGCATTCAACAATCAAATAGCTACTCTACTTCTATGCGCAAATAAACAAACACACACACAATTATGCAACCACAGATTTCACTAGTTTATCAGCAAGTTAAACATTCCATTTCTTTGAAAAATGAAGGGACTAACAGAAATAGTGAGAGACAGAAAAATCTGTTAGAAAAATACATTAGAAATGTAGTACTTTCTCTTATTAAGAGCATGTCTAGTTAAATATCACTTTGTTATTCTTGAGAAAAACAGTAACATATTTGTACATATCTTTTTCATCATATATGTTTTATACATTAATCAAAAGCCACACAAGTCTTTAGTACATTCAGTAATTATCTGTAACCAGTTACTGAGCAACTTATTACAGCTGACCCTTGAACAATGGTGGGGGTCGGGGGGGCTGGTAAGGGCCACTGACACCCCCCACCCCACCGCTGTCAAAAATCCACATGTAACATTTGATGCCCAAAACTTAACTACTGATAGCCTACTGTTGACCGGAAGCCTTACCAATAACATAAACAGTTGATTAACACATATCTTGTAGGTACATATATTACATACCGTATTCTTACAATGAAGTAAGCTAAAGAAAATGTTTTTTCAAAATGCTGCAAATCTCCAAAATTTTTTTCAATATATTTATTGACCAGCAATCTGTGTTCGTGGACCCATGAAGTTCAATCCACTGTTGCTCAAAGGCCAACTGTGTTTCACTTTCGTTTCCATTTTATTTTACTAAGGAGACCTATAAAGTATCCTCAGTTTCTGACACGCTACTAGAATATGATAAAATGAGTTTTATTTTTACTACTGATTTTAAGAGACTTGGTTGAGACCATGTATCAATTTACTTCCTGTGCCCCATTTTTAAATGTTCAAGAAAAATAATCCTGCAAGAGAATGAGGTACCAAATCGTAAGAAATTTTTGATTGTGTGGGATTGTTTTAATAGTTAAAACTCTGTACACTCATCCAAAGGATTAACTCACTGAGAAGAAACACAGAAGGAAACACCACACGAAACCCCCTGACAATCCTGAGTCTTCAAATGTGGAATGCTGTTAACCCCTGGAACTTCATACTTGCCACTCAGACCAGAATGTGATAAACATGAGGTTGTAGCACTTAAGATCAACTATAAACCAAACAAATCCTAATTACCCATTTCCTTAAGTTGTCTAGGCTCCAAATCTCTTGGGTTCTGCCCTTATTTTTAGGACTATATTCTTTTTTTTAAGAGATATATAATAATATACAGTAAAATATTTTAAGAGGATTCAGATAATTAAAAAACAACTTACAGATATTCTACCAACCCAGTAACTTTAAAGTACCATCTAAACAATTGATAATCATACCAAGATTTCATAGAGGAGTATTCTACAATACAAGAACTATTTTTGTTTTCATGTATTTTAGAAGTCATTGTGAAATAGATCATATATATTTATATATGTATATTTTAATATATATTTCTTAAAAGATCATTTCTGTATTTAATCAATTTCTTCAGTAAAGTAATTGGGTTCAAAATGAAAAAAATTGAATTTAGAGACGTGATTGTGACACAGATTTCCTGGAACCAAAACGATAAAGAAAAAGAATTTAAAAGACTCAGAACAAGAAATCTCCTTAAGCATAACAAATAACTGTTTTATTACTTGGAAATACCAAATGTCTTCTGTATAGTGGTTACCATATACATCAAATGCTTTACAAGAGTCTCTGCAACCGTATCTACTATCTTAATCTCTTTAGAACAAGTACATAAGAAGGAGAAAAATCTATAAATCAGTCCTTGATGACAGAGGGTTTGTTTAGGAGTTTACCAAATGGAATGGCCCTGCTGGAATTTCTTCAAGCAGCCTGTGAAAATGTCAGAAGGGAGTCTGTTTTGGAGGTCATAGTCCCTAGAGAGCTCTGAGTTTCGGCCTGTTTGTCTTTTCACATGCTTTAATATTTGAAAATCATTCCTCGTAGACACTGACTGATGCCCAGGGAATGCTAGGATTGTGGGAACTGGCAGTACCAACAAGAGACAAACTTCATGGGAAATCAGTGCCTACTACATTTGCCCCCTCCGCTCTCATCAGATACGCTGCTCTTCAAATGTTATGAAGGTACAGGGAGAGATTTTAAGAAACTGCATGTCATTTTTACATCTTTAAAAAGAAATACTCGTGGAAAATGGAGGCAAGATTCCTGGGACTACTGAAAGAAACACTGTTATAAAACACCATGGTGGAACCCTGAAAAACTGTTTTCACTTAGTATGAACTGAAACACTGCACTCCCAAATTATAGATTATAACAACACACAGTTATAAAGTGCTAATTACTGGCCTGCACTGCTCTAACTTGACTTATATGAACTCATGTAATTTTCATAGCAACGCTATGAACAGGTCCTTGTATGATCCCCATTTTGCAGATGGGCACACCAAGGCAAAGGGCCTATAACTACCTTGTCTAAATTCACATAGCTCATAATGGTGTACCCTGGATCTAGGATCAGGTCAGCTCCAGAGCTGGGGCTGTAAGCACTGTGCATGCTGCCTCTCCCGTGGCATTTCCGTGTCAAGCATGCAATGCTGGGTACCTATAACATGAAATGCATGCTTACAGTGTGCCATGTGTATGCTAGTACTATGCTTTATTTCATCTAAGCCCCCCAGTAACCTGTGAGGTACACCTAACATGATTCTTATTCACATATGAAACACATGGGCTTGCTGTGTGTGGCCTGACACCACACACGTCGAGAAGAGGAACAGGTTCTAGACTTGACTCTGAAGCCCTCTTTCTTTAAGACAAGGTTCTTCTTCCTCTCAGCTGCAAGAATCATCTCTAAATTAATTTTCTGTATACAGTTGAGGGAATTGTTTTAAAAAATCTATGTGTCCAACAATGTTACAAGTACATACTACATTTTGAGCTGCTAACATTGTACTAGAGGCTGAAAATCTAAGAATTATTTTATGGTAAGAGACACAATGATCATTCAATATGTATTTTCTGATGATAAAAAGTATTCCCATTTCCACTCTTGAAGTGTTTTTTTTTTTAGTACATTAGGAGACTGAGAATATCTAATATGGCAAACTTTCCTTTTATATAATACATGATGGTCCAATCGATACACTTCTTAACTGCTATGTCAGGATCAACGCTCTGAATCCCAAATCTGCAGAGACTGCTGGCAAATTCTAACATTTGTCAGTTTTTAAACTTAGCCTGCAAGAACCAAAGACAAGCTGTGGATCAGACTTATGCTTCCCTTGTTACTTCTTTATCAAACACAGAAGTCATATATAAAAATTTCCAGTCAGTGGAACAGACACCTAACTATTAGCACTGTCTTAATGAAAACATACACAACAACCAAAAAAGGATATGAATAATTTGGCTTAAAAAAAAGTAAAATATTGTCTTTTAACTGATAGTCTGACACTATTGTAAAACTGTTAACACATATGTGCCAACCCTTGAGAACCACGAATAGGAAAATACCGCATATTCTAAATCAGATATATATATATATATTTTTTTAAGACAACACAAATTGAGTTAATTTCTCTTTCCTTTTAAGAGGGAAAGTCTTACCAATTGAGCAAGCTGGCACATATGTTTAATAATAATCTGTGAGGAATGTCTTAAACAGCAACACTACTAATTCATATCTATGGAAAATTCCATCGGTTAACTGAGATGGAAATTATTATCTTCTATTCTTCCTGCTTCTGCTGCCCAATGAACAGCACAAGGCAAAGTGAGAATGAGATACAAGAACACATGAAGTAATGAGGAGGGCAGCCAGAAAGACAAATGGGCTGGAAGCTACCATACAGATATTACAATGGGCGTACCGCAACACAGAGAGCTTCTGAGACTTACCCGTGCTCACAGACTGAGTCAGCGGAGGAGGCTGGAGTCCTGACTCCCAAAAGACTACACTTCCTGTTAATAATAGTGAGGGCAGCAGGTGAGGGTAGCCAACAGTACGGATCAATTTAAAGGAGTCAGAAAAACATTGGGCATGTTCGCTAATTAGTCTGGGTGGTTATTAACTACAAACGAGAGAAAATTACAATACATCTGTTACTCCGACATACTTGTTTTGTTGCTTTTGTCACAATAGTACTTTACTATTGATGTCTTGAAATACAAAGAAAGAAAAATAATCATGCATCATTTTTTTCTGGTATATTCCCTACATTTATCAAGCTGTTTTAGATAGCAGGTATCCAGTATCTTTCCATTCTCCCCCTTTTTAGCTACAAGAGGTCACTGTGGATGTTAGGTAGCAGATTTAAGTAAAAAGAGACCCCCCTTAATTTCAACGAATTTGAAATTAGCCCAGCGCACAGGGTCTGATTATAAACTAATTATTGGCCCAGTGCACAGGGTCTGATTGTAAACTAATTATTCAATTTCAATTACAAACTAATTATTCTTTTCACTTGAAAGGTCTAAGTAGCCAGAGGGTTGTAGTTGGGTAATATTTATTAACTAATCATTTATATATTTTTTAATTGCTTTCTGAGGAACAGGAAAGACTATTTCTTAATAAACTAGTTTCAGTTCATTCCCTGGTCCAGTGCCTAATATAAATTACATGGTGGATTCTAGTTTTATGAAAATTATACCCAATACCCTATGTAAGAAATAATGTACTTCTATGACTCTAATAAACTCTGGAAAGATCTTGTACACATTTTAGGCAAACATTTTTATAAGTTCAAGATAATGTGGTCTCATGCTGGGTTAAATGGCTAATTACTATTCTAAATTTCACTTTTAATAAATATGTTAATTGTTGACACTCCCAAGTGCATTTCTGCAAGAGGATATAATTGAAAGACTGGATAAAAAAATCTCAAAATGTGGCTTCAGGGGTGCTGTATCTGGGGCCTACGCTCTTGCTGATGCACTCCTGAAACTGAGCTACATCTACCCTCTCAGAAATAACTAAAGCACGCTCATGATAGTGTCCTGACACTGCCAGCTACAAATGGGAGACCATAAATCAGTGCCCAACACCTCTTCTGTTCTCACACATACACACTGCTTGGGTGTGTTCAGCAATACACTGAAACAAATTAAATCCTCAGTAACAGCAAAGCTATCTAAGTAAGAAACCTGGAGTTGAAAAAAGAAGGTGGACAGGGTCACAGGTGCTTATGTACATTGTGAAACAAAACATGCTATTTAATAGGAGACTTTATAAAGACCATTGTGAAAGAGAGCACCTCAACTTTAAGCTACTTACATGGCTCCTTTTTTATTTTGAAGGGTTCAAGGGACTGTCACAAACAAAAAGAGTTTGAGAGCTGCCACAATCAATCAAGACTTTCATGACAGTTGTCAGGAGTGTCATAAGTTGGCTTTTCAACTTTATAATTGTGTTTAGTCTAAGTCCTAAAGCCTAATTAAAAAAATATATTAGAAACTGACCAGGGAAAATTAAATTTGAGCATGTACCTTTCTTCTCAATCCAAGTATTCTTAACTCCTGAGAGCAAGAAAACAAAGTATCTAAATGTATCAGAATGTTTATCAATATCCTTGAAATTGTACTACGAAAATTACTTTAAATATCTAAAATCCTAAATATGTTAACAGTAAAGCCACTGACAAGATAATTTTACAGAAAATTATTCATTTCTATTACCTCCAGTTATAGAAGGGAAAGCAAGAATCCCAGTTCCATATTTTGGCTATTTAGCAACTACTTATTTCCTTCCCATGTATGATACTATAACAATTTTATGTCTGATTCAGAGAAAAGCAGAAATATCCTCTCCTTTCCTTATCACTCTCCATTAGGCCATCCCACTTAGTGCACATTCTAGGGAACACGGTTTTGTCAAGACAAATGCTCATCACAGTTGTGCATTTCCAAAGACTGACAATAAGCCTAACGGGTGGGTTAAGGAGGAGTGGGGAAATGTTTTTAAAGTAGAACCCAAAGAAAAGACCAGCTGTGCACTTATGCCATCATTTACTATGGTACAAGGCAAGCAGTTTTCTTTGGCTAGGTTCCATGGCCAGGCAAAGTTCATCTGACTACAAATGTATTAATACCTGTACTGAGTCCAATGCAAAGAGTCACCTTGAAGTCTCTTGTATGCAACACACTTCTGAGTAATTATTTTCTTTCTAGCAAGTAATCACTGTGGAACAGAATAAAAGATAGTCTAAAATTGTTCATTGTGGTAAGTTTAATGAATGGAAAAAAAATCTTAGAAAAAAATCTTTCAAGATGGGACTATAAGCTTAAAAAACCTAACAGCAGCAGTAACTAGTAATACCAAAGTTTAAATAAAATAAGAATAAAAAATAACTCTGTCCTCCTTACTGAGACCTAAAATGCACTATTTCATAGTAAATACAGTTTCAAAAAGCCTTTTAATATGGAAAAAGAAAGGTGGCAGATACTCATTTTCCACTTACTATAGCAGCCGGCCTGTGGTATGTCTGTGGCCATCTTAACATGACTGAACTCATCCTCAGAGATGTACCAGAAAGCATTAAAATACCAACTGCTTTTATAAAAGTGGGATCTAGGTCAACTTACCTGCTTTTTCTATGACTATGCTGGCAATAACTTAAAAGCTTCAATTTGCTGAACAGCATACTTAACAGTCTTGCAAACGACCTCATGAATGAAAAGCTTCTTCCTCCTGGTCCCTTCTAGGTGTTAGTGCAGACGAAGAGCTATAGCTCTTTCAGGTATGTTGTTTCCATCTGTTTTGCCTTTCCTGGCTTTTATAAAGCTATATTCAAATGAAAGAACTGTCCCTTTGACTGATTTCCATTTTATTCCCAGTGTTAACTATGTGAAGGAAAGTTATACTGAAACTTGAAAATGGATCTATTTTGTGTATAAAATGTCAAAACAAAGCTCAATTTTCCTTGTATGCATCATTTTAGTAAAGCTATGTTATTTTTGTGTTTCTGTATATCCACTTCCCTTTATGAAGGGCTCATTTGTTGGGAAGGGTTAATTGCCTAAATGGTTACCTTACTTTTGAGGTGCCATTAACCACAGAATTATTTTGGCCACATCTGGGAATAAAGGAAAACCCTAACTTATCTTTACTAAAGATTTTCTGCATTTACTTCAGTAGTGGGAATATTTTGTCACTCCACTACCATTGCCAACATAAATATTAGTAAAAAATAAGGGAAGATCCTGGAATCATTACTTAAATGTCAACCTCATTTACTATTTTGGTGACACAATCATTCTACACGCCAATCCCTGGTTGAAATATCCTCTTTTTCCCCCAACAGCAAAGAAAATAATTCTAACAAGTGAAATTCAAATGCTCAGGGGTAACAATAATATACAACAACCAAGAAAATAGCTAAATTTTATTATTTCATAATATCCAAACAATATGTTGTATTAATTAATTTTGAGGCCAACATCTACATTTTTTGTAATAAGTGTGGTATTCAGAAGACCTAAAAAAATGAAGAATCAACATGGAAAAATCATTAGGGTGAGAAAGTAAGTTTCTTCCATCTATATATTGCTTGATGGGATTCTACTCTACCCACATAATTACATCAAAAACCCAGATTTCTTAGCTGTACAAAGATTCCACTTATGCCTTGAAATGTATATATAAATTAGGCTAATACATCATAAACCTGAAATTAGAGAGTATGCCTGAATATAAGGTAAGGTTTTTAACTTCCTGAAGTCTCTTATTAGAAAAGAGGAGAATGTCTTGTATTTGAGTCCTTACATAGTGTTTCATATTATAAGATTCTTTCTCATTAACTTAATAATTGAGGAAAATACATTAGTTTAAAAATCAACTTCACTGGAGCTTATTTTAGGATGTTTACAAAAATACCTTAATAAGATCAGGAAAAAAAGGTGAGCAAAAAATCAACACATTAATTATTCTCAGGTTACAATCTTAAAATTAAAAGTGTTGCATGTTGTTACAAAGAAAACTTTCAAAAACTGCTTATAAGTAAGTAGTCAAATACTATTATTCTCTCAGAAAGGACACAAGCAAGAGTAATTAATTCTGTGGAAGTAACCAGGTAGCTAAGGGACAAGACTAGGAGGGTGACATCTTTTCACTGTGTACCCATCTGTACAATTTACATTTTAAGCCATGTGAACGTATTACTTACTCAAAGATAAAATAAATAAAATATGATTAAATTCTACAACAGAAAATGTAGCCCCATCAAATATTATAACCAATCACAAATCAAATGAGTGATTATGTTACAGAGACTATGAATGTGAACTATGAGACACACACACACACACACCCCAGGTCCACTGTTTTGCAAATGGAACTTGTGGTTTAGAAATAAAATCTTCAGTGTCAGATCCCACAGGCATTCAAAAATTGCTGTAACTCAAACATAAAGAGACAGAAATGAAGATGTATGCAGAATTTTAGTGCTAGATGGATGAAAAGGGGCTCCACTGATAATAAAACACCACAAATATTCATGAGTAGAATTTGAGCAAAATGGGTTTATGAACTATTGAGTGTGGACAAAGCAATCCTTTATTATTGCACTGCTTCATAAAATGTGAATTATGTACATGCAACTAAATTAATAAATTAAAATTTTTACCATTTCATTTTCCTCCCT
The DNA here is from genome assembly GCF_030020395.1 of Manis pentadactyla. NCBI lineage: Eukaryota > Metazoa > Chordata > Mammalia > Pholidota > Manidae > Manis > Manis pentadactyla. The sequence goes on from NC_080028.1 coordinate 71,380,085, forward strand.
AAAAGTTTATAAGGGGAGACATCTCATATTTGAGCTTACCTCATATTCGGGCATATGTATTCTATTCAAGAGCACATTTCTTGAAGAGAATGTGGCAGGCTATATCAAGTAAATCACCATGAAATATAAACTTTCCTTACATACTTCTCTCCTCTGCTACCTATGACCATTTTCTTGAGCAACTGTATATTATTGCAATTTTACACCTGTTCCAATTGTTTTTGAAAGTAGTCATTTAAAAATCATTGCTGGTCCAAGTACACTGTGTAAATTTGATCACATTTAGCCAAGTGTCAGTAAATGTGGTTGTTAGTCTTTCAACCACTATCTAAGATAGAGCTAGGGTCCTAATTGATGGAAGGTTCTAAAGCCATCACCAATCAACCACAGCCTCCTAAAGGTTTTGACAGTGCCTTAGCCAAAATGTTACTTTATACCAATCAACCTGGACAAGGGTTATACCTAACAAGAAGTATCAGATACAAGTACCAGACATCTTATTTGATGGGAGAACAAATATACACCAAAGACATGTATTAAAGAACTCAGAATAGTAGCATTCATCTTCTATCCATTTTCCTGAATAAGATAAGGTCTGGGAAACTCAGAACCCAGAAAAGTAAGTTACAAAGTGCATAAGAAAGCGCTCTATAGGAAAATTTTATTTCTTTTGGCTTTTAAAACTGAAATTTAAAAAAAGTTACTGTCAATTTAAGACTCATCAGCTGTGGAAAGCATATTGAATCCAGCCGAAATTCTTAAGTCTGCCTTTTTAATATGTATGCTTAGTGTGTTTGTAAAAATTTAACTTTTTTTTATTTTTATGTTTTAAGTATTAAAAATAAGTGTGTATCACCTATGTCTATTCATTTATGTTAAACATGGACATTACTATGTTTTTTGGAGATTCAGAGATGCCCCTGTACTCAATGAAAAGTTCCTGAACAGATAGATAACAAATGAACAGAAAGCATTCATTATGTACACCAGAACTGAAAACAGTCATAGCCTATACCCATTAATTAAAAAAAAAAACTCAAATAAGAAATTCTTGCTTTCCTACTGATCATTAAGATAGCTCAAATTCTGCCAATTATGAAATTAAGGTGCATCACAGTGGAGATGGGAAAAGAGAGGAGAGTCTAGTCAAATCCATCTATTTTCCTTGAAATCGGCATAGGAAGCTACTTTCCAATGCCATCCAAGCATGAAATCCTCTGCTTGTGCTAAAACAGTAGAATCTAAAGCTCATTTCCAAATATAATGTTGCTACCAAAGGCACTTACTGGGGAAATAATGAAAGAATTGTACAGAAAATGAAATTCTGTTACTAAAAAGCAGTCAGGACCCTACGAGGTTCTTTCTGTGACTAACTGCTGAATACAACTGACAGGAAAAATTACCAAAGAGGAATAAGTGGGCTCACAGAGAGTAATTTTAAGTCAAAGTTCCAACTGCACATGCCGAAGAACTCACCATTCTTCCTTTCATTCAGAGGGGGTAAGTGCTGGCTGGGCTGCAGCGAGAGTTCCTGGAACTCATGGGCAACGGATTCACTCTGAGGACTTGGGGCAAGACGGGCTAAAGGTCCCAGTTCATCCTCGGTGTCTAGTGTCCCTGTGTGATCCATTGTGTTCCAGCCACGGGCAACAGAAGCTATGAAACACCGCTTAAATGTGGCCTGCTGAAGAGACTGGCAAAATAAAGAATGTGTAAATTAACAGTATATTCATTTTTTTCTCCAATTTGCACAAAAATATTAAAATGGGAACTCTGGGTTCAGGTTCAATTTCACTACTATGTGACAACTGCCAATTCACTTACTCTTTTTGAATGTCAGGTTCCTTGTCCAACACACAGGAAAACATACTTCCCATCTCAATAAGTACCTTTGAGATTTACCTTTGGTAAACGTTGAGAGGTATTTTGTGTAATTTTTTGTACTATGGCTTAAAGAAAGTTACAGTTATTGGTGTCACTGAAGATTTTAATGCACCCTAAAATGATACAAAAGTCAATGAATGCTGATGAAAATAAAAAGGCAGTCCAGCATGAAAATCTGCCTTAACTCCTATAAATCAAACAACTTTATGAAGATATTCACAGCACCGAGCAATGTTTCAGATTCTGACTTCTCCATCAGCCTGGGACTCAGAGTGACAACAGGGAACAGAACTCTCAGCTAACCCACAATGGACATATCACTCATGACAAAACTATTTTAAGCCACTGAGATTTAGGGTTATTATCACAGCATAACCTGGCCCTTTGTGACTGATAGAGACTTTGGTAAAGGAAGTACCAAAAATGCTAAACATGTGATACGGACTTAGCGGCTGAGTAGCAGGCAGCAAGAAAACTGTCACTGAAAGGTGAAAGCTAAAAGGACGACAGTCCACATTATGCAATGGCAAAACATTTGATGAAACTGTTGTCTGCTTATTATCATCCCATACCACAGTTTGCTTATCCATTTCCCTACTGAGGGACATTTATTTCAAGTTTTTGACTATTACGTAGAAAGATGCTACGCATACACTTGTGCAAGCATTTATGTGGATATGTGCTTTCACTTCTCTTGGTTAAGTACCTAGAAATGAAATGGGTGGGTCATATGGCAGTTGAATGTTTAAATTTTAAAGAAACTAACAAAACTATTTTCCAAAGTGATTGTGCCATTTTGCATTCTTACCAGCAGTGAATGAGAGTTCCACATCCTTGCCAACACTTGATTATGGTCAATCTCTTGAATTTTAGTTATTTTAATGTATGTGTAATGGTCTCTCACTGTGGTTTAATTTGCATTTTCCTAATGATGTTGAGCATCTTTTAATGTGCATATTTGCCAACTGTATAGCATCTTTGGTTAAGCATCTAATCAAATCTTTTGTTCATTTTAATCTTTTGTTCACTCTTATTACTGTTCTGAGGGTTTATATACTCTGAACAAAAATCCTTAGCAGATATGTGATTTGTAAATACTTTTTCCCAATGTGTGGCTTACCTTTTTATGCTTCCAAATAGTGTTTTTTTTATCATTAATCTACAATTACATAAGAACATTATGTTTACTAGGCTCCCCCTTTCACCAAGTGCCCCCCCCACACCCCATTACAGTCACTGTCCATCATAGTAAGATGCTGTAGAATCATTACTTGTCTTCACTGTGTTGCACAGCTCTCCCCATGCCCCCCCTATATTACACATGCTAATCAAATAGTGTTTTTGTAAAGAGCAAGTATTTTTAATTTGATGGAATCCAATTTGTCAATTTTTTCTTTTTACAGATCATTTTTGTGTTGTAGTTAAGAAATCTTTAATTAACCCAAGGTCACAAAGATTATCTCCTATGTTTTCCTTTAGGTATTTTATAGTTTTATGTTTTACACTTAGTCTATGATCCACTTTGAGTTGTTTTTTGTATATGCTGTGAGATATGAATCAAAGATTTTTTTTGTTTTTGTTTTGGCATAAAGGTATTTGATTGTTCCAGCACCATTTGATGAAAATGTTATCTTTTCTCCATTTAACTGCCTTTGCACCTTTGCTGCAAGCCAACTGTCCATGTATATGGGGATCTGTTTCTGGACTCTATATTTAGGTTCCCAAAAAGAAGTGAGCTGTAAAAAATTCTGTGTGTAAACTCTGCTCAAGTCTCTGCTGATCCCTAAATTATGTACACACAGGGCAGCTTCCCAAAGCAAAAAAAAAAAAACAGAACTGAGATTTCAGCTCTTGCTCACCATAGGAAACAAAGAGTTTGCACAAGTGAGTTCAGTAACATTAACTGACTGCTAAAATAAAACAATACTCTTAAGAGAGAACTTCATAGAATACGGAGTCTCTACAACTGTCCATCCAGAATTCCATATCCGACAAAAATACCCTTTAATAATGAAGGCAAAACTGTCACAAGCAAAATGCACTACAAGAAATGCTACAAGAATTTCTTCAGGCTGAGGGGAAGTGATACCAGATAGAAATGTGGATCTCACGAATGAAAAGCATTAGAAATGGTAAACATGTACATAAATGTGGAAGATTAGTTTTTCCTCTTGATTTAATATTATCATTCAAAGTAAAAATTACAACACTGTTACCTAGGTAGATGTAATACAGATGACAATTATAGCATAAAAGATAGTAGACAGATATCCATATCCCAACATGCTTAAATAGCTACTATACATTATAAAGAAGTTATATAATTTTAAATTAAAGTAGATTGAAAAGTTAAGGCTGTATATTGTAATTCCTATAGAAATCATTAAAAAAAGAAAGTTTTAGCTAAAAAGCCAATAGGTAAATTAAAAAGGAATTCTAAAAATATTCAACCTAAAAAGAAAGCAGAAATAAAAAGAGGATAAACAAAAAATCATAAAAATCATTACCAATAATTATATTAAGTGTGAAAGGACTAAACACTATGATTAAAAGACAAAGACTGACAGAATGGATTTCTAAAAGTTTAAAAATGCATCTTCAGAGGTGACATACTTTCAATATTAAGACATAAATAAAAGAGAGTAAAAGGAGAAAGATAGGTCACATAAACAAGAAACACAGGAAGGCTGGAATGAAATTAATGTCAAATAAAGTAGACCTCAAAAGGATGTGTTAGGTGGGTAAATTTGCATGTAAAATGACTTATTTTGCTTTGGAATATTAAAGTATGACTCCTAGATTTTTTCTAAACTATTATTTTTCATTTCAAATTATTCATGTAAATAAAATCTGTTCATTGCAAGTGAGTTCTTGTGATACAAGTACCATAATGCCCTTATAATAGCAGTATGTACAAACTTTAAACACAAGTGCTAATGACTTGGAAGATCCTTTAGGCAAAAGATTTTAAAATATTTTCATGCAATATTATCTGTTCTTTATATTGAAGAATGTTTTTCAACCTATTATTCCTTGACATTATGTTCACCTTAAACTCCCACACATCCCTTCAAAATTATGAAAATTATAAGCTAAGAAAATCTTTACAAAATGTAGCAAAAGGAAAAGAATATGTGTTCCAAAAATTTTTACTTAATATTCATGAACATTTTTGACTGAGTATAGACTGTACCTTTTCTGAAATTCTACTAGCAAAATTGCAAGCTGTCACCTATTATCTACTTAACTACTTGATAACTGTCTTTTGAAATTAAAGTCCAACATTAAACATAAGGGAACACTCTTTGTCCAGTAGTCTCTAATTGACATGTTAAAGAAATGGCATTAGAATGGATTCTTTCATTGGGTCATAATTTAATTACTAAAGTGAAACAATCATTTAGCTTTAACTAGACAAACTGATAAAATATTAATGTATCTAGAATTGACAAAATGAATGGAGTTATTATCTTACACACTCCAATAACATAACCTCATTCCAAAATGAAACTAAACAGCACTGATCAAGCACCAGGTCAAAGCACAGCATAAAACTAGTAACATCAACCTGGGATATGACTTCTACTCTCAAAAACCAAACCATTCATTGTGAGATACTATGCCAGAGACAGAAAAAGTAACACAGAAAAAAACAAGAGACCTTTGCACTCTCATTTGTTCATCTACTGATTCACTCAAATCTTTCTTCTAAATGAACTCAGGATAACACCAATAATGGCCTTCATTTAAAAAGATGCTTAGCTACTGGGCTAAGATACTCCCAAAATCAGTGCTGACACTTGTTTTGAACTGAGTAAAGTCCAAACCCAAATCTCTGCACTGTACCTTATTGCTTGTAATGACTAATTCCCATGAAATATTAGTAAATAAAGTGGTATATAACCATTGCTATATAGAGGAAACAATAAATAATAAAGGAGTTCAAAGAATATTAATACCAAGCTTCAGAAGTTTAATATATAATCAGCCAAATGTAAACAGGTAGAATATCCAAATATACTAAAAAGAAATGTTTTAGAAACAACAGAACTACTGTTTGTTCCTGCCCATTAAAGTTCCCCTGAATTACAAACATCAGTAAAACACCTGGCTAATAGCCTGTAAAAATTAATTTTTAAGTTCAAATAAGGTAAAACTTGCATCAAGAAATTAACTATATATACAAAGTAATTTCCTACATTAGAAGACTATTTACTACTAAATCCTGTAATCAGACAAGTTGCATTCTTACCAAATGTGCTTTTGAGAAACAGAATTTTGTGTCAGGTAAATTATTGATGTCAATTCTGGGTTATCTGTTATTTTTCCAAAGCTCAGGGTGACAATGTTAAATACCTAATGATAGGGTTCAAAATGTATGCACTAATATAATAAATTCTTGTCAACTGCATATATAAAAACATTTTTTAATAATATATTACTATTTCTACATTGTCTTCCAAATGAAATTTCTTAAGTATATCAATTATTCAGGATCAAATGTTTACATTTTTATATAAATAACATTCACCTCCCAGTTTTACAATTGAGGGAAAAAAAAAAAAAGAATCACAGAAAGGAACACTTTATCCAATTTGTTCATATTCAGTCTTAACAATTAAGATGAACCAGAAAATCAGAGTTCTAAAGTTACAGGTGTTTAGACAAATATTACTTCACTTTATACTACTTTCACTCTTATTATGAGAAGTGTTTCTGTTCCCCTAATTTTTTTTCTCATTTAATTCCTGGTTTGATTTTCTTAATTTAGTTCCTGGTTTGATTTTTAAATACGGAACAACTGACTTGAATGCTCTCATACTTAAAAGACTGTATAAATTCACAGACTAACAATATTTCAGCTGAAAGTTGTCTTAGAACCAATGTTCGGTATAAGCCCTTCCAACTCTCCTCACAATGTAATCATCATTTGAGGAATTTTAAAAAATCTGATGAGGAGGGGTTGGATACAGAAGGAAGATCTCCAGGGATTTTGATTCAACTGGTCTTGGACAGAGTGATTCTAATGCGTAGCCAGTGTTGAGAATCACTAACGTAGTGAAACTACCTTAGTTTATAGAGAGGATAAATCATTTGCTCAATGAGCAGGAAGAGAGGTCAGGAGTAAATTACTACAGCATGTATGAAAAAATGACAGAATTTAAGTAGTTACAAAATGCTGTGGGAACCTGAAGAATTAAATGTCTAATTGTATTTGAATAAGTTAGTTAAGTCTACAAGGATGAATAGGAGTTTGCAGGCACATTTTTCTCATCAGTTTTTCTCATCAGTAAAAGTACAGCAGCATGAGCAGTTAACACCTGATAGCAAAAAGCTTGATGGGGCTAGTGTACAAAGGATGGAGTGGCAGAAGATAAAGCTGATATGGAAAGATAAAGTACAACTAAGAAGGAATGTGGGCTCTAAAAAAAAACAGTGATATGATCAGATTTGTATTTTACAAAGATAATTCTGGAAGAGACAGGTTTACTGATAAAATCTCATGCTGAAATGCTGAAGGGCTGTTAAAATAGTGGAGATGCAGAAAAGGAATCAATTCAAATAATATTTAAGAGGCAAAATGTGAAGACTTGATGACTGGCTCATTTGAAAGATGAAGGAGAAAATAACTGAGGGGGCTGAGGTTTCTAGATTCAGGCCACTGGAAAAGCTGGTGGTATCATTACAACAAGGCAGGGTGAGTAGAGGGGAAGACGAGTGTTCACTTTGGGAAGCTACAAGCCCCCTAGGAGGCGGCTCTGAAAAAAGGATGGCTGGAAAGACAGTTTTTGATTTCAGGCAAATCACTAAACCTCTCAGGGACCCAGTTTCCTAATTTTAAAAACTGGAATGAAAAATAAAAAGAAGAAAAGAAAAGAATACTTACTCCTTTTCTACTCAGCTTGGCCCAAAGTCTATGCTTTCCTTACTTTTGCCCAGTGCCCTCCCTGTGGATAGGTATTATTCTCATTTTAGATGAGAAAACCAAGGCTTGGAAAGATTAAACAACTTTGAGAAACTAGCATCAAAGCCAGGATTCCAACTTCAGGGCCCATGTTCCTTCTTCCACAATAATATGATATTTATGTGCCAAAATGTAATCTGAGTTGGAGCAAGCAATTGAGAGAGAGAGATGATTTTGGGGCATGAGGAGTCAGTGAGGAAGGAAGTGAAGCTGTGCAATGACCCATGTGTACAGCCCTTAAACAAACATACTGGGCTCCAATGATCACTCAGTCATAAGCCCTGTATCTCCTGGAGATAAAGACCTTGTCCACTGGGCAATTACAACAGACGCTGGTAATTAATAGGAGCTAGTAGAACACACCTCTGTGTGTCAGAGGGAGGAAACACTCTCCTCTTACTGTTCCACTTTACTGAACACTAAGAATGTAACCAGAATTAAAGTCCAGACTAGAAGAAAATGAAATCTACATCTACAATGGTAGATGTACTTCACATAAACAGTAAATGTTTTTGACATCAGGTTACAATTCTTTCAAATAAACAACTTCTAAGCAGGGCTTTTATTTGTAGCAGCTGGGTTTTTATGGGTGGCCATTAAATACATCGTAAAAATGTACTATAAATATACCAAGTACTGACAACACAAATACACTGTACAGAAAAAGTTACGTAACTGTTCTTCTATGCTTGAAGTGGCTGTTATAATTCTAAAAATGCCAATGTCATGATTTATTTTTTTACTTCTTTACTGTAGGTTTGTATCAAATGAACAGAACATGGAGCAAATTACATACTTAACACCCTGCAAAAGGATGCATTCTTAAGTACTGTAACTAATAGTTAAGTAAACAGTGTTTCTGAAGTATTCAATCTGTAAATAAAAACTTGAATCAGCAATAGTTTAAAACACATGTGGCTTCTAAATTACTATACAAAAAAGACATAAAGAACGAGATTTTTTTTGTTCTCCAAGTAAATTGGCCAAAACTCATCTTTTTAGTTTGAACAATTGCATTTTCAAAGATTATTCAAAATGAATGATTCTCAGAGAATGAGGATTGACTGGAGAATTTTAAGCTGAGATGATATCCATATTTAGCAAATACTGGGTTGAAAACAAACTCTTTTGTTGAACCATAATTAGCACTTATTTAAATGCTAAGAAGTAAACATTTGTAAACAGATTAAGCAAATGTTTTATTTAACAGATAAAAAGTATATTGTACTCCTATTTCTAAGTTCTCTGAGGCAGGGAGGGAAGGAGAAAGTGAAAAGGAGGAAGAGAAGAGGAAAAGAGAGAAAAAGAAAGAAAGTGGGAGAGAAAGGGACACGACCAGAGAAGTATCTTCTTTTTATTTTCTAGCTCTTCACTCTTACTGATATCAAGAGCTGGTAGAATTTAAAACAATTTTGCTAAACTCAAAAGTATTGCAAAATACACGGAAAAAAAAAACCAAAGTTTAATTTACTTGTCCAAGATAACCATGACTAGTTAAGTAGCTGCTGGGACCATGAGTCCCCTAACTTACCCAATTCTTTGGTACTTAATTAACCAGAGGAGAAACCCTCTTGTCTAAGACAACCGTGCCAGGCAGCTAGTTGGTAAACTGAAAAACTCATTTAAAAGGTAAGTCATTAAAAATGATACACGTGAATCTTAAAACATTTCTTTTGAATTAGAGTGCATAAATGTTTGCCAGTCTTCCAATACAGAGTCAATGTCTCCTCTCTGCAGATGTGTCAGTTCTCTGGTGTAACAACCACTACCTGTGATTTCTAGTTTCCACTTCTTTAAAGTAGAAAAAAAATTTAAAGGATTTTTGAGCACAGAATGTCTAAATTTTTACAATTTTTAACCCAATTTTTTTGGCTTCACCCACACCCAATTCAGTACTATTACAAGTAACATGCCTCTGTGTTTCCAAACATTTAGCTTTTTCTGCACTCATATTTCATCAGTTTACATAGAATTTAGTTAAAATACATAATTATGATTACCATCACTCTTGGCCTAAACAGATTAGGAATAAACACAGCTGATTTTTGGTTAATATATAACTTAACTGGTGAGAACAGAAATGCATCTCTAGACTTCAGTTTAACTTCCTCGCCATTACCATTCAGTATGTTCTGGAACAAAGGGGTTGGAGAAGGTTGGTTCTACCCCAAAGATCAAGCTAAGGGTATCTCAAATTAGAACCTTAGGTCTTTTAAAGTTTTCTGGAGTCTGTTAATACAAATTACTACCTTAGATATTTTTCATTACTGTTTTCTATGCAAAATATGTTAATATTGTACTCTAAGAAAGATATTCAGAGTACGTATCAAATAAAAGTTCATATGCAGAGTTTTATAACAGCACCCTGGCAAACAGTACAAGTATAAATAAATTTCTAATGGTATTAAATATGAAATTATCTACTCTCATTGTACTAATGTCCTTCAAACACTTGTGAATTCTTTGCATTAAATACACTTTGGCATATATCATAAAACAGCAACCTCAAACAGCTGTGAAAATTGTATTAGTTTTACAGTAGTCATGGATAACAGTTTTTTTGTTCAGACATAATGCAGATGCCCTAAAATCCACAAAGTGTACAATTCTGTGATTTTTACTATATTCAATTTGTATAACCATCACTAATTGTAGAACATTTTCATCCCATCTAAAAGAAATCCCATACCCATTAGTAGTCACTTCTTATTCTCTCCTTGAAACCCCTGGAAAACACTGATCTACTTCTGTCTCCATGGATTTACCTATTCTAGACATTTCCTATAAATACATTCATACACAGTATGTAGCTTTTGTGTGTAGCTCCTCTCCTCCTCTTGTTTTCAAGATTTGTCCATTTTGTACCAGGTGTCAGTAGCCCATTCCTTTTAATGGCTGAATAATATTCTGTTGTATGGATTTGCCACATTTTGTTTATCTGTTCATCAGTTGATGGACTTTGGATTGCTTCCACTTTTTGGCTATTATGAATAATGTTGCTAAGAACGTTCATGTACAAGGTTTTGCGTAAACATATACTTCCAATTCTCTTGGGTATATATATAAGAGTGGAATTATGGGTCACAGAAATTCTAAGGCTTAACTGTTTGAGGAACTACCCAATTGTTGCCCACAGTGACTGACTCATTTTACATTCTACCAGCAAAATATAAGGGTTCCAATTTTTTCAATTTTTTTTGGTTTATCATAGCTATTCTACTGAATATAAAGTGGTATCTCATTGTGGTTTTGATTTGCATTTCTGTAATGACTAATGTTGAGCATCTTTTCACGTATTTATTGCCCATTTACATATCTTCTTTGGAGAAATGCCCATTTAAAAATTAGGTTATTTGTCATTTTATTACTGAGTTGGAATAGTTACCTGTGTGTATACACATACATATTTATATATAAAGATATATATAAGTATATCATATGATACATATATTAAGGATATTAGACCCTTATCAGATTTTTTTGAATTTTTTCTCTCATTCTGTATGCTGTCTTTTCACTTTCTTGATAGAATGCTTTAATATATAAAAGCTTTTAATCTCAATGATGTCCAATTTAACTATTTTTTTCCTTTGGTTGCTTGTGCTTTGATGCCATATTTAGGAAACCACTGCCAAATCCAAGTTCATGAAGATTTGCAACTATGTTTTCTTCTCAGAGTTTTATAGTTTTAGTTTTTACATTTAGGTATTTGATCAATTTTGAGTTAATTTTTATATATGGTGTGAGGCAGGGGTCCAACTTCTTTCACATTTGGATATCCAGTCATCCCAGCACCATTTGTTGAACATTTTCTCCCATTGAATTACCTTGCTCCCCTTGTCTCAAATCAATTTACCACAGATGTATGGGTTCATTTATGGATTCTTAATTTTCATTCTATTCCATTGATCTATACACCTATCCTTATACCAGTACCACACTGTCTTGCTTACAATAGCTTTGTAGTAGCTTTTGAAACCAGGAAGTGAGAGCCCTCCAACTTTATTCTTTAAGATTGTTTTGGCTATTCTGGGTCCCTCGAATTTCCTTTTGAATTTTAGGATCAGCTTGTCCATTTCTATAAACACATCCACTAGGATTTTGATAGACAGTGTGTTGGATCTGTAGACAAATTTGGATATACTGTCACCTGAAAATATTAAGGCTTCTGATCCATGAACATGGGATGTCTTTGTGTTTATTTAGGTCTTATTTAATTTATTTTAAAGTGTTTTACAGTTTTCACTGTACAATTGTTATAAATTCCTTTCTAAGTATTTTTTTTTTTTTTGGGTGATACAGTAAATGGAACTGGTCATTTCTTTTTGTCCATTACTGGTGTATACAACTCATTTTGTACATTAATCTTGTATCCTAACTTGCTGAACTACTTTATTAGCTCTAGTAGTTTTTTTTTCCCAGATTCTTCAAAACTTTCCATAAATTAGGTAATGTCATCTGCAAGTAGAGATAGTTTTTCTTCTTTTCTAATTCAGATGCTTTTTGTTTCTTTCTTTGCCTAATTTCCTTAGCTGGACACTTTGTACAATGTTGAATGGAACTGACTAGAGTATCCTTTTCATTACTAATTCAAGAGGGAAGACTTTCTTTCAGTCTTTCACCATTAAGTATGATGCTAGCTGTAGTTGTTTACAAATGCCTTATATCAGGTTGGAAAAGTCTACTTTTATTTTTAGTGTGTTGGGTGTTTTTATCATGAGAGGGTGTTGGATTTTATCAAATGTTTTTTATGTATCCATTAAGATAATTGTTGGTTTTCTCCCTTTAACTGCTAATACAATGTGTATTAATTGATTTTCAGATGGTAAACCAATTTTGCATTTCTATGACAAATCCCACTTGGTCATGGTATATAGTCTTTTTTTATGTGCTGCTGGATTTGGTTTGTTTAAATTTTGTTGAATATTTTTACATTATGTTTACAAGGGATATAATCTGCAATTTTCTTTTCATGTGCTGTCTTTGGTTTGGGTGTCAAGGTAATACTGGCCTTATAGAATGAGTTAAGAAGTGTTCCCTTGTCTTCCACTTTTTGAAAGCGTTTATGAAGGATTGGAGTTAATTCTTCTTTAAATGTTTGGTACAATTCACCAGTAAAACCATCTGGTTCCTGGGGTTTTCTTTATGGAAAGCTGTATGATTATTAATTTAATTTCTTTATTTGTATAGGTCTATTCAGACTTGCTCTTCTTTGACAGTTTGTGTCTTCCTAGGAAGGTGTTCATTTCATCTGGGTTATCTAATTTGTTAACATGCAGCTATTCACAGTATTCCCTTATAATTCTTTTTATTTCTGAAAGGTCACAAGTAATGTCCCTACTTTCACTCCTTACTTTAGAAACTGGGGTCATCTCTCTTCTTTTTAATCTAGCTAAAGATCTGTCCATTTTGTTGATCTATTCAAATAACTAACTTTTGGTTTCACTGATTTTCTCTATTGTTTTCCTAATTTCTATATTGTTTATTTTTGCTCTAATCATTATTATTTCCTTCCTTCTGCTTGCCTTGTGTTTATTATACTGTTCTCTTTCTAGTTTATTAAGGTGAAAGGTTAGGCTATTGACTTAAGATCTTTGGGTAAGATATCCTTAAAGCTCCAAACTTTTCACAGTGATAATAATATACATTTGAATGCACAATATACACATTATTTCTTATAATACGTGGTATTCATAAATTTCAAAAAATACTTATTATTATTATTATGTTTAAACTAGTTAAGCTTAAACATTCCCAGAATCATTTTTGTAACTCTGGAGAATAAGAGGGACCAAAACTGCCTCAGATAGCAGAACCACCCTATCCTCTGAATACCTAGCCTGAACATACCCAACAATGAAAACTTATCCATTCAGTGGCCATCCTTTTCATCTCAGAGAATTCCACCACAAGGCCCTTCCCTGCACTGAAAGACCATCACTGTGGCAGACTGTATTTTCTAAAAAAGGACATGACACTATCTCCAATCCCACATACTCTTCTTACAATGAAACGCTGACATTTTTCTCATCAACAGATGGGGTTTTAGCTTCCTCTGCTTGAATCTGGGCTAGTTTGTGCTTTGGAGTATGGGATATTACATGACTTTTAAGACTAGATTATAATAGGTCTGCCTGGTTCTCTTGGAATATATATTCATCTTTGGAGCTAATGAGATGTCATCTGAATGCTGCACTGTGAGGAAGCCAAGACTGGCCCATGGAGAACACAAGGAGCAGTCCTAAGATGATGTGAAGAGGCAGGGAGAGATGCCAGCCAGCCCCCAGCTATTTCAGTCACCTTCCCTTGTTGATGCAGTTCCAGTTACTATCTGGCTGCAGCCAAATCAGAGACCAAGCCTGAAGTGCCCAGCTGACCCTCTCCCAAATCCCTGAACCACAGAAATCATAGAAGATAATAAAAAATTGTGTGGGTTTCATCCACTAAGTTTTGGGGTTATAAGTTACACAACAATAGCAACTGGAATATTTACTCCAGGCAACATGTACTCCTTAATCTCAGGGTCTACACTTGGGATCATGAAGAATAAGTCCAATTAATTTTCTAATACTGGAAATACTAAAAAATATATATAGTTATATATATAATTTTATAGATGGATAGATAGATGGTTCTCAGTCTTCTGTGAGTTTATTACCAATCCATTTGGCAATTTCTTATTTTAAAACACAGCTTCACTTTTCGTAATTCTGGTCATACTACCCTGAATTAGTTAAAAAAACAGTTTATCGATATTTTTAAGTTATGAGACCTAGAATGAATCCAGTTCTTCAATAAGGGTATATATGAACTGTTGAGAAATGGAGGAAGATCGCTTCACTCACTGGTGAGGCATTCACTAATTTGGTTTGAGTTTATATCCTATGAAATCTGAATAAATCCTTTTCCACAAGGGAATGATATAGTGTAGGATACCAGTTCAGAGGTCAGGTGTTGGAATTAGACAGACATAGAGACAAAGCCAGCACAATCACTAAGAAACTGTATGACCTTGAGCAAAGTGTATAGCTTCATATAAAGCTTAGTTTCTCATTTATAAACTGGGGTCACAGTAGCTAATTAATGGGCTTATTATAAGGTTAAATGTTAAGCACACAAGTAGCTACTATTATAATGGTTTCTCCGATCAAAATGTTCCTCATCCTCTTCCTGCTGAACTGATTTTTTTGTTTGTTTTGATCCAAGGTCAAGGCCTCACATTTATCTCTATTAAAGTAGATCTTGTTATGTATAGCCCATTGCTCCATTCCACTTAGGATCTTTTTAACAAACAACCATTAATAGAAAATACAGTGGAAGAAAAAAAAAACCATTAATAGCAACAAAAAGATAAAATATCTAGAAATTAATGTAACTGGGAAAGTATAAAATCTTTATAAGGAAAATGAAAAGACATTACTGAAGAACTCCAAAGACTTGAAGAACTAGAGGATATTATATTCTTGGATAGGAAGACTTAGCATCACAAAGATATCAATTCTGACTAGTTCAATTTATAATATTAAAATGACCGAAATAAAAATATAAAAAAGGCTTTTTTTCTTCCTTTAAGAAGTGGGGTGGAGAACCTGGATAAGATCATTCTAAAGTCCATATGGGGGAAAAAACAGGCAATAGTCTAGAAAAGCAGTGAAAAAGAAAGAGGAAAGAGTGACAGTAGCCCTAGCATATATTAAAATACATTATAAAGCTTCAATAATTAAGCAGTATGATATTAGTACATAAAGTGACAGACAAGTGACATAGAAGAGAATGTGTAAAAACATACATATATGCATGGAAATATAGTATATGATACAGTTGGTATTGCACATTAGAACTGAAAAGATGGACTTTTCAAAGAAAAGTATTGGGATAACTGAGCAGCCATTTGGGGGGAAAAAAGAAACAAATCTGGTATAATTTGTCAAGATAAATCCCTCATGAATCAGATATTTAAAGGTTAAAATAGGAGACTATCAAGATTAAAGAAGAAAATATGAGAAGTCCCTTCACAGCCTTATAGTGGCAAGATCTTTCCATCAGTCCAACTCCTAAAGCCATTAAAAAAAATAAATTACATTACTACATATATATATAAAACATTAAAAATACATTTATAGGTACGTATGTATTTATATAAACTTCTCCATGCCAAGAAAACCAGAAACAAGATCAAAAGTGACACACTGGGAAGTTTGTGTTTACAATTTAACAGTACAAAGGAATAAGTTCCTATAAACATATAAAAAATTGACAATAAAAATTTTTAAATGATGAAAAGATCAACAAAGCTCACAGAAAAGGAATTTTTTAAAAAATATGACAAGACGCCAAACTGCCCTCAAGAAGAGAAAAGTGGTAAAACTACCATGAGACACCATTTTTACTTAGATTGGCAATATTCTGAAAGTTTAAGAACACATGCCACTGACAAGCCTGGGCCTTAATTTATACATTAGAAGAATATAAATTGGTACAATGTTTATGGATAAAAATTTATCAACATCTATTAAAATTAAAAATGAATTAACTCTTTGACCTAGCAATTTATCTTCTGGGAGTTCACATCTTCAAAATGAAACTGTAGGTGGGACTTCTAGAATCGTGGAGAAAAGAGGTCAGATTCTCACCCCAAACCACTGATAAAATAGGACAAAATTGTCAAAAAGAGGCATTTTAGAATTCTAGAAATTGACCAAAGGCATATAACAAATGGAGAAGTGTATATTCAATAAAAAAATACTACTGAATATTGATAAAAGGGATTCTGTGACATTTTACAAATTATATTTATGATAAGGCTTGCTTGATCCAGATTATAAAGGACTCTTATAATATAACCATAAAAGACAAAAACTCCAGTTTAGAAAGGAACATAGATTTTAACAGGCATTCATTAAAGATGTACAAATGTCTAATAAACACACAAAAAGATGCTATCATCAGTTACTAGGGAAAAGCAATTAAAACTACAATGAGATACCACTTAACACTTAACTAGTATGGCTATAATAAAAAAGACAGATAATAAAAAGTGCTGGCAAGAATGTGGAGAAACAGGAACCCTCACACAGTGCTGGTGAGAATATAAAATGATATAGCTACTTTGGAAAACAGTTTGTTTTTTTTTTAGAGTGTTGAACAATTTTACCACATGATCCAACAATTCCACTCCTAAGTATCTATCGAAGATAATGGAAAGCATATATCCACACAAAGGCTTGTAAGCACATATTCATAGCAACATTATTCATAAAAACCCAGAACTGTATGCATTTTAAATGTCCATCAACTAGTGAATGGATTAACAAAATGTGGTATATCCCAAGGGAGTATTATTCATCAACAAAAAGGAAAGAAATACTCATACAACATAAATGAAACTAAAAAACATGCTGAGTGAAAGAAGCCAAATGTCAAAGAACATGTTACATGATTCCATTTCCATGCAATTTCCAGAAAAATCAAATCTATACAGGCAGAAAGTAAACTAGTGGTTTTCTGAGGTTGGGGGTAAGAATAGTGATTTAGTGTCAATGGGCACAGGGTTACTTTTTGACATGATGAAAATGTAAAATTAGATCAATGATAGTTGCCTAATGCTGTAAATGTACTAAAATTCACTGAATTTTACCATTTTTAATAAGTGAATTTTATAATGTGTAAATGATATCTCAATAAGGCTGCTTTAAATAAAAAGTGATCCATGTGTGAATATTTATAGCACCTTTAATCATAATAGCCCAAAACTGGAAATGACTCAGACAGACTCCAAGTTGAATGGAATAAAAACTGCTGCATCCATACACCAGAATACCACTGAGCAATAAAAAGGATGGGCTACTGATAATCTGCAACAATATGGTTAAACCTCAATGCATCATGGTAAGTGAAAGAAGCCAAACTCAAAGGGCTCCAGTAGACACTGTGGGAAGGCAAAGCTACAGGAACAGAGAACAGATCAGCAGCTGCCAGGAGTGGGGCTGACAACAAGCTGGAAGCCAAGGGGATCTGGCGGTAATGGGACTGTTCTGCATCTTGACTGTGGTTGTTGGTTACACAACTCTATATATTTATCAAAAATTAGAACTGTATGCCCAAAACAGTGACTATTACCACATGTATACTAAAAATAAATGTAAAACAATGGTATTACATAAGATTATTTGTCACAGTATGAACTTTAGGAGCAAACAACTAGAAACAACTCCAGTCATGATCACTAAGACATGGGTTATGTAAATTATCATACATCCACACAATATAACACCATGCAGTTCTCAGAAAGGAGGAGGAGGCTCCCTGGGTGGGACTCGTGGAAAGATACTTGGTTTACTGCTAAGAGAAGCAGTGAGTTAGGAAACGAGAAGGAGAAAATGTATTCATTTCTGCTAAAATGAAACTCTGGATGAAGACACAAAAAAGCACATGAGCAGTTGCCAACTGTGTGAGCACAGTGGTGTGATGGAGAGGCTGCTGGGATTTTAGCATTGTTTTATTATCATCTTTGAACTTGTGAACATATTATTTATGTGTATAAAGGAAACAAATCAAAACAAAAAGATCTCTTTGAATACTGTCTCATCCTCCACTATATATACTCTCAGCTCTGTGATCTGAAATTTGCCTTTTGTATATTCACCTTAATCAATGATTAAAACATTGAACTGAACAGAACATGGGAAATCCTTGCAATAAACTAAAAAAAAATCTTTCTTAAATTGATGTTAATCCATTATTTCACACTATCCCAACTTCACAAGTGACAAGAAGCACGACTGTGGGTAAGTCACTAAACTTCCCTAAGCCTCTTTGAGAAATGTGTGTAAATCATACCTCCCTTGCAGGGTGCACATTCAATGAGACAACAGATGTCAAGGCCTTGGAATCATGCTGGGCACCGAGGGGGTGTTCAGGAAGGGTCAGTGCTTCACTTTTAGTTGTGACTGTTTCCTGGCTGATGTGCTCACCTAACTGTCCTGGGTTCAGCCTCTTATTTTATGAGGCCTTGTCACATAAGGTCTGTGATGGTGAACACTTTGTTCTCTGTCAGGCTGCTTGGGTCCAAATTGCAACTCTAAAATTTTCTAGCTGGTGGGCAAGCCACTTAAATTTCAAAGCCATAGGATCTTTAGTTACAAATGGTACAAATGACAAAGGTACTTACTTTACAGAATAAAAAAACAGAATTGAAGAGATAATAGATGTGAGGTGCACGGCAGAGCTTTGAACACACAGGAAGTTGCCAATAAATGTTAGCAGTTAAAGTTAGTATTTTGTCTACCACATTCCTGGTTCCCTATTATGTGAAATAACAAAAAGTACTGCAACTATCATCTAAATTTTATAAAAACCTCATGCTGAACTTCAGTTCCAGCTTGTCTTGACTTTCTAATTACACTTCAAACTTCCACATAAAAAATGTTTATTCCTACCAACTGACACCACACACACACACACACACACACACACACACACACACTCTCTCTCTCTCTCTCTCTCTCTCTTTCTCTCTCTCTCTGATGGATAAATGATAATAGGGTTTTTAAATTTCCCTAAACAGGCATAATATAGGCTAGCTCTAAAAGTAATAGAGGTTAAAATCAGTATTTCCATTTTGTATTGTTTGCTCCAACGCTGGGATTTAACAGGCTTTGGATTCCTAGATATTTATTCAGTGACAGAACATGGCTATATGTATAAACTAAGATTTTCTGACAAAAAAGCTCTGATTTTTAAAGAAAGGCTAGTGTTCCTATAGTTCACTTCTTAAAACTAGGTAACCAAACTAATCTCCTTGGATTACAAGAATTTTTTGTAATCCAAAATTGTTTGCTATAATGTGCAATCAGTAAAATAAAGGCTCTCCGTGTTCTCTTTTATTCCTTATAACATTGCTATCTCGTTAGCTTCTTAAAGCCAGAGAAATTCAGGATTCTGAACTTAGTCCTTGAGAGTAATTATTCAGGGTTACAACTTCTGTACTGGAAATGACTAAACTAATGAAGGGGAAAGCAGCTCACATTTCTGTGTTCCATAAGCCCTTTGTTTTACAAGCAGCATTATTTTAATTATTTCCTATAAATATATCGTTGTCCTTAAGAAAAATATTTTTCAGATAAAGATGAAAAATCTTTAATCATCACTTGGAACATCACTTGGACATGACCTCAGCATATTGTAAGATCTTCTAAAACAGATTTAGTGCATGAAAGCACTAAATAAGAAAATAAGAAATACTTTTTTTGCCAAATAAGAAAAGCAACTATTACCTGGAATTTCATTTAAAAATTTTAAACAAGCTATTTTAAAAAGAAAAAGGCTTAAAAGTTTTTATCAGCTGAGTGGCAACAGAATATTTTTAGAAAATTCTGGGAGACAGGGTAAAAAAAAACAAACCCTGCCAACTGGACAGAACCGAGGTGTCAGCCAGAGAGAGATTCTGCTTACCCTCACCCATCCTTCCTGCTGCCCTCAACCCCTCTGAGGTCTCCCTCCAAACTGCCCCGTCTGCCTGACATGACCATTCTCTTTGCCAGGCCGATATTTCCCTTAAGCCTTGAGTAGGAATTAAGATTTCCTTTCAAATCCAAGTGAGACCTGGAGCCCAAAGTATTTAGCCCCAGTGGCATTCCGACCACGAAGCAAAGACGGTCTCCACAGAGGGGCTGGAGCCTGGTGCTGCCGTCACACATACCCTCGCCAACATGGCCTCAAGGAAGGTAGGGGCAGCTGCCCCCCGGCACCCCATCTGAGAGGGACAGCAGACAGAGACATTCATGTCCACGTGCCATTCCCATCTCCTCCTAAGCACACTGCACTATTAAAGACTGTCAGCCTCAATGTAGTCCTGGAGGCTTCAGACAAGTGATTTCAGAGAGGTCTTTATCTGAAGTGCTTGGGCAATCTCAACAGGTACCAAAGTATAAAACAAAAGGCAGATTTCACAGTTTTGAACAACCCAAACCAGGGTACAACAGCAAAGCACTCAAAGAACACACAGGAAAAAAATATAACTGGAAAAAGTGTAGAAGTTAAAAAATATGTTTACAGAGAAAAATGGAAAACTATTGCCCATCAGTGGGTTAAATATCAGTACATTCATTTCGTAGCAGTTATATTGAAAAAAAAAAAAAGAAACCCGGACAGATCTACATGTACTATTAAAGGGAAAATGTCCATGATACATAATTAAGTAGAAAAACTTGGCTATTGAACAGAAAGGATTATGTGTATATATAACATACATAGAGTGAACAAGAGGAAGACTGGGGCAGGTAGGCTGGCAGGCAGGGGGGGAAGCAGGGAGAGGATGTGTAAGGCAGGCTGAGTGCCAAGAAACTGGGAGAAGGTGAAAAGAAAAGAGATGGGGCAGGAGAAGACCATGAAAGAGAAGAAATGGGCAGGAGGCAGATACAGAAAGACCAACAGGTGCACAGGGACAGACATGGAAGTGGACCCTCAAATTGGCTTTGGTGCTGAGCATCCCATACAGTAGTCACTAGCCACGTGTGTCTGTTTAAATTAAAATGAAATAAAATGAAAAGTCCAGCTCTGTACCCATACTAGGCACATTTCAAGTACTCCACAGCCACAGTGACTAATGGCTACTGTACTTGTAACAGAAAATAGAATATGTCCATCACTGTAGAAAGTTCTATGGGGTAGTGCTGTTCTATACCCTTTAGTATTACATAAACTTTTTTTAATAATGAGCATGTTGTACTTTTATAGTCTGCAAAGACATTTTCAATTAAAAAAAATACATAGGTTTTTGGAGGTATTTCCCCCCTATTCTGCATCTCCTTTTAAAAGCATTCTTTTTCAAACATCACAGAAGTGCCAGACATTTCATAAGGGCTTAATGACCTATAAATAAACTGTCAATTTTCTCTTAAGTTATTTGATTCTTCCAAACTGAGTTCTACTTAACAAGAGTTCAAATGCCACCAAAATAAGGATGACGACAACGTATACATTTGGAGCATTGTGACATCGGCTCTTGTTCTCTAAAGTCTAAAAAAAGGTCATGTTACTCATTCTTAGTAGAAGCAAGCACAATTGATAGAAACCCCTTGCAGTTTAGACAAACATTTTAAATGGAAGCTTTTCTTCAAAAGAATAATAGCATTTAAAAATAGCATTCATTTTTTTCTGATTTAATTCAGTACAAAGTAAAGAAGGAAAAAATGTAAGCCTAGAGCTTGAAAAGAAAAGAAAAGCTCCCTATTAACTGAAAAGAAAACGACAATGCTAAGAACCAGTTTTCAAATAAAGGCTATTAACACCAAAGCAATGAATACTCATAATCACCAGTTTCTAAAGGCTTTCTCAAGTAATAGAAGTTTGAAGCATCTGCTGAGGTTTTAAGAGGGTAACATCTGAAAGAAAAGTTGACAGAAAGGTCCCCAGGAGGAACATCTCAGCCCCAGTCCCTACTGCTGTCACCACCAGCATCCAGTGACCCATAGGGTCTCATAGGCAGATCTGATCCGTACCCTCACAATTATCTTCAAAACCCTCCACAGTATTATGTCCACCTGCTTTCATAATTTAGCTGCCTACTATCCTATTGCCAGACCCTAAATTCCAATCATAATTATCTCTTCAAGGTTCTTACCACAGGACCTTACATAATACAGAAATATACAAAACCACAGTAATTAAGGTGGTATAAAAGCAATTAAGGCCCTTGCATAATATATGAAACCACAAAATTAAGACAGCATATATTCTTGTGTATATAACATACACACAAGACTGTATTATAGACCAACAGAGCAGAACTCACGTATATTGAGCAACCCTAATACAAGGCAAAGCGGCATTACAAATCAGCAGGGGACAAGATGGACTATGCAGAGACACAGGCTCGTGCAACTAGTTCATTCACATGGAAAAGTATTCCCTGTCTCATATCCACACACACAAATAAATTCCATGCGGATTAGACTTATGCTGAAGAGAACAAACTTTTAGAAGAAAATATGATAAGATCTCTTCATGACCCCAAAGTACTCAGAGTACTATTAAACATGATGCAAAAAGCACCAACCATAAATAAACAGACTAATAAATGTGACTTGATTAAAACGTAAAACTCATACACAACAAAGCATACCAAAAACAAAATGGGAGATTAGGCACTGGGAGAACATATTTGAAAAGGAAATATCCACAAAAGATAAATAGACTATAAAAAGAACTAAAGATATATAAGGGGGAAAAAGCAATCAAACAGAAAAACATACAAGAGAAACAGACAAGTCACAAAAGAGGAAATGGATATAGTCATACAAGCATTAAGAAATGAGGCTCACACAGTATAAATCAAGGAAACTCACTATTTCAGTTAGCAAAAATTCTTAAGTCTGACAACACCAAGGTTTGACAAGGAGATGGAGCAACAGAAACTCTCAGGCAGTACCATCTGTACATCTGCTCTGGAGACATTTGTATAACTACTTTGGAGAATGATCTGGCAACATCTAGCAAAGTCAAGGATGCACATACCCTATGCACCAGCGATCTACCACTAGGTACAAACTCCAGAGAAGCTGTTAAATATGCACAAGAAGACATACCACATACAGCAACACTGCTTAATAGCAAAGCATGTTAACAACCTAAACTTCCACTGACAGAGAATGAATAAACTGCAGTGTAACACTAGCATTCCATATAGCAAAAGTGAAGGAATCAGTGCTACACACATTTACATAGATCTTTCTCATATAATGTTAAATGAAAAAGCAGGTGCAGAAATGGATACACAGTGCAATACCATACTGTACAAAATTCAAGATCCACAAACTAAATACATTGTTTATAAATATATATGCATGTAATATAAACAGAAAGTTGTGCATGGGACTCACACACACATACTTCACGATGATCGTTCTTCTGTAGAAGGGAGATGGGAAAATAGTATCTGGGAGGGGTACACACGAAGCATCTACCATATGGGCAATGTTTAATTTTTTATCATTTTAAACTTCTAACGTAAAGCAAAGGTAGCAAAATGTTAGGACTTGACTAAGCTGGGTAGAGGTTATATTATTCTCTACATTTTTCTGTATTCATGAAATATATAAGTATGAACTTGTATCTTACAGAGAAAAAGCAGCACAGGCTGAAATTTACCAAAATGGTTGTCTCCTGATATTGAGCCCAAAGCTATGGATAGCTTTTCTTTTTTCCTTTCCAGTCTTCTGTATTTTCTACTCCCCCTCCCATAAAGTCAACCCAGATACTTCTAGTTCAATTTATTCTCCGATCTTCCTCCCAAAACCAGTACTGCCCTTTCTTGCTCCACTGGTATAGAACCTGGCACTGAACTTGGTAAAGAATACAGACTACCGGCAGTCTCCTCCGTTGGAACACAGGTTCTTGGAGGACCTACCATATGCATTCTCGTTTTTATATAAATTGTGTATTAATGTCTACAATGTGCTAGGATTTAGAGAAACATAAATGAGCAAAACATGCATTGTCCTACCACAGAATCTCATCTCAAGGAATAGAAACATTTAAAACACACAGAAAAAAATTATGTAATTTTAAAATTGTAAGGAATACCATAAGAAAAAGAAGAGGTGCCATGGAACCATATCATAAAAAGGCCTAATATAATCTAGACTGGAAAGGAAGAATATGAATATGCCAGGAAGGGAAGGACAGGGCCTTCTGGACAGAGACAAAACCCTCCAGTGTCTTTCTCACTAGGCTGGAGCAACTCGAGGTCAGGGGTTTGCTTCAGATTCATATCTGTGTCCATCACTTCCATGGTGCTTTAACAAATGCTTCCTGGTTGATTCTCAGTTAGCCTCTGAGCAATCAGGAGACTCTGCCTATAGCTCTAGGGCAGGAAAGCAGTCTTTGGGAGGTAGTCAAATAGGTAAAAGGAGTAGTCATACAAAGCGGAAGCACAGAGTCTGAGCCCGCTCAGTGTGGCAGCTCAGTCCCTCAAAGAGCACTTGCTGTATATCCTCTTGTGCCCACGTCCTGAGAGAGCTGAGCCTGACGCCCATTATCTGAGTGCCCATTCACACCCTTCCTTGCCCAGTACCCTCATCCCCACCTTAGTCAGCAATTTAATTCAACACATTAAAGGGGACCTATGGGACATGCTAGGGATATGAAAACCCATGTGAGCATAGGCTTTGCCTCAGAGAGCTTTCCTTCTAGACCACATCCCAACTGGGGGTGATTGTGTTCCCCAGGGGACACTTGGCAATATTCAGAGACATTTCTGGTTATCACAATGGGGCAGGGAGCAAGAGGGTGGCACAGGCATCCGCTGGGGAGAGTCCACAATGCTGATGATGACAGCTCCCCACTACAAAGGATCACCTGGCCTCAATGTCAGTAATGCCAAGGCAGAGAAACTGGGCGCAGGTTATTTAGAAACATGTCTAGAAGTTGACTGCTAAAGAAAAGTAAATGTCAGAGGTCAAGGGCCAGAGACAAGCAGGTCAAGTGTCAGAAGCCTAGGAGAGTATTAAACACCAGGTCATTAGATAAGCACATAAAAAATGCCAATAGTGCTGAGGCTAAAAAGCTTACTCTAGAGAATTAGCAACTAAATGCAAGGGAGTCTAAGGGGTGGTCCAAAGTCAATGGTGAGGTATTTGTCTAGACACAGGGATGGAAACATTTTCTTGGTAGTAACATCTAACTCAAAACCTGCAAAATGGCTAAGCTAGAAAAGGATGTAAGGAGGTAGGTAGGATAGGGGCCATTCCAGACAGAAGGTGCAGCCAGTAGGCAGTGGGACTACAGAGTGGAAGAAATGTTTTTATTCAACGGAGAGGTGGGGAGTGGCTACTGAGGGGCTGAGAGGCCAACAGGCCGGATCACAGTCAGCTTGAGGTTCACGGAATGAGAAGCCACAGGAAGGATTCAATGGTGTGATACAGAACAAAGCTTGTTTTAGGACAACTGCTCTGGAGAACCAGCCGCTCAGGGACAAAGGAGGGGGCTCCTGTGATCAGCTGGCAGAGTCATGGCTTGGCCAGTGGGATTTCTGTGGACTGAGGGGAGGCATTCAAAGGAATCACCTTGGGCAGTAAGGTGTGCCTATCGCAGCTCTCTGCCTAGTAATTCCAAAGCCCCCAAACTCCAAGACCTAAAAGTTTTTCTTAATTCATCTGTGGTCCAACCTAACCAGTTATTTGCCAGAAAACCTGAACTGACTTGAGGCTTTTAATAGTACATTTATCCTATTTAATACGAATATTTCAAGGCAGACATATTAATGTTTGACTATGGGGTGACAGCTCACACCTCATTGGGTAGCATATTAACATTTTTAAAATTCAAAAAAGTCTATATTCCAAAATGTAGCTAGGCTCAAGGATTTAAGGTAAGGGATTGTGGACCTATGCAAGGTACTGAATAAACTTTTGTCAAGCTACATTAAATTGGACAAAGTAGGTTACTGAATAATTATCTGTTCACAGTATTTTTCTAAGTTACTATCCTTACCGACAACACTACAAAACTTCCAGATACCATGTACATCTATACTACATAAGTTATTTTATGGAATTCTGCCTCAAAAACCTAGAAATTTGGCATGTGATCCTAGCAGATTCACGATAATGGGATTTGGGGAAAGAACTAAAAAACATTATTTCACAGAAATTTACTTCGTAATTGTTCCTCCTGGGATTGCCACACACAGAAGAAAGATACAACCAGTTACAAGAACCAGATCTCTACCGTAGTCACATAATTCCAAGTAAAGCCAGTTAGGAGTTGAAAGAGTCTGAGGTCACCCTCTCCGGTCACTGTTAGTTTAGCATAGTCACAAACACATCAGTGACTTGACGCTTTCTCGGTAGAAGGGATCTGGCCACTTTGTACTTGTTTCAGGTACTGCAAACACTTGTGTCAGGTGGTCACTGCCACGGCTGTGGTGGCAAGAAGGGCCCAAGGACTTGTTTTCATTCATTGCTTCATTCAACACGTATCTGTGAAGAGGTTTCTGTATGCCAGCCAGGCACTGTTCGGTCTAGGTGCTGAGGCTCCAGTGATTCCTGAGACAGATGGGGTATCCCTCAAAGGTTATGGATCTTACAGGGGCACATGGATAAGAAGCATGTAAGTACAATAAGGTATAAAAAGCTATGATGGGAAAGCATAATGAGGGCAATATACAGCATAGGGATGATGTAGTAGGAAGAAAAGAAACTAGAAAGACCTCTCTGAGAAAGTGGTATTGAAATGGAGACCTAAAGAATAAACAGAAATGACTGATCTGAAGGAACTAGAAAGAGAGGAAGAAATTGACCTGAAGCAAACTACAAAACAGGAGAAAACCAGAGAAGAGGAGCAAAGGATGGCTGAAAGCTGAGGGTGGGAGGTAGAACTCAGGGAAGATCAGAACCAGCAGAAACAAGGTGGAAAGCAGCTCCATGTTGGCTGGGAAGGAACTGTACCTGGAAAACCTACTGGAAATGGGACTCTATTTTCTGGTGCTCTGGACAGTATTATGCACCCAAAGAAAGAATAAATGTGGCAAGTGGCGTTTAAAATACATAAACATTTTTTGTGTGCTTATTTTGGGTTGGGGGAAACAACCCTCCTTACGTAGTAAGGTACACAAAATGCACTTCAAATGGAAAAAATCAATAGTTATACACTGAAATATTTAGAACACTTACAATTGTAAGTTTGAATAATAAATTAGGTCAAGGGCAACATGTTGTCAACTTTGTAAAGCACTATGGTCTGGCAGGGTATTTAAAAATAATAAATTGACCAGAAACATTATTGCAATATTCAGATGTCAACTGAGACGACTTTGGCAACATTAAAGTTTCCAACCACAATCTATCAGTATAAATCATACTCTACATTTTGAACCTTGACAATGTAAAAAGCAAATACTAGTGTTCTCCTCCAATCCAAAGGACCAGCCATGCTTAGCACCTATTATTATAGACAGAATCTTGTTATCTTATGCCAGTAAAAGACTTTTAAAACCTAATGTTAGCATATTTTAGTTATATCTGCGTAATACTGCATAATCTTAAAAAAATTCAAGAGACCTACCTAAACAAAAAGAGCTCACATTTAACTAAATGCACCCAGGAGAATATGGGGGAAGAAAATAAAGCTTGATGTACAGGACGCAATACCTCACAACTGTTTGTTGGTGTGTGTGTGTGTGCGCGTGTATTTTTTTTAAGCCATCTCAACCCCCAGTTTTTGTTAGTCATCTACTGACCACCCAGGTGTGCCTAATTTCCTGTGACCAGGCCTAATTTGCAGTTTTTCTGCCTACATCGTCTCCTACAAACAAGCTGGAAGAGTTGGAATTCCCTCTAATTAACCAGCGTCTCAGGAATTCCATTTCCTGCACAACAGGAACCTTCCCATTCTCTCCACACTCCCACAATAACAATCACATCCTAGACCCAC
Source organism: Manis pentadactyla (assembly GCF_030020395.1). Lineage (NCBI taxonomy): Eukaryota > Metazoa > Chordata > Mammalia > Pholidota > Manidae > Manis > Manis pentadactyla. The sequence goes on from NC_080028.1 coordinate 71,408,367, forward strand.
CCTAGAACCTGAATTCTGAAACCTCCTCCTGCGAATATCTCATTTCCTCCTTTTAGGCCTCCCGTATCTGTCCATCTGTCCATCTGTTCATCCATCCATCCATCCATTCTACATTCAACTAGCATTTGTTTAATATCTGCCTTTTGCCAAGTCTGTTCCAGGTGCAGTGGGAAAAGAAGTATTAAAAAGTAAAGATATAATGACCCAGCAGAAAACTCTGCCCTCAGGGAATGTACAAAAGTAAAATGCATACTGCAGAGCGGTGATAAATGCTGTGGAGAAACACAAGAGGGTGTGGGGTGGTGGTGTTAGTGCCTGTTAAGAGGAATGCCACTTCAAATAGGGTGGCCAAAAAGCTCCAGAGAGGAGACACCTGAATAACCCTAACCCTGAAGGGGGTGAGGCAACAAGCTATACAAAGTATGCAGAATAAGATATGGGAATGAAAAATCTTCCTTGAAAGCGGTCACTCTGGCTGCTGAATGAAGACTGCAGTGACAGCGGAGGCAGGAAAACCTGCCGTTCACCTTGCTTCCTCTGCAGCCCTTTCACGCGGTAGTGTTTTCCTCCCACAGCCTCACGCTGGGCGGCTTGGAGGAGAACACTAGTATTTGCTTTTCAAATTGTCACGTCATCCTTCCCACGCCTCCTCCTTACAGGCCCTCGCTCTGAGTATCGCACCATCAGACTGTCACCACTACTGTGCTGTTGTCCAGTACTCCTCACCCCATGACCAAAATTTGCCAAACCAAGAATACTCCTCACTCCTCTGTTGTCACAATTTCACACACCTACCCTCTAACTGCCACCTCCTAGAATTCCAGCTCACGCTCTTCCAAATTCCGGATCCAACAATCTACTACCCCTCCCAGGGTCTCCAAGCCGCTGATCCTCCCACCTTTCTACTGACCCTCATTCCCTGACATGGCCTCTCCCACTTCTACTTCCTGGCCAGTCATTTAAACTCCATAGCTTTGTTGTGCCTGCTTGGCAGACCCTCAACATTGATGAAATCCCACTCCACCCCACCTCCACGCACGCCCGAGAGGGACGCGCTGACGGGGTGGAAGGAAACCGGAAATCGGTAGAGCCGTGCTCTTGAGAAGGTAAGAGGGGGCGGTATCCGTCACAGAAGGAGGTGAGGGCACGAAGGGTCACTGCAGAGAGGAGAGGAAAAGTGAGCACAGGGCATGTGATGACCAGGGCCGGGTTTGGCAGGTGAAGCCTGAGGGCGTTCTCTTCTTGTTGCTTCCATGCTCTCCGTGAATGGGAGCAGGGCCACCAGGGTGTGGGGAGGCGAGGCAAGAGGTGCTGGAGGGCTGAGAAAATAGCAGTGGGAGAACAAGCAGACGTGGGTCTTGAGGCAGCAGCACCTCCTTCTTCCAAGTTAGCCAGCCCTCTCCTGCCCTCACGTGCCTGTTTATGCAGCCCAGACCCAGGCAGGGGGCGGTGGAGGGGAGAGAGCCACTCCATGGTACTGATACCCTACTCTGGGGTTCCCCATCCACAGCCCCGAAGCCAAGCACTGCTGAACGAATTGAGAAAAAAAATGGGTCCATCACAAACACGTCAGTTCATCTTAACTGGACTCTCAATAAATCAGTAACCTTCCGTCACCTCTGATTAAGGACCATTCCGAAGCCCATGGCAGTGGGGATTCTGTACTTCGTTCAGGTCCCCAGCAGCCCCCCATCACGCTGAACAGATGGACTTGGCTTCAACGTCACTGAGGACAAAGGCCGCTTGGCGTGATTGATTGAGCGCCCTTAAAACTTCCTTTCTCTATGACTCAAAATCCCCACATTTAACATCTACCTGTCCTTCCCTTGCGGCTTCAATGTCCTTCCCTTCCTTCGACAGCTCACCCCACCATTCTCCCCACACTACGGAGCTCTATTCAGTTACCCTACCCTACCGTTCTTGCAACTTTAATGTGTTAACAGGTTATAAAGAAAAAAAAGTTTTCCAGATGAAAGAAACAAAATGAACAGGTTACATAAGTAGGAAGTGAAGGGCCCCCCACCCATAAGATGGCGAACCTCCTGCTTCTCTTCCAGGTCCTCGGTTCCCGCCGGCGCCACCTGAAGCCCAATCACCCCTCACCCCCCTAATCCCAGCACCTAGCCAATAGCCACCAGCCCCATAGAAGTAACACCACAATCACCCCATGCCCCTTCCTATATAACCCAGCACCTTTCCTGAATAAAGCGGAATTCTCCGGTGAATTGCTGCTGTGTGTCGCTCCTTTCCTTTCATTGGTGCCGAAAACCGGGAGATGGGACACCCCAACTGGGCCCCGTCTTCCCCCGACACCAGCAGCAGCTTGCCCTCGTCCTCTTATTCCGGCGCTGGCTCCTCACACTCACCACTCCTCTCTGGCCTTTGGGTAAGTTTTCCCCCGGAGCGGGCCGCTCTTCCCTGAGCTATTGCAGCGCCATTGACCGTGATCGTCCGGCAAGGCCCTGATGCTCGGGGATGAGGAGGGAACTCTCCCCGCCTCAGGCCTTCACGGCTGCGGCGGACCCTCAGGCCCCTCCTCCAACAGCCATAAACGAGGTGACTCCTTTGCGGGTGAGAACGCTCCCTTCCCTCCCCCTCCCGCCGAAAATTCCTTCCGCCGAAAATTCCTAGTACTAGGTACCTCGGACTCCGGCACTCTGCCTTCTTAGAGAAGCCTGGGTGACGACCCACACTTCCTAAGAAACCGACTCGTATACGCGTTTCCGCAGACCACCAAGGATCATCGGGGACGCCCTTTGTCTCCTTGCGGTCTGCTCCCAGTCCGAGGATCTCCGTTCGTCTTCCCCTGTTTGTCTCCTTCTCTGTCCTTTAGCCATGGGAGCCTCCTCATCCCTCCCTGAAAGTTCACCTCTTGAATGCCTGCTCAAGCATCTAACTACCCTCTCCCTGACACCTGATATAAAACCAAAACTTCTCCGTAAATACTGCTCCCAAGATTGGCCGACATACCCCCTAGACAATAACAGCCAATGGCCCGCAGGGGGAACTCTTGATCCTAACGTCACTCGCGATCTCTTTAACTACTGCCAGCGCCTGAAAAAATGGAAGGAGATTCCCTATACCGAAGCTTTCCGCCTCCTCCTCCCGCCCCCCTCGCAGCCGCAGCCTCCTCCTCCCCCCGCATCCCCCCAAGTTCTCCTAGCCTGCAAGCTGTCTCTCCCGCAGAAGCCTCCCGCCCACTCCCTCCCCCCTCCTCTCCAACAACCCCTCCCCCTTCCTCCCCCACCATCTCCTCCCCCACCTCACCCCCCTGCAGATCAAGCCTGAGCCTTTCAGCCCCCCTCTAAGTCCCAGGAGCCTCCTCCGTCTTTGCCCCCATCACCTGTTTCGCCTCCACAGACTGAGCCAGAACCCTTCAGTCCCCCACCGCCGTGGGTCTCCGCTCTCGAGATATTTTCGCCTCCTGCTTAATAGCAGGTCTGAAAAAGGCAGCTCGTAAAGTAGTCAATTTTCAAAAGCTCCAAGACATAATTCAAAGGAGTGAGGAGACTCCCTCCGAGTTCTTAGACAGACTCACTCAAGCCCTATTACAGTATACCAGCCTGGACCCAGAAATGCCTGACGGGAGACATGTCCTTATGACATACTTCCTAGCTCAAAGCTACCCCGACATTAAAGCTAAACTCAAAAAGTTAGAACAGGGCCCCGCTACCCCACAGACTGAGATCCTAACAGTGGCCTTTAAAGTCTTCCATAACCGGGAGGAGGAGAAAGAACGCTGTAAACAAAAGGCTGATCAGGCCAATTTCCAAATGTTGGCCCAGCTGATAAAACCACAACCTGGGCGCCCCTTTACAAACAAGCCCCCCCCCAGGAGCTTGTTTCAAGTGTGGAAAAGAGGGACATTGGTCAAGGGCGTGCCCCGACCCCAGATCTCCTACCACCCCATGCCCCAGATGCCACAAAAAAGGGCCACTGGGGGTCTGATTGCCCAGCCACCCAAAGGGGAGGCTAGACGAACAACCCCTATCCTAAGCCTGCTGTAGTGGGGCTGGCAGAAGAAGACTGACGGGGCCCGGGGGCTTCTCGCCTGACCATTTCCAACACCAAACAGGAGCCCAGGGTTACCTTAATAGTAGACGGTCGCCCCATCTCCTTCTTCCTAGATACAGGAGCCACCTTCACAGTCTTGTGAGAATACCGGGGCCCTACCATGCCTGCCATTACTCCTATAGTCGGGGTAGGAGGTAAACAGATTTTCCCATTTAACCCCCCCCTTTATGCACAATCCAAGACAATCCCATACCTTTCTCCCACTCCTTCCTGGTTATGCCCCAGTGTCCCATCCCTTTACTAGGACGGGACATCCTTTCTCTCCTCCATGTTTCCATAACTATATCCACTCCCACAGCCCCCAGTACTCCCTTTCTGATGGCCCTCATAGCTGACGACACCCCTCTACCCAATGAAAGCTCCAGTTCCGCCCTCATACACCCTGTAAATCCCAAAGTTTGGGACATTACAAGCCCCTCCATGGCTCTATGTCCTCCTGCCTCTATCAAATTACGTGACCCCTCTCAGTATATCTGTCAGGCCCAATACCCCCTAACCACTTCAGCCCTCATAGGCCTCCAACCCATCATTCAAGATTTTTTAAACAAAAATTACCTCAGACCCACTCACTCCCCGTTTAATACCCCCATATTAGCTGTTAAAAAAACCAACGGATCTTTCCGCCTCGTCCAAGACCTTCACCTCATCAACATGGCCATCGTCCCTATCCATCCCTTAGTCCCAAATCCATACACCCTTTTATCGCAAATCCCTGCCTCGGCCTCCCACTTCTCAGTCCTAGATCTCAAGGATGCATTTTTTCTATCCCTCTGGACCCCTCCTCCCAAGATTTTTTCGTCTTCACCTGGACGGACCCATACATAAGACATTCTGAACAACTCACTTGGACAGTTTTGCCACAAGGCTTCCAAGATAGTCCCCATATTTTTGGACAGGTCCTAGCTCAGGACCTCAAACAGTTTCATCACGATCACTCCGAGTCCACCGTATTATAATACGTGGATGATCTACTCTGTAGTCCCTCGTGGGAACAGTCTCAACTTGACACTGCCTCCCTACTTAACCTTCTAGCTTCCAGAGGTTACCGGGTATCCCCTGTCAAAGCTCAAATCTCTTCCCCTTCTGTCACTTACCTCGGATTTCTTCTATCTCAACAAAGAAAGTCCATTACCTTAGACAGAAAACGGCTCCTCTCTGACCTGCCCGTTCCCAAAACCAAGACAGAAATCCTTTCCTTTCTAGGCCTGGCTGGGTATTTTAGAGCGTGGATCCCTAACTTCTCCCTGTTGGCAAGACCCCTATACGACCTTAGCAAGGGCCCCCCTGAAGAACCATTATCCTCCTCACCCCGACACTCCTTCATTAAGCTCCGTCAAGCCCTTGTGGAAGCCCCAGCTCTCCATCTTCCTGATTTGTCGAAGCCCTTCTCATTATACATTCATGAGAGGTCCCGTCAAGCTCTAGGAGTCCTAGGCCAATATTATGACCCATCCTTTGCCCCAGTAGCTTATCTTTCCAAGTAATTAGACCCCACAGTTCGGGGATGGGCCCCCTGCCTAAGGGCATTAGCCGCTGGACAGCTCTTGCAGAAGGAAGCTCATAAACTGACATTCGGGGTGCCCCTTACCATTCTGTCCCCACATCACCTAAAAGACTTCTTAACCTACAAAAGTTTACAGACTCTCCCTCCCTCCAGACTCCTGACCTTACTGTCCTCTTTCCTCCAAAATCCCATTCACCCCCTTTGCCATCCATACCCGAATCATGACTTTTTCCTCCTTTACTGCTCCCTCGCTCTCTCTCTCACTTTTTTTTCCTCATTCCTATTGTCTTCCCCACCACCCCAGCCTCCTTTGTACGGCGATTCAAAGTCAGACAGACTTACACACAGCATCAAACAAAAATTACTGCCCTCATTGCCACATCAGACTGCCCTCTGAAAGGCTGCTCCGAGCCTTTATACCTCCACTTTCCTCCCTCCACCGAAGTGTTCACTAGCAGCTACCTTTATTCTCCCTACCTCTGCTTCCTCTATGACCAAAAACAAGCCTGTTGCAGGCGATGGCCAGACACCTACGGGGATATCCCTACTGGTCTTGCGCCATTCACTACATGGGTAACTCCCAGTACCCGCAGTATTACTCCTCCAACCCATTCTCTTCAATACTAACAAACCCCTTCCTTACCTGGCTTTGGCCCATTGCAGGCCCTATAATAATCATTCTCCTCGCCTGTCTCTTCTTACCTTGTATAGTAAAGTTTATCAAATCCCAAGTTGGTAAAATCTCTAATCAAACTTTCAACCAGCTTTTACTCAGGAACTACCAGCTTTTAGCCACAGAAGATCCCTCACCCTCACGTAACCTCCTCACCACACGCTGAGATGGACCCCTCTCTCCGCTGGAAACTGTTCCTGGAAACAATGGCCGCAGACGCCTGGCTTCTGGCACCCGTATCCTCTTGGCACCATTAGAATAAACAAGTCCTCGACGTATAGTTAGAGGGAACCTTCATTGATTTCCAACCTGACGAAGTCCACATCTACTCGTCCTTACTGTGGGGAGTCCTATCAACCCTTTCCTCCCGGTCCTCAAGCCCTCACTCCCTTCTCCGCCCCCGTTCAGCAGGAAGCAGTCAGAGAGAAAGCAACGTCCACAACCCCATAGAGGAGAAAGGGGGGAATGAAGGGCCCCCACCCATAAGATGGCGAACCTCCTGCTTCTCTTCCGGGTCCTCGGTTCCCGCCAGCGCCACCTGAAGCCCAATCACCCCTCGCCCCCCTAATCCCAGCACCTAGCCAATAGCCACCAGCCCTGTAGAAGTGACACCACAATTACCCCATGCCCCTTCCTATATAACCCAGCACCTTTCCCTAATAAAGCGGAATTCTCCAGTGAATTGCTGCTGTGTGTCGCCCCTTTCCTTTCAGGAAGGAATATGGAATGCTTATTTAAACAGAGATAAAACTGGTCTTATTGCACAGCAGGAGTGAGTTGGGGAGTGACAGAAACTTAAGCTAGATGGATAGGGTGGGAAAAAGAGTATCTTATATGCCGCGCAGTGTAGATTGCTGATCTCTGAACAAAGAAATGCTCACAATGAAAACAGTACTTAAGGGAGATGAGATTCAAGAGCCCAGGATGTGATGGGATAGGAATGAAGGGATTTATACCTTGAACAGGAACAGGGCAGCAGGCTGGTGGCAGGGAGAGTGGCAGGCAGGATGGTAGAGCAACCACCCTGACAAGTATAATGTGAACCTGGTCAAGTGTAGAAAAAAGGGAAAAAAGAAGGAAAAAAGGAGAAGGCAGAAGACATTTCCCAGAGAGAAATGGACAGAACCAGGTGACTGACAGTATATTGTGGATCAAGTTCAGCATAAATTCCAGGAGAGGGGAGGTATAACTGCTACAAGACAAGGCAGTGAGTGCACCATGCTGGTAATGTTCTGAGGATCGTATATCACTTGGATGTGGAAGGGACCAGGACCTCTGTGCCATCATTCTCTTGTCCCTCACTATAATATAAGGAAGCGGACGCCCAATGAAGTGAAGGTCTGTCCAGTCACAAAGCAAACTGCTGGGAGTTGGGAGTGGAACCCTGTCTCCTGTCTGTCTTCAGAGCTCCTTCCCCAACAACCCGCTGCCTCTTTTAGAACCCATTCTAAGTTTCCTACTTGCCACGGAGACTCTCAGATGCCACACTCCCACTGACAAAAGTTATACTATGGAACTAGCCACCTGATTTTGGCCTCTGCACATGATCTGCTCCAGGAGAGTTGGCTTTTGACCATCAGGGCTTCAAAGCCACTGGACTGACTATGCCAGGACCTTCCTGAAGATAAGCCTGCTCTGTCATTTTATGGGGAGACCAGCTCAGATGGTGCTGTGTCTCCAGACACTGTTATGAAGGTTCTAGTAAATCTCAAGGCAAGAGTAAATAAGACACAAACCATACTCTGAGGATCATTAATAAGATTTTGAGATTAAGGGCAAACCATGTTGACCCTTACTGTTTCCTTCTTCCCTTCCTATTCCAACTCAGTAACAGAATTTAAGATGCAGTTTGCCTCATCAGTGATGGAAATCTTGAGCCCTGTGTATGATTCCCTGGCAAAGACTGGAATTCGTGTTTGGTATTCTTCATACTGTCAGCTCATAGAACTCTGCTGATAACAAAAAGTAATCTGTAATATTTCTAGCAAGGCATCTATATTTTTTCCCAGACAACATTCATTAGTAAAATAGGAGTTTCTAGGTAATTTCTCAGTGAACTCTGAGTCTTTACAGAACTTAACATGAATACAGTTTCCACTATTTCATGGAAACCAAGACAGATTATTTACACTAAATAAATATGGACAATGTGGCTATCTCATTTCCTCTGCTGGTGTCAAGAAGGACTTTAACAAGCTACCACAGACTTCAGCAAGCTGTCCATACTAAAACAGATATGTCCATATTAAAACAGCAGACTCTGCTGAACTATTTAACTTATTAATAGCTTCCTGAGTGAAGTCAATGGATAATGTTGAATAATTTTATACAAGAAGTATTTAGTACTGTTCATTTTTTCTCTTGCTATTCTAAAGATTTGCAACAACAAATTTTTTTTTTTTAAGTAAGAAAAAACTGTAAAATGTGCCAAATCCTTCTTTGGCAAAATATTGGCAGTTCTGTGCTTTCAAGGGCAAATTTTCAAAGTACTAGTCCCCTCAAAGTGACAGTAGTGCAATTAAAATGTACACAATTTAGGTTATCAAACTTGACCCCTTGGGTTTGTTTCTTCCAACTTTATTTCCTCATACTATTCATTTTGAAATTTATTTTGCCACATACTTGAACATCTCAAAAGCTTAAACTGAGTATATCTGTTTGCTTGGCAGCTTCAAGCTCTTCTCTTTTGTGACTAAGCAGCAGGTGCTGTTCAGTTTATTTTCATGCACGTAAACTAAGCCCTTGAACTTGGGAGTGAGGAAAACCATTGGGCTTCACATTCTGAGAGGAAGGAACAACACAACAGCTTCCTTTAGAACAGCCTGCTTTTTCAGCTTCCTGTATGAAAATAAGACTGTATTTTTATAGAAATTGCTAAGGAACAATGAAGAAGTTATATTTCAGCCTTTAGACAGTTAAGCTTCAAATCCTTTAAAGAGCATTTTTTCTCAATAATTTTGATATTTAAATCAAGCCAGGAACACAAAAGGAAATAAAAATGTGGTGTAAAGTTTAAAGTGAATTATACAATTTTTAGATTACTATAAGGAGCTCACATTTTCTTCCAGTAAATGAGAGACATTAAGACTTCTGGCTTTAAAAGTCCCAAATATCAAGCTACTGTATTTGGTAGGGATGATGGGGGATAGGTTTTTTTTGTGGATATAGTTGCTATTGTTGTTATAAAACTGTTCTGATTAAAACACATAAACACACATACACACATCAAATTTGTTATTAAATATGACTTATCAGACTCTAACTGAAACTGAGATAACAGTATTTTCTTTAAAAATAAAATGCATCCAGATTCTCAAACCCCAGGGGAGAGAGAAATAACCTTCTCTGAATGGCCTTAACTGTCCATCTCCCAAACTGCTATGAAGTAGCCAGGTTACTCTCACATGCAGATTTCAACAGCTAACATGCACACAGCCAGAAAGATGATTATGCTGTCCATCAGCTCTAAGTTCTTTCCAATGCATGACTATGTTAATAACATGCATTTAGAAATTTTCTATTAAATGAAGTGAAGCTTATAATGAAATTCAACCTCTTGTTCTCACAGTATTCTCGATTCAAGTACATTAGAAAATTCTGTATACTTGGACAGTTTCAGAAAGAGCACTACAGACCTTTGAAACTGTAGGTACTATCCAGTTTCTGAGATAGCCTTCATCCCACCCCAATCCTACCCCTTTGCAGCATACAGCATTAGGCCCAGCAGCTGTTATGGCTCCAGGGCTCAGAGAAACATAGGGCCCTGGTCCAGGAGACTGAAGCCAGGTGGCTCCAGCCCTGGGAGCACCACAGCCCACTGTTCTGGCCTGGCCTCTGTGAAGTAAAGCTGGAGTCTCCTCCAGATCCCATGCCTGGAGGAGAAGCAGCAGTGGGAAGAGAAGGTGGTGGTGGCTGATGCCTGGAATGAGAGTGCACGGCTTCCTGTCCTAACCTGGAATCAGACATTGGAGAAGACAGTAAAGGAGAGTGTCTTCTAGTGTTCCCCTTGCTGTGTCCTCTCCCTTGCACCTTGCCATTGACCTTTCTGCACCCTCCTCTCCAGCAACTGCCATCCATGTGGACTACATTTACCTGTTTATTCTTCCATCTGCCCCTAAGATCCAACAGTGGAGGAGCACATCTTCTCATCCCTGCATCTACCCCAAGCTTCTAACAGAGTACTGGCACAAGGTGGCTGTTCTACGCCTGCTCAGGTGCTTTTGTTGCAGAGCTGTTAGAGGCCAAGATGAAGTCTGTCTTCTTGTATGTTCAGCCCCCTAGCTGTGCCCACCTCCTATTCTACAGCTAGTGCTCATTCTGGTCAAAAACCACTGTCAGAAAAGAGTAAACCCCTTCATTCCAAAAGGAAAACGACAGATACAAGATTAACCTCTCTCCATGGCCCTGCAGAATGGAGGGATTTCAGAATCAGGTACTGAGATGGGAACGGGAGCAGCCCTGGAATCACCACAGGAGCGGCTGCTTCCCTCTCATGCCTGGCAGGTCCACCAGACAGATTGGTTTTTCTGTTTAGTTTTTTTCCCCCGCAGTTTTTGGCTCCTTTGATTCTGCCTAACTGCTATCTTCTGCTATCTCTCTGGTAAACTATGTCTAGATCCTCTTGAAAACAGTAACTGGGCCTCACATGCAACTACTTTAAATATCCGGAAAACTGCACAGTCATCCAATACAACAGCCATACAGTCCAGTTCAGAGTATACTTTACCTCGTATTTGTCCATTTTCATTCTCAACTAAGTTGGAAGCTGCTTACGGACAGGAGCTATGTATACTTCCCCCACACTGAGTTCAGATTCAGTGCTGAGCATCCTAAGTATTCAATAGAGCACTACAAACCAGATTTGTGATCCAGCAACATGGAAAATGTTTTTCAAACTAGTACCCTCACTGTTACCAATGCATTCTGTGTTATCAGGAAGCTAGGATGAACAATGATAATATTGATGCTATTAAAAAGCAATACACCTTTCCTTAGAGCTGTGCTTTTCACAGATGGTCTCTCATTTAATCCTCAGGAGGTTTGGAGAGGTTAAATACCTCACAGTTACATAGTCAAGTAGGGCAGCAGGCTGAGTCCAGAATCTATATTCAACCAGCACATGAATTCAAAAATTTAAGATCCCCCAAATACCTCCTAAGAGTATGTATGGCCAAGAAGATGTATAGTGATTTAAAAGAACTCTGCACATCTTAGCCCCTACCCATGCAGTTTTCTGTGTGGGAATACCATCTTTATCCCACTTCTGTGACTATCAGGCAAATCACACATCCTCAAAGTCAACTCAGGAACTCCTTAGCTCCATTCTGCAACACTCCTTACGCCCCTTGCATACACCGACATTCTATCGACAGTCCTGCTCCAGCCCATGTGTCTGTTTATTGTTTCCTTGTGAGAATCTGAGCTCCTAGAGGGTGAGAATCTTGTGTTTTTACTGTGTACCCAGGTCTTCAACAAAGTGCAACCATATAGCAAGTGCACAGTCCACATTTGCCCATGAAATGGTTGAAGGCATAGCCCAAAGATCCTTAGTTTGCAACCTCTGTCTTTCATAGCAGATCTGCATCAAGATCTACATCATAACTTTCAACCAATAATTTAAATTTGTTTCCATAGCAACTAGGCAAAGTATTCTTATAATACTGGGAAAGGCAAGCTCTAACTTAAGGTTCAGCCCACTGGAACACTTCACAATCATTTGCTTTTGTTCTTAGTATGAAGAGACAGAATGACAGCACTTAACTTTCTGTAACTTCCTTTATCTTTGAGAACACTCTAACTTCACCACTGACAAGAAATCAAAACTAATTTTTTAGAACATAACTAGACTATAATTTCTGTTCACAAAAGGATAGCATCTTGTTACTTCACAAATCTACAGTATCTATAGGAGAACAATACATCTAATCAGGCCATAGGCATATTTCAGACTGTGACAGACCAAAAGATATAAACTGTGACATTTTATTTTTAAGGTAAGTATCACTGGTTTCTGACAACTGACCTTTTATAAAAGATGTCATGGGAAAGAGAATAGAGGAAAGACCTCTATGGGCTAATTTAAAACATGACCTAAATTAGGCAAGGAGGGTGGTTCCAAGACAACTTCTCAAGACCTGTCTACCAGTTCAGTAATTTGAACTCAAAGGAAAGGAAAAATGGGTTCAATTTTTCATTCTTAATTAGGCTGCTTACCTTCTGAAACCTTGCTGATTTCTATAAGAGAGGTGTCCTTCCTCCCATTCATGTGCTCCTAATTATCAGACCAATAAAAAGCACTGGGAACACAGTGACACCCCTAAGTTCTTACAAGGAACAAAGCAGAAATATAAATATGCTCAAAGGGAGGCTAACTACACTCAGCTATGATTTCTTCAGTACAGAAGGCAGTGAAACATAGATGGTACTCTCATCACACGTGGTATCTGGGGAAGCTATCCAGTGAAGATGGACTGTGGTGCCTAAGTCCCTGAGTTAATTAAATCCTAAAGGAAAAGATCTCATCTGAAATTTACTAAGTCTGTCAAAGCTTACATTTTAGAAACCTTGTCTTCTCAAAACTTACTACTGGGAATAATTGTATATTAACAGAAACAATTCTTATTTTGGCTTTGATTCTTTATGACAAATGGGATGTGCTCTGGTTTATAAGGTGAAAGCCCCACAACTTAGATAATGAAAGCTTTAAGTAACACTAAGACACTGATACCGTTGAAAGCTAAGATTCAGCTGGGTAGACCGGCTAACAGATCTTCACTACATCATTCTGCTGAGTGCCAAATATACAGACACCAATCTCCTTCACTCATCAGTGTCTCTGATGATTCTGGGCAGCATCTGATGAGCATCCATTCCAGAAATAAGTTAGGAGACTATGTCATGTAGCTCCCTGAAGTCTGTACCAGAAACTCTAAGAAATGGTGGAAAAGGGAAGAATGAGAAAATAGGCTCAGCCCAGACACGCCAACAATTTAGGAATTTCTAAGTCCTTCCTATCTGAATAGATAGTGTTCAGTCTTTTCCGACAAAACCTCAGTTCAGGACCTCACACCTAAGCACCCTTTATACATGTTGAAATTCATTTGTAATTTGTCTTCTCTAAGTTTTTTCATTCTGGTGTAAGAGCATCCTGTGTAAGGAAATGATCTTCCATTAACTAGGTAGATAATCCATTAATATGTCAATGTGTGATTTCAGTATTTTTTCTTCCAGTAAGTCATGGTTTCTATGCCTCGGCCTCCAGAAACCAAGCAGAACTCCTCCCCCAGAGAATGTAAGCATTCAACCTGGGGGACCATTGCACACCTTTAATTCTCTATGTTGTTCCATACTACAGAAAAGGAAAGCAGTGCAGCTCCCTCTTTAAAACTGATACTCTTTCAGTTTCAGTAATTTCAATTTCAGCAACTAATTTACTGCGGCTTTTCGGCACTGGCTTTGGAAGGCATTAAAAATGGACTGTGTTTGTAGCTAACCAGCCTGTGTGCCCAGCCTGAAAGAGAAGCTACATTACTGTAAGATTTCAGGATCCCTGCAGCAGTGGAAATAGGAATCTGTGGACTCCACTGAAGTCCCTGGATCTGCTAAGCATGGAGCAATAACACAAAGGGTGTTGACACTACCAAGAAAACCCCTGAGCTCATTCATGTGGTTCAAATGTTACCTTAGTGAGACACTTGAGAGGAGCCTAGAATATAGAAATACCTTTGTTAACAACAATTTATTCTCTTTTTAAAATTAAAGTACTATTGGAAGACGGCAGTGTGAGAAGTGAGACAGAGGCCTCCTCCCAAAACCACATATAATAAGAAAACATAATTAATACAACTAATCCTGAAACAGCAACAGGAAAGAAGGCTGCAACAGACTACATACACCTGGAGAAAAGAACAGACATCACAGACAGAGCCATGATCTGGCGGACCCAAGCCCTTCCCCCACCCCAGCTCACCAGCGGGAGGAAGAGAAATTGAGTGGGGAGGGAGTGGAAGCCTGGGACTGCTGAACACCTAGCCCTGGAGATCTGCTCTGGGAGCATGAACCTACACTGAGTGGTGCTCTGTTGATTAGCGGGTTTGGAAAGCTAAGACAGGTGAAATACCTGAAGAGATTGAGATTCCAGCCGCTTGTGGAAAACAGGGACCCATATCCAGCTTCTCTGGGACAAAAGAAAGGTGGGCAGTCTAACAGCGAAAGGGCTGCTAAAGGAGCAAGGACTGCTCAGGAGAAAGGACAGGTAGACAAAATTGTCCAGGCACACTGCCCAGCAGGTTGGAAATTTTCAGGAGCTTCAGGCGCTCCATCCTCCTGGCTGGATACGCAGCTCCAAGGCCCCCCGCCATGACACACAGCCTCCTGTGGCTTCCTCCCAGGCAGCCAGCACCTGGATGGCAAAACAGCAGCCCCTGCCCTAGTGTCAGGCCAGCAAGAGGGAAGCCCGCAAATGGCAGCTACAAACGCAAAGCATAGAGGCTTAAAGCTGTGTGTTCGGCCCACTGGTTCTGGCAGTGGAGACAGACATAGAAGTCGGGAAGCAGGAAAGAGCTATGTCTTCCCTCCAGGCTCTAGCACCACTCCGCTGTGACCCCCAACATCACTCCAGGGGCTGAGCAGCTCCACAGAGTAGAGCTTCTGGGCACTAGAGGGCACCACATACAAACATGAAACATTAAAGGAAACTTGTTCAAACGAAAATCCCACAAACACCAGAAAAAGGACAAGTGAAACTGAACTCATCAATCTTCCTGAAAGAGAGCTCAAAATAAAAATCATAAACATGCTCATGGAGGTACAGAAAAATATTCAAGAACTCAGGAACAAATTCAGGACGGAGATCTGATCATTACAGAATACAATGGAGACATTTAAAAGCAGATAAGATAGGGTGGAGGAGACGATAAATGAAATAGAAACTCAAGAAGAGGAATACAAAGAAGCGGAGGCACAGAGAGAAAAAAGGATCTCTAGGTATGAAAGAATATTGAGAGAATTGTGTCACCAATCCAAATGGAACAATATTCGTATTATAGGGGTACCTGAAGAAGAGAGAGAAAAAGGGAAAGTGTCTTTGAGGAGGTAAATGCTGAAAACTTCCTCAATCTAGGGAAGGAGATAGTTTCTCAGGCCATGGAGGTGCACAGATCTCCCAACAAAAGGGACCCAAGGAAGACAATACCAAGACATATAATAATTAAAATGGCAAAGATCAAGGATAAGGACAGACTAAAAGCAGTCAGAGAGATAAAACAGATCACATACAAAGGAAAACCGATCAGGCTATCATCAGACTTCTCAGCAGAAACCATACAGGCCAGAAGGGAGTGGCATGATATATATAATGCAATGAAGCAGAAGGGCCTCAAACCAAGAATACTCTACCAGGCAAGATTATCATTTAAATTTGAAGGAGGGATTAAACAATTTCCACCTAAGCAAAAGCTGAGAGAATTTACCTCCCACAAACCATCTCTACAGTGTATTTTGGAGGGACTGCTATAGATGGAAGTATTCCTAATGCAAAATAGCTGTCACCAGGGGAAATAAAACCACAGTAAAGAAAGTAGAAGAATTAATTACTAAGCAAGTGCAAAATTAAATCAACTACCCCCAAAGTCAGTCAAGGGATAGACAAAGAGTACAGAATATGATACCTAATATATAAAGAATGGAGAGGGAAGAAAAAGAAGAAGAAAAAAAAGAACCTTTAGATTGTGTTTGTATAGCACACTAAGTGAGTTAAGTTAGACTCTTAGATAGTAAGGAAGTTACCCTTGAACCTTTGGTAACCATGAATCTAAAGCCTGCAATGGCAATAAGTACATACCTATCGATAATCACCCTAAATGTAAATGGTCTGAATGCATCAATCAAAAAGACATAGAGTCACTAAATGGATAAAAGAACAAGACCTATCTATGTGCTGCCTACAAGAGACTCACTTCAAACCCAAAGACATACACAGACTAAGAACTGAAGGGATGGAAAAAGATATTTCATGCAACTAAAAGGGAGAAAAAAGCAGGAGTTGCAGTACTTCTATCAGACAAAATAGACTTCAAAACAAAGAAAGTCACAAGAGAAAAAGGACATTACATAGTGATAAAGGGGTCAATCCAACAAGAGTATATAACCTTTATAAATACCTATGCACCCAACACAGGAACACCTACATATGTGAAACAAATACTAACAGAATTAAGAGGGGAAATAGAATGCAATGCATTCATTCCAGGAGAGACTTCAACACTCCACTCACTTCAAAGGACAGGTCAACCACACAGAAAATAATTAAGGACACAGAGGCACTGAACAACACATTAGAACAGTTGGACCTAACAGACATCTACAGAACTCTACACCCCAAAGCAGCAGAATACACATTTTTCTCAAGGGCACGTGGAACATTTTCAAGAATAGATCATATACTAGGCCACAAAAAGAGTCTCAGTAAATTCAAAAGATTGAAATCGTACCAACCAAATTCTCAGACCACAAAGGTATGAAACTAGAAATAAATTATGCAAGGAAAACGAAAAATCCCACAAACACACGGACACCTGACAACGTGCTCCTTAATAACCAATGGATCAATGACCAAATAAAAACAGAGATCAAGCAATATAAGTAGGCAAATGACAACAATAATTCAACACCAAAAAATGTCTGGAACACAGTGAAGGCTGTGCTAAGAGGGAAGTATATTGCAATACAGGCCTACCTCAGGAAAGAAGAACAATCCCATATGAACAGTCTAAACTCACAATTAAGAAAAAGAAGAACAAATGAGGCCCAAAGTCAGTAGAAGGAGGGTCATAATAAAGGTTAGAGCAGAAATAAATAAAATCAAGAAGAATAAAAAATGGAAAGAATCAATGAAAGCAGGAGCTGGTTCCTCGAGAAAATAAACAAAATAGACCCCTAGCCAGACTTATCAAGAAAAAAAGAGAGTCTACACACATAAACAGAATCAAAAATGAGAAAGGAAAAATCACTACAGACACCACAAAAACACAAAGGATTATTAGAGAATACTATGAAAAATTATATGCTAACAAACTGGATAACCTAGAAAAAATGGACAACTTTCTAGAAAAATACAACCTTCCAAGGCTGACCCAGAAAGAAACAGAAAATGTGAACAGACCAATTACCAGCAACGAAATTGAACTGGTAATCAAAAACCTACCTAAGAACAAAAGCCCTGGACCAGATGGCTTCACCACTTAATTTTATCGAACAGTTAGTGAAGACCTAATACCCACCCTCCTTAAAGTTTTCCAAAAATTAGAAGAGCAGGGAATACTTCCAAACTCATTCTATGAGGCCAGCATCACTCTAATACCAAAACCAGGCAAAGACACCACACACAAAAAAATTTAGACCAATATCCCTGATCAACATAGATGCAAAAATACTCAACAAAATATTAACAAACCGAATTCAAAAATACACCAAAAATATCGTCCATCATGATCAAGTAGGATTTATTCCAGGGATGCAAGGATGATAGAATATTAGAAAATCAATCAACATCATCCACCACATCAACAAAAAGGACAAAACCACATGATCATCTCCATAGATGAACTAGCAGAAAGAGAAATCAGGAAAACAATTCCATTCACAATTGCATCAAAAAGAGTAAAATACCTAGGAATAAACCTAACCAAGGAAGTGAAAAGACCTATACTCTGAAAACTACAAGACACTCATGAGAGAAATTTAAAAAGACACCAATAAATGGAAACACATCCTGTGCTCATGGATAGGAAGAATTAATATTGTCAAAATGGCCATCCTGCCTAAAGCAATCTACAGATTCAATGCAACCCCAATCAAAATACCAATAGCATTCTTCAGCGAACTAGAACAAATAGTTCTAAAATTCATATGGAACCACAAAAGACCCTGAAAGGCCAAAGCAATCCTGAGAAGGAAGAATAAAGCAGGGGGGACCTTGCTCCCCAACTTCAACTTCTACAACAAAGCCACACTAATCAAGACAATTTGTTACTAGCACAAGAACAGACCTATAGACCAGTGGAACAGTGTAGAGAGCCCAGATATAAACCCACACATATATGGTCAATTAATATACAATAAAGGAGCCATGAATATACAATGGGGAAAAGACAGCCTTTTCAACAACTAGTGTTCGCAAAACTGGACAGCTACATGTAAGAGAAAGAAACTGGATTATTGTCTAACCCCATACACAAAAGGAAACTTGAAATGGGTCAAAGACTTGAATGTAAGTCATGAAACCATAAAACTCATAGAAGAAAACATAGACAAAAATCTCTTGAATATAAACATGAGCAACTGTTTCCTCAACACACTTCCTTGGGCAAGGGAAACAAAATAAAAAATGAACAAATGGGACTACAATCAAACTGAAAAGCTGCTGTACAGCAAAGGATACACTCCATCAGTGGAACAAAAAGACATCCTACAGTATGGGAGAATATACTAGTAAATAACGTATCTGATAAGAGGTTAACATCCAAAATATATAAAGAACTCACATGCCTCAACACCCAAAAAAACAAATAACCTGATTAAAAAATGGGCAGAGGATCTGAGCAGACACTTCTCCAGGAAATAAATTCGTATGCCAACAGGCACATGAAAAGATGCTCCACATCATTAATCATCAGGGAAATGCAAATTAAAACCACAATGAAATATCACCTCATACCAGTTAGAATGGCCAATATCCAAAAGACAAGGAACAACAAATGCTGGTGAGGATGCAGAAGAAGGGGAACCCTTACACTGTTGGTGGGAATATAAATTGATTGAACAGCTATGGAAAGCAATATGGAGGCTCCTCAAAAAACTAAAACTAGAAATACCACTTGACCTGATTATTCCACTCCTAGGAATTTACCCAAAGAAAACAAAATCCCCGATTCAAAAAGACATATGCACCTCTATGTTTATCTTAGCACTATTTACAATAACCAAGTTCAATAAATAGTATATTCTTATCATTCTCTGAATGTAATGGCATCAAACTCAAGGCTTCATCTACAACACAATTTCCCTGAATACCTTTAGTCAGGAATATTGCTGGGTGCTGGGACACAGAGAAGAGTAAAACCAATTTCCTCACTTTAAGGTGTGTTAGGAAGACAAGACAATCACCACATAGTGTAGTAAATGAGAGCAAGGCATCAAGGGAAATGGGGAGACTTTAGCACAACTGGGCAAGAGGGTTGGCAAACGGACCCCAGAGGAACTAAGTGATGGAGCTAAATCTCAAGGAGCAAGACAGGGAATGGACAGGACAGTGGGGGGAAGGGAGCTGGGCATTCCAGGCAGACAGAGCTGACTGGCCAATGAGCTCTCTAGTCCAATACTTTATATCTCAACATTCTCCACTTCTCTATACTTCTTTAACCTGAAAACCTAAAGCAACAGGAAGACCCACACAGTGGGAAGCGCACATTCCAAAGTATGTCTCATGAGAGGGCAAAGTGCACATGTACACACAAATATGCACAGCACACAGTGTGAATGTTTTAGAGACATCAAGATTTTTAATATGAGAGAAACAAACATCGGTTTTAGCACATATGGTTGCCAGACATATCGTTACAAAGTTTGAGGCAAAACAAAATGAGCCAGTCTTTGACCCTGATGAGCTAATGGTTTTTTGTTGTTGTTGTTTTTTGTTTTGGTATCGTTAATGTACAATTACTTGAACAACATTATGGTTACTAGACTCCCTCTATTATCAAGTCTCCCCCACATACACCATTACAGTCACTGTCCATCAGTGTAGTAAGATGCTACAGAATCACTAATCATCTTCTCTGTGTAAACTGCCTTTCCTGTGTCCCTCCCCCCACTACATTATGTGTCCTAATCTTAATGCCCCAATTTCCCCCTTATCCCTCCCTTCCCACCCATCCTCCCCAGTCCCTTTCCCTTTGGTAACTGTTAGTCCATTCTTGGGTTCTGTGAGTCTGCTGCTGTTTTGTTCCTTCAGTTTTTTCTTTGTTCTTATACTCCACAGATGAGTGAAATCATTTAATACTTGTCTTTCTCCTCCTGGTTTATCTCACTGAGCATAATATCCTCTAGCTCCATCCATGTTGTTGCAAATGGTAGAATTTGTTTTCTTCTTATGGCTGAATAATATTCCATTGTGTATATGTACCACCTCTTCTTTATCCATTCATCTACTGATGAACACTTGGGTTGTTTCCATTTCTTGGCTGTTGTAAACAGTGCTGCAATAAACATAGGGGTGCATATGTCTTTTTCAAACTAGGCTCCTGCATTCTTAGGGTAAATTCCTAGGAGTGGAATTCCTGGGTCAAATGGTATTTCTATTTTGAGCATTTTGAGGAACCTCCATACTGCTTTCCACAATGGCTGAACTAGTTTACATTCCCACCAGCAGTGTAGGAGGGTTCCCCTTTCTCCACATCCTCGCCAACATTTTTTGTTTTTTTTTTTTTTGATGTTGGCTATCCTAACTGGTGTGAGGTGATATCTCATTGTGGTTTTAATTTGCATTTTCTTGATGACTAGCGATGTGGAGCATCTTTTCATGTGTCTGTTGGCCATCTGAACTTCTTCCTTGGAGAACTGTCTGTCCAGCTCCTCTGACCATTTTTTAATTGGATTATTTGTTTTTTATTTGTTGAGGAGCGTGAGCTCTTTATATAATTTGGATGTCAACCCCTTATCGGATATGTCATTTATGAATATATTCTCCCATACTGTATGTAGGATGTCTTTTTGTTCTACTGATGGTATCCTTTGCTGTACAGAAGCTTTTTAGTTTGATACAGTCCCATTTGTTCATTTTTGCTTTTGTTTCCCTTGCCTGGGGAGATATGTTCATGAAGAAGTTGCTCATGTTTATGTCCAAGATATTTTTTGCCTATGTTTTTTTCTAAGAGTTTTATGGTTTCATGACTTACATTCAGGTCTTTGATCCATTTCGAGTTCACTTTTGTGTATGGGGTTAGGCAATAATCCAGTTTCATTCTCTTACATGTAGCTGTCCAGTTTTGCCAACACCAGCTGTTGAAGAGGCTGTCATTTCCCCTTTGTATATCCATGGCTCCTTTATTGTATATTAATTGACCATATATGCTTGGGTTTATATCTGGGCTCTCTATTCTGTTCCACTGGTCTATGGGTCTGTTCTTGTGCTAGTAACAAATTGTCTTGATTACTGTGGCTTTGTAGTAGAGCTTGAAGTCAGGGACTGTAATTCCCCTTGCTTTATTCTTCCTTCTCAGAATTGCTTTGGCTATTCGGGTTCTTTTGTGGTTCCATATGAATTTTAGAACTATTTGTTCTAATTCATTGAAGAATGCTGTAAGTATTTTGATAGGGATTGCATTGAATCTGTAAATTGCTTTGGGCAGGATGGCCATTTTGACAAAATTAATTCTTCCTAGCCAAGAGCATGGGATGAATTTCCATTTGTTAGTGACCTCTTTAATTTCTCTTAAGAATGTCTTGTAGTTTTCAGAGTATAGGTCTTTCACTTCCTTGGTTAGGTTTACTCCTAGGTATTTTATTCTTTTTGATGCAATTGTGAATGGAATTGTTTTCCTGATTTCTCTTTCTGCTAGTGCATCATTAGTGTATAGGAAAGCCACAGATTTCTGTGTATAAATTTTGTATCCTGCAACTTTGCTGAATTCAGATATTAGAGATAATGGGTTTTTAAGTAATTATAAATGCGTGGACATTCAGTTGTATTTGTTTACTCGGGAGAAATGTTATTTGTAATTCTAAAAGCAGGAGAAGTGGATGAGGTGGTCCCACTTTATCAAAAAAAAACTCCAAGTAGTTCTTCTCTGTATATGATCCTTCATTATTTCCTTGAATCCTTGAGAAGGGGAAAATGGTTCCATAACCAAAAAGCATTAAACCTTTATTGAATGTTAACTCACACATTTTCTTATTTAAACCACAATCAGAAGAAAGTACTACTACGCTAAGCTCAGGGCTACGTGTAATAAGGGAGGGAAGCAGGACTAGAATCCAGGTTCTCTGACTCAGAAGTCTGGGATCAGGTCTTGGTGGTATCATAAAGTTGTCACTTAAGCCATTGCAGTTTTCCTCCCTCAAAATTAATTTTGAGAAG
Source organism: Manis pentadactyla (assembly GCF_030020395.1). Taxonomy (NCBI): domain Eukaryota; kingdom Metazoa; phylum Chordata; class Mammalia; order Pholidota; family Manidae; genus Manis; species Manis pentadactyla. The sequence continues at coordinate 71,430,753 of NC_080028.1, forward strand.
CCAACTGTTAGAGGAGTAACTTCTACTTTCAACCATAAATTTTTTTAAAAGGCTCAGTTTCATGTTGTCTTTTTTTTTAAAGAGGAACTAAATTAGTAACATAACCCTTGGCCTACATGGCCATTTGAAAATAATGCCTCTATTTTTTTCCCCTTTTGTTTCTTCCCCACAATTGACCACTGGCCATACTTGTGCCTCCCAGCAAACAGCTGTTATGTATTTTTCAAAATCCCTAAATACAGTAGCTTGGTTCAGATTGGAGAGGAACTCAACCTTCTAATATGGACACTGAGAAGATGTTATTACATTATGCTGGTTTCACTCCATTTATAAAATAATTACAGAACTAAGCCTTTTCAATGATAAAAATACTTTTTAAAAGTTATAATGTGTTAAACAAGAAATAGTTTGTTAGACAAATGCTAGTTATTAAGTGAGACTAAGTTTGGAGTGAGATACTAATGTAAATCTTTTAACAACCCCCCACACTTCACCCCAGATTTTCCTCCTATTCAACACAATCTTGTCAGCAACACCTGCCACTGCTTACAGCTACAGTTACCATGACCACCGCAAACAGTCTCAACAGAAATAAAAAGCAGATTTGTCAATTAAACCCAGGGGAACATTAGCTGTATGCAGAATTACTCTTGGAATATTCTCACTCACATTTCAGAATCCAGCAACCAAGAGGGAGTTCTGCAGCAAAATAAACTTTAGGAACTAAGAGTTACGATTTGGTCTCATAAATTTATCCTAGACTTCACCAAAAATAAGATCCCTCAGCCATCAAATTCTCCAAAGAGGCCTTCTTATACCACTCTTTACAGGTGAAACCCCCTCTTATATATTCCCATTGCACTTTTACTTGCCTCCTTCACAGCATTTACGACAGAAATGCTGTAAGAAAACAGATATAAAGCTATGCATTTTAACTATTGTTTAACTTCTCTGAGCACCAATATTCTCATTTGTCTTGGAGAGAAAACAGTTTGAATCAAGACCTTACAGGAACCAGATTGTATAAAACTGAAAAATTTAGGAAAAGAAAAAATAATTAAAATTATATACAGAGAGAAAGAGAGAAGGGTGGGGGAAAGAGAGAAAGCAGAAGGAATAAAGATAAGAAAAGAAAATCAATGAACTAAAAAAAAGAGAGAAAAAGAAATGAAGGAGACCATAAGCTGGATCTTGGAGAAGGTAAATAAAATTGATAAATCACCAATTGGACTTATCAGGGCAAAAGAGAGAGAACACAAACTACCATTATCAGGAATGAGAGAGGTGGTACCACCACAGATTCTACAGATAGGAAAAGGATATAAAGGACTATGACAAAAAAAACTATGGCAACAAATTCAACAACTTGGATAAATGGACAAATTCTTTGAAAGAAAGTACCCAAATCCACTCAAAAAGAAATAAATAGATAACTTCAATAGCTCTAGATCAATTCTTAAAATTGGATTTGTGGTTTAAAATCTTCCCTCAAAGAAAACTCGGCATCTACGTGGCCTTACTAGTGAATTCTAACAAATATTTAAGAAAAAAAAAAACAGTACAAATTCTACATGAACTCTTTTCAGATAATTAAACAGGAAGAAATAACTTCTCAACTTATCCTATGAGATCAGCATTAACGTGATACTCAAGCTAGACAAAGACATTACAAGAAGCTATTATGTCCCTCATTAAAACAGATACAAATATTCTAAATAAAATTTTAGCAAATCAAATTCAACACTACATAAAAAAAGGTAATACATAATGATCCAGTGGGGTTTATCCCAGGAATACAAGGCTGGTTTACTATTCAAAATACAATATATATAATTCACCATAGTAAAAAACTAATAAAAACCATAGGACCATTCCAATAAATACAGAAAAATATCTAATAAAATCCAAATCCATTTCTAATAAAAACTCTAAGCAAACTAAGAATGTAAGGGAAATTCCTCAACCTGATGAAGGGAACAATTAACATCACACTTAATGGTGAAAGACAGAGATTTCCCTCTAAGAAGAAGAGTAAGATGAGGACTGTTCACTCTCACCACTTCCATCCAATAGTATACTAGAGGTCTGGGCAGTAATGAGGCAAGAAGAAGAAATAACAGGCATCCAGATTAGAAAGAAAGAAGTAAAACTGTCTTTATTCAAAAATAACATTTATGTAGAAAATTCAATGAACTCTAGAAAAATAATGCTGTTAAGAACTAATAAGTAAGGCTAAGACTCAATTGTATTTCTATGTTAGTAATGAAGAATTTTATATTCAAATTAAGAAAACCATTTATAATAATGATAAAAAATATGAAGCACTTAGGGATAAATCTGACAACACATGTGCAAGATCTGTACTTTAAAACAGACAAGAGAAACTAAAGACATAATAAATGGAGAGAAATAACACATTCATGGGTTGGAAGATTCAGTGTCTTTAAGGGGTCAATTCTCTCCAAATTGATAAACAGATTCAATAAATACCAAACAAAATCCCCGCAGGCAATTGTGTATACATAACTTGATAAACTGATTCTCAACTTCATGTGGATATGCAAAAGACCTGAAATAGCCAAAACAATTTTGGGGGAAAACAAAAAGAAAAGAACAAAGTAGAAGGACTAACTGTACCAAATTTTAAAGACTTATTATAATGCTACAGTAATTAAGACAGTGTGGTACTAGTGTAAATATAGACAAATAGATCAATGGAACAAAATAAAGTCCAAAATAATGAACAACTGATTTTTTGACAAAGGTTCATCTCAACAAGTGGTGCTGGAACAGCTAGATATCCATTAGCAAAAAACAGGAACTCTGATCCACACCTTGCTCCACATACAAAAAAATTAAGTCAAAATGGATCATATACCTAAATGTAAAACCTAAAACAGAACTTTGCAAGAAAGAATGGAAGACAATCTCTGTGACCTAAGATTAAGTAAAGATTTCTAAAATGTGATACTGAAAGCACAACCCATAAAAGAACAAACTGATGAACTGAACTTCATCAAAATTAAGAACTTCTGCTCTTTGAAAGACACTGTTAAGAGAATTAAAACACAAGATTGGGAAAAAATATTTGCAGACCATATATCTGACAGAGAATCTATATCCAGAAGATATATATATATATATATATAAAACTCTCAGAACTCAGTAATAAGAAAACAATCCAATAATAAATTGGTTAAAGATTTGGTATTTCACATAGAAATGACAAATAAACACATGATAATATGCTTGACACATCAGTCATTAGGAAAATGCAAACTAAAAGCACAATGAGGCACCACTACATGCTTACTAGATTAGCTAAGTTAGAAAGACTGACCATATCAATTTTTAACTGAGATGTGGAGCAACTGGAACTCTCATGCATTGCTGGTGCAGAACGTAAACAGCTACAACTGGAAAAATAACTGGCGATTTTTAAGAAGTTAAACACACACCTACTATATGATCCAGCCATCCTATTCCTAGGTATTTGCCTGAGAAAAGAAAGCACATCCATACAAAGACTTCTATATAAATGTGCAGACAAGTTTTTATGTGTGATAGCCGGAAACTGGACTTCCAAATGGCCATCAATAGTGAATAGATACACACTTTGTGGAATATCTGTATTTCTCAGCAATGAAAAAGGAATAAACTATTGATACACTCAACAACATGGATGAATCTCAAAATAATTTTGTGAAGTGAAAGAACCCAGACAAAAAAGGGCACATACTATACAAATCCACTTACCTAAAATCTTAAACAGGCAAACTAATCTATAGTGATAACATGCAGATCAGGGGTTGTCTGGTGATGGAGCGGAGGGGTGTGAAATAGAATTATAAAGGGGTACAAAGAAACTTGGGGGTGATGGATTCAAGAATGTATACATGTGTCAAAACTGATTAAATTGTACACTTTGAACATGTGCTGTTTACTGAACACGCATCAATTATGTCTCAATAAAGCTGGAAAAAAATATTAACTGCCTATATTTTATAACACCGATTTTAAATTGTCCTTTTCACCATCAGCAAACTAAAACTCTTCCATTGTAGTAAAGCAATTGATGTAACTGCCTTAAATACACCTTTTCCTTTGACCTTTACTCTACATAAACACAACTGTAAAAGTAAATGACTATTGGATGGAAAAGTGAACAAACTGGTCTCTCTGGATTGTACAGTGATCTGTTTATTGGTTTCAAATGAAGCCTAAATGTTTAGCTCAACTACCAGTGATGAATGTCTGGTCACTTACTATTGAAAATATTAAAACCACAAGCCACCCTTGAGCAATTCATTAATTCAAATAAACACTTACTGCACATGTACTTTGTCTGGCATTGTTGTAAGTGCTGGATTTCATGCAGAATGGTCAGTACCAAATTACTAAGCCATTCTGCACCTACTCTCGTAATAATGTGTGTAAAGATTTAGTCATTGTATTTAAACAACACAACAAAAGAATATCAATAGAAATAGGCTGATTCTTCTAATACAAAAACAAAATAGTAAATGCTGGTGATAAGATAATTGAAGAATTGTACATTGACAGCTTAGAATCCCTGAATGAAGGTCTCTCTTAAAAACCTAAGTGAATTCAGGACAAACATTAGAAAAGTACTTCTGTGACAGCCGGGAGAATGCAGCTTGTCAGCTCCAAGAGGTCCTGCCAACTTGGAAATATAAAAAGATTTGAAAAACTTAGGTAGACAGATCCAAAATGATTTATATATTTAAAAAACCAACTACAACTAGGAAGCTGTATAAGTAAATTCCCTAACTACTAGTATCAAAGACCACACTCTGTGTCCCAGCATATTCTTTCTTTACTGTTGACTTGGGAGAATTCTATGCTAGCTGCAGCAAGGATGGTACATTCTAGGGATAAATCTGGCAAAAGATGAGCAAGATCTGTACTTTAAAACATGGCTGAGAGAAATTAAAGACACAAACAGATGGAGAGAAATAACATGTTCACGGGTTAGAAGACTCAATATCGTTAAGAAGTCAATTGTAGAATGAAGGTATCTCTTATATCCAAAAGAAGCTGTAAGCTTACTTACTCATCACAAATAAAGCTCAACATATCCACATCTCTTGCCACAAACATGGGGTATTTTACAGTTTACTGAGGGCATCCACCTGAAAACCTTTCACTGTGTTTTTTTTCCCTTACAGTGCTACTTTTCTTTTAGGCTTTTTCAATGAATCCAATGAACTCAGGCCATGGACATAAAATCAATACATATCCCTTGTTAGAGGTAACTGTTGATGACACTGTGCTTCAGGTTCACCTAGAAGTTGTTATTTCTTTCCTAAAGTTTTCAGGTTTCCTCTGAACTGTCAGGTTTTGTATTCTCAAAGGAACAATTTTACTAAACAATAAGCTTTTAGAGAATTTTGACTGACATAATGATTCCGTCACATGTTCTAAACACATCACACCCATATTCATATCCACATTAAACGCTGCTAATCTTCTAAATATCCAGTAATCACAGCACTACAGACACTGGTTCTACGGATAGTTTGTAAATATTCTCAATCCCATAGAGAAGCAATAACCATAAAAACAAAAGATCATTCACAGTCATTTTACCTTCTGTTATTTGTTTTTCAGAATTGTAAAATGGAAATGGTTTTGTTTTAGGTAAAATGATAAGACACATATCCAAAAAGTAGACACATTAAATAATGATAGTTAACATAAAGTTCCATTATGGAATTTCTCCTTCACTCTGATACTTACTTCAGTTAAAATGGTAAGATGCTACCTGCTCCAGTTTGAGTTCCACTCAAGCTGAGAAACAAACCTGTTTCTTTACAACACTTCCATGTCAATTACTGCCCCACTATTATATTTCCGTTTGGAGGAAAATATTGTTCCATTGCTAACATCTATCAGCAATCTATAATGTGCCAGGCAGGGTGCTAAACACTTTATATGTGACATTTCCACTCGTCCTCACAACACTATGATGGAGCATTTTACAGCTAGGTGAAGTCTTACTGACCTTTAGGACTTGCCCAAGGCTGCAGATCTACTTTCCACTACTGATGCACAGAGGAAATCCTGAACTCTTTAGCAGTGAGTCTCCCAAGCTAGTGTCCAAGTGGGAATACACCTGGCTGAGAATGCGGACTCACCTAACCATGAGCACCTGGTGTTTACTGTCCTCAGTGTGGTCGTTATTCCCTAATTCGCTTTAATCGACTGTATGCCTTAACATGATGTAGAAACATTGTGCCAGGACTAGGTATATTCAACAATATATTTTTTCATTCGGCAATTATTTTTCATGCTTTGACTTTCAGGTTCCCTTTGTTATCAAAATCTCACAAAGTCAGGCATGGTCTCTTTTAAGAAGGTAAGACTGTTTTAAAGCTATGGGACAGCCAAACTAGTAGTGTGATTTTAACTCCTGACCATGTATAAGGTAGTGTTAAGACAGGGCAGAGCCAAGATGGCAGCGTGAGTAGGACAGTGGGAATCTCCTCCCAAAAACACATATATTTTCGAAAATACAACAAATACAACTATCCCTAAAAGAGAGACCAGAAGACACAGGACAACAGCCAGACTACATCCACACCTGCGAGAACCCAGCGCCTGACGAAGGGGGTAAGATACAAACCACAGTCCGGTGGGACCCGAGGCCCCCCACCCCAGCTCCCAGCGGGAGAGAAGTCGGAGCGGGGAGAGAGAAGGAGCCCAGGACTGCTAATCACCCAGCCCTACCCATCCGCACCAGAGCACAGACACACAGTGCATGCGTGGGGTGTGCAAACTAGGGAAGCAGGACAGTAAGACCTGTGAGTGGGTCCCGCAGCCAGCACTCCTGGGACAAAGAAAAGCGAGTGCTTTTTGAAAGTCTTAAAGGGACAGGGACCCCACAACTGGACGGAAGCATCCCAGGTCACAGTCTAGTGGCTGGAAATTCCAGGGAACTCCGGGTGCACTAACCCCCTGGGCAATAGCTCTGAGACCCCTCACAGAGGTAAACAGCCAAACAGCCCCCCATCCATTACCCCTCCGGGGCCCCGCCATAGCAGAGCAGCAGCCTGAGGCTGGCAATGCCTACAGCAAGGGAGCTTCCTCCATACCTACCCGGCAAGATACAGAGACCCAGTATACACGCAACTGCCCAACACAAGCCACTAGGGGTCGCAGTTGTCCCAGTAAAGAAAGACCAGGAGCAAATGGAAAGAGTCTTGGCTCTCTCAGCTGACAGATGAGTCAATAGCATACCACTGCACGTATCAACATGAAAAGGCAAAAAAATTTGATCCAGACAAGACTAACCCAGACATCTTCGACATCTTCAACATCTTCCCCTGACAAGGAATGTGGGGAGATAGATTTAACCAATATTCCTGAAAAAGAATTCAAAACAAAAGTCATAACCATGCTGATGGACGTGCAGAGAAATATGCAAGAACTAAGGAGGGAGAATACAGAAATAAAACAAGCCCTGGAAGGACTCCAAAGCAGAATGGAAGAGATGCAAGAGACCATTAATGGACTAGAAAACAGAGAACAGGAACACAGAGAAGCTGATGCAGAGAGAGATAAAAGGATCTCCAGGAATGAACGAATATTAAGAGAACTGTGTGACCAAACGAAACAGAACAATATCCGCATTATAGGGGTACCAGAAGAAGAAGAGAGAGAAAAAGGGATAGAAAGTGTCTTTGAAGAAATAATTGCTGAAAACTTCCCCAAACTAGGGGAGGAAATGGCCTCTCAGACCACAGAGGTACACAGAACTCCCATGACAAGGGATCCAAGCAGGGCAACACCAAGACACATAATTATTAAAATGGCAAAGATCAAAGACAAGGACAGAGTATTAAAGGCAACCAGAGAGAAAAAAAAGGTCACCTACAAAGAAAAACCCATCAGGCTATCATAAGACTTCTCAATAGAAACCTTACAGGCCAGAAGAGAATGGCATGACATACTTAATGCAATGAAACAGAAGGGCCTCGAACCAAGAATACTGTATTCAGCACGATTATCATTTAAATATGAAGGAGGGATTAAACAATTCTCAGACAAGCAAAAGTTGAGGGAATTTGCCTTCCACAAACCACCTCTACAGGGCATCTTACAGGGACTGCTCTACATGGGAGCACTCCTAAAAAGAGCACAGAACAAAACACCCAACATATGAAGAATGGAGGAGGAGGAATAAGAAGGGAGAGAAATAAAGAATCATCAGACCGTGTTTCTAATAGCTCAACAATCGAGTTAAGTTAGACAGTAAGATACTAAAGAAGCTAACCTTGAACCTTTGGTAACCACAAACTTAAAGCCTGCAATGGCAATAAGTACATACCTTTCAATAATCCAGAGGCCTAAATGTAAATGTAAATGGACTGAATGCACCAATCAAAAGACACAGAGTAATAGAATGGATAAAAAAGCAAGACCTATCCATATGCTGCTTACAAGAGACTCACCTCAAACCCAAAGATATGCACAGATGTAAAGGCAAGGGCTGGAAAAAGATATTTCATGCAAACAACAGAGAGAAAAAAGCAGGTGTTGCAATACTAGTATCAGACAAAACAGACTTCAAAATAAAGAAAGTAACAAAAGATAAAAAAGGACATTACATAATGATAAAGGGCTCAGTCCAACAAGAGGAAATAACCATTATAAACATATATGCACCCAATACAGGAGCACCAGCATATGTGAAACAAATACTAACAGAATTAAAGGAGGAAATAGAATGCAATGCATTCATTTTGGGAGACTTCAACACACCACTCACTCCAAAGGACAGATCCACCAGACAGAAAATAAATAAGGACACAGAGGCACTGAACAACACACTAAAACAGATGGGCCTAATAGACATCTATAGAACTCTACATCAAAAAGCAACAGGATACACATTCTTCTCAAGTGCACATGGAACATTCTCCAGAATAGACCACATACTAGGCCACAAAAAGAGCCTCAGTAAATTCCAAAAGATTGAAATCCTACCAACCAACTTTTCAGACCAGAAAGGTATAAAACTAGAAATAAATTGTACAAAAAAAGCAAAAAGGCTCACAAACACATGGAGGTTTAACAACATGTTCCTGAATAATCAATGGATCAATGACCAAATTAAAATGGAGATCCAGCAATATATGGAAACAAATGACAACAACACAAAGCCCCAACTACTGTAGGATACAGCAAAAGCAGTCTTAAGAGGAAAGTATATAGCAATCCAAACATATTTAAAGAAGGAAGAACAATCCCAAATGAATAGTCTAATGTCACAATTATTGAAATTGGAAAAAGAAGAACAAATGAGGCCTAAGCTCAGCAGAAGGAGGGACATAATAAAGATCAGAGAAGAAATAAATAAAATTGAGAAGAATAATAGCAAAAATCAATGAAACCAAGAGCTGGTTCTTTGAGAAAATAAACAAAATAGACAGGCCTCTAGCCAGACTTATTAAGAGGAAAAGAGAGTCAACACACATCAACATTATCAGAAACGAGAAAGGAAAAATCACGACGGACCCCACAGAAATACAAAGAATAATTAGAGAGTACTATGAAAATCTCTATGCTAACAAGCTGGGAAACCTAGGAGAAATAGACAACTTCCTAGAAAAATACAACCTTCCAAGACTGACCCAGAAAGTAACAGAAAATCTAAACAGACCAATTACCAGCAACAAAATTGAAGCGGTAATCAAAAAACTACCCAAGAACAAAAACCCCTGGGCCAGATGGATTTACCTCGGAATTTTATCAGACATACAGAGAAGACATAATACCCATTCTCCTTAAAGTTTTCCAAAAAATAGAGGAGGACGGAATACTCCCAAACTCATTCTATGAAGCCAACATCACCCTAATACCAAAACCAGGCAAAACCCCACCAAAAAAGAAAACTACAGACCAATATCCCTGATGAACGTAGATGCAAAAATACTCAACAAAATTATTAGCAAACCGAATTCAAAAATACATCAAAAGGATCATACACCATGACCAAGTGTGATTCATCCCAGGGATGCAAGGATGGTACAACATTTGCAAATCCATGAACATCATCCACCACATCAACAAAAAGAAAGACAAAAACCACATGATCATCTCCATAGATGCTGAAAAAGCATTCGACAAAATTCAACATCCATTCATGATAAAAACTCTCAACAAAATGAGTACAGAGGGCAAGTACCTCAACATAATAAAGGTCATATATGATAAACCCACAGCCAACATCATACTGAACAGCGAGAAGCTGAAAGCTTTTCCTCTGTGATCAGGAACAAGACAGGGATGCCCACTCTCCCCACTGTTACTCAACATAGTACTGGAGGTTCTAGCCATGGCAACTAGACAAAACAAAGAAATACAAGGAATCCAGATTGGTAAAGAAGTTAAACTGTCACTATTTGCAGATGACATGATATTGTACATAAAAAACCCTAAAGACTCCACTCCGAAACTACTAGAGCTAATATCGGAATTCAGCAAAGTTGCAGGATACAAAATTAACACACAGAAATCTGTGGCTTTCCTATATACTAACAATAAACTAAAAGAAAGAGAAATCAGGAAAACAATTCCATTCACAATAGCATCAGAAAGAATAAAATACCCAGGAATAAACCTAATCAAGGAAGTGAAAGACCTATACCCTGAAAACTATAAGATACTCTTAAGATAAATTATAGAGGTCACTAACAAATGGAAACTCATCCCATGCTCGTGGCTAGGAAGAATTAATATAGTCAAAATGGCCATCCTGCCCAAAGCAATATACAGATTCGATGCAATCCCTATCAAATTACCAACAGCATTCTTCAATGAACTGGAACAAATAGTTCAAAAATTCATATGGAAACACCAAAGACCCCAAATAGCTAAAGCAATCCTGAGAAGGAAGAATAAAGTGGGGGGGATATCACTCCCCAACTTCAAGCTCTACTACAAAGCCACAGTAATCAAGACAATTTGGTACTGGCACAAGAACAGAGCCACAGACCAATGGAACAGAACAGAGCCTCCAAACATTAACCCAAACATATATGGTCCGCTAATATTCGATAAAGGAGCCATGGACATACAATGGGAAATGACAGTCTCTTCAACAGATGGTACTGGCAAAACTGGACAGCTACATGTAAGAGAATGAAACTGGATCACTGTCTAACTCCATACACAAAAGTAAATTCGAAATGGATCAAAAACTTGAATGTAAGTCATGAAACCATAAAACTCTTAGAAAAATACATAGGCAAAAATCTCTTAGACATAAACATGAGTGACCTCTTCTTGAACATATCTCCCCGGGCAAGGGAAACAAAAGCAAAAATGAACAAATGGGACTATATCAAGCTGAAAAGCTTCTGTACAGCAAAGGACACCATCAATAGAACAAAAAGGTATCCTACAGTATGGGAGAATATATTCATAAATGACAGATCTGATAAAGGGTTGACATCCAAAATATATAAAGAGTTCATACACCTCAACAAACAAAAAGCAAATAATCCAATTAAAAAATGGGCAGAGGAGCTGAACAGACAGTTCTCTAAAGAAGAAATTCAGATGGCCAACAGACACATGAAAAGATGCTCCACATTGCTGGTCATCAGAGAAATGCAAATTAAAACCACAATGAAATATCATCTCACACCAGTAAGGATGGCTACCAACCAAAAGACAAACAACAACAAATGTTGGCAAGGTTGTGGAGAAAGGGGAACCCTCCTGCACTGCTGGTGGGAATGTAAATTAGTTCATCCATTGTGGAAAGCAGTATGGAGGTTCCTCAAAATGCTCAAAATAGAAATACCATTTGACCCAGGAATTCCACTTCTAGGAATTTACCCTAAGAATGCAGCAGCCCAATTTGAAAAAGACAGATGCACCCCTATGTTTATCGCTGCACTATCTACAACAGCCAACATATGGAAACAACCTAAATGTCCATCTGTAGATGAATGGACAAAGAAGATGTGGTACATATACACAATGGAGTATTTCTCAGCTATAAGAAAAAAACAGATCCTACCATTTGCAACAACATGGATGGAGCTAGAGGGTATTACGCTCAGTGAAATAAGCCAGGCGGAGAAAGACAAGTACCAAATGATTTCACTCATATGTGGAGTATAAGAACAAAAGAAAACTGAAGGAACAAAACAGCAGCAGAAGTACAGAACCCAACAATGGACTAACAGTTACCAAAGGGAAAGGGACTGGGGAGGATGGGTGGGAAGGAAGGGATAAGGGTGGGAAAAAAGAAAGGGGGCATTACGATTAACATGTATAGTGTGGGGGGGGGGGCACGGGGAGGGCTGTGCAACACAGAGAAGACAAGTAGTGATTTGACAGCATCTTACTATGTTGATGGACAGTGACTGTGAACAGATATGTGGGGGGGACTTGGTGAAGGGGGGAGCCTAGTAAACATAATGTCCTTCATGTAATTGTAGATTAATGATACCAAAATAAAATTAAAAAAAAAAGATAGTGTTAAATATTTAAAACAATTCTGATTTAAAACTGTATCAATGTTTATCATATAGGCATGTAATACATATAAAATTATAATGAATGGTATATAAATGAGCAAACTATCTTTTTTTCCTCCCAAGATTTGACAAATTTCATTGATGACAACATGGAGTAGTGGTTTAAAATGGCATTCCTGGAGTCCTGCAGAGAACACCTGTTCAGCCTTCCACTGCCCCCTGAAAATAACCTACTGTATATATACTGGGGTTTCATGGATAATAACTCATAAGAGAAGTCTACAAACCACATACTCTCACCCTTATAGAGTGTCTGTACACTTGTTTTGCTGTCTTGAAGACACAGAGTAAAACTCACTTAAATTCACACTTTACTAACATAGCAAGACTGGAGGAATAGCTTCTGCATTCTCTTTGTCAATTAAGAAAGACTTTCAGTAGAGAGCATGAACAAGATTGGTCAGCTACTCCAACCAAGAAAGTTCATTTGAAGCACATTAAAATGTCTACAAACAATACCTATAAATGACTTAGAATCACATCAGATTCTTTATATCTGCTAGACAACACATGAGCCTAAATCCTGGACACACTTAACCAGAAGTGCATTTCAATTATCTGATACATTCCATAATTCAAATTCTTCCCCTAATTAGGCTAAATCTAGATAGAGATGAAAGATATGGGCATTCCCCTTCCCCCGTTATTTAATGCTCCTTTTTGAATTATATTTATCAGTCATAAAAATATCCTAAAATTAAATGAGTGTAAATAATGTGTATGTGAATGTGACCTTGTTGTTCTAGGTGGTGCAATAGAGAAGGGACCCTGCCCAGCCCAGAGACCAAGTGCAGGAGGGATTCAGGCCCTGTTGCTCAGGGCCACATGTTCACTACTACCTGTAAGCAGCTTATTCTCTGACATTTAGGCTGTGAATGTTCCTATTTTGAATGATGCTACCTTCAAAGAACTAATTATAAAGAACACAGCTAACTACTTCTTAAAGAATAAAACCATTTCAGAATACAGAATAAACCACACTATATCAGATGCATTTTAACTATTTTTTTTTCCAGGGGCTAGTAAGAGGTGCCCCCAGAAATCAATATTCTTTAGGTTCAGCTCTGTAACTGATTTCAAAACAGAGAAAATTTGCAGGGGCCTGGGGTCTCAGCACAGAGATCTTCCCATGTATTTATTTAAATAATTTATGCAGGAATCAAACCCATCATTTTGATCTCATTATCACTGAAATCTGAAATGTATTCTTTCCCAGTCTTTGGTAGAATTCAAAATATACAAAGTTGTAGTATAAGACATTTGTTGAAACTCTACCTGAAAAAATAATCATTAATCTGTAAACCAAAAGAAAATTATCTGAGTTATATATATATATTTTACAGTAATTAAAAAAAACAGATGCTATCATCTTCTCAATCTGAGTTCTTAGACAGAAACTCTCTATTAAATTAAACTTTCCAAAAGACATTGACCTGCATTCATAGTCACGAAAATTTAGCAAAAGTTCTTTGGTAAAAAATTAAATGAATACATGAAAATGGCTCACAACTCTACTGCAGAGTGGATAAAAAGGAATCTACACAATAAACAAAAGACTCTAAAAATAAGTGCAATTGTAATATTTTGTCATATGGCAGAGTGGTAGGAGGACAGTGTTTAGCCTACAAAAGTAATAGAATTGTATTTATGTCTTAAAATGAAACAAAACAAACCTTTCCCAAGTGTGAACACTACCTGACTACTTTATATAAGCATGACTATGCTTTTCTAATATTTAAATAATAAAAATTATGGTATACCCAAGCTACCAGTGGTTTGGTTTTCCTGAAAATAGAGGGCAGACAGCTGGAAGCACACTCCCCTCAAAATTAAAGGGTAAAAAAACCAAAGTCAAATTCCATTTCTAGACTAATTCCAATGGTTATTAAAAGATAGGAATCAGGAGTCAGATTACAAGGCCAAGATTTGAAATCTGCAATTCATTTTATTTTTATATAAAAGATTAAACTAAGTTAACATCTGCTATTTAGAATACAAAATTTAAGTCTTGACATGAACTGAATTCTTACTTTTAAGGTGAACTTCTAGTCCTTTCCATTCACAAACAGGACTTGATTTATTAAGTTCCCTGCTTTGTATCTCCAGAGTTGATCAAAGCACATTTTCTCAGTACAATCTGTATTGTTCCAAGTGTTTTATAAACATCTTTTGTGAGAGTTTACAGAAGTGATCTGAAATCATATCCAAGGTTTCATCCTATGAGTCAGTTATTCTTAAAAGGAAGTAGAATCTCTGTTTTTATCACCTTTATTTCCCTATCACAAATCTAAGTCTAATCTGTCACAAAATATTTTTAAAAATCATTGGCAGAATTATCAGTAGATAATTACTGGTATTAAATATTAAGCAGGGCAAAGAAAGAAAGATAGGAGAGAGAAGTCGAGGAGGGCAAGGGAGGAGAGGAGAGAAAAGAGGGCACAATTTTATTACCTGGACATAAAAATCACATGGTATCTCAACTTTTATAAATGTCCCTTAGCCAATAAAGGCCAGTCTACTATCTAGTCTTACACTGATAATCCCCAAATATCTATTTCCTGTCCTCATCTGAGATCCAAATGGTCCATCCAGCTGTCTCCTGGACATGTTCTCCTGAATTCATTCATTCCCACAATTATTTGCTGAATACCTATGTGCCAGGTACAGCATGCTAGGCTCTGGTGCTTCAAAGTGAACTGACAGTCCCTGCCCTCACAGAACTTCTAATCGTGCAGGAAATCAAACCAATCAAATGCATAAAAATATGTGATATACCAATTACGATGAGCCCTATATCCCAGTCTAAGCTGGTCTAAAACTGAAATCAGTTTACCAACTGCACTCCAGTCTGCTCACCCCGTGAAGAGTGGACACGGTCACATCACTGCAGTTCCCAGAGCCACACACCTGGGAGGCGCCCCTGACCCACCTTCCACCTCAGATTTTCAATCTCTGCGTCCAACCTGCATATTCCCAGAGTACATGCACATGGCTCCCAATGTGATGGTGGAAAGCTTCCAGCAAAAAAGCCCCTAGTACCTGGGGGAGGCACAAAACCTGGGATTGTGGGAGCCCCAGGGTTTTAAAAGCCAAAGCTGGGTAACAGTGCTCTTTCCTTACTCGTGACTGGAGAGTGTGAGGAAGCCTGAGGGAACAAAGGAGAGGGAGCCCCAGGGGTAAGGGGCACCATTTCCAATTCCTGAGGCCCCATGCTGTCCTGGTTTTTGCAGCATTTCCTTCCTTTCAGGACCTTCTTCAGGAACCTTCCAATTAATCCCCCTGCAAACTTAATGACATTTTGAATAGGGTTTCTTTTCCCTGTAGCCAAGATTCTCTGACATGAATGACCCAGTTCAGGTCCCCATCACCTGTTCACATGGACTAGCATAACAGCCTAATGGGTCTCATGTCCCTAGTGCTGCCCCTTGCCTCCAGCATCCATAATGTGGTAACCAGATAGTGGGGGTCAGTGCACATCTGCAAAGAGACTACAATTCACTGGATCATATGCTTTAAACAGGTGAACTCTGTGGTATATGAATTATACCTCAATACAGCTGTTATTCTCAAAATGACTGCACAAAATCGTGTAGTAACACCTCTTTGCAGGGGTCTGAATGACTCTGCCTACTACAAGATAACCTGTCATAAAAAACACACAATCTATTCAAACAAGGAAATATTTACTTTCCTACCACTAAATCCCTAGCATAAAATCCGAACCAAAGTAAAAAGAGGAAGGAACAAAAGAGCACACAATTTACAATTTACAATTTGCTGGGAGGTACAGGATGAAATTAACCAAAGACTGCAGAAAGAAAAATGTTTATCAGAACTGCTTACTTCCCTCTGATTATACAGATTTAAACAAATCAAAGTTCTTTCTAACTCATAAGAAAATGTGCCAGCTTCTTTATTAGCACAGAGCGAGGAAAAACAAGCATTCTCTCCTGTAACAAAATTAACATCCCACAGAAGGTCTGTTTGTACTTGGCTATCATGAACCTTTCATCTCAGAGCACTGCTAAATTAAACAAGCCTATGTTGTATTGAACACAATGAGCCAGACACCCTGGCAGGCTCCTAAGCTTCATCAGTTGATGTTGAAGCACATTAGCACATTAGAAATAAAGAGGATGGCAAAATGATGGTGATAGTGGTGAGAAGGGAGTTTTATCTTCACTCTCTCCAACATTGCAATTATCTACAATAATAGAAACATTTTAACAAGTGTGAGACCCTTTTCCCTGCTGGTGTTCCTAATAGGAGAACACAGACTTCGGAGCCAGAGAGATCCGAATTCAAGTCATTGTTTGTTTAACACACTAGCTGAGTGCCCAAGACAAAATTCATAACTGAGGCCTTCTGTTCTCTAAAACCGGAGTGAGTATAGCTAACCTCACAGAGTGGTTGTAAAAACAAAATGAAGGAATGCCCACTAAGGGTAGAGTCCAATGCTCAATATGTATATCCCCACCACAAAAATCTTCATTGTTCTTATCTCTTCAAGGCAAATACTCATGTTAGAGCTTATATCACAGAACACTAACAATCTTTTCCTCCAGGGACACCTAAAAGACTAAAAGTTCATATGAAGATTTCATATTAAATAAAGTATTCCCTACCCATAGAACTGAAAGTAAGAAAGTCATCAATAAAGTCTGTCTTAAATGTATTAAAGCAGGGTATGACACAAAGCAACCATTCACCTAGAATGTGTTTAAAAGCACTGAACTGAGAGACACACCAAGAGAAACACTATTAGAGAGAAATGCCTATTTTTCGGTGCAATAATTAGTAACCTTTCCATAAAGATTGATGCAATCTGATTATAATCCCCAAGTGTCAGTAATCAGTTCTTAAGGTAAAAGAAAAAGGAAGTGGGATGGTTTCAAGCACTCCAGAAAAGATGTAGGAGGATATCCTTTCTCACTGACAGCAATTAATACCTGAGTGATAGCTGCTAGAACATTCAGACTGAAGAACTCTGTCACATTAGAATAGACTGAAATCTACTGAACAAAACACAAACACAACCCTCACCGTGAACTGGGTGTCCTCTCTGAAAGGAAGGATTTCAAACCAGGTGTTTGTCTGAAAGAAAAGCTTGCATGGAATTTCTGTATTTGTCATTACACTGCTATGATAAGGAGGATCTGATGGTGTCCAGCCATATTCCCATGTCGGAAGTCTATTTAAAGATAGTATCTAGACTCTGCAGTAATAAAGTCAGAGTCCCTCTACCTAGCTCCAGACAGATTTCCATCATGCCACAACATCAGGGAGAGCTTCCAGGGCTAGCAAGGACGGCAATTTCTCAAGGAGAATGGAACATTCAGAGGCTGGAGATATCCCTAGGGATTTTCATTAAGCACTACGCCCATTACAAAACTTGTGGCCCAAAGCTACTGTTCTCCACTCCTTTCCCAAGATTCTACCCTTAAGACTCTGAGTTAGTAGTAACACCTTTGTGAGAGACCAACTCAGTTACAGATACTGTGGAAGTCAGTCTAAAGTGTTGGCCTTCCTTGGATTCTATTGCCTATATTGCATATAAGCACCTAAAAATTATTTCCTCTCCTACTGCAATTTAATAATCTCACCCAGATCATAAAAGTTTGTCTGAATATGCTACCACCACTAATCCTGCATGTGAAGGCAGAACTTCTCCTTTTTCCAAATTTCTAATCTAATAACCATTTACAGTGCCAGTCTAAACTTTAGCTTTATCCCTAAAATAGGAAGAAACTGTTACAAATGCACAAAATTCACCAATAAATATGTAAGAATGTCTTGAAACCTATTTAAATACAGTATAAAAATGTTTACAAATGCAGCTAAGAGGACAAATAAATGATAAACTCTTAATTTTAATGAAGACTTTGGTTTAACTACTACTAGTAATTCCTTACTTTCCAGGAATATTTTTAGAATTAGGGTTTTAAAGAATACTATTAAAGAAATTAACTCATCAGTGAAAGGATAACTACTGTAGAAGCAAATTCCTATACTACTGTAGTAAAGAGATTCAGGAACCCAGAACTTTGGTTATTTCAGTAAACAAATAAAAGATTATACTATTAGTTACAATAAGCTTTCAGAGGGAAAAGTTCAGGAAATCTCATTAATTTAGATCCTACAAATGAAGACACAATAATTTCCTTTCAAATTTGCCTAGATTTAATTTGGACTATTAAGAAAGGAGTTGCTAAGGAAATTAATGTACAAATAAAAATTGCTAGGTATTAGTTAGCCAACGTAAATTTTTTACTTGCAAATAATTGCTACTAAAATACCAAGTAAAACTAGCTCAGACACTCCTTAGAATCAAAATGTATGAAACAACCACTATATTGCTTAAATCTATTAGATAATTGTTCCATCCTGTTTATTTTGGCTGTGAAAGACTCGTTTAGGGAGTCAGAAAAGCTTAACAGGCAGGATACTGGACAAAGATTTATACACCCTTCTCAATGGCTGGCAATCTAATTCACTAGTTTTATTTTTAATAAATGTCAAACCACACAACTAAAATATGACTCAATTTCTCTCCATTATAATTTAAAATGTATTTTGGGGCATTCACATTATTCTTGTCTGCAAATAACATAACAAAAAGATATTCCCACGTCTATAATATCAAACATAGACAGGATTCCTTAATAAGATCTAGTATCTTGTCTAGCTTTGATATTTACTTTGCCCTTAACAGCAATCACCAAAAAAAACAAAAAAAAACAAAGAAACCAAACTGATTTAAACCCAGTAGTGTATATGATTCTGAAAAGAACTGGGATATAGTCCAAATCAATAGTCCAAACAAAACATCACAAAATGCTATGGTGGCAAGTGTCAGACAATCACGTATGTCTAGATTTAGGTGCATTTAAAAAACACAGATATTTATTTTCTTCTCCAAGAAATTTCTTACTCAAATTTTAAGGCACTTCTCAGTGGGAATGTAAGCTAGCTCAATCACTGTGGAAAGCAATATGGAGGCTCCTCAAAAAACTAAAAATAGAAATACCATTTGACCCGGGAATCCACTCCATGGAATTTACCCAAAGAATACAACTTCTCAGATTCAAGAAGACATATGCACCCCTATGTTTATCACAGCACTTTTTACAATAGCCAAGATATGGAAACAACCTAACTGTCCGTCAGTAGATGAATGCATAAAGAAGATGTGGTACATATACACAATGGAATATTATTCGGCAGTAAGAAAGAAACAGATTCTACCATTTGCAACCACATGGCTGGAGCTGGAGGACATTATGCTCAGTGAAATAACCCAGGCGGAGAAAGACAAATGCCAAATGATTTCCCTCATTTGTGGAGTATAACAATGAAGCAAAACTGAAGAAACAAAATAGCAGCAGACTTGGGAGACTCCAAGAATAAACTATTGGTTACCAAAGAGGAGGGCTGTGGGAGGACTGGTGGGGAGAGAGGGAGAAGGGGATTGAGGCGTATTATATTTAGTTCACACGGTGTGAGGGATCATGGGGAGAACAGTGTAGCAAAGAGTAGGCACATAGTGGATCTGTGGCTTCTTACTACACTGATAGACAGTGACTGCATTGGGGTATGGGTGGGGCCTTGATAATAGGGGTAAATGTAGTAACATTTTTTTTTATAATTAAAAAAATTTGTTTTTATTTTGTAATCATTACTCTACAATTACATGAAGAACATTATGTTTACTAGGCTCTCCCCTTCACCAAATCCCCCCAACAAACTCCATTACAGTCACTGTCCATCAGCGTAGTAAGATGTTGTAGAATCACTACTTGTCTTCTCTGTGTTGCACAGCCCTCCCCTTTCCCCTCCCTACCCCCCACATTATACATGCCAATCATAAGGCCCCCTTTCTTCTTCCCCGCCCTCCCCTTTCTACCCTCCCATTCTCCCCAGTCCCTTTCCCTTTGGTAACTGTTAGTCCCTTCTTGGGTTCTGTGATTCTGCTGCTATTTTGTTCCTTCAGTTTTTCTTTGTTCTCATATTCCACATATGAGTGAAATCATTTGGTATTTGTCTTTCTCCGCTTGGCTTATTTCACTGAGCATAATACCCTCTAGCTCCATCCATGTTGTTGCAAATGGTAGGATTTGTTTTCTTCTTATGGCTGAATCCATTGTGTACATGTACCACATCTTCTTTATCCATTCATCTACTGATGGACACTTAGGTTGTTACCATTTCTTGGCTATTGTAAATAGTGCTGCGATAAACATAGGGGTGCATCTGTCTTTTTCAAACTGGGCTGCTGCATTCTTAGGGTAAATTCCTAGGAGTGGAATTCCTGGGTCAAATGGTAAGTCTGTTTTGAGCATTTTGATGTACCTCCATACTGCTTTCCACAATGGTTGAACTAACTTACATTCCCACCAGCAGTGTAGGAGGGTTCCCCTTTCTCCATAACCTCACCATCATTTGTTGTTGTTTGTCTTTTGGATGGTAGCCATCCTTACTGGTGTGAGGTGATATCTCATTGTGGTTTTAATTTGCATAACCACCTTGTTTTTCATGTGAAACCTTCATTAGAGTGTATATCAATCATATCTTAATAAAAAGAAGTAAAAAAAAAAATTTAGCCCTTTTTGGGGGCGGAAGATGGCGGCGTGAGTAGAGCAGCGGAAATCTCCTCCCAAAACAACATATATCTATGAAAATATAACAAAGACAACCCTTCCTAGAATAAAGACCAGAGGACACAGGACAATATCCAGACCACATCCGGACCTGAGAGAACCCAGCGCCTCGCGAAGGGGGTAAGATACAAGCCCCGGCCCCGCGGGAGCCGAGCGCCCCTCCCCCCAGCTCCCGGCGGGAGAAGAGCAGGCAGAGCGGGAGGAAGACGGAGCCCAGGACTGCCGAACACCCAGCCCCCGCCATCCGGGACAGAGTGCAGGGCCCTCGATACTGGGAAAACAGGGCAGCAAGAACAGTGAGCAGGCACTGGAGGCTGGGCGACAGAGGACATAAGAAAAGCGCGCGACCATTTTTTTTTTTTGCTTTTTTGCTGCTTTGTTTTGGCGAGCGCTTTTTGGAAGTCTTAAAGGGACAGGGACCCCAATATTAGGGAAACAGGGCAGAAAGACCGGTGAGCAGAGGCCTGAGGCTGGCACCGGAGAATAAAGAAAAACGAACGACCACCTTTTTTTTTTTAATTAAAATTTTTTTTTTTTTTTTATTAAAAAAATTTTTTTTTCTTGTTTTTTTTTGTGGTCGTTGTTTTGTTTTGGCGGGTGCTTTTTGGAAGTCTTAAAGGGGCAGGGCGGGCCACTTAATCCAGAGGTAGGGAATCCGGGATCTCTGGGCACCCTAACCCCTGGGCTGCAGGGAGCAGGGAGGCCCCTTACAGAGATAAATAGCCTCCCAGCAGCTCCTGCTCCAACGCGACTCCACCATTTTGGAGTAGCTGCCCGAGCCAGGCCACGCCCACAGCAACAGCGGAGATTAACTCCATAGCAGCCGGGCAGGAAGCAGAAACCCTGTCTGCGCGCAGCTGCGCAGCACAAGCCACTAGAGGCCGCTGTTCTCCCAGGAGAGGAGGGCCACAAACCAACAAGAAAGGAAGTCCTTCCAGCCGTCACTCGTCCCAGTTCTGCAGACTATTCCTATCACCATGAAAAGGCAAAGCTACAGGCAGACAAAGATCACAGAGACAACACCAGAGAAGGAGACAGACCTAACCAGTCTTCCTGACAAAGAATTCAAAATAAGAATCATAAACATGCTGACAGAGATGCAGAGAAACACGCAAGAAAAATGGGATGAAGTCCGGAAAGAGATCACAGATGCCAGAAAGGAGATCGCAGAAATGAAACAAACTCTGGAAGGGTTTATAAGCAGAATGGATAGAATGCAAGAGGCCATTGATGGAATTGAAATCAGAGAACAGGAACGCATAGAAGCTGACATAGAGAGAGACAAAAGGATCTCCAGGAATGAAACAATATTAAGAGAACTGTGTGACCAATCTAAAAGGAGCAATATCCGTATTATAGGGGTCCCAGAAGAAGAAGAGAGAGGCAAAGAGATGGAAAGTATCTTAGAAGAAATAATTGCTGAAAACTTCCCCACACTGGGGGAGGAAGTAATCAAACAGACCACGGAAATACACAGAACCCCCAACAGAAAGGATCCAAGAAGGGCAACACCAAGACACATAATAATTAAAATGGAAAAGATCAAGGACAAGGAAAGAGTGTTAAAGGCAGCTAGAGAGAAAAAGGTCACCTATAAAGGGAAACCCATCAGGCTAACGTCAGATTTCTCAACAGAAACCCTACAGGCCAGAAGAGAATGGCATGATATATTTAATACAATGAAACAGAAGGGCCTTGAACCAAGGATACTGTATCCAGCACGACTATCATTCAAATATGACGGTGGGATTAAACAATTCCCAGACAAACAAAAGCTGAGGGAATTTGCTTTCCACAAACCACCTCTACAGAACATCTTACAGGGACTGCTCTAGATGGGAGCACTCCTAGAAAGAGCACAGCACAAAACACCCAACATATGAAGAATCGAGGAGGAGGAACAAGAAGGGAGAGAAGAAAAGAATCTCCAGACAGTGTATATAACAGCTCAATAAGCGAGCTAAGTTAGGCAGTAAGATACTAAAGAGGCTAACCTTGAACCTTTGGTAACCACGAATTTAAAGCCTGCAATGGCAATAAGTACATATCTTTCAATAGTCACCCTAAATGTTAATGGGTTGAATGCACCAATCAAAAGACACAGAGTAACAGAATGGATAAAAAAGCAAGACCCATCTATATGCTGCTTACAAGAAACTCACCTCAAACCCAAAGACATGTACAGACTAAAAGTCAAGGGATGGAAAAACATATTTCAAGCAAACAACAGTGAGAAGAAAGCAGGGGTTGCAGTACTAATATCAGACAAAATAGACTTCAAAACAAAGAAAGTAACAAGAGATAAAGAAGGACACTACATAATGATAAAGGGCTCAGTCAAACAAGAGGATATAACCATTCTAAATATATATGCACCCAACACAGGAGCACCAGCATATGTGAAACAAATACTAACAGAACTAAAGGGGGATATAGACTGCAATGCATTCATTCTAGGAGACTTCAACACACCACTCACCCCAAAGGATAGATCCACTGGGCAGAAAATAAGTAAGGACACGGAAGCACTGAACAACACAGTAGAGCAGATGGACCTAATAGACATCTATAGAACTCTACATCCAAAAGCAGCGGGATATACATTCTTCTCAAGTGCACATGGAACATTCTCCAGAATAGACCACATACTAGGCCACAAAAAGAGCCTCAGAAAATTCCAAAAGATTGAAATCCTACCAACCAACTTTTCAGACCACAAAGGCATAAAACTAGAAATAAACTGTACAAAGAAAGCAAAGAGGCTCACGAACACATGGAGGCTTAACAACACGCTCCTAAATAATCAATGGATCAATGACCAAATCAAAATGGAGATCCAGCAATATATGGAAACAAATGACAACAACAACACTAAGCCCCAACTTCTGTGGGACACAGCAAAAGCAGTCTTAAGAGGAAAGTATATAGCAATCCAAGCATATTTAAAAAAGGAAGAGCAATCCCAAATGAATGGTCTAATGTCACAATTATCGAAATTGGAAAAAGAAGAGCAGATGAGGCCTAAGGTCAGCAGAAGGAGGGACATAATAAAGATCAGAGAAGAAATAAATAAAATTGAGAAGAATAAAACAATAGCAAAAATCAATGAAACCAAGAGCTGGTTCTTCGAGAAAATAAACAAAATAGATAAGCCTCTAGCCAGACTTATTAAGAAGAAAAGAGAGTCAACACAAATCAACAGTATCAGAAACGAGAAAGGAAAAATCACGACGGACCCCACGGAAATGCAAAGAATTATTGGAGAATACTATGAAAACCTATATGCTAACAAGCTGGGAAACCTAGGAGAAATGGACAACTTCCTAGAAAAATATAACCTTCCAAGATTGACCCAGGAAGAAACAGAAAATCTAAACAGACCAATTACCAGCAACGAAATTGAAGAGGTAATCAAAAAACTACCAAAGAACAAAAACCCCGGGCCAGATGGATTTACCTCCGAATTTTATCAGACATACAGGGAAGACATAATACCCATTCTCCTTAAAGTTTTCCAAAAAATAGAGGAGGAGGGGATACTCCCAAACTCATTCTATGAAGCTAACATCACCCTAATACCAAAACCAGGCAAAGACGCCACCAAAAAAGAAAACTACAGACCAATATCCCTGATGAACATAGATGCAAAAATACTCAACAAAATATTAGCAAACCGAATTCAAAAATACATCAAAAGGATCATACACCATGACCAAGTGGGATTCATTCCAGGGATGCAAGGATGGTACAACATTCGAAAGTCCATCAACATCATCCACCACATCAACAAAAAGAAAGACAAAAACCACATGATCATCTCCATAGATGCTGAAAAAGCATTTGACAAAGTTCAACATCCATTCATGTTAAAAACTCTCAGCAAAATGGGAATAGAGGGCAAGTACCTCAACATAATAAAGGCCATCTATGATAAACCCACAGCCAACATTATATTGAACAGCGAGAAGCTGAAAGCATTTCCTCTGAGATCGGGAACTAGACAGGGATGCCCACTCTCTCCACTGTTATTTAACATAGTACTGGAGGTCCTAGCCACGGCAATCAGACAAAATAAAGAAATACAAGGAATCCAGATTGGTAAAGAAGAAGTTAAACTGTCACTATTTGCAGATGACATGATACTGTACATAAAAAACCCTAAAGACTCCACCCCAAAACTACTAGAACTGATATCGGAATACAGCAAAGTTGCAGGACACAAAATCAACACACAGAAATCTGTGGCTTTCCTATATACTAACAATGAACCAACAGAAAGAGAAATCAGGAAAACAACTCCATTCACAATTGCATCAAAAAAAATAAAATACCTAGGAATAAACCTAACCAAAGAAGTGAAAGACTTATACTCTGAAAACTACAAGTCACTCTTAAGAGAAATTAAAGGGGACACTAACAGATGGAAACTCATCCCATGCTCGTGGCTAGGAAGAATTAATATCGTTAAAATGGCCATCCTGCCCAAAGCAATATACAGATTTGATGCAATCCCTATGAAACTACCAGCAACATTCTTCAATGAACTGGAACAAATAATTCAAAAATTCATATGGAAACACCAAAGACCCCGAATAGCCAAAGCAATCCTGAGAAAGAAGAATAAAGTAGGGGGGATCTCACTCCCCAATTTCAAGCTCTACTATAAAGCCATAGTAATCAAGACAATTTGGTACTGGCACAAGAACAGAGCCACAGACCAATGGAACAGACTAGAGAATCCAGACATTAACCCAGACATATATGGTCAATTAATATTTGATAAAGGAGCCATGGACATACAATGGCGAAATGACAGTCTCTTCAACAGGTGGTGCTGGCAAAACTGGACAGCTACATGTAGGAGAATGAAACTGGACCATTGTCTAACCCCATATACAAAAGTAAACTCAAAATGGATCAAAGACCTGAATGTAAGCCATGAAACCATTAAACTCTTGGAAGAAAACATAGGCGAAAACCTCTTAGACATAAACATGAGTGACCTCTTCTTGAACATATCTCCCCGGGCAAGGAAAACAACAGCAAAAATGAGTAAGTGGGACTATATTAAGCTGAAAAGCTTCTGTACAGCAAAAGACACCATCAATAGAACAAGAAGGATCCCTACAGTATGGGAGAATATATTTGAAAATGACACATCCGATAAAGGCTTGACGTCCAGAATATATAAGGAGCTCTCACGCCTCAACAAACAAAAAACAAATAACCCAATTAAAAAATGGGCAGAGGAACTGAACAGACAGTTCTCCAAAAAAGAAATACAGATGGCCAACAGACACATGAAAAGATGCTCCACATCGCTAATTATCAGAGAAATGCAAATTAAAACTACAATGAGGTATCACCTCACACCAGTAAGGATGGCTGCCATCCAAAAGACAAACAACAACAAATGTTGGCGAGGCTGTGGAGAAAGGGGAACCCTCCTACACTGCTGGTGGGAATGTAAGTTAGTTCAACCATTGTGGAAAGCAGTATGGAGGTACATCAAAATGCTCAAAACAGACTTACCATTTGACCCAGGAATTCCACTCCTAGGAATTTACCCTAAGAATGCAGCAATCAAGTTTGAGAAAGACAGATGCACCCCTATGTTTATTGCAGCACTATTTACAATAGCCAAGAATTGGAAGCAACCTAAATGTCCATCAATAGATGAATGGATAAAGAAGATGTGGTACATATACACAATGGAATACTACTCAGCTATAAGAAAAGGGCAAATCCAATCATTTGCAGCAACATGGATGGAGCTGGAGGGTATTATGCTCAGTGAAACAAGCCAAGCGGAGAAAGAGAAATACCAAATGATTTCACTTATCTGTGGAATATAAGAACAAAGGAAAAACTGAAGGAACAAAACAGCAGCAGAATCACAGAACTCAAGAATGGACTAACAGGTACCAAAGGGAAAGGGACTGGGGAGGATGGGTGGGTAGGGAGGGATAAGGGGGGGAGAAGTAGGGGGGTATTAAGATTAACATGCATGGGGGGGTAGGAGAAAAGGGAGGGCTGTACAACACAGAGAAGGCAAGTAGTGATTCTACAACATTTTGCTATGCTGATGGACAGTGACTGTAAAGGGGTTTATAGGGGAGACCTGGTATAGGGGAGAGCCTAGTAAACATAATATTCGTCATGTAAGTGTAGATTAGTGATAGCAAAAAAAAAAAAAAAAAAAGGGCAGTTCCTGTGTGGTAACCTCCAACGAGTTCTACACAAGGGTATAAAGGGCATATAAAAGTGTAGGCAAAGGGTCTGTTTGTGTTTATACAGAGGATCAAAGCCTAATTGGGCTACCCCGAAAATGAACTAAGATACGATATGAAAAAGAACTTCCAACATCTGCACCCTCTGGAAGACTCATGCCAGAAGATGATCATCAAAAAACCCCAACAAAGATCCACGCACTGCTACAGCTGTAGATGCACTCATCCCACCAGTTCCTGGACCTGCCATGGGAATGAGGAAGGAGATATCTAAGCTGGCCTGTGCATACAGTAAAACAACAAAATTGGACTGGATCTATACTGTTGGAACTCAACCAAGAATTTGGAGAAGTGCAAATTGTAGCGCTCCAAAGTCTTACAACTACAAACTATTTATTGTTAAAAGAACATATGGCATGTGAACAGTCCCCAGGAATGGGTTGTTTTATTTTGTCTGATTTCTCTCAGACTGTTCAAGTTCATTTGGACAATATCCACCATATCATAGATAAGTTTTCACAAATGCCTAAGGTGCCTAACTGGTTTTCTTGGTTTCACTGCAGATGGCTGGTAATTACAGATATGCTTTGGTTATGTAACTATACTCCTATTATGTTAATGTGTGTGTGCAATTTAAGTAGTAGCTTAAAACCTATACATGCTGAAGTTACTCTACAAGAAGATATATCAAAGAAATAATCAATCTTCCCATGTTTTCTTCCGCCTGCTACTTCTATAGCTTTTCTTCTTCCTTCCTAATTACAACCCTTAAATAGAATTCGTGCCTCATATCAAATTTACCGAGTATCATAATTCTTCCAAGTGGTAAAGATACCTCAAGACAAATGCTGGGCATAGAAGCCACAGGGCATAAATATGCAAAGAAGTAAAAAGCTAACTTTTTCAAACAATAAGGCTTCTCTCTCACTTACCAACTTCACATTTCCCTGTATGGCCCCGGAAGATGACTGGTTAGCCAGAGACGGGTAAGATTCCTCAAGGGAGGAACAACCTAAGACAG
This sequence comes from Manis pentadactyla, assembly GCF_030020395.1. NCBI lineage: Eukaryota > Metazoa > Chordata > Mammalia > Pholidota > Manidae > Manis > Manis pentadactyla. Next base: position 71,459,236 of record NC_080028.1, read on the forward strand.
GCACAGTCGCAGGGGGGCCATCAGGTGAGAAATTGGGGATCAACAGAGGTGAGGCTTAGAACCTCACCCCCCCGTTCTGAGAGAAATCTTCTGCATACGTGGATGTTTTATTGCCCTGGTCTAGCTTGGATTAACACATAGTCTACAGGCACACACCTGATCATCTACATGTGCTCTCTTACAACACTAAACTATGTTTTCTACCTTTATCTTGTATCTACCTACCACTTCAGCATTTTATTAAAAATAATAATAATAAAGAGAGAAATGTGGTATCCACATATAAATCAAGTATAAAAACCAAATGAGTATTCATATTTGAACTGACTGTTTATAGTTCATAATGCATGAGCAAAACCGAAAGTTTCTGTGATGACTGCCCTTGTACTGTTCACTATGTAACTTATTCATTATGTAAGAATTTGTTCTACATGTAAAAACTTGTTTGTTATGCCTCAGAAGATTGGAGACTGACGAAAATTAGGCTTGGGGTGGAATAATGATTGTGCATTGAGCATTGACTCCCCTATACAGAATTTTATTGTCGTTAACAACCATTTGATCAATAAATATGAGAGATGCCCTCACAAAAAAAAAAAAAGGACAGACTTCCAATGGTAAAACAAATTAGTAACCGGGATGTAAGGTATAGCATAAGGAATATAGTCAAGATATTGTAACAGCCTGGTAGGGTGATAGCTGGAACCTAGAATTATGTATATAAATGTTCTACCACTGTGTTGTACACTTGAAACTCATGTAATGTAATACTGTGTGTCAACTACCCTTCAATAAAAAATAATTATTAAAAAAAAAAAATAATAATAATAATAATAATAATAATAATAAAATACTATTTTACCAATGCAAAAAAAAAAAAAAAAAAAAAATTTAAGGCACTTCTCTTTACATCTTCCTTCTATCTTAACAATGACAATATACACTAACCATTAACTCTTCCAAAAATTATTCTGAGTGTCTGCTATATACATGACATGTCATCGTATCAGTTGATGAATGTAAGCTGGTGAATCAGACACACCTGATTCCCAGCCTCAACAATGTTAACTTGGAGTGAAAAGGTAAATGCCACATGGAAGGCAACCTATATTACAAGAAGATCTATTTTATATTTAGGAAAAAAGAGACTAATTTTAACTGGCTTTTTAATAGATCAAAGAATAAACAGTCAATCAAAGACAAAGCTGGTGTGTTTAGTGAGACCTTCCTCAAGTAACTCCTATTCCAGAGAAATAAAATCTAAAACAAACAAAAAATCAGAGCTCACATTCATATCAGAAACTGGCAAAGTCCTTTGGACAGGTGAGACTCACATCAATATCCACAGATTTACATGTGAATGCATATTTACATAATTCACATAACTCAGTATTTACACTATCACCCAAGGTTATAAATCATATTCTGTATGTTATTCTGCAACAGCTATCCATGTTTTAAAGCTTCTTCCAGCTCCACTATAAATGAATAAAAATCAAAGGTAATACAGGGAAACTGTCATTATCCAAAACAATCAGTGGCCAATAATTTGAAAATATTATAATGAGTTAATCAGGGCAACAGACCTAAACACAAAGAACTCAACATATTTTAACATTTGCATTACATTTAAAGTCCAAAAGAGTATCTCACTTATGTGTAATAAGAATCACAGGCACTTTCTCAATAAGGAAGTTCTTCATGTAAGTAAGAATATCAAATATCAAACACAAAAGGTTTATTTCAGTGAAAAACTTTGCTATCTCAAAAAGACACCATTTTTTCTCCTATTGGATTGGCAAAGATTAAAAAGATTAACAAAACCCAAAGTGCGCACGGGTATGGAAAATGGGACTCTCAGGAACTTTGGGGTGGGTATTGGTAATCATGAGAGAGCGGTTTAGCCACTGCATCAACATTTAAAATGTGTATCATCTTTGATCCAGCATCTTTGATACATCTAAGAAGACAAATGGATATACAAAGATGCAGTTATAGGGTTGATCAATACACCACTATCCCCTGGAAACAATCCAAATGGCTGTCAAAGGAATGACAAAATCAAGCAGGGTGCCTCTCAACAATGGAATATTACAATACAAAAACTTTCATTTAAGAAAAATGTATTGCTAAGGAAAATCCATCTCTTTTTTCCTAGACATAAAGTACATCTTCTAATAATATCGTCTGTCTTTCATGTGGGTGCTTCTCTTGTCACTCCAAGTTGACATCGTTGAGGCTGGGGCTCAGTGTGTAAAATTCACCAGCTTATATCCAAGAACTAATATGATACCTGATATGTACATGGCAGATGCTCAAAACCGTTTTTGGAGGAATGAATGATTGGTGTATATTGTCATAGTTCTTGGTTTTTAGTCAGTAAAATGACCATGTATGATTATGCACGTTTTTACAATTCTCGTGCAGTTAATATATAAAATATACTGTTGTGTTAAAAAAAGACCACTGTGTAATGTGTAAGCCAGTTTATTTAAAGATTTATACACAAATACTTCTATACCCATAGATTAGTTTCTAAAAGCATATTCACCAAAATATTAACAACAGTCATTTCTGCATGGCTTGAGTTAGGTATTTACTTTTGTCCTTATATTGTTTTTATACCGATGCGAGTTTTTTCTCATCATAGAAAAACACAGAAATTTTCATTTAAGGAGACAGTATTGTTTGTTATCTTACCAAAAGTGGCTTCAAATCCCTTCAACTCCTACTTTAAAAACAAAGTTTTCATTGAAAGGTGCATTTATAATCATCAAACAGTTTATGGGTTCCCACTTGCTGGATACCTTTCTCAGTGCCATGCTTTAAACAATGAGATAATGAGAATTTAACAATTAGATTCAGAGAAGTAAGGGAAAGACAAATAACCTTACTCAAACAACCTATGTTCCTGGCATCCATCTTAAGAACCCCAGGTTCTATGAACTTAAACACTCCTAAAACAATAGCCCTCTTGCATCTTAAGAAAGCAGGCTGTGAAAAGGAATTTTAAAATAATGAGAGAAGTTTCTATTTAAAAAACAACGAGTCATAAAAAAAAACTTACCTTAGTAAAAATATTTAATTATTTTCCTGTCTTACATTCTTTTTCTTAGCACCTTTATTGTGAACCTGGGTGGGGGGGAAAAAAGTAAAAATTACTTCTTATTGAACATTTATTACATGCCAGGAGGGGTGATCAAAGTCTCCAGGGGAACATGAAGCATAAGACAGATTGGGAAGGACAAAACAGAAGTTACTAAAATGGGATGACTGGGAAGGAAAATGGGAAGTTGCAAGTGTAATTAAATAACTTGTCCTAAATTGTTAAAAAAAACAACCTTGTAATGCCTGTATTTAACAAACGGGGTTATAGCACTAGCAGGTTAAGAGCTGGGTTGCTAGACTCAGATCATCTGATTTGAATCCCAGCTCTACCACTTCCTAGGCTGTGTGATCTTCAGCAAGTCCCTAAAAATGCATGTGCCTTGGTTTCCCCTTATGTATATAAGCTCATAGAATTGCTGGGAATTAACCATATGAGAAAATCCACATCATGGACTCGAAAATGGTTCCTGGAACATAACAAATGTTCAATACATGTTAAGTTTTGTTTTTATTATTATTGTATGCTCTTATATATTTGTCCCTTTCTTCCTCTACCACCAATTATTATTACTATTATTATTATTATTATTACTGAGGAATATCATAATTCTTGTCTTCAAGGGGCTTTCTTTCTCTTAGGCAAAAATGTATAAGGGATTTTGCAAAATTTAGAGCCTGTTAAAAACTACTTATAACCTCAGGGTGCATCAATTTCTGTACTTATTCAGAAATCAACAGCCTTTGCACATACAAAGTAACTTAGAAAGGATGAAAAGACCTCACATAAGCAACAAAATGATCAAATACGTAACATAAATTTAACAAGTGGGGAAAAACTGTAAAATGTTCCAGAAGGATCCAAAAGTAAAACCAAAGAAATGAAAAAATACACAATGTTCTTTGATAGCAAAATTTAGTATCAGAAAGATATCAATTCTCACTGGGTTTATAAGTTTAACATGATCTCCAATTTTTTTAAGTGTTTTTTTCTGGAACTATACAAAATGATTCTAAAGTTCACATGGAAAAATAAACAAGCAAGAATAGCCAGGAAAATAAAGGGCAATGGGGGAAACTAGTTTTACAAGATTTAAAACATTTAAAAAAACCAGTAATGTGTACTGGTATATGAATAGAAAGACTAATGGAATAGAAGTCCAGAGAGGTACCCCAATAATACCTGGAAGTTCAGAATACAGTAAAAGTATACTGTATTCCAGAACAAATGGGTAGAGATAACTGGTAGCCATATGGGAAAAGACAACATTGAATCTAAACACCACCTCTGAACAACAGAATAAATTCTAAATGGACCAAAGATTTAAATGTAAAAGTGAAACCATAAACGTACTAAAAGAAAACATGGGCAAATTCCAAATTTTTGGAGGCCTTTCTGTGACTCAAAATCCAGACACCATAAAAGATTAACATTAACTAAAATTTAAAGAAAAAACTTTTAAGCCTTTTCTATACCAAAATACCTGAAACTAAATAAAATATGACAAACTGGAGAAATCTGCAACTTATATCACAAAGGGCTAATATGTAATTTATAAATTCCTTGAAATTGATAAGAAAAAGACAACAGAAAAACTGCAAAGAGTATGAACACAGAGTTCCCAAACAGAAATAGCTTGAAGCATAAGAAAAGATGCCCAGCCTCATTCAAAATCAAATAATGCCCATTCATAAAGTAAATACATAATTCATAATCAAAGTTATGATTACTGAGTTATTACTTTTCACCTACCAGACTGATACAAATCCAAAGGTTGCTAAACACAGTCTGTTGGAGAGGCTATGGAGAAACAGGTACTCTAAATGCATTACTTGCAGGAGTTCAAAATGGTACAATTCTGGGGAAAGCATTTATAGAACTATAAATGCACTGCTCACTAATTCAGCAATCTTACTTTGGGAAAGATATCCCACAGATACACCTCACACATAAGAAATAACATGTGTACAAACTTATTGACTGCAACACTGTGATTGTAAGAGACAGGAAAAAAATTCAAATATTCATCAGTGGGGGCTAGTTTAACAAACTATGGTACACAGGTTACCATATGTAGATATGGCATACAATGGAATGTTCTGAAGCTGTTAAATAAACAAATGTTCTCTATACACCAATATGGAAAGATCCCAAAGGTATATTAACAGAAAAAAGCAAGTGACAGAATATTTTACATAGTATGCTACATTTAACATAAAAAGGAATAAATATATGTGTGTATATATACACACATATACATTCCATATATACATGTATATGTGTGTGTATATATACACACATATACATATCCATATGTAGACAGAAGTGAATACACACACATATACATATATATATATAAGAATATTGGTATTCACTTCTATCTACACAAAGAAACAATTTGAAAAAGACAGACGCACCCCTATGTTTATCGCAGCACTATTTACAATAGCCAAGAAATGGAAGCAACCTAAGTGTCCATCCATAGATGAAAGGATAAAGAAGATGTGGTACATATACACAATGGAATATTATTCAGCCATAAGAAGAAAACAAACCCACTTGCAACAACGTGGATGGGGCTAGAGGGTATTATGCTCAGTGAAATAAGCCAGGTAGAGAAAGACAAGTACCAAATGATTTCACTCATATGTGGAATATTAGAACAAAGGAAAAACTGAAGGAACAAAACAGCAGCAGAATCACAGAACCCAAGAAAGGACTAATAGTTACAAAGGGAAAGGGACTGGGGAGGATGGGTGGGAAGGGAGGGAGAGGGGGAGAAGAAAGGGGGCCTTATGATTAGCATGTATAATGTTGGTGGGGGGCATGGGGAGGGCTGTGCAACACAAAGACAACTAGTGATTTTACAGCATCTTACTACACTGATGGACAGTGACTAATGGGGTATGTGGGGGGGACTTGGTGAAGGGGGGAGTCTAGTAAACATAATGTTCCTCATGTAATTGTAGATTGATGATACCAAAAAAAAAAGAATAAATGAAGAAGTTACTGAACTTGGTTGATTCAAAGCAAAAAGGATTCTAGCTTCCTCACATGAATCATGATGGCTGATATCAACAAGACAGGAAGTAATAAGCGTGGGGAGGATGTGGAGAAATGGGAACCCTCCTACCCTGTTGGTGGGAATGTAAATTGGTGCAGCTATTGTAGAAAGCAGCATGGAGGTTTCTCAAAAAATGAAAAACAGAAATATTGTACAACCCAGTAATTCCACTTCTGGGTATTTACCTGAAGAAAACAAAATCACTATTTCAAAAATATGTGCACCCCTATGTTTATTGGCACATTATTTACAATAGCCAAGATATGGAAGCAAACTAAGTGTCCATAGATAGACGAATGGATAAAGTAAACATGGTACATATTCACAATGGAATATTATTCACCCATAAAAAAGAACGAAATCTTGCCATTTGAAAAATATGGATGGACCTAGGGAATATTATGCTTTCACTTATATATGGTTTCACTTATATGTGGAATCCAAACAAAACAAAACAAACAAGCAAAGAGGACATAGACTCATAAATAAAGAGAACAGACTGGTGGTTGCCATTGGGGAGGGAAGCGGGGTGATGGATGAAAGAGGGGAAGGGGGAAAAGTGGTGAGAATGCTTGATATATTGATCTGCGTGCTGGTTACATGAGTGTGTACACATGTCAAAATGCATCCAGCTGTACACTAAGATCTGTGCATTTTATGGTATATATCTCAATTTAAAAAAGGTAAAAAGGATTCCATGTTGACTCAGTGTATTAGTTTTCTACACCATGTAGCAAGTTACCACAAACTTGGTGGTTTAAATAATACTTGCTCATTATCTCACAACTGGTGTGGGTCTGGTGTCGGGGCATGGGCTAGCTGGGTGCTTTGCTTAGGCCCCCACAAGGAGGCAATAAAAAAAAAAAAACAGACATCTATAGGAAACAAAGAAGTTATCTATCGAGGAGGGGACAGGTTAGGCCACGACAGATTTGGAAATAAGTCTCCTCACAGTATATGCCATTTTAATTTTTTAAACATATGAACATTTTATCTATACAAAAAGAATTTTAAAGTGTTAAAAGTGTAACTCACAGAAGAGAAAGAGAACTGCCTGCCTATAAACCAGAATCAAAATCCAAGTACTAAAAAAGCAAAGTTCTTTTTCTGAAATTAGATAATGACAAGCATTCTTAGCATGGCCATCACTAAAAAATAAAAGGCAATATAATTTTTTCTTCAAACAAGCTAAAGCATATGATTATAATAATCTATAAAAAAGCTATTTGGAGGGGTGACGAATCAGGAAAGAGAACAGGAAAGTGTAATCTTTAATGACTCTCAGTGATCCTGGCTCAGCAGCGTCAGCATCACCTGAGAACCTGTTACAGATGCAAGGTCTCAGGCCCCAGCCCAGACCTAGTGAACCAGAAGCCCAGGGAGCAGTAGGCAGCAATTCCTGTAATATACACTCAAGTGGGAGAACCACCAATCTGGTCCAGTGCCTCCCACACATTCATGTGCATCACTTGGAAGGGGATCTTGTTAAAATGCAGATTCTGGTTCAGGAGGTCTGGGTGGGCCCCAGGGTCTGCATTTCAAACAAGCTCAAGAACACTGCTGATGGGGTTCGGGGACCACACTTTGAGAAGAAAAGCTGAAGTCCACCTGGGGAAGAAGGTACTGCAAAGAGTCTTCATGTGACTGGGTTTCCTATAAAACCTGCCTTCATTGCCAGATGGAAGAAGTCCTTACACAGGGTTCCTGGCTGAGATACGATGTAGCCTCCTATACAAATTCTGTACTTAGTAGATAGTAAATATATTTTCAAACATATTTCTTATTAAAATAACAGCTATGAATTGCTGAAAACTAATTTAGGGATGTCCCATTTGAGAAAACTTTGGTTTATAGGTGGACCTATGAGCCTTCCAGAATGGAAAAAAACAAAAACCATATCCATACATCTCCCTGGTTATCCCTGTATGATTAACTTTACCTCAAACACATTAACCACACCATCTGTTCTCCATGAAAAATCACCAACCAGACAGTTTCCTTCTAAACATCTTCAAAAAATGGTTCATATATTTACAAACACTGATTCTTTGTTTTACATGTGGGTTGGGGAGAGAATTTTTACAGTAATCCTCAAAGTAAAGAATTCTAGTTTAGGCTGAAGATCTGGAAATGTGTATCTTCATTTGCAAGTCATCCTCTGGATAAAGTGCTTGGTGTTAAAACATTAATCACTGTGCTGAAATTTCCACATATTCCCTTTTTCATTGAATCTACGAAGCCTTCAATTTGTGCACACACTATTATTTTGTGTACTAAGAAAAATCACCAGTTAAACCTTGACATGCCAATTTTAAGATACCATTCCATCTTAGCTGTGCATCTTTAAAAAAAATGATGAAATAGCTTAATTATAAATCCAGAGACACGTGAATAGTAAATAAGTCATTTTCATCCATACATAAAGGCATGGATTTTTGCCCCTTCCACAATGTATCTCCCCACGCCTAAAAAGGGGAACAGTTTCAATATCTATGCAACTCACGTTATTTGTTTTTTTGTACAAACTAACACATTTTTTAAAAGCCCAAGCAGTTTTACCTTGGAACATGATAGTGCTTGCTCAGAGTAAAAAAAATTAATTACTCTCAATATGGACAATTTTCCAACCCAAAAATATTCAATATATCTATTGCTAGACAATTTAAAATATATCCTTCTATTCTGGTAACAGCCTTTACTTGCATGTTTGTTTCCATAGCACCTTTCAAAAGTTAACAAGCAATGAACAACAAACAAATATTTTAGGACAAGAAACAATTCATCCATTCAACAAGGAAAAATAAACTGGCTTTGCAGATTTAACAAGAGTTAAAGGAATTTATAAGATTACACTGTAACTATAGAACAGTCTGAGTTGAAAGTTGCTAATTCAATTTGCATTTTCCTCTCTGCTCTAAGACTAACAGTTTCAAATGAAAGACAACTCCTAACCAATCACACCAGGACTGAGGACATGTGATCATAGGTCATTTTAATTACTCCTTTGTATATTAGAGAATTTCCTAAATTAGATATTAGTAAGTAGGAAAGAAGGTTATATTTTAAAGTAGTTACACTAATTTGTATTTTATTTAACTCGGACCTTTTTAGTTATTCTTCACATTATCGCTGTCACTTCCTAATTCCATTCTAACCTCAGACTGCTCACTGATTTAAGCACTTAGTTGTCAACATTCCTAATAAGAATTTCAATGAAAGAAAGCAAATTTTTTAGACAGAGGGACATAGGTTCTAACTTTATCTCCCACCTAAGAGTCCAGAATAATCAGTAAAAGTGGCACTAACCAAGAGCCTGCCTTTTTGGTATGTCAGACACTTTAGATAAGGAATTGGGGGGAAAAATATTTCCCAATAGAAATTGTTTAAGTGTCAGTTAAATTCTGCCCACTTTCCCATTATTCCTGAGTAGAGCAGACAATGGAGGTTGTTCTTTGGAGTGGATCTCAAGGCAGGTGGTACTGTCCCCTAAGAGACACGTTTAGTTACCAAAGTGACTGGGGGACATTACTGGCATTTAGCGTTTGGGGGGCCAGGATGCTGGGCTTCATACCAAGTTTGGGACAGACACATTAACGGAGATTCATCCTGGCCCTGAGAGCATTTTAAATGTCCAGCCAGATTAATCCTATAAACTGGCATTACTTTGGAACATAATACTGAAAAGTTCTTGTAGGAAATTACGGAAAAACCCTAGTAATTTAGGAGAAAGTAGCAAAGGTGAGGGAGGTTGAGATAAAACACTAATGCTTGAAAAATTAGTGACCACTTCCCCACATCGCGCATTAACATCTAACTGCAGTGTCATAACACTGAACATATCTAAACCAGTGAGATGGGTGCTGAATCTAAACATTTCAATCTAGCTAATATTTTATTCATTATCACCAATAATGAGGAGGAGGAATCCAGCACCGTGCCTTCAAGTGCCTCAAAGCCTGTGGTACAAAACATGCAATAAAATGTAATTTGAAAATATGACATCCATGGAGGGGTTATATTAATATTTATGTGTTGGTTGAGACAGTCTTGTAATTTATCTTGGCATGTTATCCCTAATTCAATCTAAGCTGTTTCTCTCTTTATCATCATAAATAAGCTACCCAACACACGTGTCTCTGCTCCCCCCTCTCCTAAGGTCCATCTATATCTCTGCTCTTTTGTTTTCTTGTTTGAAATAGCTCATTTTTTTCTACTGCTCTTCAATGAATCCAAACATATTCATTACAAGCAGGCATATATGCACGCTAGTGCATGCCCTCTCCTAGCACACTAGTATGGCAATGAGTGTTAATACATTTTGTTCTCCTTTTATTTCTCCCTTACATTTAAATTGGAGCATGATACTGATTTTCGATTACATGTGTAGGAAGGTTATAGTGTTGATTAATTTCATTTCAGGGCAGGAAAGTGGGCTTTACGAATGTCTGCTGCAGAGGAGAAGGACCTTAGTTCTGATAAGGTTAAGCACCACTGCTCCAAGAGTGGAATCACGTGTTTAACAAAACTCCAAAGTTTCCTTTGCCAAGCTAGGGCCGGAGCTAGGGACGTTTCACGTCCACTGGCCTGACACTCCACACACCCCACACACACCCGCGGCCCTAGGACCACTTCTGGTCTCACGCAGGGCCTTGACCATTTCGGGGTGAGGGACACTTCTGGGAACAGGACAAAAGCCAAGGACCCTCTGTCAAGAAACCCATTTTACACGCTGCATCAATTTCAAGGGGGGCTCCGGACACACCCTCTGCAGCCCAATGGGAACTCCCGCCAGGAACAGAGGTCGAGCCCTAAATCCCTGTGAGTGGGGGTGGGGAGTGGGCGCTGGAGCCAGTGCGCCTGCGTTCGGACCCCGGGTCCCCGCTTCCCAGCGGCGCGCCTTTGGCCAGGGCGCTTCACCTCTGCCTGCAGCCGCGGGGCAGCGCCGCGCAAGTTAAGTGCCAGGCTCATTGCAAAGGCTCGCGAACTCGTGCTGCCCCGGAGGGCAGCACGGCGTCCTCGGCGCGGAGTTCGCCGCCGGAGGAAACCAAGGAGGGCCAGGGGTCGCACCGGAGAGCGGGGACCAGCGGCGAGGAGGACGGGCCCCGGCGGCCCGCAGCCCCGGCCCGGCCGCCCCGCCCCGCCCGCGCGGGTCCCGGGACGGAGCGGACGCGGCGGCTCCGCTGCAGCTGGGGCAAGGCTGCGGCGACCGCCCAAGACGCCGGCTCGCTCCCCGGCCCGGCCCTGAGTCTCTGCCGCCCTCACCCCTCCTCAGCCCCCAACGGCCGCCACCGCCCGCCGGAGCTCACCTCCCCGGCCGCCGCCGCCGCCGCCGCGCCGCCGCTGCGCGCCCGATCTCGCGAGACTTCGCTGCCCTCGGCGCTCCCCCGCCTTCCTCGTGGCGAGACGCGCGCAGACCCCAGCCTGAAACTAGTTCGGCTCGCTCCCAGGAAGCCGACCCCGACCTCGGGGTCAGGCCCAGCCGAGCTCGCGACCCCGCGTCCCGGTCCCTGCATCCATGCAGCCCACCCCGTGACAGTGAAGAGTTAAAAGCCAGGTGCGAGGCGGCCGCCTCCCTCTCACCTGGCCGGCCGGTGCGCTTGCGCATGCGCGAGCCCGGGCCCAGGACCTGTGAGCCTCTGCACAGGCTCGGGTCCCCGTGACGCTAATCCTACTAGCAGCCAGCCTGGGACTGCTTACTGTGTGCCGAGTACTTTCACAACTCCACTTCGGGCCTCAGGACTACCCCAAGAAGTGGGTGTTAACCATCCTCCCCATTCCAGGGAGGAAAAAACGCAGGTTTAAGTGACTAGCTCCAGGTCGCACAGCTAGGATTGGCATCAGACCTTGTCTGACGCCCAACCCAAAGCCCTGTTTTTCCGCCTCCATGACGACCCCCAGGCCCTGGCCTGGTCCCTCGTTCCGGTGAGGATGTCATGTCTCAGCCGATCTTTTCTTCCCTCCCAGGGTTCACCAAGGTGAGAGGTGGCGCTGCTAGGAGTTCAGTTGCTGCACAGTCTCCAGTCTCTCTCGTTTTATGGAGCTTCTCTGTCATTACAAGAACTTTCTAAGGCCTCCCCCTGTGCCGGATCCTGTACAGGGCCCTGAAAACTGTGACTATTTCTATTCTGTCTTCTCTTTACACTCGTGTCATTCGATGATACTAAAGTGGGCCACAGGACATAAAAACCAGATGCACATGACACGAGGAGCACAGATTAAGGTGTGACCCTTCCTAGGGGTAAAAATCTTGGCGTTATATAATCTGAAGAAGAGGGCTAGCATTCACTGAGGGCATTTCAAGGTCAGTACCAATATCCTTCCAAGTTAAATCATAGGAAAATGGAGATTCAAGGAAATGAAGAAACTGGCCCAAGGTTCCATAGTGAGATAGAATACGAACTTAGGTCTGAGTCCAGAGCCTAGTACTACTTTGCACTAAAGTCCCATGAACTGACATGAGCTGGTTCATCTGCACCGACAAGCTGCTGTAAAATCAAGGGCCTTGGAGGTTGGAGCTCTTCCTTCATCAGGGTCTATATCAGCTTGCTCAGCTCACCTGACAGTCACATCAGGGTCCGCAAAGTCACTGCCCTGCCCACTCCCTCCAGAAACAATGCCACCCTCTGCAGGCCAGAGATCATGGGTGTCTCTCCAAGTGCCAATGGCACCCAGTCCACCTGACGGAGGAAGTGAGGGAGTAAGGGAAGTTCTGCCTCATCGGCAACTACAAGCCAAGCACTCCTCCAGGCGCAAGCAGTCGGGGAACTCATTCAGTACCCCCAACAATCCCACAATGGAAGGTACGGTTGTCCTCATTTTACAGATAAGGAAATCAAGGGGCTAAGAGGGGAGTGAACCTGCCTGAGGGCAGTTGGTAAGTGGAAGGGCTAGGGTTCCATCCCAGGTTGGTCTGTCCCTAAACCCACAAACTTTGGCCTCAGTGATGAACAGATGTCTTCCCTGCCTCCAAAGCCTGTGTCTTCATGAAACCAAAACTGAGAAATCCCCTGCGGTCAGGACTCCAGTCTAAAATACTGTATGTTCTCCTCAGGGTGGACTGTGCCTCAATATTCTCATCTAAAATAAGAATATAAATAGGAGATTGGGAGGATTAGCCAAGTTAATATATGTGAAGTGTGTTGAAAAGCGCCTTGCACAGATTACACTTTTAGGAAATTATAGCTATTATTACCACGGGTGGGATGTCTGTGATATTTTCTTTTTATTCCATCTCCCAATATAAACTCCGAGTTAAGTTGGAGGATGTGACCTTATCTGCTCAAGCACAGGAATAAAATTAGTTCTAGCACACTGGAAACAAATGTTCCTTAATGGACAAAATTACCCCCACACTTCCTCCTGATGGAAAGAGACCTGACTCTACTGAAGCTCAGATGCCGTCCCTCTCCCCAGTTTCCTGGGAGACTGGCAGCCAGTTTTATAAAAAGTCTCCCCTTCACTGGAAAAGCCACTCAAATATTTTAAAGTTATTTGGCCAAAGAAAAAAGAACTATGCTGAAACTTCTTAAGAGAATTTTGGTGAGGTTGGGGATTAATATAGCCATAATGACAACATGACTGGGGAGAAAGTTTTTACAGGAACTGAAGCTGCCACTACCCTCAGGCCATGGTCCCCCAAAGTAAGGTTTCTCCTCTGACCCAAGTCATGCTTCATGTTTCCCTCATGGGCAATGGCTTACCATGGAAGTGATCCTCACGGGGGATGAGGTGGGCATAGCAAGATCCATAGAGGGCAATAGATTTTGACAAACAAAATACAAAAGACTGGGGTGATTCTAATATGCACACCTCTAAGGTATAGTTTCCACAAAGTGCTATTAAAATGTCTTTTGATCCAAGAGGAATCTTAGAAATGCCTACAGTGGGATTTGTTTAATGCCTGTTCATTCAATAAAAACTTATTAAACACCTAAGTGCCAGTTAGTGTGTTAGTAGCTGTGAGCAAGACAGACACAGTCCATGTTCTCATCACGTTTATGGCCTAGAGGGAGAGAGGTATTAATTAAATAATTGAACCAATCAATGTTGAAATGTTATGTGATAAAAGCAGTGAAAAAGAACAGTAAATGGCCAAAAAATAAAAAAGAGAAAAAAAGAGCTGGATGAAAGGGCAGGCAAGGATTGCTTGAACTCTGTTCTGAAGGATGCATTAGAGTGAGCCAGGCAAGGAGGAGAGGGGAAGAGCATTCCAGAGATAGGGACAGCATGGATCCACAAAGAGTCGGTAAGTGCTGGTGGCTGGGAAGGCAGGGTGCACCAGGGCCTTACGAGGCATCTCAGCCATGTAACACCCTGAGCACATGGGGACAGTGAAGAAGAGGGAACTTACCTGAATGCAGAAGTGTGTCAGGAGCTATGCCACTGGTCCCTCCATACCCCTCCCGCCCCACTGGTCAATCCAAGCTCACTGTGGAATGCAACCACCTCTCCCCAACCAGCGCTTGCTCACGGATGAGCAGGCTATAGTGATACAGATATCCTATCTCTAGCTGATCTGTATTTGAGGGCATTTCACATTATACATCCTAGCCCCCCAGAGTAGAAATCAGGATACAAGCCCGCTGCCTCCTTTGCCACTAGGAAAAGAAATAAATAGGTTCTAACAGCCAGATGCATGAGGCTGAATCCAGTCGTGAGCCTCATTCTGTTGATGTGCCCAGTGGCCAAAGCAGCCAGCTATGGGGCTGACAGATGCAGGGTTGAGCTCCCAGAGGAGAAGTCACACCAGTGCTGACGGCAGCGGTGGTTGAGGGGAGGACAGATTCAGGCAGGGTGGTGGTTAGCTTGCTGGGCCAGGCCTGCCATGTGGTTTGGGGCATTTTTCCTAGAAGCTTAGCCTCAATTTCTTTTCTCCAGGCCTCCCAATGATTCTGTGGGATACCTAACATCCTTATTACATTCTCATTTCTGCTTAAGCCCGCTAGCATTTCCACCAAGAACGCTGACCCTTCACAGGCCAAAGCCAGCTGGAGCCAATGAGACTTGGTGAGAAGCTTGCACGGGACAATGACAGGGGAACCTTCTCTGCTGTAAATGATAGCCCCAGGAAGCCAGCTCACTCTCCTTGCCTTACATGGATGCTTAGTTGCCACCACTGGTTTTTCCCACAACTGTGGGATAAGATAGGGCCTGTACTGCAGAGAGCAGAATGGAGAAACCAAAAGATCCTGGGTCCCTGACTACATCACCAGGGTGCTGGACCAACCCCAAGCGACAAGGCCCTAGACATCCCCTTCCCTGAACTAATGTGTGTGATTAAATCAGCTTGAGCTGGTTTCTTTGCTCCTTGCAGCCCAAACATTCACACTGGCACAGAGATTCCAGCTGCCGAGAATCCTGGGGAGCTTTTTACATCTATCCCCCCCACCCCCAACTCCCACCCAGTATCAGGTAAGCCTACCTGGTTCCACGTGCTTCATTCCAGAAAACACATCCTTTGCCCTTACCATCCTTTGACTATCTCTTTGATGGGCACAAAATGGTTCTGTTATTTGCCCATCACACATCTGGTAAGTAGCAGAGTTGAAGGTATGGAGGTAATCCAGATCCCAGCCATTTAACCACTAAGCTTAATGCCATACACCATCCAGCCTCATTACATTAAAAAAAGGAAAAAAAAGAATGGCCTTGAGCCAGGAAAAAATAGAAAAAGAGCTCAAATGCAGCTCCATATTTGCTTTCTGGCCTTGAGCAAGCTTTTGATCTCACTTTGAAATGAAAATGAAGGTAATGATGCCAGGTTCAGAGTCTGGCAACCATCTGAACTGTTCACCCATGCCTTCTGGCTTCCCACCTTCTGGGCACATGCAGGTCTCCCTTCCTGGTCTACTTGGGTGAGGTCATGTGTAAGACTTCCTGCTGGGGTCACAAAGCTACAAGTGGCAGAAGCTGGATTAGACTCCGACTCCGAACCTGCTTTCTGAAATACGTTGCCATGTGGTCTTCTAGGGAGAATTTGCCTTGTAAGCTGCACTTCCTGGTCTACTTGGGTGAGGTCATGTGTGAGACTAGTCCCCCTAGTTTCATGGAGTGTGCATGGAGGGAGTATGTATCACTTCTGGGCTGCTGCTCTGTTGAGCCAAGTCCCCAGTCAATCCATCGTGGACATATACAGTGAGAAAAACCCAAACATTTTACTGTTTTTAACCACCAAAAGTTGAGGATTGATGGTTGTCATAGCGTGTGCTAGTCTTTCTGAGTGATGCATACAGTAGGGTCATTTGCTTGTTTACTCACTCCAGAAACATTTTTCTGCTGTGGTTCAAACCTCAGCTGGACAAGAGAGCGAGCTCAGGCATCAGTCGTACAGATTCTGGTTCAATATGTCTGGGATGGGATTCAGACCTCTGCAGGCTTCTGGGGCTCCCCAGTGATTCTGATGCACGGGCAAGACTGAGACCCTTGCTTTACTGTTGGTCCTTTGTGATGGTAGAGTAGGACCAAGTCCTTACCCTTGAGGGCCACATAGACTGGGGACAATGGGTGCTGAGATAGAAAAATTATGATGCAAACATGAATAAATGATCTGAACTCTGAGAAACTAAGTGAGAATATATAGGAGCTTTATGAACTATAAAGGTGTACATGTAATACAAAGTAAATGTGTATCCTGTCAAATCCATTCAACTGTGTGGCCCAAGACCAGGTACTAAGGCTCTCTGAGCCACCATTTCCTCAATATGGATAGTATCATTTGTCTGTTTCCAAAATATGAAAATTGGAACTCAGAGAAGTCCTAGAACAGCACCCATGGTCACACAGCTAGGACATGGCTGAATTGGAATTCACACCAGGTCCTTTGGTATCTAGAGCCCCTGTTCTTAAACAGTGGGCTCAGCAGCTTCGTGCAAGCCCCTGCTTATCTGCAGCTCCAGCTCTTGTCTCCCTCCACCTGAAGCCCTGTCTCCTAGCCACACCAAACTGCTTGGCATTCTAGTTCACACCATGCTATTCACACCTCTGTGCTTTGATTCATACCGGCCCCTCCACCTGGCATGCTTTCCCTTCATTCCTGCCACCCTGCCTCCAAACACTGGCCAAATCTTTGGGTGCTCAGTTTGATGACCCCATCCTCTGTGCCCTGACCCCTCCTAACTCCAGCAAATGGTCCTGCCTGCTCCTCTTCCATTAGATTGCAGCCTTGTGTAGCTTTCCTTTCTCTGTGCCATCTGGCCAGCATCATAGGCACTTGTGTTGAAGCATTAGCCACAGCCATCTGAATACCTAGATTAGCAAAACCGCACCACTACAGCTCACAAGACAAATTCTCCCTAGAAGACCACATGGCAACGTATTTCAGAAAGCAGGTTCGGAGTCGGAGTCTGATCCAGCTTCTGCCACTTGTAGCTTTGTGACCCCAGCACCATACCTAATCTCTTCTGAGCCTCAGTTACTTAGATGTCAAATGGGACTATTGACAGTACCTGCTTCACACAGTTGTGAGAATTCAATAAGATACAATGTGTATAATAACCTTAGGCATACTGCCTGGCTCATATGCAAAAACAGAATTAAATTCCAGCCACGTTCATTGTTGTTATCATTGTCATTGTCTCCATATTATTATTATTATCTACTACTACTCAGCATGCCCCCATAGCTGTGATTATTAATATTATTCCTCACCACATCCGTCCTCCCTTCCCACCAATCCTAAGTGACTTTGCTAAGCATTCCTTCCAAGACTGGATAGTATTCTTGGAATTTCTGAAATGAGTTCTTCATTGTCCCATTGACAGTTCAGTGCCCAGAGTGATTTAATGCCCTTCGTGCCCCTTGGAAGCTGCCCAGCTGGCTCCTTAGGAAGATTGCAGCTGCCATACCCTTCTATTCGGGCTTCCTGGATACAACTAAGAAAATAAGTGCTTTCTTGAGGCTCTCTCTCTCTCTTACTGACTTGACATCACCCTGTTCTGAGATTTTCTGGGTTCATTCCTGGTCAGCCCAGGCCACTGTGAAGGTGGTCCCCACCCCTGGCTACGGGAGTGGCAGGATCCTAGTCCAACCAGCTTGTGGGCTTCTGGAATCGCTGATAACACTGGAAGGCATAATACCTGGAATGGGCTTCTTTCTTTCTTCCCTGGGGGAACCAAAATACTCAGGCTTTTGAGTTTCAAATAATAAATGCTCTATATGCCATCAGAGTGAGCAAGTCTTGCCCTTCCTTCCTCATCTTTCACACATCCGGAGAGTCGTGGGCAAAATTTGGGTTTTCAATAAAGCATTCCTTGAGGTTTCATGCTGAACAACTCCAAGCTGTTATGAAAGGACGGAAAAGCTGAAAACTCCCCCACACCCGAAGTGTTACAAGAACAAGGGACCCAGGAGAAAATCCAAACCTCAGACAACAAAATAAAGGAGAATGTAACCTTGGCTTTTCTGATTGAAATGATTCTGAAGACCCAACCATGAAAGGTTTCTGTTAGGATCCACTTTCAGGTGAAAAGTCCTGGGGTCCATGAAAAGGGAAATAAAGATGGGAAGTCATCAGAGGGAAAGGGAAGAGCTTGTGTGTTGGAAGGGGGAGGGGCAGAAGTCGATGAGGAGATAAGGAGGCAGCCAGCAAGAGGCAAGGGACTTCTAGGAGCAAGTCAAGGTAAGAGGACCACTGGGTCAGAGTTTTCTCCAGAGGACTGGGGCAGAAACAGGCAAACTTTCTTTTTTCAGAACCATGTTGATACACACTGCTCAGAGAAACGTGTATTCCCACCTCAAATGACTCATTTGGAACACTGAACTCACAACACTTTCAGGGCCTGGGCTGCCCCTTGTGCACCCTGCTGCCAATAAAGTACAGTTGACCCTTGAACAACACAGGGGTTAGGGGCACCAGCCCTCACGAACCCCTGCAGTGGAAAATCTGCATATAACTTTTGATGCCCCAAAAACTTAACTGCTAAAAGCCTACTGTTGACCAGAAGCCTTCCTGATAACAAACAATTGATTAACACATACTTTGTATATGTATTATTTACTGTATTACAATAATGTAAGCTAGAGAAGAGAAAATGTTTTTCAAATTGCCACAGATCTCCAGAAATTCTTCCAATATGCTAATTTAAAAAATCTGTAAGTGGATCTGCCCAGCTCAAACCCAGGTTGCTCAAGGGTCAACTGCATAAAATGTATAATTAGTGCTTTTTGCACTAAGAAGTACTGTGAAATATGCCGGGTTCCCTTTGGTCTAGCTTCTGACAGCAACATCCAACATTCACTGCTATGTTCCCATGCTAGCCATTTCCAGGGGAGAAAGGGGGAGCAGAGGGATGAGAAGAGAACTTTTTTTTTTACAATATATCAAGATTTATGGATCAGCCCTTCAAATAAAAAACAAAGTTACAAACAAGGAAAGTTACAAATAAGAGTGAAGCAAGAATGATCCTATGGTGATGAATTCAAGTGAGTAGTACTGGTATGAACTAAAGTTTTAAAAAATACCTAGAGAGAGATAGATACAGATATAAATATAGATGTGTGTGTATGCATGGACTGGTATATGTAATATGTTTCCAAGCTCCAAACACTGAAAGGGCCTAGAAGCAAGGATTCCCCAGTAGCAATGAGCATACTTACCAGTCACATCTTGTTTTCTAAACACCATTGTCCAATAAAAGGAACCAGGACTCTTTGGAAAATACATGATGAGCCTGGAACACCATGTAGTACTGGAAAATAGGTAATTACTCGAAAAAGGTTGGGGGTTCATTGAGAGGATGTAGGAACCAACCTGAAAGAACTTTCACTGGCTAAAGCTGGAGTAATACAAAAAACAAAAACAAAACAATAGTACTGGATCATAGCACATAGAATAAAATAAATACCCATGAGGCCATGTTAATGGAAGGAAGGAAGGAAGGAAAGAAGGAAGGAAGGAAGGAAGGAAGGGACGGAGGGAGGGAGGGAGGGAATCTTTCCTTAAAAGTAATTACAATTAATAAATGTAGAAGGAAGGCAGGAAGTGGGGACTTAGGGAGGTGATTAGGTCATGAGGGTGGATCCCCCATGAACGGAATTAGTGTCCTTATAAAAGGGACCCCAGGGCGCCCCTGTACCCCTTCCACCAGGGAGGACTCAGCAAGAAGACAGCCACCTATGATCCAGGAAGTGGGTCTTCACCAGACCCCGAATCTATTTGCACCTTGATCTTGGACTTGCCAGCCTCCAGAACTATGACAAATAAGTGTTTGTTGTTTATGAGCCACCAAGTTTTGGAGTTTTTGTTATAACAGCCTGAACAGACTAAGACACCAAGCCAGTATTTTAAAGTTGTGTGACGGTGTGGGACATAGTTCACATCAGTGGGGAAACTGAGCTCCATGCTACTGTCTTCCCCTGCAAAACCGCATGTGAGAAGAGGCCACAGAAGGCCCGTGGCTTGGCAGAGCACACTCATGAGAGAAGAGATGTGCAAGGGGGCGTCCAGAGCAGAGTTGAAACTGGGGAGCTGAGAAGTGATGAATTGTTCTAATAAGAAAAAAAGTGGAGGAGAGTATTTGGCGGGGGTAGTAAGAGAAGGGAGGGAGGGAAGGATGCTCAGGGGCTCTGAAGGAAGATACCTCATCCTTGTTTGTAGGTTGTTTGTACTGAAGACTCCTTCCAGACCTCCAGTTCCTAGTAAAGTCTACTGTGCACACAGGTCCAGTGTGTCTGTGTCTGTATGTCTCTGTGTGTATCTGTGCGTGTGTGCATGTGTGTGTGTTTGTGTGAATGTTTCTGAGTCTGTGTGTCTCTGCATCTTTCTGAGTTTGTCTGTGTTTGTGTATGTAGGTCTGTGTGTGTGTCTGTTTCTTTGTGAATGTTCCTGTATGAGTCTGTGCGCCTGTGCTTGTGTCTGTCGGTATGTATCTGTGTAAGTCTGTCTGTCTCTGAGCATGTGGGTGTTTCTGTCTGAGTCTCAGGGTATGTGTGTGTATGTGTGTCTGTGTGTGTCCATGTCTCTGTGTGTGTTTGAGTGTTTCTGCCTGAGTCTGTATATATCGCTGTGCCTGCCTGTGCTTGGGTGTGGCTTTGTCTTTATGTGCCTCTGTCTGTGAGTTCCTGTCTGTCTGTGTCTGTGTGTGTCCTTGTCTTTGTGTATGTGTTGGAAATCACAGCAAGGGGCTGAATGCCCACCAGAGCGAAGACGAATGAAAGCTGTCACAGGCACCAGAGAAAGAAGAAGTCGGTGAGAAGGAGGAAGCTGAGGCCCAGGGGCCAGGCAGATGGAAGGCCCCAGGAACTCAATGACATCTTTACAAGGACGCTGGAATTCCCCTCAGGACCCAGAATGCGGGTAGGGGTGTCAAGTCAAGTAAGTGTTACAGAGACTCCATAGGGCAGGATGACTCGCCCCCAGATTGGCATCTGGCTTCCAGGGTGTTATCTCCATTTTCAGCTGAGAAAACGGAGTGTCACAGTTAGGACCTCACACTGAAGAGAAACACACTGCAGCTGAGCTCCCAGAGGACTTGGATGGACTGGACCTTGGATGAAAACACTGAATCACATAGTGAGAAAAGCATTTTTCTTTCAATTTGCTCTCAGTCCTTTGGCTGAAAGTGTCTCATGGGTGCTACTCAAAATTTAGCACCTCTTTACCACTGGCTAAAACCTTCATATTCTTTTAAGGAAAATATTTTTCTTATTATCAATCAAGACCATCCCAGCCTCAGTCCACACCGCCTGGATATATGTAACTACAGCGCTATAGATATGATATCATACCAGCAGTCATGATGACAAAACAAGTCCAGGATCATTCTTTAGTTCATTTGACTTTCTTATCAACGTATGTGTGGTGGCATGGAAGTATCATTTTTCCACTTAGTAGATCTCGCGATTGTTGTTAAGTACTTTGGGGATAAAATATGAGGCATTCGATTCATTAGAAACTAATGTTGAAGCCCTCCTGAACTTTTAAAGTGTTCAAGATTTTTATGATCTTAAGGTCCATGCAGGAGAGATTTCATTTGGTTATTTTCTTGCTTTTAATTTTTATTTTGCAAAAATTAAAACCTACAGAAACACTGCAAGAGCAGTACAGTAAACCCATACTCTTCACCTAGATTCAACAACTGTTTACACTGTGCCACATTTGCTTTCTTTGTGTGTATGTGTATGTGTGTTTGCGTATATGTGTATATACACTTATACACATATACACACACATACATATGTACATCAAATATACACATACACACATACATATATACATCAAATATACACATACACACATGTATATATACACATACTTATAAATACATACATATTTGTGTACCCATATACACATGCAATATACACAATTTTAAAAAAGCACTTGAGAATGAGTTGCCAATATCATGGAATTCTGTTCTTACATATAGCATGTGTCTCTTAAAAACAAGGACATTTCTTAACATAACCATAGTATAGTTACTAAATTCAGGACATGCAATATCAATACCACGTCACTATCTAGGATGCAGTCCATATGCAAAGTTTGCAAATTGTCCCAATCAAGTCATGTCAGTAATTTCAGTTTTTCTGATCCAGGATCCAGTCCAGAGTTACACTGCATGTATGTGTCATTTCTCTTTGCTCTCATTTAATCTGGAAGAGTTCCTTCAACTTTCTTAGCCCTTCATTACATTAACTAAACTCCTTTTCAACAAAGGGAAACCCAGAGCCTTTAACTACTAACAATGTCCAACCAGGAGGTAGTCAATCTTTGTTTTCTGAGTGTTTCTACTTCCAACCATCTTCTACTCATGGCAAGGGACACTGGTTTCTTATTTATGGTAGTGATATATGGTATATCTAAAGTTTTTTGGAATTTAAAAAGTGAATTCATTTAAAGGGAAATGTTAAGGAAATAATAGAATGGGTATGTATTCCAGGTCTTCTCAACCTCAGCACTGTTAGCCTTTGGTCTTGGACAATGCAGCATTGCGAGGCCTCTCCTGCATATTGTCATATGCTTAGCAGCATCCCTGGTCTTTACCCATTAGATGCCAGTCGTATCCCCTGCCCCTACTCTGGCTGTGATGACCAAAAATATCTGCAGACATTACCGAGTATCCCCTGGGAGGCAGACTCACTTGGTTAAGAACCACTGATCTAGCCCCAAGCCAGGAGAATGGAGTGTGGATGGCCAAAGTTTGGGAACCCAGGCGTCAGGCCCTTGCCTCTGTCCAGGTCAGCTCAAGGAATGTTTACCATGTGCAGCCATGTGCCTGGCCCTGGGCTAGGTACTGGGAGGACACAGGAGGTCCACGAGGTAGAAGGAGTAATCTAAGAAGGATGAGCTGGGAGAAACTATCCCATCACCTAGGATTAAGGCTCCTGAAGCCTTGTGATCCTCACAATAGTTTTTCTGTCCCAATATTTCCTTTTAAGACACGAATCAGATCATTTCACTCCTCTGATGAAAACCCTCCAATAACTGCCCAACATACATTGAACAAGATCCAAACTTTAGAGGACCGGAAAGACCCTGCACAGTCTAGCTCTTGCCTCCTCTTTGGGTCTTGTTTGTCTTGCTCCCATTACTCTCCTGCCCCAGCCACTCTGGGCTTCCATCTCTCCCAAGATCTCACCATGCTTGTTTCCGAAGGAGCCTCTTTGCTGTGCTATGTCCTCTATGTGGAATGCTCTACCTCCAGATCTTTACAGGCTGGCCCCTTGTCATCAGCTCTCTGTTTAAATGTCATCTCCCCACCCACCCTGCCCTGTGCTATATGCAGGAGCCCTCTCTCCCATGGTCCTGTTTGATTTCTCCCATAGCACTTGCTATGGCAGGCATTGTTGGCTGGATAACGTGATTTCCACTATCAGCACCCTCCTCCTTAGTGCCCATTCAGGCAGAGGTGGCCATCTGACCCATATCTGGCCAATGAGAGATGCCAGGACTCCACCTTCCCCCTTTTCCACCTGCCTGCTGAGTCACAGGGGTGTCGACTGGAGCTGTTTAGCCATTTTGTGACCATGAGGTAAAGACCATGCAAATATCAGAGTCTTGAGTCATAGAACTAGAACCAGCCTCTTCTTAGCACCTGCTTCATGATGCAAAATAAATCCCTAAGGATTATGGCACTATAATTAGGTTATCTGGTACTTGCAGCCCAAAGCATCCCTAGCTGAAACACTATTGGAAATTATTGGGTTAATTGTTTGTTTCTTGTCTATATCCCTCCACTACACTTTAAGTGCCATGCGGCAGGAATTCACATCTGTCTTATTCACTACATCTTCAGCCCCTACGTACAGGGCCTGACTCACAAAAGAGGCCAATAACTATTACCCTATCTGTTCCTAGTCCCCTCACAAGCACTCCTCACAGCACCTTGAAAGACGGTAGGCATGAAATGAGTCGATATATGTATAGTGCTCACAGCAGGGCCTGGTGCATAATCATTGCTCAGAGGATTGCTGCTCTATGTTAACTTAATGAAGTCATTAATGAGTGGAGGAAAGGATTCCTTCTCTGTGTGCTTTTTCAATGCGTCCTTTAGCTTCCTCCTCTTCAAACCAAAGCTGTGTTTACTTGGTGCTGACAAGCCAGGCTATTGATTAAGAAACATGCCCAAGGCAGCTGGAAGAAATTCACACCATTTACAGTGAGCTACTGGATCAGCACCTTTAAGGTGTAGAGAGGGAGACAGATCCTGACACACAAAAGGGCAGGGTGCATAAAACCTGGCATATCCCAAAACTCAGGCCAAGAAATGCTGGAAATGAAATCTAATACGAGATTTTGCTGTTACGGACCGTGGGAAGAACAGACCTGTGCATTGCAACTGGTATTCAACCGAAGTCACTCAGAGGTCAGTTGGAGGTAAGCAGGGACAGAGATTTAACATGTGTTGGGGGGTGGTGAACTCTAGCCCACCAGGGTTAAAGAGGTTCATTCATTCATTCATTCACTCAACAAAATATTTATTAAATACTTACTATATGTCATGCAAAGAGGGATCTAGCACAGAATACAAGTACTGCCTTGTTTGAAATGATTACAACTGGGTGATTCCAAAGGACCCCACAATCTGTTTTCCCTAATTGCCTTGCAACTAAGTAGATGCCAGCCCACATTCCAGATCCCATGAAATGTCGTTCATGATCAATATACTACTGCCACTGACATTTTCCAGTACTCTGTGCTAGGCACTATAATGAGACCACTTCACCAACCGACAGAGACCATTTTCTAGGAACCCATCCAACACCTATTTCCTTCCTCCTTACTAACAAAAAACCTCACTTTTATTCAGCATGGCACCATAAAGCATGTATCCCTGAATAAAATTGGCACCAAATTTTGATAATTAGCACCCAAACACACATCCTAATGAACACAGGGGCATTATTTAATTTACTTCTCATGAATTAATGAGGAAGGGGTTAATATCCCCGTTTTGTAGTTAAGCAAGCCCAGGTTCAAAGGGTTTAAGTGACTTGCCAAAGGTCATAGAGCTTCTAGCTGGTGGAGGTAGAATGTGAACCCTAGTAGCTCAACTCCAGAATCTACACTCTTTCTGTTCTTTCGGTGTATTCCCACGTGTTCAGATAACACATATATACATCCCCCTTTTAACTTTCCTAGGAACCTTGGTGTGTAGTGTAACAGGTATGATTTCCAAATATCTGCCGACATACATTCCCTAATCAGTCAGCTGGATTCCTTCCTTGACCCACCTTCCTCCATACCCCTAGGGCTAACCCCTTCCAGCCCAGCAGAGCAGACAGGATAGGATGAGAGAAAGAAGCCAGAAACAGTCAGCAGCTGTGTCTGGATGCCCATCTAGGCAGAACTCCCAGGAGAAGATTGTTAGATAAGGGGTGGGACAAGCCAAAAACTGAAAAACTTTAGTATCATTTCTCATATGGGATTCTAGAAAGAGACAGCATTATAGAAAATCAGTACACAATATGGCTAGGCAGAGGGAAGGCTTGAATTTTGCTTCCAGAAGGTTCCATGTGCCCTGTGGAGGGATGCAGAGAATAGCTGACTGTGCCAGTGGGTGAAATGAGTGGCAGTTGCTATGGGAGAGGAGAAGTGGCTTGAGACTGAGGGCTCTGAGTTGACCAGGGAAGACCAGAGCAAAACGAGGGTGGCAGCCAGACCCCAGAGGGAGCTTCCATACCAAAAATAGATGAGGTAAGGCGGGTCCGCTGGGAGGGGCCTTGAGCAGACCAAGCTGACCAACAACTGAGTAGAGTCCACCAGGTGCAGACCCTACATCTGTGACCTGCTGGGACAGTGACCAGGGGAATGGGAATAACAGAGGCCACTGCCCAGGATTATAAGGATGAAATCAGAGCTAGGAAGGAGTGTGACAAAGGTCAAATGCTAGACACAGGACTTCAAAATTCATTGCCCTTTCATCTTGCTATCTTGCCAAGGACATGGCCATGAATGATACCCAGAGCCACTGGGACGTGGGTGGTGGCTCAGGGACAGGAAAGGCACAAACAGGCATCATGTTAATGTTTGTGCAGAACCTGGACCTAATTTTCCAGGGTAAGGCTCATTTCCTCACCAATCAGTGTTTATTAACACTTGGTAGATTGATTAAATGAAAGAATGAAACTACAGGAGTCCTGGAAACCTGTAAGGTGGTATCATTTTTGTTAGAGAATGGAAACATTCAAAGGGATTGAAACCCTATTACAGAAGAGAGGAAATAGTTAATTTTGTGCTTTTTCAGCACAGAACTGAGGTAGATCACGACAGAACAGCCAGGGCCAGGGCAGATAGGAAAGGCCATCCACTAGACATGGCCACCGGCTGGTGTCGTGTGAGGCTCTGGAGTGCTTTGGCAGGATCGCCTAAGAGCAGAGGCAGTCACTTTTCAGGCTCAGTTCAGATGCACCTCCTCCAGGACGACTTCCTTGATACCCCGAGTCTGGTTTAGGTGTCTTCTCTGTGTCCGTCTCCATCACCACACTCATATGCTGGTCTTCTCACTGTGGCTCTCTCACTTAAAGGTGAGAGCTTAGAGACAAGGCTGCATCTCATTTCATCTTCCTGGGTCCGGCTCAAGGTGGGCATTCAAGAAATAAGAACCATTTATTGAATATTTCCTAGGTACCTAGAGTTGCACTAAGGGCTTCAGCTAGCAGTATCCTTGACTCCCTCGATAGACTCGGGAGCCAGAGTGGCCTTATCATGCCATTGCACAGGTAAGAAGGCTGAGGCTCAGAGAAGCTAAGAAGTTCCACATCCCTTCATGATTTCTGCATCCTTCTCTGCCTGAGTGGCTGGCCTAAATTCCTGAGGTTTGGAAACAGTGGGGAAGCTCAGAGTGACAGAGCAGTCTGGCTGGGTGGGTGGCTGGGTGGCTGGGTAGGAAGATGGAACAATGAAGAAAGAGCACATGTTAGCAATCGGCATCTGTGCCGCATGCCAGACACAATGCAATCTCCTAGACCACCCGAGGAGAGATGCCTAGTGGCCTCTGGGCGAGGAGTGTGAACCACACACTCTACAGGCACCATGTGCTAACTGATTTGGAACAAATGGGCACAAGGGAGCTCGTGCTGTTAGGTGCACGATGCTTCTGGAATTGGGGGTTGGGAGAGGAAGCCCAACCTCAGAATCCCAGCAATACCTCATGGGTGAGCTGGCATGGGACCTGGTGGTGTGAACATACCAGTACCAACAGCCAAGAAGGAAGAAAAACCCACCACGCTGTTGCACATCCAATTTTAAAAATAAAATAAAATAGGACAACAATTTTACTTTTCAGGGGAGCCTGAGATAGACTGACCTCCCCCGTGGGACCCGTTCCTTTGTGGTCTTTCCTGATGCTCCAGGCTACCGGTAAATCTGACCCTCTCCACTGCCAGCAGTCCTCAAGAGCATGAAGGCTCACTGGAGCAAACAACTCCACAAAAACAATCTGTCCCATAAACAAAGCCGGTGGAAAGCGTCCAGTCCCACACAATGGAGCTAATCTTCTGGGCACACATTTCCCGTCCAGGGTATTAGCTTAGACACCACTTCCTCCTAGGTGGAAGTAAAGCCACTTGGCCTGCGGATCCGAGAACAATAATGCTCTGTAGATTCCCTACTTGTCAGAGACAGAACAGGCAAGAATTCAGAAGCGAGGAGCGGCTTTCTACCCTCCTTACTTTTCTTAAAGAAGCACTGCAGATTTAAAGGCAGAGTCACATATAGGGAAGAACTTAGATGTATGAATCCCACAACCTGGGTTCTGATTCAGCTCCACTGCTGGCCAGTCCTGTGCTTTGGGACAAGTGAAGGAATCTCCCAGAACCATCATCTCCCCGTGGTTCAAGTGGGATTGTGTAAAGATGCCCAATCTCATACTTAGGCCAATATAAAATTACAAGGTTGAGTGGGAAGTGTCAAAAAAAAAACAAAACAGAAAAGAACATGTAATGGTGAGGATGTGGAGAAACTGGAATCCTTGGGCACCACTGGTGGACTTGTAAGATGGTACAGTCACTATGGAAAACAATATGGCAGTTCCTCAAAAAGTTAAAAATAAAATTACCATATGATCCCACAGTCCCACTTCTGGGTATATACACAAAAGAGTCAAGAGATGTATTTCCATGTTCACAGCAGCATTATTCACAATAGCCAAGAGGTGGAAGCAATGCAAATATCCTTCTTTGGATGAATGGGTAAAGAAAATATGGTCTATATACATGCTGAAGTTACTCTACAAGAAGATATGTCAAAGAAATAATCCATCTTCCCATGTTTTCTTCCGTCTGCTACTTCTATAGCTTTTCTTCTTCCTTCCTAAGTACAACCCTTAAATTGAATTCGTGCCTCATATCAAATTTACCGAGTAACATAATTCTTCCAAGTGGTAAAGATACCTCAAGACAAATGCTGGGCATAGAAGCTACAGGGCATAAATATGCAAAGAAATAAAAAGCTAACCATTTCAAACAATAAGGCTTCTCTCTCACTTACCAACTTTACATTTCTCTGTATGTCCCCGGAAGATGACTGGTTAGCCAGAGACAGGTAAGATTCCTCAAGGGAGGAACAACCTAAGACAGGCACAGTCGCAGGGGGCCATCAGGTGAGAAATTGGGGATCAACAGAGGTGAGGCTTAGAACCTCACCCCCCCTGTTCTGAGAGAAATCTTCTGCATCCGTGGATGTTTTATTGCCCTTGTCTAGCTTGGATTAACACATAGTCTACAGGCACACACCTGATCATCTACATTTGCTCTTACAACACTAAACTATGTTTTCTACCTTTATCTTGCATTACCTACCACTTCAGCATTTTATTAAAAATAATAATAATAAAGAGAGAAATGTGGTATTCACATATAAATCAAGTATAAAAATCAAATGAGTATTCATATTTGAACTGACTGTTTATAGTTCATAATGCATGAGCAAAACCGAAAGTTTCTGTGATGACTGCCCTTGTACTGTTCACCATGTAACTTATTCACTATGTAAGAATTTGTTCTCCATGTAAGAACTTGTTTGTTATGCCTCAGAAGATTGGAGACTGATGAAAATTAGGCTTGGGGTGGATTAATGATTGTGCATTGAGCATTGACTCCCCTATACAGAATTTT
Organism: Manis pentadactyla; assembly: GCF_030020395.1. NCBI lineage: Eukaryota > Metazoa > Chordata > Mammalia > Pholidota > Manidae > Manis > Manis pentadactyla. The sequence goes on from NC_080028.1 coordinate 71,488,956, forward strand.
ATTGTTGTTAACAACCATTTGATCAATAAATATGAGAGATGCCCTCACAAACAAAAAACAACAACAACAAAAAAGTACACACTTCCAATTGTAAAATAAATAAGTAACCGGGATGCAATGTATAGCATAAGGAATATAGTCAAAATATTGTAACAACTTGGTATGGTGATAGCTGGTACCTAGAATTATCATGTATATAAATGTTGAATCACTATGTTGTACACCTGAAACTAATGTAATGTAATACTGTGTGTCAACTACCCTTCAATAAAAAATAAAAAAAAGAAAATATGGTCTATTCATATGGTGGAATATTATTCAGCCTGTAAAATGAAGGAAATCCTGTCACCTGCTACAGCATGGATGATCCTTGGGGACATTGTTTTAAGTGAAATAAGCCAGTCACAAAAAGACAAATGCTGCACTCCTATGAGTTGTCTAAAGTAGTGAAACTCATAGAAACACCAAGTAGCATGGCAGTTCCCAGGGGTTGGGGGGAAGGGGAAATGGCAGGGGGGCTATTGTTCAATGGTTTAGAGCTTCAGTTTTGCAAGATGAGAACGTTCTAGGGCACTGCTGCACAACGATGTGAATGTACTTAACACGACTGAGAGGTACACTTAAAACTGGTTAAGATAGTTGATTTTTTTTGTAATTTTTATTCTTTTTTTTACTGAAGTATCATTCATAAACAATCTTATACTGGTTTCAAGTATACTACACAGTGGTTTAACAGTTACTCATATTATTACATCTTCGCCCCCACTAGTGCTGTTACTGTCAACATAGAAAGATGTTACAGGACTATTGGTTATATTACCATCACTGTAACCAACCTACATTATGATTGAGAATTTTTGTGTCTCTTTATCCCCTTCATCCTCCCCATCCATCCACCTCAACTCCTACCCCATGGTAACCGCCAGTCACTTCTCAGTTTCTATGAGTCTGCTGCTGTTTTGTTCATTCTATTTTGCTTTGTATTTATATTCCACAAATAAGTGAAATCGTGCGGTGTTTTTCTTTCTCCACCTGGCTTATTTCTCTGAGCATAATACCCTCTAGCTCCATTCATTGTTGCAAATGGTAGGATTTCTTTTTTATGGCTGAATAATTTTCCACTGTGTATATGTACCACCTCTTCTTTATCCATTCTTCTACTGATGGATGCTTAGGTTGCTTCCATATCATGGCTAGTGTACATAATGCACTGATAAACATAGGGGTACATATATCTTTTTTAATCAGGGATTTTGTTTTCTTTGGGTAATTTTCTAGAAGTGGAATTACTGGATTGAATTGTATTTCTATTTTTAGTTTCTTGAAGAACCTCCATACTGCTTTCCACAGAAGCTGTACCAATTTACATTCCCACCAACAGTGCATGAGGGTTCCCATTTCTCCACATCCTCACCAACACTTGTTATTTCTTGTCCTTTGGATAGTGGCCATCTTGACTGGTATGAGATGATATCTCACTGCAGTTTTGATTTGCATTTCTCTGATGATTAGTGATGTGGAGCATCTTTCCACATGACTGTTAACTGTTGGCCATCTGTATGTCTTCTTTGGAAAAATGTCTGTTCAGGTCCTCCGCCCATACTTAAATCAGGTTTTTTGGGGGGGGAGTTGTTAAGGCATATGAGTACTTTATATATTTTGGATGTTAACAGTTGGTTAATTTTATGTGATGCTTTTTTTAAACTAATGTATCATTGATATACAATCTTACGATGGTTTCACATAAACAACACAGTGGTTTCACCATTCACCCATATTATCAAGTTCTTACACCCCCATTGGAGTCATTGTCCATCAGCATAGTAAGATGTTACAGAGTCATTAATTGTCTTCTCCATGCTGTACTACCATCCCATGACCTACCTATATTGTGATTGCAAATTATAGTGCCCCTTAATCCCGTTCTCCCTCCTCATCCACCCTACCCAACCCCTCCCTGTGTGATGCTTTTATTAAACCACAGTTTTAGAAATTGAAACATTGTGATACCATTTCTCTACCTCTCAAACTGGCAAAAATTAAAATATCTGACAATATCAAGAGTTAGTAGTACTGTCCAGAAATGAAAGCATTTTTATTTTGTGAGGGAGTGTAAATTATTTTAACTATTATAAAGAGCAGTTGGCACCATCTAGCAAAATATAAAATATACATATTCTAGATTAAAGATGGCAGCGTTAAAGGAGAGACAGAGGCTTCCTCCTAAAACTGGATACAATTAGAAAATATAGTTGGTGCAACTAATCCTGAGAGAGCAACAGGAAAGAGGATGGCGTCAGACTGCACACACCTGGAGAAAAGAGCAGACCTCACTGAACCGGGTAACGTACCAGAGCTGTGGCTCCACGGGACCTGAGCCCCTCCCCCACCCCAGCTCACCGGCAAGAGGAAGAGAAATGGAGCAGGGAGGGAGTGGAAGGCTTGGGACTGCTGAATACCTAGCTCCAGAGATCTGTTCTGGGAGCACAAACCTACATTTCATGGTGCTTTCATGAGACTCACATGACTACCGGGTTGGAAAGTTAATACAGGCAGAGTTCCTGGGGAGACTGGGATTCCGGCCACTTGTGGAAAGCAGGGATCCATATCCGGCTGCTCTGGGACAAAAACTTATACCTCTGTGCTCGGCCCACTGGCTCAGGCAGTGGAGACAGGCACAGGAGCCAGGAGGCGGGGAACAGCTCTTTCCTCCCCCCAGGCACAAGTACTGCTCCCCTGCGACCCCCAACATTGCTTCAGGGGCTCAGCAGCTCCAGAATAGAGCTTCTGGACACTAGAGGGCGCCATATACAAACATGAAATGCCAAAGGAACCTTGCCCAGAGTAAAATTATTAATACAACTCCCGAGAAAGATTTAAATGATATGGACCTCATGACTCTTCCTGAAAGGGAGGTCAAAATAAAAATCATCAACATTCTAATGGAGGTACGGAAAGACATCCAAGAACTCAGGAAAGAATTCAGGTCGGAGATCCACTCGTTGAAGAACATGATGGAGGGTATTAAAAGCAGGTTGGATACTGTGGAGGAGACAATAAATGAAATAGAAACTAGAGAAGAGGAATACAAAGAAGCTGAGGCACAGAGAGAAAAAAGGATCTCTAAGAATGAAAGAATATTGAGAGAACTGTGTGACCAATCCAAGCGGAACAATATTTGCATTATAGGGATACCAGAAGAAGAAGAAGAGAGAGAAAGGGATAGAAAGTGTCTTTGAGGAGGTAGTTGCTGAAAACTTCCCCAATCTGGGGAAGGACATAGTCTCTCAGGCCATGGAGATCCACAGATCTCCCAACACAAGGGACCCAAGGAAGACAACACCAAGACACATAGCAATTAAAATGGGAAAGATCAAGGATAAGGACAGACTGTTAAAAGCATCCAGAGACAGAAATAAGATCACATACAAAGGAAAGCCCATCAGGCTAACATCAGATATCTCAGCAGAAACCTTACAGGCCAGAAGGGAGTGGCATGATGTATTTAATGCCAAGAAGCAGGAGGGCCTGGAACCAAGATTACTTTATCCAGCAAAATTATCATTTAATTTTGAAGGAGGGATTAAACAATTTCCAGATAAGCAAAAGCTGAGAGAATTTACCTCCCACAAACCATCTCTACAGTCTATTTTGGAAGGACTGCTATAGAAGGAAGTGTTCCTAAGGTTGAATAGCTGTCACCAGAGGTAGTAAAACCACGGTAGGGAGGGTAGAGCAGCTGATTGTGAGGCAAATGCAAAATTAAATTGACTATCCCCAAAGTCAATCAAGTGATAGACAAAAAGTACAGAATTTGATACCTAATATATAAACAATGAAGGAGGAAGAAAAAGGAGGAGAAATAGAAAAGAACTATAGACTGTGTTAGTAACAGCATACTAAGTGAGTTAAGTTAGACTCTTAGATAGTAAAGAAAGTACCCTGGAACCTTTGGTAACCATGAATCTAAAGCCTGAAATGGCAATAAGTACATAACTATCGATAATCACCTTAAATGTAAATGGACTGAATGCACCAATCAAAAGACATAGAGTCACTGAATTGATTAAAAAAAAAGACCCATCTATATGTTGCTTACATGAGACTCATCTCAAACCCAAAGACATGCACAGCCTAAAAGTCAAGGGATGGAAAAACATATTTCATGCAAACAATAGGGAGAAAAAAGCAGGTGTTGCAGTACTAGTATCAGACAAAATAGACTTCAAAACAAAGAAAGTAACAAGAGATAAAGAAGGACATTACATAATGATAAAGGGCTCAGTCCAACAAGAGGATATAACCATTATAAATATATATGCACCCAACACAGGAGCACCAGCATATGTGAAACAAATACTATCAGAACTAAAGGAGGAAATAGAATGCAATGCATTCATTTTAGGAGACTTCAACACACCATTCACAACAAAGGACAGATCCACCAGTCAGAAAATAAGCAAGGACACAGAGGCACTGAACAAAACACTAGAACAGATGGGCCTAATAGACATCTATAGAACTCTACACCCAAAAGCAACAGGATACACATTCTTCTCAAGTGCACATGGAACATTCTCCAGAATAGACCACATACTAGGCCACAAAAAGAGCCTAAGTAAATTTAAAAAGATTGAAATTCTACCAACCAACTTTTCAGACCACAAAGGTATAAAACTAAAACTGAATTCAACAAAGAAAGCAAAAAGGCTCACAAACACATGGAGGCTTAACAACACACTCCTAAATAGTCAATGGATCAACGATCAAATTAAAATGGAGATCCAGTAATATATGGAAATAAATGACAACAACAACACAAAGCCCAACTTCTGTGGGACGCAGCGAAAGCAGTCTTAAGAGGAAAGTATATAGCAATCCAGGCATATTTAAAGAAGGAAGAACAAACCCAAATGAATAGTCTAATGTCACAATTATCAAAATTGGAAAAAGAAGAACAAATGAGGCCTAAAGTCAGCAAAAGGAGGGACATAATAAAGATCAGAGAAGAAATAAACAAAATTGAGAATAATAAAACAATAGAAAAAATAAATGAAACCAAGAGCTGGTTCTTTGAGAAAATAAACAGAATAGATAAGCCTCTAGCCAGACTTATTAAGAGGAAAAGAGAATCAACACGCATCAACGGAATCAGAAATGAGAAAGGAAACATCATGACGGACCCAACAGAAATACAAAGAATTATTAGAGACTACTATGAAAACCTATATGCCAACAAGCTGGAAAACCTAGAAGAAATGGACAACTTCCTAGAAAAATAAAGCTTCCAAGACTGACCAAGGAAGAAACAGAAAATCTAAACAGACCAATTACCAGCAAAGAAATTGAAGCGGTAATCAAAAAACTACCAAAGAACAAAAACCCCCGGGCCAGATGGATTTACCTCCGAATTTTATCAGACATACAGGGAAGACATAATACCCATTCTCCTTAAAGTTTTCCAAAAAATAGAAGAGGACAGAATACTCCCAAACTCATTCTATGAAGCCAACATCACCCTAATACCAAAACCAGGCAAAGACCCCACCAAAAAAGAAAATTACAGACCAATTTCCCTGGTGAATGTAGATGCAAAAATACTCAACAAAATATTAGCAAACTGAATTCAAAAATACATCAAAAGGATCATACACCATGACCAAGTGGGATTCATCCCAGGGATGCAAGGATGGTACAACATTCGAAAATCCATCAACATCATCCACCACATCAACAAAAAGAAAGACAAAAACCACATGATCATCTCCATAAATGCTGAAAAGGCATTCGATAAAATTCAACATCCATTCATGATAAAAACTCTCAACAAAATGGGTATAGAGGGCAAGTACCTCAACATAATAAAGGCCATATATGATAAACCCACAGCCAACATCATACTGAACAGTGAAAAGCTGAAAGCTTTTCCTCTGAGATCAGGAACAAGACAGAACAAGGGATGCCCACTCTCCCCACTGCTATTCAACATAATACTGGAGGTCCTAGCCACGGCAATTAGACAAAACAAAGAGATATAAGGAATCCAAATTGAAGTTAAACTGTCACTATTTGCAGATGACATGATGTTGTACATAAAAAACCCTAAAGCCTCCACTCCAAAACTACTAGAACTGATATCGGAATACAGCAAAGTTGCAGGATACAAAATTAACACACAGAAATCTGTGGCTTTCCTATACACTAAAAATGAACCAATAGAAAGAGAAATCAGGAAAACAATTCCATTCACAATTGCATCAAAAAGAATAAAATACCTAGGAATAAACCTTACCAAGGAAGTGAAAGACCTATACCCTGAAAACTATAAGACACTCTTAAGAGAAATTAAAGAGGACACTAACAAATGGAAACTCATCCCATGCTCTTGGCTAGGAAGAATTAATATCGTCAAAATGGCCATCCTGCCCAAAGCAATATAGAGATTTAATGCAATCCCTATCAAATTACCAACAACATTCTTCAATGAACTAGAACAAATAGTTCAAAAATTCATATGGAAACACCAAAGACCCCGAATAGCCAAAGCAATCCTGAGAAGGAAGAATAAAGTGGGGGGGATCTCGCTCCCCAACTTCAAGCTCTACTACAAAGCCACAGTAATCAAGACAATTTGGTACTGGCACAAGAATAGAGCCACAGACCAGTGGAACAGAATAGAGACCCCAGATATTAACCCAAACATATATGGTCAATTAATATATGATAAAGGAACCATGGACATACAATGGGGAAATGACAGCCTCTTCAACAACTGGTGTTGGCAAAACTGGACAGCTATATGTAAGAGAAGGAAACTGGATCACTGTCTAACCCCATACAGAAAAGTAAATTCAAAATGGATCAAAGACCTGAATGTAAGTCATGAAACCATAAAACTCTTACAAAAAAACATAGGCAAAAATCTCTTGCACATAAACATGAGTGACTTCTTCATGAACGTATCTCCCCAGGCAAGGGAAACAAAAGAAAAATGAACAAGTGGGACTACATCAAGCTGAAAAGCTTCTGTACAGCAAAGGACACCATCAATAGAAGAAAAAGGTACCCTACAGTATGGGGAATATATTCATAAATAACAGATCTGATAAAGGGTTGACATCCAAAATATATAAAGAGCTCATGCACCTCAACAAACAAAAAGCAAATAATCCAATTAAAAAATGGGTAGAGGAGCTGAAAAGACAGTTCTCCAAAGAAGAAATTCAGATGGCCAACAGACACATGAAAAGATGCTCCACATCGCTTGTCATCAGAGAAATGCAAATTAAAACCAAAATGAGATATCACCTCACACCATAAGGATTGCCACCATCCAAAAGAAAAACAAAAACAAATGTTGGCGAGGTTGCGGAGAAAGGGGAACCCTCCTACACTGCTGGTGGGAATGCAAATTAGTTCATCCATTGTGGAAAGCAGTTTGGAGGTTCCTCAAAAAGCTCAAAATAGAAATACCATTTGACCCAGGAATTCCACTTCTAGGAATTTACCCTAAGAGTGCAGCAGCCGAGTTTGAAAAAGACAGATGCACCTCTATGTTTATTGCAGCACTATTTACAATAGCCAAGAAATGGAAGCAACCTAAGTGTCCATCAATAGATGAATGGATAAAGAAGATGTGGTACATATACACAATGGAATATTATTCAGCCATAAGAAGAAAACAAATCCTACCATTTGCAACAAGGATGGAGCTAGAGGGTATTATGCTCAGTGAAATAAGCCAGGCGGAGAAAGACAAATACCAAATAATTTCATTCATATGTGGAGTATAAGAACAAAGAAAAACTGAAGGAACAAAACAGCAGCAGAATCACAGAACCCAAGAATGGACTAACAGTTACCAAAGGGAAAGGGATTGGGCAGGAGGGGTGGGAAGGGAGGGATAAGGGCAGGGAAACAGAAAGGGGGCCTTATGATTAGCATGTATAATGTGGGGGGTGCATAGGGAGGGATGTGCAACACAGAGAAGACAAGTGAGTCCAGAGCATCTTACTACGCTGATGGACAGTGACTGTAATGGGGTTTGTCGGGGGGGACTTGGTGAAGGGGAGAGTCTAGTAAACAATGTTCTTCACGTAATTGTAGATTAATGATAATAAAATGAATTAAAAAATATATATATATGTATACATATTCTATAACCCAACAATTTCTCTTCTCATTGTCTAACTTAGGATATGTACAGGGATGTTTCAGCCATCATTGTTATAAGTGCAAAAAACTGGAAACAATAAAAAATGGCCATTAATAGGGGAATGGATACATATAATGTAAGGGAATGAAACAGATCTACTTATATCAACACAGAGTGATATCAGAAACATATTATTGATTTTAAAAAGTAGATTATATATTCATATATAGCATATCACTCATGTAAACTTAAAAGAGCACAAAATCTTAGATATATTTTCAGTATATACAAATACAGATAAAGTAACCAGGAAAACAGTTAATCAGAAACTAAACTTCTTATTAATTTCTACTGCAAGAGGCTCTGAGCCAGCTCCAGTGGTCCTGTGTCCTGGTGGTCCTGGTCCCTCCCACTAGGAACAGGGCTGACTCGTGCCATATGCATTCCTGTCCCCCGTAGGGACACTGTGGAAATGAGAGTGTACAACTTCTGAGGCTAGAACGTAAAAGACATTGTGTCTTCCTCCTTGTTCTCATTTTCTCCACTGCTCTTTCTGAAGGAAGCCAGCTATCATTTTGTGAGGCCACTCAAGCAGCCACATGACAAGGAACTGAGGGATCCCTCCAATAGCCTTCCAGATGTTTCTACCGGTGCCAGTCAGGCCTCCAGGTGACTACGCCTCGTGAGAAACTTTGACCCAGAGCCACACAGCTAAGTTGCTTCTGAATTCCTGACCCATAGAAACTGTGATATAATTGTGAATTGGTTTAAGCCACTAAGTTTGAGAGCAATTTGTTACATAGCAATAGGTAACTAATACAGATTTAGTTGCCTGTATCTGTATTAGTTACCTATTGTGCCTGAGGCCTGCTCTCCATTTGTTCTGGCAAGTACCAGAAAGGGATTAAAGGCACATTATTATTAAAACAAATACTTTCTTCTTCAAGTATTAGAAGGACTGATTTTTCTTCAAGGCTTATTTCTGCATTTGAGGAAAAGTCTATTTCACTAGAAGCAGGAGCCCATACAATGAGAAACATTATCTTGCCTCTTATAGATAAATTGAGCCTCCTCCACCTCCCATTCTTATGTTGAAATCTTAACGCCTAGTCTCTCAGAATGTGACTATATTTGGAGATAAGGCTTTTAAAGAGGCAGTTAAGATGAGGTTCCTTAGTGTGGCCCCTAATGCAATCTGACTGGTTTCCCTATAAGATTAGGACACCGGCGCACAGAGGGACAACTGTATGAAGACACAGGGAGAAGAAAGCCATCTGCAAGCCAGGGAGAGCACACCCACCAGAACCCAGCCCTGCTGGCACACTGCTTGTGAACTTCCAGACTCCAGAATGTGAGAACACACACTTCTGTTGGTTAAGCCACCCATCTGTGCTACTGTTTCTGTAGCCCGAGCAAACTAGCCCACAGTCTAACACACTCGCTTTACAAATAATGACCTTAGGTCCGAAGGGTGGAAGGGACTTGGCCAAGGTCACAGCGAGAATACAAAGCAGAACAGAACAGTGAGAGCCTCCATCTCCAAACTGAGTCCAGTGGTTCCTCCAATGAGCAAGACCGTGGAGGCAAAGTCTTGGAAAATGCTTATTGACACTGTTTGAGCTCCTTGTTCCTTGTTCATGATGGCAAGTGTGTGGCCTCAGCCTGCAGCCCCTCCATTACCCGTCCTTCAGGTGCCTCAATTTCTGAGAACCAGTCCCAGTTTGACTTTCTCTTTCCAGGTTCACCATCCATTGGAAGAGCATCCAGTTCAGGGAACTGCTTTGTTTTCCAGGAAGCAATGGCCACCAGCCTTCAGCACATCCAACATGGAGATGGCAGCCAGAAGCCAGTGAACTTTCAGAACCCTCAAAAGCATATAGAAGGGAGTTTTTTTTTTAAGCCTTACCTTTAAAGAAACTGTAAAGAGAAACTTTCAAAGGAAGACCTCCCATCCCCCATGTGAAAATCTCCCGCCTTCCATGCACATTTCCAGCAACCTCTGGACAATTCCATTCTGGGTGTCTTCTCGACTAAAACTTGACAAGCTCAAAATGAATTTAGCTTTCCTTGAACATCTCTGCCTACCATAATGCTGACTTCAATTCATGTCACTGCCATAAAAATAACAGCCATCTGCCATCTATGGAATGCCAGCAGCATGCCAGGTAATTTACCTGGATCGAGAATCCTGCAAACTCAGTCACACAAAATGGGGATTACCATGGCCCTTCTATGATGAGGACCCCCAGGCTTTCAGCAAGGACGTGGTCGCAGATCTGGGGTACACAGAGGCAGAGCAGGGACACAAAACCATGCTTGCCCTACTCCAGGGCAAACTGGTGGCTCACCAGCCACAGCTGGTCTGCAGGTGGGTTTCATTTGGCATCAACCGTGGGGTTTTTGCCTTTTTTGTTTTGAATCCTAATTAGTTGCTAACATTAAAGAGTCAGGACATTTCACATAAAAAGCCAGATTTCTGGAGTCTCCAGCAAAAAAAATAAAAGATGGTCTGGCAGTGCCACCTTGACAAGATCATTAAGTTCTCTGGACTCAGTAGGGATTTAAAAAGGTGGGGGCAGATCCTACTGAGCTCTAGAGGGTGTTTGGAGGTGGGGAGGGGGCTAGCCTAGAGTGTCATGATGGTGGTAATGGCCAGGAGAGTGTAGCACGGCTGGGGTTCTGTCCTTGGCCAGACTCTGAGCCCCTAGGCCTGTGAAACCCTGGGCTATGACAGATTTAGGCTTTCCAGGTATTAGGTACCTTGGAATTGCTCTGTGTCCCCTGCAAGATTGTCAGAATAGCATTCAAGACTGACTCATTTCTGTCTCCCCAGAAATGTCCAATATGTGTTAAATCACACTGGATAGGAATTGGTGATCAATGCAAAATTCGTTTATAGCCTGGTTGCTCAGCAACTCCACTCAGAGCATTTATCTAAAAGATAGATTTACATGTACACAGGAAGCATATATGTATAAGGAAATCCATAGCAGCAGAATAATAGCAAGGGATTGGATGCTGACCATATTTCTGATCAACTTCCTGACCGTATTTCTGTCTCCATGGGGTGGAGGAGAACATACTCTGCCTGGAACTAAAGGCAGGGGCAATCCAGCAGAGAAGCTGTGGAGGATATTGGGGCTGGGGGCTGCAGGCTGGGGCCCTCCTTTCCATTCACTGAGACAAGCCTGTGGTGGGTTGAATTGTGTCCCACCACCAAAGCTGTTCGGGACCCCAATACCTGCGAATGTAACTTTGCTTGGAAATTGTCTTTTCAGATGTTTGAGATACAGTCACACTTGATTAGAGGGGCCCTCATAAAAAAAACCGGTGTCCTTGTAAAAAGGGGGAAACTTGGACACAAGAGACAGACACATACAGAAAGAAGGTGGGGAACAGCATCCATAAGCCACAGGGCGCTTGAGGCCACCAGAAGTGAGGAGAGAGGCATGCAACAGTTTACCTCTCCCAGTTCCAGAAGGAGCCAGCTCTGCTGCAACCTTGATCTTGGACTCTTGGCCTCCAGATGGTGAGACAATATATTGATGTTGTTTAAGCTACCCAGCTTGTGGTTCTTTGTTACAGCAGCCGCAGGAAACTGATACAAGGCCTGAATGCCAAAAAGCAGGGGCAAGACCCTGGGTCTGGGTGCCCTGTGCCTTGGGCCCTGGCAGAAGAGGGGCAACATAAGAGGGGCAACACAGGACCACCTGTTGGTGCCAGAATAGACCTGAGCTCACAGCAACAACACGGGGAGGAGGAATGTGGGGCGCTTTCCCCTCACAGCAACAACACGGGGAGGAGGAATGTGGGGCGCTTTCCCCTTCGCTCCCTTGTCTGTCCCTCTCTAGTAGAGGTTTTCCCTATTTAATATCTCACACCCCCACCATGGTGTTTCATGTCTATTTTAGGAGCACAAGGGCCTGATGGGACCCAAGGTCCAGAACTTCCCAACTGTCAATCATTTTCTAATAACCTTCCTGACTTTCACACACCCATGTACCTCTAGCCCTGTGACTTAACATTTTCCGTCCACTTAAACAACAAACTTAAATACTTCCTTTACATTCATCTTAATAGCATTCATTTAATTGTGGATCAGACGCATTATTTTCTAGTACACTTTGAAATATAAAACTATTAAAATGAGAAATGTTCTGTGAACCAAAGTTTGGGAAGCTTTGGCCTCATCGACTTCTAGCCTTTCTTCCTGTTATTCCTTTTTCCCTAGTTGATTGAAGGGGGCCCAGGGCTGCATGAGCCCAGTCTGGCAGGGGTCCTGGGTGCCCCTCCCCAAATGTGTCCTCCCATCAGAGGCCTGCCATTGGGCCTGTCCTCACAGGAAGGTCCTGTGTTCCCTGGATGTGCCTAAGGTACAGGTTTCTCAGCTGGGAGCTCCTGGCATTTGGAGCAGGACAAGTCTTTGCATGAGCCTGTCCTGTGCATTGCAGGGCATTCCCCATCTCTGGCCTCCTCCTGTTGCATGCCGTCCTTGGGCCTCTGTCATCATGACAGTCAGCCTTCCCCAGCCTACTGTTTCCAAACCCCTGGTTGAGAACCACTCCTGGGGAGTGTTTCCTGGTCAAAACAATCCAGTCCCCAGCCCCACCCCATGAAGCCAGCTCTCTGAGTCTTGCCATTTTACTGATAGGCCAACATACATGGTACACCATGACATTACCTGAGATAGTCAACTTTAATCCTCAGAGTCATGCCCATGGGTGTCCCTCACCAGCGTCAGGGTATGGTTCCTAAAAGCACAGACCCAGGATCCACTGGCTCTGCCCTCGCCTTGGGTGAGTTCCTCAGTGTGCTGGTGTCCCCACCTCCCCATCTGTATGGGGCAGTTGAACAACCACCTGTGGGTTGGGAGGATGAGGTGTGGGAATACGTGTGTAGAGCATCTAAACAGTGTCCGGCACACAGGATGCCATTGTGGTTAACTTAACACAGCCCCCACCCACTTTTAGTGCCTACCACGTTCCAGCCATGTATGCTGCCTGTCTTATTTCATACTCAGAGCAGTCCTATGAGGTTCCTATTATGATTCCATTTCACAGATGATAAAATGGAGGCATAGAACAGCAGCTTTACCTCCCATGGCAAAGTGGTTGCAGAACCAGGGGCTGAACCTGGTACATCAGCACACCCAACTCTGTGGCACCACAGGGAGAGGGGTGCACAGAGAGGGGAGCATTTATTCCTGTCTGTGTAGGGACATCGCTCACCCTCCTTGGATCTGTTTCCTCATCAGAAAATAAGGGCTTTGGATCAAACACTTTCTGAGGCTCCCACTGACTCCTAAGACCAGTATCTTCTCTAAGACCCAGGCAGCTAGGCCAGAAGGGGCATCAGCGGCAGGCCCTGCCTTTCAGAACACGAAGTTCCCTTCCTCGCTGTGCCTGGTGAGGCTGACGCTGGCTGATCGCGGATGGGCTTTCACTCCCTGCCCTCCCCTCTCATGCCCAGGCATCTACCCGAAGAAGCTCAGGGCATCTGAGGACATGGAGGATGTTATCTGGCCCAGAGCACTGGGGCCCGGTGTCCGGGGACTGAGCCAGGTGAGGCTGCAGGTAACCCAGATAGCCACTCTCTGCACGGTCCCCAGAGGAGGCTGCCCACGAGAACCGCTGTGCCAGGGGACAGCACACAAGGGCAGCTGCCTCGGCTCTGCTTTGCTGGCTGCACACTGATTCCTTATGACAGCCATGGGGTGGAGGAGCAGCAGCTTCAGCAGCTGTGAACATCTGCAAATGAGGGAACTGAGATTCCAAGACCTTAAATATGGTGCCCAAGGGTTGACAAAGAGCAGAGCTGGGAACCAAGCCCTGGCAGTCTGACTTACCACCAAGACACTGCATCTTGCCACCTTTGCCAAAGCCCCAACCACAGCCTGCTTCTCTGTCTCTCTGCGATTGCCCTGGATGCCTGCTTTCACTTACTTTCAGCTGGTTACAAAGGACAAGTCAGTGGGATGGATCAGGGGAAGAACAAACTCACCCAGGATGCACTCCCCCCTTCTATTGGCGCGAGATGCCAGTTACAAAGAGGAAGGTAAAAGGCATCATGTCCCTGAGCACAATAACCTGCCTGGCCTGGTGCCATTAACCGGAATAATCGCCATAGCCACAAAAGCATCTAGCAAGCTAAGGGGATATTATTCCGTTTTCACATGGAAACACTGAGGCTCAATAAGATGGTGACTTGCATTAAGATCATACAACTAGGGAGGCACATGGGGATTGAAATCCAGGTCTGAGGCCCCAAGGAGGACAGGAAACTTCAGAGCGTTGCAGGCAAGCAGTTCAGAGCAGCTGAAAGCACAAGTTTGTGCCTGGAGAAGTGGCTCCCTCCCCCCAGAGCTCTCCACCCAACCCAATGGCCAGAAAGGAACCTGGGAAGATCATGTCCCCTGCCAGGCCTGGGCCAGTGCTGGCGCCCTCTGCCCACCTGTTTGTTGCTCTTGCAGGAATCCCCAGCTCTGTCACTCAGCCTCACATCTCCCTGCTCCAGGAAACCTGAGCTTCCCCACACCTGTTCACCCTGGATCCTAGGATGCAGCCTGGGGGAAGGGCAGCAAGGAGCAGGGAGAACTAAGTCTGGGCTCCTTTCTTCCTACCTGCAGAGTCAGACCAGGACAGACACTGCACTGAGGCCATGCACTTATTTCGAAGTCACTGGCGAAGTTCTTGCTATTTGCTGTACCCTGTGGTAAGCACTGGGGAAATTATAGCAAATAAGATAGCACTGCTCCCTAAAGATACTTCATCCCTTTTTATGGCTCTATACTGCTCTACACTGTCCCTGAACTTCCTGAGTAAGCCCCTTTAACGTTTTTTTTGGCGGGGGGGAAATCTTCTTGTTTTGAAATAATTTCTGACTCACAAGAAGTTGCAAACATAATAGAGTGCTCATGTACCTTTACCCAGCGTTCCTCAGGGGCGACATCCTATATAACCATGGGACATTTTCAAACCCTGGAAACTAACAATGGTATAGCACCATGCATTAAACACTAGGTAGACCTTATTCAGGTGTCAGTTTTTACATGCATTCATTTCTGGGTGTACTCTGAAATCTTGACACATGTACAGATTTGAGTATCCACCCTCATTATCAGGATAGAAAAGTGTTCCGTCACCACAAAGAAACTCCCTCCTATTACCCTCTGATAGACCCTCCCCCGGCCTAACCCCTGACAACCAGGAATCTGTTCTCCATCTCATTTCAAGTTACCGTATAAATGGAATCATATAGTATGTAACCTTTTGAGATGTTTCTTTTTTTTCCCCTCAGCATAACACCCTGGATATCCACCCAAGTTGGTGGATATACCAATACTTCATTCCTTTTTGTGGTGGAGTAGTAGTGGAACTTACCCATTTGCCTTTTGGAGGACATTGGGTTGCTCCCCGTTTGGGACCATTATGATAAAGATGCTGTGAAAAATCATGTGCAGGCTTTTGTGTGGAACATACTAAAATGTACACACAGGAGTACACATGGGGAGTGCAGGTTTAGCTATAAGGAACTGCCAAGCTCTTTTACACACTCACTGTAGCAGTTGACCTTCCTACCAGCCCTGTAAGAAAGATCCAGTTACTCTACATCCCCGCCGGCATTTGCTATGTCAATATATATTTTTTAAATTTGAGCCTCTCTGTTAGGTGCTTTATTTTCCTTTTCCCTAATGGCCCTATCGTTTCATGGGCTTGTCTGCCACCTGTATTTCCTCTTCAGTGAAATCTTTGTCCATGTCTTTTGCTCATTTTCTAATTGAACTTTTTGTTTTTCTGCTGTTCAGTTTCTAAAGTTTTTATATATTCTGGACCTAAATCCTTTATATATTCTGGATCCAAAGTTTGGCAAATATTTTCTCACAGACGGTGGCTGTCTTTTCATTCTCTTAACTGGTTCTTTCATAGAACTAATGTTCAAAGTTTGATCAAGTCCCACTTAAAAATATTTTCCTTTTCCTTCTTTGTGCTTTGGTGTTATGTATAGAACTCTTTACCTAATCCTAGGTCATGAAGATTTTCTATGTTTTCTTGCACATTTTATAGTTTTGTGCTTTCCATTTAGATGGTGACCCATTTTGAGCTAATTTTTGTGCAAACTGTGAGACTCAGTTTAGGGTTAGAGTTTTGCTTATGGATGACTAGTTGTTTTTGCACCTTTGTCAAAAATCAGTTGGGTGACTGGGGAGGATGGGTGGGAAGGGAGGGTTAAGGGGGGAAGAAAGGGGGCATTACGATTAGCATGTATAATGTGGGGGTGGGCATGGGGAGGGCTGTACAACACAAGGGAGACAAATAGTGATTCTGCAGCATCTTACTATGCTGATGGACAGGTGACTGTAATGGGTTTTTGTGGGGGGGACTTGGTGAAGCGGCGAGCCTAGTAAACATAATGTTCTTCATGTAATTGTAGATTAATGATAACAAAAAAAAAGAAAAATCAGTTGGGTGTACAGGTGTGGGTCCACTTCTGAGCTCTCTATACTGTTCCACTGATCTATGTATCTATCCCTCTGCCCACACCATGCAGTGTTTATTACTTTAAATAATAAGCCTTATTCCAGTAAACCTATAACCTCCCACATAGTCCTTCTTTGTCAATACTGTTCTAACTCTTCAAGTTCCTTTGCTTTCCATGTGAACGTTTGAATCCTATTGGCTGTATCTACAAAAAACACTGCTGGGATTCTGATTGGAAAAGTGTTAAGCCTACAAATCAATTTGGGGAGAACAGACACAATGGCTCTCTATTTACCGACATCTTTTTCCTTTCTTTCACCAACACTATTGAATATTTATCAGTTTCTGGAATGTTTTGTTGGGTTTATACAGAAGTATTTTATGTGGGAGGAGTGATTCTAAATGGGACAACGTCTCTAATTTTGGATTCACTGGTTCATTGATAATATGTAGGAAAATGGTCAATTTTTGTGTGCCGACCTTGCATCCTGCAACCTTACTACAGCCAATTAGTAGTTCTAGGAGTTGTTTTCAATTTTGGTTTTTTTTAGGTACCTTATTGCTTTTCCAGGAATTCGTAACTCTGTCACTGAGCCTTGAAGACCACCATCGCTGTGTTCACGGAAACCTGAGCTTCCCTCCACTTGCCCTGCCAGGATCTTAGGGGCCACAGGGTCTTGGGGAAGGACAGCAAGGGGGATGAAGACCTGGGTCTGGGCTCCTTTTTCCTACCTGCAGTCAGACAAGGGCAGGAAGTGTACTAAGATTGTCCATTTATGCCCCAGTACTTGACAAGTTTTTATTATGTGCAAGGTGCCTTGGTAAGTGCTGAGGAAACAAATGTAAACAACTGGGCCAGAAAGACATACTTCATCCTTTTTCTGGCTTTATGCTGTTCTACAGCTATCTCAGAACTTTTGGGATCAACCATCCTTACATTTTTGAACTTTAAACAACCATCAGTTGTTGCATATTACTTTTGCTGACATTGCAGTTGAATGAATATATTAATATATTAAGTACCTTATGAAAAGAAATAGCTGCTTAGCATAGTGATTAATCCCACTTACTTGGGAATTAGAATTCCAGCTGTGTTAGCTAGCCTTGGGGAAGTTACTGAAGTTCTCTGTGCCTCACGTTACTTATCTGTAAAGTAGAGATAATCATAGTTCCCACCTCATAAAGTTGTTGTGAAAATTAAATGAGAAAACAGGGCCTTTCTTGTGGCAAGTTTGCCATTCTTATTAAAACAGGTAAAGCACAAGTAAAACTATTCCATTTAAAAATAGAGATAGAAGTTCTACATGCACTTGTGCCAGCTCTCAGAAGTTCACTGTGTTTTATTTAGCCGTTCCTCTTTGGGTGAATGTGTTGGCCGTCCCACTTTAGCTATTATGAAGAAGGTAGCAACCAGCATTCTGCTCTGTGGTATCTTTGGCATATATGCCAACATGGCTCCAAGCTGTCTTCTGAGAAGTGAAACCACTGAGTCATGAGAAATGCCCATTTTTAATTCTAATAGCTACTGCCAGGATGCCCTCTGCAGAGGCCGTATCAGTTTACATTGTTCAGGGCATTTCCACGTCTCCACATCCTCGGTGACATTTGACACTGTCAGGCTTCGGGCTTTCTCTCTCTCTCTCTCTCTCTCTCTCTCTCTCTCTCTCTCTCTCTCTCAGACAGAAGGGGTCAGGAGAAAACACGGTGTCCCAAATTTATCCTCAATGTTTCAATTTGCTTACAAAATGTATTCTTAATGACTTATATGATTAAGAACTAATCATAAGCAATTCCCCTCAAAATAACAGCCTGCATGGTGTTTAAATTTAGTGGGAGTTATACACCCTGTGCAAGCACCTACACAAAAGTTCTGCTTGCAGATGGTCAGAAGGGCTGTGAAGGACACCATTGGGATGTGGTATGTGGCTGCTGATGATAAGAGAGGGTGATGGTGATCGATGGCTGCTGCCAGTAAGCCCTTAGCATATGTGAACTTTCCTCCTCGTGACTACTCCGTGGGGTAGATATTACTCTCTCCAGTTTACAGATGATGAAACTGAAGCACAGTGGAACTTGTCTGACTGAAGTCACACAGTAGGGGGGACCAGGATTTAAGCACATCTGGCTCCAGAGTCCAGATTTAACTGACTCATAATAGCTACCCTTTTCTGCTGGAGAATTACTGAAGGTGGCAGAGGGGGCACCACAAACCATATGCTCAATCATAGTACCATGTGATACAAGAACAATAATAACAATGACTTATATGTGGATGCTGAATTGATGAAGGGCTTTTACACATGTCATTTTATTTAGGCTGAAACTGTAAAATGGGGGGGTGCAAACTTTTGCTCGCATCCCTCCTCTACTGAGGTGGAAATTTGAACTCAGGGGTTAACAGATTTGCCCATAGTAACAGTAAGAGTCAAAGCAAATCCCATTACTCTGCCTGCTTGTCCAGAGTGATGGACAGCATGGCCCCCCAAAGATGGCTACGCCATAATCTCTGGAACCCATGAAGATGCTATGTTACGTGCAAAAAGGACTTTGCTGATCTGATTTAGGTTATTGACCTTAAAATAGGTATATAATACTGGATTTTCCTTAGGGGTCCAATAATAATCACATGATTTAAAAAAGTCATTGGAGGTCGAGAACTTTCTCTGGCTTCCTGCAAGAGATAGCACAGAAGTCAGAGAGATTCAAAGCATGAGAGAAACTCATCCCATTATTCCTGTATGGGTGCATATGGAAAGCATGAGACAGAATGTGGGCAGCATCAGGGTACAAAGACCACCCCTGGCCGGAAACAGGGACCTCAGTCCTACAACCACAGGGAACCGAATTCAGCTAACAACTTAAATTATGTGGGAATCAGATTCATCTCCAGAGTCTCCAGAAAGGATCATAGTCCTGCTGACACTTTGGTCTCAGTTTCATGAGACTCTAAGCAAAGGACTCACTGGGTCATGCTGTACTTGGACTTCTGACCTACAGAACTCTGATATTATAAATACATGTTTTTTTTAAGCCACTAAAATTGTGGAAATGTGTTACAGTAGCAATAGAAAACTAACCCACTGTGGGGTAAACTGCAGAATTTCCAGAATCCCCTGCCTAGCCTTAGTTCATTTACATGTTAACTACTGCAGCGTCCAGCAGCTTCCAGGGCAAGGAGTGAAAAGGTAACAGCCACTCTCTCCTCCCTCTGTTCCTAGTATGTAACTGGTCTGGTGACTGCCGATCACCAAGGTCTCGCCAATGGAGTTCCTCCCACAAGGGGCAGGTGGAAGAGAGAGCACACGTGGCTCCAGAGCACGAGCAGCGGCTAGAGGAGGTGGATGGGACCAGGCCTAGCTAGTGAATTTAAGCAAGCAGTGAGCAATAAAAACGGTTTCTCCCAATCCATCCTTTCCTTTGACTTATTTTGGTTTTACCAGTTTCATAGGGGGATTTGTTTCAGGCCCGGAACACCCTTTCCCCCTGGAGCTACATACAGGCGATTTGCAGGGTCTGAATGCTCACTGAGTCTAAAAATACCTCTTCTACTGACCTGCCACATTGACTGTTATTCCTGCTGTCAGAGGCCCATCTTAAAGTTAAGGCATTTTTTCCTCCAAAATTCTCTTTAATAAGCATAGACACTACCTGAGACGAAGTAATGCATTAGCAGCCTATCACTAATATGCAACCAGAGGCATTTCCTGCCCCCAGAACATAGAATAGGCATGTTTTGATGCAGAGTCCAGAAGTTTCAAACAGAAAGGAACCTGCTCTGAAAGGGACGATCTAGGTAGGAGACAGAAGCAGGAGGGCCCTGAACAGCATCCAGAGACTAAAGCGCTCATTAGAGACCGGAAAGATGGTGTGGCCCCCAATATATAAGCCAAGGCAAGGCAACGGGACACCAAGGGTGCTCAGGCAATGGGTGTCAATCCAGTTTGGCCAGAATGAAGAGTGCCCAGACAGAGATGAATATACTTGTTAAGCTTTGGGGTGTGGCCCTTGCATGTGTTCTGCAAAGGCCCTAACAAAGTGCTCACATGGTCATATGTTTCTATAAAATTTGCAAGAATATGATAGTTTAACCACAATCAGTTAAGACCCATGTATCCTTCCAGTTGACTTCCCTATGATCTCCTCCATCTCACTCCCTCTTGTATTGGGTACCACTGGCATTTCTATGGATTTGTTTTGGATTGAGCTAAGGGAAGTTGAGTTGGGGATACATTTGGTTTGGGTTGAGTGGGATATATTTATGCAACTCATTCATTTCCTCATATAGTTCGGTAATTGCTAACTATAGGAATAGTTTCCAGGACTACTCTTACTACCTACCTGGCCAACTCACCTGGAATTATCACACAAAGGTACGTCATGACATGACCACGCTCCCAAGTATGTGGGTAGTGGAGAATAAACAAGATTTGAAACATACAGAGTCAGAGCTGGTCTGTGGAAAATCATTTCAAACCTTTGCTGAAAGATTTGAACACATGAATGGAACTTCATAGCAACTCTCCCAACCTTAACAATAGTTCTAAAACTTCCTATGATACTACCAATAAAAGGTTGTACAGCTGAAGGAAAATTTTATAACCTATCAAGAATGGGAAAATCCAATTAATATGTTAATGGAAAGATGGAATGATCTTTCTATTCTCTCTCTAGAAAATGTTATATTAAAGTCACTGTCAGCTGTAGAGGCAGAGGAGAGGCACACAGGTATGGGTGGTCATGGAAGTCAAAGTCAACCATAGGGAGCCAAGGATGGAGGTATAGGCATTGTTATGCCCACCCCAAACAAGAGGGCAGACAGTGAGCAAAGGGGCCAGGGGATGGAACCTTGTGGATTATCTTCAGTTAGGCAGAGGAAAGGAACTAGCCATGATTCAGTAACTAGTATTTGCCAGTCCTTGTGCTCAGACCTGGGTATTTATTCTCTTAAATCTTTAACAACCCTACCAGGTAACAATGTGTACTCTTTAAATAGATTAAGAAACTGAAACTCAGGAGAGTTAGGATTTAACCCAGATCTGTTCTGCTCTGCAAACCATTCCCACCACAAGAGGAAAGAGACAAAAAAAAAAAAAAGAGCTGCTTTGGGGCAGTAACGAGGAAGCTGGTAGAGGAAAGAATGTGAGAAGGAAGCAAGAGACAGACAATGGTTAGACATCTTGCAGAGCCAGAGATGGAAACCTCAAATGCCTGCAGGGGCCGGGCTTTGCTTCAAGTGAGTCAAGGTGTTCTTACAACATAAAACTCACAAGCATAATCTTTACTTACACAGACAGATTCATGTATGCTTTCTTTTAAAAATTTTTTGCTTTGGCCTAGCTTTAATTTTCCTGAGTACAAGAATGATTTCTTGATGGTAAGGAACTGGACCACATACATGAAATGACCCTGGGCTATGGATTCTTGGTTGCAGTGCTGGGGACTTACGGAGAAGGGTGACAAACTGGAGAACTTACTCAAACTTAGCCCATAACACCAAAGGGGAAATGTGGACCCAGGATTGTCAGATCTGATTTTCTAAGCAGAGCCCAAACCCCAGATTTTCTTGTACACCCTTAATTTCTAACTGTTGTCAATGAATACATTTTTTTTTTGAATAATGTGTGGCCCATAAGACACATCTGTGAGTCAGACATGGAACCATATTTGATCTAAAATGAATGAAGTTGGTGAGAATAATAAACAATGAAATTTAAATGATGACAATAATGATGAACATGTGAGTAATATATGCCAAGCATTGTTCCAAATGCCTTGCCTGCATTAACTCATTTAAGTTGTACCAGAACTCTGTAAAGTCAGATATACGGCTTTTTTTATAATTGGGGTAACTAAGGCTCCGAGAGGCTTATGTTTATGCAGCTGGGAAGGGTGCAGCCAGGATTTACAACAAGCAGTCTGACTCCAGAGTCTGGGTTCTTCATCCGCAAAGCTGGGTAGGCAAAGACTCTGGATTTTGCTTTAGGAATAGGATTATTATTCTGGGGAATTAAAGTTGGGGTTTAGAAGGCACACGGACTCCTGAATTTACTTATAAATTTTTACATGGGTTCAAGAGAGGTTTTCACTGGAAAGAGAGTCCATAGATTTCATAATGTTTTCAAGGAGACCCCAAAAAAGTGAGGAGTGACTGATTTAGGGCCACAAGTACCTTAGGGCCAGGGAAGGCATAAACTAAAGGGCAACCAGGGGTTAAAGAGAGAGTTAGCTGCAGGTGGTGCCTATGGGCCTATCTGGAACACTGGCAGTGAAGAAGAGAAAGCAGAGGTAAGGAAAGGTTCTTAAGATGAGGGAGAACTGGGTTTTTTGTCCGCTGAGGAAGGGGCCAAAGGAGAGGGAGAGGAAGGGACTTAGATACTCACAGAGCAAGGACACTTTGAGAAAGGGCCAGGCCCTGGCTCCCAGGTGTGCGGATTCCAAGAAGTTGATTGTGCTGAATTAAGTCAGGGTTTCCCAAAGTGCATGTAGCTTCCCTTCTGTTCCCTGGCTCCCCCCGGAGTGATGGAGTGATGCTGGAGACCTTCCCCCACCCCTCCGCCCGCCCACCTCCTTCCTCCTCTCCAGGGGGCTCCCGCCAGCAGTGCTCAAGGTGTGGGGCAGGGGTGGCATCTGCTAGTGTATCTCTCTCCACAACCATCAGCTTTCACTTCCCTTCAGGACTGGGGAGTGCTCACGTCCTCTGGATCCTCAAAGGAAAACGGTCTCCCTGCCCTCCAGGCTCATGTTCTCTTCCTCTGGCCTAATTCTAACTCCTCGTATCCATTTGATCTCAAAATTATACAGTGACCACTTCCATAGGCAAGAACTGTATTCTCATCTGCTGTTAGGACAGAGACTTTCAGCAGTATGCCTGGACGTCCATCTAGGTTACCTGCACCCACCCGACCTATTGCTTTATCCAACAGCTGTTGACAGTGTGCCTGCCAGGCCGGGGGCTGGGGGCCGGGGATCAGTGGTGAGCAGAGCACATGGGCTTCAAGTCCAATAGAGGGGACGGATTTTAAAATATGTAAGCTATGAATAAGCAGATGAATTTAAAAGGACAAGGGACTATGAGCACATGCTATACACGGAGTATGTGTGTCCCTTCCAAATTTATGTATTGAAACCTAACCCCCAAAGTGGTATTAGGAGATTGGGCCTTTGGGAGGTGATTAAATCATAAGGTGGAGCCTCGTGAACAGATGAGTGCCTTTTAAAAGAGACCCCAGGGAGCTCCTTCACTCCTTCTGCCACGTGAGATATTGTAAGAAGAGAGCCATGTGTGAATCAGGAAGTGAGCTCTCACCAGACGCCAAATCTGCTTGTGTCTTGATCTTGTATTTTCCAGCTTCCAGAACTTTGAGAAATTAATTTCTGTTGCTTAAGCCACCCAGCCCATGGTATTTTTGTTATAGCAGCCTGAACTGACTAAGATGGTGTCTAACTGAGGACAGGAGTCAGCACTGGCTCACTGAGGATATTGGTTTTGAGCTGACACATGAATACATCAAAGTTAACTAGATGAAAAGGCAGAAGGGTGGCGGATGGGAGGTAGAGAGCAATTCAGGCAGAGTGAAATGTACAGCGTTGTGAGTAGAATAAAATACCCTTGATTGGAGGGAGGAGTGGACCAATGAGAACCATGTACACATTAGCTGTAGACATAAGGTCCTATGAGCATCTATGAGGAGGGGTCAATGGGTGGGTCAGATAGTGGCGGTGGTGACATCTTAGCAGAATCAGAAGTTTAATGTACAATATCTTGTGCTTTTGCCTGCACCTCTTAATACAGTTCCTACATTTGGGAAATTTTCCAATTTAAGAATCTCTTCTCCTAAAGGAGGATGCCAGAAACTCACTTTCCTAGACTCCCTTGCATGTACGATACAGCTATTGTTGCTGGTTGTGTACCTTCCAAGTCCAATTATAGGTTTTGTGAGTTACTTAAAACAATCTAACATTTTCCCTTTCTTTTCAAAGAAGCTAAAATGGATTCTGTGGTCTGCAACCAAGAACCCTGACAAATACAGGAAGGATGCATAAGTAGGCACTGGAAAAAGGTAGGAAAAGGAGCTTATGCATAGGGGTGAAAATAGTATGACGTGACAAGGAGAACATAATAGTTTAGGATGTGAATTTTCCCAAAAATCCTAGAAGGAAATATCTTTGAAAGTAAAATTAGCCCCAGAGATGCTCTGGTACCAGATATTAGAGAGCTTGTTGGACAAGTGCTACTCTGTACAGATGAGGGCTATGGGGACAGGTAATGAGGCTGCAGGAAAGGGAATGTTGGGTTCAATGAACAGTATAACTTGTTCATGAAGTTAGGGTACTACCTTCATTTCCTCAAACCCTTTAATCATCTGCCACAGGTACGAATGAAAGACAAGCTCTGAGAACCAGAAGCCCTAGGCTGGAGGTGACAACCTGTGTGGCCTTGGGCACAAGGTCACTTCAATTCTCAGACCCTCAGTTTCCTCATCTGTAGAATGGGGGTAATACATGGTTGGTTGTATGATCCAGCACCTGTGGAAGCCTTTTGTCAACTGCAAAGTGCTGTATGAATGTGATAGATGATTCTCACCATCTTTGTGGTGCCAAAACAAAAGCAAAATGAAAAATCAAGATTAATCATTTCAGTGGGTCAGTGGGTTTGCACGGGACCTGTTAGAAGTATTGACCAGTAAGAGAGAAGCAGCTCTTAGCAAAGATGTTAAGAATACTATGGACTCTCTCATGGGTGCAAGTGATACCAAACTCATGCCAAAGTGGCTTCAGAATAAAAAAATAAGCAAACACAACTTCCATCTCATATCAAAAAGCTCAACGATGCAGGCACAGCTAGATTCAAGGACTCGAGTAATTAAATCACAACTCTGTTTCTCCATCTCTTGTTCCAAGGCCTGTTGCTCATTCTCAGAAAATTGTCTCTTCCTGTTGCCAGGACGTCTGCAGAGGCTTCAGCCCTACACCAAGTTGGCTCTGATCTATTTGAAAGGAACATGATTGCATCTCAGAAATTTTTGTAGAAGCCTTCTTGCATCTTATTTGCCAAAACTAAATGATATACTCTTATGTGAACCAATAGCTTATGACCTGGGGAATGTGATGATCTAGTTGGCCAATTCTGAACCGCATGACCATATCTTGAGCCAATCAACACCACCTCACATGGACTGGGGATGGAGCAGGGTGGTTTACACATTTAGAAGGAGTTGTTAAAATAACAGCAAATCCCCACCATGGATGGTTACTGATAGAGGGTATTTACTATGCTTTAAAGAATCTATGTGGGATCCACCTATTAAAAAATCATGCTTAAAATTGATGTCAGCACTGCAAGTTCTTTAGTTCTGCTTGGAAGGAGCCTTATTCCTGGGGCCTCTAAGATTGTTGGTCATAAAGGTGACTTGCTTGAATTCTGCTCTCTGAACAGACCTTGTAAAATCTTATGATTCTGCAGCTTTCTAAGAGCCCCCTTCTTTGTTCCTTTATTTGATCTAAATTTAACAACTCTCCTATGAGTCAGAGAAGTAAAGTAACTTGCTTAAAGTCACATAGCCAGCCCAGATTTCCTGCCTCCTGCATATAAGCAGAGTAGTGAGCCCTTCCACTCTGATCCTGGGGTATTAACAAGAGGTATGGGGAAGTTAGCAATTGGAGAGGCAGGGTACAGGCATTTAAACATGAAGGACTATGAAGGCAGAATGTGAACCAGACAGATGGTCCCAGTACGCACAAGATCAAAGTCCAGGGTGGACTCAGACAAAACAGAAGACTCTGTTCAATCCCTGTGCTTACAACACAGGTCGGCCCAGAGCTGTCTGGGAGAGCCTCCTGATTTTGATGGTGACAGTGTTCTTCAAGAGGGCCCCAAGAACAAGTCAGCATCTGTTAGGATCGCACAACCCCCATCTTAATTATGAACTTGCTGTGTTATTAACTGACCAGCTGTGTGTGGCACATAACCAAGGGTCAGAACTTCGCAGCAACGATTCATTCCTGATGAGGCCAGGAGTTCTGACACCTTCTTGGGGCACATTAAGAACCTGATGAATATGGGCAAACTTCCTTCCAGAAAAATGCACAATTTGTCTGCAATTTGA
Organism: Manis pentadactyla; assembly: GCF_030020395.1. Taxonomy (NCBI): domain Eukaryota; kingdom Metazoa; phylum Chordata; class Mammalia; order Pholidota; family Manidae; genus Manis; species Manis pentadactyla. The sequence goes on from NC_080028.1 coordinate 71,515,694, forward strand.
GGATTCAGCTACAATTAAGGCCCTAGGTATTTCCTCCCAGTGTCCTGAGGGACTACCCACATCAGGCCTAATGTCCCAGGTCCCCTGAATAATAACCTCTCCCACAGGGCTGCTGTGAGGAGAGGGAGAAGAAAAAGAGATTAGGAGGCAGGACTTAACTGTACACGCCTAAATTATTAGAGGAAGAGAGTTCTCCTCACTGAACTGCCCTTCACAAGGGACTGGCTGAACAAATCAGTAAGTGGATATTCCCACAATAAACATGCATAGGTGCTGCATTTGTTCCCAGAATTTGAACCACACAGACACTACCTTCAAGGCCTCTGTTTCATCCCACCTGCGCAGTTACAATTTTTTTTTTAAACCATACCCTTGAACTTAAATTTCTTTTAAAAGGAAATTTTCTGTCACCACCATACATGGAGGACCAGAAATATTACTTGAAAAAAAAAAAAAAACACTCAGAAAATCAAACAATGTTATTAAATCCTAGCTAGCCTTGGTAACTTCCTTAGTTCTGAGTCCAGAGATGTTCTTCTTGTTAAAAAAAAAGGTGGGGTGTGCGTGTAAAAGAAATGTCAGTGATACATGAACACCAAACTACCACTCTTGATGTTATCAGGACTGAAATGATTGCAAAGGCAGTAACTTCCTTGCCAATGGTTAAACCTACTTCATTCTTCACCCAGATTGGGGAACACTGTGATTTATTTAACATATATTTATTGAGTTGTCTATGAAGTACTCTTAACCCTATAGGAATGGAGGTGCATGGGAAATATACACAGGTCCTGCCCTCCTGGAGGGAATATTCCCCTGGTGGAGACAAACAACTAAATGGAAAACAAAATAATTTCTAATTGAGTACTACTAAAAAAAAAACAACAAAAACAAGGGTTACAACAGCACACTGGAGAAAAGCATGGGAGGCCGCATGGGTGTACTTGACATGCTGGAGCCAAGGTCAGAAGTTTGGTCCTTGAGTGAGTGGGACCAGTTTCCAGGAGAAAACTCATGTTCAGGATCAGATTCTTAGGGGGTGGGAAAGTGGTTAGCAGCTGTAACTCGATATCCGAGGCATCATCTGAAGGGCGCTGGAGAGACCTGCTCTTTGCCCCTGATTCAATCGGAAAGCAAAGCAGATGTTGTCTTAATAGTTTTCCAGTCCAATAGCCAAGAGAAAACAAAATATGTCATACATGTGGTTGTATTTAAAGGCAAGAATTACAACACATGTCCAACAAATGCTGGTCGTTGCTAGAGCAAGAGATTCCAGTTGTAATTGCCACTGAGTTCATCTAACTGCAAATGAAGACGCCCGTTTTCAAGTTCAGTCAAAACGGTCACAAGGACCCTGAATTTACAATGCTTTTGTTCCTCTTCTCTCTTTTTAAGGCCCTCACTTGTCATCCTGTGTTTAAAATGCCCAAGGGCTAGTGATGGGGCATGAGGGTTTCTGTTTGCTGTTTCAGCTTGATCCCTGCAGAGGCAATGCCCCTCAGAGGTTAGGTCTTTTAAAATATAAATCAGAGAAGACAAGTAGTAATTTTACAGCATCTTACTATGTTGATGGACAGTGACTGTGAACGGGTATGTGGGGGGGACTTGGTGAAGGGGGGAGCCTAGTAAACATAATGTCCTTCATGTAATTGTAGATTAATGATAACAAAATTAAATTTTTTTAAAAAAGGGGCCTATAAGAATATCTTTAAAAATATATATGTATATGCTTAAGTTACTCTACAAGAAGATATGTCAAAGAAATAATCCATCTTCCCATGTTTTCTTCCTCCTGCTACTTCTATAGCTTTTCTTCTTTCTTCCTAAGTACAACCCTTAAATAGAATGCGTGCCTCATATCGAATTTACCGAGTATCATAATTCTTCCAAGTGGTAAAGATACCTCAAGACAAATGCTGGGCATAGAAGCCACAGGGCATAAATATGCAAAGAAGTAAAAAGCTAACCTTTTCAAATAAGGCTTCTCTCTCACTTACCACTTTACATTTCCCTGTATGGCCCCGGAATATGACTGGTTAGCCAGAGACGGGTAAGATTCCTCAAGGGAGGAACAACCTAAGACAGGCACAGTCGCAGGGGGGTCATCAGGTGAGAAATTGGGGATCAACAGAGGTGAGGCTTAGAACCTCTCCCCCCCTGTTTTGAGAGAAATCTTCTGCATCCGTGGATGTTTTATTGCCCTTGTCTAGCTTGGATTAACACTTAGTCTACAGGCACACACCTGATCATCTAGATTTGCTCTCTTACAACACTAAACTATGTTTTCTACCTTTATCTTGCATTACCTACCACTTCAGCATTTTATTAAAAATAATAATAATAATAATAATAATAATAAGGGAGAAATGTGGGATTCACATATAAATCAAGTATAAAAATCAAACGAATATTCATATTTGACCTGATTGTTTATAGTTCATAATGCGTGATCAAAACCGAAAGTTTCTGTGATGACTGCCCTTGTACTGTTCACCATGTAAGAACTTATTCACTATGTAAGAACTTGTTTGTTATGCTTCAGAAGACTGGAGACTGACGAGAATTAGGCTTGGGGTGGATTAATGATTGTGCATGAGTCCCCTATACAGAATTTTATTGTTGTTAACAACCATTTGATCAATAAATATGAGAGATGCCCTCTCAAAAAAAAATATATAAATATATGTATATAAATCAGCACTACTGGCTTTGATTGCAGTTGATCAATATCAGGCCCCCAAATGGAGATTGTACAACCCACCAGCTCACTACATGCATTCTGCACCATACCCCCTCACCCTTACCTGGGCGCCCAGGCTCCCACCCTGCCAGCCAGTACCTCTGGGCTTCACTTATGCGGCTGTGGATAGTAAGGCTCTCAAACTCAGTTCCTAAGGTCTCAAGTCTCAGCACTGGCCTCCTCAGTGCCGGCGATTCCCAGAGCAGCAAGAGGTGGGAGGCAGCCAGGATAGAAGGTTGATTTTAGCTCTACTTTTGAGGCCTCTTGAATCATCGTTTGGGGGGGTGGCTGGATAGACTGTGGGGAGGATAATGGATTCAGCTCATTCCATTTAAAAAAGCTCACTCAGATATTAGGGAAAAACCAGTTGATGACAATGCTAGCATTCCAAATTGCAGGCTGTTTGCTCCCCTATCCCCTGAGGATTAAAACTCCAGGGTCATCCCATTTTTGACTCTGTGAGGCAGAAGGGATAGGATATGGGGCTTTGGACTCAGGCAACCTTGGGCTCAAATTCCAGCTCTATCACTTACTACCTGTTGAAATGTATGCAAGCTGTTAAACCTCTCGGAGCCTCAGTTTCTTCATCTGTGAAATGGGCACGACACCACCTGCCTCTGAGGGAGTGATACAGTGCCAGATATCAACAGCATGTAGTCTACATCTGTGTTCACTAAGGACAGCTTCTCTCTGCCACTCTGCACCTTTCCCACCTCTTTCTGCTTCTCTCTCTCCTCCTTCCTCCTCTTATGGGGCCCAACTCTAAGCAATCTCTCTGATGTCATCCAACCCTGATCTTTCAAAGTCTCCCTTAGGTCAAACATTTCTCAGGGGCAATTCTGGGTGACAGCTCTCAATACAAGTACAGCCAAGGAAAGCTGCCCTTCCCTGTGAAAGGCAATTCTCAAGTGTGTTTCATGTAAGAATAGCTAATACCTGTGAGTATGCCTTGGGAGAATTAAAAAGCAAAATGGAATTCTGTGATCATATCGATTTGGGAAATGCCTATAGGCATTCACAGTGCACATGAGAATATTAAAGGCTCCGAGAAGTCCTGCAGCAAATAAACCCTAACTTTTACTCTCACTTTTCTACTTTATGTGACCCAGGAGTGTCTTGTCATCCTTGGTTTTTTCCTAAGTGCTTTCCTTCGCATCCTCTTTGTTCATCCTCCCCCAAGGCCCCCCTTTACAGATGCAGAGATGGGGTTCAGAAAGGTTAAATGACACATGACTTGCCCATGATGGTCCAGCTGAGTAGCACCAGGACCATCTGCTCTTTCTGAGTCCAAGGCTCATTTCTCTACATCTGGAAGAAACAGCTTAATATATCCCTTTCTGGCTAAACAACTGTAGGATCTATAAATCACTATGTGGGATCTTAGGCTTACATTGTCTGATTTCAATTTCTTGGAAATGAGAAAAATAGAGGGCAAGTGATCTGTCCAAAGAATTAGAGGTGGCAGAGCCAGAACTGACAGCTAATCCACCAACCTCCAGGCCTGGCTGCCTTTACCTGTGCAGGGCTCCTGCGCCTGGGCCGTCTTCTTTAATTACATCTTCCCTCCTTCCAAGACCAGAGCAGTGCTGTCCACTAGACCTTTCTAAAATGATGATGGAAACACTTCATGGCTATGCTGTTCAATTTCATAACTGCTAACTACATGTGGCTATTGATCACTTGGAACAGATCTAGTGCAACTGAAGAACTGAATTGTTAATGTTAACTTAATTTTCATTAATTTACACTTAAGTTGCCATGTGTCTGGTGGTTACCATATTGGGCAGGGCAACTCTAGACACCAGAAATCATCTTTGGACTACAGGCCACCCAATCGATGCAATTATCATATGAGTAGAAGATTCTTATAGTAACAACCAAATCTAAACTACCCAGGCCTTGCTAGGCACTACTCCCAGTTTACAGGGCTTACAACCTCAGACATCTTTGCTCAAGCAATTTCCTCCCTTTCCTGGCAACTTCCTACCCATTCTTCTAATCTAGGCTCAAATGCCCCCTCCTTCAGGAAGCCTTTGCTGATCTACTTTCCTCCCAGGAAGCAGAGTGAAGGGACTTCCCTTCTCTCTGGGACTTCCCACTCTCCTATAATTGGCCCCAGATGGATGAGAAGGAGAGTTTTTGATTTTGCTGAAAGCCCTCTGGTGAGCAAGTGGATGAAAGAGGCGAGAGTTTGTCTTGGGGGCCGGAGCTGTGGGAGGGACCCCCGGGGAGTGGTGTGAGAGAGAGGAGGAAGATGTGATAGATAAAAGGAGATGGGTGGTGTGTGACTTAACCACTCCTCTGTCTCCCCTACACAGTCTCCAGTAAAAATAGACATTACGAACTATAGTGATACACGGGTAAAGCCCACAAACAATACTGAAAGAGAATTCACAATTAAAGCACCTGACATACTAGAAATTGAAGGACATTTCCTCAAAAGCAGATAAAGGCCATCTACGAAAAAAACCCCAGCTAACATTATACTTACTGATGAGAAAACTGAATGCTTTCCCCCAAAGATCAGGAACGAGACAAGGGTGTCCACTCTTGCCACTTCTATTCAACAATGTACTGGAAATTGTAGTTAGGACAATTAGGCAAGAAAAAGAAATAAAAAGATCAGGAAGGGAGAAGTAAAACTATCTCCATTTGCAGATGACATAATCTTGTACATAGCAGATGCTAAGGAGTCCAAAAAGCTTTTAGAACTACTCACTGGATTCAGCAAGGTTGCAGGATACAAGATCAGTATACAAAAAGTAGGTGGGTTCTGCCATACAGTGACAATGAGAACACTGAGAATGAAATTAAGAAAACAATTTCATTTTCAGTAGCATCAAAAAGAATAAATACCAAGGAATATATTTCAGCAAAGACATTTTGGAATGCTTTTGAACTGAAACTAAAGAGGACCTAAATGGAAAGCCATCCATGTTAACAGATTGTAAGATTTCATATTGTTAAGATGGCAGTACTCCTCAAATTGATCTACAGATTCGATGCAATCCCTATCGAAATTCCAGATAACTTCTTGGCAGAAGTTGGCAGGCTGATTCTAAAATTCCTTTGGAAATTTGAGGGACCCACAGTAGTAAAAATAACCTTGAAAAAAGAAGAACAAAGTTGGAGGACTCATATTTCCTGACTTCAAAACTTACTACTATGCCATAGTAATCAAGACAGTGTGTAACTGGTATAAGAATAGACATATAACAATAGAATAGAATTGGGAGTCCAGGAAAAAACCTTACGTTCATGGTCAATTGACCTTTGACAAGGGAGCTAAGACAATTCAACTCAACAAGTGTTTGGGAGACAACTGGATAGCCACATGCAAAAGAACAGAATTGGACCCTTAACTCACACCATAAGCAAAAATTAATTCAAAATGGATCAGAGACCTAAGCATAAGAGCTCTTAATGACCTTGGATGGGCAATGGATTCTCAGCTGTAACAAAGAACAAGTAACAAAATAAAAAAATAGCTAAGTTAGACTTTGACAAAATGGAAAACTTTTGTGTTTCAAGACATCAAGAAAGTGAAGACAGTCCGTGGAATGGGAGAAAATGTTTGCAAATCATGTATCTGATAAGAGGCTTGTGTCTAGAATATATCCAGAACTATTATAACTCAAAAATTAGAAGACAACCCAATTTCAGAATAGACAAAGGATCTGAATAGACATGTCTCTGAAGAAGATAAACAAATGACCAATAAACCCATGAAAAGATGTTCAACATCATTAGCTACCGGGGAAATGCAAATCAATACCACATTGAGATACCCCTTCATACCCCCTGTGGTGTCAATAATGAACAAAGACAGACAATAAGAAGTGTTGGTGAGAATACAGAGAAATCAGAACCCTCATCCACTGCTGGTAGGAATGCCAAGGGGTGCCAGCTGCTTTTGAAAACAGTTCGGCAGTTTCTCAAAAAGTTAGGCATGAGTTACCCTATGACTCAGCAATGCCATTCCTAGGTGTATAAAGAGAAATGAAAACGTGTCCTCACAGAAACTTACACATGAATGTTCATAGCATTATTCATAATAGCCAAAAAGTGGAAGTCACCCAAATGTCCATGAACTGATAAAAGAATAAATAAAATGTGGTATGTCCATATAGTGAAATATTAGTCCTCAATAATGAAGCATGAAAACATGCTCTAACATGGATGAACCTTGAAAGCACTATACTAAGAAAAAAAAGTCAGATGCAAAAGGCCAGTAATTCCATTTATGGAATTGCATTTATGGAATGTTCAGAATAGGCAAACCCAGAAAGGATATAGAGACAGAAAGGAGATTAGTGATTGCCTAGATCTGGCAGGGATGGGGAGATTGGGGGTGATGGCTAAGGGGGATGGCAGTGTTTTGTTTTGGGATAGTGAAAATGTTCTAAAATTGGTTGTGGTGATGGACATGCAACTCTATCAATATACTAAAAGCCATAGAATTGTACATCATAAAAGGGTAAATTTTATGGTATCAATCAATAAAACTTTTTCCAAAAAGCAAATTGCATAAGCATACACACAACATGATACCATTGATATAAAAACACAAACAATGCTCTTGCTTAGGAATGCATACAAATGCAGTGAGAACATAAAAGTGCACATGAATGAGAAATACACACACTCAAGATGATAGTTACAGGCCAGGGAGGGGATGGTTAGTGGATGAGGGAGACCTAGGGTGCTTACACTCTACTGGCCACATTTGTTTCATAACCTTGATGATGAATAGGGGTGTTCCTGATATTATTCCAGAGACCTTTTTTGTTGGCCTGAAATACTTTGTGAAAAATTTTCAGATACATTTCCCAGTGTTTTGGAAATTAGACATGTATGTTTGCTGTAGTGAGATGGGAAGCTGGCATCGGGACCCCTGGCCTGGGTGAACACAGGGCTGGATAGAAGAAAAGTCAGGCCCCTGCAGGTTCCCCTCACTCAGCAAATGTTTCCTGAATTGAGTCAACAGGTTGCCACCTCTGGGGCATCCTGGCTGATGTCCCGCAGCAAAAAGTTTGGGCTTTGCAGCCAGTCAGCCCCTGGATTTTTTTTTTAAGAAAAATTATTCTTTAATCATCCAAACGGCTTTCTAGTTGGTGTAGAAAAGAACATGGTAAGCCCTGCGAGAGGGCATGCATGGTGTCTGTCTTGTTCACTGTTATACCCTCCAAATCCATCACACTGTAAATGGATAGCATATATTTACTGAATGACTGAGAATCATCTCAATGCCAGTAATAGGAGAATGTTCCAGCTGGCCTAAGATGAATTGTAGGACTCAGGGAGAAAAGATGGGTAGCAGATGAGAAAGGCCAGGATTATTAGGGTAAGGGGCTTAATAAAAAAGAATTTCCAAGATGGGGAATGATATAATACAGATTTAATTAGAAAATAACTCCAGAAGTTGTATGGAATTCAAATAGGCAAAGACAACATTGAAATGGTTCTTAGGTTTTAAGGTTTTAAGTTCCAATGTTAAGCACATATCTTGAAGAAGACATTCTCTGCTTGTATGGAGCTTAAAATCTAGCAGGAAGAGATAATTACTTAAAACAAGGAGCCATACTAGGGAGAGGTTCTATAAACATTTTGGAGTTATACTGTATACTCCTTAATGAATATGCATTCAGAGGAGAGGACCTATGGTTTTCAGGCTCTGAAATAGGTCTGTCCAAAAAAGATGATCCCTGACTTAAAAATTTAAGTTCAGTTTTTGATGTACAACTACTACATTCTTTAATAGTCCTAAACTTGTGTTTTAGGCATTATTTTTATGGTGTATTTCCTTTAATAGATAAAGCTGTTTAATATTGCTACTATCAGTGAGACTTACTTTTTCTTTCATTTCATAACATTAGTGTGATTATAGATCAGGAAATGTTTTATTTTCAAAATAACAAATACACATGTATTCTTTCCCATTGCAGCCCCTGGATTTTTGAATCTCCTTTCTGCCTTCATTAGCATATGGCCTTGCACATCTTAGTTAACCTCTCTGAGCTTTCCTTTCCGGTCTGCCCAACGAGAATAACACCACCTACTTCTGATACCTGGTGAGGACTGAAGGCACCAGCTCTCACAAGGGGCCTGGCTTCCCCGCCTGCTGTTGATGAATCTTGCTGGGAGATCCAGGCTGTGTTGCAGCCTCCGCTCCTTGGCAGGGCGTGTGACTGGCCATCACTCAAAACTCACTGAGTAGCACTGACCTGCAGAGCACAGACCTACTTCCTCTCTTCGTCCCTATTTTGGAAAGGTCTGTGAAGACAACTCCCTTCACTATTCTGAAAAGACAAAGAAATATATAAATAAGCTGGCTCTGCCATTCTCCATAAGTAATTTTTGTATTCCCAGCTGTTGATCAATTCCTGGAGGCTGGCAGGGCAGGGCCAGTCCCCGGGGGCCCAAGGGAAGGGGCCATGGTGTGTACAGATCTGTCTGTAACCTCCCTGCACACAACCAGGTGGGCTCTCACAGCCCTTCGTGGATACTGGAGGGTCGGATGCCTTGGCCCAGGCCCTGGGCAGGTAAAATCCAAGTACATTTCAGCGTTTCCGGCCTGTGGTAGCCCAGCAGTGGGGGATGGGGGGTGGGGAGGGCTGAATGCACAATGAGAGCCAGGCAGCCGGGTGGGATCCGGGCAGGTAGCCAGCCAGGATAGATGGAAACTCTGGCTTCATGTAAGGGCTTCTGGGGAATTGCCCCTAAGGAGGTAATTCCAGTCACTACCCAGAACCTGTGAAGGGCATTCTTGGAGGGCTGGAGTATTCTGCCTCCAAACGTCAGTTCCTGCACTGAGCCCTGCAGGCACTTGGCCTTTTCTTCACTCCCTCTGGGACTAGGCTGGCTGGTCTGGGGAGTGCTGCAGTCTCCGTGCCTGGCTCAGAAGTCAATGTCAACCTGAGTTTGCAGCTAATGGGTAAGGGGAGCAGGGAGACTGCCCTGGCCAGTGCACAGCGCGCCCTGAAGGAGCCCAAGCGGGTCAGAGCACAGGCCCCGTTTATTCCACTTCCCACTGACCTGCAGTGACCCCTGGGGGCCCAGAAAGTGATGCATCATTTTAGCTTCTCCCTTGGCCCTTTGGGCTCACCTGTGGCCGCATCTGTCCAGGGACTGACCCTTATTAACCTGTGGTCTTCCTGGACAGGGCAGGCGAAGGTGGAATGAGACAGGTGGCTTTTGGGACTAAGGGAAAAATGACAGTCCAGTCTCTCCCCTCCCACTCATTTCTCTAGGGTCCAGCTGGACCACTCTCCCACCCACCCACATGAGGGTCCTTGGAAATCAGGAGCCAGGGCTGCCACCAAGCCCTTGAGCTACCCTGAGGGGCTCCTGGGAGTCGTAACTTGCTGCCCACTGCCACTGCCCTCCTGTCCACTCTGCTGCCAAAGCCATCCATCTAGACCTCAAATGGGACCTTGTCACAGGCCTGCCTGAAAAACCCTACTTGGCTCCCCATGGGCTGGAGGCCCACAGCTGGGGTTCTGCTTGGACTGCATTGAGTTTTTCAAAAATTTCTAAGTTTTGCATGAAAGCTGGCTTTCCCAGCTTATTTGCAGCACCAAGCTGTATTCCTACATCACTACAGTTGGCTGGAGCTGAACACAGCACCTCCCTAGGCAAGTGTTCCTTAGGGAACAGCTTCCTCTGTGCTTTCTTGTCTTAGGGCCAGCTGCCTGGTGCCTGCATGCTTTTGCTTCTCCCCCTCATCTCCAGACAAAGGCTTGTAGCACAGCTTGGAGGCACTAGATGACCTGCCCTCACTCTGCTTTTCCAAACCCGCTCCCACTCACCTCTCCTCTGCCTCCCTGGCCCCCAATGGCCACACCAATTTCTCTCTGCTCACCAGACAAGCCACACAGTTCCCACTCTGCCTTTCTGCACGAATGTTGAGCACCTACTCCACATGGAGGGCCTGGGCTGGGAGAGATGGACAATAAGGAGAAAGAGATGGATAATAAGACCAATATGTCATTCTGGGTCCTCCAGGGAAACAGAACTAATAGAATAGATAGCTAGATTCTCTTATAAGGAATTGGATCAAGTGAGCATGGAGGCTGAGAAGTCCAAGATCTGTCAGCAAGCTGAAGACCCAGAAGAGCCGAGGGTGGAAGTTCAAGTCTGGGTCTGAGGACAGGAGAAGACCCATATCCCACCTTCCAGACATGCAGGTGGAGAGAGAATTCTTTCTTACTCAGACTTTTATTCTATTCGGATCTTCAATGGATTGGGTGAGGCCCACCCAGCCTGCTTTACTCAATCTACCTATTCAAATGCTAATCTCATTCAGAAATGCCCTCACAGACACACCAGATGTAATGTTCAACCAAATACCTGAGCACCCTGTGGCCCAGCCAAGCTGACACATGAAATCAGCCATCATGTCCAGCCTTAGCTCTCCTGGAGGCTGCAGCTTAGTGAGGTCTTCAGAGAGGCAGGAAGGTGATTCCGAACTGAGTGCTGGAGGAATTCTCACTTATAATCAAAGCTTCCCCTCAAATAGTACCTCCTCCAAATTTTTTCTGCTCTTCCCATACAATCAGGAATTTTCTCTCGGATGCTCCTAAAGCATGTATCTCTTAGAGATTATTCTCTTTCTGTCTCTCTCTCTCTCTCTCTCCCCCTCCTCTAGTGAAATGTTGTAACTCTACAAAATGAGACTAACACAGCAAAGTCCCATATACCCACCACCCATCCTTAAAGGATGACAAGTCACAGTTCAAGCACAGCTCAGGGTAGCCAAGTCATCCCCATCTGCCCAGACCTTTCCTGGTTTAGCACTGGAAGTTCTACATCCTGTGACTCCTCAGTCTTGGATAAACTGGAATGGCTGGTCACCTAGTGCAGCCATCCACTACCTCCCCACCCCTGTGTATACACCCCTTCCTCTGATTCATACCCTACCCTTCCCATCAGATGAAACCACTGATTTACTAAAATTGGGGGTTACCACTTGTACATCTTTCTTTATGCTCTGAATTCATTGTTTAACGATATTGGAGTGCTGTTTTGTGCACAGGCACGCACATGGTGTGCACACGCACGCACATGCACAGCCCCCAGCGTGGGTCCAGAACCTTGGATGACTCTTTCCAGGTGGGTGGTGGGGATATGAGTATGGGAAGCAATGGCTGGAACTTCCTGCAAGGTGAAAGGAAGAACTGAAAGGGCAATAAACTGCACAGCCCAGAGCCCAGACAGGGGTGGGAAGGGGGAAGGGAAGCTGTGGGAACCAGAGGAGGGAGAGAGCTTCCCAGGAAGGCAGTCGGAAAAGCAGTGAAGGACCCGGGGCTGGAGGAGGTGCTCAGGTGAAGGGCGCTGTGCAAGGGCCGTGTGGTGAGGTTGCCACCACCTCCCTCTTTGGATGCTCCTTTGACACACTCGGGAAAATAAATCTACAGCCCTCCCTAATGTGTGGGGGGCAAATGGGTGCTTCCGGGGGCCACGGCAGGATGAGCCACCTCACCGCTGCTGATCAGGCCACCCCGGGGGTGGTGGGGGAGGGGTACGCTGGCAGACTCGGTGCCTCCCACGGCATCCAGCTGACTTGGCCTGTGGCCCCACTAGGCTCCCTAGGGCTCCTGGCACAGGGTAAGTGTTCAGTACTGTTTGTGGAAAGATAAAAAGGGAGAAGGAAGGGAAGAAGGAAGAAAGGAGGGAGGGGAGGAAGGAAGGAAGGGAGGCCTAGGCTCTGTGGGAGTGTCAGGCAGAAGAATAGATAGAGCAGGGTGGGGAGAGAATAAGGCCAGTACAGCCCACTAGAAGGGACTCAGAGTTAACCAGTTAAAACTAGAGAGCCAGAGAGGACTCACAGGGGAGCCCAGAGCGCGGGGCAGGGGTCCTTCCTGCCGGGACCTAAGTGCCTGGTGTGCAGAGCAGGCCGGGAGATGCCACCGCAGGCTGCCCCCCGCCGCACCCTGCGGCCCCGGGAGGGGAGCGCTCGGGGCCTGCTCTGGTTTCCCAGGCCGCAGGAAGGGCGCTGTGAGCGGGGTGTGCGGGGGGCGGAGGGTGGGGCAGGAAAGTGCAGGGGCAGAGGCTGCTGCCTAGCAACGCGGGAGACGAGTTGAGAGGTGACAGGCCCGCCCCCCCCACCCCCCACGCGGCGCGGGCGCGGGATTCTCTCCGGAGGTTCGGGCGCCTGCTGAGAAAGCGGCCTGGGAACTGCAGCTCTCAGTTGCACGAGGGGGACATTCTCCTGGAAGGACGGAATGGAGCCCCGCAGGAAGGACGTGGGGCACACCCCAACCTCCTCTGCGCTTCTCCTTGGGCCCCAGTCCCTTGAGCCTCCCACCTCCTAGGCCACCAATATCCGGCAGGAAGGTGTCTGGGGCCCTTCCCTTCTCTTCCTTTTCCCCAGGACCCTACTAGCAGCCTGCGTCCTGCGTCTGCCTCCCCACTGAGAATTCTCGGTTGCTTTTCTTTCTTAATTTGATTTTCCCTGGCTTAAAATTGAGATCAAAAGACATTCTTTCCAGGCTTTTAGGAATAATTCCCAGAATCTCCCACTGGAAATGCATGCGTAATTACCGTAATTATTTTTTTTTAATCTTTCTTCTTCTCTTATCCATTTCTTTTTCTCTCTCTACTGCAGGCTTGTGGAGGAAGGGAGAGAGACGAAGCTTCGGGCTATCTCTGGGGTTGCATGTTGACCAGTATTAACCGTATTCTTGCAGGCAGAGTGTGAGACACACATCACTCCCTTACAGCCCCATGAAAGGCTTTGAGATGGTGCATGAACAGCACTTCACCGGCATTAAACACCATAGAATCAGCTGCTGGAAAGTTATTCCCTTTCTAATTTGTTTTAATTGTCTTAATTTCCACTGAGTCTCAAGTTGGTGCTAACCTTCCTTTTAACGAGAGCGGCAGATCTCGGCTTAGAGCATGCAAGAGCAGTGTACTGCAACTTAATAATAGCGCTGCTTTTCATGTTGGCTATTTAGTGTGCATCGTGAGAGGGGCTTTGCGTTACGGCTGGCTCCTTTTTAGAGGAAAGACAAATCATTAGTAAATAATAATCAAGGTGGAGCAAAGACATGGAGCCTAATGACTAGGCTTTTGGAAAAGCCCCGTTCATCAGTCCCAGTCCAGGATGCTGGCTTTCCACCCTGGCAAGCTGTAGGTCCAGCCCCGGGAAGGATCCTGTTTCAGGTCAACTGGTCCAACTGGTCAGGAGCCAGCACTGAGGAGCCTGAGATGAGCGTTTTTTTATTTTTGTAGGAGCCACTCCACCTGACTTCTCAGTCCAGTGGTAGCCCGTTCTGCTCCCTGGAATTACAGAAGTCCACTCACCAATGTCCACTTTGGGACACAAGGACACAGAGTGGGGGCAACTGCCAAAGACAGCTTTGGCAACCACTACTCTCTCCTCTCTTGGATCTGGGGCTTGAGTGGAGAAGACAACGCCCCTGGCTCTAGGGCCAGTGTACCTCCCAGGTCTGTCTCCCCCTTCGCATCCCACTCCTCCGGCCACGGTGGTGGATGGGAAGGGTGGTGAGATGCACAGAGACTTTTGCTGGGAATGCTGGGACTGGTTCTTTCCCTGTCCTTGATCCTAAGAATATGAGACTCGGGAGCTCCTACAGCCATTTCTGTCAACACAAGGAGGGAGTCACCAGTGAGGGAATAGGGCTGAGAAACTGGGAGAGAGAGAAACCTGATCCTGATGGTATCAGTTCCATTCCTGGATCCCCCTGTGCCTGAAGCTAGCCTCTACCCTTGGCCACCTTTAGAGCTCCCCACTCGGCCAACAAATCCCCCTTTCATGTAATCCAGTTAGGATCGGTGATTCGGTCCCTTGCAACCACAGAGTCTTAACTGATGAAAAACTCGGTGCAAATCCTGGCCACCAAGAGAAAAAGAGCTCAAAGGGCTTGTTCTACCTACACGGGTGAGTGGCATTGTCATGATACACAAACACCAGCACAGGGAAACTGTCGCTGTACCAGGAAGCTCCAGATTCAGGTGCTCATGTACATAGGCAGAGACAGGCTGAGAGTGTTACATGCAATGGCTTATTTAATAATCCTTGTTACAATATGCATACTTTTACCACCATTTTACAGATAAGAGAGCCTCTGTGAACCTCAGTGGCAGGACTGAGGCCTGAGGCTCATTCCTCAGTGCTGTGCAGTCCCAGCTATGCCTCTGCACTTAGCAAGTGGATTGCTCACTGGTGCACAGAGCACTCTGAGAATGTGGGATTGGGAGGGGACCAAGGGGTGGTGGCCCAGGATAACCGTTATGTCCCAGGGGATGTGAACACTCCTCCAGAAGTGTGGCGTGGTACCCAGCCTGCATGGCCGCACACTGGCCTGCAGAAAGGGAATCAAATTCGTTTTTACCCCTGGTCAAAGGAGAGGCAGAAAAGACCCCAGTTTAGATCAGCACACATTAGTGCTCATCTGCTATGTGACTTTGGACTATTCACTTCATCTTTCTGAGCCCCACTGTTCTTTCCCTCTGGGAAATGAAGACCCCAACCCCACCGTCCCCCAGACCCCTTGGCACCCCCCTTGCTCAGCCTCACTAAGCTACCTCCTGGAGCATCAAATGGGGACAAAGATGTGAAGGGTTATTTACAAAATAAAAAGTAGGGCTGCAGGTTGGAGGGAATCACCTAACTGCCCAGAGGTGGCGGGGCAGGTGTGGACAGATGTAAACGGGCCACCTGTACTTCCTCCTCCCCATCCGGGGCTGCAGGGAGGCAGCTTGGCCTGACCTGAAGGGACCCTTTCAGTCCCCAAAGCAGGGAGAGATAAGAACTGTGAATCGAGAGAAGCGAGCAGGGCTACAGGCACTTGGGAGTTTATTTTTACCCCGTTATCTCTATCCTGAAATGTCAAGTGTGGAGCTGCCTCTCTCTCCGCAGCCCCCCACCCACCCCAGCCATTAAACGTGGCAACACAGCCTGGAAACAGGTCCCTTTCGCCTTGTCTGGTTCCTCTGCCTTTCCAAGAGCGTTAGTGCTATGGTGACAGGAGGCATGGAAACCCTGAAATAGAGAAGTGGGAGGTGAGATCTTTATTTGGGTTCTGGAACAGGCTCGTTTCCTCCTAGAGGCCTCTGGGTGTAGAGGAGGCCCTCGGCACTGTCGGGTACCTATTCTAAGGTTTGCATCTTATGGGCTTTTTACGTTGCAAGACACAGAAATCCCTGCTTAAAGTGTGTTACATAATAAAGAACATCTAACTGGCTGAGGACCCTCAAAAGCCCAGAGTAAGTGAGATTTCAGGTGAGGTTTTATCTCAGGGCTTGACACTGTTACAAGGACTCGGTTCTGTTTATCTCGGCTCTGCGTCCTGTGGTGTTTCCATCCTCAGATACCATACTAGGCTCCCCATAGACTCTAGCAGTTCCGGAAGGTTCCCACATGGTCACAGCTGGCTGCAGTGGTTCCAGATCTCACATCTTCATACTCCCAAGGATGTGAAACAAGAAGATATTTCTTTTTGCCAGATGGCCCTGAGAAATGTCTTCTTGTGTTTCATTGGCTCTGACTGGGTTCTGCAGCCACCCTGAGCCAATCACTTTGATGTACGTCGGGGTGGGACGTGAAAAACGCAGTGATCAGATTGAGCTACACGAGATTCCCAAGAACAGCGAAGCAGTGGTTTCCCAAAGGAGATTTCAATCACTGGATGCAGTGCAACAGAGGTTGCTGAACAAGAAGCCAGAGACTGTTTTCATGGTTTATTCGCTTTGCAGGTCGATCCGCTTAGTGTGACTGTTCTTTCTCACAAACAGGCCAATGTTAATGTTTTCTCTTGCTATCTGTAGGTTAACCAGGGGTTCTGAGTTCTAAGATTCCTGTGCCTGTCACTCCCCAAATGTCCCTGATGCAACAGAATCTCCCCCAGGTAGATAGGCAGGTACAGGCTGAAAGGTCAGCTGTTTACCTGCCAGACTACCTGTACATTCAAAATAAAACTCACTCTAGACCTTGGCTTACCTGTCCCTCCCCACCCTGGCTACATGTTTAGCTGCACCAGCTCCTCATTATGCCTCAGACAAGCCAGTCACCTTGGTGTCTCAGAATCCTCCCACTTGCTCTTGCTCTTGATTTAGAAGGCTCTTCCTTAAATCTTTCCACAGTTGGCTCCATCTCATCCCTTTGGACTCTGCTCAAATGTTATGCCTTGTGAGAGATCTTCTCTGACTAGCATAGGATGTAATACCATCTGAAATTATTTTGTTCCTTGATGGTTTGAGCATCTCTCTCCTTCTCTAGGCTGTGAGTTCCATGAAGCCAGGACTGTGTTGGTCATATTGATGCATGTACCTCCCAATCTTGGTTCTGGGTCTGGCATTGTAGGTGCTCGATAAATATTGTTGGATCAATGAATGAAAATTATTTTGCTGCATGGCCTTGTAAACTTTTACAGGGCAGGGCAATCTGTTACATTTTTCTTGGCTTTAACTTGGTGCCTACCAAAGCACTGGGCATAAAAATGATAAAAATAAAATACCATTTTGCAAATGAGGACACTGAGCTCTCTGCTGATGGGATTTACTCAAAGCTGCATCCAAATTAGGACAGAAAGATACCTGGGGGGCATTGCTTCTTTGAGGACTTCCCTCTCCCACACCAATACCTGTGAACATTTGAAGGCATGAAACTGCAGAGGGGGCCATGGGGCCATACATCTCCCTGGGCCTCTGAGTATGGTGGCAAGATCACCATTTACAAGCATGGAAACAGCATGTGACAATGACATCATTCACTCCTTTCCCCAGTGAGGCAGAGTGACAAGAAACTGCCATTTAAAAAAAAGAGTATTTCACCCTATCCATTGCAGACCCAGAAGTCAGTGTCAAAGCCTCATTGTTCTGATGGGTCAGAAGGAACCGCCTTATTCTCCATGGACACAAACTCTCCACAAGGCTACCAAGACCCACGAGTCTGTGACAGACCCTGGGACATCCGAATGTGGATGGCTCAGCACATTAATGGAAACTCGAAAACACAGCTCTTACAGATAGACATCAGTTGCCTGTGTTCTCGGTAGACCCATACGCCATTTGGAGCACCTCAAGTATTCTTAGGTGTTGCTAATTCTCTGCTCACCCAACCAGGTCGATCTCTCTCTTAGGCACTCACATGGCACCCTGGACTTTGCTCACAGGGCTCCCCAATCAGTGTTTGTAAGGAGATCTATATTCAGGTGATTCTTTGATTAGTATCTATTTTCTCCACGGGATTCCAAACTCCTTAAGGGCAGGAATGGAGTGTTTTAGCCCACTACTGTGCCTCCTCACCCAGCCCTGGGACTAACATGGAAATTGTGCCTCGTAAATACTTTTTGAATGAAAGAATGGGTAAATGAACGGTGCTCAGCGCCTGCTGGGAAAGCACCTCACAGCTAGCCTTGACTACTCAGCAGAAAGTGAGCAAAGAGGCTGAATTTTTTTCAGTGTAAATCAGACCCTGTCACCGCATGACTCCCCCATCCTCTTCATCAAAGCATCTCCCGTGCCTAGAATAGGACCCGACATCAAATAGAGAGTCAACAGATATTGGGAGAATAAATTAATGAATCAACACTGTTCTTTCCCTTCCCAGAGAAGCCTGGTATCTTCTTAAGGACAAATTCCTGGATGGGGAAAACGGGAAAGCTATAATGTGTGAGTGTACAGAGCTTAACCCAAAGGTTCCCCGGGTCACCCCCTGCAGGCACGGTGGGTCTGGTTCTAGGAGTCGCTACACCAGCAGGTCAGCACGGGGGATGCTTGGAGCATGAATTAAATTAGTTTGCTAGAGATGATGCTCCTTTGGACTTTACACACCATGTTCTGGGTTAGACACTTAAAGTTTAAGTGAGTTCTGGCTCCTGGGCCTCATCACACACTCTGAAAAACACCCAGGAATTGTACTGTACCTCTGCACCTTACGAGAGAGCCTGGCCCCAGCCTCTGCCACCAGGGCAGGAGGGCACTGGAAGGAAAGGGACATTTCTTCTCCATCGCCACAGCTTCCTGAATGGGTGCGGGGGGGTATCTAAGTCTCTGCATCTGAAGTTTAACCAAGGGCTTAAGGTATTTGCTCTTCGTCGCTCCTTTGGGGCTGACAGGTCCAAGATCTGTTCTTCAATCATCAACCCCAAATCAAAGACCAACACTCCCCCAGACCATCCTGAAAGGCACCATAAAGCCAAGTCTCCAAATACAGCTGGTTCTCAAGCCCGCCCCAGCCCAGCAAACAAAAGTGGCTTACCTTGGAACTACAGAATCTCTTCCAGAACCAGAAGGAAAAGGAAAGGGATTTACGGATCATCTCAAGGGTTGTAGGCTCTGGCTTATCCCCAGGATGAGGTCATTATTTATTCTTAGAGACTAGACTCAAATTAAACAAACAGTACCTATAAATAGAGTGGGATACGCTCAGCTCAGTGTCACTGAAAGGTCCTTTTCACAGGGATGGGTGCACTAAATGGATGTTCTCGGGTTACCCTGCTGGTACTACGACGACGTGGGGAAGGGCTGTGCTTTGACTCTCTGAGTGTGGTCCAAGAGTGGGAGAGCAGGTGAGTCAGACGTTGGAATTTGGCTCAATTCTGGTCTTCGGCTCTTTTTCTAAATGTTCATTCACAGTATAACCGAGAAGGAGCTGTAGAGGAAGCATGTCACTCCATAAACACCCTGGCCGGGCCAGTCTGGCAGGTCCCTCTGGGAAAGGACCCTGGTTCAGGTTGTATTTGACAAAGGGTTCTGGTCTTTCAGATCAGATTGCAAACTCCCTAAGGGAAGGGACCAAGTGCTAGGATTTCCTCTTGGCTTCCCCCACTGCTGCCAAGGGCAGGTTGGCTAGGGGTTTCCATGGCACACCCTGAGCCATGAATTTAAAGGATCCTCTTCATGCATGGCCATCTTTATGGTGTTCCAGGCCTGGAGGGACTTTGCTCTGAATCATACTGAGGTGTGTGCTTGAGAGATGGAGTAATCACATCACCATGTAGACAAAGGAGTGGGAGGTGGTGGAAACACCTGGATAACTGACTAAATATCAAGTGATGGGCAACAGAGTGAAGTCACTATAGTAACAACAAGATCTACCCTTGGTGCAGCCCTTGGCGGGATCCCCCCAGAAACGATTCTAAGCACTATGTAAATGCTCGTTTAATCTTTCCAAAAATGCTACAAGGTAGGGATTTCTCCTTTACATGAGGCTCCAAGAGATTCTTGTACCTTTGCACAAGGTCACACAGCTGGTAAGTCAGGCAGTTAAGCAACAGAGCTGGTCTTCTGTAGTGAAAATTAAGTACGCAGAGTACATATCCATTGGTTTTATTGCCTGGTGCTGGCCCTAGTCTGTAACTCCCCATCAACATGAGACATAGGTCAGGCCAATCACAACAAACGTCAGGACTTCTGCTGGGAATACAAGGATAAAGTCACGCTGAATTTCCTTCTGGATTTGCGCTGCAGGCAGGCGGCCTCCGGAAGCGTCACAGCCGTCTCACTACCCCAGGGTGAGCCTGGCTGAGAATGAAGTCAGCCCTGAGAAAAAGCAGAGCTGCAAAGCAGACCCTGGTGACATCATTTGAACCCTGAATCCAGCTGAACCTGATACTGGAACCTACATTTCAACTCTGCACTTTCATGAGCCAATATTGTCCTTTTGCTGTTCAAGCTAAAACTGGTTTTCTGTCACGTGCAGCTGAAAGATCCCTCACTGAGTGAGGCTGGCCCACAATGAAATGCAATTTGGCCAAACTAATTACCCAGTCCCGTCCATAGCAAGAGCTCATGCTGTTAGGCTTTTCCAGAAACAAGTACCATCCTGCTGCCAGTCACTTGCTTAAAACCTCCATTCTCTGTTTACGGAAATCCCAAATCCCTGCTAAAGCTTCTTGGTTGCACCCATCAGAACTGCCTACCACTTCCCTTGGTTGCCAAGATATGGAGCTTACTTAGAACTTAGTCGTTCTGCCTTGAAATATGGCTAGTTATCTACAAATCATTGGTTAACATTTATTGAACATTGACTATGTGTGATCCTCAGCGAGGTGCCAGAGATTTGGAGTGAGTAATAGCATATATCTAAGGTCTTTCTAAGTGCAGGGCACTCTGCTTATTAGCACTTTGCATCCATCAATTATGTCACTGTATTGTCAGGACATCAATTATATCCTTAAAAAGTCCCACAAGACTGTGAAGGGGTATATGGGGGGGACTTGGTGAAGGGGGGAACCTAGTAAACATAATGTTCTTTCTGTAATTGTAGATTAATGATACCAAAAAAAAAAAAAAGTCCCACAAGGCAAGTATGAGTAATATCTCCACTTTACATGTAACAGGATGGTGATTTAGGAAGTTACGGTTAGGAAGAGACACCGCGATGGAATAGATGGGAAACTGTAAGACAAGTTACTAGATCAAGATGTAGATGTTCCCAGCAAATACTTTAGAACTAGTTTCTCAGTTATAATCCCTCTAGTTCACAAATCGCTAATCTACGAAGAGGATATAAAAGGCTCAGTAGGTATTAAAAGAGGATTTTATGAAGATTTTTTTCTCTCTTGAATACCATGTCATCATTCACCTCCCAAAACACACACATAAAAGGTGGGGGTTTAACCTATTCTTGCAGCTCATGTCTGGTGAGAGCAGCTTCTTCAAGGTGCTGTAGAGAATTTGGTGAGGGGTCCCTGTAGTTGGAGAGATGGGAACAAGGGACTATGATCTCTCCTGAACAGTGCAGAGGGTGGGACATGGCTAGGAAGCTGACATGGGCTTGCACAGCAAAAGCTCATTCTGGTGAACAGCATGAGTGTTTCCTATGATCTTCTGTGGACCTCACATGAGTAATCTGGCTGATGGATCATCTTAAATATTACCTCACAGGGCAGCCTAGAAGGGCATCAAACCCTCATCAGACAGGCTGAGGTGGATTACCAGAATCCTAGGGCTGTGAAGGGGCTGGTGATCTGATTTGCATCTCCCAACGCTGGGGACCCTCTAATACCCACCCATCACCCCATTGGGTACTTGAGCAAATGCATAGTGTGCAACACCATCTTTTGACTCTTAACAGTTACGTAAGTACTTCTCTCCTCCACCTTTATTTGCTCTGTAGTTTTTCTTCCAGCCCCTTGTAGGTGTGAGTTGGGGGGAGACAGTGTCTATTTCCCTCTTCCCTGAAGGCAAGCAGCTCACTATGATGGGTTGCTGATGGAGGAGGAGGAAAAGAGGCTGATCTTTAAATGAAGTATTGATTAATACATTGTATTGGACATTCTGATTTTGGAAATGGGACTGATTTATGACTTAGAAATTGTAAACTTTTTTTTTTAAACTAAGAGTGAAAAGGGAGGTCATGGTGGCTACCTGCAGTTCATCCAGTGCCAGGATAAGGACTTGGCCCACTGAAATTTTAAAGACATAAGAAGAGGCAAAACTCAGGTTGCCTTGGTGATCTTACTCCATGTGTTCTCCTAGACAGGCCAGACAGGTTAACGGACCTGCTGAAGGTCACAGTTAATAAAAGGGCAGAACCACATTAAGAAAATGGTTAACTGCTTAACCACAGTGCTACGTTATTCTTCCCTTGAGGAAATTACTGCCTTTCCAGTTCCTAGCTGGCCCATTCTTCTCCTCTTCTTCTGTTTCTCACCTTCTTGAATTCCCTTCCCTTTCCTTGACTTATCATAAATGGATCTGGACCACTGCTGACAGATCAGAGGGCATATCAGAGGTGAGTAAGGTCATGCAAGGATGACTTCAATCAAGAATATGATTCAAAGACCAGCCAATCCCTTAGCACCAGACTGGAGCATTTCCCATTTCCATCTACCTGAATACTTTGGTGATGACTGAGGATACTGGTATTATTAACATGTTCACTGAGACTAAGGTCTAGGCATGATGCCAGGTCCTTTTCACATGGTGTCCAGTTGAATCCTGTGAAATGGATCCTTCGTGTTTTATTCCCATTTACACAGGAGGGAACAGAAGCTTGGAGGAGCACCTTGGCCAAGGCTTCCAAGCCAAATCAGCTCCTGGAGCCTGCACCCCTGACCGCTACCCTGCACTCAGCACATGGTACCTGGAATCCCACAGTCGCCCAACCTTCATGGCGCCCACCTGGGCATGGGCAGAGAGATACAATTTGTAGTTGTGAAGGAAGTGGCAGGACCAGTGGTCCTCTCCACCTTTTAGGAGATAAATTACATGGACTCTAGTATGAGGCAGAAACTAATATCCAGCAGAACTTGGTGACTACCATATGGATCTCTCTAGTCCTGTAATCTATCCCTTTGTGGATCAAGCAGACCTGTGCCAAAGCTTTTCACCTACCCTCCCATGGGGAGGTCCCAAAAATCTATCTGCAATGAACAGAATCTTGGAAAATTTATGCAGTAGTTGAGAATGCAGGCTTGGGAATCACTCCGCTGACTGGATCGCCTTGGTGCGATCAATCAACTTCACGTCCTCTGCCAAGGCACTTGGGCTCTGAGCTTTGGTTTCCTAGCCTGTGAAATGGTGATAGTAGTACCGTCCTCTGAGTACTTGTGCAAGTCTAGTTCATCTACTCACAAATATTCCCATTCCCCTTCCCCTCCAGGTACACATAAAATTATTATTAAAATTTTTCCCTCTTTGAAGTTGACCATGACTGTGTGACTTGCTGGCCAATGAAATAAGAATGACAATGATTTTTCACTACCAGGGGGAGGCTTTAGGAGCTGCTGTGAAGTTTGCTTTTTAACTTTAGGAGTTTCTAGTAGCTTGGGTCCCCGAGTTTCTTTGATGAGCACCACCCTTCCCCCTCCTCCCTGCTTCTAATCATTGCTGGACATGCAGCATAAGTGAGAAATAAACTTCTGTTGCTGTAAACCAGTGAGGTTTGGGAGCTGTTTCATACCACAACATGACCTAGCCTATCCTGAATAACACAATGCTGGGGGAGGATTAGCTATGAAAAAATAAGCATACCTCTAGATACCTCTAGATACCCACAAGATATGGCTATAATAAGATACGTTTATATACCCACAAGAATAGCTATAATCAAAAGATAGATAATAGCAAGTGTTATCAAAGATGCAGAAAAATTGGAAGCCTCATATGGTTTTGGTGCAGTTATAAAATACTGCAGTCACTTTGGAAAACAGTTTGGCAGTTTCTTAAAAAGTTAAATGTCAGCTACTGTACAACCCAGCAATTCAAGTCTCAAGTACCTAGACCCCCCCAAAATGAAATCATACGTCCATACAAAGACTTGTGTGTGAATGTTCACAGCAGCATTATTCATAATAGCTCAGAAATCAGGACAATTCAAATGTCCATCAACCAGTGAACAGATACATAAAATGTGATATATCCATACAATGGAATAGTATTCAATGATAACAAAGGAACAAAATCCTGCTAAAAGCTCCCACATAGATAAACCTCAAAAACATTGCACTAAGTGAAAGAAGCCAGATGCAAAAGACTACATACTGAATGACTCAAATTCTATAACATGTGCAGAAAAGACAAGTCTGTAGAGATGGAAAAAAGTTGGGTGGTTGCCTGAGGCAGAGAGAAGGAAAGGGAAGTGACTACAAGTGGGTTTCAGAGAGTGTTGGGAAGTGATGGAATATTCTAGCTGGATTGTGATTGTGACTGCACAAATCTATACATCTTCTGAAAAATCATTGAATGGTACACTCACAATGGGTCAATTTCATGGTATGTAAATTCTATCCCAATAAAGCTGTTAAAAAAATAACTAGTACACCATGGGAATGAAGGAGATATCTAAGCTGGCCTGTGCATACAGTAAAACAACAAATTTGACTGGATCTATACTGTTGGAACTCAAACAAGAATTAGGAGAAGTGCAAATTGTAGCGCTCCAAAATCTTACAACTACAGACTATTTACTGTTAAAAGAACATAAGGGAGGTGAACATTCCCCAGGAATGGGTTGTTTTAATTTGTCTGATTTCTCTCAGCCTGTTCAAGTTCAGTTGGACAATATCCACCATATCATAGATAAGTTTTCACAAATGCCTAAGGTGCCTAACTGGTTTTCTTGGTTTCACTGGAGATGGCTGGTAATTACAGATATGCTTTGGTTATGTAACTATCCTCCTATTATGTTAATGTGTGTGCACAATTTAAGTAGTAGCTTAAAACCTATACATGCTGAAGTTACTCTACAAGAAGATATGTCAAAGAAATAATCAATCTTCCCATGTTTTCTTCCGCCTGCTACTTCTATAGCTTTTCTTCTTCCTTCCTAATTACAACCCTTAAATAGAATTTGTGCCTCATATCAAATTTACCGAGTATCATAATTCCTCCAAGTGCTAAAGATACCTCAAGACAAATGCTGGGCATAGAAGCTACAGGGCATAAATATGCAAAGAAATAAAAAGCTAACCATTTCAAACAATAAGGCTTCTCTCTCACTTACCAACTTTACATTTCCCTGTATGGCCCCAGAAGATGACTGGTTAGCCAGAGACGGGTAAGATTCCTCAAGGGAGGAACAACCTAAGACAGGCACAGTCGCAGGGGGGCCATCAGGTGAGAAATTGGGGATCAACAGAGGTGAGGCTTAGAACCTCACCCCCCCCGTTCTGAGAGAAATCTTCTGCATACGTGGATGTTTTATTGCCCTGGTCTAGCTTGGATTAACACATAGTCTACAGGCACACACCTGATCATCTACATTTGCTCTCTTACAACACTAAACTATGTTTTCTACCTTTATCTTGTATCTACCTACCACTTCAGCATTTTATTAAAAATAATAATAATAAAGAGAGAAATGTTGTATCCACATATAAATCAAGTATAAAAACCAAATGAGTATTCATAGTTGAACTGACTGTTTATAGTTCATAATGCATGAGCAAAACCGAAAGTTTCTGTGATGACTGCCCTTGTACTGTTCACTATGTAACTTATTCATTATGTAAGAATTTGTTCTCCATGTAAGAACTTGTTTGTTATGCCTCAGAAGATTGGAGACTGACGAAAATTAGGCTTAGGGTGGATTAATGATTGTGCATTGAGCATTGACTCCCCTATACAGAATTTTATTGTCGTTAACAACCATTTGATCAATAAATATGAGAGATGCCCTCACAAAAAAAAAAAAAAAAAGGACAGACTTCCAATGGTAAAATAAATAAGTAACCGGGATGTAATGTATAGCATAAGGAATATAGTCAAGATATTGTAACAGCTTGGTAGGGTGATAGCTGGAACCTAGAATTATGTATATAAATATTTTATCACTGTGTTGTACACTTGAAACTAATGTAATGTAATACTGTGCGTCAACTACCCTTCAATAAAAAATAATTATCTAAAAAAAAAATAATAATAACTAGTACAATATCTGGCACAAAGCAAAAGTTCAGTAAATGTTTGTTATTATGTACCAAGTTAGGAATGAAATCCTAGGACTGAGTCTCTGCAGTGTATTGACTGGGAGTGAAGATCTACATTCAGGGAAGAAGGGAGACCTGGCAAGTGGGGCTTGACAAAGAACTCACCATACCACTCAGACCTAAACTGCTTTATGTTCAGGTTATTTAGTCAGCTCTCATCACAGTTTCCCTTTGTCTTTATCTTTATGCTCCTGAAAGAGTCCTTCACAAGACTCTCCAGGGGCAGGAGGAGAGAAGTGCTTGCTACAGAGATCAAGGCAGGCGTGGGGGCAGGCTCTTGTGCCAGGTCTAGGACTCATGCCCAGTGCAGTTGTCTGTCATGTCTAGCCACAGCATTCTCAGGCTGGTTGATGCAACTCCAGACAATTACCACTTAGGTCCCAGAGCCTCCCAAATAAGAAAAAACTGATTCCTAGGCCTTGAATCCTATGGGATAAAGGGTCACAGTTATAGTAGCACTGCTGGAAAGATAAGAGTCCAGCCCTTCACTACTGCATTCATCTGTTTGAGCTGCTATCACACAATATCATAACCCGGGTGGCTTATGAGCAACAGAAATTTTTGCTCACAGCTCTGGAGGCCACAAGTCTGACATTTGGTGGCTGGTGAGGGCCTGCTTCTTGGTTAGTAGATGGCTGTCCTCTTGCTGTGTCCTCACATGGAGGAAGGGGCTCTCTTGGGGTCTTTTTTAGCAGGGCACTAATCCCATTTGTGAGGGCTCCACCCTCATGGCCTAATCACCTCCCAAGGGCCCCATCTCCTGATACCATCACTTTGGGGGTTAGGGTTCAAGCTATAAATTTGAAGAGGACACAAACATTCAGGCTCTAGCAACTAGGAACCATGTGGGCCCTCCAGCGAGCACTCAGCAGGAAGCAACAGTAGAGAACAGACAACGTGTATGGGAGCCTTATCTGAACACCCAGCTTTTTGAGGCATGGCCAGGTCTCCAACCGAGAAATGCGTTTTTGATCTTTCCTATTTCTTGGCCTTCTCTCCTAGCTACAATGTTCTCACAGGGGATCCATCTCTCTGGCTAAACACTAGAGAAAAGAAAAAGCTTAAATGCTTTTGTTATTGAATAAAAATGAAAAATAGAAGACCAATTAACTCAAAAACTTAGAAACAAAAGGAATAAAATAAATCTAAGGATGACAGAAAGGGAAAATGAAAGATGAGAGCAGAAACAAATTAGAAAATGGAAAACCAATAAAATAGATGAGATAAATCAAAGAGCTGGCTCTTTTAAAGGTCACACAAGAAAAAAAAAAGAAAATACAAATAAAAAGCACTAGACTGTGAAAAGGAATACAAGCGACAATACAATAAGAATCGTGTTGAGAGTATACTGTGTTTAAACTCATGTTTATAAAATATTAACCCAAATAAGACAGGGCAATTCACTAAAGAAGAGGTAGAAAAATCCAACTAGACAAAAAGTCGGGGAAGAAACTGGTAAAGAACTCTCCACCACTTTGATGAAACATATAGGTTCAGATGATTTGGGGCAGATTCTGTCAAACCTGAAGGTCAGAGATAACTTCTACATGATTTAGTTGGTTCCAGAGTAGTAAAAAAGCTTGAAAGTGCCTCTATTAATTTTACAAATCTAACCCACACCTGATAACCAAATACTATGAAGAGGCAGATAGACAGAAACAGAAACACTGAGGCTGACAACAAGAGCACTAGAGGCCAAACTTACTTAGGGACAGTGTACTAGGTTGAATCATTGAATATGGAGACCTCAAACCCGGAACCAAGGAATGTTGCCTTATTTGGAAATAGGGTCTTTGCTGATGTCACTACTGAGACGAGATCATACTGGGATTAGGGTGGGCCCTAAATCCAATGACTGGTGTCCTAAGCAGAGGAGTGGACACACAGAGACACATTCGGAAGGATGAAGGCCACGTGAGGGTGGAGGCAGATGCAGCTGGAGGTCTGGAGTGATGCAGCGACATGGAGCGTCATGGATTCCTGGGAGTCCCTAGAAGCAGGAAGAGGCGAGGGAGATTCTTCCCTAGAGCTTTTGGAGGGAGCACGGTTCTTGTTTGACACCTTGATTTTGGATTTCTGGCCTCCAAACTGTTGAATTGGAAGAAAACAACGTTCTGTAGTTTTCAACCATCCAATTTGTGGCCCTTTGTTATGGCTATTCATCAGCAGATAAACACAGATGGGGATTCGAGTATTTTTCTATTTCATTGGTTATTTCGGGAGTTTTGTAAGCAAAGAGAATGCATTTACTATCTGGGAAACAAATGAATACAAAAGTCCTGGCACTGCTGCCTATTGCGTCTCCCCAGGTAGCTTCTAGCCCACCTGGAGGACGGCCTCAGCAACAGGTTCATCCCCGGCACCGTGGGGCCTATGCTGAGAGTACAGAGAGGCCCGATGCCATGTGGCCAACGTATTTAAAAGCTTTAAGTCAAGCTAACAAAGTGCGTTTAAAAACTGTTACGCTTCTACTGGATAAATTTATTTCCTAACCACCTGGGATGCTAACTTTGGATTTTGAATTCTCCCAGGCTCCTTGCCATTCTGAGATATTATCTGGGGGTGTAAAGATGGTTGAACACCCTTTCTGCATGACTCCCAGCTCTGTCTACATCCTGATGGGCCTTGTGAGAATGGTGTGGACACTCCAGTGCACATATCCAGGCTTCGCCCACAGTCCACACAGTCAGTCATCCTTAGTCACCTCTCAGGCCTCTCCTGCTGTGAGGTCCTCCCCTGCAAGAATGGACATAGGAAAGAAGCCCACACAGGTCCTGGGTGCAGGCGAGGTCCATTTAGGTAGAGAATTCTGGGGTCCTGGGTATTCAGAACATAGTCTAGAAGGCAGGGGATGCTGGACCCAGGCAGCTAGGACCTTAGAATTCCCGACCCAAACAGGCCTGGGTATACCTTCAGGGCCTCTCTCCCTGGCCCTGTGGTCTCCTCACCTGCTGGGGAAGTGTGGCCAAAAGCAGGACAGAGTGGGGCCCTACAAGGCACAGGCAGGGCCCACCCTTGCTTGGGTCTAAGGGTCGTGCTGCTGAGCACTTTGTCATATTGCAATGAAAGATTCAAGTCTCCAGCACAATAAGACATATGGATACTTTATTAATAGTCTTGTGGGACATCAGAGAAAGAAACCACAGTATAAACCACAGCAGACACCATTAGATGGTGCCAGTCCTGTCCCCTAGGTTCTTTTCCTCTCTTGCTTCAAAGAGCCTTTTAAAAAGCAAGATTTCTTTACCAAGAACAATCTAGCTTTAATCTCTCTCTGCCAGCAAAACAAAAGCCAAATAATTATCTCTCAATCCACAAGTATGAGTGGGTGGGTGGGATGAATTAACCCCTCCCATCCCTCTAACCAGCAAGTCACACTATTTACCTAAGAAGACACATGGGATAGAGATACAATAGGTGAATTTTGCTGCTAAAAATAAAACAAAACTTCCCCCCTTCCTATTTGGAATAATTAAATAAAACAGAAAATGAAATAGAACAGTATATTTAAAAGAATAATATAGCATGACTGAGTGTAGCTTAATTCCACAAATAACAAAAGCGACGATGGTGTGATAGTAGAAAATTTAGGGAGTCATCATATTCACAGGTCAGAGGAGAAAACCCTATCAGCTAATAGAATTCACATTTCTCCAGTACTCACATTAAATGGAGAGAGACAGAAGCTTAACATGAAACATGGTAAATCAAGGGTCTACAAAGTAGCTAATTGGCCAAATGAGAGAGGCATTTTTGCTAAACTAGGATAAGGCAAGACTGCCTGGTATTCCAAATCAATACATGCTTAAATTCTGGAAGTTCAAGCCCAAGTGGGACGTACTGTGAGCCTGGATTGAATCTGACCATCAGCTATTCTGTATTTGACTTGCCTGAGGAAATATTTTATTTTCAACATTTAAAAGACTTTTAGACTTCACAAAAAAAAATGATCTTTGGTATCTTTTCTTAAAAAATCTGGCCATTTGTCAGCACTAGGCCTCGTTCCCAAACGGCAGAAATTGACGGGAGCTGAGGAAGAACAGCCCCCTTTAGAGAAGACCTGTGCCTCCTATTTGCTGAAGGCCTCATCTGGCCCAATTTGCTCACTTATGTTACTTGCCTGGGCCCCAAGGGCATCTGAATTCCTTAACCCATGCAATAAGACAAGAAACAGAAAAAGAGGTATGGCTATTGAAAAGAGGACAAAATTATCATTATTAGTTTTGAATGACATGATGGCCCACCTGTAATATCCAGAAGAATCAACTGAAAAACTGTTACAATGAATAAGAGTTCTGTAAGAGGGTCGGCTGCAAAATCCATAAAACTCATCCCAGAATGATGAGGGGTTGGAGGAGAGAAGACTGTTTAGTCATAATTTGTAAGGACAATTAACTCTGGATTAACTGGACAAGAAATGTGCAGCATATATAGACTCAAGCTACCAAATGCTACTTAGGAACATGAAAAATGACTTCAACACAAGTAAAACATGCCATCTTCCTAATTTTGTAAGGATGTCAATTATCACCTAAAGAACAGAAATGCAATGTAATTTCAACAAAAATTGAAGCATAACTTTCTGGGGGAAATTTGACCAGAAGAGTCTTAAATGTTCATCTGGAAGAATCAAAGCTTGAGGGTAGCTGGCTGGCCAATAAAAAGTTCAAACAGTATCATCATAGGTTGGCATCTGCCCAACAAATTACTAAAATTTATTATGAAGTGATAACTGAACTTAAGAGATGTGATTACAGGAACAATCAACATAACAACAGAAATGAGAGCGCAGAAACACATCCAAGAGTAAACTATTATGAACAGAGTATGACAAAGGTGCTAATTCCAATCAGCAGGCAAAGACAATATATATATTTTTAAATGGTGTTAGGCAACTCACTAACCATTTTCTTTTAAAGTTAGCCTCATACTTCAGATCATAGACATAAGTTTTGGATGCAACAGAGATTTAAATGTTAAAAAAAGAAAAGAATACCAGAAGAAAATTTAGGTGGATTTACACACTCTCAAAGAAAACAGACATTTTTAAACTGAAAGATTTGACAACATACATAATTTTAAAAATCTGAAAGGCAAAAGCACAGGAAAAGAGACAAAAGACACATTTAGAGAAAGATATGTGTAATATGTATGACGTTTATTAAAAACCTCACCAGATAGAATTCTTACAAATATATAACAGAAAGAACCGTGGATAAAGGGGCAAATGACACTAGTAGGCAATTCACACATGCACACATGCAGAACAAGAATGCACACTGAAAAACAAATGGCCCAAAAACATAGGAAAAGATTTAACCTCAACAGTAATTGAAGAAATACAAATTACAATAGCGAAATGGCATTCAAACTCAGTGTATTGATGAGAAAGGCACAATTCTCCGTGAGGGTGTGGGGAAATAGGTTCTCCTATAGCCCGCTAATGTGACTATAAACTGATAAAAAACCTTTTTGGAGAGCCACGCAGCTGTGTATATTAAAAAGTTAAAATGTGTTCCTTTTGACAAGGAATTCCCACTTACCAAAATTTGTCCTGGAGAACATTATCATGGATGTGCACAAAGGGTTAAGATCAAGATAACTGATTTTATCATGGCTTCTAATAGGGAGGAACTGGAAGGGGAAGGGTCAAACAGTACAGAACTGATTTAATAAAGGGCAGGGCTGATGCAGTGTATGAAGGTGCAAGTCCGCATCCGTTCAGATTAGTTAGTGTCTGTAATGCTCTTTCGATGAATATTTTAGATGTCACTCACACCAGGAAATACTCCGTACCACTCAAATAATGGTGCACATATATCATATTGAAAAACTACAAATGCCAGGCAAAAACCTACAGACTACCATATATAGGAAGATTCCATTTTAAATGAAATGAAATATGGATGTAAGTAAAGACAGAAAAAGTCTAGGATACATCAAAATGCTAGAACAAAATGCTATGTCTCTTGACTAATAAAATGAGATTTTTTCCCCCTCTACCCTTATTTTCTAATAGTTGTACAAGATTGTTCTTTACCAGTAGTTTGTTGTTGTTTTTTTTTAACGTGATGGTCAACACTGGTAGAGGCTATTCCTGGGTCAAGGAAGGTAATGTCTGGGAAGTGTCCATGGCCAGTATCAGGGTGTGGGTGGCATGATAAGTGGTTGCCTCCTTTCCGGAGAAGGAGATTCATGTGTAACGGGAAATATGTACAGAAAAAACACCTGAGTAATGGAGTTACAGTTTTCATTTTCTTTTCTATATTTTTCTCTATAATCCAAATTTGATGAGATTATGTTATGACTATAACCAGGGGACAAAACACAGTACAACTAATACATATTATAAAAGGCTACCATGGCTATAAATCCCACCAGGACCTGGCCCTGCCACTCCAGTGTCTACCCCCCAACCCCAGGCAGCTGGGCTCCAGCGCCGGACTCTGCTGCTTCCTTCTTCCCACCTCTACTTCCACTTTCTCTACTGTTCTACTGTGGAAGAGCCTTTTCATGTTTAGCATAAAGTACAGATATCTTTTTAACACTGTAGTATGAAAAGATTTATTAGGCAATCTCTTCAAAGATTTCTTAAGCAAAAAACACTATAAAAAGAAAGGATCCACCCATTTCACTATACTAAGAATTTGTATTCATCAAGAGATACCTTAAGGAAGGTAAAAAGAAGTACAGGAAACAAAGGTTTAGCAGTAAGAACACATCAAGTACTCCCTTAAAGAGAACTGCACAAATGTGTGGAAAAATGGACAGAATACATGGACAGACACTTCTCAGAAGAAAGGAGATGTGTCCGGCCAATCACATCATTGGTAAAAAAATGCAAATCAGCCCCTTGACCTCATCAAAGGGCTATTTCATGCATGATCAGCAAAAATAAAGAGTCTGCCAATACTAGGTGTTGGAGAGGGTATGGAATCATCAGTTACACACAATGATGATGCAAATGTAAATTGTTTGGCTTTGCACCCTAAAGTTGAATATCCATATACTGTGCAGCTCAACAATTTCACTCCTAAGCATGTGCCCAAGAGAAATGTTTGCACATGTCCAAGATTAGGCACAGAGTGCTCATAAAAGTAATGTTCACAATAGCAAGAGTCTGTGAACAATCCTAACGACTGGTGATGAGAGGCATAAACTGTTGTTGAATAAACTGTTCATATATTGAATATTGTAGAGGAGCCATAACAAATGAATGACAGCAACATGCACCAAGAGGATGGACCTCACCTATCAAGTCTGACAAAATTACATATGACATGACATCTTGTTTTATAAAGGTAAGAATAACATATATACATATACATACACACATGCTTTTGGGAATACCTATAATGCATATAAGAAGCAATGAGTCTAGATAAAAAAGAAAGCATGAGAATATTGCACACAGTCAGGATGAAGGTTGACTTTGGCTTGGGAGAACCATGGATACAGGGCAGGGGGTGGATCCATACGGTTAGCAAAGGCTATGATCTTATTGCCAAGGTTCCAGCTTTTTTTCAAGGGGAGGTGGTAGCTTCATAAGTACTTTCTGCCTTACCAAAAATTAACTGAATAAAAGCAGGCCACGCATGGATCAATGGTGAGCCTGTTCACAACCCAGAGTCACAAGAAGTCCAATTCTGCACACCAGCAGTCCAATTTAAAAAAGAAAACCTATGTCCAACAAAAGCTTGCATAGGAGAAGGCAAACAACATTATTAATTAGAGGAAACAGCTTGAATCTGGACAACAGACTGAAGATTCAGGGTGAAGGGACAGGTCCAAGATTTGGAGCACCCGCTGAAAGCCACATTATAAAGATACCTCCTAAACTGCTCTAAGGAGTGAGGGAAACCGACCTACCTGGAGAATGTCTATTCTTTTAGAAAATTTCTCTCCCATTTCTGACACCCTCCGTGGGTAGCGATAAGATCTGAATGACTGAGGCCAGGGGTTCCTTGGTTTTTCAAGACAACCAAACTCTCTCATCTGCTTGAAGGAAACTTCGTCTCATGCTCTCTTATTCCCACAAGGCATTAAATGTGAAATAAGGCCTTGCTTGGCAATTTGCCATGAAGTATACTTTTACAACTTCTGTAACCTAAGCTCACAGCACTGCCCAGCTCTGTAAAGCGTATTACTGTGCTTTGAAGGTGTGGCCATTTCCAAGCAATGAGTGTTTGTTTTTTGATATATATGCATGATACTTATATTCCTCTAATTCCATTATTACTGGCACAAAAGCAGGCTGTTCTTTCTGGACTCTTTAAGCCCTGGAAAAAACAATCCGTAGCTCCAATCAAGGGGCTGTTCTGGCGCACGGTAGGCACTTCACGAATGTTTGTTGAGTAAATGAGCATTTGCTTTCCAAATAAAAAATTTAAAGACCCCAAATTTCAAGAGAAAACATTTGTTGAGTGAAGTGTCCTTCCTACAGATTGTATTTATTCAGCAAAGATGATCTAAAAAGTATGAATGCATTTATGGGTGTATGTCAAAAGAATAGTTGGAATTTGGGACTGTCTTTGGAAATTAAGGACAGAGAAGGTTGTTATATGTGAGATCAGCTGCTGTGACAAGAACATACCTTCAAAGTATATTCAGAACCCAGGGAGTCAGAAAATCACACACACACACACTCACATTTAGCAATAGTAGACTACTGAGATGTTAGAGTAAGACAAAGCCCTCCTACATTAATGACCCTTTTGTCAAGGTGACAGCCAAATTCTCCAAATCACTTTGATGCGTACACTGAATTTGTTCACCGACAGCAGCAGGAAATATGAAAGAAATACTAAAGACCTTTCCTGTAAGGTTTGCAGTCTGAAGCAGTTAGCAAGAGATTATCTGTAGCAAGAAGGAAAGGTCAGTCTTCCTGTCCACTAAGGGTGTAAGATCTGAAAGGACGAAACTATCACAACTTTTCCGAAGATCATAAGTCCACACATTAAAAAACAAACCCATGTTCATATTTTCCCAGTTGAGGTTGTTTACATTTAAATGTTCTGGGCCACCCCTGCCCTCATCACTGCTCTCTCACTAGCCCCACCTGCCAAATGACTTTTTTTTTTTTCCCCCACCTAAGCACATATGTGTTCATTTCCCCCTAAATTAACTTGCTTGCTGGGTTGCTGGTTTCCAAGTGTTAAGTCATTTCACGTGCACAGGATCTGTCGGCACAGCCCATCAGCGAAGCTCTTGAGATCAGTCATGCTGGTGGCCCGGCCTGACTTGTATTCGCTGAAATATGAAGGCACCTGGGGCATAAACAGACTTCTCCAGTGTGGTGGCTGCCCGGGATGGGGTGGGGGCAGGCATGTTAAAGGTGCTTCATTTTCCCTTTGCTACCAACCTATGCTTTTCCTATCCCCACTGCTTTCCTTCCTTCAGTAAAAATAAAGCACGCACTGAGCATTTGGGATCAACATACCAGCATTAGATGCAATGACCTCAACATCTCTTCAGGCATGTCCCCTCTGTCCGTGTTTGCACCCAAACACAAAGCAACAGATGGTGATGGGTGGGGAAGTGCTCTGGTTCACAGAAGGCTTTGTGCCAAATCACAATTAAAATGGGTTGGCCAGTTCTCCCCTCCCCACCACTAAATTAACTATTTCTTCTTAAACATCTTCGAGGTATAATTTACATACAATAAATGGCACACATTAATGTGCACGCTTTGATGATTACAGGCATATTATGTTTTGAAAACCAGCATGCAGGATTCTGGACATTTCTATAAGCTCCAATGAGTTTCCTTGGGGGGTATGGCCAGTTATTACCTTCCACTGGGAAGACTTTTTGGGAATTTGACCTCTCCTAGAAGCCTAGGGCTCACTATGGGGTCACTGATAGGGTTTAAGAAATCAATAGCACTCCCCCCAAAATCCACCTCTTCCGCAGTGGGGTAAAAATCCCTCAGACCAACAAGAGACTTGAGACTTTCAGTCTGACTCACCCTCAGTCCTGGGGCGCAGACTCAGGCTCTGATAAGAGACAGTCAATCTCTCCTCCTTTTGTTTATAATGAGTCATGCTGGAAATCAGGCAGCTACTTTTTCTCTCCCGTGTCATGGTTAGGCAAGAATCGGAGGCAGATACACCCCCATTCACAGCGCGGTCATCTTTAAAGTGTCCGGTGACTCCGCGGCTGGGTAAGGACCTGTGACTCAATGGGGACCCCTACCGGTGGAGACGAGGAGTGCCACATCTTGGAGCTGAAGTCCGCCTTTTCTTCCCACACTTCAAGGACACATCTTAGCAAGTTACAGATTTGCAAGAGGAATTGAAAGGAGCAGCTGAGTTTTCTGTGCATGCATCCTGTCCACCCTCTCCCAATTGTTAGTGACACAGTGGAGCGTGAGTCACAACTTTCAGTCTGGGCCTATGCCGGAGTAATTAACCACATAATTGCTTCAATGATAAACCTTCCCCAGCTGCAACCCGCCCCCGCCCCCATGGCAGAGCTCTAGGCCTGGGGCCAACAGTGCTCACTCCTCTGAACTGAGAAGGCCCCAGTTTCAAAAGTCCAAGCTTAGCTTCTTTTAGCCAAAGCCTTCTTGGCCCCAATTTAAAATTCCTACACACAAGTCCTGATAGGAGAATGGGGGTGTTTCAAGTAGAATTAATGTCACGGTCAAGTCAACATAGAATAGATTGATCTTCTGTTTCATGTATTGCAGCAAAGTGCTCTGTTTTGAGAACAGATCACCATAGCAACTCAGCCGCCCCTGTTACAGTAAGCTCAGTAGGACGAAAATAACAATGCTTACCAAGTTTTAGGATTGGCTAGTGAGAACTCCTCAACTTCGACTTTCAGTTTCCAGACATTAGCCAGCAAGATTTTGGTCTCATAAATCATTGCAAAGGATGCTTTAAATAATAATACTATACAGCCAGGCTACAAACACATGCGCTCTGGGCCCTTGCCCCAGCCAGCTTAGACACAAGCAGGCCTCTCCGCCAAACAGCAGAATTTTTTTGTTCAAATAGAAGCTTCAGGAAAGGGCTCATTGTTCTTTATTGTGGCTTGCCAAGTTGGGGTATGTGGTTCTATAGATGCTGGTTTTTAAGAAGAGGCCAGTCGACACAAAAACAGGTTTCTCTAGGTATGAAGGTAGAAAAGCCAAGCTATTCTTGTTTTTCCCCACTCCCCTGACTCCCCATACGAGTTTTTAGTTTCTTTAATTCTGTTCTCTCTCTCCCTAGTGAAAGGAAAGGAGCGACACACAACAGCAATTCACTGGAGAATTCCGCTTTATTAGGGAAAGGTGCTGGGTTATATAGGAAGGGGCATGGGGTGAATGTGTAGTCACTTCTACGGGTCTAGTGGCTATTGGCTAGGTGCTGGGATTAGGGGGGCAAGGGGTGATTGGGGTTCAGATGGCGCCGGTGGGAACCGAGGACCCGGAAGAGAAGCAGGAATTTCGCCATCTTATGGGTGGGGGCCCTTCATTCCCCCCTTTCTCCTCTATGGGGTTGTGGACGTTGCTTTCTCTCTGACTGCTTCCTGCTGAACGGGGGCGGAGAAGGGAGTGAGGGCTTGAGGACCGGGAAGAAAGGGTTGATAGGACTCCCCACAGTAAGGACGAGTAGATGTGGACTTCTTCAGGTTGGAAATCAATGAAGGTTCCCTCTAACTATACGTCGAGGACTTGTTTATTCTAATGGTGCCAAGAGGATACGGGTGCCAGAAGCCAGGCGTCTGCGGCCATTGTTTCCAGGAACAGTTTCCAGCGGAGAGAGGGGTCCATCTCAGCGTGTGGGGAGGAGGTTACGTGAGGGTGAGGGATCTTCTGTGGCTAAAAGCTGGTAGTTCCTGAGTAAAAGCTGGTTGAAAGTTTGATTAGAGATTTTACCGACTTGGGATTTAATGAACTTTATTATACAGGGTAAGAAGAGACAGGCGAGGAGAATGATTATTATAGGGCCTGCAATGGCCACAGCCAGGTGAGGAAGGGGTTTGTTAGTATTGTAGAGAATGGGTTGGAGGAGTAATACTGCGGGTACTGGGAGTTACCCATGTAGTGAATGGCGCAAGACCAGTAGGGACATCCCCGTAGGTGTCTGGCCATCGCCTGCAACAGGCTTGTTTTTGGTCATAGAGGAAGCAGAGGTAGGGAGAATAAAGGTAGCTGCTAGTGAACACTTTGGTGGAGGGAGGAAAGTGGAGGTATAAAGGCTCGGAGCAGCCTTTCAGAGGGCAGTCTGATGTGGCAATGAGGGCAGTAATTTTTGTTTGATGCTGTGTGTAAGTCTGTCTGACTTTGAATCGCCGTACAAAGGAGGCTGGGGTGGTGGGGAAGACAATAGGAATGAGGAAAAAAAGTGAGAGAGAGAGCGAGGGAGCAGTAAAGGAGGAAAAAGTCATGATTCGGGTATGGATGGCAAAGGGGGTGAATGGGATTTTGGAGGAAAGAGGACAGTAAGGTCAGGAGTCTGGAGGGAGGGAGAGTCTGTAAACTTTTGTAGGTTAAGAAGTCTTTTAGGTGATGTGGGGACAGAATGGTAAGGGGCACCCCGAATGTCAGTTTATGAGCTTCCTTCTGCAAGAGCTGTCCAGCGGCTAATGCCTGTAGGCAGGGGGCCCATCCCCAAACTGTGGGGTCTAATTACTTGGAAAGATAAGCTACTGGGGCAAAGGATGGGTCATAATATTGGCCTAGGACTCCTAGAGCTTGACGGGACCTCTCATGAATGTATAATGAGAAGGGCTTTGACAAATCAGGAAGATGGAGAGCTGGGGCTTCCACAACGGCTCGATGGAGCTTAATGAAGGAGTGTCGGGGTGAGGAGGATAATGGTTCTTCAGGGGGGCCCTTGCTAAGGTCGTATAGGGGTCTTGCCAACAGGGAGAAGTTAGGGATCCACGCTCTAAAATACCCAGCCAGGCCTAGAAAGGAAAGGATTTCTGTCTTGGTTTTGGGAACGGGCAGGTCAGAGAGGAGCCGTTTTCTGTCTAAGGTAATGGACTTTCTTTGTTGAGATAGAAGAAATCCGAGGTAAGTGACAGAAGGGGAAGAGATTTGAGCTTTGACAGGGGATACCCGGTAACCTCTGGAAGCTAGAAGGTTAAGTAGGGAGGCAGTGTCAAGTTGAGACTGTTCCCACGAGGGACTGCAGAGTAGAAGATCGTCCACATATTGTAATAAGGTGGACTCAGAAGCCTTGTGGCAAAACTGTCTAAGTGAGTTGTTCAGAATGTCTTGTGTATGGGTCCGTCCAGGTGAAGGCGAAAAAATCTTGGGAGGAGAGGTCCAGAGGGATAGAAAAAATGCATCCTTGAGATCTAGGACTGAGAAGTGGGAGGCCGAGGCGGGGATCTGCGATAAAAGGGTGTATGGATTTGGGACTAAGGGATGGATAGGGACGATGGCCATGTTGATGAGGTGAAGGTCTTGGACGAGGTGGAAAGATCCGTTGGTTTTTTTAACAGCCAATATGGGGGGGTATTAAACGGGGAGTGAGTGGGTCTGAGGTAATTTTTGTTTAAAAGATCTTGAATGATGAGTTGGAGGCCTATGAGGGCTGAAGTGGTTAGGGGGTATTGGGCCTGACAGATATACTGAGAGGGGTCACGTAATTTGATAGAGGCAGGAGGACATAGAGCCATGGAGGGGCTTGTAATGTCCCAAACTTTGGGATTTACAGGGTGTATGAGGGCGGAACTGGAGCTTTCATTGGGTAGAGGGGGGTCGTTGGCTATGAGGGCCATCAGAAAGGGAGTACTGGGGGCTGTGGGAGTGGATATAGTTATGGAAACATGGAGGAGAGAAAGGATGTCCCGTCTTAGTAAGGGGATGGGACACTGGGGCATAACCAGGAAGGAGTGGGAGAAAGGTATGGGACTGTCTTGGATTGTGCATTAAAGGGGGAGGGGTTTAATGGGAAAATCTGTTTACCTCCTACCCCGACTATAGGAGTAATGGCAGGCGTGGTAGGGCCCCGGTATTCTTGCAAGACTGAGAAGGTGGCTCCTGTATCTAGGAGGAAGGAGATGGGGCGACCGTCTACTATTAGAGTAACCCTGGGCTCCTGTTTGGTGATGGAAATGGTCGGGCGAGAAGCCCCCGGGCCCCGTCAATCTTCTTCTGCCAGCCCCACTACGGCGGGCTTAGGATGGGGGTTGTTCGTCCAGCCTCCCCTTTGGGTGGCTGGACAATCAGACCCCCAGTGGCCCTTTTTGTGGCATCTGGGGCATGGGGTGGTAGGAGATCTGGGGTAGGGGCATGCCCTTGACCAATGTCCCTCTTTTCCACACTTGAAACAAGCTCCTGGGGGGGGCTTGTTTGTAAAGGGGCGCCCAGGTTGTGGTTTTATCAGCTGGGCCAACATTTGGAAATTGGCCTGATCAGCCTTTTGTTTACGGCGTTCTTTCTCCTCCTCCCAGTTATGGAAGACTTTAAAGGCCACTGTTAGGATCTCAGTCTGTGGGGTAGCGGGGCCCTGTTGTAACTTTTTGAGTTTAGCTTTAATGTCGGGGTAGCTTTGAGCTAGGAAGTATGTCATAAGGACATGTCTCCCGTCAGGCGTTTCTGGGTCCAGGCTGGTATACTGTAATAGGGCTTGAGTGAGTCTGTCTAAGAACTCAGAGGGTGTCTCCTCCCTCCTTTGAATTATGTTTTGGAGCTTTTGAAAATTGACTACTTTACGAGCTGCGTTTTTCAGACCTGCTATTAAGCAGCAGGCGAAG
The DNA here is from genome assembly GCF_030020395.1 of Manis pentadactyla. Classification (NCBI taxonomy): domain Eukaryota; kingdom Metazoa; phylum Chordata; class Mammalia; order Pholidota; family Manidae; genus Manis; species Manis pentadactyla. The sequence goes on from NC_080028.1 coordinate 71,556,539, forward strand.
ATATCTCGAGAGCAGAGACCGATGGTGGTGTTATAATCTCAGTGTGGGTCTTGTTCGGGGACAGCGGTGGGGCCAGGGGGATAGGTGGAGTCAGTCCTGTGGGTTTCGGTGGCGTGCGTTTGGGCGAAGTCCCAAACTCGTCTGCGCTCTTCAGGAAGGAGGGTATTGGCCAGGAGCATGAAAATGTCATGATGTGTGAGGCTGTATGACTGGAGGGTCTATTGAAACTCTCTGATATATGTCGTGGGATCAGTGGAAAAGGAACTTAGGCGTTTCTCAAGTTGGGCTAAATCTCCTAAGGAGAAAGGGACGTGAACGCGCATGATGCTTTCAGATCTTGCTACTTCCCGGAGGGGGCGCTGAAAGGCTCAGGCTTGAACTGCAAGGGGGGTGAGGTGGGGTAGGAGATGGTGGTGGAGGAAGGGGGAGGGGCTGTTGTAGGAGAGGAGGGGAAAGGGAGTGAACGGGAGGCTTCTCTAAGAAGGCAGAGTGCCGGAGTCCGAGGTACCTAGTACTAGGAATTTTCGGCGGAAGGAATTTTCGGTGGAAGGAACAGAAGGGGGGGGAAGGGAGCGTTCTCATCCGCAAAGGAGTCACCTCGTTTATGGCTGCTGGAGGAGGGGCCTGAGGGTCCACCGCAGCCGTGAAGGCCTGAGGCGGGGAGAGTTCCCTCCTCGTCGGGGAAGAGTGGCCCACTCCGGGGGAAAACTTACCCAAAGGCCAAAGAGGAGTGGTGAGTGTTAGGAGCCAGCGCTGGAAAAAGAGGACGAGGGCAAGCTGCTGCTGCTGTCGGGGGAAGACGGGGCCCAGTTGGGGTGTCCCGTCTCCTGGGTTTCGGCACCAATGAAAGGAAAGGAGCGACACACAGCAGCAATTCACCAGAGAATTCCGCTTTATTAGGGAAAGGTGCTGGGTTATATAGGAAGGGGCATGGGGTGATTGTGTTGTCACTTCTACGGGGCTGGTGGCTATTGGCTAGGTGCTGGGATTAGGGGGGCAAGGGGTGATTGGTGTTCAGATGGCGCCGGTGGGAATCGAAGACCCGGAAGAGAAGCAGGAATTTCTCCATCTTATGGGTGGGGGCCCTTCACCTAGCATCTTCCTTTTCTCACTCCACTCTGCTCCTTCCTCAGACCAAAACCACCTTTGACACTTGCCCATTCCTTTTCCTTCATGGACGCTGTCCCATGATTTCCGCAGCCGCTCAGGCTGGTGTGTGTCTGCAGATGTCATCCAGGATGACCTTCTGCAGCAGCTTCTGCACCGGCTTCTGCACTGTTGCATCCTGAGGCCACCAGCGTTCATATTGCTCAACTCCTAACCCTGTGGGCCACTCCCTTGAAATTCTCCCCTGCTTTTCATTCTGATGGCTGTGTGATTCAGAGTCTTCTTCCATTAGTCTGCCTCCTGTATCTTCTCACCTCCTAAATTTAGGCTTTTCCAAAGTTGTTTCCTATTTCTTTGCTTCTACCATTTATCTGATGTGTTTAACTCTCACTTCAGTGCAGATGCCTACAGCATCTTAAATTGAGACCGTCTGCCTATTGGCTCTCTCCAAATCAACTCCATTGAAACTGAATTTAATCTTCTTCCCAAACACAGTCAGGTCCTTCTCCAGACTCTGTTTTGTTTAGTAGCATCATCGTTTCCTGAGCCTATGCTCAAAGGCTAGGTCTGATTTAGACTCCTCCTGGGCATATACTCTTTGTCACATTCCACAGACTGTCCTTTGATGCTTCTTTAATTTGTGTCCTTTCCATTTCCAAAGCTATAATTAGTTATGGTGGCATTACCTGGTACTTTAAGATTGTTACAACAGCTTCCAAAATGGTCTTTCCACCTCCAGTCCTTCCTTCTAGGTATAGTGGAAAGAAAGCAGGCTTTGGAGTTGGCACATCTCTGCCATTTACTTCCAATGTGACTTTACTTTCTCGATTTCTCAGGGTCTTAGTCTCCTTGCCTGTGAAGCAGGTGTAATCCCTGTATCAGGTGTGAGGATTTAGCATGGTAACCTACATACAATACCTGGCACATTGTAATTGGTCAATTAGCATTAGATCTTTTCATTTCAGACTCACTTCCCCTAGACTGACATTTTTAAACAGGCTTCTTGATCACACCCTTCCCTTGCTTAAACATTCACTTTTCTGCCAAAATAATAACAAACTCCTCAAGCTTACCTCTTAAGAAACTCCTAAAATAATGGCCCCAGTGCTTTGCTCCAACTCTACTGTTCACAACTCTTTATTTAAACACCAACCATTCTGTTTCTTATTTCTTTGCTAACACTCTGGACTTGGTCTGAAGTGCACTGCCTGATCTCTGATGAAATCCTAGCCATTCATTAAGACTCCTCTTAAATTCTACCTTCTCTGTGAGGCCATTCCTGATGCCTACAACTGGATGGTATCTTCCTCTGCCCTCCGGAGCACTTACACCTCTCTTGTGGCATTTTCCTTACTCTACTTGCTCAGGGTTCTGTGTTTCACTTCACTGCAAGACGAATGCTCCGTGACGGCCTGGACTGTTACACCATCAGACCCAGAGAGAGTCCTCTGCCTTACTCAGTAAATGCCTTATGCCAAAAATAGACCTGCCTAGTCTTGCTTCCCTAACCTACTAAACTATCTTCTTTCATCTAAGCTTCTGTTGGGTGTCACTCTTCCCAGATATAAAGTTGCCCAGGGAAGCAAATCTCTTACTCCATGAAGGGCATTCTCTCATTTACACCAAAGTCTGGGGCTTGTAATTACAAGAAAAATGTCCCCACATATCACCATCTTAAATATACTGTACCACTGTTTCATTAGACCTGGTTTATTCACTATTTTGGTGAATCCCAGGAAACTCCCTTGATTGAAATCACAAGTTGATTTTGTTTACCTGTCTCCCAGGCTTTCAGGGAGTGGTGTTCTTTTGATGTAGAAAGAAATACCTTCGTCATGCAAACAGACCCTTCAGAATATCTAAAATTACTCTTTTCTTTTTCATTCATGAATCAGTCTCTTTAATACAGTCAATGGCTACACAGAAAAACCTTGGATTAAATATTTGGTTGAGTGTTTACAATGTAATACTTACTCGTTTGTAATCAGATGAGAAACAGGGTCCACTGAGCCAGCATTTTAAAATGAGTACTATAGTTCTTAATATCTGATCAATTTAGTTTTTAATATTAACATCTTAGTATCAAAGCACAATTCTTGAATATATATGTATTTATGTGCATTTTTAAATTATCCATCTTCTAGTTTACAAGTTTTAGGTTGAAGGAGACTGCAAATATGGGAGTCATGTTGACAAAACCATTTGCAAAGTATAATTTTCAGAAAGTTAAAAAGCAAGACTCTCACGCAAATAGGAAGAAAACCAGAAGTCTTAGATTTTGCTGGATGCAATTAATAGAGAAACCAGAGAGCTGTTAACACTGATTCAAAAGAAAATTCAAGGACCCAGAGAGTTATAGCTGGCTGAAGGACTGCAGAAATAGATTTGCTAACAAATGCAGACCTGGTTAACATCCCACTGGGCAATAACCTTTGCAGTGCTAACTGGACAAGATCACTTGTACTGCTGTCAGGGTTTTCTACAAGTTAACCTCTATTCTTATAAACCTGCAAAATAGCCTTCCTGGTCAGACAAAGGTACACAGACCTGGAACATTGGAAAATCCCCAGGCAGCATAGGCTGCTAGATAACATCTAGCTCCATACGGAAAGGGTACTCAGGATTTTCTCTGACCTGTTCCCATTTTGCATACTTGCTCTTGACCATATTAACTAAGAGAGGGATGAAAACAAATCAGTTTGCTTTTTCTGTGACCTATTTATAATTAGATATATGAAAGTGGACACAAACCAATCTCCCATTGGCACACCTCCCCTCTCCACCACTCGCCCCCCATGTTTCATCTTGGGCTCTCAGTCAGATGGCTTGGGTTCAAACCATGGTTCTATCATTCACTACTGGGTGATCTTGGGCAAATATTTAACCTCTCTGTACTTCCGCTTCACCATCATAAAAGAGGATTTTAAATGATCGTACCTTTATGGCCTTGCTACGAGGATTAAATAAGATCATGCACAAGTGCCCAGGAAATGAGTTGTATTATTAGTACTAGGAAAAGGTTAATTATTTTACCAGAGTCTTTATGCCAGACATGAAACATTTTGAGAAATAACCTATCTTAAGCCTTGTTAAAAAGGGATTGGCTCTACATTTTAAAGCAGAAGCAAAACTAAATCATTGAAATGAGCCAATGAGTAAACTAATAATTAAACTTGTTTAAGAGATTATAATAAATTATAGATGGTCAAAAGGATAATTTACTTCAACTTTAATGTTAAAGGAACAAAAATATATGAGTCAGGGGTGGCAGAAAATTAATCTCTGTTGAGTTAAGGTGTCCCAGGCAGTGTGTTCACATGTCGACAAATGAGTATTTTCAGAAAGAGAATAACTTCCCCCCCTTCTTAAGGAGCCATGTTAAAAAAGAAAAGCAAGGAGAACCAAGATGGTGGCATGAGTAGAGCAGTGGAAATCTCTTCTCAAAACCATATATATTTTTGAAAATACAACAAATACAACTATTCCTAAATGAGAGACCAGAAGACACAGGACAACAGCCAGACTACACCCACACCTGCAAGACCCCAGTGTCTCGTGAAGGGGGTAAGATACAAGCCGCGGCCCGGCGGGACCAGAGCGCCCCTCACCCCAGCTCCTGGCGGGAGGAGAGGAGTCGGAGCGGGGAGGGAGAGGGAGCCCAGGACTGCTAAACACCCAGCCCTAGCCACCCACACCAGAGCGCAGACACACAGTGCATGCGTGGGGTGCTGGAAACTAGGGAAACAGGACAGTAAGACCTGTGAGCAGGTCCCCGCAGCCGGCGCACCCAGGACAAAGAAAAGTGAGTGCTTTTTGAAAGTCTTAAAGGGACAGGGACCCCTACAGCTGGACGGAAGCATCTTGGGACACTTAGCCCCACAGCTGGGAATCCCAGGGAACTCTGGGCGCCCTAACCCCATGGGTGGTAGCACAGCTTGGAGGCCCCCCATGGCGATAAACAGCCTCCCGCCCGTTCCCCCTCCAACGCGGCTCCACCATATTGGAGCCTGAGGCAGGCCACACCCACAGCAACTGCAGAGCTCCACATTGGCTGGGCAAGAATTAGAAACCCCACCTGCACACAGCTACCCAGCACAAGCCGCTATGGGTTGCTCTTCTCCCAAGAGAGGAAGGCCACAAACCAGCAAGAAGGGACTTTCTGTTACCCAACACACGTGCCAGCTCCCCACAAATACCTCTATCACCATGAAAAGGCAGAAGAATTTGATACAGACCAAGATCACAGAGGCAAACCCTGAGAAGGAGATAGACCTAACCAATCTCCCTGAAAAAGAATTAAAAATAAAGCTCATAACCATGCTGATGGAGCTGCAGAGAAATATGCAAGAGCTAAGGGATGATGTCAGGAAGGAGATTGCAGAAATGAAACAATCTCTGGAAGGATTTATAAGCAGAATAGATAAGATGCAAGAGGCCATTGATGGAATAGAAACCAGAGAACAGGAACGCATAGAAGCTGACGCAGAGAAGGATAAAAGGATCTCTAGGAATGAAACAATATTAAGAGAACTGTGTGACCAATCCAATGGAACAATATTCACATTATAGGGGTACCAGAAGAAGAAGAGAGAGAAAAGGGGATAGAAAGTGTATTTGAAGAAATAATTGCTGAAAACTTCCCCAAACTGGGGAAGGAAATAATCGATCAGACTACAGAAGTACACAGAACCCCCAACAGAAGGGACCCAAGGAGGACAACACCAAGACACATAATAATTAAAATGACAAAGATCAAGGACAAGGACAGAGTTTTAAAGGCAGCTAGAGAGAGGAAAAAGGTCACCTACAAAGGAAAACCCATCAGGCTATCATCAGACTTCTCAACAGAAACATTACAGGCCAGAAAAGAATGGCATGATATATTTAATGCAATGAAACAGAAGGGCCTTGAACCAAGGATACTGTATCCAGCACGATTATCATTTAAATATGAAGGAGGGATTAAACAATTCCCAGACAAGCAAAAGTTGAGGGAATTTGCCTCTCACAAACCACCTCTACAGGGTATTTTAGAGGGACTGCTCTAGATGGGAGCACTCCTAAGACTAAATAGATGTCACCAGAGAAAATAAAATCACAGCAAAGAAAGCAGACCAACCAAATACTAACTAAAGGCAAAAAATAAAATCAACTACCCACAAAAGCAATTAAAGGAAACACAAAAGAGCATAGAATAAAACAACCAACATATAAACAATGGAGGAGGAGGAAAAAGAAGGGAGAAAAATAAAGAATCACCAGACAGTGTTTAAAATAGCTCAATAAGCGAGTTAAGTTAGACAGTAAGATACTAAAGAAGATAGCCTTGAACCTTCGGTAACCACAAATCTAAAGCCTGCAATGGCAATAAGTATATATCTTTCAATAATCACCCTAAATGTAAATGGACTGAATGCACCAATCAAAAGACACAGAGTAATAGAATGGATAAAAAAGCAAGACCCATCTATATGCTGCTTACAAGAGGCTCACCTCAAACCCAAAGACATGCACAGACTAAAAGTCAAGGGATGGAAAAAGATATTTCATGAAAACAACAGGGAGAAAAAAAGCAGGTGTTGCAGTAGTATCAGACAAAATTGACCTCAAAACAAAGAAAGTAACAAAAGATAAAGGACATTACATAATGATAAAGGGCTCAGTCCCACAAGAGGATATAACCATTATAAATATTTATGCACCCAACACAGGAGCACCAACATATGTGAAACAAATACTAATTGAACTAAAGGAGGAAAGAGAATGCAATGCATTCATTTTAGGAGACTTCAACACACCACTCACTCCAAAGGATAGATCCACCGGATAGAAAATAAGTAAGGACACAGAGGCACTGAACAACACACTAGAACAGATGGACCTAACAGACATCTATAGAACTCTACATACAAAAGCCACTATTTACAATAGCCAAGAAATGGAAGCAACCTAAGTGTCCATCAGTAGATGAATGGATAAAGACATGGTACATATACACAATGGAATATTATTCAGCCATAAGAAGAAAACAAATCCTACCATTTGCAACAACGTGGATGGAGCTAGAGGGTATAAATAAGACAGACGGAGAAAGACAGACACCAAATGATTTCACTCATATGTGGAGTATAGGAACAAAGAAAGACTGAAGGAACAAAACAACAGCAGAATCACAGAACCTAAGAATGGACTAACAGTTACCAAAGGGAAAGGGACTGGGGAGAATGGGAGGGGAGGGAGGGACAAGGGTGGGTAAAAAGAAAGGGGGTATTATGATTAGCATGTATAATTGGGGGGGTATAGGGAGGGCTGTGCAACACAGAGAAGACAAGTAGTGATTCTACAGCATCTTAGTACACTGATGGACAGTGACTGTAATGGGGTATGTGGGGGGGACTTGGTGAAGGGGGGACCCTAGTAAACATAACGTTCTCAATGTCATTGTAGATTAATGACAACAACAACAACAACAAAAAATGAAAAGCATTAAAGGAAAATAACTAAAAGAAAAAATGCTGAGGCCCTAGAAAGTGGGTTTAGCAAGCAAGTCCAATGCAAAAGCAGTGGTTTAAAGAGCAGTTCAGCTTTAGTCATTTATTCTGCACAACAGAAAGCAAATTAAATATTCTCTGAATTTTAAATGATATTTACCAACATGTTGGTATGCTTACCAGCATGTTGGTAAATATAATGCCTTGGGAATATATGCCCTTTCACTACACATTGTTTTTTTACTTTGTTCACAGACTGCTGGGGAAAATACTGAATAGACATTTTATTAAAAACACACACAAAAAACTGTTACAAATTGATATAAATCAATTACCTCTCCCTCCCATCTGTATTTTGGCTTACATATCCTAAAATCAAAAACCAACAGTGGTATAGGCCACCAAAAATCTGTGGATAAAGATGGTAAAGTAAGTACTGAGGTCCAGGATTGGACAGGAAATAGCTATATACACCAAAATAGAAAGCAAAATAATGAAGAAAAATGACAATGCATGGGTAAGTCTGGACACATTTTAACATATTCAAGCCTGAGAAAAGAATTTTCCTAAAATGTTGGTGTTTAAGAGGACATTTCTAGGCTAAACTGCACACAAAAGAGGAGGGAATTTCCCTAATGAAGTTTCCAGAGCCAAAGCAAATCAAATTATCCTGGAAAAACAAAAGCAAAGATTAATAATGCTTGTCTCTCTCCACCAACCCTCTTCTTCAGATTTGCTTGTGTAGATTTTCCTGCTAAAGGCCATTTTAAAACTCTGTACTCTGTTATCTCAACACACCCAAATCTGGACTTAACCCTTTGTGTCCCAGTGGGTCGATGAATGGGACAATTATTTTCAGTCTGTCTGGGAAATTGCATGCTGGAGGTACTCAAGCACCTGTAGACATACAGTCTATTAAGCCTCAGGAGGAAGAAATACTAACTTATTGCCAGAAAGACATTCTTCATGGACACTCCTAAAAATGGTTTCTTCTTGTGCAATTTTAAGGAAATATCAAGAGAGGCACTATGATTTAAACAAACAAAATTAAAAGCAATTTCTTAATAGTATTTCATATGCTTAAATTTTTAGGCAAAAAAATGTGTAAAATAAAATAATGCTTTCTCAAATTTTTAAAAATGGTTTTAAAAAAAGCATGAGTTCATAAGTAAACTGGATGTTTACTATTTTGAAAGAAAAAGGCAAAGTTAACAAAATGATGCTAGGAAATATAGGGAAAGGTTAATGTTGCATTAATTAATTAATTAATTGTGTGCATTTCTAGTTCCTTTGCCAAAGACTGTTAGATTGTAAAAACCTGTAAAAGAATTTGGTAAAAGTAAATAGGTAATGGTTGTATTGAATGGAGCCTTTAATGTGGAGACACATAAAAATACATTTATTTAGTTGGAAGAGGAAATGGCAGTGAGACCCTTTCATCTATCAAGGGATCACTTTTTAGAGTTCATTAGAAACAGTCGTTCACAATTCAAATACACATCAGACAGTGCACCTGTCTTCAGATATCCAGTAAGTATAACAGCAAATAACAGAATTGAGAGCCAGAAGATACTGGGGCTCTCCAAGCACAATTAAGACAATTATCTATGTTGTGCTAGATAACAAGGACTGTTTAAAATGGCAGCTTTAAGAAGAGCTTATTTTTGAAAACTTCACTTGGAAGTGAAACCCTTATCAAAGAATGTGCTATATTAGGAAAGAAGAGTATGTAATGAAAATGACAAGATGTAATTTTTATGTAACGGAAGAACAATAAAAATCAGGTGCAATTACACAAGAAGAAAACATAGAAATTACACACCACAAGCAGAAGTGCTAGAACAGGGTGAAGAAAAATTATAACAACATTTCTATTTGAGGTGGTATGTCTATTTTAATGCACTTTTAACTATGAAGGAACCTTAACGAAGAAATACATATTCAAGTGAAAACTAACACATGTATCGGACATTTCTGTTTTCTATTCTCAAGGCTATCTTTTTGACCCTGGGACAAAATTAGTAGCCACATCTTTATTCTACCTTAATTTGTGTTCGTGTCTTCTTCTTTATGCCTCAAGTCATTGTACAGAGTTCTATGATAACAATACGGTTCCTTGATACCGCTCAATGCGTTCTTCAGTACCCTGTATAGAGTTCAAAATCCACACATACTAAGAGTATTAACATATGGTAACATACCAAGAAACCAGAAGTCAAGATGAGAGGTTCAGTGAGCAGAGGACAGTTGGAAGTGCTTTTGTGCAAGGTGGACACTATTTCATATTACATGGCCCACTGTCTATTCTGAGTTTAGTGTGACAAAAACACACAGGGCTGACATTGATGGGTGACATGTTAAAAGTATGTGATGTGGCTCACAGAACTGATGTCTACATCTACATCACCTTTTCAGGTAGAAAATTTACTTGTTACCATGTGAATAATACTTAAGTTAATAATGTTTAAATATAAAAATTTTAAAAACTACACAAAGATGCTATGAATGTCTTGTCTGTACACGTCAGTAAAAAGCTAAACTAAATCAATTAGGAGGAGGTTTACAATGAGATTGGTGCTTTATGGATTTTTAAACATATATATTTTCTAAGAATTCTTATATATTTGGTGCATTCATCTTCCATTTACTTACAACTCTCGTATCTCAAGTCAAGGAAGGTAAACCAAATCTTAAAAACTTTGTGGGCCATTCATTCACTTGTATTTTAGTTGAAACACAGGGATGGAAATAGGCACCCTGCCCAGGAACAAGGAAAGTGGAGAATCACATAGGATGAGCTTATGCTGCCTTTTGAGAGAATATGGTGCTGGTGGTTTTAGGATACGTGAAGAGAGGCTGAAAAAGAGGAAGTCTTAAGAGACACTGTAACTAGTCAGTTGGGACTAGATATCTGTGGGATTTAAGTTAAATATCTGCCAAAACTAAGAACTCTAAGGGCTCCTTCATCTATACCATCAAATTCTGTAAATAGGCAATTCATTTTGTTTTACAGGTACTGGTTTTGCACAATTGAGGTAAGTTCATGCTACATATATTCAGGGGATTAGAAAATTCATCAGCTGGTTTCAGAGGTTGGCTGCCTTAAGTTAGCAGAAGTCCCCATGAATCTTAGAGGGAGACAGGTGGAAGAGGTGTGCGGGTGAGACAATGTGGTGGGGAGAAGTGGTCAGGAATGGCAGAGAGGTTCCTTCCCAGTGTGCAGAGGCCCTCTGTCAACAGTGGGCTAGGAAACAATGGTGTGTTATCAGTTTGTATAGGAAATGCAAATTTCTGCTTGTTTCAACAATGGCCTTCTATGAACACTTGTAGACGCTTTACCAGATCCTGACACACCTCATTTAAAAACCCAACCTACTGAACCTGGCATGGACAGCGCAGGAGGGAGGGGAGCAGGCCCGGAAAGTTAAAATGATGCCAAAATGCAAAGTGGAGAGAGGAACTGGCTTCTGGTCCACTGACCTAGGAAACAGACCACACGATTATTAAGAAGCGCTCGAAGAAAATGGAGCTGATTAATGATCTCTTAATGCTGGCAAAGAGGTGCTGAAAACTGGGATAAGAAAATAGCCACGTTTGCTCATGTTTTCACTTTTCCTTTAGAAACCACCTCTGCATAAGTGGTGCGCATGAAATCGTACAGCTGCTTGGCGTTCGCAGCATTGCCCAGCACACCTGCGAGCTCGTTCTGGGGCAGGCTCGCCAACTCTGCGATGCTCTTCACGTGGCTCATCAGGGAGCGACAGTTCTTGGCATTTATCCCGGGCATTTTTAACAAGAAGTCTTGGGGGCCAGGATTATACTTTTCTGACTCGGGGAGTGTTTCAGAATCCGCTGTGACGGCCATGGCCGTCGTGGCGTCAGGCTGCGGCTTATTTTGCTTCAGCTCCTCGAACAGCTCCGCAGTAGCGTGAGGGGAGGCACACCAGAGAATCCGCAGTCTGGGGAAGTGCAGCGTGAGAAGGGTGAGTTTGGAACTGAGGTCGCTGCTGGAGATCTCCTGGTGTAAGGCACCCCGGGAAGTGAGAGAGAAGGGCTTACTGGGGTCAAACTCGATCAGCAGCACTGGTCGCTTATAGTAGCGGGACATGGAGATGCACTGGCTGTACAGGCGGCCGTTATTTAAAGAGCCAATCAAATCGCTGATACTCTTGCGCTCCACGCACATTTCTGGAGTCAGAATGTAATCTCCAACCTCTAAGGTGACGGGGTCGATGTCAATTCCCCGACGATGGATCAGGGATGGGAGTTCACTTCGGAACTCACGCATATCCACAACTATACTTTGCTGCGTACTGTTCTGCTCCTGGCCACCTAGTAAGAAGAAGTAGCATTTTAAGTAATGTCAATGAGGCAGTTAAAGAAGCAAGAACAGTTAAAGTTTAAAAAGCTGTGTTTCTGTGTGAACCTCTAATGCACGGTCACATATACATGTTTCTATTCCGTATCTTTCTATATTTTCACAAAGGCCTATTCACAGAGTTAATAGAGGCAATTTCCCTTAAAGTAAATAGAGTTAACAGTAAAGTTAGACTGTTGGTGGTGCCTTACGTAGGACAATTTACAAATTCCAGCATTTTCTATCACCTTCTCTCTGTGCTCCCTCACTGCTGCACTGACCACAATTTACTAGCCATCGTTTTCCCACTTCCCAGGACAGAGTCTGGCACGTAGCAGATGCTGAAAAATGCTTGCGTTGTGGTAAGTTGTCAAAGCAGCAACTGGAGACTAATACGGAGGGCATGGAGGACTGAACTCAAAGGACAGACTTCTATCCATAGCCTTCATATTGCCTGATGCTCTGTGGTTCTGCATGACATGTCACCAATTTACCTGAGTTAATAAGAATTTTCCTTCCAAAGTGTCTTCCAGAGGATGTTCAAGAACCACATCCATCAGAAGCCCCGAGACACTGACCACATTTCAGACCCACTGAATCGGAATTTCTGTGGACTGAAACCTGTGAATCTGTAGTTTCAGCCAGCACCTGAGGTATACTTGAATACTGAATCCTGACTCCTAAAGTGTACTGAGTGCTGACACCCACTGCTCTCACTGAGCTTGACTCCACCACAGGGGAGATCGACTCACTTATATTGCTCTTCTCATGCCACTCAGCTGGTATCAGCTGCTGCCATGGGGAAGTGAGATCCGGGGAGTGGGGAAACAGTTATTCCTGTATCACAGCTGGAATTCGGCAGGTCGTGGTGGTATGCCGAGGTTCAGAAACTGCACAGCGATGGGAGCACCACACGTGGGATACACAGAGGTGCCAAGAAACAGCAAACGAGTCCAGGACAGGTGGGAATGTACCCCTAAATGACTCCCATCCATGAGTTAAGGATGAGATAAGAACCTAATCACCATTTATAAAAGTTTCTTTTGCAAAAGCACATTCTGAGTCTCAACTGACCACATTTAAAACCAACCCTAGAACTTAACTGTTTTCTAAGTTGGGGTGCCTGGAACCTAAACCCTCTTCCTTTACAGATGAGAAGCCTTAGACCCAGGAAGGACACATGGGTAGTAAATGGCAGACCTGAGACTAGGGTTTGAGAGCAGACATCCATTTCTAAGAGGTTGCTGAAGAAAAACAAGCATCTGTAGAAAACTCTGGAACCACCTTTAGTGGCAATGGGCATGCTTGGAAGGGTAGGACTCACCTGCTTTCCGAGTATCAGTGGAAACACTTGCAGACAAGGAGCCCCTCACTAAGTCTAGGTTTGTTTCATCTCTGCCTTCTCTTCCTTCAGGGACAACCATGCTGGCTTTTTCCCTGGGGGAGGAAAACATTTTAGACATTTGCAAAGCTAATTTTAAAATTCAGATTTTAATCTTCTGTAAATTATTATACAGGAAATGATCTATATGACCATAATGTTAAAAAAGTACATCAGAAGTACATATGCACAGATAAGTAAAGGAGGCAGGAAGACTTCTTGTTTGGTACTACTTCTGACCTTCCAGAATTAAGGAAGTTGCTTATTTTCTATTCTATGTATCCTTCAAATCCTCTGAGACATGAAATTAGCATGTAAAATATGCCACAGAGAGACTATTGGGAATTTTTGTAAACATGGTATGTGTTATTGAGCATCAAAAATTAATAGTTTATATTCCAATATTTTCAGAGTTATCATAAATAGGGATGGGTCAAAAATCAATGATTAAGAAAATTAAAACACCTATTACTTTGATTTAAAAAACTCCAGGTGGGAGGCCCCACTAAACACTCTCAATTTTAAAAGAAAATTAAGGTTAGTACACGAAAGCAAATTTCCAGCAGAGATTTAAACAACAACAACAAAAAAAAAATCAACATCTCAGGTTATGTGGTAGAGTCGTACTGATTCACACATTCACTCATGCGTTTATTTAAAAACATTAATGGAGTGCTCCTACATTTTGTGGTAGGTATTTTGGCTATACATAAGGTTACACAGTGATTCCTGGTAGCTCAGTGTCTTATATACAGTAGATCTACAGGACTGTGCAATCACAGGTAAAATTTGTAATAGGGAACAACAATCATGACAAGAGCCAGTAACCAAAGAAAGAATAAGCCAGGTTTGCTACCGTCTGATTTTTCAAAACCAGTCAAGTATGTTATAATCAATTCATGAAACAGCAAATACAATGTGTCCAATGTATGTCAGGTAAGAGAAAAGATGTGTGAGCCGGATCTCTTCCCTCGCAGGGCTGGCTTGCAATGGAGTCAAGGAATACAAACTACAGTAAAAAAGCACAGAGGGAGACAGAGAGGAATCTTCAATATTAACTAATAATTTCTACAAGGGCTAAAACAACAAAGATCTTCCGATTAAAGGAAATAAAACCAGATGGACCAATTCTCCAACCACTCTGGATAAATGATGTTTTAGAACAGGGTACCACTCAAGACACCATGAAAGAACAGAAATGATGATTCTAAATTCTATGCTACTTGAAACAATACACAGATGCAAAGACATTATTAGTGCCACATTTTAGAAACAGATCACCAGGGGGCAGACAATAGTCACAGTTCCACTTTTCCTCTTGGTTCTCAGTACCTGTGTCAAGTGCTGCCCCCTGGAAAATTCTTTAAATGGCAATGGCCCTGGCAGCCACTCCTTACTGCTCCATTACAAGTACCAGATTTTAGCTGAGGGCAAAGGGCAAAATGTTCAAAAGAAACTATTGCTCTTCAATTCCTTCTTCCTTTCTCCCTTCCCTCCCTCCTTTCTTTCTTTTCTTTTTTTTGGTAAACATTTGGGATTAACATTGGGGAAGTTTTTTTTCCCTCTTTATTTCCACTTACTTTACTGGCTAAGCTACATATGACACAAAGGGGCCCCCAATTACCTGACTGATCTGTAATCTGTGGGCAGACAGTACAGTGGGTTATAGAGCAGACTCGATCCATATTTCTGGCTATGTGGCTGTAGGCAAATTGTTGAATGGCTCTGTGCCTCGATTTCTTCTGTAAAATGGGGATAATAATAATAAAACCTACCTCAAAAGACTGTTGGGGAATGCACACTATGTATAAGGAATTCAGAACAGTGCCTGACACATAATAGGCATTATATACATGTTAGCTGTTACTGTAATTGTGCTTTTCTTATAATGTGGTGACCCCACCTCCTAATTATCCATGATTATGGATAATAAAACTGAAGATTCACTTTCAAATGATTCCCCAACTATTTCAATTAATACTACTATATAAAAACAGCTAATTTACCATGAAATATTGTAACATAACTGCAAATTGAATCAGAGTAAAAAAAAAAATCTACTCCTGAAATGAAACCTGTGAAGAAAACAGTTAAGTCTTCCTAAGTACTAACTCAAATTAATTTCAGATATTTGCCATAATCATAAATATTCAGTTCCTTGCTTTCAACCTTTAGCATAATTATCCAAGTTAGTCTGTGTGATAGGCACAAAATAATAATTAAAAAATTCAGATTCCTATTTCCACTTAAAGTCCTGAGGTATCTTATTTTTGCTTTAACATCTTCAATGATATTTGAATACTTGTGCATGAAATAAGGGGGGAGGCACTGAACTAGAAGTCTCTTCAAACAGGCATTTATTCAAGCCCTCAGACTAATGCATTTTGTCATCGTATTTTCTAATTATAAAATTTCAAATAATATTCCCCTTCCTTTGAAAAGCAGTGACGTCCTCCAAAACTAGAATGTTACCACGAATTTTTCCACCCAGGGAGACTTTTATTACCAATACTTGAAAGTGTAATCTTTTCTCTTGTCATCTATAATCTACTGATCTTTATTTAGTCCAGCCAACAATCCTTCCACTGCCAGTTTGCCTGATTCATCCCTTTCTGGTTATTTTAAATAGTAGCACTGCTTTTGTTCTTAGACTATCATCCATGGAGGTCCTGGCAAAAACACATTATTTTATTCTCAGATTAAACTTTCCTCTCAGCACAGCCTCAATGCAAATGCTCTTTTGCTGATGCACCTCACATATATTCTGCTTTTCAAAATAAGCACCTCTCAAATTCCCCAATTTTCCTGGGGAAGTAAATATCTTAATATTTTAAATGGTGTAACTGTCTGATAGCTAGTAATGCGAGAAGATCTAACATAATAATACAAAAAGACAGTGAAAGAGTTTAGGAAAGTTATGCCAGACTATTGATAAAATTACATTACAATCTGGTATGAAAATTACTGTATACGCTGAAATGTGGGAGATTGTCTATATGCCAGGTCCTGCTGAGTGAGGTTTCCAGTATGCACCAGGTTTATCCACATCTTGTCACCAAGCTCTCTGATGTAGTCACTTGTGTAACCCCAGGAATAACATGGGGTCCCCAATACCTTGCTACAATTTACTTACAGTGTTCTTTTCTAGATTTGGCTGCCTGATGTACTGGAGAAGAGGCAGCCATGAGAAGAAAGCCTGGAGCATAAAATCTCACTGACTCAGGTGCCTTCTTCCCTGCAATGAACTGGGCGCCTTTGCCTTCAACAATGCAAGGAAGGGTTAACTCAGCAGGCCTGGGCTGCTCAAACCCTACACTTTCCCAAGAAAGGTCTGTCTGTATCCTTAGGTCTGGCCCTTGACCAGCTTCTGGGAGTTGAGCTCTGAACCCTTGGAATATTCTGCCTGACGAGGGTTTTGTATGGTTGAAGCCTGAGGCCATGCGGCACCAGCTGGATCAGACTTTTACACTAACAGTGCATACCTGTTTTTGTTCTGGGGGCTGGAGTCAGCCACAGAGGCTGGCACTGTCTATGTAACTGACCACCAGTAAAAACACTGGGCCCCAAGGCTTGGGTGAGCTTTGCTGTTCACAACACTTAGTATGTGCTGTCTGTCACACACTGCTGCTAGGAGAACTGAGGCACATTTGTGGGACTCCACACAGAGGGGACACTGGGAAGCTTATGTCTGGACTTTCCTGGACTTTGCCCCATGCCTGCTTCCCCTTTGCTGACTTTAATCTGTATACATTGGCTGTAATAAACCATAACTGGGAATATACCAGTTTTTCTGACTCCCATGAGTTCTTCTAGTGAATCATCGAGCCAGAAAGTGGTCTTGGGGACCCTCAAAATGAACACCAATAACCTCATCTGAATTACTGTATTATCTCTGTGCTCACTGTAACTTGGTGACAATCACTTTAATTAGAGTTGCCTCAGACAGCAGGTGTTTAAAAACAGTGAAGGAATGGTTAGGAGGTACTGATCCACACCCAGTATCACCAATTCTTTGATTCCCTTCTCGGACTAGTGGTTACCAAAGGGAAGGGGCTGGGAAGGGTGGGTGGGGAGGGAGGGGGAGGGAGAAGGGGATTAAGGGGCATTATGATTAGCACACAATGTAGGCGGGTCACGGGGAAGGCAGTACAGCACAGAGAAGACAAGTAGTGACTCTGTAGCATCTTACTACACTGAAGGACAGTGACTGCAATGGGGTGTGTGGGGGGGACTTGATAATATGGGTGAATGTTGTAATCACAATATTGCTCATGTGAAACCCTCATAAGACCGTATATCAATGATACCTTAGTAAAAAAGAAAGAAAAAAATCTGTTCCCTTCTCTCCAACAGCTTAATCTTGGCTCCACCTTTTCTTATCAGACAACTGCAGTGCCTCCTGACTAGCTTCCCTGCTCCATCCACTCCTCAGTTTGATCCAGAGAGAGCCTTCACAATATACAGCAGTGACCCCTTATCTGCAGGGCATATGTTCTAAGACCCCTAGTGGATGCAAAATAATAGATAGTACCAAACCTGATATGCACATACTGAGCTTTTTCCCATATGTACATACCCACAATAAAGGGTAATTTGTAAACTAGGCACAGTAAGAGATTAACAACAGGAATGGCAATGTTGTAATAAATACAACAGTTGCAACAATACACTGTAATAAAAGTTACGTGAATGTAGCCTTGCTTTCTCTCTTTCAAAATCTCTTACTGTACTGTACTCACCCTTCCTGGGATGATGTGAGCTGATAAAAAGCCTACATGAAGAGATAAAGTGAATCATGTAGGCATTGTGACATAGCATTAGACTACAATCAACCCTGATGATATGTCAGAAGGAGGAGCATCTGCTTCTGCACCATGGTTGACTGAGGACAACTGAAAGCTTGGAAAGTGAAACCACGGATGGGCGGGGGGAACTACTGTACTTATGCCACTTTCTTATTTAGAACCTTTCAATGCTATCTTATTGCCCTTAGAGTCAAATTCTAAATCCTTCACAGGGCCTCTTGCACCTCTAAGGCTTTAGACACACCCTTGTTCAACAGAACCCATTTTTCCACCTCATCTACTTAATGACCAGCACACATTTTTGATGTATCAGCTTAAATATCACCTCTTTAGTGAAGCAATGCTGATCCCGCACACAGGGTTAGGTCTCTTTGACATAGTCTCTTCTGCCCCTTTTCTTTCAGTTTGCAGCCAGCAGCACTCTGAGCGGGCCTGCTCATTAGGATATTCACAAGTCACTTAGTGTTGGTCTTTCCCACTAGAGGACAAAATCTAGGCGGGCACAGGCTTTTTCTGCACCACTACAACTTCAGCACTTTAATAGCAGCTCAGGGCTTGGCACATAACAGATGCTCAATAAAGATCTGTTGGTTTGTTTCAGGCTTGGGAGAGTGGGATCTAGAAGACAGAGATGTGCCAAAAGCTTTGGACAAGAGGGAGCCTGAAAAATAACTGGTTTGTTACAACACCTTCTGAAACATTTTTTCAAAAAGCATATATACATACACATATACCATATAAATCACCCGACAGAGACATTAATAGGAAGTATATTTCCATAGGCTGACAGGACTGACCAATAACTGCATGACTAGTAGCTGGAAGAATCCATGCCAAGGCATGTCACCATCACTGAGGACTTGAAAGGAGGAGTATGGCCCATGCTCCGTGAGTCCTGCACAGGGACTCAATGGCACTGATTCAAGAAGTACCCCTACTTCCTGGAATGCATGCCCTGCGGTACTGGGGTATATGTTTACTTCATTCATAAACCAAGAGCCTGCAGCCAGTGTCGGAGGATGGCTATTCATTTTGAGACTCTGTCTAGGGCCCTGGCAGGCTAACTGTCACTAGAAATGATTTCTGCCCTGGGGCTGCCACCGATACATTGTCAATGTCTGAGGCGTGGAAGCTTGGTCTGGCCCAGTCACACTCAGTCCAGGCCATGGGTCTCCTCTGGTCTAGTCTTTTCTGTGGCTCAGCTCAAGGATGCCCTGATCCAGCCCCAGCCCTGGCCTCTGAGACCCCTTAGAAACCATCTGATCGATCTTCCTCACCAAGCTATAACCACCCGGACAACATCCCTGGTGGAAGGCTATCAGATTTCTCAAACACCTGCAGATGTAAGTAGTGGCTATCCAGTTTGTGAATATCTCACTTAGAAACATTTCCCTTGTGTGAAACTGAAAAGCATTTTCTATTTGGACTTGGAACATTACTGGACAGCCATTCTAAAAACCAGACACATATGTTCAGACAAACATTACAGCTTTTAAAACATATATTCCCAGAGTGATTCTATTGATGGGATCTGAACTGACTGGCTCTTAAAAGCATTTCCCAGGAAATGGTAAAGCAGTAAGCCACCCAAAGCAATGGACATTTGACGAAGAGAAAAAGAATCATAATCCAAAGGGAAAGAAGAAATCTTGTGCCTGGGGGAGGGGGCAATTTAAGAATGTGTATCTTAGAAAAGTAGGTGTGAGTTGTATTTCTGTGGTGTTATGTTCCTGTGCAAACAGAGGAGCAGTTGTTTTTCATATTTGTAATATTCTATTAAACCACTGAAAGGCTGGTGGAAAAGAGAGGGGCAGAGAAACAGGCAATGTGCTCTGATCCATAACCTGGGATGAATCAGACCACCTGCTCATCTTGATGTGATCCTCCCTAACTTCTTCCCCTCTCCGTCTTTCCTGAGGGCTGTTAGCTATTTCCTTGCCCAGAGAAGCCTCTGGATCTTGAAAGGGCTCCAATACTTTCATATTCATCTTCTGTGTGTTACCTGATGAGTTTTTCAAAAGCTTCCTTTTCTTTCCTCAAAGCAGTGAGATAGCGTTGTTCCTCAGTGGACCCTCCGTATATGAGAAAGTAAACCCTGCAAGTTAAGAGAACTCTTTTAGGCTGCAGAAATGTAATTTTTAATCCCCGAAAGTTAAGAGTATTTGAAATCAGCAACCTGGAGTGCTCACACAATACATCTTTGACTAAGAATAAAAGCTTCCATTAATCACATACTTAATAAAATTAAGCTGCCTAAACCCCACCTACTAAAGGTCTCATTACCACATTTTTTTTTCTTTCATCAAAAGGAGGAACACAGTTTAGGTAAACACTAAAATACAACTAGAGGGATAGAATAATCCTTTCCTCTTAACTGTAAACAAACCAGAAAACACAAAAATCTTAGTGGCTGCTCTTTTTTCAATTTTTTTCTTTACACTTCGGCCAGGCAATCATTCAAAAAGTTGAATAGTAGTTATAAAAAGACCAGTTTATGAAAGCTCATGTTAGTGCAAAATAGACAAATGAAATCTATATGGCCTTTATTTCCAGAAGTAATTTCTCGGTTCTTTTTATTCATGCCTTAACATAACCAAGTCACCACACATTGCATGGAAACACATGGTCATGGACAACGTATGGATATCAGGCTCCTCAAGAATAATTTAAAATATTCTTCTCCCTTACAAAAGGCATTTCTTTCTTGTTTGTGGCTAAGATGCTGAATTAAACAGCTTCTCTGTCTCTTTTCTTTACCTTCCATCAGTTATTTTCCTTTTTTAGCCCTCGATTTTTATTTTAGACTTTATTTTCCTGGATTATATGTCTTGAAGTATGGATAGAGAAAAGACCACTGGACAGTGAGTCCAGAGACCTCAGTTACCCGCAAAATGTGCTGTGTGACCAAGGGCAGGTCATTTACCATTTCTGGGCCTCAATTTCCCATGGACTGAGGGGTTGAACTCACAGGTCCCTTCTGATTCCGACATTTTGTTTCTAAATATCACATTATTCTGTTCTCAGGCAATAAAGAATTCTGGAGCACACAAGCTATCTACAAAGTTGATCAATAAATAGCAAAGTATGAAAGTTTTACCAGCCTCATCTAATCTCTCGATCCTGCATGGTTTCTGCTCCACCTCCCCCAGTCACCTTTACTCGGAAAGGCTGCATTAGTTAAATTGCTCAGAAGCTTTCTTTTGGCTTTGTTTTTGGTTCAGACTGAGTTCAGGATATTAATTTTGCTGTTTATTTCCCTCAGATAATTGGAGAGCCAGAACACTATATTCTTTGGGAGGCATTGTTTTCTGATCTGGTATTTCTGTAGATTTTTCATCTGATACTTCTTGAAACTCAAGACAACTTGGTACAGTACTTCCCCAAAGATTTGAGTTTTATATGGTTATAACTTAGAGTCACTTTTAAAATTTACAAGAAAGGCATTTTAGAAGACTGAAATTCTTTGAGTCATAATTCTATTAATTTTTGGAAGAAGTTAGCATATTATAAATTTCCTAGACTTGTTCAGATACAGCACCCCGTGAGCCACATGAACATGTGAAGAACACGGTACAGAACAGGAGAGCAGCAGGTCATGAGAACACCAGAGTCCCCTTCATCTCATCTGCTGTCCCACTACAACAGCTGACTGCCTTCCTCTGCAAACTTCCCTGATTGAAGAGAATGCAAAACAGTTTCACAAACTCAACCAACATGGTAACAATGGAATGCTAAAGATAAGAAAACCCATATACCAATAGGTATAGTTTCCGTATTAAAGCCTAAAGAACTGTGAGTTTGAAGCCTTTGAGAAACCTTGCCATATCTGCTATAACTTGCCTCAGAGGTTTCCCAGGCCTGCTTGCCCTGTAAATTTCAAGCTGACGAACGAACGTTAGTTCTGCGTCATACAGAACCACATATCTTGGCTCCACTTCGTGGAGAACCCTTGTCAGAGCATAGGGGTCACTACAGCCCAGAAGTGGATGGATTATAGTGAGGGGGTCTTTCAGGATTCCATAAGCGGCATCAGATGACAAGTTTAAATCAAATTCTTCATGCTTAATTTCTTCCAAGGAGCTTTCTGGGCTGCTGCTTAGGTTTCTAGGATATCCTTCCTTGACATTCTCTTCTTCCTCTAGTTCTTCAGGTTTTCCCATCATCTGAGTTAAAGTTAACCTTCGTTTTTTCTTTCTGAGAGGCCTTTCTTTGGCAGGAGCCCTTTTGTTTTGGGGGTCTTTGAGTCGTTTGTTGGATTTCACAACTCTCTTCGAACTGTCCTCCTTTCTAAATTTCACCCATGCTTCCTCAGCGCTGCTGTCCTTCTCAAAGGTCTTCCTGTACAGTTTCAACAGGAAGGCCTCGGCTCCAACAGCGACATACTCCCTCAGCTGGGAACACGTGCGGTCATCACTCGCACAAATAAGTACTTGACCTAAAGTTAGAAAATGATGCTATGTTACTATTACCTCATACGTTCCCCTACTCCCCGTGTGCCCCCTTTTCCCATCTCCCACAAGGAAGACACATCTTACCCCTCGGTGCTGACAAAATAGGACATTTGAAATTTGTTGAAGGAGTCTCAGATGCCTATCCACTGCTGTCACCTCTCTGGCAGGATTAGTTAAAGCTTCTGAGTAAAGTTGAAGCCAGAAATATTTAGAGCCTTATGAAGCCATGGTATAATGGAGGCTTTAAGGAAGCTCTTCTTAACTGATAATTTTCCAGAGTACTTTATGCACCAAAATAAATTCCAAAAGGATTACAAAGGCAAACATTAAATATTAATCATTAAAAAAAATAAAAGGGTGGCTATTCTCCATCTCTCTGGATGGAGGTGAATTTCTAGGCTTAAAAGCAACAAAAGAAATCTCAAAGAAGATTGATATTTATAGTCTAAGATTAACTCCATTATAATAAAAACTGCATTGAAAAATGCTAAAGACAAAAATAACTTTCTGCAACAACTATGATAAAGGGTAATATCTTTGATATATATAATGCAAATGCCAACACAAACACAGGATATAGCTTAAATTGGCAAGGGAAACAAAGATAATTCACAAAAGAGGAAAGTCATTTGAAAAGATATTAAGACCACCAAATATCAAAATTTAAGAAAAGATAAGATTTTTCTCTAAATTAATAAAATTGTTATACATATATATTTATATACACATACACATAGATTTCCAGTCACTGTTAGCTAAATGAAAAATAGATAAGCTCTCAAACTTCTAGAAGAAATAAAAATTGACAAAATTTTTCTATAAATCAATGTGGCAATATGTCTCAAGAACTTTATCACTTCACTTATTAATTCTACATTTGGAAATTATATCTACACTATGACTTTAACAATATGAAATTTAAAAATACATAAAAGAAAACCTGGAAGGAATGAACCCAAATGGCTCCCAGACATAATTTCTCCCCTTTTTTTCTTCATGCTTTTCACTTTTCCTACATTGAGCATATATGACTTTGGGTCATATATCATAGCACCCTAACTTTTGGGATAATAGCAGCAGCATATTTACTAATAAAGGATTGTGTACTTGCTTTTATTGCTCTGCAGGAGTTCAAAGTCTTAAAAGATAACTTTTTTGTTGTTGTTATTGTTATCATTAATCTACAATTACATGAAGAACATTATGTTTACTAGGATCCCCCCTTCACCAAGTCCCCCCCACAAACCCCATTACAGTCACTGTCCATCAGCATAGTAAGATGTTGTAGAATCACTACTTGTCTTCTCTGTGTTGCACAGCCCTCCCCATGCTCCCCCCACATTATACATGCTAATCGTAATACCCCCTTTCTTTTTCCCCACCCTTATCCCTCCCAGATAACTTTTTAAATCTACTTTTATTTTCTATCTGATTTTATTTTTAAAATTTAGTTCACGTTTGGTCTACTGTGCTAGTCTACTATTATATTCATGTTGAAAAGAGAAGCCCTAAAACTGGGGAACAGTTGAGACTTTTTTGAAGCGATGCTTGCTGAGAACATAGAACAAGCTTATTAGCTCTCTCCTTGGGGAGTCCAGGTTTAAAGCCTGGTGAATATATAAGTGGAGATTAGCAGCATCATTAAATAGAAATCCTCAGAACCCAACCAGTAAAAAAAAAAACCCTGCTTTCATGAATATCCAGTGATTCAACCTGGAGAAAGTCACATCAAATGACCAGGAAGGAGGTTGCCGCTAGGATTTCACTGTTCATTTGGCATTTATTCTGCTACATTTTATAACAAAGTAATAGCTATTTTTAAGGACCAATCAAAGAGACTCATTTGCTCAATTTTGAAAGTGTTACCTCATTACCTCCTTTTTTCTTACCTGGACCACCAAGGGCTTCACTCTCCTTGTTTTCTGCCTCAATTTCTTTCAGTACTTCAGTTAGCGCTTCCCACTTTGGGTTGCTTTCTAGGACGAGTTCCTTTTTTGTTTCTATATAGAAATAAGAGACAGCCTCATTCTATATGATAATATTTATCCCCGAAATATTCCAAAGGCTTTCAAAACAACAGATAACGCAAGCATCATTCTCTTAGCCCTTTCCTTTGTGGGGCCTTCATAATGAAAGACAATCTATTTTCCTGAAAATTGTCTAGTTATGATCTTTAAACAAACATTAATACAGGTTTCATAATGCCTCAATAGCAAGTTATATGCATGGTCACTAATACTAGATTATTCTGTGTTAACTGTCAACTGTGACACTATGTATAAGCTGCTATACAGCATGCAATAGAAGTAGACAACAAACTTTTATTTCTGTTAGTAAAGTACTCAAATACATCCCTAAAATATTTAACTTTTGAACTAGAACTTTGAACTAAGCAGAAAGTAAGCATTTGCCCTCTCCTATACCTTAAAAAATAATATTTATTATATCTACTAGATGAGTGTTGGAATAAAATCCATATTTGTCTCATTCTAGTATATTTATGTCTTTTAAAAGCCAGGAGGGATGTTAAAACATTCCATTAAGACTTTAAGTGACAGAAGTGGCAATTACTCTAAAGTTAAAAAAAAATCAATCTAGTTCTTAAGTAGAAGTAAGAATGCTCTTATTGATACTTGGCCTTTGTTATCCAGAATCCCCAGCAATAGATTCTAAGACCTGTCACGTTAATACTTTTAACATAATTACATACAACATACATTTACCATACAGGCATACATTTTCTGATGGCTAAAGGAGACTTAAAATAACACATTAACTTGTTAAGTACTTCCAACCAATCACTGAAATAAAAGACACATTTAAAGACAAGCCTACAACATACCCTGCCCTTCTTTAAACTCCATTTTTTCAGACATTTTTTCTTTCCTGCTCATTTTGGCATCTGGAACATGATAAACCCTTGCTCGAGCATTTAGAAACATCGAGGTGCTGGAGTCCAGAAATAGCCAACCTAGTATGAAAAGTTTTGAAAAGCTTTCAATTTATGATTCATTTTAAAGAATCTCTGATGGTCACATGACTTACATATATCAAAGTGTGGCCTATGGATACCTGGGGGCCCCCAGGATGTTTTCAGGGGGTCTGTAAC
The DNA here is from genome assembly GCF_030020395.1 of Manis pentadactyla. NCBI lineage: Eukaryota > Metazoa > Chordata > Mammalia > Pholidota > Manidae > Manis > Manis pentadactyla. The sequence continues at coordinate 71,582,240 of NC_080028.1, forward strand.
CTCAAAACCATTCTTACAATAGTACTAACTCATTATTTGACTTTTTCCCACTGCATTGCCATTTCCAAAGATGGTGCAAAAAGTGTTAGTGGGTAACACTGCTAGTGCCTAAATACAATCATGGCACTAAAACCAAAGTGTGCTAGCAGTCAATGTATTCTTTAGTTCTAAGTGTTTGCAGTTTATTACTCACGAATGTCCCTGATGAAGCAGTAAAAATTATTAATTGTATTAAATCTTGGCCCCAGGGGCTCATGGACCACACTTTGAAAATCAATGATCTAACCAGTGACAGAAAACAGTGCGGGTAAATGTGCCTGGTAGGAAAACAAGATGGTGGCCAGTTGTATTTGTATGTTTCTCTTCCAATCTCTCCTCTTCAGTCTTTAGCACTCTAGCTAATGGCCCACACTCTCTGGCTGTTTCTTTGGAGAAAATGAATTTTAAGTTCTTAACAACTAAACTTCCAGAACACACCTATTTCTAAGTTGGGGACTGCTTGTAATATATGCAGTCTTTTCTAGAAATAAAATTGCCTGGAATAGATATGAATATTTATTATTATACAGAACAGACATTAAGTAGGTGGAAACATTAGCTATCAATAAAACCTACATCCTTGAGCTACGAACATAAAACTTAATTTGAAATCTTAGTATACCATGCAGTTGAATACAGTACTCCCCACACCCAATTCCCCAACAAAACCCAGCACTGTATTCAAGTCAGTTCCTAAATAATATTAGCATTTTTATCTCCCACCTGAATTCTGACCAAAAGCCTTTTCTGTTGCTCTCAGAGATTCCAGAAGTTTAAGAAATGTGATACAATCATACTGAGAAAGATACTGCAGCAAAGTTCGTAGTATCTTCAAATCCTGAACCAAGGATTTAGTCTTGGCTCCAAGCTGGTGCCACAAAGGATCCAGATAATGGCGGATTGTCTAAAATAAGGGTAAAATTTAATATTGCTAAAAATAATGTTCTATATAGCTATTATTAACACTATAGTTTCAATAAACATTATCCCTGTGTACCTAAAAATGGTTAAAATAGTACATTTTATGTTCACGTATATTTTTGTCACACACATACAAAAAATCCAAAACATTATCTCCCAAGGAGGTGGACAGAAAATTTCAGTTCCTAAGATTCTAATAATATGCTTAATTTTTCAAAAATGAAACAGAGTGTATCTTATCACTAAAATCTTTATGATCAGATAGTCAATTCATAATTATCTACATTTACTTTATCGGTCAGGAGAGAAAAGACCCGATAAACATCAGATAATCAATTGTTTGTTTTATGAAAAGTCAAAGCAGGTAGCTCAGAAACACTCAATTTCTGCCAAGGTGGGCTGAGATCTTATCCTGGATAGATAAAGATGTGGGATCCAGTCAGACAGATGATGAAGCTGAAGGCATAAACCAGGGAAACAATGTGGTATCAAATTAAACAACAATGTATCAAATTAAACAACAATGTATCTTAATTTGGTGGCATAAAATATTTGTTAATTTTTTTACCACTGTGCTTCATGGATGGGAAGATATTTGTTAAATTAACAGTGGGCTAAGTTTAAATATTTTTTAAGATCCTAAAAAGCTGCCTAAAACACAGAACAGCTTTTGGTATATACTATGTGGGTTATGTGGGTATAAACACACATACACACACACGCACACACACACATTTCCTGTCCTTCACAAACTTATTCTGTAATTAAAAAAGATAATACACAACATAATATGGAAGCAGTATCACTACATGGCATCTTATCTAACAAATTTAATACTGAGCAGGAGTAATACTTAGAAGATTTATTGCCCAAAACACAACTCTTGTGAAAATGAAATGATACTATTAATGATTACTCCAGGACAATAGGCAGATACCAAGGCTGTCTTAGATATACTGGAACATACAATATTTGCATGCTTGTTTTATAAAATCGTCTAGAAAAATTAAATTTTCTAACAAGATCCAAGTTGTACTTAGATTTGGTTACTAAAATTAATTTTGATGTTTATTAGCCAGGGGATGATAAACAGAAATTTAGTGCAAAACATACTAGGCTACATTTTGTTTTTTCTGGGAATATACAGTCTATTAAAAGAATGTGAAGATGTGGGGTTTTTTTTGGTTTCACTATGCCCTAAGCTTTAAGAGTAGAGGAACAAAACACATGAAATTAGTTTTTTATATTATTATTCCACAGTAAAATAATTTTTGGAGGAATGAGAGAAATGAGGAGTTAAATTTTTCCTTTTCCAGCAACAAAGAGATCGATTCAGAGTTTAAAAGGCAGGAACTTGTTCTACCAAAATATCTAAAGTAAGTTGCCTGGAACTTTTAAAAAGTCAGCATTTTCAGGATCTATATAATTCAATCTTAGACATTTATGTGTCTGTATTAATATTAATCTATGATGAAAAAATCAGTTAGAATAAAAATTCCTTGAACTAAAGTCTTACCATTTTCTCAATTCAGAATGTAATTTTAAGACAGAGCAAGTGTCACATTCCTCAGTAATGAAAACTCATCCAAATTATTTTTACTCCAAACAAGAGATCATAAATTATGAACACACTTACGTAAAACTCTTCTATCTGTAGATACCCAAATGTTGTTTCGAGCAAAAAGGTATTTATCTTTTTCTTCATTATACTTAAAATGAGAGATAATCACTGTATAACTGCAAATTAGAGTTGTGCTGATATGCCAATCCATGTATATCACTATAAATTATTACTTTCCACTAAACCAAAGAAGCTATATTTTAAATCACATCCAATTTAATTTTAAAATAACAGCAAATTCCTATTAAGAATATGGCAGTACTAAATTAACTTGCATTCTCTACAGTTTTAACAGGATAAGCTATGCTTAAAAGGGAAAAGAAACAGAATACCTTGTCAAAGGGTTTTCCAATAGCATTTTCTAAAGATAAATCTTCAACTTCAAGTGATGGGTTATGGCACTTCAGTTCTTTCAAACATGCATTTAAGATGTCCAGTATGGCAGTCTGTATAGCAAGCATGGCTGGTGTCATAGAGACATGAATTTCTACGACTTCAGGTTTGTGCTGTTCTAAAAATGAGTTTACTGCTACATGGAACCTAAAAAGACAAACGTTTTTGGAATATTTTCTAGAGTTTCAAGAGCTGCATATTTCTGGTTTAAAACTCCAATGGTTTCTTTGTAAATGCAATTAAGAAACAAAATGGAAAGCCAAATGGCAGTGTTTTCAGGAATACTTTGAATCTCAGTGAATGGAAGTATTATTCAAATAAGGCAGGGGTCTGCAGACGATGATCTGGGTCAAACCCAGTGCCTGTTTTTATCATCTTATGAGAACACAGCTGCCCTCATTGTTTATGTATTGTCTATGGCTGCTTTCACGCTCTAACAGCAGACTTGAGTAATTGTGACAGACGGCAGAGACTGCAAAGCCCAAAATATTTACTATTTGGCTTTTTATGGGAAAAGTTCGTTGATCCCTGAAAAAAGGTATCATCAAGAAAGAAAAAAGATCACAATCACCCTTAAATAAGATACAGTGTAACCAAAACACACATTAGCATAGGCGGCAAAATGTTCAAAAGTTGAAACCTATGGCTTTTTTCCTATAAAAGTTATATAAAACTTCTTCAAGATCTTTGTTTTATTGCATTGTTTTCCAAGTGGAAGTGGAAGTCTTAGCCCATAAATCTGTAGTTCACTGGCCACTGTTTTGTATGTGTCTCTCAAGCCCTGAGGGTTCCACTAAATGTACAAGAAGGAATAAAGTGGCTGCCCTTGGAGATATTTGATGGGATACCAGAAAAAGACTATCAAATCTCTCTCTACTTTAAAAGAATCACAACTGGGGCACCCATACACTTATCTTTGGAGTGTACACCAAAGATAAGTGTGGCACCCATACACTTGTTATGAGCCTGACTACCACATGCCAAGCACAATCAGTACAATTTTACATTACGTTCACTGAAGTGCAAAACTGAATTATAGCAGATGCACTCAAAGATGTCTGCCACGTAATGCTGTTTACCTGGGCCACAGATACAACTTCCTTACGAAGAGATTTCTCATCACTCTTTCCACGTGACAAAAACCAGTGTCAAAGGCAACAGCATTGTCTGTGAAAGCTTTAATGAAGCCACGTTTGTTTTTCTGGCGGAACAGGCGCAAGATGAATGCTTCTTGACAGGACTCAATGATTCTGTGAGCTCTGTACACCAAGATGCCTGAGGGAGGAAGTTATCATTTATTTCACAGAGATGGAATTTTCCCGCTCGTGTTCATTCACTTACTCGTCCCATTTTTCTTCAGCACCTGCATAAGCTTGGGCAGGCACTGTTCTAGGCTGGGGACACAGCCATGGACAAAACAGATGCAAACCCCTGTCCTCATGGCATTTATGATAAGCAATATAAAGAAGTATATACAATATTTGGTAGTATACAAGGTGATAGGTGCTAAGCAGAAAAATTAACCAGAGGAAAAGAGGGAGTATGTGTGAGTATGATGGTGGGCTGCAACTTTAGACAGGGGGCCTCACATCTGAGTAGAGGCTTAGGTGAAGTCGAGAACGTGACCTGCGGGCCAAGAGGGCTCCAGGCTGAGGAAACAACAAAGAGCAAAGGCCCTGGGGTGGTGAGTGTCTGGCATGGTGGAGGATAGTTTCTGAAAGCAAAGTGGGTCACTGATTTTCCTTTTATATCTGAATCAGCTGTGGGCTACACAAAAGAGCTGCATTTCAGAAGTCCGGGCAACATCTGTGTTGCCTACTAGAATAATTCAGTTATCAGAAGCAGAGTATATTCGATTGAGAGATAAATTAGTCTACTGAAAATACAAACCTTTAATGATATATTATATTTAATTAATCTGGTTTTTTTTGGAGATGGTATGATAGTGACACCTTTGAATCACAAGAACAAACACCGTTATGCATGTTTCCTTAGTTATAAAATGAAAGCCCTGGACCAGATTATCGATCTACCTATCATCTATCTATAAAATGTCTACATAATGTATATGTATGTGCCATTTTGGTGCAGTGTGATTAGTGGTAAATTAGGGAGAGACATGTGATGATATACAAGTGCATAAAAATCATTTCTGGATCAGAAGTGCAATTATTTATGACGATTCTGTCTTCTGGACTTAAATCAAGCCAGTTACCTTTTACGTGTGTGTATAATGTGCTCACGTGTTTTTGTTCTAGTTCTCATCATTCCTAGGGTTTGGAAAATGACACTAATAGTAATTTATGATCCCTTCTAGTAGTTCAATAAACTCAATGCAGATTCTACATTTTGGTGTTTAAAGTTTGGATTGAGAGGATGGAGTTAACATTTATTCTATCTAAGCAAACTGGTTTCCAAATACAGTAAAAATTAAGAGTGTTACTTAGGAATTTGTAGATAAAGGATTTTGAATTACCCATGTATATAGCTAATTTACTACTCAGAAAAGATTCTCTACCCAGTAAGTGGGCTTTTCCAAGTATTGTACTGGGCCACATTTGCTGGCCTGCATTGAAATATTACATGAAGTTAAAAATAATAAAAATGGACTTTTAAAGAAAAGGAGACCCTTAATTTAAGGAAATGTGCTCTAAAAGGTTGTCATTCTTTCAGAACCCAGAAGGAGGAAGAAGAGAATATTATATCCCAGGCACTGGGTTTGAGTACTTTTACAGTTTTTTATTTTATTTAACCCTCACAATGATTCTATAGGGTAGGTATTATTATGTGACCACGGAAGGACAACTTGAGCAAACAACTTGATCAAGGTCATTCAGCAAGTAATGGGAAACCAGAGGTTCCAAATCATGTGCATCTGACAAGCCAGGACCTGCCCTTTCAAATATAAAAATGAAGACACCACAAGCAGGTTATATTTCTGGAGGCAAGTCAAGAGTCCCACAAAAGCATACTTAAATTTTTATGCACCGATCACAGCTCCTATTTCATATTGTAATTCCTTCTTTCCATCTATCTGCTCCACTAAACTGCTTGGGGACAAGAGCAATCTAACAAGCAGAAATCACACAAATGTTTGTTATGTGCCATGCATGATGCTAAGAATCTGATATGCATTATCTCATCTCACCATCACAACAACCTCAGAAGGGAGGTACTATTACTGTTGTCAATTGACAGATGAGTAAACTGAGTCACATGGAAATTAAGAAACTTGCCCAGGGTCACACATTTAGTTCGCCATGAAGGTGAGCTCAAACTCAGGGACAGCCCTAAAAGAGTTCAACCACACTGTGCAATTTATCTTTGTCTTCAGCACCTACCACATTCCTGCCAAACATGGGACACATGGTGAACTAAATGTTTGTTGAATGAATGCAAAGCTGAATTATGGCACAGTGGGCACAAATCTAACATGAGTTACTTTTTTAAAGTGTCCTGTGGAAAGTGTGTTCTGAGTTCTGTTTGGAGCTGTAAGGAGCTGTTTTAGGAGGGAAAGCATTGTCCTGTCCCCATTCTTTTCAAAGTACAATCTGGGTAAATACTTACACAGTTCTCTCACACTGTTTAGGAGATGTGGTTGACAGGTGCCCCTAGGGTGGGGTGGGGTGGTGATAAATGGGTAGTAACAGCGGCAAGTTATGGCTGGGGACATACAGCACTTCCCAAATGATGCATGCTTTAGGGACCGCTCTTTGGTCTGTAAAAGCTGAGGTGAAAGCACAAATGAGCTCCTGGGACATGATCCCAGGGGGTGGAGAATTTGAAGGAATTCGTTTTTGGCATTCATTTGCATTCTACTCATCTGAGCAGCAGTGGCAGCTCCAGCTTCATTACTGGTTGGAACTAATCAGAAATGGGCATGGAATTTGGCATTTTTAATCAGGAACTACCCATAAGCTATGGACATTGCTTTGATTCAAACTGCTCTCTGCCTCATTAGGTTGAACTGTTCCTGTAAATCTGAGTAATACTGACATCTAGTGGTAGTTTCAACACTTTTTTTTCATTATACCAATTTAAAAACAGCTTATAAGAAAGCAGCAAACAGCAAAAGAATTTACGACATATTAAGATTTCTAGTTACAAAAAGACAATACATTTTTTGCTATTATTTATGAATTGTATATTATGTATCAGGCACCATTCTAAGCAATTGACTTATTTTATCTCTCTTAGTCCTCATGATAACTCTAAGGAGCAACTCAATCTCTCAATTTAAGAAATGAGAAAAACGGAAGCGGGGGCGGAAGATGGCAGCGTGAGTAGAGCAGCGGAAATCTCCTCCCAAAACCACATATATCTATGAAAATATAACAAAGACAACCCTTCCTAGAATAAAGACCAGAGGACACAGGACAATATCCAGACCACATCCGCACCCGAGAGAACCCAGCGCCTCGCGAAGGGGGTAAGATACAAGCCCCGGCAGCGGGAGCCGAGCGCCCCTCCCCCCAGCTCCCGGCGGGAGAAGAGCAGGCAGAGAGGGAGGGAGACGGAGCCCAGGACTGCCGAACACCCAGCCCCAGCCATCCGGGCCAGAGTGCAGGGCGCTCGATACTAGGAAAACAGGGCAGCAAGAACAGTGAGCGGGCACTGGAGGCTGGGCGCCAGAGGACATAAGAAAAGCGCGTGACCATTTTTTTTTTGCTTTTTTGCTGTTTTGTTTTGGCGAGCGCTTTTTGGAAGTCTTAAAGGGATAGGGACCCCAATACTAGGGAAACAGGGCAGAAAGACCGGTGAGCAGAGGCCTGAGGCTGGCACCGGAGAATAAAGAAAAACGAACAACCACCTTTTTTTTTTTTTAATTAAAAACTTTTTTTTTTTTTTTTAATTAAAAAAATTTTTTTTTTCTTTTTTTTTTTTGGTGGTCATTGTTTTGTTTTGGCGGGTGCTTTTTGGAAGTCTTAAAGGGGCAGGGCGGGTCACTTAATCCAGAGGTAGGGAATCCGGGATCTCTGGGCACCCTAACCCCTGGGCTGCAGGGAGCAGGGAGGCCCCTTAGAGAGATAAATAGCCTCCCAGCAGCTCCTGCTCCAACGCGACTCCACCATTTTGGAGTAGCTGCCTGAGCCAGGCCACGCCCACAGCAACAGCGGAGATTAACTCCATAGCAGCCGGGCAGGAAGCAGAAACCCTGTCTGCGCGCAGCTGCCCAGCACAAGCCACTAGAGGTCGCTGTTCTCCCAGGAGAGGAGTGCCACAAACCAACAAGAAAGGAAGTCCTTCCAGCCATCACTCGTCCCAGTTCTGCAGACTATTCCTATCACCATGAAAAGGCAAAGCTACAGGCAAAGATCACAGAGACAACACCAGAGAAGGAGACAGACCTAACCAGTCTTCCTGAAAAAGAATTCAAAATAAGAATCATAAACATGCTGACAGAGATGCAGAGAAATACACAAGAGAAATGGGATGAAGTCCGGAAGGAGATCACAGATGCCAGAAAGGAGATCGCAGAAATGAAACAAACTCTGGAAGGGTTTATAAGCAGAATGGATAGAATGCAAGAGGCCATTGAAGGAATTGAAATCAGAGAACAGGAACGCATAGAAGCTGACATAGAGAGAGACAAAAGGATCCCCAGGAATGAAACAATATTAAGAGAACTGTGTGACCAATCCAAAAGGAACAATATCCGTATTATAGGGGTCCCAGAAGAAGAAGAGAGAGGAAAAGAGATGGAAAGTATCTTAGAAGAAATAATTGCTGAAAACTTCCCCACACTGGGGGAGGAAGTAATCGAACAGACCACGGAAATACACAGAACCCCCAACAGAAAGGATCCAAGAAGGGCAACACCAAGACACATAATAATTAAAATGGAAAAGATCAAGGACAAGGAAAGAGTGTTAAAGGCAGCTAGAGAGAAAAAGGTCACCTATAAAGGGAAACCCATCAGGCTAACGTCAGATTTCTCAACAGAAACCCTACAGGCCAGAAGAGAATGGCATGATATATTTAATACAATGAAACAGAAGGGCCTTGAACCAAGGATACTGTATCCAGCACGACTATCATTCAAATATGACGGTGGGATTAAACAATTCCCAGACAAACAAAAGCTGAGGGAATTTGCTTTCCACAAACCACCTCTACAGAACATCTTACAGGGACTGCTCTAGATGGGAGCACTCCTAGAAAGAGCACAGCACAAAACACCCAACATATGAAGAATCGAGGAGGAGGAACAAGAAGGGAGAGAAGAAAAGAATCTCCAGACAGTGTATATAACAGCTCAATAAGCGAGCTAAGTTAGGCAGTAAGATACTAAAGAGGCTAACCTTGAACCTTTGGTAACCACGAATTTAAAGCCTGCAATGGCAATAAGTACATATCTTTCAATAGTCACCCTAAATGTTAATGGGTTGAATGCACCAATCAAAAGACACAGAGTAACAGAATGGATAAAAAAGCAAGACCCATCTATATGCTGCTTACAAGAAACTCACCTCAAACCCAAAGACATGTACAGACTAAAAGTCAAGGGATGGAAAAACATATTTCAGGCAAACAACAGTGAGAAGAAAGCAGGGGTTGCAGTACTAATATTAGACAAAATAGACTTCAAAACAAAGAAAGTAACAAGAGATAAAGAAGGACACTACATAATGATAAAGGGCTCAGTCAAACAAGAGGATATAACCATTCTAAATATATATGCACCCAACACAGGAGCACCAGCATATGTGAAACAAATACTAACAGAACTACAGGGGGATATAGACTGCAATGCATTCATTCTAGGAGACTTCAACACACCACTCACCCCAAAGGATAGATCCACTGGGCAGAAAATAAGTAAGGACACGGAAGCACTGAACAACACAGTAGAGCAGATGGACCTAATAGACATCTATAGAACTCTACATCCAAAAGCAGCGGGATATACATTCTTCTCAAGTGCACATGGAACATTCTCCAGAATAGACCACATACTAGGCCACAAAAAGAGCCTCAGAAAATTCCAAAAGATTGAAATCCTAGCAACCAACTTTTCAGACCACAAAGGCATAAAACTAGAAATAAACTGTACAAAGAAAGCAAAGAGGCTCACAAACACATGGAGGCTTAACAACACGCTCCTAAATAATCAATGGATCAATGACCAAATCAAAATGGAGATCCAGCAATATATGGAAACAAATGACAACAACAACACTAAGCCCCAACTTCTGTGGGACACAGCAAAAGCAGTCTTAAGAGGAAAGTATATAGCAATCCAAGCATATTTAAAAAAGGAAGAGCAATCCCAAATGAATGGTCTAATGTCACAATTATCGAAATTGGAAAAAGAAGAACAAATGAGGCCTAAGGTCAGCAGAAGGAGGGACATAATAAAGATCAGAGAAGAAATAAATAAAATTGAGAAGAATAAAACAATAGAAAAATCAATGAAACCAAGAGCTGGTTCTTCGAGAAAATAAACAAAATAGATAAGCCTCTAGCCAGACTTATTAAGAAGAAAAGAGAGTCAACACAAATCAACAGTATCAGAAATGAGAAAGGAAAAATCACGACGGACCCCACGGAAATGCAAAGAATTATTGGAGAATACTATGAAAACCTATATGCTAACAAGCTGGGAAACCTAGGAGAAATGGACAACTTCCTAGAAAAATATAACCTTCCAAGATTGACCCAGGAAGAAACAGAAAATCTAAACAGACCAATTACCAGCAACGAAATTGAAGCGGTAATCAAAAAACTACCTAAGAACAAAACCCCCGGGCCAGATGGATTTACCTCGGAATTTTATCAGACATACAGGGAAGACATAATACCCATTCTCCTTAAAGTTTTCCAAAAAATAGAGGAGGGGATACTCCCAAACTCATTCTATGAAGCTAACATCACCCTAATACCAAAACCAGGCAAAGACCCCACCAAAAAAGAAAACTACAGACCAATATCCCTGATGAACGTAGATGCAAAAATACTCAACAAAATATTAGCAAACCGAATTCAAAAATACATCAAAAGGATCATACACCATGACCAAGTGGGATTCATCCCAGGGATGCAAGGATGGTACAACATTCGAAAGTCCATCAACATCATCCACCACATCAACAAAAAGAAAGACAAAAACCACATGGTCATCTCCATAGATGCTGAAAAAGCATTTGACAAAGTTCAACATCCATTCATGTTAAAAACTCTCAGCAAAATGGGAATAGAGGGCAAGTACCTCAACATAATAAAGGCCATCTATGATAAACCCACAGCCAACATTATATTGAACAGCGAGAAGCTGAAAGCATTTCCTCTGAGATCGGGAACTAGACAGGGATGCCCACTCTCTCCACTGTTATTTAACATAGTACTGGAGGTCCTAGCCACGGCAATCAGACAAAATAAAGAAATACAAGGAATCCAGATTGGTAAAGAAGAAGTTAAACTGTCACTATTTGCAGATGACATGATACTGTACATAAAAAACCCTAAAGACTCCACCCCAAAACTACTAGAACTGATATCGGAATACAGCAAAGTTGCAGGATACAAAATCAACACACAGCAATCTGTGGCTTTCCTGTATACTAACAAAGAACCAACAGAAAGAGAAATCAGGAAAACAACTCCATTCACAAATGCATCAAAAAAAATAAAATACCTAGGAATAAACCTAACCAAAGAAGTGAAAGACTTATACTCTGAAAACTACAAGTCACTCTTAAGAGAAATTAAAGGGGACACTAACAGATGGAAACTCATCCCATGCTCGTGGCTAGGAAGAATTAATATCATCAAAATGGCCATCCTGCCCAAAGCAATATACAGATTTGATGCAATCTCTATGAAACTACCAGCAACATTCTTCAATGAACTGGAACAAATAATTCAAAAATTCATACGGAAACACCAAAGACCCCGAATAGCCAAAGCAATCCTGAGAAAGAAAAATAAAGTAGGGGGGATCTCACTCCCCAACTTCAAGCTCTACTATAAAGCCATAGTAATCAAGACAATTTGGTACTGGCACAAGAGCAGAGCCACAGACCAATGGAACAGACTAGAGAATCCAGACATTAACCGAGACATATATGGCCAATTAATATTTGATAAAGGAGCCATGGACATACAATGGCGAAATGACAGTCTCTTCAACAGGTGGTGCTGGCAAAACTGGACAGCTACATGTAGGAGAATGAAACTGGATCACTGTCTAACCCCATACACAAAAGTAAATTCAAAATGGATCAAAGGCCTGAATGTAAGCCATGAAATGATTAAACTCTTGGAAGAAAACATAGGCAAAAACCTCTTAGACATAAACATGAGTGACCTCTTCTTGAACATATCTCCCCGGGCAAGGAAAACAACAGCAAAAATGAGTAATTGGGACTATATTAAGCTGAAAAGCTTCTGTACAGCAAAAGACACCATCAATAGAACAAGAAGGATCCCTACAGCATGGGAGAATATATTTGAAAATGACACATCCGATAAAGGCTTGACGTCCAGAATATATAAAGAGCTCACACACCTCAACAAACAAAAAACAAATAACCCAATTAAAAAATGGGCAGAGGAACTGAACAGACAGTTCTCCAAAAAAGAAATACAGATGGCCAACAGAAACATGAAAAGATGCTCCACATCGCTAATTATCAGAGAAATGCAAATTAAAACTACAATGAGGTATCACCTCACACCAGTAAGGATGGCTGCCATCCAAAAGACAAACAACAACAAATGTTGGCGAGGCTGTGGAGAAAGGGGTACCCTCCTACACTGCTGGTGGGAATGTAAGTTAGTCCAACCATTGTGGAAAGCAGTATGGAGGTACATCAAAATGCTCAAAACAGACTTACCATTTGAACCAGGAATTCCACTCCTAGGAATTTACCCTAAGAACGCAGCAATCAAGTTTGAGAAAGACAGATGCACCCCTATGTTTATTGCAGCACTATTTACAATAGCCAAGAATTGGAAGCAACCTAAATGTCCATCAATAGATGAATGGATAAAGAAGATGTGGTACATATACACAATGGAATACTACTCAGCCATAAGAAAAGGGCAAATCCAATCATTTGCAGCAACATGGATGGAGCTGGAGGGTATTATGCTCAGTGAAACAAGCCAAGCGGAGAAAGAGAAATACCAAATGATTTCACTTATCTGTGGAATATAAGAACAAAGGAAAAACTGAAGGAACAAAACAGGAGCAGAATCACAGAACTCAAGAATGGACTAACAGGTACCAAAGGGAAAGGGACTGGGGAGGATGGGTGGGTAGGGAGGGATAAGGGGGGGAGAAGTAGGGGGGTATTAAGATTAACATGCATGGGGGGGTAGGAGAAAAGGGAGGGCTGTACAACACAGAGAAGGCAAGTAGTGATTCTACAACATTTTGCTATGCTGATGGACAGTGACTGTAAAGGGGTTTATAGGGGAGACATGGTATAGGGAAGAGCCTAGTAAACATAACATTCGTCATGTAAGTGTAGATTAGTGATACCGAAAACAAAGCAAAAAAAAAAAGGGCAGTTCCTGTGTGATAACCTCCAACAAGTTCTACACAAGGGTATAAAGGGCATATAAAAGTGTAGGCAAAGGGTCTGTTTGTGTTTATACAGAGGATCAAAGCCTAATTGGGCTACCCCGAAAATGAACTAAGATACGATATGAAAAAGAACTTCCAACATCTGCACTCTCTGGAAGACTCATGCCAGAAGATGATCATCAAAAAACCCCAACAAAGATCCACGCACTGCTACAGCTGTAGATGCACTCATCCCACCAGTTCCTGGACTTGCCATGGGAATGAGGAAGGAGATATCTAAGCTGGCCTGTGCATACAGTAAAACAACAAATTGGACTGGATCTATACTGTTGGAACTCAACCAAGAATTAGGAGAAGTGCAAATTGTAGTGCTCCAAAATCTTACAACTACAGACTATTTACTGTTAAAAGAACATAAGGGAGGTGAACATTCCCCAGGAATGGGTTGTTTTAATTTGTCTGATTTCTCTCAGACGGTTCAAGTTCAGTTGGACAATATCCACCATATCATAGATAAGTTTTCACAAATGCCTAAGGTGCCTAACTGGTTTTCTTGGTTTCACTGGAGATGGCTGGTAATTACAGATATGCTTTGGTTATGTAACTATACTCCTATTATGTTAATGTGTGTTTTTTTAAGTAGTAGCTTAAAACCTATACATGCTGAAGTACTCTACAAGAAGATATGTCAAAGAAATAATCAATCTTCCCATGTTTTCTTTCGCCTGCTACTTCTATAGCTTTTCTTCTTCCTTCCTAATTACAACCCTTAAATAGAATTCGTGCCTCATATCAAATTTACCGAGTATCATAATTCTTCCAAGTGGTAAAGATACCTCAAGACAAATGCTGGGCATAGAAGCCACAGGGCATAAATATGCAAAGAAGTAAAAAGCTAACCTTTTCAAACAATAAGGCTTCCCTCTCACTTACCAACTTCACATTTCCCTGTATGGCCCCGGAAGATGACTGGTTAGCCAGAGACGGGTAAGATTCCTCAAGGGAGGAACAACCTAAGACAGGCACAGTCACAGGGGGGCCATCAGGTGAGAAATTGGGGATCAACAGAGGTGAGGCTTAGAACCTCATCCCCCCTGTTCTGAGAGAAATCTTCTGCATACGTGGATGTTTTATTGCCCTGGTCTAGCTTGGATTAACACATAGTCTACAGGCACACACCTGATCATCTACATTTGCTCTCTTACAACACTAAACTATGTTTTCTACCTTTATCTTGTATTTACCTACCACTTCAGCATTTTATTAAAAATAATAATAATAAAGAGAGAAATGTGGTATCCACATATAAATCAAGTATAAAAACCAAATGAGTATTCATATTTGATCTGACTGTTTAGAGTTCATAATGCATGAGCAAAACTGAAAGTTTCTGTGATGACTGCCCTTGTACTGTTCACTATGTAACTTACTCATTATGTAAGAATTTGTTCTACATGTAAGAACTTGTTTGTTATGCCTCAGAAGATTGGAGACTGATGAAAATTAGGCTTGGGGTGGATTAATGATTGTGCATTGAGCATTGACTCCCCTATACAGAATTTTATTGTCGTTAACAACCATTTGATCAATAAATATGAGAGATGCCCTCACAAAAAAAAAAAAAAAAAAAAAAAAATAGGACAGACTTCCAATGGTAAAATAAATAAGTAACTGGGATGTAATGTATAGCATAAGGAATATAGTCAAGATATTGTAACAGCTTGGTAGGGTGATAGCTGGAACCCAGAATTATGTATATAAATGTTCTACCACTGTGTTGTACACTTGAAACTAATGTAATGTAATACTGTGCGTCAACTACCCTTCAATAAAAAATAATTATTTAAAAAAAAAAAAAAAAAAAAAAAAGAAATGTGATATCCACATATAAATCAAGTATAAAAACCAAATGAGTATTCATATTTGAACTGACTGTTTATAGTTCATAATGCATGAGCAAAACAGAAAGTTTCTGTGATGACTGCCCTCGTACTGTTCACTATGTAACTTATTCATTATGTAAGAATTTGTTCTACATGTAAGAACTTGTTTGTTATGCCTCAGAAGATTGGAGACTGATGAAAATTAGGCTTGGGGTGGATTAATGATTGTGCATTGAGCATTGACTCCCCTATACAGAATTTTATTGTCGTTAACAACCATTTGATCAATAAATATGAGAGATGCCCTCACAAAAAAAAAAAAAAAAAAAAAAAAAAGGACAGACTTCCAATGGTAAAATAAATAAGTAACCGGGATGTAATGTATAGCATAAGGAATATAGTCAAGATATTGTAACAGCTTGGTAGGGTGATAGCTGGAACCTAGAGTTATGTATATAAATGTTTTACCACTGTGTTGTACACTTGAAACTAATGTAATGTAATACTGTGCGTCAACTACCCTTCAATAAAAAATAATTATTTAAAAAATAAAATAAAATAAAAAAATAAAAAATAAAAAAAAATAAAAAAATAAATGAGAAAAACGGAGGCTCACACAAGTAGGTAACTTGCCTGTCAGCAGTAGCATTACCAGTCAGAGCCAGGTAAGTCTGACCACATGCTTGCGCCATAGCTTGTAACAATTATTGATGTTATGAAAGTATAATGAAACTTTTCCTTCATCAGTTTACTATGAACCGTATAAAGCATTCATTCATACATTTGCTTATTAACTATTTCTTCAGGGTCATCTAAGTCTCGGGCAAGAAGATAGATACTGTGGAAAGTATGATTAAGAATTTCATTTTCTCTCTGCCCTCCAGAGGTTCACCAAAGATCCCAGGATAGCCATGAATCATTCATCCAACAGATATGTGTGTAGTACCTGCTATGGACCAGCTACTTCGTCCGGGATGAGTAAATTGTTCCTTGTACTTACGAAGCTTATTATCTCATAAGTGAGATGAACAAATAAACAGCAAATACACTGTAGTGTTTTGAAGCGCTATCACTAGGGAGAAGCACAAGGTAACTTGAGGTCACAGAAGCAAGGCCCCTACATTAATTTTAGTTAAATCATTAAAGGTTTCTGAAAGGACAAATAATAATGAAAAATAATTCACGTTCTATCTGAATTCTAGCTAAGATTAAACCATTCTTCTCAAAATAACTAAGCAGCTATGTGGTTTAATTTCAAATGAAGGGAAAAAACAGTCTTTAAAGCGGAAAACCAAATATTTTAGGAAATATACAAAGAATATTTAATAAACGCTTCAAGTCTGATCAGGTTCGAAAAGCAAAGGCCAGCCAACTACTAAGTGTTTACTGGATATGAGCTGAGAAAACAAATAAAAGTCAATCTCACATTTAGTTACTTATTCAGGCCACAAATATTTATTGAGCATCTAAAATGTGTCTGATATTGTATTAATGCCTTGGACACACACGGTTGAGCAAAAACGTCTAGTGCTACCCACAAGAAGATTCTAGTTTACAGTAGCAGAGGGGACAGACACCCCAAAAGTGCAGATTTATATACAAATAATAAGGTTTCTTACCAGTAATTAAATCTGAAGGAATTCTATCAGTCAAGAAATCAACCACAAGTATCCGACTGGTTGCAAATATCACACCGCCTTGTGTGTAAACCTCATAGCGACTGTTACTTGGGATTTCATTTGTTACACGGCGCGGAAGGTGTTCAACTCCTTCTATCTTCAGCTGATTGATAAAATATTCCTAAATCAAATCAAACTTGATTAGTCAGCTGTTTAAAACAGGGCAGCTTTTATTAGGGGGCATTATTTGCATTTAAAATGATAGGCTGCCCTTTCTCAGAGATAACAAACTTAATAATAAATTCACAAGTTAAGTTCCTCTTTCATGGTGATCAACCAATCACTCTACATTTGACTAGTGTTTTGTTTTTGGGTTTGCACTAAGGACATCATTGCCCTTGAGATTTTACTAGCATTTTAACAACAAAAAATACTTTTTTTAAACCCTGGACTTCTGCTACCTAGAAAACACTTCCCACCCAAGCCAGGTTTTGCAGGCAAGATAGTACTGTGAGAGAAGTTAATAAGGAATCCTTTTCCCAGGCAGGGTTTAGTCTATTAGTTCTCTGTCTCCACCCAACCTAGAGGGGATTTCATAATGCCAGTGTATCCCCTTTCCGTCCTCAGCGGCTCCATCCTCCTTACCCCCAGGTATCCCACCCCAATATCCTCAGCTTCCAGCTCCCTTCAATTCTGACCCCGTGCCCCTCTTCCCACAGCCCGGGTGACCCCCTCAGTCCCTCCTCTTACCTGGAGGGCTCGCCCCAGCCTCTGCGGCTCCTTTCACACGTCCCCATTACCCCCCACAGGTTCCTCCATCCCCATCACCGTTCCGTTTCACAGACCCTATCCCTCTGACCCCAGTAAGCCCTGAATATCCGGCTCTGGGATTCCCTCGTTATTCCTACCCACACCCACCTCCAGACACCCCCATCCCTTTCTGGGACCTCCCAGTCTCTCGGTTCCCCTCCTCAAATGACTCCCCTGACCCTCCCAGGCCTCCTCCGCCCCTCTCAGCGTCAGGGACCTGCATCCTCTTCGGGACCCTCCTACCCCATCTGTGTCCTCGCGCCCTGTCAGGGACCCGCATCTGCCTCAGGGACCCCCATTCAACGCCCTCCTGCCCGCGTCAGGCCCGGCCTCGCCCTCAGAGGCCTCGCGTACGCTCAGGAGGCCCCGACGCAGCCGGGGTCCCCTCACCGCCGCGTCGGCCGCCGCACCTCCTCGGCCGGCTGCGTGTTGAGCACCAGCACCAGGCATGCCGGGTGGCAGTGCAGCCGGAGGAAGTGGTAGAGGAGTCGGTCCGCGCCGAGCCCGCGGGCGCACACGACCAGGCCGTCCGTGTCGAGCAGCTCCAGCACTAGCTGCCGCTCATACTCCAGCAGTGGTGCCATGGCCGTCGGGCGAGCCGGTAGGCCCGGCTCCATTGGCGCCCTTCCGGTGCCGCGGCCGAGTTTAGCCGAAGAGAGCCGAGCCCGAGGAAGAGAGCCGGCAGGAGGAAGCCGAGACGAGAGTCGGTCGAAGGAAGCCGAAGAGAGCCGAGAAGTGGCCGAGCTCAGCCGAAGAGAGCCGAGCCTGAGACAAGCGTCAGCCGAGCCCGAGAGGACTGGGGCTAGCCGGGCACAGCGGAAGAGCAGAGGCCGAGACGAACCAATGCTTCGAGTCCCTGGGAGGTGCTGGCGCCTCAGACAGGTGTCCCCTCCCGGCCTCAGGCTGCCCCCTCGAGCCTTTAGAGATCCCACCTTACCTGGTGGCTTGGGGCTGAGATTCGGGCCGCCTAGTCCTAGACCTAAAACGAAAGCTGCCAAAATGCAAGGAGAGGAGAATTAAATCCAAGGAGCTTAATCCTACGAACTTGACAACGGAAAAGCTAGTTGTCAATCTTCCAGGTGAGCCTAGAATTAGTAGTACCTGTAGTCTAGGGTGATATTTGATTCTTACCTTTAAATTTTTTTTAATAAGCAAAGTAGTTTAGTACTTTCAGTCTCTTGTTTCTCTCAAGGTCTGGAATACAGTACACTATTCTAAAAAGTCGCCACCAGGTGTCGCCGCAGCAGCCGCATTCCCTTTTCCCTTGAAGAGCCATTTCCCAGTACCTGGTCCGCACCACTTAGAAACGCTTGTCAATCTAACACCCAATCTTCATTGTTAGAACGTAGGAAATAAAAATAAGTTAAAATAAAAATCTCTTGTTATTCCATTACACAGAAATAACCACTGTAACATCATGAAATCTGTACTTTTAGTCTTTTTTCCCCATATACACACACTCTCACGGCACAGAGCCTTTATGTTAGGAGATAATAAATAACCTTGACTTAAGTCCTGAGTTTGTCACTAACATTTGACAAAACTCTAGACAGGGTATATAATATTATTATACAAAATCCTTTTCTATGGCTGATGACATTTCTGTACTGAGTTTGTACCGTACTTGTTTACCTAACCCTTTACTAAGACATCTATTTTGTTTCCATCCCCCACTCCAAGTATTATAAATGATACTTCACTGAATATCTTTGTACATAGATTCAACCATGTCCCTAAGACACACTTTAGAAGTGCATAATTACTGGGATAAAGAGATCAAACATTTATAAGGCTGTTCATTATATTCACAGTGCCACATGGTTGGGAAGGGAGGGATAAGGGGGAAAAAGAGGCAGTACAATTAGTACACATAATGTAGTGGGGTGGGAGGATACGGGGAAGGCAGTATAACACAGAGAAGACAAGTAGTGATTCTATAGCATCTTACTACACTGATGGACAGTGACTGTAATAGGGTATGTGGTGGGGACTTGATAATAGGGAGAGTCTAGTAACCATAATATTGCTCATGTAATTGTACATTAATAGCAAAATAAAAATAAAAAAATAATAAAAATAAATGAAAGGCCTTATCCTACAGTAGGGGAGAATATATTTGTAAATGACTCATCTGATAAATGGTTAACATCCAAAATATATGAAGAATTCATATGCCTCAACACCCAAAAAACAAATGACCCAATAAAAAAAATGGGTGAAGGAAATCAGGAAAACAATTCCATTCACAATTGCATCAAAAAGAATAAAATACCTAGGAATAAACTTAACCAAGGAAGTGAAAAACCTATGCCCTGAAAACTACAAGACACTCTTAAGAAAAATTAAAGAGGACACTAACAAATGGAAACTCATCCCATGCTCATGGCTAGGAAGAATTAATATTGTCAAAATGACCATCCTTCCCAAAGCAATCTACAGATTCAACGCAATCCCTATCAAATTACCAATAGCATTCTTCAACAAACTGGAACAAAGACCCCGAATAGCCAAAGCAATCCTGAGAAGGAAGAATAAAGTGGGGGGGGGATCTCCCTCCCCAACTTCAAGCTCTACTACAAAGCCACAGTAATCAAGACAATTTGGTACTGGCACAAGAACAGAGCCACAGACCAGTGAAACAGAATAGAGTCTCCAGACATTGACCCAAACATATATGGTCAATTAATATATGATAAAGGAGCCATGGACATACAATGGGGAAATGACAGCCTCTTCAACAGGTGGTGTTGGCAAAACTGAACGGCTACATGTAAGAGAAGGAAACTGGATCACTGTCTAACCCCACACACAAAAGTAAACTCGAAATGGATCAAAGACCTGAATGTAAGTGATGAAACCATAAAATTCTTAGAAAAAAACACAGGCAAAAACCTCTTGGACATAAACATGAGCAACTTCTTCATGAACGTATCTCTCCAGGCAAGGGAAAGAAAAGCAAAAATGAACAAATGGAACTATATCAAGCTGAAAATCTTCTGTACAGCAAAGGACACCATCAATAGAACAAAAAGGCATCCTAAAATATGGGAGGATATATTCATAAATGACATATCCAACAAGGGGTTGACATCCAAAATACATAAAGAGCTCATGCACCTCAACAAACAAAAAGCAAATAATCCAATTAAAAGATGGGCACAGGGTCCAAACAGACACTTCTCCAAAGAAGAAACTCAGATGGCCAACAGGCCCATGAAAAGATCCTCCACATGGTTAATCATCAGAGAAATGCAAATTAAAACCACAATGAGATATCACCTCACACCAGTTAGGACGCCACCATCCAAAAGACAAAAAACACATGTTGGCGAGGTTGTGGAGAAAGGGGAACCCTCTTACACTGCTAGTGGGAATGTAAACTAGTTCAACCATTGTGGAAAGCAGTATGGAGGTTCCTCAAAAAACTTAAAATAGAAATACCATTTGACCCTGGAATTCATCTCCTAGGAATTCACCAAAAGAAAACAAGATCCCAGTTCAAAAAGACATATGCACCCCTATGTTTATTGCAGCACTATTTACGACAGCCAGTGTCCATCAGTAGATGAATGGACAAAGAAGAGGTGGTACATATACAAAATGTTACACTATTCAGCCATAAGGAGAAAACATATCCTACCATTTGCAACAACATGTATGGAGCTAGAGGGTATTATGGGCAGTGAAATAAGCCAGGTGGAGAAAGACAAGTACCAAATGATTTCCCTCCTTTGTGGAGTATAACAACAAAGCAAATCTGAAGGAACAAAACAGCAGCCGACTCACAGACTCCAAGAAGCGACTAGAGGTTACCAAAGGGGAGGGGCGTGGGAGGGAGAAGAGGATTCAGGGATATTATGATTGGTGCACATGGTGTGTGGGGGGTCACGGGGAAACAATGTAGCTCAGAGAAGACAAGTAGGAACTCTGTGGCATCGTGCGAAGCTGATTGCCAGCGGCGGCAATGGGGTACGGGGCGGGGGGGGACACGATAATATGGGTGAATGTAGTAACCACATTGTTTCTCTTGTGAAACTTTCAGAGCAGTGTATATCAATGATACCTGAATAAAAAAGAAAAAAAAAGTTCACATTATACCAATTGACTTTTATGAAAGACTTAAATGCTTTTCTTTTCCTTTTCCTGTTTCTTTTTCGCCGTCTCGCCAGCGGGTCTCGTGCTGAGTACCTGGTGCCCGGGGCGGCCGCGCTGGTCGAGGTGGCTGAGGGGCCGCCGCAGCGTGGGGGTGGCGCTGAGCCGGGAGTCCCTAGCTGCCTGCCATTCGCCCGCCGTCTCCCGGCAACGGGAGCGCGCGCCGCCAGCGCACAATGCACGCCCACCTCTAGACCCGGCGCGCTAGGGCAGGCAGGCAGTCTGGAGGAGAGAGCCGTGGAAGCCGCTCGCCCGCCGGTCAGAGCTCCCTCGTCGCTTCAAATGGGAGGAGTTTTGAGCAAGCTCCACCCCCCGCAGCCCGCCCCCGATCCGGAAGCCAGGAGCCGGCGCCCACCCGCGAGCCCGGCTTTCCTCGCAAGACGCGCGCGCCCCACAAGCCCCGCCCCGCCGGCCCCCTCAGCCCGCCGTGATCCCATTCAGCCCTCAGTCCCCACTCGTTTCCTCGGATCCCGTCGGAGGCCTTCCCGCCGGTAAGACACGCTGACCCTCCCCAGACGGAGGACTTGACTTTGAAAGTTTTTTTTTCTTAAGTCCTCAGGGGGCTTTGTGCCGTTTTTACCTCTTCAAATACCTTGGTGCGCGTCCACCGTGTCCTGTCTTCCTTTAGCCTCTACTATGAGATGTGCTGCCAGAACTGTTCCCTTCTTTCAGTTCTTTTTTTTGGGTCATTTTTCTATTCCTTTAATATTTAATTTTCAATTTTTTGGGGTATCATTAGTGTACAGTTACATGAGCAACGTTGTGGTTACTAGACTCCCTCCATTATCAAGTCCCCCCCTCATACTCCATTACAGTCTCTGTCCATCAGCGTAGGGAGATGCTATAGAGTCACTACTTGTCTTCTCTGTGGCTATACTGCCCTCCCCGTGCCCACCCCTCTACACCATGTATGTTGATCCTAATGCCCCTTATTCCCCCTTATCCCTGCCTTCCCACCCACCCTTCCCAGTCCCTTTCCCTTTGGTATCTGTCAGTCCATTCTCGGGTTCTGTGAGTCTGCTGCTGCTTTGTGCCTTCAGTTTTTTCTCTGTTCTTATGCTCCACAGATGAGTGAAATCATTTGATACTTGTGTTTCTCTGCCTGGCATATTTCACTGAGCATAATACCCTCTAGCCCCATCCACGTTGTTGCAAATCCTTCTTTCAGTTCTTAAAGCTCTGAACTTTAATACAGTATGGGTTTAGCAGAATACTTGGTAAATCACTTAAAATACCCCTGCTTCAGGTGAGACTACCTTCTGTCTGTATAGTACTCTAAAAGGTTTTGTTACTTTTTTATCTTTGGACCAATAAATTGTATCAGCCAAACTCAAAGAGGTTTACCCAGGAAACGTCCTGGATGGATATAACTTGGCTGATAAAGATGATTAGATTAAAAATACTTGTGTTTTCGTTTAGTCCCAGTTGAGTGATAACAACAAAATTCAAAACTTCGGTGACAACACTAGATCCTTGCTTGATAAGTACATTTGTTTGAAAAGGTGAACATTCAGGTTTTTAAAATGTTTGACTTTGGGTGTATATTTCTGATGACATAGCATAAGAATTTGAAGGATTCTTGTAAAATTTGTCCCTGCACGTCCTTACACACACTTTTCTTCCACTGTAGTTTTACTTGTGTGGGCAGTTTTTCAATTTCCCCCTCAAAGTTGTTGAATCCATTGCAGGGACAGCTGTCAAGTACCTGCCCTTTCTGCCCTTAGGTGGAATGGGTAAAGTTGCCATAAAAATGTTGTGTTTTGTGTTGCTTAGAGGCTTAAGCTCTCTGGAAAATAACTGAACCCACATGGTTCTTAAGGAATTTAAACTTTCTGTCATTCTTCTAAGCTGCTTTGATTCCATAATGTGTCTCCCATTCTCCACAGGGTCTGTGGGACTTCACACCACTTTGGCATAACACGTCCAAGACGATACCCAATCCAGCAGGCCCAGTATTCCTGTGTTCTTCCCACGCTGTGCCGGAATGGCGGTCACAGGAAGCGTGTGCTGTCTTGTGGTAATTCCAGAGTGGTGTGCAGGCCTTCGACAGTGAGGATCGCTCCTCCCGGGAGCAACCTGGCTCGTTTTCCAATGTAAGCATTGCTGGAGGAAAAGACTCCCAGTGTGTCCACTTTATTCTCCTGCAGTTGTTCATCTGAGAGAATAACTAACTCAAAGGAAAGGAAGAAGCTCCTTATGTGAGGGAGAAATCTCAAGTTCCAGTTACTGAGCAGTTTTTTATTTTCTGAGTTTTTCCCAAGACTGTACCTTAACAGCTAAGGGTCATTTGTGTGAGTGTATAAAGTACCCCTTTGCTTGTTGGATAGCTTCTGATTTCCAGCGCCTGAAGTTCATGCTGTGTAGCATGATGATCAGAATATCTTAATGCTAGAATCCTGTTTTCTGTTACAGAGCAGCGCAGATCCCTAAGGCCCCAGACCCGTGGTCAAAGGAGGCTGTTCTGCTTGCCCTCGAACTTTGGAAGAGGAAGAAAAGGACAGTGGAGGAGGAGGAAGACCAAATATCTGCTGCTGGTCAGGAGGACAAAAGAAGGTAACATGCCCTGCAGAGTACTCAACGTGCCTCCCACACGGGCTCCTGGGATTTGTTGAGAGATCACTCCCCAAAAGAATCAGAGGCCACCTCCTGTGTGTGAATGGCAGGTCCCCTTCTTCGGCTTTCATGGAAGAGCTTGGTAACAAGAGCTTTAATGCTATGCCTTTCATTAGGCACAGGTTACATACATTTTGTAATATACCTTTTCTATAAGTACTAGAGAAAAGCCAACAGTTACTGGCCACATCAGCTTCATACTTTTGATATAAATGTGTTAAATTTTATTTTGAGAGAATGCTGAAAGTCTTACCCTTGTGGTGGCCAGTTATTTGGGTGACCATCAGCTTAGGTGTCATGTTTGTGCCGAAGGAAATACTTAGCAAAGAACAGTGAAGACTGGAGTATGGTAGCTTTATGAGTAATGAGAATAAAACCAGTTTCATCATTTGGTTTTTGAAAATGTAACAAAAATAGAGGAAGCAGTCTGTTTCCTCGATGGAAAGAGAGGAAGTTGTAGGTGCTGAGAAAGCTGCAGAACTGCTTGTGGCTTTCCAAGGAGTCAGTTAAGAATTGTCTTGTAATTCAACAGATTCCAAGACCCACCATGTGCCAGAGCCTACTCCAGGTACTGTGGATAGAGCAGTGGGAAAGCAAAGGCCTCCTGGGACTTGGGTAATCAATGAAACAGGGTAATTATAGATTGTAAGTATATAAAGATTTTTAAAAAGCAGTGCTATAAAAGCGTCATGACAGAGGGGGAGCTCTGTATATAAGGTGGTCAAGGAAACATGCTCTGAGGAGACAGTGGGCCCTACATTTGAGAAATAGAACCATTGTCCTCATCAGTTACACCAGGTTAGCCATAACCTGCAGGTTCACAGCTGGCCATCTTTGATACTGTAGATGGCAACATTAGGTAAGGAAATACTAATAAATGCAAGTGTGTTCATTGGAAGATTGATTGGAAGTAACGTTGGAAGATCAGGTAAAGAATACTAGGGATATGCTTTACAAGTGAGCAGTCTGAGCTCATGTCAGCCAACTAAGCAGGAGTGGCAGAGGGAGATGGTGTGTTGGGAGTCAGAGAGAAAATAACTATTCTTATGGTCAAAACAGGTTTCTCATGTTCTCCAGGTTGGTAATTTGTCTAGACCCCAGTGAGCCTATAACTGAAGGCTCTGTGTTGTCTTTCCCATAATTGGAATAAGCAGTGATTATGTGCACCATGCGCAGGCCCTTATCTGTGACCTGTGAAGTTCTTCTCTTACAGACTGAACTAAGTGAGAGCACTGGGGGATGTGTGAGGGTGGGTCGCTAAAGTGTTTTTTTGTCTTTAGTTTACAGATGGTAGGATATTAAATTTGTGATTGCAGTGCTTTGGTGAGAAGTTAGCAAATAATCAGTACACCGGAATAGTTCAAAAGGTCTTGATGCATTTTTATACTTTTCTTATTAGATTAGGACAGTCCTAGAATAAATTGACCTTCCTGAATCTTTGAGATCTGAGGCAACCTTTTCTTGTCTAGCATGAACCTATGTTCTGTAGAAAGAGTATAAGATCCCAGGAATATGAGAGTATGCTTTAAAGGAGAGGTCGTATCATCTAACTGAGGGTTTGTGATTTGTCACAGGTGCCATGACAGCAGTGGGAGTGGCCATTCAGCTTTTAAGCCCGAGGTGGCCAACGGAGTCCCTGCTGCTTTTGTGCCTGAGTAAGTGAGAATCCATCTGGGTGAGGTTTCCTGTTTGGGAAAGGGTCATTATCAGACTTATTGACCTGTAAGTTTTCCTCTTTGAAGTCAGAGAGGAACATTTTGAGTAACTTGCCACAATAACTATTTTATCTAATTCTCTTTTACTATTTTTCTTTAATATGCATAAAATATGCTAAGGCTAAGAGGGTTTGTAGATACACTGAATAACCAAGTATGTAACAAAAAGATCACAAGGTTTGTGCAATGGATAGAATGCAGCAGTACGAAATTTAAGAAAAATGTGAGATTTCTGCCTTTTAGCTTAATTATATTTGAGGAAGAATTGGCTGGGAGGGAAAGAGGTTGGAAATGTGTGTGAAAAGGCTTGGACTAAGTTACATTTTTAAATTGAGTCAGCACGATGATATGGCTGCCAAAAAAGCTTAACATGCTCCTACTCTGGGCTGATAGCAGAACAAAGACTAGGAGGAGGCCGGTCGGTGGCGGTCCTGAATGCCTTAGTCCTGCTGTCCATGCAGTGCTGCTGGTTGGCTGTGCTGCCCTGCAAGAGGAGGCAGACACAAACCGAAATTCACTGCGAGAGAGTGAAGCAACTCATGATGTCACGGGGTGGTAGTGGGTGAGGGGGTTCTAAAGGTACATAAGCACTAGCCCAGAGGAGAAAAACCTAAGGGGTGTAAAGAAGTGAGGGAGGCAACAAACATCCACGTGCTGCTACAGGTGTAGATGCACTCATCCCACCAGTTCCTGGACTTGCTATGGGAATGAAGAAGGAGATATCTAAGCTGGCCTGTGCATACAGTAAAACAACAAATTTGACTGGATCTATACTGTTGGAACTCAACCAAGAATTAGGAGAAGTGCAAATTGTAGCGCTCCAAAATCTTACGACTACAGACTATTTACTGTTAAAAGAACATATGGGATGTGAACAGTCCCCAGGAATGGGTTGTTTTAATTTGTCTGATTTCTCTCAGACTGTTCAAGTTCAGTTGGACAATATCCACCATATCATAGATAAGTTTTCACAAATGCCTAAAGTGACTAACTAGTTTTCTTGGTTTCACTGGAGATGGCTGGTCATTACAGGTATGCTTTGGTTATGTAACTATACTCCCTTTATGTTAATGTGCGTGTGCAATTTAGTAGTTTAAAACCTATACATGCTGAAGTTACTCTACAAGAAGATATGTCAAAGAAATAATCAATCTTCCCAGGTTTTCTTCTGCCTGCTACTTCTATAGCTTTTCTTCTTCCTTCCTAATTACAACCCTTAAATTGAATTCATGCCTCATATCAAATTTACCGAGTATCATAATTCTTCCAAGTGGTAAAGATACCTCAAGACAAATGCTGGGCATAGAAGCTACAAGGCATAAATATGCAAAGAAGTAAAAAGCTAACCTTTTCAAACAATAAGGCTTCTATCTCACTTACCAACTTAACATTTCCCTGTATGGCCCCGGAAGGTGACTGGTTAGCCAGAGACGGGTAAGATTCCTCAAGGGAGGAACAGCCTAAGACAGGCACAGTCGCAGGGGGCCATCTGGTGAGAAAATGGGGAGCAGCAGAGGTGAGGCTTAGAACCTTCCCCCTCATGTTCTGAGAGAAATCTTCTGCATACATGGATATTTATTGCCCTTGTCTAGCTCGGATTAACACATAGTCTACAGGCACACATCTGATCATCTACATTTGCTCTCTTACAACACTAAACTCTGTTTTCTACCTTTATCTCGTATCTACCTACCACTTCAGCATTTTATTAAAAATAATAATAATAGAGAAATGTGGTATCCACATATAAATCAAGTTTAAAAATCAAATGAATATTCATATTTGAACTGACTGTGTATAATTCATAATGCATGAACAAAACCGAAAGCTTCTGTGATGACTGCCCTTGCACTGTTCACCATGTAACTTATTCACTATGTAAGAATTTGTACTCCATGTAAGAATTTGTTCGTTATGCATCAGAAGTTTGGAGACTGACGAAAATTAGGCTTGGGGTGGATTAATGATTGTGCATCGAGTATTGACCCCCCTATGCAGAGATTTATTGTTGTTAACAACTATTTGATCGGTGAATGTGAGAGATGCCCTCACAAATATATATATATATATATATATATATATATGTATGTATATATAAACACACTTCCAATTGTAAAGTAAATAAGTGACCGGGATGTAATGTGTAGCATGGGGAGTGTGGTCAAGATGTTGTGGCAGCTTGGTGTGGTGGTGGCTGGTACCTGGAATTATCATGTATTTGGATGTTGAATCGCTGTGTTGTGCACCTTAAACTAATGTAATGTAATACTGTTGTCAACTACCCTTCAATCAATCAATCAATCAATCAATCAATCAATCAATCAATAATAAATAATAAATAAATAAATAAATAAATAATAAATAAATAAATAAAACATACCATTAGAGCTAAAAAAAATAAAAAATAAAAAAATGTATCTTTTTTTGGTATCAGTCTACAATCACATGCAGAACATTATGTTTACTAGGCTTCCCCCTTCATCAAATGCCTCCCATACCCCATTACAGTCCCTCTCCATCAGTGCAGTGAGGTACTGTAGAATCACTACTTGTCCTCTCTTTGTTGCTCAGACCTTCCTGTGCATCCCCACCAAATTATACATGCCAATCATAAGGCACCGTTTCTTTTTCCCAAGCCTTATCCCTCCCTTCCAACCCATCCTCCTCAGTCCCTTTCCCTTTGGTAACTGTTAGTTCATTTTCGGGTTCTGTGATTCTGCTCCTGTTTTGTTCCTTCAGTTTTTCTTTGTTCTTATACTCTAGAGATGAGTGAAATCATTTGGTACTTGTGTTTCTCCACTTGGCTTATTTCACTGAGCATAGTACCCTCTAGCTCCATCCATGTTGTTGCAAATGGTAGGATTTGTTTTTCTTCTTATGGCTGAATTATATTCCATTGTGCATCTGCATCACGTCTTTTTAATCCATTAATCTACTGATGGACATGTAGGTTGTTTCCATTTCTTGGCTGTTGTAAATAGTGACGGGGTCCAGCTTCGCTGAGTCAAGCAGATCCTGAAGTGCGGAAGGGGGGCGAAGGAAACAAAGAAAAACTGAAAGCGCTGGGAGGGCTGACGCTCCTGCACATCGCCAGCAAAGCTTTATTCGAGTCCAGAGTATTTATACAGCAAAGAAGACACTATTCCAGGAAATAGCATTATCCAATAGACAATTAAGCACAGTATTGACGTCAGTGGTAGCCAGGCAAATGTAGGCACAGCAGGGCTCCTTCAGTTGCTCATGGAATGCGTAAACAGGATGTGCTTTGTTCTCCAATCCCGCCACATCAGCAAGTGGGGGAAGGGCATAGCCTGCTCCCCACAAAATAGTGCTGCAATAAACATGGGGGTGCATATGTCTTTTTCAAACTGTGCTACTGTATTCCTAGATTAAATTCCTAGGAGTGGAATTCCTGGGTCAAATGGTATTTCTATTTTGAGCTTTTTGAGGAACTTCCATATTGCTTTCCAGAATGGTTGAACTATTTTACATTCCCATGAACACCATAGGTGGTTCCCCTATGTCCACATCCTCGTGAACATTTGTTGTTGTTTGTGTTTTGGATGTCGGCGATCCTTACTGGTGTGAGGTGATATAGCATTCTGGTTTTAATTTGCATTTCTCTGATGACAAACGATGTGGTGCATCTTCTCATATGTCTATTGGCCATATGAAATTTTTCTTTGGAGACCTGTCTGTTC
Source organism: Manis pentadactyla (assembly GCF_030020395.1). Classification (NCBI taxonomy): domain Eukaryota; kingdom Metazoa; phylum Chordata; class Mammalia; order Pholidota; family Manidae; genus Manis; species Manis pentadactyla. Next base: position 71,612,238 of record NC_080028.1, read on the forward strand.
AGCTCCACCACCCATTTATTAATTGGATTATTTGGGTTTTGTTTGTTGAGCTGTGTTAACTCTTTATATATTTTGGTTGTCAACCCATTATCAGTTCTGTCATTTATGAATATATTCTCCCTTACTGTAGGATGTCCTTTTGTTCTGTTGATGGTGTTCTTTACTGGACAGAAGCTTTAAAGCTTGATATAGTCCCACTTTTCATTTTTGTTTTTGTTTCCCTTGCCTGGGGAGATACATTCATGAAGAAGTCGCTGATGTTTATGTCCAAGAGATTTTTGCTTGTTTTCATCTAAGAGTTTTATGGTTTCAAGACTTACATTCAGATCTTTGATCCATTTCGAATTTACCTTTGTGTATGAGGTTCGACAATGATCCATGTTTCCTCCTTTCTTGCAGCCATCACCTTGGCCTTTGGAGGTATGACCCTGACCACCAGCAGCAGGACCAGTAGCTCAGTCCTTGGCGGCACCACCTCTTCGCCCTTCACATCCAGGGTGTCAGCAGGTCCCACTGGCAGTGGTGGCTTTCAGATGAGCATGGCTGCCCCACACAGCAGCTCCACCACTGGGACATTCGGCGTTGGGTCAGGACGTAGTGGGAGAACTGGTCTCAAGAACCCTTTCTGGGGAGGGTTGAATCCGAAATCCCTGGGTGGAGTTGGCCAGAGCACACCCTCTACCTTCCACGTGGCCAGCACACCTCAGGACACGTCTGAGATTGCAGGTGAGATTTGGCATGGGCTCGGTCTGCAGTGCAAGGCACTGTTTTAAGTGCTGACACAGTCTCTGCTTTTGGAGCTGTACACTGTGGTGAAGATTTAGGTGTTTCACAGAGGTTATCCGTAAACACCATCAGGTAGCAGTGTAACTCATGACCGCAAGAGCTATTTATGTAGACAGCGGCAGCCTTTCAGAGACTAGAAAACGGAGGCCATGGCCGCAGTTCCAGAGTTGGGAGCAGGGACAGCAGCTTAGTATAAGAACTTTGTAGGCACAGGAGCAAAGGCCCAAAGGCAGAGACGAGCTTATGTTTTCATGAGCAGAGAAGAGCAAGTGCGCCTAGAGGTTTAGAAAGAAACGTGGGATAAAATGACATTAGGGGACATGCAGAAAGGGAGATAATATTCACAGCCTTAAAAAAATTTTTTTTTTTGGTATCAATCTCCAATTACCTGAAGAACATTATGTTTACTTCATCTCCTTCACCATCTACCGCACACATACCCCATTACAGTCACTGTCCATCAGCATAGTAAGATGCTGTAAAATCACTACTTGTCTTCTCTGTGTAGCCTAGCCCTCCCCGTGTCCCCGCACATTATAAGTGCCAATCATAATGCCCGCTTTGTTTTTCCCTGCTCTCATCCGTCCCTTCCCACCCATCCTCCTCAGTCCCTTTTCCTTTGGCGACTGTTAGTGCATTCTTGGGTTCTGTGATTCTGCTGCTGTTTTATTCCTTCACTTTTTCCTTTGCTCTTATACTCCAGAGATGAGTGAAATCATTTGGTACTTGTCTTTCTCCACCTGGCTTATTTCACTGAGCATAATACCCTCTAGCTCCATCCATGTTGTTGCAAATGGTGGGATTTTTTTTCTTCTTATGGCTGAATTATATTCCATTGTGCATTTGTATCACATCTTTTTTATCCATTCATCTACTGATGGACATGCAGGTTGTTTCCATTTCTTGGCTGTTGTAAATAGTGGTGCGATAAACATAGGGGTACATCTGTCTTTTTCACACTGGGCTGCTGTATTCTTAGAGTAAATTCCTAGGAGTGGAATTCCTGGGTCAAATGGTATTTCTATTATGAGCTTTTTGAGGAACTTCCATATTGCTTTCCACAATGGTTGAACTATTTTACATTCCCACGAACATCGTAGGAGGGTTCCCCTTTTTCCACAGCCTCGCCAACATTTGTTGTTGTTTGTGTTTTGGATGGTGGTGATCTTTACTGGTGTGAGGTGATACCTCATTGTGGTTTTAATTTGCATTTCTCTGATGAGAAGCGATGTGGCGCATCTTTTCATGTGTCTATTCGCCATCTGAATTTAATCTTTGGAGAACAGTCTGTTCAGCTCCCCTGCCCATTTTTTAATTGGAATATTTGCTTATGGTTTGTTGAGCTGTGTTAACTCTTTATGTTTTGGATGTCAACCCTTAATGAGATCTGTCATTTTTGAATATATTCTCCCATACTGTAGAATATCCTTTTGTTCTGTTGATGGTGTTCTTTACTGGACAGAAGCTTTAAAGGTTCATATAGTCCCATTTGTTCATTTTTGCATTTGTTTCCCTTGCCTGGGCAGATACGTTCATGAAGAAGTCGCTCATGTTTATGTCCAAGAGATTTTTGCCTGTTTTTGTCTAAGACTTTTATGGTTTCATGACTTACATTCAGGTCTGTGATCCACTTCGAATATACCTTTTTGTATGGGGTTAGACAATGATCCATATTTCCTCCTCTTTTGCAGCCACGACCTCAGGCTTTGGAGCTACAACCCAGATCACCAGCAGCAGGACCAGTTGCTTAGTGTATGGCAGTACCAGCCCATCGCCCTTCATGTCCGGGATGCCAGCAGGCCCCGCTGACAGTGGGGGCTTTGGGATGAGCGAGGCTGCCTCCCACAGCAGCTCCACCACCAGGACGTTCCACTTTGCGTCAAGGAGGAGTGGCAAAAGTGGTGGTACAGCCCCTTTCGAAGGAGGCTTGATTTAGAACTCCCTGGGTGCAGCTGGCCAGAGCACACCCTCTGTCTGCCATGTCGCCAGCACACCTCACAACACATCTGTTTGCAGGTGAGATTTGGAATCGGCTCGGTCTCCAGTGCCAGGTGCTGTTTTAAGTGCTGACAGTCTCCGCTCTCGGGAGTTGTATAATGTGGTGAAGAGACAGATGTTATCACAGATGTTATCTGTGAACAGCACCAGGTAGCAGTGTAACTCATGACTGGAGGAGCTACTTAGGTAGTCAGCGGCACCCTTTCTGACAGAATAGGAAACTGAGGCCATGACCAAAGTTCCAGAGTTGGAAGCAGGGACAGCGGCTGTGTGTGAGTGTGTTGCAGGCATAGGAGTAAAGGCCCGAAGTTAGAGATGAGCTCATGTTTCCATGAGCAGAGAAGAGCCAGGTGTGGCTAGAGGTTTAAAAAGGAAAGTGGGATAAAATGACATTAAGAGAAAGGCAGAAAGGAAAATCATTCATGGCCTTTTAAAATGTAATTTTTTTTTTTTTTTTGGTATCAGTCTACAATTACATGCAGAACATTATGTTTACTAGGCTTCCCCCTTCACCAAATGCCCCCCATACCCCATTAGAGTCACTGTGTATCAGTGTAGTAAGGTACTGTAGAATCACTACTTGTCCTCTCTGTGTTGCTCAGACCTTCCCCCCCCGCCCCGATTATACATGCTAATCATAAGGCCCCCTTTCTTTTTCCCAACCCTTTTCCCTCCCTTCCCACCCGTCCTCCTCAGTCCCTTTCCCTTTGTAACTGTTAGTTCATTTTTGGGTTCTGTAATTCTGCTGCTCTGTCCTTCCTTCAGTTTTTCTTTGTTCTTATACTCTGAATATGAGTGAAATCATTTGGTACTTGTCTTTCTCCACCTGGCTTATTTCACTGAGCATAGTACCCTATAGCTCCATCCATGTTGTTGCAAATGGTAGGATTTGTTTTCTTCTTTTGGGTGAATAATATTCCATTGTGTATGTGTACCACATCTTTATCCATTCGTTTACTGATGGACCCTTAGGTTGCTTGCATTTCTTAGCTATTGTAAATAGTACTGCCATAAACATATTGGTGCATCTGTCTTTTTCAAACTTTGCTGCTGTATTCTTAGGGTAAATTTCTACAAGTGGAATTCCTGGGTCAAATTGTATTTCTATTTTGAGTTTTTTGAGGAACCTCCATACTGTTTTCCACAGTGGTTGATCTAATTTACATTCCCACCAGCAGTGTAGGAGGGTTCCCCTTTGTCTGCAAACTCACCAACATTCGTTGTTGTTTGTCTTTTGGATGGTAGCGATTCTTACTGGAGTAAGGTGATACTGTTTCCTCCTTTTTTGCAGCTACCACCTCGGGCTTTGGAGCTACGACCCAGACCACCAGCAGTGGGACCAGTAGCTCAGTGTTTGACAGCAGCACCGCATCATCCTTCACGTCTGGGGTGTCAGCAGGCCCTGCTCACAGTTGGGGCTTTGGGATGAGCGTGGCTGCCCCCCACAGCAGCTCCACCACTGGGGGGCATTCAGCTTTGGGGAGGACAGAGTGGGAGCAGTGGTGGCACAGCTCCTTTCTGGGGTGGCTTGAGTAAGAACTCCCTGGGTGCAGCTGGCCAGAGCACACCCTTTGCCTTCCACGTGGCCAGCAAGCCTCAGAACACGTCTGTGTTTGCACATCAGATTTGGAATGGGCTCGGTGCCGGAGTCCAGCTCCAGCTGAGGTGTGGGTCACGAAGGAAAGGACAGCGTCAGCGAGTGAGATGAATGAGGAGACAAAACACACAATTAAAGTTGTAACATCTCCTGACATCAAGCAGCAGGGTCTTTATTTTTGTGTCTTTTTATGGTTTTCATAATGTTGAACATTTTTTAAAATTATGAATAATACATTCCTTTTTCTGTCAGTTTACAGAATTTCAGCTTACTACCCTTAAGTAAATATTATTTCTTCTAATAGTAGCCATTTAAGATTTAATTTTTAACTTTCCCCTAGTCTATTGTAATTAGTAATTCATGTAAGCTACATGCTAGGTGGTAAACAGAAAATGGTGTAAGACGGCATGTGGGTTAAGCGTGTGGGCTATGATTTTTACTTTAAGCATGTAAGATTATATAGACTTTTAGATATGTGTCTAAGGCTATATAAAGTTTAAGCAGGTTATATAAAATGCAAGCTATATGTGTTTTGGTTATTAACTATAACTATATTATTAGTTACATGCTATCCTACACATGTGGGTTGAGGCTTACATCTGAAATCTAGGGACGGTACTCCTATCACCCATTCCTTAACATTCCTATGAATACAATAAAAACACCTTATTTTTTTTATAATATTCATTCCACAATTTCAGATGTTTACACCTTTCTTCCTGCGTTTACAGGCACCAGGGCCTTGCAGTCCTCTTTATCCTTTATATAATAACACTAAATCTGCTCTTACTACCTTACTATTAATATAATAATATTTTATAAATTTATCATAAACTTTTGTATATGGGATATTTGTCAATATAAATTTTATTTTGATCATAAATTCTTCCTATGAGGGGGTTACCAGAGGTGTCTTCTAATATTATAAGCAACATAAGGGCGGCCCTGGGCAGTGGGGACTATTAATCTTTATTACTTTGCTGTTTCATATGTTTCTTGGGAGAATGGGTTTTTCCATGGCCTAGGTTCCCATAACTCCTTCTCTGCCAATATTCTAAAGAAATCCTGGTTAGTCATGTTTGAATTGTTACAAAGGGGAGGACAAACTGCATCTAGTTTTAAGAGAGGCCTGGGCTGTTCTGCCTCACTTATTTGTGGCAGTACGCCTGGAACGGTTGGTCCCATAACACTGCTTTCATTTCCGGAATTGCTGCTTTGATCAATATTTTGGGTTATGTTATTTACTAAAAGTGAATAAATCTTAATTACATAAGATTTCCCATATATGAGCCCAATCACCAACATCATAACTGCAAAAATAAGTGCGGGAATTAGCAGGGGCCAGCTATGAGGTTTCCTGTTTTCAGGATTCCTCCTCGTGCCTGGACCTTGTCAAACAGCATGAGCAGCATGGCCTGCACCAGCTCGGTCTGCAGTGCCAGGTGCTGTTTTAAGTGCCGACATGGTCTCCGCTCTAGGAGCTGTACGCTGTGGTGAATAGAGAGATGTTATCACAGATGTTATCTGTAAACAGTGTCAGGTAGCAGTATAACTCATGACCGGAGGAGATATTTAGGTGGTCAGTGGCAGCCTTTCTGAGACAATAGAAAATGGAGGCCATGGCCATAGTTCCAGAGTTGGGAGCAGGGACAGCGGCTGGGGGTGAGGACCTTGCAGGCACAGGAGCAAAAGGCCCAAAGGCAGACACAAGCCTAATGTTTTCATGAGCAGAGAAGAGCCAGCTGTGGCCAGAAGTTTAAAAAGGAAAGTGGGATAAAATGACATTAAGAGATAGCAGAAAGGAAGATCTTTCATGGCCTTTTAAAATGTTTCTGTTAAAGTACTAATGGAAGTCACTATAGAATTTCAGGCAGAAGGAAGTGATTTTATTTGCCATGTGGAAGATGCATGATAAGTAGTTTGGGCCCTGGTAGATTCCGTTTTCCTCACTGAATATAAGAGCTCCTTGGCACGGGTTAGGAGGAGATGTGTACCAAGGAGGGCCTCTCAGTAGTCATTTCGGAGATGGGGAGAAAACGACGTGTGAGAGCTGTGCCGGGCAGTTCTGAAGTCTGGGAAATTGTGGTTAGGAATTTGAAGCAAGGCCAGTCAGCACAGTTGTGTCTGCCCAGCAACATTCAGCCTTGAGGTATGGACCTAATATCAGTGGATAGAGAGTAAACCCAACCTGGTTAAATGGCACAGGGAGCAGGAGGGGCAAGGGGCTGACTACAGGCCCTGATGAGGCAGACGATCCAGAGTGGGTGCGGTTGGCATGGGAGCAGGGACAGCACTGTGCTCGCAGCCGAGATCTGGGGGTAAGAGCAGTTCCGGGTTGTGATAAGGTGTGACCCCAAGAGGTTGGGTGTGGGGGAAGAGTACATTGCAAGATCAGCACCTCGGAGGGCACCCTCCCCACCTCAGGCCTAGACAGATATAGTTACATGAGAGGATCTTCCCAGAGAGCCGCTGTGGAGGGTAGCCCAGCACTGGGCAGGAGACTCCATGAGGGCAAGCATGTGCAGGAGACCGAGTTCGAGTGGGCCTCTGGGAGGATGGGGGCTGACTGTGGGGTGGGGCTGCGGTGAAGTAGAGGAGAGGTGGCAGGCAAACGGGGAGGAGACATAATGTTAGTCCTGAGAGAAGAGTGGTCCACTCAGTGTCCCCCTCAGCTGCGTTGTGGTGCCCAAGGGAGTGCACAGGTTCTCCTCAGGTGGCCAAAGGACAGCTCGGGCTCTGCTGGAGCACAGGGGTTAGGACCCAGTCACCCGTGTGCTTCCTTTCCAAGGGGTGAGCTGGATAGTGCTGTGGGCTAAGGGATCCTGTGGGGATGCGTTTGCAAGCAGACCTCCCCCCAGTTCATTACCGACTGATTTGACACCTTTTGCTTGTGGGCCTAGTTTCCACTTCTTTGCAGTCTCTCCATTCTAGGCACATCCACACCCACCTTTGGTCAGAACACCCCTGGGGTAGGTGCATCAGGCAGCAGCCTCTCCTCTGTGGTGTCCTCAGCACCTGCCCAGGGCTTTGCTGGACCTGGAACCTTTGGTAAGCCGCAAGTCTCTCTAGTCAGGGTGACCTGCATGTTCCTTGAAGATGGGATGGGGTTGTTGGGGTAGCACTATTTTCCTTGGTCCTTGTCCCCACCGCAAAAAAGAATCAAAAGGCAGAGACACAGCAGTGAAGCAGAGGAAAAGTTTTATTTAAAGTACTTACAGAAAAAGTGCAGGCAACTTCAGAGAGAGACAGCACCCTGAAAGGTTGAAAAGAAAGTTTAAAGTGAAAAGGTTATGCACTTAGAAAGTGCAGGCGACATCAGGGAGAGGAGCGCCCTGAGAGCTTGGGGGTTCCCCCTTTTAAGGATTCTTCAGGAATGTGACTAAGGGCTGGTGTTGCAGACCTGTTGGGTGGTCTTTGAATAATACTTAGAACTAACTTAACACAAGCAACTTCCTGCTGTGATTTCTCCCTGGGAGCTGAGCCTTCTTGGTCTGGGAGCATATCAAACAAGACTGCCTGGGGGGGCGCCCCCAGGGTGGGCTGAGATATTGTCTGTTTGCTAAAGAGTAAGTTAAGAATCTTACTTCTTAAATTCCTGGGTATTAAAACACAATCTTATTTTTAAGATGAAATCCTTCCTGCCTGTGACTAAGTTGTTTATGCTGGGCTTGTTTGCCATTATTAATCGCCCAGATTGCAAACTACTTGATTAGGGCCAAAGGAGAAAAAAAAAAACAGCATGTAGGTTAAGTCTAAAAAATAAGCTGGGCCTGCATTATTAACACAATAACGCCATGGGCTATTCTGAGGTACCCTCCTTTCTCTGGGGAATATTCAAACATTCCAGGCCAACTTGCTCCAGGCTTTTTGAGCTTTAACTGATCCACTCTGGGTCATTTTTAGTGGGCTTTTTCCTGACCTTATTCTCTTTCCATCCCACTCATATCTATTTTCCTGCCTAACAGGGAGTGGTCCCTTCCCCTCTGGGAAAAAAACAGGCTAATAAGCAGAAGAAAGATGTGACATCACTGGCAGTCAGGTGCCGCTGAGGAGCCATTTCTAGCAGAAGTGCAAATTAAAACCACACTAAGGTATCACCTCACACCAGTCAGGATGGCCACTATCTGAAGACAAGAAATAACAAATGCTGCTGAGGATGTGGAGAAAGGAGAACCCTCCTACACTTTGGTGGGAATGTAAATTGGCACAGTTGCTGTGGAACACAGTATGAAGGTTCCTCAAAAAACTAAAAATAGAAATACCATTTGACCCAGTAATTTACCCCCCCAAAAAAAACAAAATCCCTGATTTGGAAAGACATATGCACCCCTGTTTATTGCTGCACTATTTGCAATAACTAAGGTATGGAAGCAACCTAAGTGTCCATCAATAAAATAAAATATAGATAAATTTAAATAGACTAAAGGATAGATAAATTTATCTAAAGGATAACGAAGATGTGGTACATATACATAATGGAATATTATTCAGCCATAGAAAGAAAAGAAATACTGCCATTTCCAACAACATGGATGGATCTAGAAGGTATTATGCTCAGGGAAACAAGCCAGACAAAGACAAATATTGTATGTGTTCACTTATTTGTGGAATATAAAAACAAAGCAAAACAGAAGGAATAAAACAGCAGTAGACTCAGACACTGAGAAGTGACTAATGGTTACCAAGCTGGTGGGGAAAGAGGCTGAGGGGGATAAAAGGATACAATAATTCACAATCACAGTATAATTTGGTCAGAATAGTAAAGCATGGAGAACATAGTCAATGATTCTGTAACATTTTTCTAAGTTGATCAACAGTAATCACACTAGAGGGGGTAAGGATTTAATTATATGCATAACTGTGGAACAACTGTGTTATATATTTGAAACTAAAAGACTGTATATCAATGATACTTCAATTTTTTAAAAAAAGAAAAGCCTTTTAATTAAAAAGATTTTCAATATTAGAATACATTACTAAAGGTCAACCATGGAGTTTTCATATCTTCTAATCTTAGCATGTTAGCCAACCACCTACCTTTGATTATAAATTTAAGGACTTGATGGATTAGAAAAAAACTCTCCCCCATGCACCTAATTCAAGAACTGCTTTTCATTACTCCCAAGAAAATTATACTCAAAGCAGACTGACATTTCCTATAATCTAGGATTCTGTATCTGTATTAGTTTTTATTAAAAAAATCTAAAACACAGCTTTCATAAATCCATTTATGTTCCTGGTGGTGATGACAGAAGATTTTAGAGAAGACCTAAATTCCATCAGAAAATACTAACAGCGATCACACTGCAAAAATAACTTAACATCAGCTTTCCCTACAAGTAATGTCATTTTATTATTAATTTTTCTTAAGTTGGGGTAAACTGTTTTATCTCCTTTGTGTGAATGTTTGCAATGCCCAAAACATTCCATTAAATTCACTCTATTGTTTTAAACAGGAAATACTTACATTATTTGTCCTCCAATGGTTGACTTGCCAGCATCTAAAAGTAATCATCAACAATGTGTAAACCAGGTGTAAAAGTCAAAAACCCCAAATACCAACAATTAAATACACCAACAGCTGAAGGCATCATTTAGCTGATATAAATACATCTTGCAACAGCAATTGAAATGATAGGAATTTGAGGCACACGTTCTGACTAGTTACCTTCCTCTTTGTAAAATGAAGCTGCTAAGATCTCCTGCAGCTCAACAATGACTGAGAACTGCTTTACTGATAAAGAAATGAATTTTTGGACAGATTCCTCCCTGACCGTTAGCTTAGAGCACAGCAACAACAGAATATAAATTACCGCAGTGGAGCCTCAGTGGACAGCAAGAGCAGACCAGGACTGAGAGCTCCATTTAGGTGGTCGGTGTGCCTTTACAAATTTCAAAAGGGTTCTCGCTACTAAAAAAGAATAGGGGAAGCCAGAGATAAAGAGAAGGAAAAAGGACACATAATCCTGTATTTTCCTTTCACAATTTTGGGAGTAAGTCAGACAGAGAACACCTGAATAAATAAAATAGGGTTTTGTTTTGTGCTAAACCAGCAACCTGACTAGCATCCACAACTCACTCCAATTAATTTCTTACATTATGCAAAATCAAACTACTTAGTAAAGTCAATCCTATAAAGTTAACAGAATAACTGAAGTTCACAAAAAAAATAGGCACATTTTCTAGAATGTTAATAAATGTAATAATATGCTGAGCCATCATCAGTGGTCTAGAGACCAATTATGCATCATACAAATATACTGTAGCTTATTTTCTTCCAGCTTCTATTCCATTATACAACTGTTAATCGGTCCAACCTTCAAGAATAAAGTGCTGGCAATTTTTTGCCAGCTAAAAAATCAAGTTAAAAGTCAAGACATTTAGATCAATTCCAGTTTCACTAAACATCTCCAAGTAGCCAAGTAAGATGTTCTGTTTGTTGTACACAGTAACTTTGGTCATTTCTTACTGCTGTGAACCCAACTTACCTACATGCCCAATGAATACTACATTTACATGTTCCTTCTTAGGAGCACCTGGCGGTGTATCCACAGATTTGGGTTTTGCTATCTCCTCTTCCTCCTCCATCATCTCCTGGGCACTTTCCTCTGGGGGCCTTCCACCTCCAAAGGAGCCACCCACTGGCTCTGCTTCACTGATGTCTTCTTTGTGCTCCCATGATTCTTCTGGGGACATTTCTGTCTCCCCATTTTCTACTGAAATAAGGTATTTTAACTCAGTATTCTCGTAAAAAATTTAGAGTCTCTACTTTAAAAAACAGATGCTTTCAACAACAAATAGAACTTTGCATATTTAGTTCCACTTTCCAATGTCTAGTGACACATAGGAAAGTATCTTTCACAACAGAAATGGATAATGGTTTTCAAGCTGGCCTCACTGCTGACATCAGAGCTCTGACTCAGAGACTACAAGAGATTGCTATTTTTTTAAAGCTTCATTTCATAAGGACAAACAAAATGTGAACAGGAGATGTATCATCTGTAACAGCCCAGTAACTCCAGCGTCAAAATGCCCTGACAGTGGAAACAAGGGAAACTTTAAAACCAGAACACAGGATTTAGGGGCTCTTTTCTTTTTCCTCTACCAGTAATATATTTGGTATCAACTTTTTGGAAATATGAAACCCTTAAAAATAAGAAAATTACAAAAAGGAAGGAATTTCTCACAAAGTAAATGGAACAAGTACAACTATTTAAACTGACTAGCATTCTTCCACCCAATTCCTCTATATTGACAACTACTAAATTTATCACGGCATTGTCAATCCAAACACAAAGATTCAATGTCAGTGTTAAATGTAGGCATTACAATAATCATAACACTTACATGTGCACCTTAAATCTTGAGAGTGAGTTTCATAATACTGTATTAATATGGTCAGAAATTTTCTTACCAACAGGTTCTGAAAGTTCCATGCTAACAACTGAATTTGAACCTAGACAAGAAATTGAGATATAATATATATTTACAAAACAATATTTAGCTTTATACACTACAGACAACTTAAATGTTTTCTCAATTAGATATTCAGAGTCATATTGTAGATGTTTACCTTCACACGACTGTTCCTCTTGAGAAAGTTCCACAGGTGCTATTTAATAGCAATAAGTTCTATTAAAAATTGAAACTATACATCTATTTTATTTATGTTCTAAAATACATTAAAAACATAAGTTCAATAACCCAACAAAATCTCAATAATCCAGACCTAACTAATGGCAACTAACTCAGGTTTTCAAACTATAAGTCTGTTTAACCTACTTCTAAAAATCTACCCATCACAGCCAATTTTGAATCCTTTTAGTAACTGAAATGTACTCATAAAAGTATGCTTATTCTCATATTTTGCTTCAGAAACTTTTCTGTGATATATTTAAAGAGTATTCGGCAGCATACACAGATCAGATTAATGATTTTGCTCAACAAAGACACATTACTTCTCTAGTTTCTCTTGGTAGCTGTAGTCAAAGAAGGCGACGATTAGCCCTTTTAAAATTCTATAATCATACGTGTTTTACCATCAAGATCCTTGAATAAATTCTATTTGATACCAATAAAATAAAAAAAGGACATTTGTATAAAGTCCCTGAAATGTGTATGGGCCCTTGCAACATCTCAGAAAAGATGATTAAAATGACACTGGCTTTGTCTCTCTACTAGAAATCTAAGATCAAGCAACAATCCAGTTTCCACAATTGTCACACTGAAAATCTACTTATGATATCACTGAAAGAGATATATGAGAAATATATACTGATACTTAAATGTTTAAGTTTCTTTTTATATCTGAAAGCCTAATGATACTCTGGTATGAAAGTGCCCTTGCTTTAAAGAATCTCCAAGATGCAAAAAAGACACTGAACAATTTGAAGTCACATTAATCCTGCACACCAATAAACAGTGAATTCATAATCTGCCAAAGTTATATTTAAAATCACTCCCCTGGAGTTTTAAGACCTGTAAGTCAAGAAAAGTTTTGGGCCCAATCTTCTATAATATGAAGTAGTGAAGAAAGGAGTTTCTTGCCCCTGAAAGGTAAAGGGCAACCAAGATCTCTTGAGAAGTGACATGCTTGGTTCACTGCTGCAATTGATCCTACACAGTGGTATTTGGATGATCTTAGAATGGAAAGACACCTCAGCCAGCAAAACCAGCATGGCTCCCACCGCGGTGCAGTACAGCTGGAGAGGAGAGGATAAGCACAGAGGTAACAGAGGAGACACCAGACAGGTGCAGGAAGGTAGAGTGAATGGTCTAAGACACCCCAAACTATGCGATTAGCAGGATGTTAACAGAAATGGAAAAAGCATTTGAACTAGGTTTGGAAGGAAGAGGAATTGTATTTCACAAAAGATATTTTTTTCACTTTCTATTTCAAAGAAAAGTTTACAGGTATAGTAAGGAAAAATCACTCAACTTCCAGAGAAAGTCAGGCAGTGCTAGGTGATCAGGCTGACGTGCGAACCTCAGGATGGAGGAGGCAGCAGACGCTGGTGCTGAGAGGCCAGCACTGGGCTGACTCCTGGCTTTAAAACCTACAGTGTCATGTACAAGTTGTGAGAGGCAATTATTTCACTGAATCATGGAAATGGCATGTCATCTGCCTGAGAGAACTGCTTAGAGCACTGAATGAGAATAAGCATTTGTTTAGTTTCAATTAAAGAACTCCTCGCACCTAAGAGATATTCAACAAGTGACTCCCCACTCCCTAATATGTAATGAGCCATCAGTTCAATTCTCTCAACTAACATGTACTGCACATCTATTATGGGCCAGACAGGGATAGAAACACTCACAAATCCACAGTGCTGGAGGCAGGGTTGGAGGTTGTGGCAAATTACCCTAAATCCCTTTAAATTTTTATTGAGCCCTCATGTGCTGATTGCTATCTTATTTAAGCTCCCCCCAAACCCTATGAAGTAAGCGGTAACTTACCAAACATTCTGACATATTCGAATGGGCTTCTCCAAGTTACACAAATGCCACCTTGCCCTTCCTCAGACAGCCCCTGCTGAAAATCCCTCAGTAAAAGTAAACCGAGTAAGTGATGACACAGTTAGGATGGTCAAGCATTGTAAGGCAAGGAAGACGGAGACAATCAGTATGGGGGGCTCTCTCATCACTTATAAGACATCCCAAACTGCAAATGGGCTTTATAAGACCCAACAGTACACACACCTCAACACCTGGTTCTACAACCAACTCTTAGATTTACAAATATACAATACATGCCTAAGGCTGTAAGGCACCTCTCAGGACAGTGACATCAGTCATAAGACTACCTCCATGGCTGCATAACGCAGCATAATAAAAATCTGTTCATGGTTTCATTTTTCAAAACACCCTACATTTATAATGCATTTGTCTTGAGTTTGTACAGCTTACAGAGGCAGGGACAGGGTCAAGTACAAACAGCAATTAAGTTATTAATATACACGTAATGATGACATTAAAGGGCCTCAAAATAAGAAGCTGACAATAGTTTCCCCAGGATGGAAGAAAAAAAGCTTATCCTTGCATTCAGACCACGGATCACGTTACAATTCAAATGGCAATGGTGGCAACATCTGCGAACTGATGTTTTTGGAGCAATGAACCAGAAAAATCACAGATACAGCAACATGTTCTTTACATTTAAACTTGTCAGTGTATTTGTACCCAGTCTCTTCTCTCACACACATCTCCAACCCTTTCTCATTCTACTCCTATTATTCATAATATACATCACATCCAGATTTACTCGCTACTAATGAGCATAGGCTTGTAATTCTACCAGCTCCAAAGTCACTTGTTCATGGCTGGCAAACATAACCATTGGGGCTTGATTTCCAAGTCCTGCACACTTCATATCTGCTAGTCGAAGAGAAGTTAGTCAACCTCCCAAGGAATGAAATCAGTTTCATATTTCCTAATGGTATCTCCATGTTCAGAAGATACATCCTCATCAAGTACACACCCTCATCAAGTATTCAAAAAAGAACAATTCTAATTAGGTGGGAAAGTTTATCAGAAGTGTACTAGTTAATAAAACTGCCATACCTCAAATTAAAAGAAACGAATGCTATCCTTTATGGTAAAGGAAGATTAATGAACTGGCTGTGATAAAAGGTATATTACCCAAAATTTTAAAACAAGAAGTGAAAGATTTTACCAAAAGACAGTCAGGCAACAGTACTGCCTATGGTTTAACAAAGATGATACTGTGAATCTTAAAACTAGTTAAAATTTGATAATGGTGCAATAAGCCAGACACAACAGATCACAGGTACAATTCCATTCACATGAAATATTCAGAATAGGTACATTCATACACACAGAAAGTAGCTTGGTGGTTGCCAAAAGCTGGGAAAAGGGGAGTGTTAAACAATTGCTTGAAAAGTATGATTTCCTTTGGAGGCGATGAGACTGTTTGGAACCTTGAGGTAGTAAGCTGCACAGCACTGTGAATGTACCAAATGCCACCAAACTGTTCACTTTCAAATGGTTAATTTCATGTCATATGGATTTCACCTCAATTTTTAAAAATACAATTTTTTTAAAGATTTGATTATGGATCAAAGGACTTTAACACGGAGATCTTACTTGGCCAGATCATGGGTACAGTGAAGGCCACACTCGTGGTGGGCTGTGAAAACCAGGTTTCAATTCAAGTTATATTTTAAATATAAAAGTCTGGCCAATTCTTAAATTGCTTAACCCACATAGTCCATAAATCAGCAACTTAAATGTGTACTGCTTTATATGTATAAAACTAATCTTTCATCTCTTTACACACAAAACAACAATATGCAAAAGTCATCCTACTTAAATTTCTTAGTCCTGTTGGCTAAATGGTGTTCATTATTAATGAATAAAAACTTCAGTGCTGTCGCAAAAGTCACAAGTGTCTTACGCTACCTTGAAGTGAGAAACATTGTGACAAAATTCTGTCCAATACAAGCTTCTGCAATGATGGAAATGTTCTGTTTCTGTGCTGTGATATGACTGTCACTTAGCCACGTTGTGGCTATTAAGCACTTGAAAGGTGGCTATGACCAAGAAACTGAATTTTTAATTGAAACATTTAGTTTTAATTAATTTAAAGAGCCATAAGTGCACAGTTCTAGATCCTCTTAAGGAATCTCCTCAATTGTAGTACAAATCTTTCCACTTTTATCCCACCCCCCACCCACCCCATTACCCAGCTTATGATGGCTCTTCTGAGCTCCTCTAGGGTAGGACCCTTCTTGCAGCTGTAAGCACACCCACACACAGATCTCAGTTTTCGTTCCCTAAGACATTAGAAACTTCCAGAATGAGTGTGGTTTTCTGAAATACAGAGCCTTTTCCCATCTCCTGTAAAGTCTCCACAGGCTGAAACGGTGTACGTACCGAGTAAGTATGTAATTCACTGTGCCTGGACTGCAGCCGTTTCTTTTGGTTTTCAGAGGTCACTAGTTCCTTAGAGTCTTATCACTTCAGTTTTCTCACCATCTGTAGCAGTCCACCTATATATTTACTGCATTTCCATCAGGGTTCGATAGACTAAAAACAACTTTGTATGTGTCAGTTTTCCAAGAAGGGGTTAGAGAAACAATACTGAAGAGATGCTGAAGTACAATTTGCATAAGAAACTAAAAATTCTCTAGCACCCAGATGACCATACACTCCCAACCAAATCCGCCTGCCTGAGGTATTTTTCTCCCACAGACAATACTGAAAACCAGTAAAGGCAGACATCACAACCAAACGCCCACACAACACATGAAATGTCCATGGTTTTGCCTTAACTACCTATGCTCTCAAAATAAAAAGGTACAATGCTATAGCGGTGAACAGAACTGTTTCAAATTATCTCACATTATTTCCTAAAATGTAGGAAGAAGTGATTTCAAAGTAGAGCATTGCCTACTTATCACAACGTCACCCTGCTACTACTGAGACAGAACAGGGAGGCGGTGCCATAGGCCACAATCTCACGGACTCAGTTGCTGAAAAAGTGTCTCAGCCAAAAAGACCTTTTCATAGCAAATCACAGGGAGAAGACTAGCTGAGTTATTATTACTAGAATAAACTTTGAAATCAGACGTAGAGTCTAACCCTGGCTCCTCCACTTACTAGGAGATGTCACCTCATTTATTTAGCTTTTCTGAGCCTTAATTTTCTTATCTATAAAAGGGCTCAACATAACCTCAAAAGATTGTTGTGAAGATAAAAGCATATGAAGCAAGTAACTGCTCAATAAGTTTACCATTACAAGCTTTTCAAAGCCCCATATTAACAAAACTTTTGAAGAATAAACACAAGAAAGGCAAATTCTAGGGCCTCTCTCAGGAAATCCATGCTGGTTGGTGGTCAAGATGTTAGCCCCAGGGATGCCCTTCTCCCCGGTCAACAGCACGGTGTAATTGAAAGGGCACTAAGCTAGCAGTTGGCAAACAGATTCCAGACTCCACTGTTGCTGAATTGGAGTCACTATCTGTAGGCTTCAGTTTCTTTATCTGATAAGACTGTACTACTGCCAGGGTCACTTCCAGCCCTAACATTCTACGAACTATTCATTCACTAAAAGCAATGACACACATCCACCTGAGTGGGCTTTCTGTAGAGTAACTAAGATCCACTATGTTTTTCAAACAACCCTAAAACAGGTTTATTTATAATGTATATCCTATTTACTTCAAAAAAAATTGTAGGTGAACTTAAAATACTTTGCAGACAGCCCCATTAAGGTACAAAGGGAACAGAAATACACTTACCTTGCAACCAAAACCAACCATCCAAAGGAACTGGACACACCACTGAGTAGTACAGTGGCCCACTGTGGTTCTACAGAAACGGTCAACCCAGAGATTGCCCCAACAACATTCTAAGGCATGCACTTTCTGCTTTGTTCAAGGTCAGTGGCTTACAATTACCTGTTTGGAATGTGGTTTGGATTGGGTGTAACCACTCTTAGGTTAGGCTGGTGAAAGATGCTCAAAAAATCCTTACTGTTTCTCTCACCTAGTAAGCAGAATTATGATGGGGGAACTGGCTCAACTTGGAGTACTGTGACAACTAGATTTCCTAAAACAAAGTCACTTAGGAAAAAAATACCCTAGCCTGCTTTGTTAAACTCTACTGAAAACAAGGACACTACTTTTAAGAAGCTTTGGTATGAATCAACAAATGACAGCTTTTTAAGCGTCCTTAGGATGTCAGAATAACCAAGAACTTCCAAATAGTGGCCATATTCTTGCTTCCCAGTTAATTTAAGAACTGTGAATATAATGATGAAATTCTAAATTAACATGCCCAATAGATACACCAGCCGTAATGGCAGTAACTCACAAGCTGCGTAAAAAGGTAACTGATGCTCTACTCTAGCAATTTCCTAGCAAGCTGAAATAAAATACCGAAACACAAGAAATGTAAATTTTATGTGAATTATATCTGAACTTAAAAGACACTTATGGTATTAACAAAGAACAGGTACCAGAAAATGTATCTCTAGGCTTACGATTAGTATAACAAGATTGAAATGATTTACACAAGGGCACCTATGAACAACTCCTCTGCTCAGCTTTGAAACCCTCTCAACCACGTTATGTCTTCCATTAGAGTAAACTGGGGGTCTGACTTCTTTCTAGACTCCAGGACTACGATTAATTCATCTTGTGGTGTCACTTCAAGTGCCCAGCACAGTATCCTGCATTCTGTAAACACGTGAATGTTTGTTCATTAATTGCTATACATCATTCTGAGCAGAAACCAGACTTACATCTCAAAAACTTCCATTCTAATACTGCTAACTCACCACAAAAGACTATCGAATCCTTTTCATTCCTTTCTCTTCGACTAGAAAAACAGTAATATTTTAACACTTTAAGACATTTCCTCCCCAGCAAACAAAAACAAAACAAGACTTAAAACTTGTCATCTACTCTACTTCCCTAACTCGCCCTGAGAAATTTTAATCGCTATCTTTTCTTGCAGTACAATTCCAGAGAAGGTGAAAAACAAGGGACAGAAGAAAGCCATGTACAAAAGCTGCAGTAAATAAAAGCTGCTCCAAAGAGGGCCTATTCTCAATCAAAATTTCTTACCAGTTCAAATAGCTGCTCACAAGGAAAGCACTGGTTCATGTAATGCCTTCGCTTACTCCCTAAATCCTCACGCTGGAGCCATTGCAAGCATGTAAAATCAGGAAATAAGAGCCCAAATCTAATAATTGGTTAAGTCAAGGTAAGAAATAACTAGCTAGAAAACGAGGCAGGAAAAGAAATAACACTCCTGGAACAGTATTTTCCCCTCACCTTCTCTGCCTACTTTACTTACTGTCCCACTGAAGACTTTGTTACTGCAGGGATTTCAGTCTCATGGGAAAAGGAAAATCCAGTCAAGAACCTCACCTATCTTCTGTCTAAACTTATCTCTCAGTCAACAGGTATCACTTAAAATCATAATAAAGCCTAAGAGGCCTTCTGAACAAAGCAATTATGTAAGATTCTGCACTCTACTCTGGTGACCCTGAAGAGGTCACTTTTGAGACTACTCAGTGATTAACAAGCAACCACCACGTAGTAGTGACGGTTGCATTAACTTTGTGAATATACTAAAAACCACTACAGTGAATTCTGTGATATGTGAATTATATCTCTGTCACTAAAAAAAAGAACATTCCTTCCCCATTAAAAGACACCCATCAAAAACCAAGTACTATGAAACAGAACATTTCTCTTTAAAATTCAGGTTCCATAATACAATGTGCTATGTTTTGGAGATAGTTCCTCCTCTGAGGACCGCTGGTTTTATTTTTATTCTATATTCATTTTTTACTGGCAGAGTTCTGAGAGATGCTAAGGGTGCGGTGGTGGAAAGGACACCACACCATTACTACAGAAGCCTGGATGCTCTACAAGTCCAAGTGCTATGCTCTGAAATGTTTGTGTCCCCCCCAAAATTCATATGTTGAAATTCTAATGCCTCACGTATTGGACTTAGGTGGGGTTTTTTTGGAGGACATAAGTCCTAACGGCAGAGCCCTCAAGAATGCATTTTACAAACAGCTCCTTTATAAAAGAGGCCCCAGGGAGCTCCCTTGCCCCTTCCACCATGTGAGAACAAGAAGTCAGCAATCTGATCTGAGAGAGGGAAGGAGGCCCTCATCTGACCAGGGTGGCACCCTGATCACGGTCTTCCAGCCTCCTGAGCTGTGAGGGATAAAAATTTTGTTTACAAGCTACCTAGTCTGTGGTACTGTACTACACAGCAGCCCAAATGGACTAAGACACCAAGTAATCCTGAATTAAATCGCTAAACTTACTTCTCATTCAACAATAAAAAAGAATGAACTGTGTGCAAATTGAAACTCAAAATAAGTAAAATATGTACATTCTAGCATAGAAAATGTTTGTTCTCTTACACACAACCCTTGTCTTCCACATTTTCATTCATTTCAGGACTTCTACTTTAAAGAGCATCACGTAGTCAATTTACTTGGATCTGTAGAGAACTGAACTTAAATGAATTACACTTGGTTACACTTAATTTGTATTCTACTTAATCATTCCGTTGGAAACCTGTATTACTTTTTCTGAGAGCTAAGATCAACACGGAATCCCAAGTTTTGACTTGGGATGGCTGGAAACAGGCATAACCACCCAGCAGCCTTCTGACACTGTGCAAAAACATTTATGGCAACTGGCTGCTCAAGGAACCACCAGAAAAACCCAACTAGCCTGTTTTCAGGAGAAATGACAGATATTCATCCTAGACAGGAACAGTTAGGAAGTCATTCAGTGTTCTACCTCTAGACTTCCTCCTTCAAGAGCTCTTCCTCCTATCTAGTTTAAAAACAGGGACCCACAACAAATCTCAACAAGGGCTTAACAACCAAAGAAAAGATGCTCCCCTTCTGTTTATTTCCTCACTATAAAAAAACTTGCAACTTTTATGGCTCCCCCTTTGTAAATTTCTAAGGGCAAGTTCCAATTTTTTTCTTTGCTTCTTCCAGGCATAGTTCTCTGCTATGATGGTGGTACTTTATGGACCTCTATGGGTTCAAACATGCAATCCAACAGTCCCACATCTCTCTGGACCTCAATTTAGAAACCATTCTTTTCCAATAGACAACCCTAAGGAGGACACTTTTAAAAATATGAACTGGCATTTTGTAGAAGCAGTTGACAAAGTCAGTAACACCAAAACAGTTTGATATAACTGAAAAAAACTGACCACCAAGTAACAAAGAAAGTACTTCTCTTATAACCGCTTCCTTAGATATTTTTACATCTCCACTTCTAACAGTGTCACAGAGAAAAGGATTAAGAATAAACCAGCAAGTTGGCAAATGCCAGTAAGAGGAAAGACAGCTCTTCTACCTAACAGTCACCCAACCTACCTACCTAGTCACCCAACAATGTCTACTCCAGATCACTGCTCTGAGGATGGCTGTCCCTTCCTGACTCACTGGCTGATGGATGGACAAGCTGGAAATGGAGTTCCAAGTCTAGCCAGAGTGGTGCTGGTGGCTCCAGAGTGAGGAGGGACGGCCAAAAAAGAAACAAGAAAATGGCTGGATAAAAGGAATCTGCATGATAAGGTATGGGGAACCGGGCACTTTTAGGGGCTGGTAAGTGAACTTTATTTAAGTAGGCCAAACTGCTTGATCTAAGCAAAGAAATAAATACTAAGTTTCCTTGTTAAAAGGCAAAACATCAAGAAAATCAAACAACCAAATTCAAACTGTGCTCATATATGTACTTACTTCACAGAAGTACTTCTCCAAGCTCTCTGCCTCTAATACAGAAACTGTGGCAAGTTTCTGAAGAAGCTAAACTCCCAGAGACTTTTATGATGTCCATTTATCTAGGAAATACAACGTGGAACTTCAAAGAGAAATCAACAATCGATTCTCACAAATTGCCAAGAACATCTGTGATATGGTTCTCCAATACCCTGGCTCACGAAGGTACATTCCTTTCTCTCTTTAAGCCAATATTGACAGTTCGTAAAATAAGCACTTTTTCATACAGGGGAGAATAGTTAACTTCACACATCTGACATTCCCACAAGATCAGTACCCGAAAGCATGTCATCCTATCACTTAAGCAGCCCCGAAATACAGAAAGCTTTTTAAAGACCAAACCTGACTTGAAAACACACAAAACAGTCTACTAGCTATGGTCAGAACGGCACGTGACAACTAGTAAGCTATAATACCAAGTATCTGAACAGGCTAATTACTGACACGTGAACATAAAGAGTGACTTACAATACCACACAGCCTGAATAAGCTATCCGATTTTGACGAAATTAAAATTCTAAACGTGTCACTAAGAAGACAAGCACCACTTAAGAAAAAGAGAACACAAATCAATGTAGTTTCCTATACACATTACGGGAGGACCTCTTACTTTTGACACTGTTAACTTTACAAGCTTACACAATGCTTTACAAAACTGAAAGACCTCTGAAGTGATGGCCAACAGTTTCTGCGGGATCCCAAGACTACAATGCATCTTGGGATTCCTGCAGGACACTTCGGTGCCAGATATCCAAAACGTTAATTACAGTTTCAATAATAGAAATTGGAGCAAGAAACGCTCTCTCACCTAGGCATAAGGTGAAGGAAAAGTCGGGCGCTCGTCCTCCCAGCTCCTTGAGTCTGGCTCGCTCAACGCCCACCCACCTCCTGGTTCCAGTTGTCCCACGTCTGGGCCTCATGGTACTGATGGCCGCGGGCCCTCTCCGTCCCATACGGTTTTCAGTTCTAGTAGGTAGCTGCGGCCCCCGGGGAAGGGACGGGCTCTAGATCCCTCCCATGTCGCCGACACGCAGCTACCGCTCCTCCAGGCCCTCCGCCGCGCCCGGGCCGCCCCACACAGGGCTGCCCGCGCCCGGCGCCGCTGTCAGCGCCCCACGTGCCGCCGGGCCCCGAGGCCGCGCGTACCCCGCCCTGCGAGGCGAACCGCAGACGTGTCCCCACACCCCACCAAGGTGGGCTCCGGCCTCCCGCTCGGCTGCTTCCGCGTCCCGGCCCCTTTGCCCGAAGGGCCTCCCGCGCCACTGCAGGCTCCGTGGTGGTTGGCGCCGGCGCCGGCGCCGGTTGGGCCGGGCCACGCAGGAAGGACGGCACGAACTCGGCGGCGTGGACGTTGGGCACAAAGGGTTTGGCATTGACGTTGAGCTGCCGGCTGAAGGCCGCGCTGAGGTGCTCACGCTGGGCCTCGGCGGCCCCCGCCGCCAAGGGGCCGCCTTCGCCGCCGCACGGGCCCGACCCGGGGGCTTCCATGTCCGCCTGGTCCCAGCAGTCGGGCGCTGAGTCGCTGCTGCTCCCGCTGCTGCTGCCCCCGCCGCCGCCGCCGCCACTGCCCGGATCCATGATCGGGGGGACCGTGTGTGTGGTGAAGAGAGGGCGGGAAATGGAGGCGGGGGCGACGGGCCGGGGAGGAGCAGGCCGCGCTGACCCGGGGAAGTGGGAGACAGAAGGGCTGAGGGCTAGCGACAGAGTCCCCGGCGTCACCGCGGCAGCAGCTCCAGTCCCTACTTCGCACTCGCGACAAAGGCGGCGGCGGCGGCGGCGGCTCAACCCTCCTCGTGTGTGCGAGCCGATGTCCTTCCACCCAACCCAGGCACCTCTGACTGCCTCACCGGCCACCCCACTACCGCGCAGATTGACCCCTCGCCGCCTCCCGTACCTTCACCTCGGTAGTTCTCAGCCCCGTTCGTCCCCGCTTCCGGCTATGAAGCACGGCCAAAGACGGAACTACGCGTTCCGACAGAGCCCGCGCGTCCCCGCTGCGGTTTCCCGGGGGTCGATGGGAGTCGGAGTTCCGTGGCCCAGAGCAACCGGAAGAGGCTCCGGCTCCCGGCAGGCAGCGCGAAGAGGCGGGGACCTGGTCGCCCTCGCGGCCCCACCTGTCACCGGGTGGGGCAGCGGCAGGGGTGAGTCTTGGCGTGACTCCGTGCTGGGCCTCCGATCCAGAGCCTTTCAGCCCTCGGGGGCGGTCCACTCTGTCCTGTGAGTCACAGGATGAGGGAAAACCGACAGCAGTTCTACGGGGGGATAAAGCTTTCAACCCCTGGACATCTGTTGAAGAGACTGTCATTTCCGCATTGTATGTCCATGGCTCATTCATCATATATTGATTGACCATATATGTTTGGGTTAATGTCTGGAGTCTCTATTCTATTCCACTGGTCTGTGGCTCTGTTTTTGTGCCATTACCAAACTGTCTTGATTACTGTGGCTTTGTAGTAGAGCTTGAAGTTGGGGAGCGAGATCCCCCCCACTTAACTCTTCCTTCTCAGGATTGCTTTGGCTATTCGGGGTCTTTGGTGTTTCCATATGAATTTTTGAACTATTTGTTCCAGTTCGTTGAAGACATCTTAGCCATTTTTAAATGTACAATTGAGTGGTATTCAGTATATTCACGTTGTTGAGCAGTCATCACCACCATCCATCTCTGAATTCTCCATTTTTCCAAACTAAAACTCTATGCCCATTAAACCCTCACTCCCCAATCTTCCCTCCTGCCAGCCCCTGGCAACCACCATTCTACTTTCTGACTCTATGAATTTGATTACTTTAGGAACCTCATACAAGAAGAATCATACATTATTTATCTTTTTGGCACTGGCTTCTTTCACTTAGCGTAATATCCTCAAGATTGAACTACAAGACACACTGAAGCATGTTATCAGAATTTCCTTCCTTCTTAAGGTTAAACAGTATTCCATTGTACGGACAGACCGCATTTTGTGTTTACCCATTGCACATATTCTTTTATTTAATTCTCACCACAGCCACAAGAGTCAGGTATCTATACTGGACACATAGTATCTCCTGCTCAGATGACCTCAGTGCCCTTGTCCTGGGCCTTCAGCCACTTCCCCTACCTGGATCTGGGTCTGGCTCCCCTGATAATTTTCAGACCTGGATGAAACCCCACTATCACACATAGTTGCCAAAGTGGCAGCAGGAGGCAAACGGATTCAGGGCCGCGGTCTCCTAGAGGGAAACAGCACATAGGAGGAAGCTGGGCAAAGTCCCTATCTTTCTTTCCTCATGGTCCTATGGGCCGTTCAGAGGCACATCTTCCCCTCTATTAGTTTGTTGTGGCGGCTGTAACAAACTGCCACAGATGGAGTTGCATAAAACAACAGGAACTTATTCTCCCATTGTTCTGGAGGTCTTCAGTCTTAAATCAAGGGGCTGTACCCCCTCTGAAGGCTCTAGAGGAGAAATCTTCCTTGCCTCTTCCAGCTTCTGGTGGTCCCAGACATTCCTCAGCTTGTGGCTGCATCCCTCCAATCTCTGCCTCTATCTTGACGTGGCCTCTTCTCTGTGTGTCTGTCTACATTGTCCTCTTCTTTCTCTTAGGAAGACACCAGTCATTAAAGTTAAGGCCCGCTCTAAATACAGGATTGTTTTTAGACTGAGATCATCCACTATTTACATTTGCAAGGACCCTATTTCCAGGTGGACAAGAATTCTGGGGGACACTGTTCCATCAGTTATACAGCCCACCTGAACAAGTGCTGCATGGGGAACAGGCAGCACCTGCTTTGTCCCTCCCCAGCTCATCCTGCCTCAGTAGCTGCTGGGGTAACTCACTGCATTAGTGTTCTAGGGCTGCCGTAATCAAAGACCATAGACCATGCGGCCTAGACAATTGACATTTGTTTCTCACAGTTCTGTAGGCTGCAAGCACAAGCCAAAGGGGTCCCAGGTTTGGGTCTCCTGAGGCCTCTCTCCTTGGCTTGCAGATGGCTGCCTTCTCACTGCCTCCTCATAGGGCCTTTCCTCTGGGCATGCCCATCCCTTACATGGCATCTCTTCTTATATGGACAGCATTCAGGTTGGACTAGGCACACCCTAATGCCCTCATTTTAACTGAACCACCTTTTGAATGACCTCATCTCCAAATACTGTCACAATCTGAGCTATGGGGTCTGGGGTTAGGACTTGAATATATTAATTTCGGGTGGGGTGGGGAACAACTCAGCCCAAAATACTCATTATTTGCATTACCTCACATCGTCCTTTGTGAGTGCTTCTTGGAAGACCCCAAACTAACATCAGACTCTCTTCCCCCAAACCCACACTCACCTCTTTCATTCTGTATATTAGCACCATGCCTTTTCCTTAATAGCACTTCCACAATTATATGTACTTAATTTATTACATTTTTTTTTTCTGTTTCCCCTACCTGATGGAAAACTGCATTAGGGTAAGAACCACATATAAAATGAATTCACTGTTATGCCTTGATGCCTGGCATAGTGCCTAGTATGGAGTGGGCATGTGACCAATATTTATTGAATGGGAGGATATTTTTCTGCCTCTCAAATCATCTAATGATACAGATACCACTGTCTGCATGCTTTGTGTCTTGCGATTGTTGGTGGCAGTCAATGATTTGAAAGGAAGAAATCCAACTTCCCTGAAAAGACACGGTGAACCTTAAAATTGGAAATAATCAGGACACCCTGGAAATCAGAGTGAAGCCACTTTGAAAAAACTCTTAACACATGACAGACTGTGACACTTCGGACAGTGCTGATGAGACAGGGGCCTTGGGTGTAGTCAGAGTAGGGTGAGATCCTCTGGAAAAAGTAAGGCAGGATATTTACAGTCAAGGCAATGTAACAATATAAAGGATACCAGACTAGGAATATAGACATCTTCAGTGAGATCAGTTAAAGGTCAAAAGGCCAGGAACAACTTGGCCTGGAATGTCTGAGTGTTCCGCAACGGTACCTCAGCATAACCCCTGACTTCACTGTAAACAGCCCTAGCAAACAGACAACAACCCAGCCCACCTTGGGGGCAGGGCACATGGTACAAGTCTGCACCCCTAGCCCTTTACCCACATTCCTGAAAATCCTCAAGGAACTATAAATCCCCTAGACAACGCACCACCCTGGGCTCTCTTGTCCCCTCCCGGTGTGAGGCAGGAGCTCTTTCCTTTCACTTTATTTCTCAATAAAAGCCTCTCCCTGGCTCTCCTACCTTGGGTGTTTGCTAAGTTCATTCTTCGACTTTGCAAACAAGAACCCCGACTTCACTGAGAGAAAGCAGGAGTTCAGAGGAGCTGATCTTCAAAGGGAATCTTCTTGGGAAACTAGCAGACGACCCCGAGACCTGGCTCCAGTCAAATTAGCCTTTTTATGCCTACAAGCAAACAAGGCTTCTGAGGGACATTCAGAAATCTATGTTAGAGGGAGAGAAGAGAGGAAGAACATCTTTGCCTTGGAATCTGCCATTGCAGGACTCACTCAGCAGGGTTTCCTAGCTTTGTACTTCTTTACATTCTGGCTCTGAGCTGTTTTATCACCTTTAGCCCAAGGCCAACTTCCCCACACTCTGGTTTAAGTGAAAGAAGAAACGAAACTGTCTGCAGCTTATGGGTGAGCTAAAGGGCCAATGTACCTGGCTTGGTGTTTGCTCTTCCTTTGTGTTGTTAATTTTGTGTTCTTTTAGGTTTCTTTCATTTTGGACTGCAATACACTATAAAGGGCTTGTTCAGTAATATTAAGTCTCCTAAAGAAGTTTCTGGTGGCAGTGAAGAGGCAGTATTGCACAGTGATTAATCCATGGTTTCGGATGCTATATTGGTCAAGATAGATGAGGTCATGGTGCAGTAACAAACACCACCCAAATTCCATTTGTGCAATTTGGTGGTCATAGGCTGCTCAGGCTGCTAGAACAAACTATCAGAGGCTGAATGATTTAAACAACAGAAACTTATTTCTGACAGTTTTGGAGGCTAGGAAGTCCAAGGTCAAGGGGCCAGCAGATTTGGTGGCTACTGAGGGTTCTCTTCTTAGCTTTCAGTGGCCAACTTTTCAATGCGTCCTTCCCATGGCATGATAGCATTCAAGAGAATAAGTTCTCTGGTGTCTTTTCTTATAAGCCCACAAATCCTTCATGAACGTGTATAAACTTAATCACATCCCAAAGGCCACACCTCCAAATATCACAATGCATTTTGAGGGGACACAAACATTCAGCCTGTAACAGTGCCCCTCCTTGGTCACCTGGGGCTATGCTCTGATCATTCTCCCATTGCAACCCAGGCCCACAGAGCCATAACCATCTGGGACACTGCCATTCAGCAGAGCAGAGGGAAAGAGAATGTTTTCAGCTAGGCACTGGCCTCTGCCTTCAAGAGGCACATGTCCCTTCTGTTAACATTTCCTTGATCAAAAGCAAGTCACAACAGTGGAATTCAGTCAGAGCAGAAGAATGAAAAAAGGGGAAGATAGTTTCAGGGACGTATAGGATAACATCAAACAGACTAATATTTGCATTATAGGGCTCCTAGAAGGAGAAAGACAGAGAAAGGGGCAGAAATCTTATTTGGTGAAATAATGGTTGAAAGCTTCCCTAACATGGTGAAGGAAACAGACATCAAGATCCAGGAATCCCAAAGAGTTCCAAAAAAGGTGAACCTAAAGAGATCCACACCAGGACACATTAATTAAAATGTCAAAATTTCAAGACAAGAGGAGAATATTAAAAGCATCAGGAGAAGAGCAACTGGTTATATACAAGGGAACCCTCAAAAGCCTAGCAAGATTTTTCAGTGCAATTTTGTGGGCCAGGTGGAAGTGACATGATATATTCAAAGTGCTGAAAGAAAAAAATTCAAGCAAGGATATTCTACTCAATAAAGTTATCATTCAGAATTGAAGGAGAGAAAGATTTTTTTCCAGACAAGCAAAACCTAACAGAGTTTATCATGCTAAACTGCCTTATAAGAAATACTAAAGGGTTCTCTTTAAACTGAAAAGAATGGGCAATAATTACTAACAAGGATGCATATGAAAACTGCATTTCACTGGAAAAGTAAATATATAATAGAGGTAGTGGATTAATTACTTATAAAGCTACTATGAAGGTTAAAATACAAAAGTAATAAAAATAATTATCACAATAATTAGTTAAAGGATACACAAGATACAAAGACGTAAACAATGACATGAAAAATATAAAATGTTGGGGGAAGGAGAGTAAAAATGTTTTAGAATGGGACGAAACTCGAGTTGTTATCAACTTAAGATAGGTGGTTATAGAGGTAAGTTGTTACATGTAAGCCTCATGGTAACCACGAAGCAAAAAACTATAGTAAAGACACAAAAGAGAAAGAGAAAGGAATATAAGCGTACAACTAAAGAAACTCATCAAACCACAAAAGAAGAGAGCAAGATGCTGTTGGCAAAACTGGAGAGCAACATGAAAGGGCATGAAACTGGATCATTGTCTAACCCCACACATAAAAGTAAACTTGAAATGGATCAAAGACCTGAATGTAAGTCATGAAACCATAAAACTCTTAGAAAAAAACACAGGCAAAACCTCTTGGACATAAACATGAACAAATTCTTCATGAACATATCTCGCTGGGCAGGGGAAAGAACAGCAAAAATGAACAAATGGAACGGTATCAAGCTGAAAAGCCTCTGTAGGGCAAAGGACACCATCAATAGAACAAAAAGGCATCCTACACTATGGGAGAATATATTCATAAATGACATATCCAACAAAGGGCTGACATCCAAAATACATAAAGAGCTCATGCACCTCAACAAACAAAAAGCAAAAAATCCAATTAAAAAATAAGCAGAGGGTCTGAACAGACACTTCTCCAAAGAAGAAAAACACATAGCCAACAGGCCCATGAAAAGATGCTCCACATCGCTAGCCATCAGAGAAATGCAAATCAAAACCACAATGAGATACCACTTCACACAAGTAAGGATTGCCACCATCCAAAAGACAAACAGCAACACATGGGGGCAACGATGTGGAGAAAGGGGAACCCTCCTACACTGCTAGTGGGAATGTGAACAAGTTCAACCATTGTGGAAAGCAGTATGCAGGTTCATCAAAAAACTTAAAATAGAACTACCATTTGACCCTGGAATTTGTCTCCTAGGATTTTACCGAAAGAAAACAAGACCGAAGGTTCAAAAAGCCATATGCACCCCTATGTTTACTGCAGCACTATTTACAACAGTCAAGATATGGATGCAACCGAAGTCTCCATCAGTAGATGAATGGATAAAGAAGAGGTGTCACATATACAAAATGGAACACTATTCAGCCATAAGAAAAAAACATATCCTACCATTTGCAACAACATGGATGGAGCTAGAGGGGATGATGCTCAGTGAAATAAGCCAGGCGGAGAAAGACAAGTACCAAATGATTTCCCTCATTTGTGGAGTATTAAATCAAAGCAAATCTGAAGGGACAGAACAGCAGCCGACTCACAGACTCCAAGAAGCGACTAGCGATTACCAAAGGGAAGGGGGTATGGAAGGGAGAAGAGGATTCATGAAGGGGTGTTATGATTGGTGCACCTGGTGTGTGTGGGGTCACGGGGAAACAATGTAGCTCAGAGAAGACAAGTAGGGACTCCGTGGCATCGTGCTACGCTGATGGAGAGCGACGGCAATGGGGTATAGGGGGTACTCGATAATATCGGTGGAGGTAGTACCCACATTGAAGGTTTCTTGTGAAACCTTCAGAGCAGTGTATGTCAATGATACGTTAATGAAAAAGTAAAAAAGAAAAAAAAGTTCACATTATACCAATTGACATTAAAGAAAGACTTCCACGCTTTTCTTTCCCTTTTCCTTTTTCGCTGTCTCGCCAACGGGTGTCCTGCTGAGTACCTGGTGCCCGGGGCGACCGCGGGAGCAGAAGTGGCTGGGTGGGGGTGCAGCGCGGCAAGGGGGGCCTGAGACGCGAGCCCCGAGCTGCCAATCGCTCGCCGTCTCCCGGCAACTTGGCAGCGCGCGCCGCCAGCGCACAATGCCCGCCCGCCTCTAGCCCACGCGCGAGAGCGAAGGCAGGCAGTCTAGCGGAGAGAGCCGCGGAAGCCGCTCGCCGCCGGACAGAGCTCGCTATCTTCCCAAATGGGAGGGGTTTTGAGCAAGCTCTGCCCCCCGCAGCCCGCCCCCGTTCCGGAGGCCAGGAGCCGGCGCCCGGCCTTCCTCGGAAGCCCCGCCCGCCCCGCAAGCCTCGCAAGCCCGGCAAGCCCCGCCCCGTCGGCTCCCTCGGCCCGCCGCGACCGCATTCGCCCTTCAGTACCCACTCGTTTCTTCGGGTCCCCTCGGAGGCCTCATCGCCGGTAAGACGCTGACCCTCCCCAGACCGTGGACGACTTGACTTTGAAAGTTTTGTTTTTCTTAAGTCCTAAGTGGGTTCTGTGCCCTTTTCACCTCCCCAAACACCTTGGTGCGCGTCCAGCTGCCTCCCTTTAGCCTATGCTATGAGATGTGCTGATAGAACTGTTCCCTTCTTTCAGTTCCTTTTTTTGGGTCACTTTTCTATTCCTTTTATTTTTAATTTTTACCTTCTTTTTGGTAGCATTAGTGTACAGTTACATGAGCAACACGGTGGTTACTAGGCTCCCCCCATTATCAAGTCCGCCCCTCATACCCCGTTACAGTCACTGTCCATCAGCGTAGGGAGATGCTATATAGTCACTACTTGTCTTCTCTGTGTGCTATACTGCCCTCCCCGTGCCCACCCCCCTACATCATGTATGTTGATCCTAATGCCCCTCATTCCCCTTCTCCCTCCTTTCCCACCCACCCTTCCCAGTCCCTTTCCCTTTGGTATCTGTTAGTCCATTCTCGGGTTCTGTGAGTCTGCTGCTGTTTGGTGCCTTCAGTTTTTTCTCTGTTCTTACGCTCCACAGATGAGTGCAACCATTTGATACTTGTGTTTCTCTGCCTGGCATATTTCACTGAGCGTAATACCCTCTAGCCCCATCCACGTTGTTGCAAATCTTTCTTTCAGTTCTTAAAACTCTGAACTTTAACACAGTATGAGTTTAGCAGAATACTTGGTAAATCACTTAAAATATACCTGCTTCAGGTGAGAATACCATCTGTCTGTTTATTACAGCACTATTTACAACAACCCAGTTATGGAAACAACCTAAGTGGCCATCCGTAGATGAATGCATAGAGAAGAGGTGGCACATATACAAAATGTTACTCTATTCAGCCATAAGAAGGAAACAGATCCTACCATTTGCAACAACATGGATGGAGCTAGAGGGGATGATGCTCAGTGAAATAAGCCAGGTGGAGAAAGACAAGTACCAAATGATTTCCCTCATTTGTGGAGTATTAAATCAAAGCAAATCTGAAGGGACAGAACAGCAGCCGACTCACAGACTCCAAGAAGCGACTAGCGATTACCAAAGGGGAGGGGGTATGGAAGGGAGAAGAGGATTCATGAAGGGGTATTATGATTGGTGCACCTGGTGTGTGTGGGGTCACGGGAAAACAATGTAGCTCAGAGAAGACAAGTAGGGACTCCGTGGCATCGTGCTACGCTGATGGAGAGCGACGGCAATGGGGTATAGGGGGTACTCGATAATATCGGTGGAGGTAGTACCCACATTGAAGGTTTCTTGTGAAACCTTCAGAGCAGTGTATGTCAATGATACGTTAATGAAAAAGTAAAAAAGAAAAAAAAGTTCACATTATACCAATTGACATTAAAGAAAGACTTCCACGCTTTTCTTTCCCTTTTCCTTTTTCGCTGTCTCGCCAACGGGTGTCCTGCTGAGTACCTGGTGCCCGGGGCGACCGCGGGAGCAGAAGTGGCTGGGTGGGGGTGCAGCGCGGCACGGGGGGCCTGAGACGCGAGCCCCGAGCTGCCAATCGCTCGCCGTCTCCCGGCAACTTGGCAGCGCGCGCCGCCAGCGCACAATGCCCGCCCGCCTCTAGCCCACGCGCGAGAGCGAAGGCAGGCAGTCTAGCGGAGAGAGCCGCGGAAGCCGCTCGCCGCCGGACAGAGCTCGCTATCTTCCCAAATGGGAGGGGTTTTGAGCAAGCTCTGCCCCCCGCAGCCCGCCCCCGTTCCGGAGGCCAGGAGCCGGCGCCCGGCCTTCCTCGGAAGCCCCGCCCGCCCCGCAAGCCTCGCAAGCCCGGCAAGCCCCGCCCCGTCGGCTCCCTCGGCCCGCCGCGACCGCATTCGCCCTTCAGTACCCACTCGTTTCTTCGGGTCCCCTCGGAGGCCTCATCGCCGGTAAGACGCTGACCCTCCCCAGACCGTGGACGACTTGACTTTGAAAGTTTTGTTTTTCTTAAGTCCTAAGTGGGTTCTGTGCCCTTTTCACCTCCCCAAACACCTTGGTGTGCGTCCAGCTGCCTCCCTTTAGCCTATGCTATGAGATGTGCTGATAGAACTGTTCCCTTCTTTCAGTTCCTTTTTTTGGGTCACTTTTCTATTCCTTTTATTTTTAATTTTTACCTTCTTTTTGGTAGCGTTAGTGTACAGTTACATGAGCAACACGGTGGTTACTAGGCTCCCTCCATTATCAAGTCCGCCCCTCATACCCCGTTACAGTCACTGTCCATCAGCGTAGGGAGATGCTATATAGTCACTACTTGTCTTCTCTGTGTGCTATACTGCCCTCCCCGTGCCCACCCCCCTACATCATGTATGTTGATCCTAATGCCCCTCATTCCCCTTCTCCCTCCTTTCCCACCCACCCTTCCCAGTCCCTTTCCCTTTGGTATCTGTTAGTCCATTCTCGGGTTCTGTGAGTCTGCTGCTGTTTGGTGCCTTCAGTTTTTTCTCTGTTCTTACGCTCCACAGATGAGTGCAACCATTTGATACTTGTGTTTCTCTGCCTGGCATATTTCACTGAGCGTAATACCCTCTAGCCCCATCCACGTTGTTGCAAATCTTTCTTTCAGTTCTTAAAACTCTGAACTTTAACACAGTATGAGTTTAGCAGAATACTTGGTAAATCACTTAAAATATACCTGCTTCAGGTGAGAAATCATCTATCTGGTTATTACAGCACTATTTACAAAAGCCAAGGTATTTTAGCAACCTAAGTGGCCATCGGTAGATGAATGGATAGAGAAGAGGTGGCACTTATACAAAATGTTACACTATTCAGCCATAAGAAGGAAACAGATCCTACCGTTTGCAACATCATGGATGGAGCTAGAGGGGATGATGCTCAGTGAAATAAGCCAGGCGGAGAAAGACAAGTACCAAATGATTTCCCTCATTTGTGGAGTATTAAATCAAAGCAAATCTGAAGGGACAGAACAGCAGCCGACTCACAGACTCCAAGAAGCGACTAGCGATTACCAAAGGGGAGGGGGTATGGAAGGGAGAAGAGGATTCATGAAGGGGTGTTATGATTGGTGCACCTGGTGTGTGTGGGGTCACGGGAAAACAATGTAGCTCAGAGAAGACAAGTAGGGACTCCGTGGCATCGTGCTACGCTGATGGAGAGCGACGGCAATGGGGTATAGGGGGTACTCGATAATATCGGTGGAGGTAGTACCCACATTGAAGGTTTCTTGTGAAACCTTCAGAGCAGTGTATGTCAATGATACGTTAATGAAAAAGTAAAAAAGAAAAAAAAGTTCACATTATACCAATTGACATTAAAGAAAGACTTCCACGCTTTTCTTTCCCTTTTCCTTTTTCGCTGTCTCGCCAACGGGTGTCCTGCTGAGTACCTGGTGCCCGGGGCGACCGCGGGAGCAGAACTGGCTGGGTGGGGGTGCAGCGCGGCACGGGGGGCCTGAGACGCGAGCCCCGAGCTGCCAATCGCTCGCCGTCTCCCGGCAACTTGGCAGCGCGCGCCGCCAGCGCACAATGCCCGCCCGCCTCTAGCCCACGCGCGAGAGCGAAGGCAGGCAGTCTAGCGGAGAGAGCCGCGGAAGCCGCTCGCCGCCGGACAGAGCTCGCTATCTTCCCAAATGGGAGGGGTTTTGAGCAAGCTCTGCCCCCCGCAGCCCGCCCCCGTTCCGGAGGCCAGGAGCCGGCGCCCGGCCTTCCTCGGAAGCCCCGCCCGCCCCGCAAGCCTCGCAAGCCCGGCAAGCCCCGCCCCGTCGGCTCCCTCGGCCCGCCGCGACCGCATTCGCCCTTCAGTACCCACTCGTTTCTTCGGGTCCCCTCGGAGGCCTCATCGCCGGTAAGACGCTGACCCTCCCCAGACCGTGGACGACTTGACTTTGAAAGTTTTGTTTTTCTTAAGTCCTAAGTGGGTTCTGTGCCCTTTTCACCTCCCCAAACACCTTGGTGCGCGTCCAGCTGCCTCCCTTTAGCCTATGCTATGAGATGTGCTGATAGAACTGTTCCCTTCTTTCAGTTCCTTTTTTTGGGTCACTTTTCTATTCCTTTTATTTTTAATTTTTACCTTCTTTTTGGTAGCATTAGTGTACAGTTACATGAGCAACACGGTGGTTACTAGGCTCCCCCCATTATCAAGTCCGCCCCTCATACCCCGTTACAGTCACTGTCCATCAGCGTAGGGAGATGCTATATAGTCACTACTTGTCTTCTCTGTGTGCTATACTGCCCTCCCCGTGCCCACCCCCCTACATCATGTATGTTGATCCTAATGCCCCTCATTCCCCTTCTCCCTCCTTTCCCACCCACCCTTCCCAGTCCCTTTCCCTTTGGTATCTGTTAGTCCATTCTCGGGTTCTGTGAGTCTGCTGCTGTTTGGTGCCTTCAGTTTTTTCTCTGTTCTTACGCTCCACAGATGAGTGCAACCATTTGATACTTGTGTTTCTCTGCCTGGCATATTTCACTGAGCGTAATACCCTCTAGCCCCATCCACGTTGTTGCAAATCTTTCTTTCAGTTCTTAAAACTCTGAACTTTAACACAGTATGAGTTTAGCAGAATACTTGGTAAATCACTTAAAATATACCTGCTTCAGGTGAGAAATCATCTATCTGGTTATTACAGCACTATTTACAAAAGCCAAGGTATTTTAGCAACCTAAGTGGCCATCGGTAGATGAATGGATAGAGAAGAGGTGGCACTTATACAAAATGTTACACTATTCAGCCATAAGAAGGAAACAGATCCTACCGTTTGCAACATCATGGATGGAGCTAGAGGGGATGATGCTCAGTGAAATAAGCCAGGCGGAGAAAGACAAGTACCAAATGATTTCCCTCATTTGTGGAGTATTAAATCAAAGCAAATCTGAAGGGACAGAACAGCAGCCGACTCACAGACTCCAAGAAGCGACTAGCGATTACCAAAGGGGAGGGGGTATGGAAGGGAGAAGAGGATTCATGAAGGGGTGTTATGATTGGTGCACCTGGTGTGTGTGGGGTCACGGGAAAACAATGTAGCTCAGAGAAGACAAGTAGGGACTCCGTGGCATCGTGCTACGCTGATGGAGAGCGACGGCAATGGGGTATAGGGGGTACTCGATAATATCGGTGGAGGTAGTACCCACATTGAAGGTTTCTTGTGAAACCTTCAGAGCAGTGTATGTCAATGATACGTTAATGAAAAAGTAAAAAAGAAAAAAAAGTTCACATTATACCAATTGACATTAAAGAAAGACTTCCACGCTTTTCTTTCCCTTTTCCTTTTTCGCTGTCTCGCCAACGGGTGTCCTGCTGAGTACCTGGTGCCCGGGGCGACCGCGGGAGCAGAAGTGGCTGGGTGGGGGTGCAGCGCGGCACGGGGGGCCTGAGACGCGAGCCCCGAGCTGCCAATCGCTCGCCGTCTCCCGGCAACTTGGCAGCGCGCGCCGCCAGCGCACAATGCCCGCCCGCCTCTAGCCCACGCGCGAGAGCGAAGGCAGGCAGTCTAGCGGAGAGAGCCGCGGAAGCCGCTCGCCGCCGGACAGAGCTCGCTATCTTCCCAAATGGGAGGGGTTTTGAGCAAGCTCTGCCCCCCGCAGCCCGCCCCCGTTCCGGAGGCCAGGAGCCGGCGCCCGGCCTTCCTCGGAAGCCCCGCCCGCCCCGCAAGCCTCGCAAGCCCGGCAAGCCCCGCCCCGTCGGCTCCCTCGGCCCGCCGCGACCGCATTCGCCCTTCAGTACCCACTCGTTTCTTCGGGTCCCCTCGGAGGCCTCATCGCCGGTAAGACGCTGACCCTCCCCAGACCGTGGACGACTTGACTTTGAAAGTTTTGTTTTTCTTAAGTCCTAAGTGGGTTCTGTGCCCTTTTCACCTCCCCAAACACCTTGGTGCGCGTCCAGCTGCCTCCCTTTAGCCTATGCTATGAGATGTGCTGATAGAACTGTTCCCTTCTTTCAGTTCCTTTTTTTGGGTCACTTTTCTATTCCTTTTATTTTTAATTTTTACCTTCTTTTTGGTAGCATTAGTGTACAGTTACATGAGCAACACGGTGGTTACTAGGCTCCCCCCATTATCAAGTCCGCCCCTCATACCCCGTTACAGTCACTGTCCATCAGCGTAGGGAGATGCTATATAGTCACTACTTGTCTTCTCTGTGTGCTATACTGCCCTCCCCGTGCCCACCCCCCTACATCATGTATGTTGATCCTAATGCCCCTCATTCCCCTTCTCCCTCCTTTCCCACCCACCCTTCCCAGTCCCTTTCCCTTTGGTATCTGTTAGTCCATTCTCGGGTTCTGTGAGTCTGCTGCTGTTTGGTGCCTTCAGTTTTTTCTCTGTTCTTACGCTCCACAGATGAGTGCAACCATTTGATACTTGTGTTTCTCTGCCTGGCATATTTCACTGAGCGTAATACCCTCTAGCCCCATCCACGTTGTTGCAAATCTTTCTTTCAGTTCTTAA
This sequence comes from Manis pentadactyla, assembly GCF_030020395.1. Classification (NCBI taxonomy): domain Eukaryota; kingdom Metazoa; phylum Chordata; class Mammalia; order Pholidota; family Manidae; genus Manis; species Manis pentadactyla. Next base: position 71,649,676 of record NC_080028.1, read on the forward strand.
AACTCTGAACTTTAACACAGTATGAGTTTAGCAGAATACTTGGTAAATCACTTAAAATATACCTGCTTCAGGTGAGAATACCATCTGTCTGTTTATTACAGCACTATTTACAACAACCCAGTTATGGAAACAACCTAAGTGGCCATCCGTAGATGAATGCATAGAGAAGAGGTGGCACATATACAAAATGTTACTCTATTCAGCCATAAGAAGGAAACAGATCCTACCATTTGCAACAACATGGATGGAGCTAGAGGGGATGATGCTCAGTGAAATAAGCCAGGTGGAGAAAGACAAGTACCAAATGATTTCCCTCATTTGTGGAGTATTAAATCAAAGCAAATCTGAAGGGACAGAACAGCAGCCGACTCATAGACTCCAAGAAGCGACCAGCGATTACCAAAGGGAAGGGGATATGGAAGGGAGAAGAGGATTCATGAAGGGGTGTTATGATTGGTGCACCTGGTGTGTGTGGGGTCACGGGGAAACAATGTAGCTCAGAGAAGACAAGTAGGGACTCCGTGGCATCGTGCTACGCTGATGGAGAGCGACGGCAATGGGGTATAGGGGGTACTCGATAATATCGGTGGAGGTAGTACCCACATTGAAGGTTTCTTGTGAAACCTTCAGAGCAGTGTATGTCAATGATACGTTAATGAAAAAGTAAAAAAGAAAAAAAAGTTCACATTATACCAATTGACATTAAAGAAAGACTTCCACGCTTTTCTTTCCCTTTTCCTTTTTCGCTGTCTCGCCAACGGGTGTCCTGCTGAGTACCTGGTGCCCGGGGCGACCGCGGGAGCAGAAGTGGCTGGGTGGGGGTGCAGCGCGGCACGGGGGGCCTGAGACGCGAGCCCCGAGCTGCCAATCGCTCGCCGTCTCCCGGCAACTTGGCAGCGCGCGCCGCCAGCGCACAATGCCCGCCCGCCTCTAGCCCACGCGCGAGAGCGAAGGCAGGCAGTCTAGCGGAGAGAGCCGCGGAAGCCGCTCGCCGCCGGACAGAGCTCGCTATCTTCCCAAATGGGAGGGGTTTTGAGCAAGCTCTGCCCCCCGCAGCCCGCCCCCGTTCCGGAGGCCAGGAGCCGGCGCCCGGCCTTCCTCGGAAGCCCCGCCCGCCCCGCAAGCCTCGCAAGCCCGGCAAGCCCCGCCCCGTCGGCTCCCTCGGCCCGCCGCGACCGCATTCGCCCTTCAGTACCCACTCGTTTCTTCGGGTCCCCTCGGAGGCCTCATCGCCGGTAAGACGCTGACCCTCCCCAGACCGTGGACGACTTGACTTTGAAAGTTTTGTTTTTCTTAAGTCCTAAGTGGGTTCTGTGCCCTTTTCACCTCCCCAAACACCTTGGTGCGCGTCCAGCTGCCTCCCTTTAGCCTATGCTATGAGATGTGCTGATAGAACTGTTCCCTTCTTTCAGTTCCTTTTTTTGGGTCACTTTTCTATTCCTTTTATTTTTAATTTTTACCTTCTTTTTGGTAGCATTAGTGTACAGTTACATGAGCAACACGGTGGTTACTAGGCTCCCCCCATTATCAAGTCCGCCCCTCATATCCCGTTACAGTCACTGTCCATCAGCGTAGGGAGATGCTATATAGTCACTACTTGTCTTCTCTGTGTGCTATACTGCCCTCCCCGTGCCCACCCCCCTACATCATGTATGTTGATCCTAATGCCCCTCATTCCCCTTCTCCCTCCTTTCCCACCCACCCTTCCCAGTCCCTTTCCCTTTGGTATCTGTTAGTCCATTCTCGGGTTCTGTGAGTCTGCTGCTGTTTGGTGCCTTCAGTTTTTTCTCTGTTCTTACGCTCCACAGATGAGTGCAACCATTTGATACTTGTGTTTCTCTGCCTGGCATATTTCACTGAGCGTAATACCCTCTAGCCCCATCCACGTTGTTGCAAATCTTTCTTTCAGTTCTTAAAACTCTGAACTTTAACACAGTATGAGTTTAGCAGAATACTTGGTAAATCACTTAAAATATACCTGCTTCAGGTGAGAAATCATCTATCTGGTTATTACAGCACTATTTACAAAAGCCAAGGTATTTTAGCAACCTAAGTGGCCATCGGTAGATGAATGGATAGAGAAGAGGTGGCACTTATACAAAATGTTACACTATTCAGCCATAAGAAGGAAACAGATCCTACCATTTGCAACATCATGGATGGAGCTAGAGGGGATGATGCTCAGTGAAATAAGCCAGGCGGAGAAAGACAAGTACCAAATGATTTCCCTCATTTGTGGAGTATTAAATCAAAGCAAATCTGAAGGGACAGAACAGCAGCCGACTCACAGACTCCAAGAAGCGACTAGCGATTACCAAAGGGGAGGGGGTATGGAAGGGAGAAGAGGATTCATGAAGGGGTGTTATGATTGGTGCACCTGGTGTGTGTGGGGTCACGGGGAAACAATGTAGCTCAGAGAAGACAAGTAGGGACTCCGTGGCATCGTGCTACGCTGATGGAGAGCGACGGCAATGGGGTATAGGGGGTACTCGATAATATCGGTGGAGGTAGTACCCACATTGAAGGTTTCTTGTGAAACCTTCAGAGCAGTGTATGTCAATGATACGTTAATGAAAAAGTAAAAAAGAAAAAAAAGTTCACATTATACCAATTGACATTAAAGAAAGACTTCCACGCTTTTCTTTCCCTTTTCCTTTTTCGCTGTCTCGCCAACGGGTGTCCTGCTGAGTACCTGGTGCCCGGGGCGACCGCGGGAGCAGAACTGGCTGGGTGGGGGTGCAGCGCGGCACGGGGGGCCTGAGACGCGAGCCCCGAGCTGCCAATCGCTCGCCGTCTCCCGGCAACTTGGCAGCGCGCGCCGCCAGCGCACAATGCCCGCCCGCCTCTAGCCCACGCGCGAGAGCGAAGGCAGGCAGTCTAGCGGAGAGAGCCGCGGAAGCCGCTCGCCGCCGGACAGAGCTCGCTATCTTCCCAAATGGGAGGGGTTTTGAGCAAGCTCTGCCCCCCGCAGCCCGCCCCCGTTCCGGAGGCCAGGAGCCGGCGCCCGGCCTTCCTCGGAAGCCCCGCCCGCCCCGCAAGCCTCGCAAGCCCGGCAAGCCCCGCCCCGTCGGCTCCCTCGGCCCGCCGCGACCGCATTCGCCCTTCAGTACCCACTCGTTTCTTCGGGTCCCCTCGGAGGCCTCATCGCCGGTAAGACGCTGACCCTCCCCAGACCGTGGACGACTTGACTTTGAAAGTTTTGTTTTTCTTAAGTCCTAAGTGGGTTCTGTGCCCTTTTCACCTCCCCAAACACCTTGGTGCGCGTCCAGCTGCCTCCCTTTAGCCTATGCTATGAGATGTGCTGATAGAACTGTTCCCTTCTTTCAGTTCCTTTTTTTGGGTCACTTTTCTATTCCTTTTATTTTTAATTTTTACCTTCTTTTTGGTAGCATTAGTGTACAGTTACATGAGCAACACGGTGGTTACTAGGCTCCCCCCATTATCAAGTCCGCCCCTCATACCCCGTTACAGTCACTGTCCATCAGCGTAGGGAGATGCTATATAGTCACTACTTGTCTTCTCTGTGTGCTATACTGCCCTCCCCGTGCCCACCCCCCTACATCATGTATGTTGATCCTAATGCCCCTCATTCCCCTTCTCCCTCCTTTCCCACCCACCCTTCCCAGTCCCTTTCCCTTTGGTATCTGTTAGTCCATTCTCGGGTTCTGTGAGTCTGCTGCTGTTTGGTGCCTTCAGTTTTTTCTCTGTTCTTACGCTCCACAGATGAGTGCAACCATTTGATACTTGTGTTTCTCTGCCTGGCATATTTCACTGAGCGTAATACCCTCTAGCCCCATCCACGTTGTTGCAAATCTTTCTTTCAGTTCTTAAAACTCTGAACTTTAACACAGTATGAGTTTAGCAGAATACTTGGTAAATCACTTAAAATATACCTGCTTCAGGTGAGAATACCATCTGTCTGTTTATTACAGCACTATTTACAACAACCCAGTTATGGAAACAACCTAAGTGGCCATCCGTAGATGAATGCATAGAGAAGAGGTGGCACATATACAAAATGTTACTCTATTCAGCCATAAGAAGGAAACAGATCCTACCATTTGCAACAACATGGATGGAGCTAGAGGGGATGATGCTCAGTGAAATAAGCCAGGTGGAGAAAGACAAGTACCAAATGATTTCCCTCATTTGTGGAGTATTAAATCAAAGCAAATCTGAAGGGACAGAACAGCAGCCGACTCATAGACTCCAAGAAGCGACCAGCGATTACCAAAGGGAAGGGGATATGGAAGGGAGAAGAGGATTCATGAAGGGGTGTTATGATTGGTGCACCTGGTGTGTGTGGGGTCACGGGGAAACAATGTAGCTCAGAGAAGACAAGTAGGGACTCCGTGGCATCGTGCTACGCTGATGGAGAGCGACGGCAATGGGGTATAGGGGGTACTCGATAATATCGGTGGAGGTAGTACCCACATTGAAGGTTTCTTGTGAAACCTTCAGAGCAGTGTATGTCAATGATACGTTAATGAAAAAGTAAAAAAGAAAAAAAAGTTCACATTATACCAATTGACATTAAAGAAAGACTTCCACGCTTTTCTTTCCCTTTTCCTTTTTCGCTGTCTCGCCAACGGGTGTCCTGCTGAGTACCTGGTGCCCGGGGCGACCGCGGGAGCAGAAGTGGCTGGGTGGGGGTGCAGCGCGGCACGGGGGGCCTGAGACGCGAGCCCCGAGCTGCCAATCGCTCGCCGTCTCCCGGCAACTTGGCAGCGCGCGCCGCCAGCGCACAATGCCCGCCCGCCTCTAGCCCACGCGCGAGAGCGAAGGCAGGCAGTCTAGCGGAGAGAGCCGCGGAAGCCGCTCGCCGCCGGACAGAGCTCGCTATCTTCCCAAATGGGAGGGGTTTTGAGCAAGCTCTGCCCCCCGCAGCCCGCCCCCGTTCCGGAGGCCAGGAGCCGGCGCCCGGCCTTCCTCGGAAGCCCCGCCCGCCCCGCAAGCCTCGCAAGCCCGGCAAGCCCCGCCCCGTCGGCTCCCTCGGCCCGCCGCGACCGCATTCGCCCTTCAGTACCCACTCGTTTCTTCGGGTCCCCTCGGAGGCCTCATCGCCGGTAAGACGCTGACCCTCCCCAGACCGTGGACGACTTGACTTTGAAAGTTTTGTTTTTCTTAAGTCCTAAGTGGGTTCTGTGCCCTTTTCACCTCCCCAAACACCTTGGTGCGCGTCCAGCTGCCTCCCTTTAGCCTATGCTATGAGATGTGCTGATAGAACTGTTCCCTTCTTTCAGTTCCTTTTTTTGGGTCACTTTTCTATTCCTTTTATTTTTAATTTTTACCTTCTTTTTGGTAGCATTAGTGTACAGTTACATGAGCAACACGGTGGTTACTAGGCTCCCCCCATTATCAAGTCCGCCCCTCATATCCCGTTACAGTCACTGTCCATCAGCGTAGGGAGATGCTATATAGTCACTACTTGTCTTCTCTGTGTGCTATACTGCCCTCCCCGTGCCCACCCCCCTACATCATGTATGTTGATCCTAATGCCCCTCATTCCCCTTCTCCCTCCTTTCCCACCCACCCTTCCCAGTCCCTTTCCCTTTGGTATCTGTTAGTCCATTCTCGGGTTCTGTGAGTCTGCTGCTGTTTGGTGCCTTCAGTTTTTTCTCTGTTCTTACGCTCCACAGATGAGTGCAACCATTTGATACTTGTGTTTCTCTGCCTGGCATATTTCACTGAGCGTAATACCCTCTAGCCCCATCCACGTTGTTGCAAATCTTTCTTTCAGTTCTTAAAACTCTGAACTTTAACACAGTATGAGTTTAGCAGAATACTTGGTAAATCACTTAAAATATACCTGCTTCAGGTGAGAAATCATCTATCTGGTTATTACAGCACTATTTACAAAAGCCAAGGTATTTTAGCAACCTAAGTGGCCATCGGTAGATGAATGGATAGAGAAGAGGTGGCACTTATACAAAATGTTACACTATTCAGCCATAAGAAGGAAACAGATCCTACCATTTGCAACATCATGGATGGAGCTAGAGGGGATGATGCTCAGTGAAATAAGCCAGGCGGAGAAAGACAAGTACCAAATGATTTCCCTCATTTGTGGAGTATTAAATCAAAGCAAATCTGAAGGGACAGAACAGCAGCCGACTCACAGACTCCAAGAAGCGACTAGCGATTACCAAAGGGGAGGGGGTATGGAAGGGAGAAGAGGATTCATGAAGGGGTGTTATGATTGGTGCACCTGGTGTGTGTGGGGTCACGGGAAAACAATGTAGCTCAGAGAAGACAAGTAGGGACTCCGTGGCATCGTGCTACGCTGATGGAGAGCGACGGCAATGGGGTATAGGGGGTACTCGATAATATCGGTGGAGGTAGTACCCACATTGAAGGTTTCTTGTGAAACCTTCAGAGCAGTGTATGTCAATGATACGTTAATGAAAAAGTAAAAAAGAAAAAAAAGTTCACATTATACCAATTGACATTAAAGAAAGACTTCCACGCTTTTCTTTCCCTTTTCCTTTTTCGCTGTCTCGCCAACGGGTGTCCTGCTGAGTACCTGGTGCCCGGGGCGACCGCGGGAGCAGAACTGGCTGGGTGGGGGTGCAGCGCGGCACGGGGGGCCTGAGACGCGAGCCCCGAGCTGCCAATCGCTCGCCGTCTCCCGGCAACTTGGCAGCGCGCGCCGCCAGCGCACAATGCCCGCCCGCCTCTAGCCCACGCGCGAGAGCGAAGGCAGGCAGTCTAGCGGAGAGAGCCGCGGAAGCCGCTCGCCGCCGGACAGAGCTCGCTATCTTCCCAAATGGGAGGGGTTTTGAGCAAGCTCTGCCCCCCGCAGCCCGCCCCCGTTCCGGAGGCCAGGAGCCGGCGCCCGGCCTTCCTCGGAAGCCCCGCCCGCCCCGCAAGCCTCGCAAGCCCGGCAAGCCCCGCCCCGTCGGCTCCCTCGGCCCGCCGCGACCGCATTCGCCCTTCAGTACCCACTCGTTTCTTCGGGTCCCCTCGGAGGCCTCATCGCCGGTAAGACGCTGACCCTCCCCAGACCGTGGACGACTTGACTTTGAAAGTTTTGTTTTTCTTAAGTCCTAAGTGGGTTCTGTGCCCTTTTCACCTCCCCAAACACCTTGGTGCGCGTCCAGCTGCCTCCCTTTAGCCTATGCTATGAGATGTGCTGATAGAACTGTTCCCTTCTTTCAGTTCCTTTTTTTGGGTCACTTTTCTATTCCTTTTATTTTTAATTTTTACCTTCTTTTTGGTAGCATTAGTGTACAGTTACATGAGCAACACGGTGGTTACTAGGCTCCCCCCATTATCAAGTCCGCCCCTCATATCCCGTTACAGTCACTGTCCATCAGCGTAGGGAGATGCTATATAGTCACTACTTGTCTTCTCTGTGTGCTATACTGCCCTCCCCGTGCCCACCCCCCTACATCATGTATGTTGATCCTAATGCCCCTCATTCCCCTTCTCCCTCCTTTCCCACCCACCCTTCCCAGTCCCTTTCCCTTTGGTATCTGTTAGTCCATTCTCGGGTTCTGTGAGTCTGCTGCTGTTTGGTGCCTTCAGTTTTTTCTCTGTTCTTACGCTCCACAGATGAGTGCAACCATTTGATACTTGTGTTTCTCTGCCTGGCATATTTCACTGAGCGTAATACCCTCTAGCCCCATCCACGTTGTTGCAAATCTTTCTTTCAGTTCTTAAAACTCTGAACTTTAACACAGTATGAGTTTAGCAGAATACTTGGTAAATCACTTAAAATATACCTGCTTCAGGTGAGAATACCATCTGTCTGTTTATTACAGCACTATTTACAACAACCCAGTTATGGAAACAACCTAAGTGGCCATCCGTAGATGAATGCATAGAGAAGAGGTGGCACATATACAAAATGTTACTCTATTCAGCCATAAGAAGGAAACAGATCCTACCATTTGCAACAACATGGATGGAGCTAGAGGGGATGATGCTCAGTGAAATAAGCCAGGTGGAGAAAGACAAGTACCAAATGATTTCCCTCATTTGTGGAGTATTAAATCAAAGCAAATCTGAAGGGACAGAACAGCAGCCGACTCATAGACTCCAAGAAGCGACCAGCGATTACCAAAGGGAAGGGGATATGGAAGGGAGAAGAGGATTCATGAAGGGGTGTTATGATTGGTGCACCTGGTGTGTGTGGGGTCACGGGGAAACAATGTAGCTCAGAGAAGACAAGTAGGGACTCCGTGGCATCGTGCTACGCTGATGGAGAGCGACGGCAATGGGGTATAGGGGGTACTCGATAATATCGGTGGAGGTAGTACCCACATTGAAGGTTTCTTGTGAAACCTTCAGAGCAGTGTATGTCAATGATACGTTAATGAAAAAGTAAAAAAGAAAAAAAAGTTCACATTATACCAATTGACATTAAAGAAAGACTTCCACGCTTTTCTTTCCCTTTTCCTTTTTCGCTGTCTCGCCAACGGGTGTCCTGCTGAGTACCTGGTGCCCGGGGCGACCGCGGGAGCAGAAGTGGCTGGGTGGGGGTGCAGCGCGGCACGGGGGGCCTGAGACGCGAGCCCCGAGCTGCCAATCGCTCGCCGTCTCCCGGCAACTTGGCAGCGCGCGCCGCCAGCGCACAATGCCCGCCCGCCTCTAGCCCACGCGCGAGAGCGAAGGCAGGCAGTCTAGCGGAGAGAGCCGCGGAAGCCGCTCGCCGCCGGACAGAGCTCGCTATCTTCCCAAATGGGAGGGGTTTTGAGCAAGCTCTGCCCCCCGCAGCCCGCCCCCGTTCCGGAGGCCAGGAGCCGGCGCCCGGCCTTCCTCGGAAGCCCCGCCCGCCCCGCAAGCCTCGCAAGCCCGGCAAGCCCCGCCCCGTCGGCTCCCTCGGCCCGCCGCGACCGCATTCGCCCTTCAGTACCCACTCGTTTCTTCGGGTCCCCTCGGAGGCCTCATCGCCGGTAAGACGCTGACCCTCCCCAGACCGTGGACGACTTGACTTTGAAAGTTTTGTTTTTCTTAAGTCCTAAGTGGGTTCTGTGCCCTTTTCACCTCCCCAAACACCTTGGTGTGCGTCCAGCTGCCTCCCTTTAGCCTATGCTATGAGATGTGCTGATAGAACTGTTCCCTTCTTTCAGTTCCTTTTTTTGGGTCACTTTTCTATTCCTTTTATTTTTAATTTTTACCTTCTTTTTGGTAGCATTAGTGTACAGTTACATGAGCAACACGGTGGTTACTAGGCTCCCCCCATTATCAAGTCCGCCCCTCATATCCCGTTACAGTCACTGTCCATCAGCGTAGGGAGATGCTATATAGTCACTACTTGTCTTCTCTGTGTGCTATACTGCCCTCCCCGTGCCCACCCCCCTACATCATGTATGTTGATCCTAATGCCCCTCATTCCCCTTCTCCCTCCTTTCCCACCCACCCTTCCCAGTCCCTTTCCCTTTGGTATCTGTTAGTCCATTCTCGGGTTCTGTGAGTCTGCTGCTGTTTGGTGCCTTCAGTTTTTTCTCTGTTCTTACGCTCCACAGATGAGTGCAACCATTTGATACTTGTGTTTCTCTGCCTGGCATATTTCACTGAGCGTAATACCCTCTAGCCCCATCCACGTTGTTGCAAATCTTTCTTTCAGTTCTTAAAACTCTGAACTTTAACACAGTATGAGTTTAGCAGAATACTTGGTAAATCACTTAAAATATACCTGCTTCAGGTGAGAATACCATCTGTCTGTTTATTACAGCACTATTTACAACAACCCAGTTATGGAAACAACCTAAGTGGCCATCCGTAGATGAATGCATAGAGAAGAGGTGGCACATATACAAAATGTTACTCTATTCAGCCATAAGAAGGAAACAGATCCTACCATTTGCAACAACATGGATGGAGCTAGAGGGGATGATGCTCAGTGAAATAAGCCAGGCGGAGAAAGACAAGTACCAAATGATTTCCCTCATTTGTGGAGTATTAAATCAAAGCAAATCTGAAGGGACAGAACAGCAGCCGACTCACAGACTCCAAGAAGCGACTAGCGATTACCAAAGGGGAGGGGGTATGGAAGGGAGAAGAGGATTCATGAAGGGGTGTTATGATTGGTGCACCTGGTGTGTGTGGGGTCACGGGGAAACAATGTAGCTCAGAGAAGACAAGTAGGGACTCCGTGGCATCGTGCTACGCTGATGGAGAGCGACGGCAATGGGGTATAGGGGGTACTCGATAATATCGGTGGAGGTAGTACCCACATTGAAGGTTTCTTGTGAAACCTTCAGAGCAGTGTATGTCAATGATACGTTAATGAAAAAGTAAAAAAGAAAAAAAAGTTCACATTATACCAATTGACATTAAAGAAAGACTTCCACGCTTTTCTTTCCCTTTTCCTTTTTCGCTGTCTCGCCAACGGGTGTCCTGCTGAGTACCTGGTGCCCGGGGCGACCGCGGGAGCAGAAGTGGCTGGGTGGGGGTGCAGCGCGGCACGGGGGGCCTGAGACGCGAGCCCCGAGCTGCCAATCGCTCGCCGTCTCCCGGCAACTTGGCAGCGCGCGCCGCCAGCGCACAATGCCCGCCCGCCTCTAGCCCACGCGCGAGAGCGAAGGCAGGCAGTCTAGCGGAGAGAGCCGCGGAAGCCGCTCGCCGCCGGACAGAGCTCGCTATCTTCCCAAATGGGAGGGGTTTTGAGCAAGCTCTGCCCCCCGCAGCCCGCCCCCGTTCCGGAGGCCAGGAGCCGGCGCCCGGCCTTCCTCGGAAGCCCCGCCCGCCCCGCAAGCCTCGCAAGCCCGGCAAGCCCCGCCCCGTCGGCTCCCTCGGCCCGCCGCGACCGCATTCGCCCTTCAGTACCCACTCGTTTCTTCGGGTCCCCTCGGAGGCCTCATCGCCGGTAAGACGCTGACCCTCCCCAGACCGTGGACGACTTGACTTTGAAAGTTTTGTTTTTCTTAAGTCCTAAGTGGGTTCTGTGCCCTTTTCACCTCCCCAAACACCTTGGTGCGCGTCCAGCTGCCTCCCTTTAGCCTATGCTATGAGATGTGCTGATAGAACTGTTCCCTTCTTTCAGTTCCTTTTTTTGGGTCACTTTTCTATTCCTTTTATTTTTAATTTTTACCTTCTTTTTGGTAGCATTAGTGTACAGTTACATGAGCAACACGGTGGTTACTAGGCTCCCCCCATTATCAAGTCCGCCCCTCATATCCCGTTACAGTCACTGTCCATCAGCGTAGGGAGATGCTATATAGTCACTACTTGTCTTCTCTGTGTGCTATACTGCCCTCCCCGTGCCCACCCCCCTACATCATGTATGTTGATCCTAATGCCCCTCATTCCCCTTCTCCCTCCTTTCCCACCCACCCTTCCCAGTCCCTTTCCCTTTGGTATCTGTTAGTCCATTCTCGGGTTCTGTGAGTCTGCTGCTGTTTGGTGCCTTCAGTTTTTTCTCTGTTCTTACGCTCCACAGATGAGTGCAACCATTTGATACTTGTGTTTCTCTGCCTGGCATATTTCACTGAGCGTAATACCCTCTAGCCCCATCCACGTTGTTGCAAATCTTTCTTTCAGTTCTTAAAACTCTGAACTTTAACACAGTATGAGTTTAGCAGAATACTTGGTAAATCACTTAAAATATACCTGCTTCAGGTGAGAAATCATCTATCTGGTTATTACAGCACTATTTACAAAAGCCAAGGTATTTTAGCAACCTAAGTGGCCATCGGTAGATGAATGGATAGAGAAGAGGTGGCACTTATACAAAATGTTACACTATTCAGCCATAAGAAGGAAACAGATCCTACCATTTGCAACATCATGGATGGAGCTAGAGGGGATGATGCTCAGTGAAATAAGCCAGGCGGAGAAAGACAAGTACCAAATGATTTCCCTCATTTGTGGAGTATTAAATCAAAGCAAATCTGAAGGGACAGAACAGCAGCCGACTCACAGACTCCAAGAAGCGACTAGCGATTACCAAAGGGGAGGGGGTATGGAAGGGAGAAGAGGATTCATGAAGGGGTGTTATGATTGGTGCACCTGGTGTGTGTGGGGTCACGGGAAAACAATGTAGCTCAGAGAAGACAAGTAGGGACTCCGTGGCATCGTGCTACGCTGATGGAGAGCGACGGCAATGGGGTATAGGGGGTACTCGATAATATCGGTGGAGGTAGTACCCACATTGAAGGTTTCTTGTGAAACCTTCAGAGCAGTGTATGTCAATGATACGTTAATGAAAAAGTAAAAAAGAAAAAAAAGTTCACATTATACCAATTGACATTAAAGAAAGACTTCCACGCTTTTCTTTCCCTTTTCCTTTTTCGCTGTCTCGCCAACGGGTGTCCTGCTGAGTACCTGGTGCCCGGGGCGACCGCGGGAGCAGAACTGGCTGGGTGGGGGTGCAGCGCGGCACGGGGGGCCTGAGACGCGAGCCCCGAGCTGCCAATCGCTCGCCGTCTCCCGGCAACTTGGCAGCGCGCGCCGCCAGCGCACAATGCCCGCCCGCCTCTAGCCCACGCGCGAGAGCGAAGGCAGGCAGTCTAGCGGAGAGAGCCGCGGAAGCCGCTCGCCGCCGGACAGAGCTCGCTATCTTCCCAAATGGGAGGGGTTTTGAGCAAGCTCTGCCCCCCGCAGCCCGCCCCCGTTCCGGAGGCCAGGAGCCGGCGCCCGGCCTTCCTCGGAAGCCCCGCCCGCCCCGCAAGCCTCGCAAGCCCGGCAAGCCCCGCCCCGTCGGCTCCCTCGGCCCGCCGCGACCGCATTCGCCCTTCAGTACCCACTCGTTTCTTCGGGTCCCCTCGGAGGCCTCATCGCCGGTAAGACGCTGACCCTCCCCAGACCGTGGACGACTTGACTTTGAAAGTTTTGTTTTTCTTAAGTCCTAAGTGGGTTCTGTGCCCTTTTCACCTCCCCAAACACCTTGGTGCGCGTCCAGCTGCCTCCCTTTAGCCTATGCTATGAGATGTGCTGATAGAACTGTTCCCTTCTTTCAGTTCCTTTTTTTGGGTCACTTTTCTATTCCTTTTATTTTTAATTTTTACCTTCTTTTTGGTAGCATTAGTGTACAGTTACATGAGCAACACGGTGGTTACTAGGCTCCCCCCATTATCAAGTCCGCCCCTCATACCCCGTTACAGTCACTGTCCATCAGCGTAGGGAGATGCTATATAGTCACTACTTGTCTTCTCTGTGTGCTATACTGCCCTCCCCGTGCCCACCCCCCTACATCATGTATGTTGATCCTAATGCCCCTCATTCCCCTTCTCCCTCCTTTCCCACCCACCCTTCCCAGTCCCTTTCCCTTTGGTATCTGTTAGTCCATTCTCGGGTTCTGTGAGTCTGCTGCTGTTTGGTGCCTTCAGTTTTTTCTCTGTTCTTACGCTCCACAGATGAGTGCAACCATTTGATACTTGTGTTTCTCTGCCTGGCATATTTCACTGAGCGTAATACCCTCTAGCCCCATCCACGTTGTTGCAAATCTTTCTTTCAGTTCTTAAAACTCTGAACTTTAACACAGTATGAGTTTAGCAGAATACTTGGTAAATCACTTAAAATATACCTGCTTCAGGTGAGAATACCATCTGTCTGTTTATTACAGCACTATTTACAACAACCCAGTTATGGAAACAACCTAAGTGGCCATCCGTAGATGAATGCATAGAGAAGAGGTGGCACATATACAAAATGTTACTCTATTCAGCCATAAGAAGGAAACAGATCCTACCATTTGCAACAACATGGATGGAGCTAGAGGGGATGATGCTCAGTGAAATAAGCCAGGTGGAGAAAGACAAGTACCAAATGATTTCCCTCATTTGTGGAGTATTAAATCAAAGCAAATCTGAAGGGACAGAACAGCAGCCGACTCATAGACTCCAAGAAGCGACCAGCGATTACCAAAGGGAAGGGGATATGGAAGGGAGAAGAGGATTCATGAAGGGGTGTTATGATTGGTGCACCTGGTGTGTGTGGGGTCACGGGGAAACAATGTAGCTCAGAGAAGACAAGTAGGGACTCCGTGGCATCGTGCTACGCTGATGGAGAGCGACGGCAATGGGGTATAGGGGGTACTCGATAATATCGGTGGAGGTAGTACCCACATTGAAGGTTTCTTGTGAAACCTTCAGAGCAGTGTATGTCAATGATACGTTAATGAAAAAGTAAAAAAGAAAAAAAAGTTCACATTATACCAATTGACATTAAAGAAAGACTTCCACGCTTTTCTTTCCCTTTTCCTTTTTCGCTGTCTCGCCAACGGGTGTCCTGCTGAGTACCTGGTGCCCGGGGCGACCGCGGGAGCAGAAGTGGCTGGGTGGGGGTGCAGCGCGGCACGGGGGGCCTGAGACGCGAGCCCCGAGCTGCCAATCGCTCGCCGTCTCCCGGCAACTTGGCAGCGCGCGCCGCCAGCGCACAATGCCCGCCCGCCTCTAGCCCACGCGCGAGAGCGAAGGCAGGCAGTCTAGCGGAGAGAGCCGCGGAAGCCGCTCGCCGCCGGACAGAGCTCGCTATCTTCCCAAATGGGAGGGGTTTTGAGCAAGCTCTGCCCCCCGCAGCCCGCCCCCGTTCCGGAGGCCAGGAGCCGGCGCCCGGCCTTCCTCGGAAGCCCCGCCCGCCCCGCAAGCCTCGCAAGCCCGGCAAGCCCCGCCCCGTCGGCTCCCTCGGCCCGCCGCGACCGCATTCGCCCTTCAGTACCCACTCGTTTCTTCGGGTCCCCTCGGAGGCCTCATCGCCGGTAAGACGCTGACCCTCCCCAGACCGTGGACGACTTGACTTTGAAAGTTTTGTTTTTCTTAAGTCCTAAGTGGGTTCTGTGCCCTTTTCACCTCCCCAAACACCTTGGTGCGCGTCCAGCTGCCTCCCTTTAGCCTATGCTATGAGATGTGCTGATAGAACTGTTCCCTTCTTTCAGTTCCTTTTTTTGGGTCACTTTTCTATTCCTTTTATTTTTAATTTTTACCTTCTTTTTGGTAGCATTAGTGTACAGTTACATGAGCAACACGGTGGTTACTAGGCTCCCCCCATTATCAAGTCCGCCCCTCATATCCCGTTACAGTCACTGTCCATCAGCGTAGGGAGATGCTATATAGTCACTACTTGTCTTCTCTGTGTGCTATACTGCCCTCCCCGTGCCCACCCCCCTACATCATGTATGTTGATCCTAATGCCCCTCATTCCCCTTCTCCCTCCTTTCCCACCCACCCTTCCCAGTCCCTTTCCCTTTGGTATCTGTTAGTCCATTCTCGGGTTCTGTGAGTCTGCTGCTGTTTGGTGCCTTCAGTTTTTTCTCTGTTCTTACGCTCCACAGATGAGTGCAACCATTTGATACTTGTGTTTCTCTGCCTGGCATATTTCACTGAGCGTAATACCCTCTAGCCCCATCCACGTTGTTGCAAATCTTTCTTTCAGTTCTTAAAACTCTGAACTTTAACACAGTATGAGTTTAGCAGAATACTTGGTAAATCACTTAAAATATACCTGCTTCAGGTGAGAAATCATCTATCTGGTTATTACAGCACTATTTACAAAAGCCAAGGTATTTTAGCAACCTAAGTGGCCATCGGTAGATGAATGGATAGAGAAGAGGTGGCACTTATACAAAATGTTACACTATTCAGCCATAAGAAGGAAACAGATCCTACCATTTGCAACATCATGGATGGAGCTAGAGGGGATGATGCTCAGTGAAATAAGCCAGGCGGAGAAAGACAAGTACCAAATGATTTCCCTCATTTGTGGAGTATTAAATCAAAGCAAATCTGAAGGGACAGAACAGCAGCCGACTCACAGACTCCAAGAAGCGACTAGCGATTACCAAAGGGGAGGGGGTATGGAAGGGAGAAGAGGATTCATGAAGGGGTGTTATGATTGGTGCACCTGGTGTGTGTGGGGTCACGGGAAAACAATGTAGCTCAGAGAAGACAAGTAGGGACTCCGTGGCATCGTGCTACGCTGATGGAGAGCGACGGCAATGGGGTATAGGGGGTACTCGATAATATCGGTGGAGGTAGTACCCACATTGAAGGTTTCTTGTGAAACCTTCAGAGCAGTGTATGTCAATGATACGTTAATGAAAAAGTAAAAAAGAAAAAAAAGTTCACATTATACCAATTGACATTAAAGAAAGACTTCCACGCTTTTCTTTCCCTTTTCCTTTTTCGCTGTCTCGCCAACGGGTGTCCTGCTGAGTACCTGGTGCCCGGGGCGACCGCGGGAGCAGAACTGGCTGGGTGGGGGTGCAGCGCGGCACGGGGGGCCTGAGACGCGAGCCCCGAGCTGCCAATCGCTCGCCGTCTCCCGGCAACTTGGCAGCGCGCGCCGCCAGCGCACAATGCCCGCCCGCCTCTAGCCCACGCGCGAGAGCGAAGGCAGGCAGTCTAGCGGAGAGAGCCGCGGAAGCCGCTCGCCGCCGGACAGAGCTCGCTATCTTCCCAAATGGGAGGGGTTTTGAGCAAGCTCTGCCCCCCGCAGCCCGCCCCCGTTCCGGAGGCCAGGAGCCGGCGCCCGGCCTTCCTCGGAAGCCCCGCCCGCCCCGCAAGCCTCGCAAGCCCGGCAAGCCCCGCCCCGTCGGCTCCCTCGGCCCGCCGCGACCGCATTCGCCCTTCAGTACCCACTCGTTTCTTCGGGTCCCCTCGGAGGCCTCATCGCCGGTAAGACGCTGACCCTCCCCAGACCGTGGACGACTTGACTTTGAAAGTTTTGTTTTTCTTAAGTCCTAAGTGGGTTCTGTGCCCTTTTCACCTCCCCAAACACCTTGGTGTGCGTCCAGCTGCCTCCCTTTAGCCTATGCTATGAGATGTGCTGATAGAACTGTTCCCTTCTTTCAGTTCCTTTTTTTGGGTCACTTTTCTATTCCTTTTATTTTTAATTTTTACCTTCTTTTTGGTAGCATTAGTGTACAGTTACATGAGCAACACGGTGGTTACTAGGCTCCCCCCATTATCAAGTCCGCCCCTCATATCCCGTTACAGTCACTGTCCATCAGCGTAGGGAGATGCTATATAGTCACTACTTGTCTTCTCTGTGTGCTATACTGCCCTCCCCGTGCCCACCCCCCTACATCATGTATGTTGATCCTAATGCCCCTCATTCCCCTTCTCCCTCCTTTCCCACCCACCCTTCCCAGTCCCTTTCCCTTTGGTATCTGTTAGTCCATTCTCGGGTTCTGTGAGTCTGCTGCTGTTTGGTGCCTTCAGTTTTTTCTCTGTTCTTACGCTCCACAGATGAGTGCAACCATTTGATACTTGTGTTTCTCTGCCTGGCATATTTCACTGAGCGTAATACCCTCTAGCCCCATCCACGTTGTTGCAAATCTTTCTTTCAGTTCTTAAAACTCTGAACTTTAACACAGTATGAGTTTAGCAGAATACTTGGTAAATCACTTAAAATATACCTGCTTCAGGTGAGAATACCATCTGTCTGTTTATTACAGCACTATTTACAACAACCCAGTTATGGAAACAACCTAAGTGGCCATCCGTAGATGAATGCATAGAGAAGAGGTGGCACATATACAAAATGTTACTCTATTCAGCCATAAGAAGGAAACAGATCCTACCATTTGCAACAACATGGATGGAGCTAGAGGGGATGATGCTCAGTGAAATAAGCCAGGTGGAGAAAGACAAGTACCAAATGATTTCCCTCATTTGTGGAGTATTAAATCAAAGCAAATCTGAAGGGACAGAACAGCAGCCGACTCATAGACTCCAAGAAGCGACCAGCGATTACCAAAGGGAAGGGGATATGGAAGGGAGAAGAGGATTCATGAAGGGGTGTTATGATTGGTGCACCTGGTGTGTGTGGGGTCACGGGGAAACAATGTAGCTCAGAGAAGACAAGTAGGGACTCCGTGGCATCGTGCTACGCTGATGGAGAGCGACGGCAATGGGGTATAGGGGGTACTCGATAATATCGGTGGAGGTAGTACCCACATTGAAGGTTTCTTGTGAAACCTTCAGAGCAGTGTATGTCAATGATACGTTAATGAAAAAGTAAAAAAGAAAAAAAAGTTCACATTATACCAATTGACATTAAAGAAAGACTTCCACGCTTTTCTTTCCCTTTTCCTTTTTCGCTGTCTCGCCAACGGGTGTCCTGCTGAGTACCTGGTGCCCGGGGCGACCGCGGGAGCAGAAGTGGCTGGGTGGGGGTGCAGCGCGGCACGGGGGGCCTGAGACGCGAGCCCCGAGCTGCCAATCGCTCGCCGTCTCCCGGCAACTTGGCAGCGCGCGCCGCCAGCGCACAATGCCCGCCCGCCTCTAGCCCACGCGCGAGAGCGAAGGCAGGCAGTCTAGCGGAGAGAGCCGCGGAAGCCGCTCGCCGCCGGACAGAGCTCGCTATCTTCCCAAATGGGAGGGGTTTTGAGCAAGCTCTGCCCCCCGCAGCCCGCCCCCGTTCCGGAGGCCAGGAGCCGGCGCCCGGCCTTCCTCGGAAGCCCCGCCCGCCCCGCAAGCCTCGCAAGCCCGGCAAGCCCCGCCCCGTCGGCTCCCTCGGCCCGCCGCGACCGCATTCGCCCTTCAGTACCCACTCGTTTCTTCGGGTCCCCTCGGAGGCCTCATCGCCGGTAAGACGCTGACCCTCCCCAGACCGTGGACGACTTGACTTTGAAAGTTTTGTTTTTCTTAAGTCCTAAGTGGGTTCTGTGCCCTTTTCACCTCCCCAAACACCTTGGTGTGCGTCCAGCTGCCTCCCTTTAGCCTATGCTATGAGATGTGCTGATAGAACTGTTCCCTTCTTTCAGTTCCTTTTTTTGGGTCACTTTTCTATTCCTTTTATTTTTAATTTTTACCTTCTTTTTGGTAGCATTAGTGTACAGTTACATGAGCAACACGGTGGTTACTAGGCTCCCCCCATTATCAAGTCCGCCCCTCATATCCCGTTACAGTCACTGTCCATCAGCGTAGGGAGATGCTATATAGTCACTACTTGTCTTCTCTGTGTGCTATACTGCCCTCCCCGTGCCCACCCCCCTACATCATGTATGTTGATCCTAATGCCCCTCATTCCCCTTCTCCCTCCTTTCCCACCCACCCTTCCCAGTCCCTTTCCCTTTGGTATCTGTTAGTCCATTCTCGGGTTCTGTGAGTCTGCTGCTGTTTGGTGCCTTCAGTTTTTTCTCTGTTCTTACGCTCCACAGATGAGTGCAACCATTTGATACTTGTGTTTCTCTGCCTGGCATATTTCACTGAGCGTAATACCCTCTAGCCCCATCCACGTTGTTGCAAATCTTTCTTTCAGTTCTTAAAACTCTGAACTTTAACACAGTATGAGTTTAGCAGAATACTTGGTAAATCACTTAAAATATACCTGCTTCAGGTGAGAATACCATCTGTCTGTTTATTACAGCACTATTTACAACAACCCAGTTATGGAAACAACCTAAGTGGCCATCCGTAGATGAATGCATAGAGAAGAGGTGGCACATATACAAAATGTTACTCTATTCAGCCATAAGAAGGAAACAGATCCTACCATTTGCAACAACATGGATGGAGCTAGAGGGGATGATGCTCAGTGAAATAAGCCAGGCGGAGAAAGACAAGTACCAAATGATTTCCCTCATTTGTGGAGTATTAAATCAAAGCAAATCTGAAGGGACAGAACAGCAGCCGACTCACAGACTCCAAGAAGCGACTAGCGATTACCAAAGGGGAGGGGGTATGGAAGGGAGAAGAGGATTCATGAAGGGGTGTTATGATTGGTGCACCTGGTGTGTGTGGGGTCACGGGGAAACAATGTAGCTCAGAGAAGACAAGTAGGGACTCCGTGGCATCGTGCTACGCTGATGGAGAGCGACGGCAATGGGGTATAGGGGGTACTCGATAATATCGGTGGAGGTAGTACCCACATTGAAGGTTTCTTGTGAAACCTTCAGAGCAGTGTATGTCAATGATACGTTAATGAAAAAGTAAAAAAGAAAAAAAAGTTCACATTATACCAATTGACATTAAAGAAAGACTTCCACGCTTTTCTTTCCCTTTTCCTTTTTCGCTGTCTCGCCAACGGGTGTCCTGCTGAGCACCTGGTGCCCGGGGCGACCGCGATAGCAGAGCTGGCTGGGGGCGGGGGTCGCAGCGCGGCCTCAGGGCGCCTGAGACGCGAGCCCCGAGCTGCCAATCGCGCGCCGTCTCCCGGCAACTTGGCAGCGCGCGCCGCCAGCGCACAATGCCCGCCCGCCTCTAGCCCACGCGCGAGAGCGAAGGCAGGCAGTCTAGCGGAGAGAGCCGCGGAAGCCGCTCGCCGCCGGACAGAGCTCGCTATCTTCCCAAATGGGAGGGGTTTTGAGCAAGCTCTGCCCCCCGCAGCCCGCCCCCGTTCCGGAGGCCAGGAGCCGGCGCCCGGCCTTCCTCGGAAGCCCCGCCCGCCCCGCAAGCCCGGCAAGCCCCGCCCCGCCGCATTCCCCGGCCCACCGCCTCCCTCGGCCCTTCGCGATCGCATTCCCCCTTCAGTACCCACTCGTTTCTTCAGGTCCCCTCGGAGGCCTCATCGCCGGTAAGACGCTGACCCTCTCCAGACCGTTGAGGGCTTGAGTTCGAAAGTTTTTTTTTCTTAAGTCCTAAGTGGGTTCTGTGCCCTTTTCACCTCTTCAAACACCTTCGTGCCGGTCCACCTGCCCCCCCCTTTAGCCTTTGCTATGAGTTGTGCTGATAGAACTGTTCCCTTCTTTCAGTTCCTTTTTTTGGGTCATTTTTCTATTCCTTTTATTTTTTATTTTTAACTTCTTTTTGGTATCATTAGTTTACAGTTACATGGGCAACACGGTGTTTACTAGGCTCCCCCCATTATCAAGTCCCCCACTGATACCCTGTTACATTCACCGTCCGTCAGCGTAGGGAGATGCTGTAGAGTCAATACTTGTCTTCTCTGTGTGCTATACTGCCCTCCCCGTACCCACCCCTCTACACCATGTATGTTGATCCTAATGCCCCTTATTCCCCTTCTTCCTCCCTTCGCACCCACCCTTCCCAGTCCCTTTCCCTTTGGTATCTGTTAGTCCATTCTCGGGTTCTGTGAGTCTGCTGCTGTTTTGTGCCTTCAGTTTTTTCTCTGTTCTTATGCTCCACAGATGAGTGCAACCATTTGATACTTGTCTTTCTCTGCCTGGCCTATTTTACTGAGGATAATACCCTCTAGCCCCATCCATGTTGTTGCAAGTCTTTCTTTCAGTTCTTAAAACTCTGAACTTTAACACAGTATGAGTTTAGCAGAATGTTTGGTAAATCACTTAAAATATACCTGCTTCAGGTAAGAATACCTTCTGACTTTAAAGTATAGTACTCTAATAGGTTTTGTTAATTTTCTGTCTTTGGACCAATAAATTGTATCAGCTCACCTCAAAGTGATGTTCCCAGGAAACCTCCTGAATGGATATAACTTGGCTGATAAAGATGATTAGTTTAAAAAGACTGTTGTTTTCATTTAGTCCCAGTTGAGTATAAACAGCAAAATTGAAAACTTCAGTGACAACAGCAGATCCTTGATAAGTACATTTATTTGAAAAGGTGAACATTCAGGTTTTTAAAATGTTTGACTTTGGGTGTACATTTCTGATGAGTTAGCATAAGGGATTGAAGGATTCTTGTAAAATTTGTCCCTGCACATCCATACGCACACTTTTCTTCCACTGTCGTTTGACTTGTGTGGGCAGTTTTTCGATTTCCCTCTCAACGTTTTTGAATCCATTGCAGTTACAGCTGTTAAGTACCTGGCACTTTCTGCCCTTAGGTGGAATGGGGGAAGCCATAAAAATGCTATATTTTGTATTGCTTAGAGGCTTAAGCTCTCTGGAAAATAACTGAACCCATATGGTTCTTACGGAATTTAAACTTTCTGTCATTCTTCTAAGCTGCTTTGATTCCATAATGTGTCTCCCATTCTCCACAGGGTCTGTGGGACTTCACCACACCACTTTGGCATAACACGTCCAAGACGATACCCAATCCAGCAGGGCCGGTATTCCTGTGTGCTTGCCACGCTGTGCCGGAATGGCGGTCACAGGAAGCGTGTGCTGTCTCGTGGTAGTTCCAGAGTGGTGTGCAGGCCTTCGACAGTGAGGATCGCTCCTCCCGGGAGCAACCTGGCTCGTTTTCCAATGTAAGCATGGAGGAAAAGACTCCCAGTGTGTTCACTTTATTCTCCTGCAGTTGTTATCTGAGAGAATATCTGTAACTCAAAGGAAAGGAAGAATCTCCTTATGTGAGGGAGAAATCTCAAGTTCCAGTTATTGAGCAGTTTTTTATTTTCTGGATTTTTCCCAAGACTGTAGCTTAACAGCTAAGGGCCATTTGTGTGAGTGTATAAATTACCCTTTTGCTTGTTGGATAGCTTCTGATTTCCAGCACCTGAAGTTCATGCTATGTAGCATGATGATCAGAATATCTTAATGCTAGAATCCTGTTTTCTGTTACAGAGCAGCGCAGATCCCTAAGGCCCCAGACCCGTGGTCAAAGGAGGCTGTTCTGCTTGCCCTCGAACGTTGGAAGAGGAAGAAAAGGACAGTGGAGGAGGAGGAAGACCAAATATCTGCTGCTGGTCAGGAGGACAAAAGAAGGTAACATGCCCTGCAGAGTACTCAACGTGCCTCCCACATGGGCTCCTGGGATTTGTTGAAAGAGAGATCACTCCCCAAAAGAATCAGAGGCCACCTCCTGTGTGTGAATGGCAGGTCCCCTTCTTTGGCTTTCATGGAAGAGCTTGGTAACAAGAGCTTTAATGCTATGCCTTTCATTAGGCACAGGTTACATACATTTTGTAATATACCTTTTCCATAAGTACTAGAGAAAAGCCAACAGTTACTGGCCACATCAGCTTCATACTTTTGATATAAATGTGTTAAATTTTATTTTGAGAGAATGCTGAAAGTCTTACCCTTGTGGTGGTCAGATATTTAGAGGTGACCATCAGCTTAGGTGTCATGTTTGTGATGAAGGAAATACTTAGCAAAGAACAGTGAAGACTGGAGTATGGTAGCTTTATGAGTAATGAGAATAAAACCAGTTTCATCATTTGGTTTTTGAAAATGTAACAAAAATAGAGGAAGCAGTCTGTTTCCTCGATGGAAAGAGAGGAAGTTGTAGGTGCTGAGAAAGCTGCAGAACTGCTTGTGGCTTTCCAAGGAGTCAGTTAAGAATTTTGTTGTAACTCAACAAATTCCAAGACCCACCATGTGCCAGAGCCTACTGCAGGTACTGTGGATAGAGCAGTGAGCAAGACAAAGGTCTCCTGGGACTTGGGTAATCAATGAAACAGGGTAATTATAGATTGTAAGTACATAAAGATTTTTAAAAAGCAGTGCTATAAAAGGGTCATGACAAAGGGGGAGCTCTGTATATAAGGTAGTCAAGGAAACATGCTCTGAGGAGACAGTGGGCCCTACATTTGAGAAATAGAACCATTGTCCTCATCAGTTACACCAGGTTAGCCATAACCTGCAGGTTCACAGCTGGCCATCTTTGATACTGTAGATGGCAACATTAGGTAAGGAAATACTAATAAATGCAAGTGTGTTCATTGGAAGATTGATTGGAAGTAACGTTAGAAGATCAGGTAAAGAATACTAGGGATATGCTTTACAAGTGAGCAGTCTGAGCTCATGTCAGCCAACTAAGCAGGAGTGGCAGAGGGAGATGGTGTGTTGGGAGTCAGAGAGAAAATAACTATTCTTATGGTCAAAACAGGTTTCTCATGTTCTCCAGGTTGGTAATTTGTCTAGACCCCAGTGAGCCTATAACTGAAGGCTCTGTGTTGTCTTTCCCATAATTGGAATAAGCAGTGATTATGTGCACCATGCGCAGGCCCTTATCTGTGACCTGTGAAGTTCTTCTCTTACAGACTGAACTAAGTGAGAGCACTGGGGGATGTGTGAGGGTGGGTCGCTAAAGTGTTTTTTTGTCTTTAGTTTACAGATGGTAGGATATTAAATTTGTGATTGCAGTGCTTTGGTGAGAAGTTAGCAAATAATCAGTACACCGGAATAGTTCAAAAGGTCTTGATGCATTTTTATACTTTTCTTATTAGATTAGGACAGTCCTAGAATAAATTGACCTTCTTGAATCTTTGAGAACTGAGGCAACCTTTTCTTGTCTAGCATGAACCTATGTTCTGTAGAAAGAGTATAAGATCCCAGGAATATGAGAGTATGCTTTAAAGGAGAGGTCGTATCATCTAACTGAGGGTTTGTGATTTGTCACAGGTGCCATGACAGCAGTGGGAGTGGCCATTCAGCTTTTAAGCCCGAGGTGGCCAACGGAGTCCCTGCTGCTTTTGTGCCTGAGTAAGTGAGAATCCATCTGGGTGAGGTTTCCTGTTTGGGAAAGGGTCATTATCAGACTTATTGACCTGTAAGTTTTCCTCTTTGAAGTCAGAGAGGAACATTTTGAGTAACTTGCCACAATAACTATTTTATCTAATTCTCTTTTACTATTTTTCTTTAATATGCATAAAATATGCTAAGGCTAAGAGGGTTTGTAGATACACTGAATAACCAAGTATGTAACAAAAAGATCACAAGGTTTGTGCAATGGATAGAATGCAGCAGTACGAAATTTAAGAAAAATGTGAGATTTCTGCCTTTTAGCTTAATTATATTTGAGGAAGAATTGGCTGGGAGGGAAAGAGGTTGGAAATGTGTGTGAAAAGGCTTGGACTAAGTTACATTTTTAAACTGAGTCAGCATGATGATATGGCTGCCAAAAAAGCTTAACATGCTCCTACTCTGGGCTGATAGCAGAACAAAGACTAGGAGGAGGCCGGTCAGTGGTGGTCCTGAGTGCCTTAGTCCTGCTGTCCACGGAGTGCTGCTGGTTGGCTGTGCTGCCCTGCAAGAGGAGGCAGACACAAACCGAAACTCACTGCGAGAGAGTGAAGCAACTCAAGATGTCCCGGGGTGGTGGTGGGTGAGGGGTTTCTAAAGGTACATAAGCACTAGCCCAGAAGAGAAAATCCTCACCAGTGTAAAGAAATGAGGGAGGGAAGGATAATGGCCTGCAAAAATCTGAAGGACTATCACATGAAAGGAGGACAATTGGCTTCGCTTGGCTCCAGATGGGATCCATAGGTGAAGTAAGTGAAAGAGAAAGTATGTTTGCATCTAGTGCAGGGATAAACTGCTCTGTGATTGACATTCATCAGCCAGGAGTCAGTGAGCCATCAGTGCTGTCACAATGGTTGGATGACTATTTCACAGGAAAGATGTTTAGGGAATTTCTGTTTCAGTTTGAATCTTAGAAAAAGTGGTTGGTTCCTCCTAAACTTTTTTTTAACACCTTTATTGATGTATAATTGACATAAATAAACTGTGCCTCTTTGAAGTGTACCATTTGATCAATTTTGACATGTATCCTTATCAGAATTATTGTCCTATAAATTTTCCTCTTTGAAATCAGAGAGGAACATTTTGAGTAACTTGCCACAATAACTATTTTGTCTAAATTCCACACCCACAAAACCATCACCACAGTCAAGATAATGAACATCACCATCACTGCCAGAAGTTTCCCCATGCCCCTTGGTGAAGCCTTAAAATCTCCCTCTCATACTGTCTCCGTTGCCAGGCATCCATTGGTCCCCATTCTGTCACTATAGATTTGTGTGCGTTTCCTACAGTATATGTAAGTAGAATCATACTTTTAATTTTTTATATACTGAGCTTTCCCTTTCTGACTTTGTGAGACATGTTTAGCTGAATTAACAGTAAAATTAACAACATTATCCTTTTCCATTGTGTTAGAACAGTTTTGTGACCGTGGATCAAGCCTTAAAACAATGTTGGTGACTTTCAGTAGCACATCTGTGTTTTCCCCTTTTATTTCCCTGTTAGGCCTGGGCCTCTGAAGAGAGGCCTCAGTTCCCCGAGCTCAGATGGTGAGCTGCGTAAGAGAACCTGCACCCCTGCTGTGAGCTGCTCGAAGGGCACGTGCACATGTGGCATCCGTATGTCCAGGCGCAATGCCATTACCAGTTCCTACACTTCTACTGGAGGCATCTCTCAGGTACACGCACCTGGTGGTGTGGCAGAAGTGGGTTCTTTGCATTTATTAGTTGATTATGCAGTGTTTACTAGCCACCTTCTGTCAGATGCTGAGATCACCTCTAAGCTAACAGCAGTTACCAACCCTTGAATGATTGCTATGGACCAGTGGAACAAACTAGAAAGCCCAGAATGCCTATGTGGAAACCTGACACAAGACAGAGCCATTATTATAGATAAATAGACAGAGGATGAATAATTCAAAAAATGGTACTAATTTGATTAAAAAGGTAGATTGAGTCTGAATTGCATTGGGTCGTAAATTCATCCTCTAGGCACTGGGAATTTAATGAAAGTTTTAAAAATAAGTGGTTATAACTATTTTTAGAAAGGATGTAGTATAGACTGGAGAACAGATCAAGTTTTGCTACCAGAATGACTTGGGTTCAAATCTTGGCTTTGGCACTTAGTAGCTATAGACTCTTGGCCAGGTAAATGACTTAAACTCTCTTTTTCTCATCTCTAAAGGATCGTTATAAAGATTGATGGTAATGTTTGAAAAGCACCCATTACAGTGCTTGTCAGTAAGCAGGCACCCAATATATCGGAGCTGGAAAAAAAGTAAGACATGCGTGAAGGAGGTTTTTGAGAGGAGAAAGAATTTGACATAAGTTTTCATCCATACAGAAGGCTCTTAGAGTAATATAAATGACACATTAATGATAAATGACAAATATAGGAGATGAAGGCCCCAGCCAAGCAGTTATGACAATGCAGAGCATAATAGTACGAAGCTTTACCTGGATCTATTCTGCACTAGGCCCTCTGCTGAGCACTGTACACACATTTCCTCAATCAGTGATCACAACAGACCTGACATACATAGTCATTGCCCCTTACAATTTTATATCAAATGTCATACATACACAAAAGGAAGGAAAAATATCATAGTGAACCTCCATGTGGCTCCAGCAGTTAACAGTGTTTTGTCAGTCCTGATCCATCAACACCCCCACCCCAAATTGGTTTTCCTCTTGTGTTTTAAAGTACAAACATGTGGTTTCACCTGTAGGTACTTCAGTGTATTTTTAAAACTTTTTGAACATTAATAAAAACAATGCCTCTGTTCCTCTGAATAATAATGACTTAATGTTAGTTATCATCACTCCAATTTGCCCTTCTTACCCTCACTGTCTTATTACAGTTACTTTGAATCAGGGACCAAAAATCAACTCATTGTGTTTGGTTCACATGTCTCTTAGACTCTTTTTTTTTTAGCATTAAAGGTATTTAATTCATATATGTAACAAAAAATCTGAAGGTAAGGTTGTACACTTATGGAAATAATGATTTTGACCTACTTCATAAGATAGTTGTGAGGCAGTACATGTAAAGTGTTGATGCGTCTACACTGTCCATAGTAAGCATTCAAGAAGTGCCACCAAAATAAGTACTGAAATTTTCATTTCAGGGGACTTAATTCACACTCAGCGCTTCAGACTTAGCATTATACAAGGTTGTATCTGATGGCCTAACAAGCAGACAGGGTAAAAATAATCAACTTTTTAACAGGCCTGGGCGGAGCGATGATGCTCGAGGCACCACGCCAGGGGCAGGGCGCCAGGACGCCGGGGTGGGTGGGGCGAGGGACACGCCCTCCACCGCCCTTTGGTCCCCCGGGAGCGGAGCCCGCGTTTCCACGGCCCGCCACGCAGCCGCGCGGGAAGCCACCCCCTCGTCACGGGCAGCTGCGGGGCCGACCGGGGGAGGCGCGCATGCACCGGGGCCTCTGCCTCCCCGGGCACGCTGCTCAGGCCGGCTGGACGGCCCGGCAAACTCTCCACGTTGGCAGAACCCCTCCGCGGTCCTGGGGCGCGCCAGACACAGCCCCGGGTTGCGCTGGCCCCGCCAGGATGCCGGCTATCCCAGCTGCCGGGCCCCGGCTCCCAGCGCCTCGGCCCGTCTGAGGAACCGCAGGCGGCAGGTCACCGGCCTCACAGCGCAGCCTCCCCTGGCGCCCCAGGCCCACGCGGCGGGCACGCCCTGGCGGCTTCCAGATGTCAGGCTTCCCCCGCGGGCTGTCCCCGCGACTGCTGCCGCTGCCGCCGCAGGCGCGGAGCACATGGGCTGGGGCAGCGGCTGCGCGCGCCCTCCCCCGCAGCGGGGATGTCAGGCCTCTCTTAGACTCAATCAACGGTACTACTACTACGCTTTTTCTTAACTTTTGAAAAGTCTGTGTCATTATGTTCTATAGAATTTACTACATTCTGGATTTTGTTTTCATCATGGTGCCATTTTGACAATTACTCTATCCCTATTTTCCCTGTAAATGGGCAGTTGGCTCCTGAGGCTTGATGAGTGTCGAGCTTAGTGATTCGGGCAGAGGTGCTGCTGTGCACTTCTGATCGCATCACATCGGGAGCAGGTGCTGTGTGGTTGCCTCCCACTGGGCTCAGTTGTCAGTCTGATCCTTCACTTTATTGTTCCTATGAGCTTTTCACCTGCTGATTTTAGCGGCCATATTTTGCCTTTGTCTATGTCCATTGTGGCAAAATGGTGATGTTCTAATTCTGTCCTTCCCTCTGCATTTGTTAACTGAAGGTCTGCGTAATTCTAGATAGAAGAACAAACCCTATCTATTGGAGTGGCAGGATAATAAGCAGGCACTGATGCCGTAGTTAACTCCAAAGGTGACCAGTATGATTCTTGCTGTGTTATCTTTATGAACTGATGATATTTTATAAACATTTCATGATCCTCAGTATAGTGTAGCTGCTCTTTCTGATGCAACTTTTCCAACTTTGGCCAATGACAACCCTTTCAAATACTGGCAATTGACTCACTTTTCAGAAGCCCCACTTCAGAAAGAAATGTTTTTTTAGTCACTTGAAAAGGAGACTTTATATACAGTGATGGATTAGAGTCACAGAATTATGTTGAAGGTCAGATCCTATGTTATTCCCAAGGTCAGTCACGTGACTTGTGTTTGGCTTTTAGCTCTGGAAGAGGTGTCCCAGTGCCTCACCCTTCTCCAGCCCAGCCTCGTCCCTCTCACAGACACGAGAGAGTCCAGAAAAGAAAATGAGGTAATGGGTGATTCGCTGTGTGGATTATTGAGAGGGTGGGAAAGGAGGGAAATTTACTTGGCTCTTAGGCTTTCTGAGACTTCGATTTGGAGAATCAAAACGGTGCACATCTAAAGGGCAGAGATGGTGCCACCCTGAATTGCTCTCATCTCTTGCAGTCGTCACATAGTGTGACCACACCAGCCTCTGCTTCCCCTCATGCTACAGCGTGAGGGGCTGGGGCATAAGGGGAAGGGCTTGCATGGGACAGAGTGAACAGAGTGACTGATGAGGGTGGGCAGCAGGCTTCACAGTCTAGACCCCAGCTGAACCCCTAGGTGCCTGACTAGAATGCCGCTTTCTTAGAGATAGAGGTGTGACTAGGACTCTCAGAAACTTGGCAGGTTTTATGTAAGGTTCTGAAGATTGTTTTCTGCTTCTTTTAAGACAAAGGTGTCTCTATGGCTTCTGTGAACTGCCTCCCTTCATTTCTTTAGGAATTTTCTTTGCTTCTTTTTGTTGTCTTGACACACTGAGATCTTAGTCATGGTTGTTCTAGACTTTGGTCAGTTGGTAGTTAGGAGGGTCTAAGAAGTAGGTAGGGATAGAGGGTGGCTCCACCTAAAAGTTTAGAAGTGCTTTTCAAAACTTAATTGTGCCTCTTCCTCTTACAGAGAAGAGGACGGTCCTCAGGGATCTGGCTCTTCCGCTCCACCAGTAAACAAGGAGTCCCAGGGAGAACAGGGTAAGTTGATGAACGAATCCATGTGTTGACGGTAGTGTATGGAGGGCACATGGACCACAGCCCACTGGAAACACGTACTGAGCCTTGATTTGTGTGGGGCTTGGTAGTTACAGAGAGAGATGTTCCTGTCCTACGGAGTTTATGGTCTGGTAAGGGAGAAAGGTGGCCCAGACTCGTATAGCATAACCCAGGCCACCTGGGGGGTTTGGGGTAAGGTAAGCCTAGGTGGGGGAAGCTCAGCAGCCCTGGCCCCACCCCAGCCCACCTTTGGCAGCACCGTGTGGTCAGGTTTTTGTGGATTGAAACCCGCAGCCTCTCTTTTTGGCACCATCTCCAGCACCCTGTCAGCCTTTGGCAGCACCACAGCTGTTTCCTCCAATTTTTTTATTTTGTGGTATCATTAATCTACAATTATTTGAGGAACATTATGTTTACTAGACTCCCCCGTTCACCAAGTCCCCCCCACATACCCCATTAGTCACTGTTCATCAGCGTAGTAAGATGCTGCAAAATCACTACTTGTCTACTATGTGTTGCACAGCACTCCCCATGCCCCCCCCAAATTATACATGTTAATCATAAGGCCCCCTTTCTTCTTCCACCCCTTCTCCCTCCCTTTCCACCTATCTTCCCCAGTCCCTTTCTATTTGGTAATTGTGAGTCCTTTCTTGTGTTCTGTGATTCTGCTGCTGTTTTATTCCTTCTGTTTTTCCTTTGTTCTTATACTCCAGAGATGAGTGAAATCATCTGGTACTTGTCTTTCTCCATCTGGCTTATTTCACTGACCATAATACCCTCTAGCTCCATCCATGTTGACGAAAATGGTAGGATTTGTTTTCTTCTTATGGCTGATTAATATTCCATTGTGTATATGTATCACATCTTCTTTATCCATTCACCTACTGATGGACACTTAGGTTCCTTCCATTTCTTGGCTATTGTAAATAGTGCTGCGATAAACATAGGGGTGCATCTATCTTTTTAAAATTGGGCTGCTGCATTCTTAGGGTAAATTCCTAGAGGTGGTATTCCTGGGTCAAATGGTAGTTCTATTTTGAATTTTTTGAGGAACCTCCATGCTGCTTTCCACAGTGATTGAACTAAGTTACATTCCCACCAGCAGGGGAGGAGGGTTCCTCTTTCTCTGCATCCTAGCCAGCATTTTTTGTTGTTTGTCTTTTTGATGGTGGCAGTCCTTACTGGTGTGAGGTGATATCTCATTGCGGTTTTAATTTGCAATTCTCTGATGACTAGCGATGTGGAGCATCTTTTCATGTGTCTGTTGGCCATCTGAATTTCTTCTTTGGAGAACTGTCTGTTCAGCTCCTCTGCCCATTTTTTAATTGGATTATTTGCTTTTTGTTTGTTGAGGTGTGTGAGCTCTTTATACATTGTTGATGTCAACCCTTTATTAGATCTGTCATTTATGAATATATTCTCCCATACTGTAGGATGCCTTTTTGTTCTATTGATGGTGTCCTTCCCTGTACAGAAGCTTTTCAGCACGATATAGTCCTATATGTTCATTTTTGCTTTTGTTTCACTTGCTGGGGGAGATATGTTCATGAAGAAGTCACTCATGTTTATGTCCAAGAGACTTTTGCTTATGTTTTTTCTAAGAGTATTATGGTTTCATGGCTTACATTCAGGTCTTTGATCCATTTCGAATATACTTTTGTGTATAGGGTTAGACAGTGATCCTCATTTCCTTCTCTTTTGCAGCCACCACCTCGGACTTTGAATCTACGACCCAGACCACCATCAGCGGTGGCAGCACACCCTCATCCCACGTCACATCCGGGGTGTCAGCAGGCCCCGCTGGCACTGGGGACTTTGGGATGAGCGTGTCAGCCCCCCACAGCAGCTCCACCCCTGGGGTATTCAACTTTGTGGCAGGATGGAGTGGGAGAACTGGTGGCACGGCCCCTTTCTGGGGATGCCTGAGTCAGAACTCCCTTGGTGCAGCTGGCCAGAGCACACTATTTGCCATCTATGTGGCCAGCACACCTACGAACACATCTGTGCTTGCAGGTGAGATTTGGAATGGGCTCGGTCTGCAGAGCCAAGGTGCTGTTTTAAGTACCAACATAGTCTACACTCTTGGAACTCTACGCTGTAGTGAAGAGACAGATGTTATCGGTAAACAGCGTCAGGTAGCAGTGTAACTCATGTCCGGAGGAGCTATGTAGGTAGGGAGTGGGAGCCTTTCTGAGACAATAGTAAACGGAGGCCATGGCCGCGGTTCCAGAGTTGGGAGCAGGGACAGCGGCTGGGGTTGGGGGCATTCCAGGCACAGGAGCAAAGGCCCGAAGTCAGAGATGAGCTTATGTTTTCATGAGCAGAGAAGAGTCAGGTGTGGCTAGAGGTTTAAAAAGGAAAGTGGGATAAAATGACGTTAAGAGACAGGCAGTAAGGAAGATCATTCACGGCCTTTTAAAATGTTTTATTTTTTGGTATTAATCTACAATCACATGAAGAACATTATGTTTACTAGGCTTCCCCCTTCAACAAGTCCCCCCACGAACCCTATTATAGTCACTGTCCATCAGTGTAGTAAGATGCTGTAGAATTACCACTTGTCTTCTCTGTGTGGCCCAGCCCTCCTTTGCCCCCCGCCCACATTATATATGCAATTTGTAATGCCCCCTTTCTTTTTCCTGCCTTTATCCCTCCCTTCACACCCATCCTGCTCAGTCCCTTTCCCTTTAGTCCATTTCAATAGGTAGTCCATTCTTGGGTTCTGTGATTCTGCTGCTGTTTTGTTCCTTCAGTTTTTCTTTGCTCTTATACTCCACATATGAGTGAAATCATTTGGTACTTGCCTTTCTCCACCTGGCTTATTTCACTGAGCATAATACCCTCCAGCTTCATCCCTGTTGTTGCAAATGGTAGGATTTGTTTTCTTCTTTTGGCTGAATAATATTCCATTGTGTATATGTACCTCATCTTCTTTATCCATTCATCTACTGATGGACATTTAGGTTGCTTCCATTTCTTGGCTATTGTAAATAGTGCTGAGATAAACATAGGGGTGCATCTGCCTTTTTCAAAACGGGCTGCTGCTTCCCTTAGGGTAAATTCCTACAAGTGGGATTCCTGGGTCAAATGGGATTTCTATTTTGACCTTTTTAAGGAAGCTCCATACTGCTTTCCACAATGGTTGAACTAATTTGCATTCCTACCAACAGTTTAGGAGGGTTCCCCTTTCTCCACAACCTGGCCAACATTGGTTGTTGTTTGTCTTTTGGATGGTGGCGATCCTTCCTAGTGTGAAGGGATATCTCATTGTGGTTTTAATTTGTATTTCTCTGATGACTAACGATGTGGAGCAATTTCTTCTTTGGAGAACTGTTCAACTACTCTGCTCATTTTTTTTTTTTTATGTATTAACAATTTCTAATTTATTGAACAAAATGAAGATCTGTATGTTTCTTTTATTTTTTAAAAAATTTTGTTATCATTAATTTACAATTACATGAGGAACATTATGTTCACTAGGCTCCCCCTTTCACCAAGTCCACGCCACACACCCCATTACAGTCACTATCCATCATCATAGTAAGATGTTGTAGAATCACTACTTGTCTTCTCTGTGTTGCACAGACGTCCCCATGGCCACCCCCCTACATTATATGTGCTATTCTTTTTCCAGACCCTTACACCTCCCATCCCTACCATCTTCCCCAGTCCCTTTCCCTTTGGTAACTGTTAGTCCATTCTTGGGTTCTGTGATTCCGGTGCTGTTTTGTTCCTTCAGTTTTTCTTTGTTCTTATACTCCACCTATGAGTAAAATCATTTGGTATTTTTCTTTCTCTGCCTGGCTTATTTCACTGAGCAGAATACCCTCTAGCACATCCATGTTGTTGCAAATGGTAGCATTTGTTTACTTCTTATGGGTGAATAATATTCCATTGTGTATATGTACCACCTCTTCTTTATCCATTCATATACTTATGGACACTTAGGTTGCTTCAGTTTCTTAGCGGTTGTAAGTAATGCTGCGATAAATATAGGGGTGCATCTGTCTTTTTCAAACTGGGCTGCTCCCATTTGTTTATTTTTCCTTTTCTGTCCTTTCCCTGGAGAGATATGTTCAAGAAGAAGTCGCTCATGTTTGTGTACAACATATTTTCGCCTGTCTTTCTCTAAGAGTTTTATGGTTTCATGGCTTCCATTCAGGGGTTCGATCAATTTCGAATTTACTTTTGTGTATGGGGTTAGACAGTGATCCATGTTTCCTCCTTTTCTGCAGCCATCACCTCCGGCTTTGAAGCTGTGACACAGACCACCAGCTGTGGGAACAGTACTTCAGGGTTTGGCAGCACCAACTCAGCGCCCTTCACATCCAGGGTGTCAACAGAACCCACTGGCAGTGGGGGCTTTGGGACAAGCGAGGCTGCCCCCCACAGGAGCTCCACCACTGGGGCACTTGGCTCTGCATCAGAACAGAGTGGGAGAACTGGTCTCAAGAACCCTTTCAGTGGAGCCTTGAATCCAAACTCCCTGGGTGCAGCTGGCCAGAGCACACCCTCTGGTTTCCATGAGGACAGCATGCATCAGAACACGCCCGGGTTTTCAGGTGAGATTTGGAATGGGCTCGGTCTGCAGTGCCAGCCGCTGTCTTAAGTGCTGACACAGTCTCCACTTTCGGAGCTGTATGCTGTGGTGAAGATTTAGATGTTATCACAGAAGTTATCTGTAAACAGCGTCAGGTAGCAGTGAAACCCATAACCGGAGGAGCTATTTATGTAGTCAGCGGCAGCCTTTCTGAGACAATAGCAAACTGAGGCCATGGCCGCGGTTCCAGAGTTGGGAGCAGGGACAGCGGCTGGGGGTGAGGACGTTGCAGGCACAGGAGCAAAGGCCCGAAGGCAGAGATGAGCTTATGTTTTCATGAGCAGAGAAGAGCCAGGTGTGGCTAGAGGTTATAAAGGAAAGTGGGATAAAATGACGTTAAGAGACAGGCAGAAAGGAAGATCATTCACGGCCTTTTAAAATGTTTTATTTTTTGGTATTAATCTACAATTACATGAGGAACATTATGTTTACTAGGCTTCCCCCTTCAACAAGTCCCCCCACGAACCCTATTATAGTCACTGTCCATCAGTGTAGTAAGATGCTGTAGAATTACCACTTGTCTTCTCTGTGTGGCCCAGCCCTCCTTTGCCCCCCGCCCACATTATATATGTGATTTGTAATGCCTCCTTTCTTTTTCCTACCTTTATCCCTCCCTTCTCACCCATCCTGCTCAGTCCCTTTCCCTTTAGTCCATTTCAATAGGTAGTCCATTCTTGCGTTCTGTGATTCTGCTGCTGTTCTGTTCCTTCAGTTTTTCTTTGCTCTTATACTCCACATATGAGTGAAATCATTTGGTACTTGCCTTTCTCCACCTGGCTTATTTCAATGAGCAAAATACCCTCCAGCTTCATCCCTGTTGTTGCAAATGGTAGGATTTGTTTTCTTCTTTTGGCTGAATAATATTCCATTGTGTATATGTACCTCATCTTCTTTATCCATTCATCTACTGATGGACATTTAGGTTGCTTCCATTTCTTGGCTATTGTAAATAGTGCTGAGATAAACATAGGGGTGCATCTGCCTTTTTCAAAACGGGCTGCTGCTTCCCTTAGGGTAAATTCCTACAAGTGGGATTCCTGGGTCAAATGGGATTTCTATTTTGACCTTTTTAAGGAAGCTCCATACTGCTTCCCACAGTGGTTGAACGAATTTACATTCCCACCAACACTGTAGGAGGGTTCCCCTCTCTCCACATCCTTGCCAACATTTGTTGTGGTTTGTCTTTTGGATGGTGGCGATCCTTACTGGTGTGAGGTGATATCTCATTGTGGTTTTAATTAGCTTTTCTCTGATGACAAGTGATGTGGTGCCTCTTTTCCTGTGTCTATTGGGCACCTGAATTTATTCTTTGGACAAGTGCCTGTTCAGCTCCCCTGCCCACATTTTTATTGGAATATTTGCTTTTTGTTTGTTGAGGTGTGTTAGGTCTTTATATATTTTGGATGTCAACCCTTAATCGGATCTGTCATTTATGAATATATTCTCCCATACTGGAGGATGCCCTTTTGTTCTGTTGGTGGTGCCCTTTACTGTACAGAAGCTTTTAAGCTGGATATAGTCCCATTTATTCATTTTTGCTTTTCTTTCCCTGGAGCGATATGCTCACGAAGAAGTCGCTCATGTTTATGTCCAAGATATTTTCGCCTGTCCTTCTCTAAGCGTTTTATGGTTTCATGGCTTCCATTCACGGGTTCGATCAATTTCAAATTTACTTTTGTGTATGGGGTTAGACAGTGATCCATGTTTCCTCCTTTTCTGCAGCCATCACCTCCGGCTTTGAAGCTGTGACACAGACCACCAGCTGTGGGAACAGTACTTCAGGGTTTGGCAGCACCAACTCAGCGCCCTTCACATCCAGGGTGTCAACAGAACCCACTGGCAGTGGGGGCTTTGGGACAAGCGAGGCTGCCCCCCACAGGAGCTCCACCACTGGGGCACTTGGCTCTGCATCAGAACAGAGTGGGAGAACTGGTCTCAAGAACCCTTTCAGTGGAGCCTTGAATCCAAACTCCCTGGGTGCAGCTGGCCAGAGCACACCCTCTGGTTTCCATGAGGACAGCATGCATCAGAACACGCCCGGGTTTTCAGGTGAGATTTGGAATGGGCTTGGTCTGCAGTGCCAGCCGCTGTCTTAAGTGCTGACACAGTCTCCGCTTTCGGAGCTGTATGCTGTGGTGAAGATTTAGATGTTATCACAGAAGTTATCTGTAAACAGCGTCAGGTCGCAGTGAAACCTGTAGCCGGAGGAGCTATTTATATAGTCAGCGGCAGCCTTTCTGAGACAATAGCAAACTGAGGCCATGGCCACGGTTCCAGAGTTGGGAGCAGGGACAGTGGCTGGGGGTGAGGACGTTGCAGGCACAGGAGCAAAGGCCGAAGGCAGAGATGAGCTTATGTTTTCATGAGCAGAGAAGAGCCAGGTGTGGCTAGAGGTTATAAAGGAAAGTGGAATAAAATGACATTAAGAGACAGGCAGAAAGGAAGATCATTCACGGCCTTTTAAAATGTTTTATTCTTTTTGGTATCTATCTACAATTACCTTAAGAACGTTATGTTTATTTGGCTCCCCTCTTCACCAAGTACCCCGCACAAACCCCATTGGATTCATTGTCCATCAGTGTAGTAACATGCTGTAGAATCACTACTCATCTTCCTGTGTAGCCTAGCACTCCCCGTGCCCAACCACATTATACACGCTAATCATAATGCACCTTTTCTTTTTCGCTGCCCTTATACCTCCCTTCCCACCCATCCTCCTCAGTCCCTTTCTCTTTGGTAACTGGTAGTCCATTCTTGGGTTCTGTGATTGTGCTGCTGTTTTGTTCCTTCAGTTTTTCCTTTGCTCTTATACTCCAGAGATAAGTGAAATCATTTGGTACTTGTCTTTCTCCGCCTTGCTTATTTCACTCAGCATAATATCCTCTAGCTCCAAGCATGTTCTTGGAAATGGTAGGAATTGTTTTCTTCTTGTGGCTGAATTTTATTCCATTGTGCATACATTCCTCTACTGATGGACACATAGGTTGTTTCCATTTCTTGGCTGTTGTAAATAGTGCTGCGATAAACAAAGGGGTACATCTGTCTTTTTCAAAACGGGCTGCTGTGTTCCTAGGGTAAATTCCTGGGAGCGGTATTGCTGGGTCAAATGATATTTCTACTTTGAGCTTTTTGAGGAACCTCCATATTGCTTCCCACAGTGGTTGAACGAATTTACATTCCCACCACTGTAGGAGGGTTCCCCTCTCTCCACATCCTTGCCAACATTTGTTGTGGTTTGTCTTTTGGATGGTGGCGATCCTTACTGGTGTGAGGTGATATCTCATTGTGGTTTTAATTAGCTTTTCTCTGATGACAAGTGATGTGGTGCCTCTTTTCCTGTGTCTATTGGGCACCTGAATTTATTCTTTGGACAAGTGCCTGTTCAGCTCCCCTGCCCACATTTTTATTGGAATATTTGCTTTTTGTTTGTTGAGGTGTGTTAGGTCTTTATATATTTTGGATGTCAACCCTTTATCCGATCTGTCATTTATGAATATATTCTCCCATACTGGAGGATGCCCTTTTGTTCTGTTGGTGGTGCCCTTTACAGTACAGAAGCTTTTAAGCTGGATATAGTCCCATTTATTCATTTTTGCTTTTCTTTCCCTGGAGCGATATGCTCACGAAGAAGTCGCTCATGTTTATGTCCAAGATATTTTCGCCTGTCCTTCTCTAAGAGTTTTATGGTTTCATGGCTTCCATTCAGGGGTTCGATCAATTTCGAATATACTTTTGTGTATGGGGTTAGACAATGATCCATGTTTCCTCCTTTTTTGCAGCCATCACCTCCGGCTTTGGAGCTGTGACACAGACCACCAGCTGTGGGAACAGTACTTCAGGGTTTGGCAGCACCAACTCAGCGCCCTTCACATCCAGGGTGTCAACAGAACCCACTGGCAGTGGGGGCTTTGGGACAAGCGAGGCTGGCCCCCACAGGAGCTCCACCACTGGGGCATTTGGCTCTGCATCAGAACAGAGTGGGAGAACTGGTCTCAAGAACCCTTTCAGTGGAGCCTTGAATCCAAACTCCCTGGGTGCAGCTGGCCAGAGCACACCCTCTGGTTTCCATGTGGACAGCATGCATCAGAAAATGCCCGGGTTTTCAGGTGAGATTTGGAATGGGCTCGGTCTGCAGTGCCAGGCGCTGCATTAGGTGCTGACACATTCTCTGCTTTCGGAGCTGTAAGCTGTGGTGAAGATTTAGATGTTAACACAGAAGTTATCCGTAAACGGCGTCAGGTAGCAGTGAAACCCATAACCGGAGGAGCTATTTATGTAGTCAGTGGCAGCCTTTCTGACACAATAGCAAACTGAGGCCATGGCCGCAGTTCCAGAGTTGGGAGCAGGGACAGCGGCTGGGGGTGAGTGTGTTGGCAGCACAGGAGTAAAGGCCCGAAGGCAGAGATGCGCTCATGTTTTCATGAGCAGAGAAGAGCCAGGTGTGGCTAGAGGTTTAAAAAGGAACGTGGGATTAAATGACATTAAGAGACAGGCAGAAAAGAAGATCATTCATGGCCTTTTAAAATGTACTTATTTTTGGTATCAGTCTACAATGACATGCAGATCATTATGTTTACTAGGCTTCCCTCTTCACCAAATGACACCCCATGCCCCATCACAGTCACTGTCCATCAGTGTACTGAGGTACTGTAGAATCACTACTTGTCCTCTCTGTGTTGCTCAGACCTTCCCGTGCCCCCCCTACATTATACATGCCAATCATAAGGCCCCGTTTCTTTCCCCCAACCCTTATCCCTCCCTTCCCACCCATACTCCTCAGTCCCTTTCCCTTTGCTAACTGTTAGTTCATTTTTGGGTTCTGTAATTCTGCTGCTCTTTCCTTCCTTCGGTTTTTCTTTGTTCTTATGCTCCACATATGAGTGATATCATTTGTTACTTGTCTTTCTCCACCTGGCTTATTTCACTGAGCATAGTTCCCGGTAGTTCCATCCATGTTGTTGCAAATGGTACGATGTGTTTTCTTCTTATGGCTGAATTATATTCCATTGTGCATACATTCATCTATTGATGGACTTGTAGGTTGTTTCCATTTCTTGGCTGTTGTAAATAGTGCTGCGATAAACATAGGGGTGCATACGTCTTTTCCATACTGAGCTGCTGTATTCCTAGAGTAAATTCCACGGAGCGGTATTTCTGTGTCAAATGGTATTTCCACTTTCACGGTTTTGAGGAACCTTCATATTGCTTTCCACAATGGTTGAACGATTTTACATTACTACGACCATCAAAGGAGGTTCCCCTTTCTCCACATCCTCGCCAACATTTTTTGTTGTTTGTGTTTTGAATGGCAGGGATCTTTACTGGTGTGAGGTGATACCTCATTGTGCTTTTAGTTTGCATTTCGCTGGTGGCAAGCGATGTGGCGCATCCTTTCATGTGTCTATTTGCCATCAGAATTTCTTCTTTGGAGAACTGCCTGTT
Source organism: Manis pentadactyla (assembly GCF_030020395.1). Lineage (NCBI taxonomy): Eukaryota > Metazoa > Chordata > Mammalia > Pholidota > Manidae > Manis > Manis pentadactyla. The sequence goes on from NC_080028.1 coordinate 71,689,425, forward strand.
CAGCTCCCCTGGCCATTTTTTTATTGCAATATTTGCTTTTTGTTTGTTGAGGTGTGTTAGCTCTTTATATATTTTGGATGTCAACCCTTAATCGGATCTGTCGTTTATGAATATATTCTCCCATACTGGAGGATGCCCTTTTGTTCTGTTGGTGGTGCCCTTTACTGTACAGAAGCTTTTAAGCTTGATATGGTCCCATTTGTTCATTTTTGCTTTTCTTTCCCTGGAGCGACATGCTCACGAAGTCGCTCATGTTTATGTCCAAGATATTTTCGCCTGTCCTTCTGTAAGCGTTTTATGGTTTCATGGCTTCCATTCACGGGTTCGATCAATTTCGAATTTACTTTTGTGTATGGAGTTAGACAATGATCCATGTTTCCTCCTTTTTGCAGCCATCACCTCCGGCTTTGGAGCAGTGACCCAGACCACCACCTGTGGGACCAGTACTTCAGGGTTTGGCAGGACCATCCCAGTGCCCTTCACATTCAGGGTGTCAGCAGGCCCCACTGGCAGTGGGGGATTTGGGACAAGCGTGGCTGCCCCCCACAGCATCTCGACCACTGGGGCATTTGGCTCTCCGTCAGAACACAGTGGGAGAACTGGTCTCAAGGATCCTTTCTGGGGAGCCTTGAATCCAAACTCCCTGGGTGCAGCTGGCCAGAGCACACCCACTGGTTTCCATGTGGCCAGCACGCATCAAAACACGCCCGGGTTTTCAGGTGAGATTTGGAATGGGCTCGGTCTGCAGTGCGAGTCGCTGTCTTAGGAACCGACACAGTCTCCGCTTTTGGAGCTGTATGCTGTGGTGAAGATTTAGATGTTATCACAGAATTATCTGTAAACAGCGTCAGGTAGCAGTGAATCCCATAAACGGAGGAGCTATTTATGTAGTCAGTGGCAGCCTTTCTGACACAATAGCAAACTGTGGCCATGGCCGCAGTTCCAGAGTTGGGAGCAGGGACAGCGGCTGTGTGTGAGTGTGTTGGCGGCCCAGGTATAAAGGCCCGAAGGCGGAGATGCGCGCATGTTTTCATGAGCAGAGAAGAGCCAGGTGTGGCTAGAGGTTTAAAAAGAAACGTGGGATAAAATGGCATTAAGAGACAGGCAGAAAAGAAGATCATTCATGGCCTTTTAAAATGTACTGACTTTTGGTATCAGTCTACAATGACATGCAGATCATTATGTTTACTAGGCTTCCCCCTTCACCAAATGAACCCCCACAACCCATTACAGTCACTGTCCATCAGTGTACTGAGGTACGGTAGAATCACTACTTGTCCTCTCTGTGTTGCTCAGACCTTCCTGTGCCCAACCTACATTATAAATGCCAATCATAAGACCCCGTTTCTTTTCCCCATCCCTTATTCCTCCCCTCCCTCCCATACTCCTCAGTCCCTTTCCCATTGGTAACTGTTAGCTCATTTTTTAGTTCTGCAATTCTGCACCTCTTTTCTTCCTTCAGTTTTTCTTTGCTCTTATGCTCCACATATGAGTGATATCATTTGTTACTTGTCTTTCTCCACCTGGCTTATTTCACTGAGCATAGTTCCCTCTAGCTCCATCCATGTTGTTGCAAATGGTAGGATTTGTTTTCTTCTTATGGCTGAATTATATTCCATTGTGCATACATTCATCTACTGATGGACATGTAGGTTGTTTCCATTTCTTGGCTGTTGTAAATAGTGCTGCGATAAACATAGGGGTGCATACGTCTTTTGCATACTGGCCTGCATATTCCTAGAGTAAATTCCATGGAGCGGTATTCCTGTGTCAAATGGTATTTCTATTTTGAGCTTTTTGAGGATCCTCGATATTGCTTTCCACAATGGTTGAAAAATGTTACATTACCACGACCATCATAGGAGGTTCCCCTTTCTCTACATCCTCGCCAACATTTGTTGTTGTTTGTGTTTTGGATGGCGGTGATCCTTACTGGTGTGAGGTGATACCTCATTGTGCTTTTAGTTTGCATTTCGCTGGTGGCAAGCGATGTGGCGCATCCTTTCATGTGTCTGTTTACCATCAGTATTTCTTCTTTGGAGAACTGCCTGTTCAGCTTCCCTGGCCATTTTTTTATTGCAATATTTGCTTTTTGTTTGTTGAGGTATGTTAGCTCTTTAAATATTTTGGATGTCAACCCTTAATCGGATCTGTCATTTATGAATATATTCTCCCATACTGGAGGATGCCCTTTTGTTCTGTTGGTCGTGCCCTTTACTGTACAGAAGCTTTAAAGCTTGATATCGTCCCATTTGTTCATTTTTGCTTTTCTTTCCCTGGGGCGCTATGCTCAAGAAGAAGTCGCTCATGTTTATGTCCAAGATATTTTCGCCTGTACTTCTGTAAGCGTTTTATGGTTTCATGGCTTCCATTCAGGGGTTCGATCAATTTCGAATTTACTTTTGTGTATGGAGTTAGACAATGATCCATGTTTCCTCCTTTTTTGCAGCCATCACCTCCGGCTTTGGAGCAGTGACCAAGACCACCACCTGTGGGACCAGTACTTCAGGGTTGGGCAGGACCATCTCAGTGCCCTTCACATTCAGGGTGTCAGCAGGCCCCACTGGCAGTGCGGGCTTTGGGACAAGTGTGGCTGCCCCCCACAGCATCTCGACCAATGGGGCATTTGGCTCTCCGTCCGAACGGAGTGGGAGAACTGGTCTCAAGAATCCTTTCTGGGGAGCCTTGAATCCAAACTCCCTGGGTGCAGCTTGCCAGAGCACACCCTCTGGTTTCCATGTGGCCGGCACGCATCACAACACGCCCGGGTTTTCAGGTGAGACTTGGAATGGGCTCGGTCTGCAGTGCCAGGCGCTGTCTTAGGAACCGACACAGTCTCCGCTTTTGGAGCTGTATGCTGTGGTGAAGATTTAGATGTTATCACAGAATTATCTGTAAACAGCGTCAGGTAGCAGTGAATCCCATAAACGGAGGAGCTATTTATGTAGTCAGTGGCAGCCTTTCTGACACAATAGCAAACTGAGGCCATGGCCGCAGTTCCAGAGTTGGGAGCAGGGACAGTGGCTGTGTGTGAGTGTGTTGGCGGCACAGGAGTAAAGGCCCGAAGGCAGAGATGCGCTCATGTTTTCATGAGCAGAGAAGAGCCAGGTGTGGCTGGAGGTTTAAAAAGGAACGTGGGATTAAATGACATTAAGAGACAGGCAGAAAAGAAGATCATTCATGGCCTTTTAAAATGTACTGACGTTTGGTATCAGTCTACAATGACATGCAGATCATTGTTTACTAGGCTTCCCTTTCACCAAATGACTCCCCATACCCCATTACAATCACTGTCCATCAGTGTACTGAGGTACTGTAGAATCACTACTTGTCCTCTGTGTGTTGCTCAGACCTTCCCGTGCCCCCCCTACATTATACATGCCAGTCATAAGGCCCCGTTTCTTTCCCCCAACCCTTATCCCTCCTTTCGCACCCATACACCTCAGTCCCTTTCACTTTCGTAGCTGTTAGTTCATTTTTGGGTTGTGTAATTCTGCTGCTCTGTCCTTCCTTCAGTTTTTCTTTGTTCTTATGCTCCCATATGAGTGATATCATTTGTTCTTATGCTCACACATATGAGTGATATCATTTGTTACTTGTCTTTCTCCACCTGGCTTTTTTCACTGAGCATAGTTCCCTCTAGCTCCATCCATGTTGTTGCAAATGGTAGGATTTGTTTTCTTCTTATGGCTGAATTATATTCCATTGTGCATACATTCATCTACTGATGGACATGTAGGTTGTTTCCATTTCTTGGCTGTTGTAAATAGTGCTGTGATAATCATAGGGGTGCATACGTCTTTTCCATACTGGGCTGCTGTATTCCTAGCGTAAATTCCACGGAACGATATTTCTGTGTCAAACGGTATTTCCATTTTTAGGTTTTTGAGGAAACTTCATATTGCTTTCCACAATGCTTGAACGATTTTACATTACCACGACCATCATAGGAGGTTCCCCTTTCTCCACATCCTCGACAACATTTGTTGTTGTTTGTGTTTTGGATGGCGGTGATCCTTACTGGTGTGAGGTGATACCTCATTGTGCTTTTAGTTTGCATTTCGCTGGGGCAAGCGATGTGGCGCATCCTTTCATGTGTCTGTTTACCATCAGAATTTCTTCTTTGGAGAACTGCCTGTTCAGCTCCCCTGGCCATTTTTTTATTGCAATATTTGCTTTTTGTTTGTTGAGGTGTGTTAGCTCTTTATATATTTTGGATGTCAACCCTTAATCGGATCTGTCATTTATGAATATATTCTCCCATGCTGGAGGATGCCCTTTTGTTCTATTGGTGGTGCCCTTTACTGTACAGAAGCTTTTAAGCTTGATATGGTCCCATTTGTTCATTTTTGCTTTTCTTTCCCTGGAGCGATATGCTCATGAAGAAGTCACTCATGTTTATGTCCAAGATATTTTCGCCTGTCCTTCTGTAAGCGTTTTATGGTTTCATGGCTTCCATTCAGGGGTTCGATGAATTTCGAATTTACTTTTGTGTATGGAGTTAGACAATGATCCATGTTTCCTCCTTTTTTGCAGCCATCACCTCCGGCTTTGGAGCAGTGACCAAGACCACCACCTGTGGGACCAGTACTTCAGGGTTGGGCAGGACCATCTCAGTGCCCTTCACGTTCAGGGTGTCAGCAGGCCCCACTGGCAGTGGGGGTTTTGGCACAAGCGTGGCTGCCCCCCATAGCATCACCACCACTGGGGCATTTGGCTCTCCGTCAGAACAGAATGGGAGAACTGGTCTCAAGAATCCTTTCTGGGGAGCCTTGAATCCAAACTCCCTGGGTGCAGCTGGCCAGAGCACACCCTCTGGTTTCCATGTGGCCAGCATGCATCACAACACGCCCGGGTTTTCAGGTGAGATTTGGAATGGGCTCGGTCTGCAGTGCCAGTCGCTGTCTTAGGAACCGACACAATCTCCGCTTTTGGAGCTGTATGCTGTGGTGAAGATTTAGATGTTATCACAGAATTATCTGTAAACAGCGTCAGGTAGCAGTGAATCCCATAACCGGAGGACCTATTTATGTAGTCAGTGGCAGCCTTTCTGACACAATAGCAAACTGAGGCCATGGCCGCAGTTCCAGAGTTGGGAGCAGGGACAGCAGCTGTGTGTGAGTGTGTTGGCGGCACAGGAGTAAAGGCCCGAAGGCAGAGATGCGCTCATGTTTTCATGAGCACAGAAGAGCCAGGTGTGGCTGGAGGTTTAGAAAGGAAAGGGGGATAAAATGACATTAAGAGACAGGCAGAAAAGAAGATCATTCATGGCCTTTTAAAATGTACTTATTTTTGGTATCAGTCTACAATGACATGCAGATCATTATGTTTACTAGGCTTCCCCCTTCACCAAATGATCCCCCATACCCCATTACAGTCACTGTCCATCAGTGTACTGAGGTACTGTAGAATCACTACTTGTCCTCTGTGTGTTGCTCAGAACTTCCCGTGCCCCCCCTACATTATACATGCCAATCATAAGGCCCCGTTTCTTTTCCCCATCCCTTATCCCTCCCTTCCCTCCCATACTCCTCAGTCCCCTTCCTTTTGGTAACTGTTAGTTCATTTTTTGGTTCTGCAATTCTGCAGCTCTTTTCTTCCTTCAGTTTTCTTTGCTCTTATGCTCCACATATGAGTGATATCATTTCTTACTTGTCTTTCTCCACCTGGCTTATTTCACTGAGCATAGTCCCCTCTATCTCCATCCATGTTGCTGCAAATGGTAGGATTTTTGGGTTCTGCAATTCTGCAGCTCTTTTCTTCCTTCAGTTTTTCTTTGTTCTTATGCTCCACATATGAGTGAAATCATTTGTTATTTATCTTTGTCCACCTGCGTTATTTCATGAGCATAGTCCCCTCTAGCTCCATCCGTGTTGTTGTAAATGGTAGGATTTGTTTTCTTCTTATGGCTGAATTATATTCCATTGTGCATATGTATCACATTTTTTTACCTGTTCATCTACTGATGGACATGAAGGTTGTTTCCATTTCTTGGCTGTTGTAAGTAGTGCTGCGATAAATATAGGGGTGCATACGTCTTTTTCATACTGGGCTGATGTATTCCTAGAGTAAATTCCACGGAGCGGTATTCCTGTGTCAAATGGTATTTCTATTTTGAGCTTTTTCAGGATCCTCGATATTGCTTTCCACAATGGTTGAACGATTTTACATTACCACGACCATCATAGGAGGTTCCCCTTTCTCCACATCCTCGACAACATTTGTTGTTGTTTGTGTTTTGGATGGCGGTGATCCTTACTGGTGTGAGGTGATACCTCATTGTGCTTTTAGTTTGCATTTCGCTGGTGGCAAGCAATGTGGCGCATCCTTTCATGTGTCTATTTGCCATCAGAATTTCTTCTTTGGAGAACTGCCTGTTCAGCTCCCCTGGCCATTTTTTTATTGCAATATTTGCTTTTTGTTTGTTGAGGTGAGTTAGCTCTTTATATATTTTGGATGTCAACCCTTAATCGGATCTGTCATTTATGAATATATTCTCCCATACTGGAGGATGCCCTTTTGTTCTGTTGGTGGTGCCCTTTACTGTACAGAAGCTTTTAAGCTGGATATAGTCCCAGTTGTTCATTTTTGCTTTTCTTTCCCTGGAGCGATATGCTCACGAAGAAGTCGCTCATGCTTATGTCCAAGATATTTTCGCCTGTCCTTCTCTAAGCGTTTTATGGTTTCATGGCTTCCATTCACGGGTTCGATCAATGTCGAATTTACTTTTGTGTATGGGCTTAGACAATGATCCATGTTTCCTCCTTTTTTGCAGCCATCACCTCCGGCTTTGGAGCAGTGACCCAGACCACCACCTGTGGGACCAGTACTTCAGGGTTGGGCAGGACCATCTCAGTGCCCTTCACGTTCAGGGTGTCAGCAGGCCCCACTGGCAGTGGGGGTTTTGGCACAAGCGTGGCTGCCCCCCACAGCATCACCACCACTGGGGCATTTGGCTCTCCGTCAGAACAGAGTGGGAAAACTGGTCTCAAGAATCCTTTCTGGGGAGCCTTGAATCCAAACTCCCTGGGTGCAGCTGGCCAGAGCACACCCTCTGGTTTCCATGTGGCCAGCACGCATCACAACACGCCCGGGTTTTCAGGTGAGATTTGGAATGGGCTCGGTCTGCAGTGCCAGGCGCTGTCTTAGGAACCGACACAGTCTCCGCTTTTGGAGCTGTATGCTGTGGTGAAGATTTAGATGTTATCACAGAATTATCTGTAAACAGCGTCAGGTAGCAGTGAATCCCATAACCGGAGGAGCTATTTATCTAGTCAGTGGCAGCCTTTCTGACACAATAGCAAACTGAGGCCATGGCCGCAGTTCCAGAGTTGGGAGCAGGGACAGCGGCTGTGTGTGAGTGTGTTGGCGGCACAGGAGTAAAGGCCCGAAGGCAGAGATGCGCGCATGTTTTCATGAGCAGAGAAGAGCCAGGTGTGGCTAGAGGTTTAAAAAGGAAAGTGGGATAAAATGACATTAAGAGACAGGCAGAAAAGAAGATCATTCATGGCCTTTTAAAATGTACTTTTTGTTGGTATCAGTCTGCAATGACATGCAGATCATTATGTTTATTAGGCTTCCCCCTTCACCAAATGACCCCCCATACCCCATTACAGTCACTGTCCTTCAGTGTACTGAGGTACTGTAGAATCACTACTTGTCCTCTGTGTGTTGCTCAGACCTTCCCGTGCCCCCCCTACATTATACATGCCAATCATAAGGCCCCGTTTCTTTTCCCCATCCCTTATCCCTCCCTTCCCTCCCATACTCCTCAGTCACTTTCCCTTTGTTAACTGTTAGTTCATTTTTTGGTTCTGTAATTCTGCAGCTATTTTCTTCCTTCAGTTTTTCTTTGTTCTTATGCTCCACATATGAGTGATATCATTTGCTACTTGTCTTTCTCCATCTGGTTTATTTCACTGAGCATAGTTCCCTCTAGCTCCATCCATGTTGTTGCAAATGGGAGGATTTGTTTTCTTCACATGGCTGAATTATATTCCATTGTGCATACATTCATCTGCTGATGGACATGTAGGTTGTTTCCATTTCTTGGGTGTTGTAAATAGTGCTGCGATAAACATAGGGGTGCATACGTCTTTTTCATACTGGGCTGCTGTATTCCTTGATTAAATTCCACGGAGCGGTATTTCTGTGTCAAATGGTATTTCTATTTTGAGCTTATTGAGGATCCTCCATATTGCTTTCCACAATGGTTGAACGATCTTACATTACCACGACCGTCATAAGAGCTTCCCCTTTCTCCACATCCTCGCCAACATTTGTTGTTGTTTGTGTTTTGGATCTCGGTGATCCTTACTGGTGTGAGGTGATACCTCATTGTGCTTTTAGTTTGCATTTCTCTGATGGCAAGCGATGTGGTGCATCCTTTCATGTGTATTTGCCATCAGAATTTCTTTGGAGAACTGCCTGTTCAGCTCCCCTGGCCATTTTTTATTGCAATATTTGCTTTTTGTTTGTTGAGGTGTGTTAGCTCTTTATATATTTTGGATGTCAACCCTTAATCGGATCTGTCATTTATGAATATATTCTGCCATACTGGAGGATGCCCTTTTGTTCTGTTGGTGGTGCCCTTTACTGTACAGAAGCTTTAAAGCTTGATATCGTCCCCTTTGTTCATTTTTGCTTTTCTTTCCCTTGCCTGGAGAGATATATTCATGGGAAGTCACTCATGTATATGTCCAAGGGACTTTTGCCTGTCTTTCTCTAAGAGTTTTATGGTATCATGGCTTACATTCAGGGGTTCGATCCATTTTGAATTTACTTTTGTGTATGGGGCAAGGCAATGATCCATGTTTCCTCCTTTCTTACAGCCATGACCTCGGGCTTTGGAGCCGTGACCCAAACCACCAGCTGTGGGAACAAGACATCAGTGAACGGCAGCACCCTCTCCTCGCCCTTCACATCCAGGGCGTCAGCAGGCCCCACTGGCAGTGGGGGTTTTGGGATGAGCATGGCTGCACCCCACAGCAGCTCCACCTCTGGGGCATTCGGCGTTGGGTCAGGTCGGAGTGGGAGAACTGGTCTCAAGAACCCTTTCTGGGGAGCGTTGAAACCGAGCTCCCTGGATGCAGCTGGCCAGAGCACACGCTCTGGTTTCCATGTGGCCAGCACGCATCACAACACGCCCGGGTTTTCAGGTGAGATTTGGAATGGGCTCGGTCTGCAGTGCCAGGCGCTGTCTTAGGTACCGACACAGTCTCCGCTTTTGGAGCTGTATGCTGTGGTGAAGATTTAGATGTTATCACAGAATTATCTGTAAACAGCGTCAGGTAGCAGTGAATCCCATAACCGGAGGAGCTATTTATGTAGTCAGTGGCAGCCTTTCTGACACAATAGCAAACTGAGGCCATGGCCGCAGTTCCAGAGTTGGGAGTAGGGACAGCAGCTGTGTGTGAGTGTGTTGGCGGCACAGGAGTAAAGGCCCGAAGGCAGAGATGCGCTCATGTTTTCATGAGCAGAGAAGAGCCAGGTGTGGCTGGAGGTTTAGAAAGGAAAGTGGGATAAAATGACATTAAGAGACAGGCAGAAAAGAAGATCATTCATGGCCTTTTAAAATGTACTTATTTTTGGTATCAGTCTACAATGACATGCAGATCATTATGTTTACTAGGCTTCCCTCTTCACCAAATGACACCCCATGCCCCATCACAGTCACTGTCCATCAGTGTACTGAGGTACTGTAGAATCACTACTTGTCCTCTGTGTGTTGCTCAGACCTTCCCGTGCCCCCCCTACATTATACATGCCAATCATAAGGCCCCGTTTCTTTTCCCCATCCCTTATCCCTCCCTTCCCTCCCATACTCCTCAGTCACTTTCCCTTTGCTGTTATTTCTTTTTTTGGTTCTGTAATTCTGCAGCTATTTTCTTCCTTCAGTTTTTCTTTGTTCTTATGCTCCACATATGAGTGATATCATTTGCTACTTGTCTTTCTCCACCTGGTTTATTTCACTGAGCATAGTTCCCTCTAGCTCCATCCATGTTGTTGCAAATGGTAGGATTTGTTTTCTTCACATGGCTGAATTATATTCCATTGTGCATACATTCATCTGCTGATGGACATGTAGGTTGTTTCCATTTCTTGGGTGTTGTAAATAGTGCTGCGATAAACATAGGGGTGCATACGTCTTTTTCATACTGGGCTGCTGTATTCCTTGATTAAATTCCACGGAGCGGTATTTCTGTGTCAAATGGTATTTCTATTTTGAGCTTTTTGAGGATCCTCCATATTGCTTTCCACAATGGTTGAACGATCTTACATTACCACGACCGTCATAGGAGTTTCCCCTTTCTCCACATCCTCGCCAACATTTGTTGTTGTTTGTGTTTTGGATGGCGGTGATCCTTACTGGTGTGAGGTGATACCTCATTGTGCTTTTAGTTTGCATTTCTCTGATGGCAAGCGATGTGGCGCATCCTTTCATGTGTATTTGCCATCAGAATTTCTTTGGAGAACTGCCTGTTCAGCTCCCCTGGCCATTTTTTTATTGCAATATTTGCTTTTTGTTTGTTGAGGTGTGTTAGCTCTTTATATATTTTGGACGTCAACCCTTAATCGGATCTGTCATTTATGAATATATTCTCCCATACTGGAGAATGCCCTTTTGTTCTATTGGTGGTGCCCTTTACTGTACAGAAGCTTTAAAGCTTGATATCGTCCCCTTTGTTCATTTTTGCTTTTCTTTCCCTTGCCTGGAGAGATATATTCATGGGAAGTCACTCATGTATATGTCCAAGGGACTTCTGCCTGTCTTTCTCTAAGAGTTTTATGGTTTCATGGCTTACATTCAGGGGTTCGATCCATTTTGAATTTACTTTTGTGTGTGGGGCTAGGCAATGATCCATGTTTCCTCCTTTCTTACAGCCATGACCTCGGGCTTTGGAGCCGTGACCCAAACCACCAGCTGTGGGAACAATACATCAGTGAACGGCAGCACCCTCTCCTCGCCCTTCACATCCAGGGCATCAGCAGGCCCCACTGGCAGTGGGGGTTTTGGGATGAGCATGGCTGCACCCCACAGCAGCTCCACCTCTGGGGCATTCGGCATTGGGTCAGGTCGGAGTGGGAGAACTGGTCTCAAGAACCCTTTCTGGGGAGCGTTGAAACCGAGCTCCCTGGATGCAGCTGGCCAGAGCACACCCTCTACCTTCCACCTGGCCAGTACACCTCAGGACACGTCTGGGATTGCAGGTGAGGTTTGGAATGGCCTCGGTCTGCAGTGCAAGGTGCTGTTTTAAGTGCTGACACAGTCTCTGCTTTTGGAGCTGTAAGCTGTGGTGAAGATTTAGATGTTATCACCGAAGTTATCCATAAACGGCGTCTGGTAACAGTGTAACTCAAGACCAGAAGAGCTATTTAGGTTGTCAGCGGCAGCGTTTCTGACACAATAGCAAACTGAGGCCATGGCCGCAGTTCCAGAGTTGGGACCGGGGACAGCGGCTGTGTGTGAGTGTGTTGCCGGCACAGGAGTAAAGGCCCGAAGGCAGAGATGCGCTCATGTTTTCATGAGCAGAGAAGAGCCAGGTGTGGCTAGAGGTTTCAAAAGGAAAGTGGGATAAAATGACATTAAGAGACAGGCAGAAAAGAAGATCATTCATGGCCTTTTAGAATGTATTTTTTCTGGTGTCAGTCTACAATGACATGCAGGTCATTATGTTTACTAGGCTTCCCCTTCACCAAATAACCCCCCATACCCCATTACAGTCACTGTCCATCAGTGTACTGAGGTACTGTAGAATCACTACTTTTCTTCTCTTTGCTGCTCAGACCTTCCCGTGCCCCCCCTAAGTTATACATGCCAATCTTAAGGCCCCGTTTCTTTTTCCCAACCCTTATCCATCCCTTACCTCCCATCCTCTTCAGTACCTTTCCCTTTGGTAACTGTCAGTTCATTTTTGGGTTCTGTAATTCTGCTGCTCTTTTCTTCCTTCAGTTTTTCTTTGTTCTTATGCTCCACATGTGAGTGAAATCATTTGTTATTTGTCTTTTTCCTCCTGCGTTATTTCATGAGCATAGTCCCCTCTAGCTCCATCCGTGTTGTTGTAAATGGTAGGATTTGTTTTCTTCTTATGGCTGAATTATATTCCATTGTGCATATGTATCACATTTTTTTATCCGTTCATCTACTGATGGACATGTAGGTTGTTTCCATTTCTTGGCTGTTGTAAGTAGTGCTGAGATAAACATAGTGGTGCATACGTCTTTTTCATACTGGGCTGCTGTATTCCTAGAGTAAATTCCACGGAGCGGTATTTCTGTGTCAAATGGTATTTCCATTTTGACGTTTTTGAGGAAACTTCATATTGCTTTCCACAATGGTTGAACGATTTTACATTACCACAACCATCATAGGAGGTTCCCCTTTCTCCACATCCTCGCCAACATTTGTTGTTGTTTGTGTTTTGGATGGCGGCGATCCTTACTGGTGTGAGGTGATACCTCATTGTGGTTTTAATTTGCATTTCTTTGATGACAAGCGATGTGGCGCAGATTTTCATGTGTCTATTGGCTATCGAAATTCTTCTTTGGAGAACTGTCTGTTCAGCTCCTCTGCCCATTTTTTAATTGGATTATTTATTTTTTGTTTGTTGATCCGTGTTAACTCTTTATATATTTGGTTGTCAACCCTTTGTCAGATCTTTCATTTATGAATATATTCTCCCTTATTGTAGGATGTCCTTTTGTTCTGTTGATGGTGTTCTTTACTGTACAGAAGCTTTTAAGCTTAATGTAGTCCCATTTTTTCTTTTCTGTTTTTGTTTCACTTCCCTGGGGAAATATGTTCATGAAGAAGCTGCTCATGTTTATGTCCAAGAGATATTTGCATGTTTTTTTCTAAGAGTTTTATGGTTTCATGACTTACATTCAGGTCTTTGATCCATTTCGAATTTACTTTTGTGTATGCGGTTGGACAATGATCCATGTTTCCTCCTTTTTTGCAGCCATCACCTTGGCCTTTGCAGCTATGACCCTGACCACCAGCAGCGGGACCTGTAGGTCAGTCTTTGGCAGCACCACCTCATTGCCCTTTACATCCAGGGTGTCAGCAGGTCCTGCTGGCATTCGGGGCGTTCGGATGAGCATGACTACCCCCCACAGCAGCTCCACCACTGGGACATTCGGCGTTGGATCTGTACGTAGTGGGAGAACTGGTCTCAGGAACCCTTTCTGGGGAAAGTTGAATCCGAACTCCGTGGATGTGGTTGGCCAGAGCACACACCCTCTATCTTTCACATGGCCAGCACACGTCAGGACACCTCTGGGATTGCAGGTAAGATTTGGATATGGAATTTTAAAATGTTGTCCTGGAATGTTTGAATATTCCCCAGAGAAAGGATAGTACCTCAGCATAACCCATGGCTTTATTGTGTTAATCATGCAGGCCTACCTTATTTTTTTGACTTAACCTACATGCTGTTTTTTTTTTTTTCTCCTTTGGCCCTAATCAAGTAGTTTGCAATCTGGGCGATTAATAATGGCAAGCCAGCCCAGCATAAACAACATAGTCACAGGCAGGAAGGATTTCATCTTAAAAATAAGATTGTGTTTTAATACCCAGGAAGTTAAGAAGTAAGATTCTTAACTTACTCTTTAGCAAACAGACAATATCTCAGCCCACCCTGGGGGCGCCCCCCCAGGCAGTCTTGTTTGATATGCTCCCAGACCAAGAAGGCTCAGCTCCCAGGGAGAAATCACAGCAGGAAGTTGCTTGTGTTAAGTTAGTTCTAAGTATTATTCAAAGACCACCCAACAGGTCTGCAACACCAGCCCTTAGTCACATTCCTGAAGAATCCTTAAAAGGGGGAACCCCCAAGCTCTCAGGGCGCTCCTCTCCCTGATGTCGCCTGCACTTTCTAAGTGCATAACCTTTTCACTTTAAACTTTCTTTTCAACCTTTCAGGGTGCTGTCTCTCTCTGAAGTTGCCTGCACTTTTTCTGTAAGCACTTTAAATAAAACTTTTCCTCTGCTTCACTGCTGTGTCTCTGCCTTTTGATTCTTTTTTGCGGTGGAGACAAGGACCAAGGAAAATAGACAATGCTACCCCAACAACCCCACCCCATCTTCAAGGAATATCCAGGTCACCCTGACTAGAGAGACTTGTGGCTTACCAAAGGTTCCAGGTCCAGCAAAGCCCTGGGCAGGTGCTGAGGACACCACAGAGGAGAGGCTGCTGCCCAATGCACCTACCCCAGGGGTGTTCTGACCAAAGGTGGGTGTGGATGTGCCTAGAATGGAGAGACTGCAAAGAAGTGGAAACTAGGCCCACAAGCAAAAGGTGTCAAAGCAGGCGGTAATGAACTGGGGGGAGGTGAGCTTGCAAACGCATCCCCACAGGATCCCTTAGCCCACACCACTATCCAGCTCACCCCTTGGTAAGGAAGCACACGGGTGACTGGGTCCTAACCCCTGTGCTCCAGGTGAGCCTGCCCCCCCACCACTGCAGCAGAGCCCGAGCTGTCCTTTGGCCACCTGAGGAGAACCTTTGCACTCCCTTGGGCACCACAACTCAGCTGAGGGGGACACTGAGTGGACCTCTCTTCTATCAGGACTAACGTTATGTCTCCTCCCCGTTTGCCTGCCACCTCTCCTCTACTTCACCGCAGCCCCACCCCACAGTCAGCCCCCATCCTCCCAGAGGCCCACTCGAACTCGGTCTCCTGCACATGCTTGCCCTCATGGAGTCTCCTGCCCAGTGCTGGGCTACCCTCCACAGCAGCTCTCTGGGAAGGTCCTCTCACATGTAACTGTATCTGTCTAGGCCTGAGGTGGGGAGGGTGCCACCCGAGGTGCTGACCTTGCAATGTACTCTTCCCCCACACCCAACCTCAGGGGGTCACACCTTATCACAACCCGGAACTGCTCTTGCCCCTAGATCTCGGCTGCGAGCACAGTGCTGTCCCTGCTCCCGTGCCAACCGCACCCACTCTGGATCGTCTGCCTCATCAGGGCCTGTAGTCAGCCCCCTGCTCCTCCTGTTCCCTGTGCCATTTAACCAGGTTGGGTTTACTCTCTATCCACTGATTTTAGGTCCACACCTCAAGACTGAATGTTGCTGGACAGACACAACTGTGCTGACTGGCCTTGCTTCAAATTCCTAACCACAATTTCCCAGACTTCAGAACTGCCCGGCACAGCTCTCACACGTCGTTTTCTCCCCCTCTCCAAAATGACTACTGAGAGAGGCCCTCCTTGGTACACAACTCCCTCTAACCCGCGCCAAGGAGCACTTATATTCATTCAGTGAGGAAAACGGAATCTACCAGGGCCCAAACTACTTATCATGCATCTTCCACATGGCAAATAAAATCACTTCCTTCTGCCTGAAATTCTATAGTGACTTCCATTAGTATTTTAACAAAAACATTTTAAAAGGCCATGAAAGATCTTCCTTTCTGCTGTCTCTTAATGTCAATTTATCCCACTTTCCTTTTTAAACCTCTGGCCACAGCTGGCTCTTCTCTGCTCATGAAAACATTAGGCTTGTGTCTGCCTTTGGGCCTTTGCTCCTGTGCCTGCAAGGTCCTCACCCCCAGCCACTGTCCCTGCTCCCAACTCTGGAACTATCGCCATGGCCTCCGTTTTCTGTTGTCTCAGAAAGGCTGCCACTGACCACCTAAATAGCTCCTCTGGTCATGAGTTATACCGCTTCCTGACACTGTTTACAGATAATATCTGTGATAACATCTCTCTCTTCACCACAGCGTACAGCTCCTAGACCGGAGACTGTGTCAGCACTTAAAACAGCACCTGGCACTGCAGACCGAGCTGATGCAGGCCATGCTGCTCATGCTGTTTGACAAGGTCCAGGCACGAGGAGGAATCCTGAAAACAGGAAACCTCATAGCTGGCCCCTGCTAATTCCCGCACTTATTTTTGCAGTTATGATGTTGGTGATTGGGCTCATATATGGGAAATCTTATGTAATTAAGATTTATTCACTTTTAGTAAATAACATAACCCAAAATATTGATCAAAGCAGCAATTCCGGAAATGAAAGCAGTGTTATGGGACCAACCGTTCCAGGCGTACTGCCACAAATAAGTGAGGCAGAACAGCCCAGGCCTCTCTTAAAACTAGATGCAGTTTGTCCTCCCCTTTGTAACAATTCAAACATGACTAACCAGGATTTCTTTAGAATATTGGCAGAGAAGGAGTTATGGGAACCTAGGCCATGGAAAAACCCATTCTCCCAAGAAACTTATATGAAACAGCAAAGTAATAAAGATTAATAGTCCCCACTGCCCAGGGCCCCCCTTATGTTGCTTATAATATTAGAAGACACCTCTGGTAACCCTCTCATAGGAAGAATTTATGATCAAAATAAAATTTATATTGACAAATATCCCATATATAAAAGTTTATGATAAATTTATAAAATATTATTATATTAATAGTAAGGTAGTAAGAGCAGATTTAGTGTTATTATATAAAGGATAAAGAGGACTGCAAGGCCCTGGTGCCTGTAAACGCAGGAAGAAAGGTGTAAACATCTGAAATTGTGGAATGAATATTATAAAAAAATAAGGTGTTTTTATTGTATTCATAGGAATGTTAAGGAATGGGTGATAGGAGTACCGTCCCTAGATTTCAGATGTAAGCCTCAACCCACATGTGTAGGATAGGATTTAATTAATAATATAGTTACACTTAATAACCAAAAGACATATAGATTGCATTTTATATAACCTGCTTAAACTTTATATAGCCTTAGACACATATCTAAAAGTCTATATAATCTTACACGCTTAAAGTAAAAATCATAGCCCACACGCTTAACCCACACGCTGTCTTACGCCATTTTCTGTTTAGCACCTAACACGTAGCTTACATGATTTACCAATCAAAATAGACTAGGGGAAAGTTAAAAATTAAATCTTAAATGGCTACTATTAGAAGAAATAATGATATTTCCTTAAGGGTAATAAGCTGAAATTATGTAAACTGACAGAAAAAGTAATGTATTATTCATAATTTTAAAAAATGTTCAACATTATGAAAACCGTAGAAAGATACAAAAATGAAGACCCTGCCGCTTGATGTCAGGAGATGTTACAACTTTAATTGTGTGTTTTGTCTCCTCATTCATCTCACTCGCTGACGCTGTCCTTTCCTTCGTGACCCACACCTCAGCTGGAGCTGGACTCCGGCACCGAGCCCATTCCAAATCTGATGTGCAAACACAGACGTTTTCTGAGGCTTGCTGGCCACGTGGAAGGCAAAGGGTGTGCTCTGGCCAGCTGCACCCAGGGAGTTCTTACTCAAGCCACCCCAGAAAGGGGCTGTGCCACCACTGCTCCCACTCTGTCCTCCCCAAAGCTGAATGCCCCAGTGGTGGAGCTGCTGTGGGGGGCAGCCACGCTCACCCCAAAGCCCCAACTGTGAGCAGGGCCTGCTGATACCCCAGACATGAAGGGTGATGAGGTGCCGCTGTCAAACACTGAGCTACTGGTCCCACTGCTGGTGGTCTGGGTCGTAGCTCCAAAGCCCGAGGTGGTAGCTGCAAAAAAGGAGGAAACAGTATCACCTTACTCCAGTAAGAATCGCTACCATCCAAAAGACAAACAACAACGAATGTTGGTGAGTTTGCAGACAAAGGGGAACCCTCCTACACTGCTGGTGGGAATGTAAATTAGATCAACCATTGTGGAAAGCAGTATGGAGGTTCCTCAAAAAACTCAAAATAGAAATACAATTTGACCCAGGAATTCCACTTCTAGAAATTTACCCTAAGAATACAGCAGCCCAGTTTGAAAAAGACAGCTGCACCGATATGTTTATGGCAGTACTATTTACAACAGCCAAGAAATGGAAGCAACCTAAGAGTCCATCATTAGACGAATGGATAAAGATGTGGTACACATACACAATGGAATATTATTCACCCAAAAGAAGAAAACAAATCCTACCATTTGCAACAACATGGATGGAGCTAGAGGGTACTATGCTCAGTGAAATAAGCCAGGTGGAGAAAGACAAGTAACAAATGATTTCACTCATATGTGCAGTATAAGAACAAAGAAAAACTGAAGGAAGAAAAGAGCAGCAGAATTACAGAACCCAAAAATGAACTAACAGTTACAAAGGGAAAGGGACTGAGGAGGATGGGTGGGAAGGGAGGGATAACGGCAGGGAAAAAGAAAGGGGGCCTTATGATTGGCATGTTTAATGTGGGGGGGTGCACGGGAAGGGCTGAGCAACACAGAGAGGACAAGTAGTGATTCTACAGTACCTCAGTACACTGATGGACAGTGACTGTAATGGAGTATGGGGGGGCATTTGGTGAAGGGGAAAGCCTAGTAAACATAATGTTCTGCATGTAATTGTAGACTGATACAAAAAAAAATACATTTTAAAAGGCCATGAATGATTTTCCTTTCTGCCTGTCTCAATGTCATTTTATCCCACTTTCCTTTTTAAACCTCTAGCCACACCTGGCTCTTCTCTGCTCATGAAAACATGAGCGCATCTCTGCCTTCAGGCCTTTACTCCTGTGCCTGCAACACACACACAGCTGCTGTCCCTGCTCCCAACTCTGGAACTGTGGCCCTGGCCTGTTTCCTATTGTGTCAGAAAGGCTGCTGCTGACTACCTAAGTAGCTCCTCCAGTCATGAGTTACACTGCTACCTAATGCTGTTCACAGATAACAACTGTGATAACATCTGTCTCTTCACCACAGCGTACAGCTCCAAGAGCGGAGACTGTGTCGGCACTTAAAACAGCACCTGGCACTGGAGACCGAGCCGATTCCAAATCTCACCTGCAAACACAGATGTGTTCTGAGGCGTGCTGGCCACGTGGCAGACAGAGGATGTATTCTGTCCAGCAGCACCCTGGGATTTCTAAATCAAGCCTCCTTCGAAAGGTGCTGTACCACCAGTTTTCCGACTCCACCTTGCCGCAAAGTGGAACGTCCTTGTGGTGGAGCTGCTGTTGGGGGCAGCCACGCTCATCCCAAAGCCCCCACTGCCAGCGGGGCCTGCTGGCACCCAGGACATGAAGGGTGATGGGGTGGTACTGCCATACACTAAGGAACTGGTCCTGCTGCGGGTGATCTGGGTCGTAGCTCCAAAGCCCGAGGTGGTGGCTGCAAAACAGGAGGAAACATGGATCATTGTCTAACCCCATACACAAAAGTATGTTCGAAGTGGATCACAGACCTGAATGTAAGTCATGAAACCATAAAAGTCTTAGACAAAAACAGGCAAAAATCTCTTGGACATAAACATGAGTGACTTCTTCATGAACGTATCTGCCCAGGCAAGGGAAACAAAAGCAAAAATGAACAAATGGGACTATATCAATCTTAAAACCTTCTGTAGAGTAAAGAACACCATCAACAGAACAAAAGGACATCCTACAGTAAGGGAGAATATATTCATAAATGACAGACCTGATAAAGGGTTGATATCCAAAATATATAAAGCGCTAACAGAGCTCCACAAACAAAAAGCAAATAATCCAATAAAAAAATGGGCAGGGAAGCTGAACAGACAGTTCTCCAAAGAAGAAATTCAGATGGCAAACAGACACATGAGAAGATGCGCCACATCGCTTGTCATCAGAGAAATGCAAATTAAAACCACAATGAGTTATCACCTCACACCAATAAGGCCCGCCGCCATCCAAAACACAAACAACAAATGTTGGCGAGGCTGTGGAGAAAGGGGAACCCTCCTACCATGTTCGTGGGAATGTAAAATAGTTCAACCATTGTGGAAAGCAATATGGAAGTTCCTCAAAAAGCTCAAAATAGAAGTACCATTTGACCCAGGAATTCCACTCCTCGGAATCTACTCTAAGAATACAGCAGCCCCGTGTGAAAAAGACAGATGTACCCCTATGTTTATCACAGCACTATTTACAACAGCCAAGAAATGGAAACAACCTGCATGTTCATCAGTAGATGAATGGATAAAAAAAGATGTGATACAAATGCACCATGGAATATAATTCAGCCATAAGAAGAAAACAAATACCACCAATTGCAACAACATGGATGGAGCTAGAGGGTATTATGCTCAGTGAAACAAGCCAGGTGGAGAAAGACAAGTACCAAATGATTTCACTCCTCTCTGGAGTATAAGAACAAAGGAAAAACTGAAGGAACAAAACAGCAGCAGAATCACAGAACCCAAGAATGGACTAACAGTCACCAAAGGGAAAGGGACTGAGGAGGATGGGGGGGAAGGGAGGGATGAGAACCGGGTAAAATAAAGCGGGCATTATGATTGGCAGGTATAATGTGTGGGGACACGGGGAGGGCTAGGCTATACAGAGAAGACAAGTAGTGATTTTACAGCATCTTACTATGCTGATGGACAGAGACTATAATGGGGTATGTGTGCGGTACTTGGTGAAGGAGGGAGCCTAGTAAATATAATGTTCTTCAGGTAATTGAAGATTGATACCAAAAAAAAAATTTTAAGGGCCATGAATAATCTCCCTTTCTGCATGTCTCTTAATGTCATTTTATCCCACTTTCCTTTTTAAACCTCTAGCCACACCTGGCTCTTCTCTGTTCATGAAAACATAAGCTTGTCTCTGCCTTTGGTCCTTTGCTACTGTGCCTGCAATGTCCTGAACCCCAGCCACTGTCCCTGCTCCCAACTCTGGAATTGCGGTGATTGCCTCAGTTTTCTACTGTCTCGGAAAGGCTGCTGCTTTCTACCTAAATAGCAACTCCGGTCATGAGTTACAATGGTACCTGATGCTGTTACAGATAACTTCTGTGATAACATCTAAATCTTCACCACAGCGTACAGCTCTAAAAGCAAAGACTGGGTCAGCACTTAAAACAGTGCCTTGCACTGCAGACCGAGTCCACTCCAAATCTTACCTGCAATCCCAGACGTGTCCTGAGGTGTGCTGGCCATGTGGAAGGTAGAGGGTGTGCTCTGGCCAGCTGCACCCAGGGAGTTCGGATTCAACCCTCCCCAGAAAGGGTTCTTGAGACCAGTTCTCCCACTCCGTCCTGACCCAAAGCCAAATATCCCAGTGGTGGAGCTGCTGTGGGGGGCATCCATGCTCATCCGAAAGTGCCCTCTGCCAGCGGGACCTGCTCACACGCTGGACGTCAAGGGCGATGAGGTGGTGCTGCCAAAGACTGAGCTACTGGTCCCGCTGCTGGTGGTCAGGGTCATAGCTCCAAAGGCTGAGGTGATGACTGCAAAAAAGGAGGAAACATGGATCACTGTCTAACCCCATACACAAAAGTAAATTCAAAATGGATCAAAGACCTGAATGTAAGTCATGAAACCATAAAAGTCTTAGACAAAAACAGGCAAAAATCTCTTGGACATAAACATGAGTGACTTCTTCATGAACATATCTACCCAGGCAAGGGAAACAAAAACAAAAATGTACAAATGGGACTATATCAAGCTTAAAAGCTTCTGTACAGTAAAGAACACCATTAACAGAACAAAAGGACATCCTACAGTAAGGGAGAATATATTCATAAATGAAAGATCTGATAAAGGGTTGACATCCAAAATATATAAAGAGCTAACACAGCTCAACAAACAAAAACCAAATAATCCAATTAAAAAATGGGCAGGGGAGCTGAACAGGCAGTTCTCCAAAGAAGAAATTCAGATGGCAAATAGACACATGAAAAGATGCGCCACATCACTTGTCATCAGAGAAATGCAAATTAAAACCACAATGAGATATCACTTCACACCAGTAAGGATGGCCACCATCCAAAACACAAACAACAACAAATGTTGGCGAGGATGTGGAGAAAGGGGAACCCTCCTACACTGCTGGTGGGAATGTAAAATCGTTCAACCATTGTGGAAAGCTATATGGAATTTCCTCAAAAAGCTCAAAATAGAAATACCATTTGACCCAGGAATTCCACTTCTAGGAATTTACCCTAAGAATACAGCAGCCCATCTTGAAAATGACATATGCACCCCTATGTTTATCGCAGTACTATTTACAGCAGCCAAGAAATGGAAACAACCTACGTGTCCATCAGTAGATGAATGGATAAAAAATATGTGGTACATATGCACAATGGAATATAATTCAGCCATAAGAAGAAAACAAATCCTACCATTTGCAACAATATGGATAGAGCTACAGGGTATTATGCTCAGTGAAATAAGCCAGGTGGAGAAAGACAAGTACCAAATGATTTCACTCATCTCTGGAGTATAAGAACAAAGGAAAAACTGAAGGAACAAAACAGCAGCAGAATCACAGAACCCGAGAATGGACTAACAGTTACAAAGGGAAAGGGACTGAGGAGGATGGGGGGGAAGGGAGGGATAAGGGCAGGGTAAAAGAAAGGCGGCATTATGATTAGCATGTATAATGTGGGGGTTTATGGGGAGGGCTAGGCTACACAGAGAAGACAAGTAGTGATTCTACACCATCTCACTACGCTGACAGACAGTGACTCTAATGGGGCTTGTGCGGGGTACTTGGTGAAGGGGGGAGCCAAATAAACATAATGTTCTTATGGTAATTGTAGATTGATACCAAAAAGAAATTTTTTTTTACATGCCGGAAATGATCTTCCTTTCTGCCTGTCTCTTAATGTCATTTTTATCTCACTTTCCTTTTTAAACCTCTAGCCAAACCTGACTCTTCTCTGCTCATGAACACATAAGCTCGCCTCTGCCTTTGGGCCTTTGCTCCTGTGCCTACAAGGTTCTCACCCCCAGTCGCTGTCCCTGCTCCCAACTCTGGAACTGCAGCCGTGGCCTCCGTTTTCTACTGTCTCTGAAAGGCTGCCACTATCTACCTAAATAGCTCCTCCGGTCATGAGTTACACTGCTACCTGATGCTGTGTATTCAATAGATTTTTTCCATTCTGTCCATATGCTTTTCTTCTTCCCAGTATTTACATAATTAATGATCATATCTGAAGTACTATCATGTCACCTGCTTTCTCCCTGAATTCCAACGCAATCTAAGTTCTACTACTGCTTATTATAAATTCTATAAATGCATTTAGTTGTCAGGTAATGACCCAATTAAATAAGTGTTTTATAATTTACTGAACAAGTCTATTACTCAACAGGATGTTTGGATGTTTCCAAGTTTTGTCTGTGTAAGTTATAAAGTCATGACGAACTGATCTGCTGTGTGCTGTGAGGGGAAGGGAAGCTTTTCCTTTGTTACGACACAATTTTAGACTTCATGAACTTACATCTTAGTAGACTGCAAAAGCATTAAGCAGGCAGCATTTCCCTAAAAGGTATTTATCATTATCATAAAAGTTTATTATACGAAGTCTCTCTTTTTCTCTTTAGCTTCTCTTTCATATTTCTCAAGTGTCCTTTTGTCAACCATTCCAGTCAAATACCCGAAAACATTTGAAGACAAAAGAAGCACTTAATTACTCACAAATTATTCAATGAAGTTAAGGGAATTTAGGAATTCCAACTTCAGAAACCAACTATTTTAAAGTAAAGGTACCACTGGATAGATGGTGCAATCACAGAAAATCTCTGTGGAAAAGACATTTACATAGTCTCAAATTATCTTCCCCAGGATAACAGGGAAAAAATAACTTTACATTGGAGAATCCCAGCAGACATCACCTTAACCAAGTAATCATGACTAATATCACCAGTAATCAACAAAACATGCCGAATACTGACATTATGTACCCCTGACTGAATGCTCTGATAAGAGTACAATGTATCTTCGGTGATATTTTGCCCAAAATCTATATACTCAATTTTTTTGTAAAAAGCATCACTCAAACCCAATACAAGAACATATAAAGCCACTGAATAGCACTCTTCAAATGATGATGGTCATGAAAGACAAGACTGAGTAAATGTCACAAGTGAGAGGAGAATAAGGAGACTTAACAAATAAATGCAGTGCACCCTTCTAGAACAGAAAAACTACATTAGTGGAGAAACTGGTAAAATTCAAGTCAGACCTACATAGTTTAGTTAATTTTGCACCAATGTTAACTTCCTAGTTTTGATGACTGTACTATAGTTATTTAATGTTATTTAATTTAATTTATTTAATTAATTTATAGTTATTTAATGTTAACGTTAAGGTATGCTGAATGAAAGACAAATAGGAAGCCTATACTGTTTTTGCAACATTTCTCCAAGCCAAATTATTTCAGAATAAAAATTTTTTTAAAAAGCAAATGTAAATACTAAACAAAATTAATTCCAACAGTGTTGTCCAAGAAATTAGGCCTAATACATTTCAATATTTAATATTTTATAAATATTTGTCAAAAAGAGATTATAATTTTAAAATAATTCCTTAGTAATAACTAACCATTCCCTTGCCACAATCTATCCAAATCAAAGCCTTCCTGTTCTGGCCTTCATCTCTATGTGTGCTCTGCAGTCATCTACAGAGCATGCTTCCAACCAACCATAGAAGCCCAGGAAAATGCCAACCAAAATTACAGCCAATAAGCAAAAAATATATTCTTCTAAAATACATAAAGTGGGCCCAACATGTCCATCCATAGAGCCTTAGGTAAGGATTCCTTTTTAATAGCTTCTTTTAGGGTCTGTTGTGGAAATTTTCACAAGTAACTGGCAAGATTACCAACTAAGACTATTTAAAGCAAAACCATGAAGATAAGCCCTCTGAATCCTCTGATGATATAGTTTAAAGAAATGGGTCTGATTTAGGCGGGATTAAAAATGAAAGGCCTTATCCTACAGTAGGGGAGAATATATTTGTAAACAACCCATCTGATAAAGTGTTAACATCCAAAATATATGAAGAACTCATGTGCCTCAACACCCAAAAAACAATAACCCAATTAAAAACTGGGGGAAGGACATGAACAGACACTTCTCCAAAGAAGAAATACAAAGGACCAGCAGGCACATGCAAAGATCCACATCGCTAATCATAAGGGAAATGCAAATTAAAACCACACTGAGGTATCCCCTCACACCAGTCAGGATGGCCACTCTCTGAAGACAAGAAATAACAAATGCTGCTGAGGATGTGGAGAAAGGAGAACCCTCCTACACTTTGGTGGGAATGTAAATTGGTGCAATTGCTGTGGTAAACGGTATGGAGGTTCCTCAAAAAACTAAAAATAGAAATACCATTTGACCCAGTAATTTACCCCCCCAAAAAACACAAAATCCCTGATTTTGAAAGTCATATGCACCCCTATGTTTATTGCTGCACTATTTGCAATAACCAAGGTATGGAAGCAACCTAAATGTCCATCAATAAAATAAAAGATAGATAAATTTCAATAGAATGAAGGATAGATAAATTTATCTAAAGGATAAAGATGTGGTACATATACATAATGGAATATTATTCAGCCATAGAAAGAAAAGAAATACTGCCATTTCCAACAACATGGATGGATCTAGAAGGTATTATGCTCAGGGAAACAAGCCAGACAAAGACAAATACCATATGATTTCACTTATTTGTGGAATATAAAAACAAAGCAAAACAGAAGGAACAAAACAGCAGTAGACTCAGACACTGAGAAGTGACCAATGGTTACCAAGCTGGTGGGGAAAGAGGCTGAGGGGGATAAAAGGACACAATAATTCACAATCACAGTATAATTTGGTCAGAATAGTAAAGCATGGAGAACATAGTCAATGATTCTGTAACATATTTCTACGTTGATCAACAGTAATCACACTAGAGAGGATGAGGATTTAATAATATGCGTAACTGTTGAACCATTGTGTTGTACGTTTGAAACTAAAACACTGTAAATCAATGATACTTCAATTTAAAAAAAAGAAAAGCCTTTTAATTAAAAAGATTTTCAATATTAGAATACATCACCAAAGTTCAACCATGGTGTTTTCATATCTTCTAATCTTAGCATGTTAGCCAACCACCTATCTTTGATTATAAATTTAAGGAGTTGATGGATTAGAAAAAACTTTCCCCCATGCACCTAATTCAAGTACTGCTTTTCATTACTCCCAAGAAAATTATATTCAAAGCAGACTGACATTTCCCATAATCTAGGATTCTGTATTAGTTTTTATTAAAAAATCTAAAACGCAGCTTTCATAAATCCATTTATGCTCCTGGTGGTGATGACAGAAGATTTTAGAGAAGACCTAAATTCCATCAGAAAATTCTAACAACGATCATACTGCAAAAACTACTTAACATCAGCTTTCCCTACAAGTAATGTCATTTTATTATTAATTTTTCTTAAGTTGGGGTAATCTGTTTTATCCCCCTTTGTGTGAATGTTTGCAATGCCCAAAACATTCCATTAAATTAACTATTATTTAACAGAAAATACTTACATTATTTGTCCTCCAATGGTTGACTTGCCAGCATCTAAAAGTAATCATCAACAATGTGTAAACCAGGTGTAAAAGACAAAACCCCCAAATACCAACAATTAAAAACACCAACAACTGAAGGCATCATTCAGCTGATATAATTACATCTTGCAACAGCAACTGAAATGATAGGAATTTGGGGCACACGCTCTGGCTGGTTACCTTCCTCTTTGTAAAATGAAGCTGCTAAGATCTCCTGCAGCTCAACAATGACTGAGAACTACTTTACTGATAAAGAAATGAATTTTTGGACAGATTCCTCCCTGACCGTTAGCTTAGAGCACAGCAACAACAGAATATAAATTACCGCAGTGGAGCCTCAGTGGACAGCAAGAGCAGACCAGGACTGAGAGCTCCATTTAGGTGGTCGGTGAGCCTTTACAAATTTCAAAAGGGTTCTCGCTACTGAAAAAGAATAGGGGAAGCCAGAGATAAAGAGAAGGAAAAAGGACACATAATCCTGTATTTTCCTTTCACAATTTTGGGAGTAAGTCAGACAGAGAACACCTGAATAAATAAAATAGGGTTTTGTTTTGTGCTAAACCAGCAACCTGACTAGCATCCAGAACTCACTCCAATTAATTTCTTACATTACGCAAAATCAAACTACATAGTAAAGTCAATCCTATAAAGTTAACAGAATAACTGAAGTTCACATAAAAAAATAGGCACATTTTCTAGAATGTTAATTAATAAATGTCATAATATGCTGAGCCATCATCGGTGGTGTAGAGACCAATTATGCATCATAGAAATATACTGTAGCTTATTTTCTTCCAGCTTCTATTCCATTATACAACTGTCAATCGGTCCAACCTTCAAGAATAAAGTGCTGACAATTTTTTGCCAGCCAAAAATTCAAGTTAAAAGTCAAGACATTTTAGATCAATTCCATTCAGTTTCACTAAACATCTCCAAGTAGCGAAGATGTTCTGTTTGTTGTACGCAGTAACTTTGGTCATTTCTTATTGCTGTGAATGCAACTTACCCACATGCCCCATGAATACTACATTTACATGTTCCTTCTTAGGAGCACCTGGCGGTGTATCCACAGATTTGGGTTCTGGTACCTCCTCTTCCTCCTCCATCATCTCCTGGGCACTTTCCTCTGGGGGCCTTCCACCTCCAAAGGAGCCACCCACTGGCTCTGCTTCACTGATGTCTTCTTTGTGCTCCCATGATTCTTCTGGGGACATTTCTGTCTCCCCATTTTCTACTGAAATAAGGTATTTTAACTCAGTATTCTGGTAAAATATTTATAGTCTATACTTTAAAACACAGATGCTTTCAAACAACAAATAGAACTTTGCATATTTAGTTCCACTTTCCAATGTCTAGTGACACATAGGAAAGTATCTTTCACAACAGAAATGGATAATAGCTTTCAAGCTGGCCTCACTGCTGACATCAGAGCTCTGACTCAGAGACTACAAGAGATTGCTATTTTTATAAAGCTTCATTTCATAAGGACAAACAAAGTGTGAACAGGAGATGTATCATCTGTAACAGCCCAGTAACTCCAGCGTCAAAATGCCCTGACAGTGGAAAAAAGGGAAAGTTTAAAACCAGGACACAGGATTTAGGGGCTCTTTTCTTTTTCCTCTACAAGTAATATCTTTGGTATCAACTTTTTGGAAATATAAAACCCTTAAAAATAAGAAAGTTACAAAAAGGAAGGAAATTTTTCACAAAGTAAATGGAACAAGTATAACTATTTAAACTGACTTTACCATTCTTCCACCCAATTCTTCTATATTGACAACTACTAAATGTATCACGGCATTGTCAATCCAAACACAAAGATTCAATGTCAGTGTTAAATGTAGGCATTACAATAATCATGACACTTACATGTGCACCTTAAATCTTGAGAGTGAAAGAGTTTCATAATACTGTATTCATATGGTCAGAAATTTTCTTACCAACAGGTTCTGAAAGTTCCATGCTAACAGCTGAATTTGAACCTGGACAAGAAATTGAGATATAATATATATTTACAAAACAATATTTAGCTTTATACACTACAGACAACTTAAATGTTTTTTCAATTAGATATTCAAAGAGTCATCTTGTAGATGCTTACCTTCACACAACAATTGTTCCTCTTGAGAAAGTTCCACAGGTGCTATTTAATAGAAATAAGTTCTATTAAAAATTGAAATTACACATCCATTTTATTTATGTTCTAAAATACAGTAAAAACATAAATTCAATAACCCAACAAAAATCTCAACAATCCAGACCTAACTAATGGCAACTAACTCAGGTTTTCAAACTATAAGTCTGTTTAACCTACTTCTAAAAATCTGCCAATCACAGCCAATTTTGAAACCTTTTCAGTAATGGAAATGTACTCATAAAAGTATGCTTGTTCTCGTATTTTGCTTCAAAAACTTTTCTGTCACAGATATTTAAAGAGTAATCAACAGCATACACAGATCAGATTAGTAAGATTTTGCTCAACAAAGACACATTACTTCTCTAGTTTCTCTTGGTAGCTGTAGTCAAAGAAGGCTATGATTAGCCCTTTTAAAAATTCTATAATCATACATATTTTATCATCAAGATCCTGGAATAAGTTCTATTTGATACCAAGAAAGTACAAAGGACATTCATATAAAGTCCCTGAAATGTGTATGGGCCCTTATGACATCTCAGAAATGATGATTAAAATGACACTGTTTTTGTCCCTCTATTAGAATTCTAAGATCAAGAAACAATCCAGTTTCCACAATTGTCACGCTGAAAATCTACTTATGATATTACTGAAAGAGATGTATGAGAAATATATACTGATACTTAAATGTTTAAGTTTATTTTTATATCTGAAAGCCTAATGATACTCCGGTATGAAAGTGCCCTTGCTTTAAAGAATCTCCAAGATGCAAAAAAGACATTGAAGAATTTGAAGTCACATGAATCCTGCACACCAATAAACAGTGAATTCATAATCTCTCAAAGTTACATTTAAACTCACTCCCCTGGAGTGTTAAGACCTGTAAGTCAAGAAAAGTTTTGGGCCCAATCTTCCATAATATGAAGTAGTGAAGAAAGGAGTTTCTTGCCCCTGAAAGGTAAAGGGCAACCAAGATCTTTTGAGAAGTGACATGCTGAGCGTCGCAGCTGCAGATGATCCTACACAGTGGTATTTGGATGACCTTTGAATGGAAAGACACCTCAGCCAGCAACATCAGCATGGCTCCCACCGCGGCGCAGTGCAGCTGGAGAGGAGAGGCTAAACACAGAGGTAACAGGGGTGACACCGGACAGGTGCAGGAAGGAAGAGTGAAGGGTCTAAGACACCCCAACCTATGCGATTAGCAGGATGTTAACAGAAATGGAAAAAGCATTTGAACTAGGTTTGGAAGGAAGAGGAATTGTACTTCACAAAAGATTTTTTTTTCACTTCCTATTTAAAAGAAAAGTTTACAGGTATAGTAAGGAAAAATCACTCAACTTCCAGAGAAAGTCAGGCAGTGCTAGGTGATCAGGCTGACGTGCGAACCTCAGGATGGAGGAGGCAGCAGACGCTGGTGCTGAGAGGCCAGCACTGGGCTGACTCCTGGCTTTAAAACCTACAGTGTCATGTACAAGTTGTGAGAGGCAATTATTTCACTGAATCATGGAAATGGCATGTCATCTGCCTGAGAGAACTGCTTAGAGCACTGAATGAGAATAAGCATTTGTTTAGTTTCAATTAAAGAACTCCTCGCACCTAAGAGATATTCAACAAGTGACTCCCCACTCCCTAATATGTAATGAGCCATCAGTTCAATTCTCTCAACTAACATGTACTGCACATCTATTATGGGCCAGACAGGGATAGAAACACTCACAAATCCACAGTGCTGGAGGCAGGGTTGGAGGTTGTGGCAAATTACCCTAAATCCCTTTAAATTTTTATTGAGCCCTCATGTGCTGATTGCTATCTTATTTAAGCTCCCCCCAAACCCTATGAAGTAAGCGGTAACTTACCAAACATTCTGACATATTCGAATGGGCTTCTCCAAGTTACACAAATGCCACCTTGCCCTTCCTCAGACAGCCCCTGCTGAAAATCCCTCAGTAAAAGTAAACCGAGTAAGTGATGACACAGTTAGGATGGTCAAGCATTGTAAGGCAAGGAAGACGGAGACAATCAGTATGGGGGGCTCTCTCATCACTTATAAGACATCCCAAACTGCAAATGGGCTTTATAAGACCCAACAGTACACACACCTCAACACCTGGTTCTACAACCAACTCTTAGATTTACAAATATACAATACATGCCTAAGGCTGTAAGGCACCTCTCAGGACAGTGACATCAGTCATAAGACTACCTCCATGGCTGCATAACGCAGCATAATAAAAATCTGTTCATGGTTTCATTTTTCAAAACACCCTACATTTATAATGCATTTGTCTTGAGTTTGTACAGCTTACAGAGGCAGGGACAGGGTCAAGTACAAACAGCAATTAAGTTATTAATATACACGTAATGATGACATTAAAGGGCCTCAAAATAAGAAGCTGACAATAGTTTCCCCAGGATGGAAGAAAAAAAGCTTATCCTTGCATTCAGACCACGGATCACGTTACAATTCAAATGGCAATGGTGGCAACATCTGCGAACTGATGTTTTTGGAGCAATGAACCAGAAAAATCACAGATACAGCAACATGTTCTTTACATTTAAACTTGTCAGTGTATTTGTACCCAGTCTCTTCTCTCACACACATCTCCAACCCTTTCTCATTCTACTCCTATTATTCATAATATACATCACATCCAGATTTACTCGCTACTAATGAGCATAGGCTTGTAATTCTACCAGCTCCAAAGTCACTTGTTCATGGCTGGCAAACATAACCATTGGGGCTTGATTTCCAAGTCCTGCACACTTCATATCTGCTAGTCGAAGAGAAGTTAGTCAACCTCCCAAGGAATGAAATCAGTTTCATATTTCCTAATGGTATCTCCATGTTCAGAAGATACATCCTCATCAAGTACACACCCTCATCAAGTATTCAAAAAAGAACAATTCTAATTAGGTGGGAAAGTTTATCAGAAGTGTACTAGTTAATAAAACTGCCATACCTCAAATTAAAAGAAACGAATGCTATCCTTTATGGTAAAGGAAGATTAATGAACTGGCTGTGATAAAAGGTATATTACCCAAAATTTTAAAACAAGAAGTGAAAGATTTTACCAAAAGACAGTCAGGCAACAGTACTGCCTATGGTTTAACAAAGATGATACTGTGAATCTTAAAACTAGTTAAAATTTGATAATGGTGCAATAAGCCAGACACAACAGATCACAGGTACAATTCCATTCACATGAAATATTCAGAATAGGTACATTCATACACACAGAAAGTAGCTTGGTGGTTGCCAAAAGCTGGGAAAAGGGGAGTGTTAAACAATTGCTTGAAAAGTATGATTTCCTTTGGAGGCGATGAGACTGTTTGGAACCTTGAGGTAGTAAGCTGCACAGCACTGTGAATGTACCAAATGCCACCAAACTGTTCACTTTCAAATGGTTAATTTCATGTCATATGGATTTCACCTCAATTTTTAAAAATACAATTTTTTTAAAGATTTGATTATGGATCAAAGGACTTTAACACGGAGATCTTACTTGGCCAGATCATGGGTACAGTGAAGGCCACACTCGTGGTGGGCTGTGAAAACCAGGTTTCAATTCAAGTTATATTTTAAATATAAAAGTCTGGCCAATTCTTAAATTGCTTAACCCACATAGTCCATAAATCAGCAACTTAAATGTGTACTGCTTTATATGTATAAAACTAATCTTTCATCTCTTTACACACAAAACAACAATATGCAAAAGTCATCCTACTTAAATTTCTTAGTCCTGTTGGCTAAATGGTGTTCATTATTAATGAATAAAAACTTCAGTGCTGTCGCAAAAGTCACAAGTGTCTTACGCTACCTTGAAGTGAGAAACATTGTGACAAAATTCTGTCCAATACAAGCTTCTGCAATGATGGAAATGTTCTGTTTCTGTGCTGTGATATGACTGTCACTTAGCCACGTTGTGGCTATTAAGCACTTGAAAGGTGGCTATGACCAAGAAACTGAATTTTTAATTGAAACATTTAGTTTTAATTAATTTAAAGAGCCATAAGTGCACAGTTCTAGATCCTCTTAAGGAATCTCCTCAATTGTAGTACAAATCTTTCCACTTTTATCCCACCCCCCACCCACCCCATTACCCAGCTTATGATGGCTCTTCTGAGCTCCTCTAGGGTAGGACCCTTCTTGCAGCTGTAAGCACACCCACACACAGATCTCAGTTTTCGTTCCCTAAGACATTAGAAACTTCCAGAATGAGTGTGGTTTTCTGAAATACAGAGCCTTTTCCCATCTCCTGTAAAGTCTCCACAGGCTGAAACGGTGTACGTACCGAGTAAGTATGTAATTCACTGTGCCTGGACTGCAGCCGTTTCTTTTGGTTTTCAGAGGTCACTAGTTCCTTAGAGTCTTATCACTTCAGTTTTCTCACCATCTGTAGCAGTCCACCTATATATTTACTGCATTTCCATCAGGGTTCGATAGACTAAAAACAACTTTGTATGTGTCAGTTTTCCAAGAAGGGATTAGAGAAACAATACTGAAGAGATGCTGAAGTACAATTTGCATAAGAAACTAAAAATTCTCTAGCACCCAGATGACCATACACTCCCAACCAAATCCGCCTGCCTGAGGTATTTTTCTCCCACAGACAATACTGAAAACCAGTAAAGGCAGACATCACAACCAAACGCCCACACAACACATGAAATGTCCATGGTTTTGCCTTAACTACCTATGCTCTCAAAATAAAAAGGTACAATGCTATAGCGGTGAACAGAACTGTTTCAAATTATCTCACATTATTTCCTAAAATGTAGGAAGAAGTGATTTCAAAGTAGAGCATTGCCTACTTATCACAACGTCACCCTGCTACTACTGAGACAGAACAGGGAGGCGGTGCCATAGGCCACAATCTCACGGACTCAGTTGCTGAAAAAGTGTCTCAGCCAAAAAGACCTTTTCATAGCAAATCACAGGGAGAAGACTAGCTGAGTTATTATTACTAGAATAAACTTTGAAATCAGACGTAGAGTCTAACCCTGGCTCCTCCACTTACTAGGAGATGTCACCTCATTTATTTAGCTTTTCTGAGCCTTAATTTTCTTATCTATAAAAGGGCTCAACATAACCTCAAAAGATTGTTGTGAAGATAAAAGCATATGAAGCAAGTAACTGCTCAATAAGTTTACCATTACAAGCTTTTCAAAGCCCCATATTAACAAAACTTTTGAAGAATAAACACAAGAAAGGCAAATTCTAGGGCCTCTCTCAGGAAATCCATGCTGGTTGGTGGTCAAGATGTTAGCCCCAGGGATGCCCTTCTCCCCGGTCAACAGCACGGTGTAATTGAAAGGGCACTAAGCTAGCAGTTGGCAAACAGATTCCAGACTCCACTGTTGCTGAATTGGAGTCACTATCTGTAGGCTTCAGTTTCTTTATCTGATAAGACTGTACTACTGCCAGGGTCACTTCCAGCCCTAACATTCTACGAACTATTCATTCACTAAAAGCAATGACACACATCCACCTGAGTGGGCTTTCTGTAGAGTAACTAAGATCCACTATGTTTTTCAAACAACCCTAAAACAGGTTTATTTATAATGTATATCCTATTTACTTCAAAAAAAATTGTAGGTGAACTTAAAATACTTTGCAGACAGCCCCATTAAGGTACAAAGGGAACAGAAATACACTTACCTTGCAACCAAAACCAACCATCCAAAGGAACTGGACACACCACTGAGTAGTACAGTGGCCCACTGTGGTTCTACAGAAACGGTCAACCCAGAGATTGCCCCAACAACATTCTAAGGCATGCACTTTCTGCTTTGTTCAAGGTCAGTGGCTTACAATTACCTGTTTGGAATGTGGTTTGGATTGGGTGTAACCACTCTTAGGTTAGGCTGGTGAAAGATGCTCAAAAAATCCTTACTGTTTCTCTCACCTAGTAAGCAGAATTATGATGGGGAACTGGCTCAACTTGGAGTACTGTGACAACTAGATTTCCTAAAACAAAGTCACTTAGGAAAAAAATACCCTAGCCTGCTTTGTTAAACTCTACTGAAAACAAGGACACTACTTTTAAGAAGCTTTGGTATGAATCAACAAATGACAGCTTTTTAAGCGTCCTTAGGATGTCAGAATAACCAAGAACTTCCAAATAGTGGCCATATTCTTGCTTCCCAGTTAATTTAAGAACTGTGAATATAATGATGAAATTCTAAATTAACATGCCCAATAGATACACCAGCCGTAATGGCAGTAACTCACAAGCTGCGTAAAAAGGTAACTGATGCTCTACTCTAGCAATTTCCTAGCAAGCTGAAATAAAATACCGAAACACAAGAAATGTAAATTTTATGTGAATTATATCTGAACTTAAAAGACACTTATGGTATTAACAAAGAACAGGTACCAGAAAATGTATCTCTAGGCTTACGATTAGTATAACAAGACTGAAATGATTTACACAAGGGCACCTATGAACAACTCCTCTGCTCAGCTTTGAAACCCTCTCAACCACGTTATGTCTTCCATTAGAGTAAACTGGGGGTCTGACTTCTTTCTAGACTCCAGGACTACGATTAATTCATCTTGTGGTGTCACTTCAAGTGCCCAGCACAGTATCCTGCATTCTGTAAACACGTGAATGTTTGTTCATTAATTGCTATACATCATTCTGAGCAGAAACCAGACTTACATCTCAAAAACTTCCATTCTAATACTGCTAACTCACCACAAAAGACTATCGAATCCTTTTCATTCCTTTCTCTTCGACTAGAAAAACAGTAATATTTTAACACTTTAAGACATTTCCTCCCCAGCAAACAAAAACAAAACAAGACTTAAAACTTGTCATCTACTCTACTTCCCTAACTCGCCCTGAGAAATTTTAATCGCTATCTTTTCTTGCAGTACAATTCCAGAGAAGGTGAAAAACAAGGGACAGAAGAAAGCCATGTACAAAAGCTGCAGTAAATAAAAGCTGCTCCAAAGAGGGCCTATTCTCAATCAAAATTTCTTACCAGTTCAAATAGCTGCTCACAAGGAAAGCACTGGTTCATGTAATGCCTTCGCTTACTCCCTAAATCCTCACGCTGGAGCCATTGCAAGCATGTAAAATCAGGAAATAAGAGCCCAAATCTAATAATTGGTTAAGTCAAGGTAAGAAATAACTAGCTAGAAAACGAGGCAGGAAAAGAAATAACACTCCTGGAACAGTATTTTCCCCTCACCTTCTCTGCCTACTTTACTTACTGTCCCACTGAAGACTTTGTTACTGCAGGGATTTCAGTCTCATGGGAAAAGGAAAATCCAGTCAAGAACCTCACCTATCTTCTGTCTAAACTTATCTCTCAGTCAACAGGTATCACTTAAAATCATAATAAAGCCTAAGAGGCCTTCTGAACAAAGCAATTATGTAAGATTCTGCACTCTACTCTGGTGACCCTGAAGAGGTCACTTTTGAGACTACTCAGTGATTAACAAGCAACCACCACGTAGTAGTGACGGTTGCATTAACTTTGTGAATATACTAAAAACCACTACAGTGAATTCTGTGATATGTGAATTATATCTCTGTCACTAAAAAAAAGAACATTCCTTCCCCATTAAAAGACACCCATCAAAAACCAAGTACTATGAAACAGAACATTTCTCTTTAAAATTCAGGTTCCATAATACAATGTGCTATGTTTTGGAGATAGTTCCTCCTCTGAGGACCGCTGGTTTTATTTTTATTCTATATTCATTTTTTACTGGCAGAGTTCTGAGAGATGCTAAGGGTGCGGTGGTGGAAAGGACACCACACCATTACTACAGAAGCCTGGATGCTCTACAAGTCTAAGTGCTATGCTCTGAAATGTTTGTGTCCCCCCCAAAATTCATATGTTGAAATTCTAATGCCTCACGTATTGGACTTAGGTGGGGTTTTTTTGGAGGACATAAGTCCTAACGGCAGAGCCCTCAAGAATGCATTTTACAAACAGCTCCTTTATAAAAGAGGCCCCAGGGAGCTCCCTTGCCCCTTCCACCATGTGAGAACAAGAAGTCAGCAATCTGATCTGAGAGAGGGAAGGAGGCCCTCATCTGACCAGGGTGGCACCCTGATCGCGGTCTTCCAGCCTCCTGAGCTGTGAGGGATAAAAATTTTGTTTACAAGCTACCTAGTCTGTGGTACTGTACTACACAGCAGCCCAAATGGACTAAGACACCAAGTAATCCTGAATTAAATCGCTAAACTTACTTCTCATTCAACAATAAAAAAGAATGAACTGTGTGCAAATTGAAACTCAAAATAAGTAAAATATGTACATTCTAGCATAGAAAATGTTTGTTCTCTTACACACAACCCTTGTCTTCCACATTTTCATTCATTTCAGGACTTCTACTTTAAAGAGCATCACGTAGTCAATTTACTTGGATCTGTAGAGAACTGAACTTAAATGAATTACACTTGGTTACACTTAATTTGTATTCTACTTAATCATTCCGTTGGAAACCTGTATTACTTTTTCTGAGAGCTAAGATCAACACGGAATCCCAAGTTTTGACTTGGGATGGCTGGAAACAGGCATAACCACCCAGCAGCCTTCTGACACTGTGCAAAAACATTTATGGCAACTGGCTGCTCAAGGAACCACCAGAAAAACCCAACTAGCCTGTTTTCAGGAGAAATGACAGATATTCATCCTAGACAGGAACAGTTAGGAAGTCATTCAGTGTTCTACCTCTAGACTTCCTCCTTCAAGAGCTCTTCCTCCTATCTAGTTTAAAAACAGGGACCCACAACAAATCTCAACAAGGGCTTAACAACCAAAGAAAAGATGCTCCCCTTCTGTTTATTTCCTCACTATAAAAAAACTTGCAACTTTTATGGCTCCCCCTTTGTAAATTTCTAAGGGCAAGTTCCAATTTTTTTCTTTGCTTCTTCCAGGCATAGTTCTCTGCTATGATGGTGGTACTTTATGGACCTCTATGGGTTCAAACATGCAATCCAACAGTCCCACATCTCTCTGGACCTCAATTTAGAAACCATTCTTTTCCAATAGACAACCCTAAGGAGGACACTTTTAAAAATATGAACTGGCATTTTGTAGAAGCAGTTGACAAAGTCAGTAACACCAAAACAGTTTGATATAACTGAAAAAAACTGACCACCAAGTAACAAAGAAAGTACTTCTCTTATAACCGCTTCCTTAGATATTTTTACATCTCCACTTCTAACAGTGTCACAGAGAAAAGGATTAAGAATAAACCAGCAAGTTGGCAAATGCCAGTAAGAGGAAAGACAGCTCTTCTACCTAACAGTCACCCAACCTACCTACCTAGTCACCCAACAATGTCTACTCCAGATCACTGCTCTGAGGATGGCTGTCCCTTCCTGACTCACTGGCTGATGGATGGACAAGCTGGAAATGGAGTTCCAAGTCTAGCCAGAGTGGTGCTGGTGGCTCCAGAGTGAGGAGGGACGGCCAAAAAAGAAACAAGAAAATGGCTGGATAAAAGGAATCTGCATGATAAGGTATGGGGAACCGGGCACTTTTAGGGGCTGGTAAGTGAACTTTATTTAAGTAGGCCAAACTGCTTGATCTAAGCAAAGAAATAAATACTAAGTTTCCTTGTTAAAAGGCAAAACATCAAGAAAATCAAACAACCAAATTCAAACTGTGCTCATATATGTACTTACTTCACAGAAGTACTTCTCCAAGCTCTCTGCCTCTAATACAGAAACTGTGGCAAGTTTCTGAAGAAGCTAAACTCCCAGAGACTTTTATGATGTCCATTTATCTAGGAAATACAACGTGGAACTTCAAAGAGAAATCAACAATCGATTCTCACAAATTGCCAAGAACATCTGTGATATGGTTCTCCAATACCCTGGCTCACGAAGGTACATTCCTTTCTCTCTTTAAGCCAATATTGACAGTTCGTAAAATAAGCACTTTTTCATACAGGGGAGAATAGTTAACTTCACACATCTGACATTCCCACAAGATCAGTACCCGAAAGCATGTCATCCTATCACTTAAGCAGCCCCGAAATACAGAAAGCTTTTTAAAGACCAAACCTGACTTGAAAACACACAAAACAGTCTACTAGCTATGGTCAGAACGGCACGTGACAACTAGTAAGCTATAATACCAAGTATCTGAACAGGCTAATTACTGACACGTGAACATAAAGAGTGACTTACAATACCACACAGCCTGAATAAGCTATCCGATTTTGACGAAATTAAAATTCTAAACGTGTCACTAAGAAGACAAGCACCACTTAAGAAAAAGAGAACACAAATCAATGTAGTTTCCTATACACATTACGGGAGGACCTCTTACTTTTGACACTGTTAACTTTACAAGCTTACACAATGCTTTACAAAACTGAAAGACCTCTGAAGTGATGGCCAACAGTTTCTGCGGGATCCCAAGACTACAATGCATCTTGGGATTCCTGCAGGACACTTCGGTGCCAGATATCCAAAACGTTAATTACAGTTTCAATAATAGAAATTGGAGCAAGAAACGCTCTCTCACCTAGGCATAAGGTGAAGGAAAAGTCGGGCGCTCGTCCTCCCAGCTCCTTGAGTCTGGCTCGCTCAACGCCCACCCACCTCCTGGTTCCAGTTGTCCCACGTCTGGGCCTCATGGTACTGATGGCCGCGGGCCCTCTCCGTCCCATACGGTTTTCAGTTCTAGTAGGTAGCTGCGGCCCCCGGGGAAGGGACGGGCTCTAGATCCCTCCCATGTCGCCGACACGCAGCTACCGCTCCTCCAGGCCCTCCGCCGCGCCCGGGCCGCCCCACACAGGGCTGCCCGCGCCCGGCGCCGCTGTCAGCGCCCCACGTGCCGCCGGGCCCCGAGGCCGCGCGTACCCCGCCCTGCGAGGCGAACCGCAGACGTGTCCCCACACCCCACCAAGGTGGGCTCCGGCCTCCCGCTCGGCTGCTTCCGCGTCCCGGCCCCTTTGCCCGAAGGGCCTCCCGCGCCACTGCAGGCTCCGTGGTGGTTGGCGCCGGCGCCGGCGCCGGTTGGGCCGGGCCACGCAGGAAGGACGGCACGAACTCGGCGGCGTGGACGTTGGGCACAAAGGGTTTGGCATTGACGTTGAGCTGCCGGCTGAAGGCCGCGCTGAGGTGCTCACGCTGGGCCTCGGCGGCCCCCGCCGCCAAGGGGCCGCCTTCGCCGCCGCACGGGCCCGACCCGGGGGCTTCCATGTCCGCCTGGTCCCAGCAGTCGGGCGCTGAGTCGCTGCTGCTCCCGCTGCTGCTGCCCCCGCCGCCGCCGCCGCCACTGCCCGGATCCATGATCGGGGGGACCGTGTGTGTGGTGAAGAGAGGGCGGGAAATGGAGGCGGGGGCGACGGGCCGGGGAGGAGCAGGCCGCGCTGACCCGGGGAAGTGGGAGACAGAAGGGCTGAGGGCTAGCGACAGAGTCCCCGGCGTCACCGCGGCAGCAGCTCCAGTCCCTACTTCGCACTCGCGACAAAGGCGGCGGCGGCGGCGGCGGCTCAACCCTCCTCGTGTGTGCGAGCCGATGTCCTTCCACCCAACCCAGGCACCTCTGACTGCCTCACCGGCCACCCCACTACCGCGCAGATTGACCCCTCGCCGCCTCCCGTACCTTCACCTCGGTAGTTCTCAGCCCCGTTCGTCCCCGCTTCCGGCTATGAAGCACGGCCAAAGACGGAACTACGCGTTCCGACAGAGCCCGCGCGTCCCCGCTGCGGTTTCCCGGGGGTCGATGGGAGTCGGAGTTCCGTGGCCCAGAGCAACCGGAAGAGGCTCCGGCTCCCGGCAGGCAGCGCGAAGAGGCGGGGACCTGGTCGCCCTCGCGGCCCCACCTGTCACCGGGTGGGGCAGCGGCAGGGGTGAGTCTTGGCGTGACTCCGTGCTGGGCCTCCGATCCAGAGCCTTTCAGCCCTCGGGGGCGGTCCACTCTGTCCTGTGAGTCACAGGATGAGGGAAAACCGACAGCAGTTCTACGGGGGGATAAAGCTTTCAACCCCTGGACATCTGTTGAAGAGACTGTCATTTCCGCATTGTATGTCCATGGCTCATTCATCATATATTGATTGACCATATATGTTTGGGTTAATGTCTGGAGTCTCTATTCTATTCCACTGGTCTGTGGCTCTGTTTTTGTGCCATTACCAAACTGTCTTGATTACTGTGGCTTTGTAGTAGAGCTTGAAGTTGGGGAGCGAGATCCCCCCCACTTAACTCTTCCTTCTCAGGATTGCTTTGGCTATTCGGGGTCTTTGGTGTTTCCATATGAATTTTTGAACTATTTGTTCCAGTTCGTTGAAGACATCTTAGCCATTTTTAAATGTACAATTGAGTGGTATTCAGTATATTCACGTTGTTGAGCAGTCATCACCACCATCCATCTCTGAATTCTCCATTTTTCCAAACTAAAACTCTATGCCCATTAAACCCTCACTCCCCAATCTTCCCTCCTGCCAGCCCCTGGCAACCACCATTCTACTTTCTGACTCTATGAATTTGATTACTTTAGGAACCTCATACAAGAAGAATCATACATTATTTATCTTTTTGGCACTGGCTTCTTTCACTTAGCGTAATATCCTCAAGATTGAACTACAAGACACACTGAAGCATGTTATCAGAATTTCCTTCCTTCTTAAGGTTAAACAGTATTCCATTGTACGGACAGACCGCATTTTGTGTTTACCCATTGCACATATTCTTTTATTTAATTCTCACCACAGCCACAAGAGTCAGGTATCTATACTGGACACATAGTATCTCCTGCTCAGATGACCTCAGTGCCCTTGTCCTGGGCCTTCAGCCACTTCCCCTACCTGGATCTGGGTCTGGCTCCCCTGATAATTTTCAGACCTGGATGAAACCCCACTATCACACATAGTTGCCAAAGTGGCAGCAGGAGGCAAACGGATTCAGGGCCGCGGTCTCCTAGAGGGAAACAGCACATAGGAGGAAGCTGGGCAAAGTCCCTATCTTTCTTTCCTCATGGTCCTATGGGCCGTTCAGAGGCACATCTTCCCCTCTATTAGTTTGTTGTGGCGGCTGTAACAAACTGCCACAGATGGAGTTGCATAAAACAACAGGAACTTATTCTCCCATTGTTCTGGAGGTCTTCAGTCTTAAATCAAGGGGCTGTACCCCCTCTGAAGGCTCTAGAGGAGAAATCTTCCTTGCCTCTTCCAGCTTCTGGTGGTCCCAGACATTCCTCAGCTTGTGGCTGCATCCCTCCAATCTCTGCCTCTATCTTGACGTGGCCTCTTCTCTGTGTGTCTGTCTACATTGTCCTCTTCTTTCTCTTAGGAAGACACCAGTCATTAAAGTTAAGGCCCGCTCTAAATACAGGATTGTTTTTAGACTGAGATCATCCACTATTTACATTTGCAAGGACCCTATTTCCAGGTGGACAAGAATTCTGGGGGACACTGTTCCATCAGTTATACAGCCCACCTGAACAAGTGCTGCATGGGGAACAGGCAGCACCTGCTTTGTCCCTCCCCAGCTCATCCTGCCTCAGTAGCTGCTGGGGTAACTCACTGCATTAGTGTTCTAGGGCTGCCGTAATCAAAGACCATAGACCATGCGGCCTAGACAATTGACATTTGTTTCTCACAGTTCTGTAGGCTGCAAGCACAAGCCAAAGGGGTCCCAGGTTTGGGTCTCCTGAGGCCTCTCTCCTTGGCTTGCAGATGGCTGCCTTCTCACTGCCTCCTCATAGGGCCTTTCCTCTGGGCATGCCCATCCCTTACATGGCATCTCTTCTTATATGGACAGCATTCAGGTTGGACTAGGCACACCCTAATGCCCTCATTTTAACTGAACCACCTTTTGAATGACCTCATCTCCAAATACTGTCACAATCTGAGCTATGGGGTCTGGGGTTAGGACTTGAATATATTAATTTCGGGTGGGGTGGGGAACAACTCAGCCCAAAATACTCATTATTTGCATTACCTCACATCGTCCTTTGTGAGTGCTTCTTGGAAGACCCCAAACTAACATCAGACTCTCTTCCCCCAAACCCACACTCACCTCTTTCATTCTGTATATTAGCACCATGCCTTTTCCTTAATAGCACTTCCACAATTATATGTACTTAATTTATTACATTTTTTTTTTCTGTTTCCCCTACCTGATGGAAAACTGCATTAGGGTAAGAACCACATATAAAATGAATTCACTGTTATGCCTTGATGCCTGGCATAGTGCCTAGTATGGAGTGGGCATGTGACCAATATTTATTGAATGGGAGGATATTTTTCTGCCTCTCAAATCATCTAATGATACAGATACCACTGTCTGCATGCTTTGTGTCTTGCGATTGTTGGTGGCAGTCAATGATTTGAAAGGAAGAAATCCAACTTCCCTGAAAAGACACGGTGAACCTTAAAATTGGAAATAATCAGGACACCCTGGAAATCAGAGTGAAGCCACTTTGAAAAAACTCTTAACACATGACAGACTGTGACACTTCGGACAGTGCTGATGAGACAGGGGCCTTGGGTGTAGTCAGAGTAGGGTGAGATCCTCTGGAAAAAGTAAGGCAGGATATTTACAGTCAAGGCAATGTAACAATATAAAGGATACCAGACTAGGAATATAGACATCTTCAGTGAGATCAGTTAAAGGTCAAAAGGCCAGGAACAACTTGGCCTGGAATGTCTGAGTGTTCCGCAACGGTACCTCAGCATAACCCCTGACTTCACTGTAAACAGCCCTAGCAAACAGACAACAACCCAGCCCACCTTGGGGGCAGGGCACATGGTACAAGTCTGCACCCCTAGCCCTTTACCCACATTCCTGAAAATCCTCAAGGAACTATAAATCCCCTAGACAACGCACCACCCTGGGCTCTCTTGTCCCCTCCCGGTGTGAGGCAGGAGCTCTTTCCTTTCACTTTATTTCTCAATAAAAGCCTCTCCCTGGCTCTCCTACCTTGGGTGTTTGCTAAGTTCATTCTTCGACTTTGCAAACAAGAACCCCGACTTCACTGAGAGAAAGCAGGAGTTCAGAGGAGCTGATCTTCAAAGGGAATCTTCTTGGGAAACTAGCAGACGACCCCGAGACCTGGCTCCAGTCAAATTAGCCTTTTTATGCCTACAAGCAAACAAGGCTTCTGAGGGACATTCAGAAATCTATGTTAGAGGGAGAGAAGAGAGGAAGAACATCTTTGCCTTGGAATCTGCCATTGCAGGACTCACTCAGCAGGGTTTCCTAGCTTTGTACTTCTTTACATTCTGGCTCTGAGCTGTTTTATCACCTTTAGCCCAAGGCCAACTTCCCCACACTCTGGTTTAAGTGAAAGAAGAAACGAAACTGTCTGCAGCTTATGGGTGAGCTAAAGGGCCAATGTACCTGGCTTGGTGTTTGCTCTTCCTTTGTGTTGTTAATTTTGTGTTCTTTTAGGTTTCTTTCATTTTGGACTGCAATACACTATAAAGGGCTTGTTCAGTAATATTAAGTCTCCTAAAGAAGTTTCTGGTGGCAGTGAAGAGGCAGTATTGCACA
The DNA here is from genome assembly GCF_030020395.1 of Manis pentadactyla. NCBI lineage: Eukaryota > Metazoa > Chordata > Mammalia > Pholidota > Manidae > Manis > Manis pentadactyla. The sequence goes on from NC_080028.1 coordinate 71,733,328, forward strand.
GTGATTAATCCATGGTTTCGGATGCTATATTGGTCAAGATAGATGAGGTCATGGTGCAGTAACAAACACCACCCAAATTCCATTTGTGCAATTTGGTGGTCATAGGCTGCTCAGGCTGCTAGAACAAACTATCAGAGGCTGAATGATTTAAACAACAGAAACTTATTTCTGACAGTTTTGGAGGCTAGGAAGTCCAAGGTCAAGGGGCCAGCAGATTTGGTGGCTACTGAGGGTTCTCTTCTTAGCTTTCAGTGGCCAACTTTTCAATGCGTCCTTCCCATGGCATGATAGCATTCAAGAGAATAAGTTCTCTGGTGTCTTTTCTTATAAGCCCACAAATCCTTCATGAACGTGTATAAACTTAATCACATCCCAAAGGCCACACCTCCAAATATCACAATGCATTTTGAGGGGACACAAACATTCAGCCTGTAACAGTGCCCCTCCTTGGTCACCTGGGGCTATGCTCTGATCATTCTCCCATTGCAACCCAGGCCCACAGAGCCATAACCATCTGGGACACTGCCATTCAGCAGAGCAGAGGGAAAGAGAATGTTTTCAGCTAGGCACTGGCCTCTGCCTTCAAGAGGCACATGTCCCTTCTGTTAACATTTCCTTGATCAAAAGCAAGTCACAACAGTGGAATTCAGTCAGAGCAGAAGAATGAAAAAAGGGGAAGATAGTTTCAGGGACGTATAGGATAACATCAAACAGACTAATATTTGCATTATAGGGCTCCTAGAAGGAGAAAGACAGAGAAAGGGGCAGAAATCTTATTTGGTGAAATAATGGTTGAAAGCTTCCCTAACATGGTGAAGGAAACAGACATCAAGATCCAGGAATCCCAAAGAGTTCCAAAAAAGGTGAACCTAAAGAGATCCACACCAGGACACATTAATTAAAATGTCAAAATTTCAAGACAAGAGGAGAATATTAAAAGCATCAGGAGAAGAGCAACTGGTTATATACAAGGGAACCCTCAAAAGCCTAGCAAGATTTTTCAGTGCAATTTTGTGGGCCAGGTGGAAGTGACATGATATATTCAAAGTGCTGAAAGAAAAAAATTCAAGCAAGGATATTCTACTCAATAAAGTTATCATTCAGAATTGAAGGAGAGAAAGATTTTTTTCCAGACAAGCAAAACCTAACAGAGTTTATCATGCTAAACTGCCTTATAAGAAATACTAAAGGGTTCTCTTTAAACTGAAAAGAATGGGCAATAATTACTAACAAGGATGCATATGAAAACTGCATTTCACTGGAAAAGTAAATATATAATAGAGGTAGTGGATTAATTACTTATAAAGCTACTATGAAGGTTAAAATACAAAAGTAATAAAAATAATTATCACAATAATTAGTTAAAGGATACACAAGATACAAAGACGTAAACAATGACATGAAAAATATAAAATGTTGGGGGAAGGAGAGTAAAAATGTTTTAGAATGGGACGAAACTCGAGTTGTTATCAACTTAAGATAGGTGGTTATAGAGGTAAGTTGTTACATGTAAGCCTCATGGTAACCACGAAGCAAAAAACTATAGTAAAGACACAAAAGAGAAAGAGAAAGGAATATAAGCGTACAACTAAAGAAACTCATCAAACCACAAAAGAAGAGAGCAAGATGCTGTTGGCAAAACTGGAGAGCAACATGAAAGGGCATGAAACTGGATCATTGTCTAACCCCACACATAAAAGTAAACTTGAAATGGATCAAAGACCTGAATGTAAGTCATGAAACCATAAAACTCTTAGAAAAAAACACAGGCAAAACCTCTTGGACATAAACATGAACAAATTCTTCATGAACATATCTCGCTGGGCAGGGGAAAGAACAGCAAAAATGAACAAATGGAACGGTATCAAGCTGAAAAGCCTCTGTAGGGCAAAGGACACCATCAATAGAACAAAAAGGCATCCTACACTATGGGAGAATATATTCATAAATGACATATCCAACAAAGGGCTGACATCCAAAATACATAAAGAGCTCATGCACCTCAACAAACAAAAAGCAAAAAATCCAATTAAAAAATAAGCAGAGGGTCTGAACAGACACTTCTCCAAAGAAGAAAAACACATAGCCAACAGGCCCATGAAAAGATGCTCCACATCGCTAGCCATCAGAGAAATGCAAATCAAAACCACAATGAGATACCACTTCACACAAGTAAGGATTGCCACCATCCAAAAGACAAACAGCAACACATGGGGGCAACGATGTGGAGAAAGGGGAACCCTCCTACACTGCTAGTGGGAATGTGAACAAGTTCAACCATTGTGGAAAGCAGTATGCAGGTTCATCAAAAAACTTAAAATAGAACTACCATTTGACCCTGGAATTTGTCTCCTAGGATTTTACCGAAAGAAAACAAGACCGAAGGTTCAAAAAGCCATATGCACCCCTATGTTTACTGCAGCACTATTTACAACAGTCAAGATATGGATGCAACCGAAGTCTCCATCAGTAGATGAATGGATAAAGAAGAGGTGTCACATATACAAAATGGAACACTATTCAGCCATAAGAAAAAAACATATCCTACCATTTGCAACAACATGGATGGAGCTAGAGGGGATGATGCTCAGTGAAATAAGCCAGGCGGAGAAAGACAAGTACCAAATGATTTCCCTCATTTGTGGAGTATTAAATCAAAGCAAATCTGAAGGGACAGAACAGCAGCCGACTCACAGACTCCAAGAAGCGACTAGCGATTACCAAAGGGGAGGGGGTATGGAAGGGAGAAGAGGATTCATGAAGGGGTGTTATGATTGGTGCACCTGGTGTGTGTGGGGTCACGGGGAAACAATGTAGCTCAGAGAAGACAAGTAGGGACTCCGTGGCATCGTGCTACGCTGATGGAGAGCGACGGCAATGGGGTATAGGGGGTACTCGATAATATCGGTGGAGGTAGTACCCACATTGAAGGTTTCTTGTGAAACCTTCAGAGCAGTGTATGTCAATGATACGTTAATGAAAAAGTAAAAAAGAAAAAAAAGTTCACATTATACCAATTGACATTAAAGAAAGACTTCCACGCTTTTCTTTCCCTTTTCCTTTTTCGCTGTCTCGCCAACGGGTGTCCTGCTGAGTACCTGGTGCCCGGGGCGACCGCGGGAGCAGAAGTGGCTGGGTGGGGGTGCAGCGCGGCACGGGGGGCCTGAGACGCGAGCCCCGAGCTGCCAATCGCTCGCCGTCTCCCGGCAACTTGGCAGCGCGCGCCGCCAGCGCACAATGCCCGCCCGCCTCTAGCCCACGCGCGAGAGCGAAGGCAGGCAGTCTAGCGGAGAGAGCCGCGGAAGCCGCTCGCCGCCGGACAGAGCTCGCTATCTTCCCAAATGGGAGGGGTTTTGAGCAAGCTCTGCCCCCCGCAGCCCGCCCCCGTTCCGGAGGCCAGGAGCCGGCGCCCGGCCTTCCTCGGAAGCCCCGCCCGCCCCGCAAGCCTCGCAAGCCCGGCAAGCCCCGCCCCGTCGGCTCCCTCGGCCCGCCGCGACCGCATTCGCCCTTCAGTACCCACTCGTTTCTTCGGGTCCCCTCGGAGGCCTCATCGCCGGTAAGACGCTGACCCTCCCCAGACCGTGGACGACTTGACTTTGAAAGTTTTGTTTTTCTTAAGTCCTAAGTGGGTTCTGTGCCCTTTTCACCTCCTCAAACACCTTGGTGCGCGTCCAGCTGCCTCCCTTTAGCCTATGCTATGAGATGTGCTGACAGAACTGTTCCCTTCTTTCAGTTCCTTTTTTTGGGTCACTTTTCTATTCCTTTTATTTTTAATTTTTACCTTCTTTTTGGTAGCATTAGTGTACAGTTACATGAGCAACACGGTGGTTACTAGGCTCCCCCCATTATCAAGTCCGCCCCTCATACCCCGTTACAGTCACTGTCCATCAGCGTAGGGAGATGCTATATAGTCACTACTTGTCTTCTCTGTGTGCTATACTGCCCTCCCCGTGCCCACCCCCCTACATCATGTATGTTGATCCTAATGCCCCTCATTCCCCTTCTCCCTCCTTTCCCACCCACCCTTCCCAGTCCCTTTCCCTTTGGTATCTGTTAGTCCATTCTCGGGTTCTGTGAGTCTGCTGCTGTTTGGTGCCTTCAGTTTTTTCTCTGTTCTTACGCTCCACAGATGAGTGCAACCATTTGATACTTGTGTTTCTCTGCCTGGCATATTTCACTGAGCGTAATACCCTCTAGCCCCATCCACGTTGTTGCAAATCTTTCTTTCAGTTCTTAAAACTCTGAACTTTAACACAGTATGAGTTTAGCAGAATACTTGGTAAATCACTTAAAATATACCTGCTTCAGGTGAGAAATCATCTATCTGGTTATTACAGCACTATTTACAAAAGCCAAGGTATTTTAGCAACCTAAGTGGCCATCGGTAGATGAATGGATAGAGAAGAGGTGGCACTTATACAAAATGTTACACTATTCAGCCATAAGAAGGAAACAGATCCTACCGTTTGCAACATCATGGATGGAGCTAGAGGGGATGATGCTCAGTGAAATAAGCCAGGCGGAGAAAGACAAGTACCAAATGATTTCCCTCATTTGTGGAGTATTAAATCAAAGCAAATCTGAAGGGACAGAACAGCAGCCGACTCACAGACTCCAAGAAGCGACTAGCGATTACCAAAGGGGAGGGGGTATGGAAGGGAGAAGAGGATTCATGAAGGGGTGTTATGATTGGTGCACCTGGTGTGTGTGGGGTCACGGGAAAACAATGTAGCTCAGAGAAGACAAGTAGGGACTCCGTGGCATCGTGCTACGCTGATGGAGAGCGACGGCAATGGGGTATAGGGGGTACTCGATAATATCGGTGGAGGTAGTACCCACATTGAAGGTTTCTTGTGAAACCTTCAGAGCAGTGTATGTCAATGATACGTTAATGAAAAAGTAAAAAAGAAAAAAAAGTTCACATTATACCAATTGACATTAAAGAAAGACTTCCACGCTTTTCTTTCCCTTTTCCTTTTTCGCTGTCTCGCCAACGGGTGTCCTGCTGAGTACCTGGTGCCCGGGGCGACCGCGGGAGCAGAAGTGGCTGGGTGGGGGTGCAGCGCGGCACGGGGGGCCTGAGACGCGAGCCCCGAGCTGCCAATCGCTCGCCGTCTCCCGGCAACTTGGCAGCGCGCGCCGCCAGCGCACAATGCCCGCCCGCCTCTAGCCCACGCGCGAGAGCGAAGGCAGGCAGTCTAGCGGAGAGAGCCGCGGAAGCCGCTCGCCGCCGGACAGAGCTCGCTATCTTCCCAAATGGGAGGGGTTTTGAGCAAGCTCTGCCCCCCGCAGCCCGCCCCCGTTCCGGAGGCCAGGAGCCGGCGCCCGGCCTTCCTCGGAAGCCCCGCCCGCCCCGCAAGCCTCGCAAGCCCGGCAAGCCCCGCCCCGTCGGCTCCCTCGGCCCGCCGCGACCGCATTCGCCCTTCAGTACCCACTCGTTTCTTCGGGTCCCCTCGGAGGCCTCATCGCCGGTAAGACGCTGACCCTCCCCAGACCGTGGACGACTTGACTTTGAAAGTTTTGTTTTTCTTAAGTCCTAAGTGGGTTCTGTGCCCTTTTCACCTCCCCAAACACCTTGGTGCGCGTCCAGCTGCCTCCCTTTAGCCTATGCTATGAGATGTGCTGACAGAACTGTTCCCTTCTTTCAGTTCCTTTTTTTGGGTCACTTTTCTATTCCTTTTATTTTTAATTTTTACCTTCTTTTTGGTAGCATTAGTGTACAGTTACATGAGCAACACGGTGGTTACTAGGCTCCCCCCATTATCAAGTCCGCCCCTCATACCCCGTTACAGTCACTGTCCATCAGCGTAGGGAGATGCTATATAGTCACTACTTGTCTTCTCTGTGTGCTATACTGCCCTCCCCGTGCCCACCCCCCTACATCATGTATGTTGATCCTAATGCCCCTCATTCCCCTTCTCCCTCCTTTCCCACCCACCCTTCCCAGTCCCTTTCCCTTTGGTATCTGTTAGTCCATTCTCGGGTTCTGTGAGTCTGCTGCTGTTTGGTGCCTTCAGTTTTTTCTCTGTTCTTACGCTCCACAGATGAGTGCAACCATTTGATACTTGTGTTTCTCTGCCTGGCATATTTCACTGAGCGTAATACCCTCTAGCCCCATCCACGTTGTTGCAAATCTTTCTTTCAGTTCTTAAAACTCTGAACTTTAACACAGTATGAGTTTAGCAGAATACTTGGTAAATCACTTAAAATATACCTGCTTCAGGTGAGAAATCATCTATCTGGTTATTACAGCACTATTTACAAAAGCCAAGGTATTTTAGCAACCTAAGTGGCCATCGGTAGATGAATGGATAGAGAAGAGGTGGCACTTATACAAAATGTTACACTATTCAGCCATAAGAAGGAAACAGATCCTACCGTTTGCAACATCATGGATGGAGCTAGAGGGGATGATGCTCAGTGAAATAAGCCAGGCGGAGAAAGACAAGTACCAAATGATTTCCCTCATTTGTGGAGTATTAAATCAAAGCAAATCTGAAGGGACAGAACAGCAGCCGACTCACAGACTCCAAGAAGCGACTAGCGATTACCAAAGGGGAGGGGGTATGGAAGGGAGAAGAGGATTCATGAAGGGGTGTTATGATTGGTGCACCTGGTGTGTGTGGGGTCACGGGAAAACAATGTAGCTCAGAGAAGACAAGTAGGGACTCCGTGGCATCGTGCTACGCTGATGGAGAGCGACGGCAATGGGGTATAGGGGGTACTCGATAATATCGGTGGAGGTAGTACCCACATTGAAGGTTTCTTGTGAAACCTTCAGAGCAGTGTATGTCAATGATACGTTAATGAAAAAGTAAAAAAGAAAAAAAAGTTCACATTATACCAATTGACATTAAAGAAAGACTTCCACGCTTTTCTTTCCCTTTTCCTTTTTCGCTGTCTCGCCAACGGGTGTCCTGCTGAGTACCTGGTGCCCGGGGCGACCGCGGGAGCAGAAGTGGCTGGGTGGGGGTGCAGCGCGGCACGGGGGGCCTGAGACGCGAGCCCCGAGCTGCCAATCGCTCGCCGTCTCCCGGCAACTTGGCAGCGCGCGCCGCCAGCGCACAATGCCCGCCCGCCTCTAGCCCACGCGCGAGAGCGAAGGCAGGCAGTCTAGCGGAGAGAGCCGCGGAAGCCGCTCGCCGCCGGACAGAGCTCGCTATCTTCCCAAATGGGAGGGGTTTTGAGCAAGCTCTGCCCCCCGCAGCCCGCCCCCGTTCCGGAGGCCAGGAGCCGGCGCCCGGCCTTCCTCGGAAGCCCCGCCCGCCCCGCAAGCCTCGCAAGCCCGGCAAGCCCCGCCCCGTCGGCTCCCTCGGCCCGCCGCGACCGCATTCGCCCTTCAGTACCCACTCGTTTCTTCGGGTCCCCTCGGAGGCCTCATCGCCGGTAAGACGCTGACCCTCCCCAGACCGTGGACGACTTGACTTTGAAAGTTTTGTTTTTCTTAAGTCCTAAGTGGGTTCTGTGCCCTTTTCACCTCCCCAAACACCTTGGTGCGCGTCCAGCTGCCTCCCTTTAGCCTATGCTATGAGATGTGCTGACAGAACTGTTCCCTTCTTTCAGTTCCTTTTTTTGGGTCACTTTTCTATTCCTTTTATTTTTAATTTTTACCTTCTTTTTGGTAGCATTAGTGTACAGTTACATGAGCAACACGGTGGTTACTAGGCTCCCCCCATTATCAAGTCCGCCCCTCATATCCCGTTACAGTCACTGTCCATCAGCGTAGGGAGATGCTATATAGTCACTACTTGTCTTCTCTGTGTGCTATACTGCCCTCCCCGTGCCCACCCCCCTACATCATGTATGTTGATCCTAATGCCCCTCATTCCCCTTCTCCCTCCTTTCCCACCCACCCTTCCCAGTCCCTTTCCCTTTGGTATCTGTTAGTCCATTCTCGGGTTCTGTGAGTCTGCTGCTGTTTGGTGCCTTCAGTTTTTTCTCTGTTCTTACGCTCCACAGATGAGTGCAACCATTTGATACTTGTGTTTCTCTGCCTGGCATATTTCACTGAGCGTAATACCCTCTAGCCCCATCCACGTTGTTGCAAATCTTTCTTTCAGTTCTTAAAACTCTGAACTTTAACACAGTATGAGTTTAGCAGAATACTTGGTAAATCACTTAAAATATACCTGCTTCAGGTGAGAAATCATCTGTCTGGTTATTACAGCACTATTTACAACAGCCAAGGTATTTTAGCAACCTAAGTGGCCATCGGTAGATGAATGGATAGAGAAGAGGTGGCACTTATACAAAATGTTACTCTATTCAGCCATAAGAAGGAAACAGATCCTACCATTTGCAACAACATGGATGGAGCTAGAGGGGATGATGCTCAGTGAAATAAGCCAGGCGGAGAAAGACAAGTACCAAATGATTTCCCTCATTTGTGGAGTATTAAATCAAAGCAAATCTGAAGGGACAGAACAGCAGCCGACTCACAGACTCCAAGAAGCGACTAGCGATTACCAAAGGGGAGGGGGTATGGAAGGGAGAAGAGGATTCATGAAGGGGTGTTATGATTGGTGCACCTGGTGTGTGTGGGGTCACGGGGAAACAATGTAGCTCAGAGAAGACAAGTAGGGACTCCGTGGCATCGTGCTACGCTGATGGAGAGCGACGGCAATGGGGTATAGGGGGTACTCGATAATATCGGTGGAGGTAGTACCCACATTGAAGGTTTCTTGTGAAACCTTCAGAGCAGTGTATGTCAATGATACGTTAATGAAAAAGTAAAAAAGAAAAAAAAGTTCACATTATACCAATTGACATTAAAGAAAGACTTCCACGCTTTTCTTTCCCTTTTCCTTTTTCGCTGTCTCGCCAACGGGTGTCCTGCTGAGCACCTGGTGCCCGGGGCGACCGCGATAGCAGAGCTGGCTGGGGGCGGGGGTCGCAGCGCGGCCTCAGGGCGCCTGAGACGCGAGCCCCGAGCTGCCAATCGCGCGCCGTCTCCCGGCAACTTGGCAGCGCGCGCCGCCAGCGCACAATGCCCGCCCGCCTCTAGCCCACGCGCGAGAGCGAAGGCAGGCAGTCTAGCGGAGAGAGCCGCGGAAGCCGCTCGCCGCCGGACAGAGCTCGCTATCTTCCCAAATGGGAGGGGTTTTGAGCAAGCTCTGCCCCCCGCAGCCCGCCCCCGTTCCGGAGGCCAGGAGCCGGCGCCCGGCCTTCCTCGGAAGCCCCGCCCGCCCCGCAAGCCCGGCAAGCCCCGCCCCGCCGCATTCCCCGGCCCACCGCCTCCCTCGGCCCTTCGCGATCGCATTCCCCCTTCAGTACCCACTCGTTTCTTCAGGTCCCCTCGGAGGCCTCATCGCCGGTAAGACGCTGACCCTCTCCAGACCGTTGAGGGCTTGAGTTCGAAAGTTTTTTTTTCTTAAGTCCTAAGTGGGTTCTGTGCCCTTTTCACCTCTTCAAACACCTTCGTGCCGGTCCACCTGCCCCCCCCTTTAGCCTTTGCTATGAGTTGTGCTGATAGAACTGTTCCCTTCTTTCAGTTCCTTTTTTTGGGTCATTTTTCTATTCCTTTTATTTTTTATTTTTAACTTCTTTTTGGTATCATTAGTTTACAGTTACATGGGCAACACGGTGTTTACTAGGCTCCCCCCATTATCAAGTCCCCCACTGATACCCTGTTACATTCACCGTCCGTCAGCGTAGGGAGATGCTGTAGAGTCAATACTTGTCTTCTCTGTGTGCTATACTGCCCTCCCCGTGCCCACCCCTCTACACCATGTATGTTGATCCTAATGCCCCTTATTCCCCTTCTTCCTCCCTTCGCACCCACCCTTCCCAGTCCCTTTCCCTTTGGTATCTGTTAGTCCATTCTCGGGTTCTGTGAGTCTGCTGCTGTTTTGTGCCTTCAGTTTTTTCTCTGTTCTTATGCTCCACAGATGAGTGCAACCATTTGATACTTGTCTTTCTCTGCCTGGCCTATTTTACTGAGGATAATACCCTCTAGCCCCATCCATGTTGTTGCAAGTCTTTCTTTCAGTTCTTAAAACTCTGAACTTTAACACAGTATGAGTTTAGCAGAATGTTTGGTAAATCACTTAAAATATACCTGCTTCAGGTAAGAATACCTTCTGACTTTAAAGTATAGTACTCTAATAGGTTTTGTTAATTTTCTGTCTTTGGACCAATAAATTGTATCAGCTCACCTCAAAGTGATGTTCCCAGGAAACCTCCTGAATGGATATAACTTGGCTGATAAAGATGATTAGTTTAAAAAGACTGTTGTTTTCATTTAGTCCCAGTTGAGTATAAACAGCAAAATTGAAAACTTCAGTGACAACAGCAGATCCTTGATAAGTACATTTATTTGAAAAGGTGAACATTCAGGTTTTTAAAATGTTTGACTTTGGGTGTACATTTCTGATGAGTTAGCATAAGGGATTGAAGGATTCTTGTAAAATTTGTCCCTGCACATCCATACGCACACTTTTCTTCCACTGTCGTTTGACTTGTGTGGGCAGTTTTTCGATTTCCCTCTCAACGTTTTTGAATCCATTGCAGTTACAGCTGTTAAGTACCTGGCACTTTCTGCCCTTAGGTGGAATGGGGGAAGCCATAAAAATGCTATATTTTGTATTGCTTAGAGGCTTAAGCTCTCTGGAAAATAACTGAACCCATATGGTTCTTACGGAATTTAAACTTTCTGTCATTCTTCTAAGCTGCTTTGATTCCATAATGTGTCTCCCATTCTCCACAGGGTCTGTGGGACTTCACCACACCACTTTGGCATAACACGTCCAAGACGATACCCAATCCAGCAGGGCCGGTATTCCTGTGTGCTTGCCACGCTGTGCCGGAATGGCGGTCACAGGAAGCGTGTGCTGTCTCGTGGTAGTTCCAGAGTGGTGTGCAGGCCTTCGACAGTGAGGATCGCTCCTCCCGGGAGCAACCTGGCTCGTTTTCCAATGTAAGCATGGAGGAAAAGACTCCCAGTGTGTTCACTTTATTCTCCTGCAGTTGTTATCTGAGAGAATATCTGTAACTCAAAGGAAAGGAAGAATCTCCTTATGTGAGGGAGAAATCTCAAGTTCCAGTTATTGAGCAGTTTTTTATTTTCTGGATTTTTCCCAAGACTGTAGCTTAACAGCTAAGGGCCATTTGTGTGAGTGTATAAATTACCCTTTTGCTTGTTGGATAGCTTCTGATTTCCAGCACCTGAAGTTCATGCTATGTAGCATGATGATCAGAATATCTTAATGCTAGAATCCTGTTTTCTGTTACAGAGCAGCGCAGATCCCTAAGGCCCCAGACCCGTGGTCAAAGGAGGCTGTTCTGCTTGCCCTCGAACGTTGGAAGAGGAAGAAAAGGACAGTGGAGGAGGAGGAAGACCAAATATCTGCTGCTGGTCAGGAGGACAAAAGAAGGTAACATGCCCTGCAGAGTACTCAACGTGCCTCCCACATGGGCTCCTGGGATTTGTTGAAAGAGAGATCACTCCCCAAAAGAATCAGAGGCCACCTCCTGTGTGTGAATGGCAGGTCCCCTTCTTTGGCTTTCATGGAAGAGCTTGGTAACAAGAGCTTTAATGCTATGCCTTTCATTAGGCACAGGTTACATACATTTTGTAATATACCTTTTCCATAAGTACTAGAGAAAAGCCAACAGTTACTGGCCACATCAGCTTCATACTTTTGATATAAATGTGTTAAATTTTATTTTGAGAGAATGCTGAAAGTCTTACCCTTGTGGTGGTCAGATATTTAGAGGTGACCATCAGCTTAGGTGTCATGTTTGTGATGAAGGAAATACTTAGCAAAGAACAGTGAAGACTGGAGTATGGTAGCTTTATGAGTAATGAGAATAAAACCAGTTTCATCATTTGGTTTTTGAAAATGTAACAAAAATAGAGGAAGCAGTCTGTTTCCTCGATGGAAAGAGAGGAAGTTGTAGGTGCTGAGAAAGCTGCAGAACTGCTTGTGGCTTTCCAAGGAGTCAGTTAAGAATTTTGTTGTAACTCAACAAATTCCAAGACCCACCATGTGCCAGAGCCTACTGCAGGTACTGTGGATAGAGCAGTGAGCAAGACAAAGGTCTCCTGGGACTTGGGTAATCAATGAAACAGGGTAATTATAGATTGTAAGTACATAAAGATTTTTAAAAAGCAGTGCTATAAAAGGGTCATGACAAAGGGGGAGCTCTGTATATAAGGTAGTCAAGGAAACATGCTCTGAGGAGACAGTGGGCCCTACATTTGAGAAATAGAACCATTGTCCTCATCAGTTACACCAGGTTAGCCATAACCTGCAGGTTCACAGCTGGCCATCTTTGATACTGTAGATGGCAACATTAGGTAAGGAAATACTAATAAATGCAAGTGTGTTCATTGGAAGATTGATTGGAAGTAACGTTAGAAGATCAGGTAAAGAATACTAGGGATATGCTTTACAAGTGAGCAGTCTGAGCTCATGTCAGCCAACTAAGCAGGAGTGGCAGAGGGAGATGGTGTGTTGGGAGTCAGAGAGAAAATAACTATTCTTATGGTCAAAACAGGTTTCTCATGTTCTCCAGGTTGGTAATTTGTCTAGACCCCAGTGAGCCTATAACTGAAGGCTCTGTGTTGTCTTTCCCATAATTGGAATAAGCAGTGATTATGTGCACCATGCGCAGGCCCTTATCTGTGACCTGTGAAGTTCTTCTCTTACAGACTGAACTAAGTGAGAGCACTGGGGGATGTGTGAGGGTGGGTCGCTAAAGTGTTTTTTTGTCTTTAGTTTACAGATGGTAGGATATTAAATTTGTGATTGCAGTGCTTTGGTGAGAAGTTAGCAAATAATCAGTACACCGGAATAGTTCAAAAGGTCTTGATGCATTTTTATACTTTTCTTATTAGATTAGGACAGTCCTAGAATAAATTGACCTTCCTGAATCTTTGAGAACTGAGGCAACCTTTTCTTGTCTAGCATGAACCTATGTTCTGTAGAAAGAGTATAAGATCCCAGGAATATGAGAGTATGCTTTAAAGGAGAGGTCGTATCATCTAACTGAGGGTTTGTGATTTGTCACAGGTGCCATGACAGCAGTGGGAGTGGCCATTCAGCTTTTAAGCCCGAGGTGGCCAACGGAGTCCCTGCTGCTTTTGTGCCTGAGTAAGTGAGAATCCATCTGGGTGAGGTTTCCTGTTTGGGAAAGGGTCATTATCAGACTTATTGACCTGTAAGTTTTCCTCTTTGAAGTCAGAGAGGAACATTTTGAGTAACTTGCCACAATAACTATTTTATCTAATTCTCTTTTACTATTTTTCTTTAATATGCATAAAATATGCTAAGGCTAAGAGGGTTTGTAGATACACTGAATAACCAAGTATGTAACAAAAAGATCACAAGGTTTGTGCAATGGATAGAATGCAGCAGTACGAAATTTAAGAAAAATGTGAGATTTCTGCCTTTTAGCTTAATTATATTTGAGGAAGAATTGGCTGGGAGGGAAAGAGGTTGGAAATGTGTGTGAAAAGGCTTGGACTAAGTTACATTTTTAAACTGAGTCAGCACGATGATATGGCTGCCAAAAAAGCTTAACATGCTCCTACTCTGGGCTGATAGCAGAACAAAGACTAGGAGGAGGCCGGTCAGTGGTGGTCCTGAGTGCCTTAGTCCTGCTGTCCACGGAGTGCTGCTGGTTGGCTGTGCTGCCCTGCAAGAGGAGGCAGACACAAACCGAAACTCACTGCGAGAGAGTGAAGCAACTCAAGATGTCCCGGGGTGGTGGTGGGTGAGGGGTTTCTAAAGGTACATAAGCACTAGCCCAGAAGAGAAAATCCTCACCAGTGTAAAGAAATGAGGGAGGGAAGGATAATGGCCTGCAAAAATCTGAAGGACTATCACATGAAAGGAGGACAATTGGCTTCGCTTGGCTCCAGATGGGATCCATAGGTGAAGTAAGTGAAAGAGAAAGTATGTTTGCATCTAGTGCAGGGATAAACTGCTCTGTGATTGACATTCATCAGCCAGGAGTCAGTGAGCCATCAGTGCTGTCACAATGGTTGGATGACTATTTCACAGGAAAGATGTTTAGGGAATTTCTGTTTCAGTTTGAATCTTAGAAAAAGTGGTTGGTTCCTCCTAAACTTTTTTTTAACACCTTTATTGATGTATAATTGACATAAATAAACTGTGCCTCTTTGAAGTGTACCATTTGATCAATTTTGACATGTATCCTTATCAGAATTATTGTCCTATAAATTTTCCTCTTTGAAATCAGAGAGGAACATTTTGAGTAACTTGCCACAATAACTATTTTGTCTAAATTCCACACCCACAAAACCATCACCACAGTCAAGATAATGAACATCACCATCACTGCCAGAAGTTTCCCCATGCCCCTTGGTGAAGCCTTAAAATCTCCCTCTCATACTGTCTCCGTTGCCAGGCATCCATTGGTCCCCATTCTGTCACTATAGATTTGTGTGCGTTTCCTACAGTATATGTAAGTAGAATCATACTTTTAATTTTTTATATACTGAGCTTTCCCTTTCTGACTTTGTGAGACATGTTTAGCTGAATTAACAGTAAAATTAACAACATTATCCTTTTCCATTGCGTTAGAACAGTTTTGTGACCGTGGATCAAGCCTTAAAACAATGTTGGTGACTTTCAGTAGCACATCTGTGTTTTCCCCTTTTATTTCCCTGTTAGGCCTGGGCCTCTGAAGAGAGGCCTCAGTTCCCCGAGCTCAGATGGTGAGCTGCGTAAGAGAACCTGCACCCCTGCTGTGAGCTGCTCGAAGGGCACGTGCACATGTGGCATCCGTATGTCCAGGCGCAATGCCATTACCAGTTCCTACACTTCTACTGGAGGCATCTCTCAGGTACACGCACCTGGTGGTGTGGCAGAAGTGGGTTCTTTGCATTTATTAGTTGATTATGCAGTGTTTACTAGCCACCTTCTGTCAGATGCTGAGATCACCTCTAAGCTAACAGCAGTTACCAACCCTTGAATGATTGCTATGGACCAGTGGAACAAACTAGAAAGCCCAGAATGCCTATGTGGAAACCTGACACAAGACAGAGCCATTATTATAGATAAATAGACAGAGGATGAATAATTCAAAAAATGGTACTAATTTGATTAAAAAGGTAGATTGAGTCTGAATTGCATTGGGTCGTAAATTCATCCTCTAGGCACTGGGAATTTAATGAAAGTTTTAAAAATAAGTGGTTATAACTATTTTTAGAAAGGATGTAGTATAGACTGGAGAACAGATCAAGTTTTGCTACCAGAATGACTTGGGTTCAAATCTTGGCTTTGGCACTTAGTAGCTATAGACTCTTGGCCAGGTAAATGACTTAAACTCTCTTTTTCTCATCTCTAAAGGATCGTTATAAAGATTGATGGTAATGTTTGAAAAGCACCCATTACAGTGCTTGTCAGTAAGCAGGCACCCAATATATCGGAGCTGGAAAAAAAGTAAGACATGCGTGAAGGAGGTTTTTGAGAGGAGAAAGAATTTGACATAAGTTTTCATCCATACAGAAGGCTCTTAGAGTAATATAAATGACACATTAATGATAAATGACAAATATAGGAGATGAAGGCCCCAGCCAAGCAGTTATGACAATGCAGAGCATAATAGTACGAAGCTTTACCTGGATCTATTCTGCACTAGGCCCTCTGCTGAGCACTGTACACACATTTCCTCAATCAGTGATCACAACAGACCTGACATACATAGTCATTGCCCCTTACAATTTTATATCAAATGTCATACATACACAAAAGGAAGGAAAAATATCATAGTGAACCTCCATGTGGCTCCAGCAGTTAACAGTGTTTTGTCAGTCCTGATCCATCAACACCCCCACCCCAAATTGGTTTTCCTCTTGTGTTTTAAAGTACAAACATGTGGTTTCACCTGTAGGTACTTCAGTGTATTTTTAAAACTTTTTGAACATTAATAAAAACAATGCCTCTGTTCCTCTGAATAATAATGACTTAATGTTAGTTATCATCACTCCAATTTGCCCTTCTTACCCTCACTGTCTTATTACAGTTACTTTGAATCAGGGACCAAAAATCAACTCATTGTGTTTGGTTCACATGTCTCTTAGACTCTTTTTTTTTTAGCATTAAAGGTATTTAACTCATATATGTAACAAAAAATCTGAAGGTAAGGTTGTACACTTATGGAAATAATGATTTTGACCTACTTCATAAGATAGTTGTGAGGCAGTACATGTAAAGTGTTGATGCGTCTACACTGTCCATAGTAAGCATTCAAGAAGTGCCACCAAAATAAGTACTGAAATTTTCATTTCAGGGGACTTAATTCACACTCAGCGCTTCAGACTTAGCATTATACAAGGTTGTATCTGATGGCCTAACAAGCAGACAGGGTAAAAATAATCAACTTTTTAACAGGCCTGGGCGGAGCGATGATGCTCGAGGCACCACGCCAGGGGCAGGGCGCCAGGACGCCGGGGTGGGTGGGGCGAGGGACACGCCCTCCACCGCCCTTTGGTCCCCCGGGAGCGGAGCCCGCGTTTCCACGGCCCGCCACGCAGCCGCGCGGGAAGCCACCCCCTCGTCACGGGCAGCTGCGGGGTCGACCGGGGGAGGCGCGCATGCACCGGGGCCTCTGCCTCCCCGGGCACGCTGCTCAGGCCGGCTGGACGGCCCGGCAAACTCTCCACGTTGGCAGAACCCCTCCGCGGTCCTGGGGCGCGCCAGACACAGCCCCGGGTTGCGCTGGCCCCGCCAGGATGCCGGCTATCCCAGCTGCCGGGCCCCGGCTCCCAGCGCCTCGGCCCGTCTGAGGAACCGCAGGCGGCAGGTCACCGGCCTCACAGCGCAGCCTCCCCTGGCGCCCCAGGCCCACGCGGCGGGCACGCCCTGGCGGCTTCCAGATGTCAGGCTTCCCCCGCGGGCTGTCCCCGCGACTGCTGCCGCTGCCGCCGCAGGCGCGGAGCACATGGGCTGGGGCAGCGGCTGCGCGCGCCCTCCCCCGCAGCGGGGATGTCAGGCCTCTCTTAGACTCAATCAACGGTACTACTACTACGCTTTTTCTTAACTTTTGAAAAGTCTGTGTCATTATGTTCTATAGAATTTACTACATTCTGGATTTTGTTTTCATCATGGTGCCATTTTGACAATTACTCTATCCCTATTTTCCCTGTAAATGGGCAGTTGGCTCCTGAGGCTTGATGAGTGTCGAGCTTAGTGATTCGGGCAGAGGTGCTGCTGTGCACTTCTGATCGCATCACATCGGGAGCAGGTGCTGTGTGGTTGCCTCCCACTGGGCTCAGTTGTCAGTCTGATCCTTCACTTTATTGTTCCTATGAGCTTTTCACCTGCTGATTTTAGCGGCCATATTTTGCCTTTGTCTATGTCCATTGTGGCAAAATGGTGATGTTCTAATTCTGTCCTTCCCTCTGCATTTGTTAACTGAAGGTCTGCGTAATTCTAGATAGAAGAACAAACCCTATCTATTGGAGTGGCAGGATAATAAGCAGGCACTGATGCCGTAGTTAACTCCAAAGGTGACCAGTATGATTCTTGCTGTGTTATCTTTATGAACTGATGATATTTTATAAACATTTCATGATCCTCAGTATAGTGTAGCTGCTCTTTCTGATGCAACTTTTCCAACTTTGGCCAATGACAACCCTTTCAAATACTGGCAATTGACTCACTTTTCAGAAGCCCCACTTCAGAAAGAAATGTTTTTTTAGTCACTTGAAAAGGAGACTTTATATACAGTGATGGATTAGAGTCACAGAATTATGTTGAAGGTCAGATCCTATGTTATTCCCAAGGTCAGTCACGTGACTTGTGTTTGGCTTTTAGCTCTGGAAGAGGTGTCCCAGTGCCTCACCCTTCTCCAGCCCAGCCTCGTCCCTCTCACAGACACGAGAGAGTCCAGAAAAGAAAATGAGGTAATGGGTGATTCGCTGTGTGGATTATTGAGAGGGTGGGAAAGGAGGGAAATTTACTTGGCTCTTAGGCTTTCTGAGACTTCGATTTGGAGAATCAAAACGGTGCACATCTAAAGGGCAGAGATGGTGCCACCCTGAATTGCTCTCATCTCTTGCAGTCGTCACATAGTGTGACCACACCAGCCTCTGCTTCCCCTCATGCTACAGCGTGAGGGGCTGGGGCATAAGGGGAAGGGCTTGCATGGGACAGAGTGAACAGAGTGACTGATGAGGGTGGGCAGCAGGCTTCACAGTCTAGACCCCAGCTGAACCCCTAGGTGCCTGACTAGAATGCCGCTTTCTTAGAGATAGAGGTGTGACTAGGACTCTCAGAAACTTGGCAGGTTTTATGTAAGGTTCTGAAGATTGTTTTCTGCTTCTTTTAAGACAAAGGTGTCTCTATGGCTTCTGTGAACTGCCTCCCTTCATTTCTTTAGGAATTTTCTTTGCTTCTTTTTGTTGTCTTGACACACTGAGATCTTAGTCATGGTTGTTCTAGACTTTGGTCAGTTGGTAGTTAGGAGGGTCTAAGAAGTAGGTAGGGATAGAGGGTGGCTCCACCTAAAAGTTTAGAAGTGCTTTTCAAAACTTAATTGTGCCTCTTCCTCTTACAGAGAAGAGGATGGTCCTCAGGGATCTGGCTCTTCCGCTCCACCAGTAAACAAGGAGTCCCAGGGAGAACAGGGTAAGTTGATGAACGAATCCATGTGTTGACGGTAGTGTATGGAGGGCACATGGACCACAGCCCACTGGAAACACGTACTGAGCCTTGATTTGTGTGGGGCTTGGTAGTTACAGAGAGAGATGTTCCTGTCCTACGGAGTTTATGGTCTGGTAAGGGAGAAAGGTGGCCCAGACTCGTATAGCATAACCCAGGCCACCTGGGGGGTTTGGGGTAAGGTAAGCCTAGGTGGGGGAAGCTCAGCAGCCCTGGCCCCACCCCAGCCCACCTTTGGCAGCACCGTGTGGTCAGGTTTTTGTGGATTGAAACCCGCAGCCTCTCTTTTTGGCACCATCTCCAGCACCCTGTCAGCCTTTGGCAGCACCACAGCTGTTTCCTCCAATTTTTTTATTTTGTGGTATCATTAATCTACAATTATTTGAGGAACATTATGTTTACTAGACTCCCCCGTTCACCAAGTCCCCCCCACATACCCCATTAGTCACTGTTCATCAGCGTAGTAAGATGCTGCAAAATCACTACTTGTCTACTATGTGTTGCACAGCACTCCCCATGCCCCCCCCAAATTATACATGTTAATCATAAGGCCCCCTTTCTTCTTCCACCCCTTCTCCCTCCCTTTCCACCTATCTTCCCCAGTCCCTTTCTATTTGGTAATTGTGAGTCCTTTCTTGTGTTCTGTGATTCTGCTGCTGTTTTATTCCTTCTGTTTTTCCTTTGTTCTTATACTCCAGAGATGAGTGAAATCATCTGGTACTTGTCTTTCTCCATCTGGCTTATTTCACTGACCATAATACCCTCTAGCTCCATCCATGTTGACGAAAATGGTAGGATTTGTTTTCTTCTTATGGCTGATTAATATTCCATTGTGTATATGTATCACATCTTCTTTATCCATTCACCTACTGATGGACACTTAGGTTCCTTCCATTTCTTGGCTATTGTAAATAGTGCTGCGATAAACATAGGGGTGCATCTATCTTTTTAAAATTGGGCTGCTGCATTCTTAGGGTAAATTCCTAGAGGTGGTATTCCTGGGTCAAATGGTAGTTCTATTTTGAATTTTTTGAGGAACCTCCATGCTGCTTTCCACAGTGATTGAACTAAGTTACATTCCCACCAGCAGGGGAGGAGGGTTCCTCTTTCTCTGCATCCTAGCCAGCATTTTTTGTTGTTTGTCTTTTTGATGGTGGCAGTCCTTACTGGTGTGAGGTGATATCTCATTGCGGTTTTAATTTGCAATTCTCTGATGACTAGCGATGTGGAGCATCTTTTCATGTGTCTGTTGGCCATCTGAATTTCTTCTTTGGAGAACTGTCTGTTCAGCTCCTCTGCCCATTTTTTAATTGGATTATTTGCTTTTTGTTTGTTGAGGTGTGTGAGCTCTTTATACATTGTTGATGTCAACCCTTTATTAGATCTGTCATTTATGAATATATTCTCCCATACTGTAGGATGCCTTTTTGTTCTATTGATGGTGTCCTTCCCTGTACAGAAGCTTTTCAGCACGATATAGTCCTATATGTTCATTTTTGCTTTTGTTTCACTTGCTGGGGGAGATATGTTCATGAAGAAGTCACTCATGTTTATGTCCAAGAGACTTTTGCTTATGTTTTTTCTAAGAGTATTATGGTTTCATGGCTTACATTCAGGTCTTTGATCCATTTCGAATATACTTTTGTGTATAGGGTTAGACAGTGATCCTCATTTCCTTCTCTTTTGCAGCCACCACCTCGGACTTTGAATCTACGACCCAGACCACCATCAGCGGTGGCAGCACACCCTCATCCCATGTCACATCCGGGGTGTCAGCAGGCCCCGCTGGCACTGGGGACTTTGGGATGAGCGTGTCAGCCCCCCACAGCAGCTCCACCCCTGGGGTATTCAACTTTGTGGCAGGATGGAGTGGGAGAACTGGTGGCACGGCCCCTTTCTGGGGATGCCTGAGTCAGAACTCCCTTGGTGCAGCTGGCCAGAGCACACTATTTGCCATCTATGTGGCCAGCACACCTACGAACACATCTGTGCTTGCAGGTGAGATTTGGAATGGGCTCGGTCTGCAGAGCCAAGGTGCTGTTTTAAGTACCAACATAGTCTACACTCTTGGAACTCTACGCTGTAGTGAAGAGACAGATGTTATCGGTAAACAGCGTCAGGTAGCAGTGTAACTCATGTCCGGAGGAGCTATGTAGGTAGGGAGTGGGAGCCTTTCTGAGACAATAGTAAACGGAGGCCATGGCCGCGGTTCCAGAGTTGGGAGCAGGGACAGCGGCTGGGGTTGGGGGCATTCCAGGCACAGGAGCAAAGGCCCGAAGTCAGAGATGAGCTTATGTTTTCATGAGCAGAGAAGAGTCAGGTGTGGCTAGAGGTTTAAAAAGGAAAGTGGGATAAAATGACGTTAAGAGACAGGCAGTAAGGAAGATCATTCACGGCCTTTTAAAATGTTTTATTTTTTGGTATTAATCTACAATCACATGAAGAACATTATGTTTACTAGGCTTCCCCCTTCAACAAGTCCCCCCACGAACCCTATTATAGTCACTGTCCATCAGTGTAGTAAGATGCTGTAGAATTACCACTTGTCTTCTCTGTGTGGCCCAGCCCTCCTTTGCCCCCCGCCCACATTATATATGCAATTTGTAATGCCCCCTTTCTTTTTCCTGCCTTTATCCCTCCCTTCACACCCATCCTGCTCAGTCCCTTTCCCTTTAGTCCATTTCAATAGGTAGTCCATTCTTGGGTTCTGTGATTCTGCTGCTGTTTTGTTCCTTCAGTTTTTCTTTGCTCTTATACTCCACATATGAGTGAAATCATTTGGTACTTGCCTTTCTCCACCTGGCTTATTTCACTGAGCATAATACCCTCCAGCTTCATCCCTGTTGTTGCAAATGGTAGGATTTGTTTTCTTCTTTTGGCTGAATAATATTCCATTGTGTATATGTACCTCATCTTCTTTATCCATTCATCTACTGATGGACATTTAGGTTGCTTCCATTTCTTGGCTATTGTAAATAGTGCTGAGATAAACATAGGGGTGCATCTGCCTTTTTCAAAACGGGCTGCTGCTTCCCTTAGGGTAAATTCCTACAAGTGGGATTCCTGGGTCAAATGGGATTTCTATTTTGACCTTTTTAAGGAAGCTCCATACTGCTTTCCACAATGGTTGAACTAATTTGCATTCCTACCAACAGTTTAGGAGGGTTCCCCTTTCTCCACAACCTGGCCAACATTGGTTGTTGTTTGTCTTTTGGATGGTGGCGATCCTTCCTAGTGTGAAGGGATATCTCATTGTGGTTTTAATTTGTATTTCTCTGATGACTAACGATGTGGAGCAATTTCTTCTTTGGAGAACTGTTCAACTACTCTGCTCATTTTTTTTTTTTTTATGTATTAACAATTTCTAATTTATTGAACAAAATGAAGATCTGTATGTTTCTTTTATTTTTTAAAAAATTTTGTTATCATTAATTTACAATTACATGAGGAACATTATGTTCACTAGGCTCCCCCTTTCACCAAGTCCACGCCACACACCCCATTACAGTCACTATCCATCATCATAGTAAGATGTTGTAGAATCACTACTTGTCTTCTCTGTGTTGCACAGACGTCCCCATGGCCACCCCCCTACATTATATGTGCTATTCTTTTTCCAGACCCTTACACCTCCCATCCCTACCATCTTCCCCAGTCCCTTTCCCTTTGGTAACTGTTAGTCCATTCTTGGGTTCTGTGATTCCGGTGCTGTTTTGTTCCTTCAGTTTTTCTTTGTTCTTATACTCCACCTATGAGTAAAATCATTTGGTATTTTTCTTTCTCTGCCTGGCTTATTTCACTGAGCAGAATACCCTCTAGCACATCCATGTTGTTGCAAATGGTAGCATTTGTTTACTTCTTATGGGTGAATAATATTCCATTGTGTATATGTACCACCTCTTCTTTATCCATTCATATACTTATGGACACTTAGGTTGCTTCAGTTTCTTAGCGGTTGTAAGTAATGCTGCGATAAATATAGGGGTGCATCTGTCTTTTTCAAACTGGGCTGCTCCCATTTGTTTATTTTTCCTTTTCTGTCCTTTCCCTGGAGAGATATGTTCAAGAAGAAGTCGCTCATGTTTGTGTACAACATATTTTCGCCTGTCTTTCTCTAAGAGTTTTATGGTTTCATGGCTTCCATTCAGGGGTTCGATCAATTTCGAATTTACTTTTGTGTATGGGGTTAGACAGTGATCCATGTTTCCTCCTTTTCTGCAGCCATCACCTCCGGCTTTGAAGCTGTGACACAGACCACCAGCTGTGGGAACAGTACTTCAGGGTTTGGCAGCATCAACTCAGCGCCCTTCACATCCAGGGTGTCAACAGAACCCACTGGCAGTGGGGGCTTTGGGACAAGCGAGGCTGCCCCCCACAGGAGCTCCACCACTGGGGCACTTGGCTCTGCATCAGAACAGAGTGGGAGAACTGGTCTCAAGAACCCTTTCAGTGGAGCCTTGAATCCAAACTCCCTGGGTGCAGCTGGCCAGAGCACACCCTCTGGTTTCCATGAGGACAGCATGCATCAGAACACGCCCGGGTTTTCAGGTGAGATTTGGAATGGGCTCGGTCTGCAGTGCCAGCCGCTGTCTTAAGTGCTGACACAGTCTCCGCTTTCGGAGCTGTATGCTGTGGTGAAGATTTAGATGTTATCACAGAAGTTATCTGTAAACAGCGTCAGGTAGCAGTGAAACCCATAACCGGAGGAGCTATTTATGTAGTCAGCGGCAGCCTTTCTGAGACAATAGCAAACTGAGGCCATGGCCGCGGTTCCAGAGTTGGGAGCAGGGACAGCGGCTGGGGGTGAGGACGTTGCAGGCACAGGAGCAAAGGCCCGAAGGCAGAGATGAGCTTATGTTTTCATGAGCAGAGAAGAGCCAGGTGTGGCTAGAGGTTATAAAGGAAAGTGGGATAAAATGACGTTAAGAGACAGGCAGTAAGGAAGATCATTCACGGCCTTTTAAAATGTTTTATTTTTTGGTATTAATCTACAATTACATGAGGAACATTATGTTTACTAGGCTTCCCCCTTCAACAAGTCCCCCCACGAACCCTATTATAGTCACTGTCCATCAGTGTAGTAAGATGCTGTAGAATTACCACTTGTCTTCTCTGTGTGGCCCAGCCCTCCTTTGCCCCCCGCCCACATTATATATGTGATTTGTAATGCCTCCTTTCTTTTTCCTACCTTTATCCCTCCCTTCTCACCCATCCTGCTCAGTCCCTTTCCCTTTAGTCCATTTCAATAGGTAGTCCATTCTTGGGTTCTGTGATTCTGCTGCTGTTCTGTTCCTTCAGTTTTTCTTTGCTCTTATACTCCACATATGAGTGAAATCATTTGGTACTTGCCTTTCTCCACCTGGCTTATTTCAATGAGCAAAATACCCTCCAGCTTCATCCCTGTTGTTGCAAATGGTAGGATTTGTTTTCTTCTTTTGGCTGAATAATATTCCATTGTGTATATGTACCTCATCTTCTTTATCCATTCATCTACTGATGGACATTTAGGTTGCTTCCATTTCTTGGCTATTGTAAATAGTGCTGAGATAAACATAGGGGTGCATCTGCCTTTTTCAAAACGGGCTGCTGCTTCCCTTAGGGTAAATTCCTACAAGTGGGATTCCTGGGTCAAATGGGATTTCTATTTTGACCTTTTTAAGGAAGCTCCATACTGCTTCCCACAGTGGTTGAACGAATTTACATTCCCACCAACACTGTAGGAGGGTTCCCCTCTCTCCACATCGTGCCAACATTTGTTGTGGTTTGTCTTTTGGATGGTGGCGATCCTTACTGGTGTGAGGTGATATCTCATTGTGGTTTTAATTAGCTTTTCTCTGATGACAAGTGATGTGGTGCCTCTTTTCCTGTGTCTATTGGGCACCTGAATTTATTCTTTGGACAAGTGCCTGTTCAGCTCCCCTGCCCACATTTTTATTGGAATATTTGCTTTTTGTTTGTTGAGGTGTGTTAGGTCTTTATATATTTTGGATGTCAACCCTTAATCGGATCTGTCATTTATGAATATATTCTCCCATACTGGAGGATGCCCTTTTGTTCTGTTGGTGGTGCCCTTTACTGTACAGAAGCTTTTAAGCTGGATATAGTCCCATTTATTCATTTTTGCTTTTCTTTCCCTGGAGCGATATGCTCACGAAGAAGTCGCTCATGTTTATGTCCAAGATATTTTCGCCTGTCCTTCTCTAAGCGTTTTATGGTTTCATGGCTTCCATTCACGGGTTCGATCAATTTCAAATTTACTTTTGTGTATGGGGTTAGACAGTGATCCATGTTTCCTCCTTTTCTGCAGCCATCACCTCCGGCTTTGAAGCTGTGACACAGACCACCAGCTGTGGGAACAGTACTTCAGGGTTTGGCAGCACCAACTCAGCGCCCTTCACATCCAGGGTGTCAACAGAACCCACTGGCAGTGGGGGCTTTGGGACAAGCGAGGCTGCCCCCCACAGGAGCTCCACCACTGGGGCACTTGGCTCTGCATCAGAACAGAGTGGGAGAACTGGTCTCAAGAACCCTTTCAGTGGAGCCTTGAATCCAAACTCCCTGGGTGCAGCTGGCCAGAGCACACCCTCTGGTTTCCATGAGGACAGCATGCATCAGAACACGCCCGGGTTTTCAGGTGAGATTTGGAATGGGCTCGGTCTGCAGTGCCAGCCGCTGTCTTAAGTGCTGACACAGTCTCCGCTTTCGGAGCTGTATGCTGTGGTGAAGATTTAGATGTTATCACAGAAGTTATCTGTAAACAGCGTCAGGTCGCAGTGAAACCTGTAGCCGGAGGAGCTATTTATATAGTCAGCGGCAGCCTTTCTGAGACAATAGCAAACTGAGGCCATGGCCACGGTTCCAGAGTTGGGAGCAGGGACAGTGGCTGGGGGTGAGGACGTTGCAGGCACAGGAGCAAAGGCCGAAGGCAGAGATGAGCTTATGTTTTCATGAGCAGAGAAGAGCCAGGTGTGGCTAGAGGTTATAAAGGAAAGTGGAATAAAATGACATTAAGAGACAGGCAGAAAGGAAGATCATTCACGGCCTTTTAAAATGTTTTATTCTTTTTGGTATCTATCTACAATTACCTTAAGAACGTTATGTTTATTTGGCTCCCCTCTTCACCAAGTACCCCGCACAAACCCCATTGGATTCATTGTCCATCAGTGTAGTAACATGCTGTAGAATCACTACTCATCTTCCTGTGTAGCCTAGCACTCCCCGTGCCCAACCACATTATACACGCTAATCATAATGCACCTTTTCTTTTTCGCTGCCCTTATACCTCCCTTCCCACCCATCCTCCTCAGTCCCTTTCTCTTTGGTAACTGGTAGTCCATTCTTGGGTTCTGTGATTGTGCTGCTGTTTTGTTCCTTCAGTTTTTCCTTTGCTCTTATACTCCAGAGATAAGTGAAATCATTTGGTACTTGTCTTTCTCCGCCTTGCTTATTTCACTCAGCATAATATCCTCTAGCTCCAAGCATGTTCTTGGAAATGGTAGGAATTGTTTTCTTCTTGTGGCTGAATTTTATTCCATTGTGCATACATTCCTCTACTGATGGACACATAGGTTGTTTCCATTTCTTGGCTGTTGTAAATAGTGCTGCGATAAACAAAGGGGTACATCTGTCTTTTTCAAAACGGGCTGCTGTGTTCCTAGGGTAAATTCCTGGGAGCGGTATTGCTGGGTCAAATGATATTTCTACTTTGAGCTTTTTGAGGAACCTCCATATTGCTTCCCACAGTGGTTGAACGAATTTACATTCCCACCAACACTGTAGGAGGGTTCCCCTCTCTCCACATCCTTGCCAACATTTGTTGTGGTTTGTCTTTTGGATGGTGGCGATCCTTACTGGTGTGAGGTGATATCTCATTGTGGTTTTAATTAGCTTTTCTCTGATGACAAGTGATGTGGTGCCTCTTTTCCTGTGTCTATTGGGCACCTGAATTTATTCTTTGGACAAGTGCCTGTTCAGCTCCCCTGCCCACATTTTTATTGGAATATTTGCTTTTTGATTGTTGAGGTGTGTTAGGTCTTTATATATTTTGGATGTCAACCCTTTATCCGATCTGTCATTTATGAATATATTCTCCCATACTGGAGGATGCCCTTTTGTTCTGTTGGTGGTGCCCTTTACAGTACAGAAGCTTTTAAGCTGGATATAGTCCCATTTATTCATTTTTGCTTTTCTTTCCCTGGAGCGATATGCTCACGAAGAAGTCGCTCATGTTTATGTCCAAGATATTTTCGCCTGTCCTTCTCTAAGAGTTTTATGGTTTCATGGCTTCCATTCAGGGGTTCGATCAATTTCGAATATACTTTTGTGTATGGGGTTAGACAATGATCCATGTTTCCTCCTTTTTTGCAGCCATCACCTCCGGCTTTGGAGCTGTGACACAGACCACCAGCTGTGGGAACAGTACTTCAGGGTTTGGCAGCACCAACTCAGCGCCCTTCACATCCAGGGTGTCAACAGAACCCACTGGCAGTGGGGGCTTTGGGACAAGCGAGGCTGGCCCCCACAGGAGCTCCACCACTGGGGCATTTGGCTCTGCATCAGAACAGAGTGGGAGAACTGGTCTCAAGAACCCTTTCAGTGGAGCCTTGAATCCAAACTCCCTGGGTGCAGCTGGCCAGAGCACACCCTCTGGTTTCCATGTGGACAGCATGCATCAGAAAATGCCCGGGTTTTCAGGTGAGATTTGGAATGGGCTCGGTCTGCAGTGCCAGGCGCTGCATTAGGTGCTGACACATTCTCTGCTTTCGGAGCTGTAAGCTGTGGTGAAGATTTAGATGTTAACACAGAAGTTATCCGTAAACGGCGTCAGGTAGCAGTGAAACCCATAACCGGAGGAGCTATTTATGTAGTCAGTGGCAGCCTTTCTGACACAATAGCAAACTGAGGCCATGGCCGCAGTTCCAGAGTTGGGAGCAGGGACAGCGGCTGGGGGTGAGTGTGTTGGCAGCACAGGAGTAAAGGCCCGAAGGCAGAGATGCGCTCATGTTTTCATGAGCAGAGAAGAGCCAGGTGTGGCTAGAGGTTTAAAAAGGAACGTGGGATTAAATGACATTAAGAGACAGGCAGAAAAGAAGATCATTCATGGCCTTTTAAAATGTACTTATTTTTGGTATCAGTCTACAATGACATGCAGATCATTATGTTTACTAGGCTTCCCTCTTCACCAAATGACACCCCATGCCCCATCACAGTCACTGTCCATCAGTGTACTGAGGTACTGTAGAATCACTACTTGTCCTCTCTGTGTTGCTCAGACCTTCCCGTGCCCCCCCTACATTATACATGCCAATCATAAGGCCCCGTTTCTTTCCCCCAACCCTTATCCCTCCCTTCCCACCCATACTCCTCAGTCCCTTTCCCTTTGCTAACTGTTAGTTCATTTTTGGGTTCTGTAATTCTGCTGCTCTTTCCTTCCTTCGGTTTTTCTTTGTTCTTATGCTCCACATATGAGTGATATCATTTGTTACTTGTCTTTCTCCACCTGGCTTATTTCACTGAGCATAGTTCCCGGTAGTTCCATCCATGTTGTTGCAAATGGTACGATGTGTTTTCTTCTTATGGCTGAATTATATTCCATTGTGCATACATTCATCTATTGATGGACTTGTAGGTTGTTTCCATTTCTTGGCTGTTGTAAATAGTGCTGCGATAAACATAGGGGTGCATACGTCTTTTCCATACTGAGCTGCTGTATTCCTAGAGTAAATTCCACGGAACGGTATTTCTGTGTCAAATGGTATTTCCACTTTCACGGTTTTGAGGAACCTTCATATTGCTTTCCACAATGGTTGAACGATTTTACATTACTACGACCATCAAAGGAGGTTCCCCTTTCTCCACATCCTCGCCAACATTTTTTGTTGTTTGTGTTTTGAATGGCGGGGATCTTTACTGGTGTGAGGTGATACCTCATTGTGCTTTTAGTTTGCATTTCGCTGGTGGCAAGCGATGTGGCGCATCCTTTCATGTGTCTATTTGCCATCAGAATTTCTTCTTTGGAGAACTGCCTGTTCAGCTCCCCTGGCCATTTTTTTATTGCAATATTTGCTTTTTGTTTGTTGAGGTGTGTTAGCTCTTTATATATTTTGGATGTCAACCCTTAATCGGATCTGTCGTTTATGAATATATTCTCCCATACTGGAGGATGCCCTTTTGTTCTGTTGGTGGTGCCCTTTACTGTACAGAAGCTTTTAAGCTTGATATGGTCCCATTTGTTCATTTTTGCTTTTCTTTCCCTGGAGCGACATGCTCACGAAGTCGCTCATGTTTATGTCCAAGATATTTTCGCCTGTCCTTCTGTAAGCGTTTTATGGTTTCATGGCTTCCATTCACGGGTTCGATCAATTTCGAATTTACTTTTGTGTATGGAGTTAGACAATGATCCATGTTTCCTCCTTTTTGCAGCCATCACCTCCGGCTTTGGAGCAGTGACCCAGACCACCACCTGTGGGACCAGTACTTCAGGGTTTGGCAGGACCATCCCAGTGCCCTTCACATTCAGGGTGTCAGCAGGCCCCACTGGCAGTGGGGGATTTGGGACAAGCGTGGCTGCCCCCCACAGCATCTCGACCACTGGGGCATTTGGCTCTCCGTCAGAACACAGTGGGAGAACTGGTCTCAAGGATCCTTTCTGGGGAGCCTTGAATCCAAACTCCCTGGGTGCAGCTGGCCAGAGCACACCCACTGGTTTCCATGTGGCCAGCACGCATCAAAACACGCCCGGATTTTCAGGTGAGATTTGGAATGGGCTCGGTCTGCAGTGCGAGTCGCTGTCTTAGGAACCGACACAGTCTCCGCTTTTGGAGCTGTATGCTGTGGTGAAGATTTAGATGTTATCACAGAATTATCTGTAAACAGCGTCAGGTAGCAGTGAATCCCATAAACGGAGGAGCTATTTATGTAGTCAGTGGCAGCCTTTCTGACACAATAGCAAACTGTGGCCATGGCCGCAGTTCCAGAGTTGGGAGCAGGGACAGCGGCTGTGTGTGAGTGTGTTGGCGGCCCAGGTATAAAGGCCCGAAGGCGGAGATGCGCGCATGTTTTCATGAGCAGAGAAGAGCCAGGTGTGGCTAGAGGTTTAAAAAGAAACGTGGGATAAAATGGCATTAAGAGACAGGCAGAAAAGAAGATCATTCATGGCCTTTTAAAATGTACTGACTTTTGGTATCAGTCTACAATGACATGCAGATCATTATGTTTACTAGGCTTCCCCCTTCACCAAATGAACCCCCACAACCCATTACAGTCACTGTCCATCAGTGTACTGAGGTACGGTAGAATCACTACTTGTCCTCTCTGTGTTGCTCAGACCTTCCTGTGCCCAACCTACATTATAAATGCCAATCATAAGACCCCGTTTCTTTTCCCCATCCCTTATTCCTCCCCTCCCTCCCATACTCCTCAGTCCCTTTCCCATTGGTAACTGTTAGCTCATTTTTTAGTTCTGCAATTCTGCACCTCTTTTCTTCCTTCAGTTTTTCTTTGCTCTTATGCTCCACATATGAGTGATATCATTTGTTACTTGTCTTTCTCCACCTGGCTTATTTCACTGAGCATAGTTCCCTCTAGCTCCATCCATGTTGTTGCAAATGGTAGGATTTGTTTTCTTCTTATGGCTGAATTATATTCCATTGTGCATACATTCATCTACTGATGGACATGTAGGTTGTTTCCATTTCTTGGCTGTTGTAAATAGTGCTGCGATAAACATAGGGGTGCATACGTCTTTTGCATACTGGCCTGCATATT
Organism: Manis pentadactyla; assembly: GCF_030020395.1. Lineage (NCBI taxonomy): Eukaryota > Metazoa > Chordata > Mammalia > Pholidota > Manidae > Manis > Manis pentadactyla. Next base: position 71,763,726 of record NC_080028.1, read on the forward strand.
CCTAGAGTAAATTCCATGGAGCGGTATTCCTGTGTCAAATGGTATTTCTATTTTGAGCTTTTTGAGGATCCTCGATATTGCTTTCCACAATGGTTGAAAAATGTTACATTACCACGACCATCATAGGAGGTTCCCCTTTCTCTACATCCTCGCCAACATTTGTTGTTGTTTGTGTTTTGGATGGCGGTGATCCTTACTGGTGTGAGGTGATACCTCATTGTGCTTTTAGTTTGCATTTCGCTGGTGGCAAGCGATGTGGCGCATCCTTTCATGTGTCTGTTTACCATCAGTATTTCTTCTTTGGAGAACTGCCTGTTCAGCTTCCCTGGCCATTTTTTTATTGCAATATTTGCTTTTTGTTTGTTGAGGTATGTTAGCTCTTTAAATATTTTGGATGTCAACCCTTAATCGGATCTGTCATTTATGAATATATTCTCCCATACTGGAGGATGCCCTTTTGTTCTGTTGGTCGTGCCCTTTACTGTACAGAAGCTTTAAAGCTTGATATCGTCCCATTTGTTCATTTTTGCTTTTCTTTCCCTGGGGCGCTATGCTCAAGAAGAAGTCGCTCATGTTTATGTCCAAGATATTTTCGCCTGTACTTCTGTAAGCGTTTTATGGTTTCATGGCTTCCATTCAGGGGTTCGATCAATTTCGAATTTACTTTTGTGTATGGAGTTAGACAATGATCCATGTTTCCTCCTTTTTTGCAGCCATCACCTCCGGCTTTGGAGCAGTGACCAAGACCACCACCTGTGGGACCAGTACTTCAGGGTTGGGCAGGACCATCTCAGTGCCCTTCACATTCAGGGTGTCAGCAGGCCCCACTGGCAGTGCGGGCTTTGGGACAAGTGTGGCTGCCCCCCACAGCATCTCGACCAATGGGGCATTTGGCTCTCCGTCCGAACGGAGTGGGAGAACTGGTCTCAAGAATCCTTTCTGGGGAGCCTTGAATCCAAACTCCCTGGGTGCAGCTGGCCAGAGCACACCCTCTGGTTTCCATGTGGCCGGCACGCATCACAACACGCCCGGGTTTTCAGGTGAGACTTGGAATGGGCTCGGTCTGCAGTGCCAGGCGCTGTCTTAGGAACCGACACAGTCTCCGCTTTTGGAGCTGTATGCTGTGGTGAAGATTTAGATGTTATCACAGAATTATCTGTAAACAGCGTCAGGTAGCAGTGAATCCCATAAACGGAGGAGCTATTTATGTAGTCAGTGGCAGCCTTTCTGACACAATAGCAAACTGAGGCCATGGCCGCAGTTCCAGAGTTGGGAGCAGGGACAGTGGCTGTGTGTGAGTGTGTTGGCGGCACAGGAGTAAAGGCCCGAAGGCAGAGATGCGCTCATGTTTTCATGAGCAGAGAAGAGCCAGGTGTGGCTGGAGGTTTAAAAAGGAACGTGGGATTAAATGACATTAAGAGACAGGCAGAAAAGAAGATCATTCATGGCCTTTTAAAATGTACTGACGTTTGGTATCAGTCTACAATGACATGCAGATCATTGTTTACTAGGCTTCCCTTTCACCAAATGACTCCCCATACCCCATTACAATCACTGTCCATCAGTGTACTGAGGTACTGTAGAATCACTACTTGTCCTCTGTGTGTTGCTCAGACCTTCCCGTGCCCCCCCTACATTATACATGCCAGTCATAAGGCCCCGTTTCTTTCCCCCAACCCTTATCCCTCCTTTCGCACCCATACACCTCAGTCCCTTTCACTTTCGTAGCTGTTAGTTCATTTTTGGGTTGTGTAATTCTGCTGCTCTGTCCTTCCTTCAGTTTTTCTTTGTTCTTATGCTCCCATATGAGTGATATCATTTGTTCTTATGCTCACACATATGAGTGATATCATTTGTTACTTGTCTTTCTCCACCTGGCTTTTTTCACTGAGCATAGTTCCCTCTAGCTCCATCCATGTTGTTGCAAATGGTAGGATTTGTTTTCTTCTTATGGCTGAATTATATTCCATTGTGCATACATTCATCTACTGATGGACATGTAGGTTGTTTCCATTTCTTGGCTGTTGTAAATAGTGCTGTGATAATCATAGGGGTGCATACGTCTTTTCCATACTGGGCTGCTGTATTCCTAGCGTAAATTCCACGGAACGATATTTCTGTGTCAAACGGTATTTCCATTTTTAGGTTTTTGAGGAAACTTCATATTGCTTTCCACAATGCTTGAACGATTTTACATTACCACGACCATCATAGGAGGTTCCCCTTTCTCCACATCCTCGACAACATTTGTTGTTGTTTGTGTTTTGGATGGCGGTGATCCTTACTGGTGTGAGGTGATACCTCATTGTGCTTTTAGTTTGCATTTCGCTGGGGCAAGCGATGTGGCGCATCCTTTCATGTGTCTGTTTACCATCAGAATTTCTTCTTTGGAGAACTGCCTGTTCAGTTCCCCTGGCCATTTTTTTATTGCAATATTTGCTTTTTGTTTGTTGAGGTGTGTTAGCTCTTTATATATTTTGGATGTCAACCCTTAATCGGATCTGTCATTTATGAATATATTCTCCCATGCTGGAGGATGCCCTTTTGTTCTATTGGTGGTGCCCTTTACTGTACAGAAGCTTTTAAGCTTGATATGGTCCCATTTGTTCATTTTTGCTTTTCTTTCCCTGGAGCGATATGCTCATGAAGAAGTCACTCATGTTTATGTCCAAGATATTTTCGCCTGTCCTTCTGTAAGCGTTTTATGGTTTCATGGCTTCCATTCAGGGGTTCGATGAATTTCGAATTTACTTTTGTGTATGGAGTTAGACAATGATCCATGTTTCCTCCTTTTTTGCAGCCATCACCTCCGGCTTTGGAGCAGTGACCAAGACCACCACCTGTGGGACCAGTACTTCAGGGTTGGGCAGGACCATCTCAGTGCCCTTCACGTTCAGGGTGTCAGCAGGCCCCACTGGCAGTGGGGGTTTTGGCACAAGCGTGGCTGCCCCCCACAGCATCACCACCACTGGGGCATTTGGCTCTCCGTCAGAACAGAATGGGAGAACTGGTCTCAAGAATCCTTTCTGGGGAGCCTTGAATCCAAACTCCCTGGGTGCAGCTGGCCAGAGCACACCCTCTGGTTTCCATGTGGCCAGCATGCATCACAACACGCCCGGGTTTTCAGGTGAGATTTGGAATGGGCTCGGTCTGCAGTGCGAGTCGCTGTCTTAGGAACCGACACAGTCTCCGCTTTTGGAGCTGTATGCTGTGGTGAAGATTTAGATGTTATCACAGAATTATCTGTAAACAGCGTCAGGTAGCAGTGAATCCCATAACCGGAGGAGCTATTTATGTAGTCAGTGGCAGCCTTTCTGACACAATAGCAAACTGAGGCCATGGCCGCAGTTCCAGAGTTGGGAGCAGGGACAGCAGCTGTGTGTGAGTGTGTTGGCGGCACAGGAGTAAAGGCCCGAAGGCAGAGATGCGCTCATGTTTTCATGAGCACAGAAGAGCCAGGTGTGGCTGGAGGTTTAGAAAGGAAAGGGGGATAAAATGACATTAAGAGACAGGCAGAAAAGAAGATCATTCATGGCCTTTCAAAATGTACTTATTTTTGGTATCCGTCTACAATGACATGCAGATCATTATGTTTACTAGGCTTCCCCCTTCACCAAATGATCCCCCATACCCCATTACAGTCACTGTCCATCAGTGTACTGAGGTACTGTAGAATCACTACTTGTCCTCTGTGTGTTGCTCAGAACTTCCCGTGCCCCCCCTACATTATACATGCCAATCATAAGGCCCCGTTTCTTTTCCCCATCCCTTATCCCTCCCTTCCCTCCCATACTCCTCAGTCCCCTTCCTTTTGGTAACTGTTAGTTCATTTTTTGGTTCTGCAATTCTGCAGCTCTTTTCTTCCTTCAGTTTTCTTTGCTCTTATGCTCCACATATGAGTGATATCATTTCTTACTTGTCTTTCTCCACCTGGCTTATTTCACTGAGCATAGTCCCCTCTATCTCCATCCATGTTGCTGCAAATGGTAGGATTTTTGGGTTCTGCAATTCTGCAGCTCTTTTCTTCCTTCAGTTTTTCTTTGTTCTTATGCTCCACATATGAGTGAAATCATTTGTTATTTATCTTTGTCCACCTGCGTTATTTCATGAGTATAGTCCCCTCTAGCTCCATCCGTGTTGTTGTAAATGGTAGGATTTGTTTTCTTCTTATGGCTGAATTATATTCCATTGTGCATATGTATCACATTTTTTTACCTGTTCATCTACTGATGGACATGAAGGTTGTTTCCATTTCTTGGCTGTTGTAAGTAGTGCTGCGATAAATATAGGGGTGCATACGTCTTTTTCATACTGGGCTGATGTATTCCTAGAGTAAATTCCACGGAGCGGTATTCCTGTGTCAAATGGTATTTCTATTTTGAGCTTTTTCAGGATCCTCGATATTGCTTTCCACAATGGTTGAACGATTTTACATTACCACGACCATCATAGGAGGTTCCCCTTTCTCCACATCCTCGACAACATTTGTTGTTGTTTGTGTTTTGGATGGCGGTGATCCTTACTGGTGTGAGGTGATACCTCATTGTGCTTTTAGTTTGCATTTCGCTGGTGGCAAGCGATGTGGCGCATCCTTTCATGTGTCTATTTGCCATCAGAATTTCTTCTTTGGAGAACTGCCTGTTCAGCTCCCCTGGCCATTTTTTTATTGCAATATTTGCTTTTTGTTTGTTGAGGTGAGTTAGCTCTTTATATATTTTGGATGTCAACCCTTAATCGGATCTGTCATTTATGAATATATTCTCCCATACTGGAGGATGCCCTTTTGTTCTGTTGGTGGTGCCCTTTACTGTACAGAAGCTTTTAAGCTGGATATAGTTCCAGTTGTTCATTTTTGCTTTTCTTTCCCTTGCCTGGAGAGATATATTCATGGGAAGTCACTCATGTATATGTCCAAGGGACTTTTGCCTGTCTTTCTCTAAGAGTTTTATGGTATCATGGCTTACATTCATGGGTTCGATCCATTTTGAATTTACTTTTGTGTATGGGACAAGGCAATGATCCATGTTTCCTCCTTTCTTACAGCCATGACCTCGGGCTTTGGAGCCGTGACCCAAACCACCAGCTGTGGGAACAAGACATCAGTGAACGGCAGCACCCTCTCCTCGCCCTTCACATCCAGGGCGTCAGCAGGCCCCACTGGCAGTGGGGGTTTTGGGATGAGCATGGCTGCACCCCACAGCAGCTCCACCTCTGGGGCATTCGGCGTTGGGTCAGGTCGGAGTGGGAGAACTGGTCTCAAGAACCCTTTCTGGGGAGCGTTGAAACCGAGCTCCCTGGATGCAGCTGGCCAGAGCACACGCTCTGGTTTCCATGTGGCCAGCACGCATCACAACACGCCCGGGTTTTCAGGTGAGATTTGGAATGGGCTCGGTCTGCAGTGCCAGGCGCTGTCTTAGGTACCGACACAGTCTCCGCTTTTGGAGCTGTATGCTGTGGTGAAGATTTAGATGTTATCACAGAATTATCTGTAAACAGCGTCAGGTAGCAGTGAATCCCATAACCGGAGGAGCTATTTATGTAGTCAGTGGCAGCCTTTCTGACACAATAGCAAACTGAGGCCATGGCTGCAGTTCCAGAGTTGGGAGTAGGGACAGCAGCTGTGTGTGAGTGTGTTGGCGGCACAGGAGTAAAGGCCCGAAGGCAGAGATGCGCTCATGTTTTCATGAGCAGAGAAGAGCCAGGTGTGGCTGGAGGTTTAGAAAGGAAAGTGGGATAAAATGACATTAAGAGACAGGCAGAAAAGAAGATCATTCATGGCCTTTTAAAATGTACTTATTTTTGGTATCAGTCTACAATGACATGCAGATCATTATGTTTACTAGGCTTCCCCCTTCCCCAAATGATCCCCCATACCCCATTACAGTCACTGTCCATCAGTGTACTGAGGTACTGTAGAATCACTACTTGTCCTCTGTGTGTTGCTCAGACCTTCCCGTGCCCCCCCTACATTATACATGCCAATCATAAGGCCCCGTTTCTTTTCCCCATCCCTTATCCCTCCCTTCCCTCCCATACTCCTCAGTCACTTTCCCTTTGCTGTTATTTCTTTTTTTGGTTCTGTAATTCTGCAGCTATTTTCTTCCTTCAGTTTTTCTTTGTTCTTATGCTCCACATATGAGTGATATCATTTGCTACTTGTCTTTCTCCACCTGGTTTATTTCACTGAGCATAGTTCCCTCTAGCTCCATCCATGTTGTTGCAAATGGTAGGATTTGTTTTCTTCACATGGCTGAATTATATTCCATTGTGCATACATTCATCTGCTGATGGACATGTAGGTTGTTTCCATTTCTTGGGTGTTGTAAATAGTGCTGCGATAAACATAGGGGTGCATACGTCTTTTTCATACTGGGCTGCTGTATTCCTTGATTAAATTCCACGGAGCGGTATTTCTGTGTCAAATGGTATTTCTATTTTGAGCTTTTTGAGGATCCTCCATATTGCTTTCCACAATGGTTGAACGATCTTACATTACCACGACCGTCATAGGAGTTTCCCCTTTCTCCACATCCTCGCCAACATTTGTTGTTGTTTGTGTTTTGGATGGCGGTGATCCTTACTGGTGTGAGGTGATATCTCATTGTGCTTTTAGTTTGCATTTCTCTGATGGCAAGCGATGTGGCGCATCCTTTCATGTGTATTTGCCATCAGAATTTCTTTGGAGAACTGCCTGTTCAGCTCCCCTGGCCATTTTTTTATTGCAATATTTGCTTTTTGTTTGTTGAGGTGTGTTAGCTCTTTATAGATTTTGGACATCAACCCTTAATCGGATCTGTCATTTATGAATATATTCTCCCATACTGGAGAATGCCCTTTTGTTCTATTGGTGGTGCCCTTTACTGTACAGAAGCTTTAAAGCTTGATATCGTCCCCTTTGTTCATTTTTGCTTTTCTTTCCCTTGCCTGGAGAGATATATTCATTGGAAGTCACTCATGTATATGTCCAAGGGACTTCTGCCTGTCTTTCTCTAAGAGTTTTATGGTTTCATGGCTTACATTCAGGGGTTCGATCCATTTTGAATTTACTTTTGTGTATGGGGCAAGGCAATGATCCATGTTTCCTCCTTTCTTACAGCCATGACCTCGGGCTTTGGAGCCGTGACCCAAACCACCAGCTGTGGGAACAATACATCAGTGAACGGCAGCACCCTCTCCTCGCCCTTCACATCCAGGGCGTCAGCAGGCCCCACTGGCAGTGGGGGTTTTGGGATGAGCATGGCTGCACCCCACAGCAGCTCCACCTCTGGGGCATTCGGCGTTGGGTCAGGTCGGAGTGGGAGAACTGGTCTCAAGAACCCTTTCTGGGGAGCGTTGAAACCGAGCTCCCTGGATGCAGCTGGCCAGAGCACACCCTCTACCTTCCACCTGGCCAGTACACCTCAGGACACGTCTGGGATTGCAGGTGAGGTTTGGAATGGCCTCGGTCTGCAGTGCAAGGTGCTGTTTTAAGTGCTGACACAGTCTCTGCTTTTGGAGCTGTAAGCTGTGGTGAAGATTTAGATGTTATCACCGAAGTTATCCATAAACGGCGTCTGGTAACAGTGTAACTCAAGACCAGAAGAGCTATTTAGGTTGTCAGCGGCAGCGTTTCTGACACAATAGCAAACTGAGGCCATGGCCGCAGTTCCAGAGTTGGGACCGGGGACAGCGGCTGTGTGTGAGTGTGTTGCCGGCACAGGAGTAAAGGCCCGAAGGCAGAGATGCGCTCATGTTTTCATGAGCAGAGAAGAGCCAGGTGTGGCTAGAGGTTTCAAAAGGAAAGTGGGATAAAATGACATTAAGAGACAGGCAGAAAAGAAGATCATTCATGGCCTTTTAGAATGTATTTTTTCTGGTGTCAGTCTACAATGACATGCAGGTCATTATGTTTACTAGGCTTCCCCTTCACCAAATAACCCCCCATACCCCATTACAGTCACTGTCCATCAGTGTACTGAGGTACTGTAGAATCACTACTTTTCTTCTCTTTGCTGCTCAGACCTTCCCGTGCCCCCCCTAAGTTATACATGCCAATCTTAAGGCCCCGTTTCTTTTTCCCAACCCTTATCCATCCCTTACCTCCCATCCTCTTCAGTACCTTTCCCTTTGGTAACTGTCAGTTCATTTTTGGGTTCTGTAATTCTGCTGCTCTTTTCTTCCTTCAGTTTTTCTTTGTTCTTATGCTCCACATGTGAGTGAAATCATTTGTTATTTGTCTTTTTCCTCCTGCGTTATTTCATGAGCATAGTCCCCTCTAGCTCCATCCGTGTTGTTGTAAATGGTAGGATTTGTTTTCTTCTTATGGCTGAATTATATTCCATTGTGCATATGTATCACATTTTTTTATCCGTTCATCTACTGATGGACATGTAGGTTGTTTCCATTTCTTGGCTGTTGTAAGTAGTGCTGAGATAAACATAGTGGTGCATATGTCTTTTTCATACTGGGCTGCTGTATTCCTAGAGTAAATTCCACGGAGCGGTATTTCTGTGTCAAATGGTATTTCCATTTTGACGTTTTTGAGGAAACTTCATATTGCTTTCCACAATGGTTGAACGATTTTACATTACCACAACCATCATAGGAGGTTCCCCTTTCTCCACATCCTCGCCAACATTTGTTGTTGTTTGTGTTTTGGATGGCGGCGATCCTTACTGGTGTGAGGTGATACCTCATTGTGGTTTTAATTTGCATTTCTTTGATGACAAGCGATGTGGCGCAGATTTTCATGTGTCTATTGGCTATCGAAATTCTTCTTTGGAGAACTGTCTGTTCAGCTCCTCTGCCCATTTTTTAATTGGATTATTTATTTTTTGTTTGTTGATCCGTGTTAACTCTTTATATATTTGGTTGTCAACCCTTTGTCAGATCTTTCATTTATGAATATATTCTCCCTTATTGTAGGATGTCCTTTTGTTCTGTTGATGGTGTTCTTTACTGTACAGAAGCTTTTAAGCTTAATGTAGTCCCATTTTTTCTTTTCTGTTTTTGTTTCACTTCCCTGGGGAAATATGTTCATGAAGAAGCTGCTCATGTTTATGTCCAAGAGATATTTGCATGTTTTTTTCTAAGAGTTTTATGGTTTCATGACTTACATTCAGGTCTTTGATCCATTTCGAATTTACTTTTGTGTATGCGGTTGGACAATGATCCATGTTTCCTCCTTTTTTGCAGCCATCACCTTGGCCTTTGCAGCTATGACCCTGACCACCAGCAGCGGGACCTGTAGGTCAGTCTTTGGCAGCACCACCTCATTGCCCTTTACATCCAGGGTGTCAGCAGGTCCTGCTGGCATTCGGGGCGTTCGGATGAGCATGACTACCCCCCACAGCAGCTCCACCACTGGGACATTCGGCGTTGGATCTGTACGTAGTGGGAGAACTGGTCTCAGGAACCCTTTCTGGGGAAAGTTGAATCCGAACTCCGTGGATGTGGTTGGCCAGAGCACACACCCTCTATCTTTCACATGGCCAGCACACGTCAGGACACCTCTGGGATTGCAGGTGAGATTTGGATATGGAATTTTAAAATGTTGTCCTGGAATGTTTGAATATTCCCCAGAGAAAGGATAGTACCTCAGCATAACCCATGGCTTTATTGTGTTAATCATGCAGGCCTACCTTATTTTTTTGACTTAACCTACATGCTGTTTTTTTTTTTTTCTCCTTTGGCCCTAATCAAGTAGTTTGCAATCTGGGCGATTAATAATGGCAAGCCAGCCCAGCATAAACAACATAGTCACAGGCAGGAAGGATTTCATCTTAAAAATAAGATTGTGTTTTAATACCCAGGAAGTTAAGAAGTAAGATTCTTAACTTACTCTTTAGCAAACAGACAATATCTCAGCCCACCCTGGGGGCGCACCCCCAGGCAGTCTTGTTTGATATGCTCCCAGACCAAGAAGGCTCAGCTCCCAGGGAGAAATCACAGCAGGAAGTTGCTTGTGTTAAGTTAGTTCTAAGTATTATTCAAAGACCACCCAACAGGTCTGCAACACCAGCCCTTAGTCACATTCCTGAAGAATCCTTAAAAGGGGGAACCCCCAAGCTCTCAGGGCGCTCCTCTCCCTGATGTCGCCTGCACTTTCTAAGTGCATAACCTTTTCACTTTAAACTTTCTTTTCAACCTTTCAGGGTGCTGTCTCTCTCTGAAGTTGCCTGCACTTTTTCTGTAAGCACTTTAAATAAAACTTTTCCTCTGCTTCACTGCTGTGTCTCTGCCTTTTGATTCTTTTTTGCGGTGGAGACAAGGACCAAGGAAAATAGACAATGCTACCCCAACAACCCCACCCCATCTTCAAGGAATATCCAGGTCACCCTGACTAGAGAGACTTGTGGCTTACCAAAGGTTCCAGGTCCAGCAAAGCCCTGGGCAGGTGCTGAGGACACCACAGAGGAGAGGCTGCTGCCCAATGCACCTACCCCAGGGGTGTTCTGACCAAAGGTGGGTGTGGATGTGCCTAGAATGGAGAGACTGCAAAGAAGTGGAAACTAGGCCCACAAGCAAAAGGTGTCAAAGCAGGCGGTAATGAACTGGGGGGAGGTGAGCTTGCAAACGCATCCCCACAGGATCCCTTAGCCCACACCACTATCCAGCTCACCCCTTGGTAAGGAAGCACACGGGTGACTGGGTCCTAACCCCTGTGCTCCAGGTGAGCCTGCCCCCCCACCACTGCAGCAGAGCCCGAGCTGTCCTTTGGCCACCTGAGGAGAACCTTTGCACTCCCTTGGGCACCACAACTCAGCTGAGGGGGACACTGAGTGGACCTCTCTTCTATCAGGACTAACGTTATGTCTCCTCCCCGTTTGCCTGCCACCTCTCCTCTACTTCACCGCAGCCCCACCCCACAGTCAGCCCCCATCCTCCCAGAGGCCCACTCGAACTCGGTCTCCTGCACATGCTTGCCCTCATGGAGTCTCCTGCCCAGTGCTGGGCTACCCTCCACAGCAGCTCTCTGGGAAGGTCCTCTCACATGTAACTGTATCTGTCTAGGCCTGAGGTGGGGAGGGTGCCACCCGAGGTGCTGACCTTGCAATGTACTCTTCCCCCACACCCAACCTCAGGGGGTCACACCTTATCACAACCCGGAACTGCTCTTGCCCCTAGATCTCGGCTGCGAGCACAGTGCTGTCCCTGCTCCCGTGCCAACCGCACCCACTCTGGATCGTCTGCCTCATCAGGGCCTGTAGTCAGCCCCCTGCTCCTCCTGTTCCCTGTGCCATTTAACCAGGTTGGGTTTACTCTCTATCCACTGATTTTAGGTCCACACCTCAAGACTGAATGTTGCTGGACAGACACAACTGTGCTGACTGGCCTTGCTTCAAATTCCTAACCACAATTTCCCAGACTTCAGAACTGCCCGGCACAGCTCTCACACGTCGTTTTCTCCCCCTCTCCAAAATGACTACTGAGAGAGGCCCTCCTTGGTACACAACTCCCTCTAACCCGCGCCAAGGAGCACTTATATTCATTCAGTGAGGAAAACGGAATCTACCAGGGCCCAAACTACTTATCATGCATCTTCCACATGGCAAATAAAATCACTTCCTTCTGCCTGAAATTCTATAGTGACTTCCATTAGTATTTTAACAAAAACATTTTAAAAGGCCATGAAAGATCTTCCTTTCTGCTGTCTCTTAATGTCAATTTATCCCACTTTCCTTTTTAAACCTCTGGCCACAGCTGGCTCTTCTCTGCTCATGAAAACATTAGGCTTGTGTCTGCCTTTGGGCCTTTGCTCCTGTGCCTGCAAGGTCCTCACCCCCAGCCGCTGTCCCTGCTCCCAACTCTGGAACTATCGCCATGGCCTCCGTTTTCTGTTGTCTCAGAAAGGCTGCCACTGACCACCTAAATAGCTCCTCTGGTCATGAGTTATACCGCTTCCTGACACTGTTTACAGATAATATCTGTGATAACATCTCTCTCTTCACCACAGCGTACAGCTCCTAGACCGGAGACTGTGTCAGCACTTAAAACAGCACCTGGCACTGCAGACCGAGCTGATGCAGGCCATGCTGCTCATGCTGTTTGACAAGGTCCAGGCACGAGGAGGAATCCTGAAAACAGGAAACCTCATAGCTGGCCCCTGCTAATTCCCGCACTTATTTTTGCAGTTATGATGTTGGTGATTGGGCTCATATATGGGAAATCTTATGTAATTAAGATTTATTCACTTTTAGTAAATAACATAACCCAAAATATTGATCAAAGCAGCAATTCCGGAAATGAAAGCAGTGTTATGGGACCAACCGTTCCAGGCGTACTGCCACAAATAAGTGAGGCAGAACAGCCCAGGCCTCTCTTAAAACTAGATGCAGTTTGTCCTCCCCTTTGTAACAATTCAAACATGACTAACCAGGATTTCTTTAGAATATTGGCAGAGAAGGAGTTATGGGAACCTAGGCCATGGAAAAACCCATTCTCCCAAGAAACTTATATGAAACAGCAAAGTAATAAAGATTAATAGTCCCCACTGCCCAGGGCCCCCCTTATGTTGCTTATAATATTAGAAGACACCTCTGGTAACCCTCTCATAGGAAGAATTTATGATCAAAATAAAATTTATATTGACAAATATCCCATATATAAAAGTTTATGATAAATTTATAAAATATTATTATATTAATAGTAAGGTAGTAAGAGCAGATTTAGTGTTATTATATAAAGGATAAAGAGGACTGCAAGGCCCTGGTGCCTGTAAACGCAGGAAGAAAGGTGTAAACATCTGAAATTGTGGAATGAATATTATAAAAAAATAAGGTGTTTTTATTGTATTCATAGGAATGTTAAGGAATGGGTGATAGGAGTACCGTCCCTAGATTTCAGATGTAAGCCTCAACCCACATGTGTAGGATAGGATTTAATTAATAATATAGTTACACTTAATAACCAAAAGACATATAGATTGCATTTTATATAACCTGCTTAAACTTTATATAGCCTTAGACACATATCTAAAAGTCTATATAATCTTACACGCTTAAAGTAAAAATCATAGCCCACACGCTTAACCCACACGCTGTCTTACGCCATTTTCTGTTTAGCACCTAACACGTAGCTTACATGATTTACCAATCAAAATAGACTAGGGGAAAGTTAAAAATTAAATCTTAAATGGCTACTATTAGAAGAAATAATGATATTTCCTTAAGGGTAATAAGCTGAAATTATGTAAACTGACAGAAAAAGTAATGTATTATTCATAATTTTAAAAAATGTTCAACATTATGAAAACCGTAGAAAGATACAAAAATGAAGACCCTGCCGCTTGATGTCAGGAGATGTTACAACTTTAATTGTGTGTTTTGTCTCCTCATTCATCTCACTCGCTGACGCTGTCCTTTCCTTCGTGACCCACACCTCAGCTGGAGCTGGACTCCGGCACCGAGCCCATTCCAAATCTGATGTGCAAACACAGACGTTTTCTGAGGCTTGCTGGCCACGTGGAAGGCAAAGGGTGTGCTCTGGCCAGCTGCACCCAGGGAGTTCTTACTCAAGCCACCCCAGAAAGGGGCTGTGCCACCACTGCTCCCACTCTGTCCTCCCCAAAGCTGAATGCCCCAGTGGTGGAGCTGCTGTGGGGGGCAGCCACGCTCACCCCAAAGCCCCAACTGTGAGCAGGGCCTGCTGATACCCCAGACATGAAGGGTGATGAGGTGCCGCTGTCAAACACTGAGCTACTGGTCCCACTGCTGGTGGTCTGGGTCGTAGCTCCAAAGCCCGAGGTGGTAGCTGCAAAAAAGGAGGAAACAGTATCACCTTACTCCAGTAAGAATCGCTACCATCCAAAAGACAAACAACAACGAATGTTGGTGAGTTTGCAGACAAAGGGGAACCCTCCTACACTGCTGGTGGGAATGTAAATTAGATCAACCATTGTGGAAAGCAGTATGGAGGTTCCTCAAAAAACTCAAAATAGAAATACAATTTGACCCAGGAATTCCACTTCTAGAAATTTACCCTAAGAATACAGCAGCCCAGTTTGAAAAAGACAGCTGCACCGATATGTTTATGGCAGTACTATTTACAACAGCCAAGAAATGGAAGCAACCTAAGAGTCCATCATTAGACGAATGGATAAAGATGTGGTACACATACACAATGGAATATTATTCACCCAAAAGAAGAAAACAAATCCTACCATTTGCAACAACATGGATGGAGCTAGAGGGTACTATGCTCAGTGAAATAAGCCAGGTGGAGAAAGACAAGTAACAAATGATTTCACTCATATGTGCAGTATAAGAACAAAGAAAAACTGAAGGAAGAAAAGAGCAGCAGAATTACAGAACCCAAAAATGAACTAACAGTTACAAAGGGAAAGGGACTGAGGAGGATGGGTGGGAAGGGAGGGATAACGGCAGGGAAAAAGAAAGGGGGCCTTATGATTGGCATGTTTAATGTGGGGGGGTGCACGGGAAGGGCTGAGCAACACAGAGAGGACAAGTAGTGATTCTACAGTACCTCAGTACACTGATGGACAGTGACTGTAATGGAGTATGGGGGGGCATTTGGTGAAGGGGAAAGCCTAGTAAACATAATGTTCTGCATGTAATTGTAGACTGATACAAAAAAAAATACATTTTAAAAGGCCATGAATGATTTTCCTTTCTGCCTGTCTCAATGTCATTTTATCCCACTTTCCTTTTTAAACCTCTAGCCACACCTGGCTCTTCTCTGCTCATGAAAACATGAGCGCATCTCTGCCTTCAGGCCTTTACTCCTGTGCCTGCAACACACACACAGCTGCTGTCCCTGCTCCCAACTCTGGAACTGTGGCCCTGGCCTGTTTCCTATTGTGTCAGAAAGGCTGCTGCTGACTACCTAAGTAGCTCCTCCAGTCATGAGTTACACTGCTACCTAATGCTGTTCACAGATAACAACTGTGATAACATCTGTCTCTTCACCACAGCGTACAGCTCCAAGAGCGGAGACTGTGTCGGCACTTAAAACAGCACCTGGCACTGGAGACCGAGCCGATTCCAAATCTCACCTGCAAACACAGATGTGTTCTGAGGCGTGCTGGCCACGTGGCAGACAGAGGATGTATTCTGTCCAGCAGCACCCTGGGATTTCTAAATCAAGCCTCCTTCGAAAGGTGCTGTACCACCAGTTTTCCGACTCCACCTTGCCGCAAAGTGGAACGTCCTTGTGGTGGAGCTGCTGTTGGGGGCAGCCACGCTCATCCCAAAGCCCCCACTGCCAGCGGGGCCTGCTGGCACCCAGGACATGAAGGGTGATGGGGTGGTACTGCCATACACTAAGGAACTGGTCCTGCTGCGGGTGATCTGGGTCGTAGCTCCAAAGCCCGAGGTGGTGGCTGCAAAACAGGAGGAAACATGGATCATTGTCTAACCCCATACACAAAAGTATGTTCGAAGTGGATCACAGACCTGAATGTAAGTCATGAAACCATAAAAGTCTTAGACAAAAACAGGCAAAAATCTCTTGGACATAAACATGAGTGACTTCTTCATGAACGTATCTGCCCAGGCAAGGGAAACAAAAGCAAAAATGAACAAATGGGACTATATCAATCTTAAAACCTTCTGTAGAGTAAAGAACACCATCAACAGAACAAAAGGACATCCTACAGTAAGGGAGAATATATTCATAAATGACAGACCTGATAAAGGGTTGATATCCAAAATATATAAAGCGCTAACAGAGCTCCACAAACAAAAAGCAAATAATCCAATAAAAAAATGGGCAGGGGAGCTGAACAGACAGTTCTCCAAAGAAGAAATTCAGATGGCAAACAGACACATGAGAAGATGCGCCACATCGCTTGTCATCAGAGAAATGCAAATTAAAACCACAATGAGTTATCACCTCACACCAATAAGGCCCGCCGCCATCCAAAACACAAACAACAAATGTTGGCGAGGCTGTGGAGAAAGGGGAACCCTCCTACCATGTTCGTGGGAATGTAAAATAGTTCAACCATTGTGGAAAGCAATATGGAAGTTCCTCAAAAAGCTCAAAATAGAAGTACCATTTGACCCAGGAATTCCACTCCTCGGAATCTACTCTAAGAATACAGCAGCCCCGTGTGAAAAAGACAGATGTACCCCTATGTTTATCACAGCACTATTTACAACAGCCAAGAAATGGAAACAACCTGCATGTTCATCAGTAGATGAATGGATAAAAAAAGATGTGATACAAATGCACCATGGAATATAATTCAGCCATAAGAAGAAAACAAATACCACCAATTGCAACAACATGGATGGAGCTAGAGGGTATTATGCTCAGTGAAACAAGCCAGGTGGAGAAAGACAAGTACCAAATGATTTCACTCCTCTCTGGAGTATAAGAACAAAGGAAAAACTGAAGGAACAAAACAGCAGCAGAATCACAGAACCCAAGAATGGACTAACAGTCACCAAAGGGAAAGGGACTGAGGAGGATGGGGGGGAAGGGAGGGATGAGAACCGGGTAAAATAAAGCGGGCATTATGATTGGCAGGTATAATGTGTGGGGACACGGGGAGGGCTAGGCTATACAGAGAAGACAAGTAGTGATTTTACAGCATCTTACTATGCTGATGGACAGAGACTATAATGGGGTATGTGTGCGGTACTTGGTGAAGGAGGGAGCCTAGTAAATATAATGTTCTTCAGGTAATTGAAGATTGATACCAAAAAAAAAATTTTAAGGGCCATGAATAATCTCCCTTTCTGCATGTCTCTTAATGTCATTTTATCCCACTTTCCTTTTTAAACCTCTAGCCACACCTGGCTCTTCTCTGTTCATGAAAACATAAGCTTGTCTCTGCCTTTGGTCCTTTGCTACTGTGCCTGCAATGTCCTGAACCCCAGCCGCTGTCCCTGCTCCCAACTCTGGAATTGCGGTGATTGCCTCAGTTTTCTACTGTCTCGGAAAGGCTGCTGCTTTCTACCTAAATAGCAACTCCGGTCATGAGTTACAATGGTACCTGATGCTGTTTACAGATAACTTCTGTGATAACATCTAAATCTTCACCACAGCGTACAGCTCTAAAAGCAAAGACTGGGTCAGCACTTAAAACAGTGCCTTGCACTGCAGACCGAGTCCACTCCAAATCTTACCTGCAATCCCAGACGTGTCCTGAGGTGTGCTGGCCATGTGGAAGGTAGAGGGTGTGCTCTGGCCAGCTGCACCCAGGGAGTTCGGATTCAACCCTCCCCAGAAAGGGTTCTTGAGACCAGTTCTCCCACTCCGTCCTGACCCAAAGCCAAATATCCCAGTGGTGGAGCTGCTGTGGGGGGCATCCATGCTCATCCGAAAGTGCCCTCTGCCAGCGGGACCTGCTCACACGCTGGACGTCAAGGGCGATGAGGTGGTGCTGCCAAAGACTGAGCTACTGGTCCCGCTGCTGGTGGTCAGGGTCATAGCTCCAAAGGCTGAGGTGATGACTGCAAAAAAGGAGGAAACATGGATCACTGTCTAACCCCATACACAAAAGTAAATTCAAAATGGATCAAAGACCTGAATGTAAGTCATGAAACCATAAAAGTCTTAGACAAAAACAGGCAAAAATCTCTTGGACATAAACATGAGTGACTTCTTCATGAACATATCTACCCAGGCAAGGGAAACAAAAACAAAAATGTACAAATGGGACTATATCAAGCTTAAAAGCTTCTGTACAGTAAAGAACACCATTAACAGAACAAAAGGACATCCTACAGTAAGGGAGAATATATTCATAAATGAAAGATCTGATAAAGGGTTGACATCCAAAATATATAAAGAGCTAACACAGCTCAACAAACAAAAACCAAATAATCCAATTAAAAAATGGGCAGGGGAGCTGAACAGGCAGTTCTCCAAAGAAGAAATTCAGATGGCAAATAGACACATGAAAAGATGCGCCACATCACTTGTCATCAGAGAAATGCAAATTAAAACCACAATGAGATATCACTTCACACCAGTAAGGATGGCCACCATCCAAAACACAAACAACAACAAATGTTGGCGAGGATGTGGAGAAAGGGGAACCCTCCTACACTGCTGGTGGGAATGTAAAATCGTTCAACCATTGTGGAAAGCTATATGGAATTTCCTCAAAAAGCTCAAAATAGAAATACCATTTGACCCAGGAATTCCACTTCTAGGAATTTACCCTAAGAATACAGCAGCCCATCTTGAAAATGACATATGCACCCCTATGTTTATCGCAGTACTATTTACAGCAGCCAAGAAATGGAAACAACCTACGTGTCCATCAGTAGATGAATGGATAAAAAATATGTGGTACATATGCACAATGGAATATAATTCAGCCATAAGAAGAAAACAAATCCTACCATTTGCAACAATATGGATAGAGCTACAGGGTATTATGCTCAGTGAAATAAGCCAGGTGGAGAAAGACAAGTACCAAATGATTTCACTCATCTCTGGAGTATAAGAACAAAGGAAAAACTGAAGGAACAAAACAGCAGCAGAATCACAGAACCCGAGAATGGACTAACAGTTACAAAGGGAAAGGGACTGAGGAGGATGGGGGGGAAGGGAGGGATAAGGGCAGGGTAAAAGAAAGGCGGCATTATGATTAGCATGTATAATGTGGGGGTTTATGGGGAGGGCTAGGCTACACAGAGAAGACAAGTAGTGATTCTACACCATCTCACTACGCTGACAGACAGTGACTCTAATGGGGCTTGTGCGGGGTACTTGGTGAAGGGGGGAGCCAAATAAACATAATGTTCTTATGGTAATTGTAGATTGATACCAAAAAGAAATTTTTTTTTACATGCCGGAAATGATCTTCCTTTCTGCCTGTCTCTTAATGTCATTTTTATCTCACTTTCCTTTTTAAACCTCTAGCCAAACCTGACTCTTCTCTGCTCATGAACACATAAGCTCGCCTCTGCCTTTGGGCCTTTGCTCCTGTGCCTACAAGGTTCTCACCCCCAGTCGCTGTCCCTGCTCCCAACTCTGGAACTGCAGCCGTGGCCTCCGTTTTCTACTGTCTCTGAAAGGCTGCCACTATCTACCTAAATAGCTCCTCCGGTCATGAGTTACACTGCTACCTGATGCTGTGTATTCAATAGATTTTTTCCATTCTGTCCATATGCTTTTCTTCTTCCCAGTATTTACATAATTAATGATCATATCTGAAGTACTATCATGTCACCTGCTTTCTCCCCGAATTCCAATGCAATCTAAGTTCTACTACTGCTTATTATAAATTCTATAAATGCATTTAGTTGTCAGGTAATGACCCAATTAAATAAGTGTTTTATAATTTACTGAACAAGTCTATTACTCAACAGGATGTTTGGATGTTTCCAAGTTTTGTCTGTGTAAGTTATAAAGTCATGACGAACTGATCTGCTGTGTGCTGTGAGGGGAAGGGAAGCTTTTCCTTTGTTACGACACAATTTTAGACTTCATGAACTTACATCTTAGTAGACTGCAAAAGCATTAAGCAGGCAGCATTTCCCTAAAAGGTATTTATCATTATCATAAAAGTTTATTATACGAAGTCTCTCTTTTTCTCTTTAGCTTCTCTTTCATATTTCTCAAGTGTCCTTTTGTCAACCATTCCAGTCAAATACCCGAAAACATTTGAAGACAAAAGAAGCACTTAATTACTCACAAATTATTCAATGAAGTTAAGGGAATTTAGGAATTCCAACTTCAGAAACCAACTATTTTAAAGTAAAGGTACCACTGGATAGATGGTGCAATCACAGAAAATCTCTGTGGAAAAGACATTTACATAGTCTCAAATTATCTTCCCCAGGATAACAGGGAAAAAATAACTTTACATTGGAGAATCCCAGCAGACATCACCTTAACCAAGTAATCATGACTAATATCACCAGTAATCAACAAAACATGCCGAATACTGACATTATGTACCCCTGACTGAATGCTCTGATAAGAGTACAATGTATCTTCGGTGATATTTTGCCCAAAATCTATATACTCAATTTTTTTGTAAAAAGCATCACTCAAACCCAATACAAGAACATATAAAGCCACTGAATAGCACTCTTCAAATGATGATGGTCATGAAAGACAAGACTGAGTAAATGTCACAAGTGAGAGGAGAATAAGGAGACTTAACAAATAAATGCAGTGCACCCTTCTAGAACAGAAAAACTACATTAGTGGAGAAACTGGTAAAATTCAAGTCAGACCTACATAGTTTAGTTAATTTTGCACCAATGTTAACTTCCTAGTTTTGATGACTGTACTATAGTTATTTAATGTTAACGTTAAGGTATGCTGAATGAAAGACAAATAGGAAGCCTATACTGTTTTTGCAACATTTCTCCAAGCCAAATTATTTCAGAATAAAAATTTTTTTAAAAAGCAAATGTAAATACTAAACAAAATTAATTCCAACAGTGTTGTCCAAGAAATTAGGCCTAATACATTTCAATATTTAATATTTTATAAATATTTGTCAAAAAGAGATTATAATTTTAAAATAATTCCTTAGTAATAACTAACCATTCCCTTGCCACAATCTATCCAAATCAAAGCCTTCCTGTTCTGGCCTTCATCTCTATGTGTGCTCTGCAGTCATCTACAGAGCATGCTTCCAACCAACCATAGAAGCCCAGGAAAATGCCAACCAAAATTACAGCCAATAAGCAAAAAATATATTCTTCTAAAATACATAAAGTGGGCCCAACATGTCCATCCATAGAGCCTTAGGTAAGGATTCCTTTTTAATAGCTTCTTTTAGGGTCTGTTGTGGAAATTTTCACAAGTAACTGGCAAGATTACCAACTAAGACTATTTAAAGCAAAACCATGAAGATAAGCCCTCTGAATCCTCTGATGATATAGTTTAAAGAAATGGGTCTGATTTAGGAGGGATTAAAAATGAAAGGCCTTATCCTACAGTAGGGGAGAATATATTTGTAAACAACCCATCTGATAAAGTGTTAACATCCAAAATATATGAAGAACTCATGTGCCTCAACACCCAAAAAACAATAACCCAATTAAAAACTGGGGGAAGGACATGAACAGACACTTCTCCAAAGAAGAAATACAAAGGACCAGCAGGCACATGCAAAGATCCACATCGCTAATCATAAGGGAAATGCAAATTAAAACCACACTGAGGTATCCCCTCACACCAGTCAGGATGGCCACTCTCTGAAGACAAGAAATAACAAATGCTGCTGAGGATGTGGAGAAAGGAGAACCCTCCTACACTTTGGTGGGAATGTAAATTGGTGCAATTGCTGTGGTAAACGGTATGGAGGTTCCTCAAAAAACTAAAAATAGAAATACCATTTGACCCAGTAATTTACCCCCCCAAAAAACACAAAATCCCTGATTTTGAAAGTCATATGCACCCCTATGTTTATTGCTGCACTATTTGCAATAACCAAGGTATGGAAGCAACCTAAATGTCCATCAATAAAATAAAAGATAGATAAATTTCAATAGAATGAAGGATAGATAAATTTATCTAAAGGATAAAGATGTGGTACATATACATAATGGAATATTATTCAGCCATAGAAAGAAAAGAAATACTGCCATTTCCAACAACATGGATGGATCTAGAAGGTATTATGCTCAGGGAAACAAGCCAGACAAAGACAAATACCATATGATTTCACTTATTTGTGGAATATAAAAACAAAGCAAAACAGAAGGAACAAAACAGCAGTAGACTCAGACACTGAGAAGTGACCAATGGTTACCAAGCTGGTGGGGAAAGAGGCTGAGGGGGATAAAAGGACACAATAATTCACAATCACAGTATAATTTGGTCAGAATAGTAAAGCATGGAGAACATAGTCAATGATTCTGTAACATATTTCTACGTTGATCAACAGTAATCACACTAGAGAGGATGAGGATTTAATAATATGCGTAACTGTTGAACCATTGTGTTGTACGTTTGAAACTAAAACACTGTAAATCAATGATACTTCAATTTAAAAAAAAGAAAAGCCTTTTAATTAAAAAGATTTTCAATATTAGAATACATCACCAAAGTTCAACCATGGTGTTTTCATATCTTCTAATCTTAGCATGTTAGCCAACCACCTATCTTTGATTATAAATTTAAGGAGTTGATGGATTAGAAAAAACTTTCCCCCATGCACCTAATTCAAGTACTGCTTTTCATTACTCCCAAGAAAATTATATTCAAAGCAGACTGACATTTCCCATAATCTAGGATTCTGTATTAGTTTTTATTAAAAAATCTAAAACGCAGCTTTCATAAATCCATTTATGCTCCTGGTGGTGATGACAGAAGATTTTAGAGAAGACCTAAATTCCATCAGAAAATTCTAACAACGATCATACTGCAAAAACTACTTAACATCAGCTTTCCCTACAAGTAATGTCATTTTATTATTAATTTTTCTTAAGTTGGGGTAATCTGTTTTATCCCCCTTTGTGTGAATGTTTGCAATGCCCAAAACATTCCATTAAATTAACTATTATTTAACAGAAAATACTTACATTATTTGTCCTCCAATGGTTGACTTGCCAGCATCTAAAAGTAATCATCAACAATGTGTAAACCAGGTGTAAAAGACAAAACCCCCAAATACCAACAATTAAAAACACCAACAACTGAAGGCATCATTCAGCTGATATAATTACATCTTGCAACAGCAACTGAAATGATAGGAATTTGGGGCACACGCTCTGGCTGGTTACCTTCCTCTTTGTAAAATGAAGCTGCTAAGATCTCCTGCAGCTCAACAATGACTGAGAACTACTTTACTGATAAAGAAATGAATTTTTGGACAGATTCCTCCCTGACCGTTAGCTTAGAGCACAGCAACAACAGAATATAAATTACCGCAGTGGAGCCTCAGTGGACAGCAAGAGCAGACCAGGACTGAGAGCTCCATTTAGGTGGTCGGTGTGCCTTTACAAATTTCAAAAGGGTTCTCGCTACTGAAAAAGAATAGGGGAAGCCAGAGATAAAGAGAAGGAAAAAGGACACATAATCCTGTATTTTCCTTTCACAATTTTGGGAGTAAGTCAGACAGAGAACACCTGAATAAATAAAATAGGGTTTTGTTTTGTGCTAAACCAGCAACCTGACTAGCATCCAGAACTCACTCCAATTAATTTCTTACATTACGCAAAATCAAACTACATAGTAAAGTCAATCCTATAAAGTTAACAGAATAACTGAAGTTCACATAAAAAAATAGGCACATTTTCTAGAATGTTAATTAATAAATGTCATAATATGCTGAGCCATCATCGGTGGTGTAGAGACCAATTATGCATCATAGAAATATACTGTAGCTTATTTTCTTCCAGCTTCTATTCCATTATACAACTGTCAATCGGTCCAACCTTCAAGAATAAAGTGCTGACAATTTTTTGCCAGCCAAAAATTCAAGTTAAAAGTCAAGACATTTTAGATCAATTCCATTCAGTTTCACTAAACATCTCCAAGTAGCGAAGATGTTCTGTTTGTTGTACGCAGTAACTTTGGTCATTTCTTATTGCTGTGAATGCAACTTACCCACATGCCCCATGAATACTACATTTACATGTTCCTTCTTAGGAGCACCTGGCGGTGTATCCACAGATTTGGGTTCTGGTACCTCCTCTTCCTCCTCCATCATCTCCTGGGCACTTTCCTCTGGGGGCCTTCCACCTCCAAAGGAGCCACCCACTGGCTCTGCTTCACTGATGTCTTCTTTGTGCTCCCATGATTCTTCTGGGGACATTTCTGTCTCCCCATTTTCTACTGAAATAAGGTATTTTAACTCAGTATTCTCGTAAAAAATTTAGAGTCTCTACTTTAAAAAACAGATGCTTTCAACAACAAATAGAACTTTGCATATTTAGTTCCACTTTCCAATGTCTAGTGACACATAGGAAAGTATCTTTCACAACAGAAATGGATAATGGTTTTCAAGCTGGCCTCACTGCTGACATCAGAGCTCTGACTCAGAGACTACAAGAGATTGCTATTTTTTTAAAGCTTCATTTCATAAGGACAAACAAAATGTGAACAGGAGATGTATCATCTGTAACAGCCCAGTAACTCCAGCGTCAAAATGCCCTGACAGTGGAAACAAGGGAAACTTTAAAACCAGAACACAGGATTTAGGGGCTCTTTTCTTTTTCCTCTACCAGTAATATATTTGGTATCAACTTTTTGGAAATATGAAACCCTTAAAAATAAGAAAATTACAAAAAGGAAGGAATTTCTCACAAAGTAAATGGAACAAGTACAACTATTTAAACTGACTAGCATTCTTCCACCCAATTCCTCTATATTGACAACTACTAAATTTATCACGGCATTGTCAATCCAAACACAAAGATTCAATGTCAGTGTTAAATGTAGGCATTACAATAATCATAACACTTACATGTGCACCTTAAATCTTGAGAGTGAGTTTCATAATACTGTATTAATATGGTCAGAAATTTTCTTACCAACAGGTTCTGAAAGTTCCATGCTAACAACTGAATTTGAACCTAGACAAGAAATTGAGATATAATATATATTTACAAAACAATATTTAGCTTTATACACTACAGACAACTTAAATGTTTTCTCAATTAGATATTCAGAGTCATATTGTAGATGTTTACCTTCACACGACTGTTCCTCTTGAGAAAGTTCCACAGGTGCTATTTAATAGCAATAAGTTCTATTAAAAATTGAAACTATACATCTATTTTATTTATGTTCTAAAATACATTAAAAACATAAGTTCAATAACCCAACAAAATCTCAATAATCCAGACCTAACTAATGGCAACTAACTCAGGTTTTCAAACTATAAGTCTGTTTAACCTACTTCTAAAAATCTACCCATCACAGCCAATTTTGAATCCTTTTAGTAACTGAAATGTACTCATAAAAGTATGCTTATTCTCATATTTTGCTTCAGAAACTTTTCTGTGATATATTTAAAGAGTATTCGGCAGCATACACAGATCAGATTAATGATTTTGCTCAACAAAGACACATTACTTCTCTAGTTTCTCTTGGTAGCTGTAGTCAAAGAAGGCGACGATTAGCCCTTTTAAAATTCTATAATCATACGTGTTTTACCATCAAGATCCTTGAATAAATTCTATTTGATACCAATAAAATAAAAAAAGGACATTTGTATAAAGTCCCTGAAATGTGTATGGGCCCTTGCAACATCTCAGAAAAGATGATTAAAATGACACTGGCTTTGTCTCTCTACTAGAAATCTAAGATCAAGCAACAATCCAGTTTCCACAATTGTCACACTGAAAATCTACTTATGATATCACTGAAAGAGATATATGAGAAATATATACTGATACTTAAATGTTTAAGTTTCTTTTTATATCTGAAAGCCTAATGATACTCTGGTATGAAAGTGCCCTTGCTTTAAAGAATCTCCAAGATGCAAAAAAGACACTGAACAATTTGAAGTCACATTAATCCTGCACACCAATAAACAGTGAATTCATAATCTGCCAAAGTTATATTTAAAATCACTCCCCTGGAGTTTTAAGACCTGTAAGTCAAGAAAAGTTTTGGGCCCAATCTTCTATAATATGAAGTAGTGAAGAAAGGAGTTTCTTGCCCCTGAAAGGTAAAGGGCAACCAAGATCTCTTGAGAAGTGACATGCTTGGTTCACTGCTGCAATTGATCCTACACAGTGGTATTTGGATGATCTTAGAATGGAAAGACACCTCAGCCAGCAAAACCAGCATGGCTCCCACCGCGGTGCAGTACAGCTGGAGAGGAGAGGATAAGCACAGAGGTAACAGAGGAGACACCAGACAGGTGCAGGAAGGTAGAGTGAATGGTCTAAGACACCCCAAACTATGCGATTAGCAGGATGTTAACAGAAATGGAAAAAGCATTTGAACTAGGTTTGGAAGGAAGAGGAATTGTATTTCACAAAAGATATTTTTTTCACTTTCTATTTCAAAGAAAAGTTTACAGGTATAGTAAGGAAAAATCACTCAACTTCCAGAGAAAGTCAGGCAGTGCTAGGTGATCAGGCTGACGTGCGAACCTCAGGATGGAGGAGGCAGCAGACGCTGGTGCTGAGAGGCCAGCACTGGGCTGACTCCTGGCTTTAAAACCTACAGTGTCATGTACAAGTTGTGAGAGGCAATTATTTCACGGAATCATGGAAATGACATGTCATCTGCCTGAGAGAACTGCTTAGAGCACTGAATGAGAATAAGCATTTGTTTAGTTTCAATTAAAGAACTCCTCGCACCTAAGAGATATTCAACAAGTGACTCCCCACTCCCTAATATGTAATGAGCCATCAGTTCAATTCTCTCAACTAACATGTACTGCACATCTATTATGGGCCAGACAGGGATAGAAACACTCACAAATCCACAGTGCTGGAGGCAGGGTTGGAGGTTGTGGCAAATTACCCTAAATCCCTTTAAATTTTTATTGAGCCCTCATGTGCTGATTGCTATCTTATTTAAGCTCCCCCCAAACCCTATGAAGTAAGCGGTAACTTACCAAACATTCTGACATATTCGAATGGGCTTCTCCAAGTTACACAAATGCCACCTTGCCCTTCCTCAGACAGCCCCTGCTGAAAATCCCTCAGTAAAAGTAAACCGAGTAAGTGATGACACAGTTAGGATGGTCAAGCATTGTAAGGCAAGGAAGACGGAGACAATCAGTATGGGGGGCTCTCTCATCACTTATAAGACATCCCAAACTGCAAATGGGCTTTATAAGACCCAACAGTACACACACCTCAACACCTGGTTCTACAACCAACTCTTAGATTTACAAATATACAATACATGCCTAAGGCTGTAAGGCACCTCTCAGGACAGTGACATCAGTCATAAGACTACCTCCATGGCTGCATAACGCAGCATAATAAAAATCTGTTCATGGTTTTATTTTTCAAAACACCCTACATTTATAATGCATTTGTCTTGAGTTTGTACAGCTTACAGAGGCAGGGACAGGGTCAAGTACAAACAGCAATTAAGTTATTAATATACATGTAATGATGACATTAAAGGGCCTCAAAATAAGAAGCTGACAATAGTTTCCCCAGGATGGAAGAAAAAAAGCTTATCCTTGCATTCAGACCACGGATCACGTTACAATTCAAATGGCAATGGTGGCAACATCTGCGAACTGATGTTTTTGGAGCAATGAACCAGAAAAATCACAGATACAGCAACATGTTCTTTACATTTAAACTTGTCAGTGTATTTGTACCCAGTCTCTTCTCTCACACACATCTCCAACCCTTTCTCATTCTACTCCTATTATTCATAATATACATCACATCCAGATTTACTCGCTACTAATGAGCATAGGCTTGTAATTCTACCAGCTCCAAAGTCACTTGTTCATGGCTGGCAAACATAACCATTGGGGCTTGATTTCCAAGTCCTGCACACTTCATATCTGCTAGTCGAAGAGAAGTTAGTCAACCTCCCAAGGAATGAAATCAGTTTCATATTTCCTAATGGTATCTCCATGTTCAGAAGATACATCCTCATCAAGTACACACCCTCATCAAGTATTCAAAAAAGAACAATTCTAATTAGGTGGGAAAGTTTATCAGAAGTGTACTAGTTAATAAAACTGCCATACCTCAAATTAAAAGAAACGAATGCTATCCTTTATGGTAAAGGAAGATTAATGAACTGGCTGTGATAAAAGGTATATTACCCAAAATTTTAAAACAAGAAGTGAAAGATTTTACCAAAAGACAGTCAGGCAACAGTACTGCCTATGGTTTAACAAAGATGATACTGTGAATCTTAAAACTAGTTAAAATTTGATAATGGTGCAATAAGCCAGACACAACAGATCACAGGTACAATTCCATTCACATGAAATATTCAGAATAGGTACATTCATACACACAGAAAGTAGCTTGGTGGTTGCCAAAAGCTGGGAAAAGGGGAGTGTTAAACAATTGCTTGAAAAAGTATGATTTCCTTTGGAGGCGATGAGACTGTTTGGAACCTTGAGGTAGTAAGCTGCACAGCACTGTGAATGTACCAAATGCCACCAAACTGTTCACTTTCAAATGGTTAATTTCATGTCATATGGATTTCACCTCAATTTTTAAAAATACAATTTTTTTAAAGATTTGATTATGGATCAAAGGACTTTAACACGGAGATCTTACTTGGCCAGATCATGGGTACAGTGAAGGCCACACTCGTGGTGGGCTGTGAAAACCAGGTTTCAATTCAAGTTATATTTTAAATATAAAAGTCTGGCCAATTCTTAAATTGCTTAACCCACATAGTCCATAAATCAGCAACTTAAATGTGTACTGCTTTATATGTATAAAACTAATCTTTCATCTCTTTACACACAAAACAACAATATGCAAAAGTCATCCTACTTAAATTTCTTAGTCCTGTTGGCTAAATGGTGTTCATTATTAATGAATAAAAACTTCAGTGCTGTCGCAAAAGTCACAAGTGTCTTACGCTACCTTGAAGTGAGAAACATTGTGACAAAATTCTGTCCAATACAAGCTTCTGCAATGATGGAAATGTTCTGTTTCTGTGCTGTGATATGACTGTCACTTAGCCACGTTGTGGCTATTAAGCACTTGAAAGGTGGCTATGACCAAGAAACTGAATTTTTAATTGAAACATTTAGTTTTAATTAATTTAAAGAGCCATAAGTGCACAGTTCTAGATCCTCTTAAGGAATCTCCTCAATTGTAGTACAAATCTTTCCACTTTTATCCCACCCCCCACCCACCCCATTACCCAGCTTATGATGGCTCTTCTGAGCTCCTCTAGGGTAGGACCCTTCTTGCAGCTGTAAGCACACCCACACACAGATCTCAGTTTTCGTTCCCTAAGACATTAGAAACTTCCAGAATGAGTGTGGTTTTCTGAAATACAGAGCCTTTTCCCATCTCCTGTAAAGTCTCCACAGGCTGAAACGGTGTACGTACCGAGTAAGTATGTAATTCACTGTGCCTGGACTGCAGCCGTTTCTTTTGGTTTTCAGAGGTCACTAGTTCCTTAGAGTCTTATCACTTCAGTTTTCTCACCATCTGTAGCAGTCCACCTATATATTTACTGCATTTCCATCAGGGTTCGATAGACTAAAAACAACTTTGTATGTGTCAGTTTTCCAAGAAGGGGTTAGAGAAACAATACTGAAGAGATGCTGAAGTACAATTTGCATAAGAAACTAAAAATTCTCTAGCACCCAGATGACCATACACTCCCAACCAAATCCGCCTGCCTGAGGTATTTTTCTCCCACAGACAATACTGAAAACCAGTAAAGGCAGACATCACAACCAAACGCCCACACAACACATGAAATGTCCATGGTTTTGCCTTAACTACCTATGCTCTCAAAATAAAAAGGTACAATGCTATAGCGGTGAACAGAACTGTTTCAAATTATCTCACATTATTTCCTAAAATGTAGGAAGAAGTGATTTCAAAGTAGAGCATTGCCTACTTATCACAACGTCACCCTGCTACTACTGAGACAGAACAGGGAGGCGGTGCCATAGGCCACAATCTCACGGACTCAGTTGCTGAAAAAGTGTCTCAGCCAAAAAGACCTTTTCATAGCAAATCACAGGGAGAAGACTAGCTGAGTTATTATTACTAGAATAAACTTTGAAATCAGACGTAGAGTCTAACCCTGGCTCCTCCACTTACTAGGAGATGTCACCTCATTTATTTAGCTTTTCTGAGCCTTAATTTTCTTATCTATAAAAGGGCTCAACATAACCTCAAAAGATTGTTGTGAAGATAAAAGCATATGAAGCAAGTAACTGCTCAATAAGTTTACCATTACAAGCTTTTCAAAGCCCCATATTAACAAAACTTTTGAAGAATAAACACAAGAAAGGCAAATTCTAGGGCCTCTCTCAGGAAATCCATGCTGGTTGGTGGTCAAGATGTTAGCCCCAGGGATGCCCTTCTCCCCGGTCAACAGCACGGTGTAATTGAAAGGGCACTAAGCTAGCAGTTGGCAAACAGATTCCAGACTCCACTGTTGCTGAATTGGAGTCACTATCTGTAGGCTTCAGTTTCTTTATCTGATAAGACTGTACTACTGCCAGGGTCACTTCCAGCCCTAACATTCTACGAACTATTCATTCACTAAAAGCAATGACACACATCCACCTGAGTGGGCTTTCTGTAGAGTAACTAAGATCCACTATGTTTTTCAAACAACCCTAAAACAGGTTTATTTATAATGTATATCCTATTTACTTCAAAAAAAATTGTAGGTGAACTTAAAATACTTTGCAGACAGCCCCATTAAGGTACAAAGGGAACAGAAATACACTTACCTTGCAACCAAAACCAACCATCCAAAGGAACTGGACACACCACTGAGTAGTACAGTGGCCCACTGTGGTTCTACAGAAACGGTCAACCCAGAGATTGCCCCAACAACATTCTAAGGCATGCACTTTCTGCTTTGTTCAAGGTCAGTGGCTTACAATTACCTGTTTGGAATGTGGTTTGGATTGGGTGTAACCACTCTTAGGTTAGGCTGGTGAAAGATGCTCAAAAAATCCTTACTGTTTCTCTCACCTAGTAAGCAGAATTATGATGGGGAACTGGCTCAACTTGGAGTACTGTGACAACTAGATTTCCTAAAACAAAGTCACTTAGGAAAAAAATACCCTAGCCTGCTTTGTTAAAATCTACTGAAAACAAGGACACTACTTTTAAGAAGCTTTGGTATGAATCAACAAATGACAGCTTTTTAAGCGTCCTTAGGATGTCAGAATAACCAAGAACTTCCAAATAGTGGCCATATTCTTGCTTCCCAGTTAATTTAAGAACTGTGAATATAATGATGAAATTCTAAATTAACATGCCCAATAGATACACCAGCCGTAATGGCAGTAACTCACAAGCTGCGTAAAAAGGTAACTGATGCTCTACTCTAGCAATTTCCTAGCAAGCTGAAATAAAATACCGAAACACAAGAAATGTAAATTTTATGTGAATTATATCTGAACTTAAAAGACACTTATGGTATTAACAAAGAACAGGTACCAGAAAATGTATCTCTAGGCTTACGATTAGTATAACAAGACTGAAATGATTTACACAAGGGCACCTATGAACAACTCCTCTGCTCAGCTTTGAAACCCTCTCAACCACGTTATGTCTTCCATTAGAGTAAACTGGGGGTCTGACTTCTTTCTAGACTCCAGGACTACGATTAATTCATCTTGTGGTGTCACTTCAAGTGCCCAGCACAGTATCCTGCATTCTGTAAACACGTGAATGTTTGTTCATTAATTGCTATACATCATTCTGAGCAGAAACCAGACTTACATCTCAAAAACTTCCATTCTAATACTGCTAACTCACCACAAAAGACTATCGAATCCTTTTCATTCCTTTCTCTTCGACTAGAAAAACAGTAATATTTTAACACTTTAAGACATTTCCTCCCCAGCAAACAAAAACAAAACAAGACTTAAAACTTGTCATCTACTCTACTTCCCTAACTCGCCCTGAGAAATTTTAATCGCTATCTTTTCTTGCAGTACAATTCCAGAGAAGGTGAAAAACAAGGGACAGAAGAAAGCCATGTACAAAAGCTGCAGTAAATAAAAGCTGCTCCAAAGAGGGCCTATTCTCAATCAAAATTTCTTACCAGTTCAAATAGCTGCTCACAAGGAAAGCACTGGTTCATGTAATGCCTTCGCTTACTCCCTAAATCCTCACGCTGGAGCCATTGCAAGCATGTAAAATCAGGAAATAAGAGCCCAAATCTAATAATTGGTTAAGTCAAGGTAAGAAATAACTAGCTAGAAAACGAGGCAGGAAAAGAAATAACACTCCTGGAACAGTATTTTCCCCTCACCTTCTCTGCCTACTTTACTTACTGTCCCACTGAAGACTTTGTTACTGCAGGGATTTCAGTCTCATGGGAAAAGGAAAATCCAGTCAAGAACCTCACCTATCTTCTGTCTAAACTTATCTCTCAGTCAACAGGTATCACTTAAAATCATAATAAAGCCTAAGAGGCCTTCTGAACAAAGCAATTATGTAAGATTCTGCACTCTACTCTGGTGACCCTGAAGAGGTCACTTTTGAGACTACTCAGTGATTAACAAGCAACCACCACGTAGTAGTGACGGTTGCATTAACTTTGTGAATATACTAAAAACCACTACAGTGAATTCTGTGATATGTGAATTATATCTCTGTCACTAAAAAAAAGAACATTCCTTCCCCATTAAAAGACACCCATCAAAAACCAAGTACTATGAAACAGAACATTTCTCTTTAAAATTCAGGTTCCATAATACAATGTGCTATGTTTTGGAGATAGTTCCTCCTCTGAGGACCGCTGGTTTTATTTTTATTCTATATTCATTTTTTACTGGCAGAGTTCTGAGAGATGCTAAGGGTGCGGTGGTGGAAAGGACACCACACCATTACTACAGAAGCCTGGATGCTCTACAAGTCCAAGTGCTATGCTCTGAAATGTTTGTGTCCCCCCCAAAATTCATATGTTGAAATTCTAATGCCTCACGTATTGGACTTAGGTGGGGTTTTTTTGGAGGACATAAGTCCTAACGGCAGAGCCCTCAAGAATGCATTTTACAAACAGCTCCTTTATAAAAGAGGCCCCAGGGAGCTCCCTTGCCCCTTCCACCATGTGAGAACAAGAAGTCAGCAATCTGATCTGAGAGAGGGAAGGAGGCCCTCATCTGACCAGGGTGGCACCCTGATCGCGGTCTTCCAGCCTCCTGAGCTGTGAGGGATAAAAATTTTGTTTACAAGCTACCTAGTCTGTGGTACTGTACTACACAGCAGCCCAAATGGACTAAGACACCAAGTAATCCTGAATTAAATCGCTAAACTTACTTCTCATTCAACAATAAAAAAGAATGAACTGTGTGCAAATTGAAACTCAAAATAAGTAAAATATGTACATTCTAGCATAGAAAATGTTTGTTCTCTTACACACAACCCTTGTCTTCCACATTTTCATTCATTTCAGGACTTCTACTTTAAAGAGCATCACGTAGTCAATTTACTTGGATCTGTAGAGAACTGAACTTAAATGAATTACACTTGGTTACACTTAATTTGTATTCTACTTAATCATTCCGTTGGAAACCTGTATTACTTTTTCTGAGAGCTAAGATCAACACGGAATCCCAAGTTTTGACTTGGGATGGCTGGAAACAGGCATAACCACCCAGCAGCCTTCTGACACTGTGCAAAAACATTTATGGCAACTGGCTGCTCAAGGAACCACCAGAAAAACCCAACTAGCCTGTTTTCAGGAGAAATGACAGATATTCATCCTAGACAGGAACAGTT
Source organism: Manis pentadactyla (assembly GCF_030020395.1). NCBI lineage: Eukaryota > Metazoa > Chordata > Mammalia > Pholidota > Manidae > Manis > Manis pentadactyla. The sequence continues at coordinate 71,796,977 of NC_080028.1, forward strand.
AGGAAGTCATTCAGTGTTCTACCTCTAGACTTCCTCCTTCAAGAGCTCTTCCTCCTATCTAGTTTAAAAACAGGGACCCACAACAAATCTCAACAAGGGCTTAACAACCAAAGAAAAGATGCTCCCCTTCTGTTTATTTCCTCACTATAAAAAAACTTGCAACTTTTATGGCTCCCCCTTTGTAAATTTCTAAGGGCAAGTTCCAATTTTTTTCTTTGCTTCTTCCAGGCATAGTTCTCTGCTATGATGGTGGTACTTTATGGACCTCTATGGGTTCAAACATGCAATCCAACAGTCCCACATCTCTCTGGACCTCAATTTAGAAACCATTCTTTTCCAATAGACAACCCTAAGGAGGACACTTTTAAAAATATGAACTGGCATTTTGTAGAAGCAGTTGACAAAGTCAGTAACACCAAAACAGTTTGATATAACTGAAAAAAACTGACCACCAAGTAACAAAGAAAGTACTTCTCTTATAACCGCTTCCTTAGATATTTTTACATCTCCACTTCTAACAGTGTCACAGAGAAAAGGATTAAGAATAAACCAGCAAGTTGGCAAATGCCAGTAAGAGGAAAGACAGCTCTTCTACCTAACAGTCACCCAACCTACCTACCTAGTCACCCAACAATGTCTACTCCAGATCACTGCTCTGAGGATGGCTGTCCCTTCCTGACTCACTGGCTGATGGATGGACAAGCTGGAAATGGAGTTCCAAGTCTAGCCAGAGTGGTGCTGGTGGCTCCAGAGTGAGGAGGGACGGCCAAAAAAGAAACAAGAAAATGGCTGGATAAAAGGAATCTGCATGATAAGGTATGGGGAACCGGGCACTTTTAGGGGCTGGTAAGTGAACTTTATTTAAGTAGGCCAAACTGCTTGATCTAAGCAAAGAAATAAATACTAAGTTTCCTTGTTAAAAGGCAAAACATCAAGAAAATCAAACAACCAAATTCAAACTGTGCTCATATATGTACTTACTTCACAGAAGTACTTCTCCAAGCTCTCTGCCTCTAATACAGAAACTGTGGCAAGTTTCTGAAGAAGCTAAACTCCCAGAGACTTTTATGATGTCCATTTATCTAGGAAATACAACGTGGAACTTCAAAGAGAAATCAACAATCGATTCTCACAAATTGCCAAGAACATCTGTGATATGGTTCTCCAATACCCTGGCTCACGAAGGTACATTCCTTTCTCTCTTTAAGCCAATATTGACAGTTCGTAAAATAAGCACTTTTTCATACAGGGGAGAATAGTTAACTTCACACATCTGACATTCCCACAAGATCAGTACCCGAAAGCATGTCATCCTATCACTTAAGCAGCCCCGAAATACAGAAAGCTTTTTAAAGACCAAACCTGACTTGAAAACACACAAAACAGTCTACTAGCTATGGTCAGAACGGCACGTGACAACTAGTAAGCTATAATACCAAGTATCTGAACAGGCTAATTACTGACACGTGAACATAAAGAGTGACTTACAATACCACACAGCCTGAATAAGCTATCCGATTTTGACGAAATTAAAATTCTAAACGTGTCACTAAGAAGACAAGCACCACTTAAGAAAAAGAGAACACAAATCAATGTAGTTTCCTATACACATTACGGGAGGACCTCTTACTTTTGACACTGTTAACTTTACAAGCTTACACAATGCTTTACAAAACTGAAAGACCTCTGAAGTGATGGCCAACAGTTTCTGCGGGATCCCAAGACTACAATGCATCTTGGGATTCCTGCAGGACACTTCGGTGCCAGATATCCAAAACGTTAATTACAGTTTCAATAATAGAAATTGGAGCAAGAAACGCTCTCTCACCTAGGCATAAGGTGAAGGAAAAGTCGGGCGCTCGTCCTCCCAGCTCCTTGAGTCTGGCTCGCTCAACGCCCACCCACCTCCTGGTTCCAGTTGTCCCACGTCTGGGCCTCATGGTACTGATGGCCGCGGGCCCTCTCCGTCCCATACGGTTTTCAGTTCTAGTAGGTAGCTGCGGCCCCCGGGGAAGGGACGGGCTCTAGATCCCTCCCATGTCGCCGACACGCAGCTACCGCTCCTCCAGGCCCTCCGCCGCGCCCGGGCCGCCCCACACAGGGCTGCCCGCGCCCGGCGCCGCTGTCAGCGCCCCACGTGCCGCCGGGCCCCGAGGCCGCGCGTACCCCGCCCTGCGAGGCGAACCGCAGACGTGTCCCCACACCCCACCAAGGTGGGCTCCGGCCTCCCGCTCGGCTGCTTCCGCGTCCCGGCCCCTTTGCCCGAAGGGCCTCCCGCGCCACTGCAGGCTCCGTGGTGGTTGGCGCCGGCGCCGGCGCCGGTTGGGCCGGGCCACGCAGGAAGGACGGCACGAACTCGGCGGCGTGGACGTTGGGCACAAAGGGTTTGGCATTGACGTTGAGCTGCCGGCTGAAGGCCGCGCTGAGGTGCTCACGCTGGGCCTCGGCGGCCCCCGCCGCCAAGGGGCCGCCTTCGCCGCCGCACGGGCCCGACCCGGGGGCTTCCATGTCCGCCTGGTCCCAGCAGTCGGGCGCTGAGTCGCTGCTGCTCCCGCTGCTGCTGCCCCCGCCGCCGCCGCCGCCACTGCCCGGATCCATGATCGGGGGGACCGTGTGTGTGGTGAAGAGAGGGCGGGAAATGGAGGCGGGGGCGACGGGCCGGGGAGGAGCAGGCCGCGCTGACCCGGGGAAGTGGGAGACAGAAGGGCTGAGGGCTAGCGACAGAGTCCCCGGCGTCACCGCGGCAGCAGCTCCAGTCCCTACTTCGCACTCGCGACAAAGGCGGCGGCGGCGGCGGCGGCTCAACCCTCCTCGTGTGTGCGAGCCGATGTCCTTCCACCCAACCCAGGCACCTCTGACTGCCTCACCGGCCACCCCACTACCGCGCAGATTGACCCCTCGCCGCCTCCCGTACCTTCACCTCGGTAGTTCTCAGCCCCGTTCGTCCCCGCTTCCGGCTATGAAGCACGGCCAAAGACGGAACTACGCGTTCCGACAGAGCCCGCGCGTCCCCGCTGCGGTTTCCCGGGGGTCGATGGGAGTCGGAGTTCCGTGGCCCAGAGCAACCGGAAGAGGCTCCGGCTCCCGGCAGGCAGCGCGAAGAGGCGGGGACCTGGTCGCCCTCGCGGCCCCACCTGTCACCGGGTGGGGCAGCGGCAGGGGTGAGTCTTGGCGTGACTCCGTGCTGGGCCTCCGATCCAGAGCCTTTCAGCCCTCGGGGGCGGTCCACTCTGTCCTGTGAGTCACAGGATGAGGGAAAACCGACAGCAGTTCTACGGGGGGATAAAGCTTTCAACCCCTGGACATCTGTTGAAGAGACTGTCATTTCCGCATTGTATGTCCATGGCTCATTCATCATATATTGATTGACCATATATGTTTGGGTTAATGTCTGGAGTCTCTATTCTATTCCACTGGTCTGTGGCTCTGTTTTTGTGCCATTACCAAACTGTCTTGATTACTGTGGCTTTGTAGTAGAGCTTGAAGTTGGGGAGCGAGATCCCCCCCACTTAACTCTTCCTTCTCAGGATTGCTTTGGCTATTCGGGGTCTTTGGTGTTTCCATATGAATTTTTGAACTATTTGTTCCAGTTCGTTGAAGACATCTTAGCCATTTTTAAATGTACAATTGAGTGGTATTCAGTATATTCACGTTGTTGAGCAGTCATCACCACCATCCATCTCTGAATTCTCCATTTTTCCAAACTAAAACTCTATGCCCATTAAACCCTCACTCCCCAATCTTCCCTCCTGCCAGCCCCTGGCAACCACCATTCTACTTTCTGACTCTATGAATTTGATTACTTTAGGAACCTCATACAAGAAGAATCATACATTATTTATCTTTTTGGCACTGGCTTCTTTCACTTAGCGTAATATCCTCAAGATTGAACTACAAGACACACTGAAGCATGTTATCAGAATTTCCTTCCTTCTTAAGGTTAAACAGTATTCCATTGTACGGACAGACCGCATTTTGTGTTTACCCATTGCACATATTCTTTTATTTAATTCTCACCACAGCCACAAGAGTCAGGTATCTATACTGGACACATAGTATCTCCTGCTCAGATGACCTCAGTGCCCTTGTCCTGGGCCTTCAGCCACTTCCCCTACCTGGATCTGGGTCTGGCTCCCCTGATAATTTTCAGACCTGGATGAAACCCCACTATCACACATAGTTGCCAAAGTGGCAGCAGGAGGCAAACGGATTCAGGGCCGCGGTCTCCTAGAGGGAAACAGCACATAGGAGGAAGCTGGGCAAAGTCCCTATCTTTCTTTCCTCATGGTCCTATGGGCCGTTCAGAGGCACATCTTCCCCTCTATTAGTTTGTTGTGGCGGCTGTAACAAACTGCCACAGATGGAGTTGCATAAAACAACAGGAACTTATTCTCCCATTGTTCTGGAGGTCTTCAGTCTTAAATCAAGGGGCTGTACCCCCTCTGAAGGCTCTAGAGGAGAAATCTTCCTTGCCTCTTCCAGCTTCTGGTGGTCCCAGACATTCCTCAGCTTGTGGCTGCATCCCTCCAATCTCTGCCTCTATCTTGACGTGGCCTCTTCTCTGTGTGTCTGTCTACATTGTCCTCTTCTTTCTCTTAGGAAGACACCAGTCATTAAAGTTAAGGCCCGCTCTAAATACAGGATTGTTTTTAGACTGAGATCATCCACTATTTACATTTGCAAGGACCCTATTTCCAGGTGGACAAGAATTCTGGGGGACACTGTTCCATCAGTTATACAGCCCACCTGAACAAGTGCTGCATGGGGAACAGGCAGCACCTGCTTTGTCCCTCCCCAGCTCATCCTGCCTCAGTAGCTGCTGGGGTAACTCACTGCATTAGTGTTCTAGGGCTGCCGTAATCAAAGACCATAGACCATGCGGCCTAGACAATTGACATTTGTTTCTCACAGTTCTGTAGGCTGCAAGCACAAGCCAAAGGGGTCCCAGGTTTGGGTCTCCTGAGGCCTCTCTCCTTGGCTTGCAGATGGCTGCCTTCTCACTGCCTCCTCATAGGGCCTTTCCTCTGGGCATGCCCATCCCTTACATGGCATCTCTTCTTATATGGACAGCATTCAGGTTGGACTAGGCACACCCTAATGCCCTCATTTTAACTGAACCACCTTTTGAATGACCTCATCTCCAAATACTGTCACAATCTGAGCTATGGGGTCTGGGGTTAGGACTTGAATATATTAATTTCGGGTGGGGTGGGGAACAACTCAGCCCAAAATACTCATTATTTGCATTACCTCACATCGTCCTTTGTGAGTGCTTCTTGGAAGACCCCAAACTAACATCAGACTCTCTTCCCCCAAACCCACACTCACCTCTTTCATTCTGTATATTAGCACCATGCCTTTTCCTTAATAGCACTTCCACAATTATATGTACTTAATTTATTACATTTTTTTTTTCTGTTTCCCCTACCTGATGGAAAACTGCATTAGGGTAAGAACCACATATAAAATGAATTCACTGTTATGCCTTGATGCCTGGCATAGTGCCTAGTATGGAGTGGGCATGTGACCAATATTTATTGAATGGGAGGATATTTTTCTGCCTCTCAAATCATCTAATGATACAGATACCACTGTCTGCATGCTTTGTGTCTTGCGATTGTTGGTGGCAGTCAATGATTTGAAAGGAAGAAATCCAACTTCCCTGAAAAGACACGGTGAACCTTAAAATTGGAAATAATCAGGACACCCTGGAAATCAGAGTGAAGCCACTTTGAAAAAACTCTTAACACATGACAGACTGTGACACTTCGGACAGTGCTGATGAGACAGGGGCCTTGGGTGTAGTCAGAGTAGGGTGAGATCCTCTGGAAAAAGTAAGGCAGGATATTTACAGTCAAGGCAATGTAACAATATAAAGGATACCAGACTAGGAATATAGACATCTTCAGTGAGATCAGTTAAAGGTCAAAAGGCCAGGAACAACTTGGCCTGGAATGTCTGAGTGTTCCGCAACGGTACCTCAGCATAACCCCTGACTTCACTGTAAACAGCCCTAGCAAACAGACAACAACCCAGCCCACCTTGGGGGCAGGGCACATGGTACAAGTCTGCACCCCTAGCCCTTTACCCACATTCCTGAAAATCCTCAAGGAACTATAAATCCCCTAGACAACGCACCACCCTGGGCTCTCTTGTCCCCTCCCGGTGTGAGGCAGGAGCTCTTTCCTTTCACTTTATTTCTCAATAAAAGCCTCTCCCTGGCTCTCCTACCTTGGGTGTTTGCTAAGTTCATTCTTCGACTTTGCAAACAAGAACCCCGACTTCACTGAGAGAAAGCAGGAGTTCAGAGGAGCTGATCTTCAAAGGGAATCTTCTTGGGAAACTAGCAGACGACCCCGAGACCTGGCTCCAGTCAAATTAGCCTTTTTATGCCTACAAGCAAACAAGGCTTCTGAGGGACATTCAGAAATCTATGTTAGAGGGAGAGAAGAGAGGAAGAACATCTTTGCCTTGGAATCTGCCATTGCAGGACTCACTCAGCAGGGTTTCCTAGCTTTGTACTTCTTTACATTCTGGCTCTGAGCTGTTTTATCACCTTTAGCCCAAGGCCAACTTCCCCACACTCTGGTTTAAGTGAAAGAAGAAACGAAACTGTCTGCAGCTTATGGGTGAGCTAAAGGGCCAATGTACCTGGCTTGGTGTTTGCTCTTCCTTTGTGTTGTTAATTTTGTGTTCTTTTAGGTTTCTTTCATTTTGGACTGCAATACACTATAAAGGGCTTGTTCAGTAATATTAAGTCTCCTAAAGAAGTTTCTGGTGGCAGTGAAGAGGCAGTATTGCACAGTGATTAATCCATGGTTTCGGATGCTATATTGGTCAAGATAGATGAGGTCATGGTGCAGTAACAAACACCACCCAAATTCCATTTGTGCAATTTGGTGGTCATAGGCTGCTCAGGCTGCTAGAACAAACTATCAGAGGCTGAATGATTTAAACAACAGAAACTTATTTCTGACAGTTTTGGAGGCTAGGAAGTCCAAGGTCAAGGGGCCAGCAGATTTGGTGGCTACTGAGGGTTCTCTTCTTAGCTTTCAGTGGCCAACTTTTCAATGCGTCCTTCCCATGGCATGATAGCATTCAAGAGAATAAGTTCTCTGGTGTCTTTTCTTATAAGCCCACAAATCCTTCATGAACGTGTATAAACTTAATCACATCCCAAAGGCCACACCTCCAAATATCACAATGCATTTTGAGGGGACACAAACATTCAGCCTGTAACAGTGCCCCTCCTTGGTCACCTGGGGCTATGCTCTGATCATTCTCCCATTGCAACCCAGGCCCACAGAGCCATAACCATCTGGGACACTGCCATTCAGCAGAGCAGAGGGAAAGAGAATGTTTTCAGCTAGGCACTGGCCTCTGCCTTCAAGAGGCACATGTCCCTTCTGTTAACATTTCCTTGATCAAAAGCAAGTCACAACAGTGGAATTCAGTCAGAGCAGAAGAATGAAAAAAGGGGAAGATAGTTTCAGGGACGTATAGGATAACATCAAACAGACTAATATTTGCATTATAGGGCTCCTAGAAGGAGAAAGACAGAGAAAGGGGCAGAAATCTTATTTGGTGAAATAATGGTTGAAAGCTTCCCTAACATGGTGAAGGAAACAGACATCAAGATCCAGGAATCCCAAAGAGTTCCAAAAAAGGTGAACCTAAAGAGATCCACACCAGGACACATTAATTAAAATGTCAAAATTTCAAGACAAGAGGAGAATATTAAAAGCATCAGGAGAAGAGCAACTGGTTATATACAAGGGAACCCTCAAAAGCCTAGCAAGATTTTTCAGTGCAATTTTGTGGGCCAGGTGGAAGTGACATGATATATTCAAAGTGCTGAAAGAAAAAAATTCAAGCAAGGATATTCTACTCAATAAAGTTATCATTCAGAATTGAAGGAGAGAAAGATTTTTTTCCAGACAAGCAAAACCTAACAGAGTTTATCATGCTAAACTGCCTTATAAGAAATACTAAAGGGTTCTCTTTAAACTGAAAAGAATGGGCAATAATTACTAACAAGGATGCATATGAAAACTGCATTTCACTGGAAAAGTAAATATATAATAGAGGTAGTGGATTAATTACTTATAAAGCTACTATGAAGGTTAAAATACAAAAGTAATAAAAATAATTATCACAATAATTAGTTAAAGGATACACAAGATACAAAGACGTAAACAATGACATGAAAAATATAAAATGTTGGGGGAAGGAGAGTAAAAATGTTTTAGAATGGGACGAAACTCGAGTTGTTATCAACTTAAGATAGGTGGTTATAGAGGTAAGTTGTTACATGTAAGCCTCATGGTAACCACGAAGCAAAAAACTATAGTAAAGACACAAAAGAGAAAGAGAAAGGAATATAAGCGTACAACTAAAGAAACTCATCAAACCACAAAAGAAGAGAGCAAGATGCTGTTGGCAAAACTGGAGAGCAACATGAAAGGGCATGAAACTGGATCATTGTCTAACCCCACACATAAAAGTAAACTTGAAATGGATCAAAGACCTGAATGTAAGTCATGAAACCATAAAACTCTTAGAAAAAAACACAGGCAAAACCTCTTGGACATAAACATGAACAAATTCTTCATGAACATATCTCGCTGGGCAGGGGAAAGAACAGCAAAAATGAACAAATGGAACGGTATCAAGCTGAAAAGCCTCTGTAGGGCAAAGGACACCATCAATAGAACAAAAAGGCATCCTACACTATGGGAGAATATATTCATAAATGACATATCCAACAAAGGGCTGACATCCAAAATACATAAAGAGCTCATGCACCTCAACAAACAAAAAGCAAAAAATCCAATTAAAAAATAAGCAGAGGGTCTGAACAGACACTTCTCCAAAGAAGAAAAACACATAGCCAACAGGCCCATGAAAAGATGCTCCACATCGCTAGCCATCAGAGAAATGCAAATCAAAACCACAATGAGATACCACTTCACACAAGTAAGGATTGCCACCATCCAAAAGACAAACAGCAACACATGGGGGCAACGATGTGGAGAAAGGGGAACCCTCCTACACTGCTAGTGGGAATGTGAACAAGTTCAACCATTGTGGAAAGCAGTATGCAGGTTCATCAAAAAACTTAAAATAGAACTACCATTTGACCCTGGAATTTGTCTCCTAGGATTTTACCGAAAGAAAACAAGACCGAAGGTTCAAAAAGCCATATGCACCCCTATGTTTACTGCAGCACTATTTACAACAGTCAAGATATGGATGCAACCGAAGTCTCCATCAGTAGATGAATGGATAAAGAAGAGGTGTCACATATACAAAATGGAACACTATTCAGCCATAAGAAAAAAACATATCCTACCATTTGCAACAACATGGATGGAGCTAGAGGGGATGATGCTCAGTGAAATAAGCCAGGCGGAGAAAGACAAGTACCAAATGATTTCCCTCATTTGTGGAGTATTAAATCAAAGCAAATCTGAAGGGACAGAACAGCAGCCGACTCACAGACTCCAAGAAGCGACTAGCGATTACCAAAGGGGAGGGGGTATGGAAGGGAGAAGAGGATTCATGAAGGGGTGTTATGATTGGTGCACCTGGTGTGTGTGGGGTCACGGGGAAACAATGTAGCTCAGAGAAGACAAGTAGGGACTCCGTGGCATCGTGCTACGCTGATGGAGAGCGACGGCAATGGGGTATAGGGGGTACTCGATAATATCGGTGGAGGTAGTACCCACATTGAAGGTTTCTTGTGAAACCTTCAGAGCAGTGTATGTCAATGATACGTTAATGAAAAAGTAAAAAAGAAAAAAAAGTTCACATTATACCAATTGACATTAAAGAAAGACTTCCACGCTTTTCTTTCCCTTTTCCTTTTTCGCTGTCTCGCCAACGGGTGTCCTGCTGAGTACCTGGTGCCCGGGGCGACCGCGGGAGCAGAAGTGGCTGGGTGGGGGTGCAGCGCGGCACGGGGGGCCTGAGACGCGAGCCCCGAGCTGCCAATCGCTCGCCGTCTCCCGGCAACTTGGCAGCGCGCGCCGCCAGCGCACAATGCCCGCCCGCCTCTAGCCCACGCGCGAGAGCGAAGGCAGGCAGTCTAGCGGAGAGAGCCGCGGAAGCCGCTCGCCGCCGGACAGAGCTCGCTATCTTCCCAAATGGGAGGGGTTTTGAGCAAGCTCTGCCCCCCGCAGCCCGCCCCCGTTCCGGAGGCCAGGAGCCGGCGCCCGGCCTTCCTCGGAAGCCCCGCCCGCCCCGCAAGCCTCGCAAGCCCGGCAAGCCCCGCCCCGTCGGCTCCCTCGGCCCGCCGCGACCGCATTCGCCCTTCAGTACCCACTCGTTTCTTCGGGTCCCCTCGGAGGCCTCATCGCCGGTAAGACGCTGACCCTCCCCAGACCGTGGACGACTTGACTTTGAAAGTTTTGTTTTTCTTAAGTCCTAAGTGGGTTCTGTGCCCTTTTCACCTCCTCAAACACCTTGGTGCGCGTCCAGCTGCCTCCCTTTAGCCTATGCTATGAGATGTGCTGACAGAACTGTTCCCTTCTTTCAGTTCCTTTTTTTGGGTCACTTTTCTATTCCTTTTATTTTTAATTTTTACCTTCTTTTTGGTAGCATTAGTGTACAGTTACATGAGCAACACGGTGGTTACTAGGCTCCCCCCATTATCAAGTCCGCCCCTCATACCCCGTTACAGTCACTGTCCATCAGCGTAGGGAGATGCTATATAGTCACTACTTGTCTTCTCTGTGTGCTATACTGCCCTCCCCGTGCCCACCCCCCTACATCATGTATGTTGATCCTAATGCCCCTCATTCCCCTTCTCCCTCCTTTCCCACCCACCCTTCCCAGTCCCTTTCCCTTTGGTATCTGTTAGTCCATTCTCGGGTTCTGTGAGTCTGCTGCTGTTTGGTGCCTTCAGTTTTTTCTCTGTTCTTACGCTCCACAGATGAGTGCAACCATTTGATACTTGTGTTTCTCTGCCTGGCATATTTCACTGAGCGTAATACCCTCTAGCCCCATCCACGTTGTTGCAAATCTTTCTTTCAGTTCTTAAAACTCTGAACTTTAACACAGTATGAGTTTAGCAGAATACTTGGTAAATCACTTAAAATATACCTGCTTCAGGTGAGAAATCATCTATCTGGTTATTACAGCACTATTTACAAAAGCCAAGGTATTTTAGCAACCTAAGTGGCCATCGGTAGATGAATGGATAGAGAAGAGGTGGCACTTATACAAAATGTTACACTATTCAGCCATAAGAAGGAAACAGATCCTACCGTTTGCAACATCATGGATGGAGCTAGAGGGGATGATGCTCAGTGAAATAAGCCAGGCGGAGAAAGACAAGTACCAAATGATTTCCCTCATTTGTGGAGTATTAAATCAAAGCAAATCTGAAGGGACAGAACAGCAGCCGACTCACAGACTCCAAGAAGCGACTAGCGATTACCAAAGGGGAGGGGGTATGGAAGGGAGAAGAGGATTCATGAAGGGGTGTTATGATTGGTGCACCTGGTGTGTGTGGGGTCACGGGAAAACAATGTAGCTCAGAGAAGACAAGTAGGGACTCCGTGGCATCGTGCTACGCTGATGGAGAGCGACGGCAATGGGGTATAGGGGGTACTCGATAATATCGGTGGAGGTAGTACCCACATTGAAGGTTTCTTGTGAAACCTTCAGAGCAGTGTATGTCAATGATACGTTAATGAAAAAGTAAAAAAGAAAAAAAAGTTCACATTATACCAATTGACATTAAAGAAAGACTTCCACGCTTTTCTTTCCCTTTTCCTTTTTCGCTGTCTCGCCAACGGGTGTCCTGCTGAGTACCTGGTGCCCGGGGCGACCGCGGGAGCAGAAGTGGCTGGGTGGGGGTGCAGCGCGGCACGGGGGGCCTGAGACGCGAGCCCCGAGCTGCCAATCGCTCGCCGTCTCCCGGCAACTTGGCAGCGCGCGCCGCCAGCGCACAATGCCCGCCCGCCTCTAGCCCACGCGCGAGAGCGAAGGCAGGCAGTCTAGCGGAGAGAGCCGCGGAAGCCGCTCGCCGCCGGACAGAGCTCGCTATCTTCCCAAATGGGAGGGGTTTTGAGCAAGCTCTGCCCCCCGCAGCCCGCCCCCGTTCCGGAGGCCAGGAGCCGGCGCCCGGCCTTCCTCGGAAGCCCCGCCCGCCCCGCAAGCCTCGCAAGCCCGGCAAGCCCCGCCCCGTCGGCTCCCTCGGCCCGCCGCGACCGCATTCGCCCTTCAGTACCCACTCGTTTCTTCGGGTCCCCTCGGAGGCCTCATCGCCGGTAAGACGCTGACCCTCCCCAGACCGTGGACGACTTGACTTTGAAAGTTTTGTTTTTCTTAAGTCCTAAGTGGGTTCTGTGCCCTTTTCACCTCCCCAAACACCTTGGTGCGCGTCCAGCTGCCTCCCTTTAGCCTATGCTATGAGATGTGCTGACAGAACTGTTCCCTTCTTTCAGTTCCTTTTTTTGGGTCACTTTTCTATTCCTTTTATTTTTAATTTTTACCTTCTTTTTGGTAGCATTAGTGTACAGTTACATGAGCAACACGGTGGTTACTAGGCTCCCCCCATTATCAAGTCCGCCCCTCATACCCCGTTACAGTCACTGTCCATCAGCGTAGGGAGATGCTATATAGTCACTACTTGTCTTCTCTGTGTGCTATACTGCCCTCCCCGTGCCCACCCCCCTACATCATGTATGTTGATCCTAATGCCCCTCATTCCCCTTCTCCCTCCTTTCCCACCCACCCTTCCCAGTCCCTTTCCCTTTGGTATCTGTTAGTCCATTCTCGGGTTCTGTGAGTCTGCTGCTGTTTGGTGCCTTCAGTTTTTTCTCTGTTCTTACGCTCCACAGATGAGTGCAACCATTTGATACTTGTGTTTCTCTGCCTGGCATATTTCACTGAGCGTAATACCCTCTAGCCCCATCCACGTTGTTGCAAATCTTTCTTTCAGTTCTTAAAACTCTGAACTTTAACACAGTATGAGTTTAGCAGAATACTTGGTAAATCACTTAAAATATACCTGCTTCAGGTGAGAAATCATCTATCTGGTTATTACAGCACTATTTACAAAAGCCAAGGTATTTTAGCAACCTAAGTGGCCATCGGTAGATGAATGGATAGAGAAGAGGTGGCACTTATACAAAATGTTACACTATTCAGCCATAAGAAGGAAACAGATCCTACCGTTTGCAACATCATGGATGGAGCTAGAGGGGATGATGCTCAGTGAAATAAGCCAGGCGGAGAAAGACAAGTACCAAATGATTTCCCTCATTTGTGGAGTATTAAATCAAAGCAAATCTGAAGGGACAGAACAGCAGCCGACTCACAGACTCCAAGAAGCGACTAGCGATTACCAAAGGGGAGGGGGTATGGAAGGGAGAAGAGGATTCATGAAGGGGTGTTATGATTGGTGCACCTGGTGTGTGTGGGGTCACGGGAAAACAATGTAGCTCAGAGAAGACAAGTAGGGACTCCGTGGCATCGTGCTACGCTGATGGAGAGCGACGGCAATGGGGTATAGGGGGTACTCGATAATATCGGTGGAGGTAGTACCCACATTGAAGGTTTCTTGTGAAACCTTCAGAGCAGTGTATGTCAATGATACGTTAATGAAAAAGTAAAAAAGAAAAAAAAGTTCACATTATACCAATTGACATTAAAGAAAGACTTCCACGCTTTTCTTTCCCTTTTCCTTTTTCGCTGTCTCGCCAACGGGTGTCCTGCTGAGTACCTGGTGCCCGGGGCGACCGCGGGAGCAGAAGTGGCTGGGTGGGGGTGCAGCGCGGCACGGGGGGCCTGAGACGCGAGCCCCGAGCTGCCAATCGCTCGCCGTCTCCCGGCAACTTGGCAGCGCGCGCCGCCAGCGCACAATGCCCGCCCGCCTCTAGCCCACGCGCGAGAGCGAAGGCAGGCAGTCTAGCGGAGAGAGCCGCGGAAGCCGCTCGCCGCCGGACAGAGCTCGCTATCTTCCCAAATGGGAGGGGTTTTGAGCAAGCTCTGCCCCCCGCAGCCCGCCCCCGTTCCGGAGGCCAGGAGCCGGCGCCCGGCCTTCCTCGGAAGCCCCGCCCGCCCCGCAAGCCTCGCAAGCCCGGCAAGCCCCGCCCCGTCGGCTCCCTCGGCCCGCCGCGACCGCATTCGCCCTTCAGTACCCACTCGTTTCTTCGGGTCCCCTCGGAGGCCTCATCGCCGGTAAGACGCTGACCCTCCCCAGACCGTGGACGACTTGACTTTGAAAGTTTTGTTTTTCTTAAGTCCTAAGTGGGTTCTGTGCCCTTTTCACCTCCCCAAACACCTTGGTGCGCGTCCAGCTGCCTCCCTTTAGCCTATGCTATGAGATGTGCTGACAGAACTGTTCCCTTCTTTCAGTTCCTTTTTTTGGGTCACTTTTCTATTCCTTTTATTTTTAATTTTTACCTTCTTTTTGGTAGCATTAGTGTACAGTTACATGAGCAACACGGTGGTTACTAGGCTCCCCCCATTATCAAGTCCGCCCCTCATATCCCGTTACAGTCACTGTCCATCAGCGTAGGGAGATGCTATATAGTCACTACTTGTCTTCTCTGTGTGCTATACTGCCCTCCCCGTGCCCACCCCCCTACATCATGTATGTTGATCCTAATGCCCCTCATTCCCCTTCTCCCTCCTTTCCCACCCACCCTTCCCAGTCCCTTTCCCTTTGGTATCTGTTAGTCCATTCTCGGGTTCTGTGAGTCTGCTGCTGTTTGGTGCCTTCAGTTTTTTCTCTGTTCTTACGCTCCACAGATGAGTGCAACCATTTGATACTTGTGTTTCTCTGCCTGGCATATTTCACTGAGCGTAATACCCTCTAGCCCCATCCACGTTGTTGCAAATCTTTCTTTCAGTTCTTAAAACTCTGAACTTTAACACAGTATGAGTTTAGCAGAATACTTGGTAAATCACTTAAAATATACCTGCTTCAGGTGAGAAATCATCTGTCTGGTTATTACAGCACTATTTACAACAGCCAAGGTATTTTAGCAACCTAAGTGGCCATCGGTAGATGAATGGATAGAGAAGAGGTGGCACTTATACAAAATGTTACTCTATTCAGCCATAAGAAGGAAACAGATCCTACCATTTGCAACAACATGGATGGAGCTAGAGGGGATGATGCTCAGTGAAATAAGCCAGGCGGAGAAAGACAAGTACCAAATGATTTCCCTCATTTGTGGAGTATTAAATCAAAGCAAATCTGAAGGGACAGAACAGCAGCCGACTCACAGACTCCAAGAAGCGACTAGCGATTACCAAAGGGGAGGGGGTATGGAAGGGAGAAGAGGATTCATGAAGGGGTGTTATGATTGGTGCACCTGGTGTGTGTGGGGTCACGGGGAAACAATGTAGCTCAGAGAAGACAAGTAGGGACTCCGTGGCATCGTGCTACGCTGATGGAGAGCGACGGCAATGGGGTATAGGGGGTACTCGATAATATCGGTGGAGGTAGTACCCACATTGAAGGTTTCTTGTGAAACCTTCAGAGCAGTGTATGTCAATGATACGTTAATGAAAAAGTAAAAAAGAAAAAAAAGTTCACATTATACCAATTGACATTAAAGAAAGACTTCCACGCTTTTCTTTCCCTTTTCCTTTTTCGCTGTCTCGCCAACGGGTGTCCTGCTGAGCACCTGGTGCCCGGGGCGACCGCGATAGCAGAGCTGGCTGGGGGCGGGGGTCGCAGCGCGGCCTCAGGGCGCCTGAGACGCGAGCCCCGAGCTGCCAATCGCGCGCCGTCTCCCGGCAACTTGGCAGCGCGCGCCGCCAGCGCACAATGCCCGCCCGCCTCTAGCCCACGCGCGAGAGCGAAGGCAGGCAGTCTAGCGGAGAGAGCCGCGGAAGCCGCTCGCCGCCGGACAGAGCTCGCTATCTTCCCAAATGGGAGGGGTTTTGAGCAAGCTCTGCCCCCCGCAGCCCGCCCCCGTTCCGGAGGCCAGGAGCCGGCGCCCGGCCTTCCTCGGAAGCCCCGCCCGCCCCGCAAGCCCGGCAAGCCCCGCCCCGCCGCATTCCCCGGCCCACCGCCTCCCTCGGCCCTTCGCGATCGCATTCCCCCTTCAGTACCCACTCGTTTCTTCAGGTCCCCTCGGAGGCCTCATCGCCGGTAAGACGCTGACCCTCTCCAGACCGTTGAGGGCTTGAGTTCGAAAGTTTTTTTTTCTTAAGTCCTAAGTGGGTTCTGTGCCCTTTTCACCTCTTCAAACACCTTCGTGCCGGTCCACCTGCCCCCCCCTTTAGCCTTTGCTATGAGTTGTGCTGATAGAACTGTTCCCTTCTTTCAGTTCCTTTTTTTGGGTCATTTTTCTATTCCTTTTATTTTTTATTTTTAACTTCTTTTTGGTATCATTAGTTTACAGTTACATGGGCAACACGGTGTTTACTAGGCTCCCCCCATTATCAAGTCCCCCACTGATACCCTGTTACATTCACCGTCCGTCAGCGTAGGGAGATGCTGTAGAGTCAATACTTGTCTTCTCTGTGTGCTATACTGCCCTCCCCGTGCCCACCCCTCTACACCATGTATGTTGATCCTAATGCCCCTTATTCCCCTTCTTCCTCCCTTCGCACCCACCCTTCCCAGTCCCTTTCCCTTTGGTATCTGTTAGTCCATTCTCGGGTTCTGTGAGTCTGCTGCTGTTTTGTGCCTTCAGTTTTTTCTCTGTTCTTATGCTCCACAGATGAGTGCAACCATTTGATACTTGTCTTTCTCTGCCTGGCCTATTTTACTGAGGATAATACCCTCTAGCCCCATCCATGTTGTTGCAAGTCTTTCTTTCAGTTCTTAAAACTCTGAACTTTAACACAGTATGAGTTTAGCAGAATGTTTGGTAAATCACTTAAAATATACCTGCTTCAGGTAAGAATACCTTCTGACTTTAAAGTATAGTACTCTAATAGGTTTTGTTAATTTTCTGTCTTTGGACCAATAAATTGTATCAGCTCACCTCAAAGTGATGTTCCCAGGAAACCTCCTGAATGGATATAACTTGGCTGATAAAGATGATTAGTTTAAAAAGACTGTTGTTTTCATTTAGTCCCAGTTGAGTATAAACAGCAAAATTGAAAACTTCAGTGACAACAGCAGATCCTTGATAAGTACATTTATTTGAAAAGGTGAACATTCAGGTTTTTAAAATGTTTGACTTTGGGTGTACATTTCTGATGAGTTAGCATAAGGGATTGAAGGATTCTTGTAAAATTTGTCCCTGCACATCCATACGCACACTTTTCTTCCACTGTCGTTTGACTTGTGTGGGCAGTTTTTCGATTTCCCTCTCAACGTTTTTGAATCCATTGCAGTTACAGCTGTTAAGTACCTGGCACTTTCTGCCCTTAGGTGGAATGGGGGAAGCCATAAAAATGCTATATTTTGTATTGCTTAGAGGCTTAAGCTCTCTGGAAAATAACTGAACCCATATGGTTCTTACGGAATTTAAACTTTCTGTCATTCTTCTAAGCTGCTTTGATTCCATAATGTGTCTCCCATTCTCCACAGGGTCTGTGGGACTTCACCACACCACTTTGGCATAACACGTCCAAGACGATACCCAATCCAGCAGGGCCGGTATTCCTGTGTGCTTGCCACGCTGTGCCGGAATGGCGGTCACAGGAAGCGTGTGCTGTCTCGTGGTAGTTCCAGAGTGGTGTGCAGGCCTTCGACAGTGAGGATCGCTCCTCCCGGGAGCAACCTGGCTCGTTTTCCAATGTAAGCATGGAGGAAAAGACTCCCAGTGTGTTCACTTTATTCTCCTGCAGTTGTTATCTGAGAGAATATCTGTAACTCAAAGGAAAGGAAGAATCTCCTTATGTGAGGGAGAAATCTCAAGTTCCAGTTATTGAGCAGTTTTTTATTTTCTGGATTTTTCCCAAGACTGTAGCTTAACAGCTAAGGGCCATTTGTGTGAGTGTATAAATTACCCTTTTGCTTGTTGGATAGCTTCTGATTTCCAGCACCTGAAGTTCATGCTATGTAGCATGATGATCAGAATATCTTAATGCTAGAATCCTGTTTTCTGTTACAGAGCAGCGCAGATCCCTAAGGCCCCAGACCCGTGGTCAAAGGAGGCTGTTCTGCTTGCCCTCGAACGTTGGAAGAGGAAGAAAAGGACAGTGGAGGAGGAGGAAGACCAAATATCTGCTGCTGGTCAGGAGGACAAAAGAAGGTAACATGCCCTGCAGAGTACTCAACGTGCCTCCCACATGGGCTCCTGGGATTTGTTGAAAGAGAGATCACTCCCCAAAAGAATCAGAGGCCACCTCCTGTGTGTGAATGGCAGGTCCCCTTCTTTGGCTTTCATGGAAGAGCTTGGTAACAAGAGCTTTAATGCTATGCCTTTCATTAGGCACAGGTTACATACATTTTGTAATATACCTTTTCCATAAGTACTAGAGAAAAGCCAACAGTTACTGGCCACATCAGCTTCATACTTTTGATATAAATGTGTTAAATTTTATTTTGAGAGAATGCTGAAAGTCTTACCCTTGTGGTGGTCAGATATTTAGAGGTGACCATCAGCTTAGGTGTCATGTTTGTGATGAAGGAAATACTTAGCAAAGAACAGTGAAGACTGGAGTATGGTAGCTTTATGAGTAATGAGAATAAAACCAGTTTCATCATTTGGTTTTTGAAAATGTAACAAAAATAGAGGAAGCAGTCTGTTTCCTCGATGGAAAGAGAGGAAGTTGTAGGTGCTGAGAAAGCTGCAGAACTGCTTGTGGCTTTCCAAGGAGTCAGTTAAGAATTTTGTTGTAACTCAACAAATTCCAAGACCCACCATGTGCCAGAGCCTACTGCAGGTACTGTGGATAGAGCAGTGAGCAAGACAAAGGTCTCCTGGGACTTGGGTAATCAATGAAACAGGGTAATTATAGATTGTAAGTACATAAAGATTTTTAAAAAGCAGTGCTATAAAAGGGTCATGACAAAGGGGGAGCTCTGTATATAAGGTAGTCAAGGAAACATGCTCTGAGGAGACAGTGGGCCCTACATTTGAGAAATAGAACCATTGTCCTCATCAGTTACACCAGGTTAGCCATAACCTGCAGGTTCACAGCTGGCCATCTTTGATACTGTAGATGGCAACATTAGGTAAGGAAATACTAATAAATGCAAGTGTGTTCATTGGAAGATTGATTGGAAGTAACGTTAGAAGATCAGGTAAAGAATACTAGGGATATGCTTTACAAGTGAGCAGTCTGAGCTCATGTCAGCCAACTAAGCAGGAGTGGCAGAGGGAGATGGTGTGTTGGGAGTCAGAGAGAAAATAACTATTCTTATGGTCAAAACAGGTTTCTCATGTTCTCCAGGTTGGTAATTTGTCTAGACCCCAGTGAGCCTATAACTGAAGGCTCTGTGTTGTCTTTCCCATAATTGGAATAAGCAGTGATTATGTGCACCATGCGCAGGCCCTTATCTGTGACCTGTGAAGTTCTTCTCTTACAGACTGAACTAAGTGAGAGCACTGGGGGATGTGTGAGGGTGGGTCGCTAAAGTGTTTTTTTGTCTTTAGTTTACAGATGGTAGGATATTAAATTTGTGATTGCAGTGCTTTGGTGAGAAGTTAGCAAATAATCAGTACACCGGAATAGTTCAAAAGGTCTTGATGCATTTTTATACTTTTCTTATTAGATTAGGACAGTCCTAGAATAAATTGACCTTCCTGAATCTTTGAGAACTGAGGCAACCTTTTCTTGTCTAGCATGAACCTATGTTCTGTAGAAAGAGTATAAGATCCCAGGAATATGAGAGTATGCTTTAAAGGAGAGGTCGTATCATCTAACTGAGGGTTTGTGATTTGTCACAGGTGCCATGACAGCAGTGGGAGTGGCCATTCAGCTTTTAAGCCCGAGGTGGCCAACGGAGTCCCTGCTGCTTTTGTGCCTGAGTAAGTGAGAATCCATCTGGGTGAGGTTTCCTGTTTGGGAAAGGGTCATTATCAGACTTATTGACCTGTAAGTTTTCCTCTTTGAAGTCAGAGAGGAACATTTTGAGTAACTTGCCACAATAACTATTTTATCTAATTCTCTTTTACTATTTTTCTTTAATATGCATAAAATATGCTAAGGCTAAGAGGGTTTGTAGATACACTGAATAACCAAGTATGTAACAAAAAGATCACAAGGTTTGTGCAATGGATAGAATGCAGCAGTACGAAATTTAAGAAAAATGTGAGATTTCTGCCTTTTAGCTTAATTATATTTGAGGAAGAATTGGCTGGGAGGGAAAGAGGTTGGAAATGTGTGTGAAAAGGCTTGGACTAAGTTACATTTTTAAACTGAGTCAGCACGATGATATGGCTGCCAAAAAAGCTTAACATGCTCCTACTCTGGGCTGATAGCAGAACAAAGACTAGGAGGAGGCCGGTCAGTGGTGGTCCTGAGTGCCTTAGTCCTGCTGTCCACGGAGTGCTGCTGGTTGGCTGTGCTGCCCTGCAAGAGGAGGCAGACACAAACCGAAACTCACTGCGAGAGAGTGAAGCAACTCAAGATGTCCCGGGGTGGTGGTGGGTGAGGGGTTTCTAAAGGTACATAAGCACTAGCCCAGAAGAGAAAATCCTCACCAGTGTAAAGAAATGAGGGAGGGAAGGATAATGGCCTGCAAAAATCTGAAGGACTATCACATGAAAGGAGGACAATTGGCTTCGCTTGGCTCCAGATGGGATCCATAGGTGAAGTAAGTGAAAGAGAAAGTATGTTTGCATCTAGTGCAGGGATAAACTGCTCTGTGATTGACATTCATCAGCCAGGAGTCAGTGAGCCATCAGTGCTGTCACAATGGTTGGATGACTATTTCACAGGAAAGATGTTTAGGGAATTTCTGTTTCAGTTTGAATCTTAGAAAAAGTGGTTGGTTCCTCCTAAACTTTTTTTTAACACCTTTATTGATGTATAATTGACATAAATAAACTGTGCCTCTTTGAAGTGTACCATTTGATCAATTTTGACATGTATCCTTATCAGAATTATTGTCCTATAAATTTTCCTCTTTGAAATCAGAGAGGAACATTTTGAGTAACTTGCCACAATAACTATTTTGTCTAAATTCCACACCCACAAAACCATCACCACAGTCAAGATAATGAACATCACCATCACTGCCAGAAGTTTCCCCATGCCCCTTGGTGAAGCCTTAAAATCTCCCTCTCATACTGTCTCCGTTGCCAGGCATCCATTGGTCCCCATTCTGTCACTATAGATTTGTGTGCGTTTCCTACAGTATATGTAAGTAGAATCATACTTTTAATTTTTTATATACTGAGCTTTCCCTTTCTGACTTTGTGAGACATGTTTAGCTGAATTAACAGTAAAATTAACAACATTATCCTTTTCCATTGCGTTAGAACAGTTTTGTGACCGTGGATCAAGCCTTAAAACAATGTTGGTGACTTTCAGTAGCACATCTGTGTTTTCCCCTTTTATTTCCCTGTTAGGCCTGGGCCTCTGAAGAGAGGCCTCAGTTCCCCGAGCTCAGATGGTGAGCTGCGTAAGAGAACCTGCACCCCTGCTGTGAGCTGCTCGAAGGGCACGTGCACATGTGGCATCCGTATGTCCAGGCGCAATGCCATTACCAGTTCCTACACTTCTACTGGAGGCATCTCTCAGGTACACGCACCTGGTGGTGTGGCAGAAGTGGGTTCTTTGCATTTATTAGTTGATTATGCAGTGTTTACTAGCCACCTTCTGTCAGATGCTGAGATCACCTCTAAGCTAACAGCAGTTACCAACCCTTGAATGATTGCTATGGACCAGTGGAACAAACTAGAAAGCCCAGAATGCCTATGTGGAAACCTGACACAAGACAGAGCCATTATTATAGATAAATAGACAGAGGATGAATAATTCAAAAAATGGTACTAATTTGATTAAAAAGGTAGATTGAGTCTGAATTGCATTGGGTCGTAAATTCATCCTCTAGGCACTGGGAATTTAATGAAAGTTTTAAAAATAAGTGGTTATAACTATTTTTAGAAAGGATGTAGTATAGACTGGAGAACAGATCAAGTTTTGCTACCAGAATGACTTGGGTTCAAATCTTGGCTTTGGCACTTAGTAGCTATAGACTCTTGGCCAGGTAAATGACTTAAACTCTCTTTTTCTCATCTCTAAAGGATCGTTATAAAGATTGATGGTAATGTTTGAAAAGCACCCATTACAGTGCTTGTCAGTAAGCAGGCACCCAATATATCGGAGCTGGAAAAAAAGTAAGACATGCGTGAAGGAGGTTTTTGAGAGGAGAAAGAATTTGACATAAGTTTTCATCCATACAGAAGGCTCTTAGAGTAATATAAATGACACATTAATGATAAATGACAAATATAGGAGATGAAGGCCCCAGCCAAGCAGTTATGACAATGCAGAGCATAATAGTACGAAGCTTTACCTGGATCTATTCTGCACTAGGCCCTCTGCTGAGCACTGTACACACATTTCCTCAATCAGTGATCACAACAGACCTGACATACATAGTCATTGCCCCTTACAATTTTATATCAAATGTCATACATACACAAAAGGAAGGAAAAATATCATAGTGAACCTCCATGTGGCTCCAGCAGTTAACAGTGTTTTGTCAGTCCTGATCCATCAACACCCCCACCCCAAATTGGTTTTCCTCTTGTGTTTTAAAGTACAAACATGTGGTTTCACCTGTAGGTACTTCAGTGTATTTTTAAAACTTTTTGAACATTAATAAAAACAATGCCTCTGTTCCTCTGAATAATAATGACTTAATGTTAGTTATCATCACTCCAATTTGCCCTTCTTACCCTCACTGTCTTATTACAGTTACTTTGAATCAGGGACCAAAAATCAACTCATTGTGTTTGGTTCACATGTCTCTTAGACTCTTTTTTTTTTAGCATTAAAGGTATTTAACTCATATATGTAACAAAAAATCTGAAGGTAAGGTTGTACACTTATGGAAATAATGATTTTGACCTACTTCATAAGATAGTTGTGAGGCAGTACATGTAAAGTGTTGATGCGTCTACACTGTCCATAGTAAGCATTCAAGAAGTGCCACCAAAATAAGTACTGAAATTTTCATTTCAGGGGACTTAATTCACACTCAGCGCTTCAGACTTAGCATTATACAAGGTTGTATCTGATGGCCTAACAAGCAGACAGGGTAAAAATAATCAACTTTTTAACAGGCCTGGGCGGAGCGATGATGCTCGAGGCACCACGCCAGGGGCAGGGCGCCAGGACGCCGGGGTGGGTGGGGCGAGGGACACGCCCTCCACCGCCCTTTGGTCCCCCGGGAGCGGAGCCCGCGTTTCCACGGCCCGCCACGCAGCCGCGCGGGAAGCCACCCCCTCGTCACGGGCAGCTGCGGGGTCGACCGGGGGAGGCGCGCATGCACCGGGGCCTCTGCCTCCCCGGGCACGCTGCTCAGGCCGGCTGGACGGCCCGGCAAACTCTCCACGTTGGCAGAACCCCTCCGCGGTCCTGGGGCGCGCCAGACACAGCCCCGGGTTGCGCTGGCCCCGCCAGGATGCCGGCTATCCCAGCTGCCGGGCCCCGGCTCCCAGCGCCTCGGCCCGTCTGAGGAACCGCAGGCGGCAGGTCACCGGCCTCACAGCGCAGCCTCCCCTGGCGCCCCAGGCCCACGCGGCGGGCACGCCCTGGCGGCTTCCAGATGTCAGGCTTCCCCCGCGGGCTGTCCCCGCGACTGCTGCCGCTGCCGCCGCAGGCGCGGAGCACATGGGCTGGGGCAGCGGCTGCGCGCGCCCTCCCCCGCAGCGGGGATGTCAGGCCTCTCTTAGACTCAATCAACGGTACTACTACTACGCTTTTTCTTAACTTTTGAAAAGTCTGTGTCATTATGTTCTATAGAATTTACTACATTCTGGATTTTGTTTTCATCATGGTGCCATTTTGACAATTACTCTATCCCTATTTTCCCTGTAAATGGGCAGTTGGCTCCTGAGGCTTGATGAGTGTCGAGCTTAGTGATTCGGGCAGAGGTGCTGCTGTGCACTTCTGATCGCATCACATCGGGAGCAGGTGCTGTGTGGTTGCCTCCCACTGGGCTCAGTTGTCAGTCTGATCCTTCACTTTATTGTTCCTATGAGCTTTTCACCTGCTGATTTTAGCGGCCATATTTTGCCTTTGTCTATGTCCATTGTGGCAAAATGGTGATGTTCTAATTCTGTCCTTCCCTCTGCATTTGTTAACTGAAGGTCTGCGTAATTCTAGATAGAAGAACAAACCCTATCTATTGGAGTGGCAGGATAATAAGCAGGCACTGATGCCGTAGTTAACTCCAAAGGTGACCAGTATGATTCTTGCTGTGTTATCTTTATGAACTGATGATATTTTATAAACATTTCATGATCCTCAGTATAGTGTAGCTGCTCTTTCTGATGCAACTTTTCCAACTTTGGCCAATGACAACCCTTTCAAATACTGGCAATTGACTCACTTTTCAGAAGCCCCACTTCAGAAAGAAATGTTTTTTTAGTCACTTGAAAAGGAGACTTTATATACAGTGATGGATTAGAGTCACAGAATTATGTTGAAGGTCAGATCCTATGTTATTCCCAAGGTCAGTCACGTGACTTGTGTTTGGCTTTTAGCTCTGGAAGAGGTGTCCCAGTGCCTCACCCTTCTCCAGCCCAGCCTCGTCCCTCTCACAGACACGAGAGAGTCCAGAAAAGAAAATGAGGTAATGGGTGATTCGCTGTGTGGATTATTGAGAGGGTGGGAAAGGAGGGAAATTTACTTGGCTCTTAGGCTTTCTGAGACTTCGATTTGGAGAATCAAAACGGTGCACATCTAAAGGGCAGAGATGGTGCCACCCTGAATTGCTCTCATCTCTTGCAGTCGTCACATAGTGTGACCACACCAGCCTCTGCTTCCCCTCATGCTACAGCGTGAGGGGCTGGGGCATAAGGGGAAGGGCTTGCATGGGACAGAGTGAACAGAGTGACTGATGAGGGTGGGCAGCAGGCTTCACAGTCTAGACCCCAGCTGAACCCCTAGGTGCCTGACTAGAATGCCGCTTTCTTAGAGATAGAGGTGTGACTAGGACTCTCAGAAACTTGGCAGGTTTTATGTAAGGTTCTGAAGATTGTTTTCTGCTTCTTTTAAGACAAAGGTGTCTCTATGGCTTCTGTGAACTGCCTCCCTTCATTTCTTTAGGAATTTTCTTTGCTTCTTTTTGTTGTCTTGACACACTGAGATCTTAGTCATGGTTGTTCTAGACTTTGGTCAGTTGGTAGTTAGGAGGGTCTAAGAAGTAGGTAGGGATAGAGGGTGGCTCCACCTAAAAGTTTAGAAGTGCTTTTCAAAACTTAATTGTGCCTCTTCCTCTTACAGAGAAGAGGACGGTCCTCAGGGATCTGGCTCTTCCGCTCCACCAGTAAACAAGGAGTCCCAGGGAGAACAGGGTAAGTTGATGAACGAATCCATGTGTTGACGGTAGTGTATGGAGGGCACATGGACCACAGCCCACTGGAAACACGTACTGAGCCTTGATTTGTGTGGGGCTTGGTAGTTACAGAGAGAGATGTTCCTGTCCTACGGAGTTTATGGTCTGGTAAGGGAGAAAGGTGGCCCAGACTCGTATAGCATAACCCAGGCCACCTGGGGGGTTTGGGGTAAGGTAAGCCTAGGTGGGGGAAGCTCAGCAGCCCTGGCCCCACCCCAGCCCACCTTTGGCAGCACCGTGTGGTCAGGTTTTTGTGGATTGAAACCCGCAGCCTCTCTTTTTGGCACCATCTCCAGCACCCTGTCAGCCTTTGGCAGCACCACAGCTGTTTCCTCCAATTTTTTTATTTTGTGGTATCATTAATCTACAATTATTTGAGGAACATTATGTTTACTAGACTCCCCCGTTCACCAAGTCCCCCCCACATACCCCATTAGTCACTGTTCATCAGCGTAGTAAGATGCTGCAAAATCACTACTTGTCTACTATGTGTTGCACAGCACTCCCCATGCCCCCCCCAAATTATACATGTTAATCATAAGGCCCCCTTTCTTCTTCCACCCCTTCTCCCTCCCTTTCCACCTATCTTCCCCAGTCCCTTTCTATTTGGTAATTGTGAGTCCTTTCTTGTGTTCTGTGATTCTGCTGCTGTTTTATTCCTTCTGTTTTTCCTTTGTTCTTATACTCCAGAGATGAGTGAAATCATCTGGTACTTGTCTTTCTCCATCTGGCTTATTTCACTGACCATAATACCCTCTAGCTCCATCCATGTTGACGAAAATGGTAGGATTTGTTTTCTTCTTATGGCTGATTAATATTCCATTGTGTATATGTATCACATCTTCTTTATCCATTCACCTACTGATGGACACTTAGGTTCCTTCCATTTCTTGGCTATTGTAAATAGTGCTGCGATAAACATAGGGGTGCATCTATCTTTTTAAAATTGGGCTGCTGCATTCTTAGGGTAAATTCCTAGAGGTGGTATTCCTGGGTCAAATGGTAGTTCTATTTTGAATTTTTTGAGGAACCTCCATGCTGCTTTCCACAGTGATTGAACTAAGTTACATTCCCACCAGCAGGGGAGGAGGGTTCCTCTTTCTCTGCATCCTAGCCAGCATTTTTTGTTGTTTGTCTTTTTGATGGTGGCAGTCCTTACTGGTGTGAGGTGATATCTCATTGCGGTTTTAATTTGCAATTCTCTGATGACTAGCGATGTGGAGCATCTTTTCATGTGTCTGTTGGCCATCTGAATTTCTTCTTTGGAGAACTGTCTGTTCAGCTCCTCTGCCCATTTTTTAATTGGATTATTTGCTTTTTGTTTGTTGAGGTGTGTGAGCTCTTTATACATTGTTGATGTCAACCCTTTATTAGATCTGTCATTTATGAATATATTCTCCCATACTGTAGGATGCCTTTTTGTTCTATTGATGGTGTCCTTCCCTGTACAGAAGCTTTTCAGCACGATATAGTCCTATATGTTCATTTTTGCTTTTGTTTCACTTGCTGGGGGAGATATGTTCATGAAGAAGTCACTCATGTTTATGTCCAAGAGACTTTTGCTTATGTTTTTTCTAAGAGTATTATGGTTTCATGGCTTACATTCAGGTCTTTGATCCATTTCGAATATACTTTTGTGTATAGGGTTAGACAGTGATCCTCATTTCCTTCTCTTTTGCAGCCACCACCTCGGACTTTGAATCTACGACCCAGACCACCATCAGCGGTGGCAGCACACCCTCATCCCACGTCACATCCGGGGTGTCAGCAGGCCCCGCTGGCACTGGGGACTTTGGGATGAGCGTGTCAGCCCCCCACAGCAGCTCCACCCCTGGGGTATTCAACTTTGTGGCAGGATGGAGTGGGAGAACTGGTGGCACGGCCCCTTTCTGGGGATGCCTGAGTCAGAACTCCCTTGGTGCAGCTGGCCAGAGCACACTATTTGCCATCTATGTGGCCAGCACACCTACGAACACATCTGTGCTTGCAGGTGAGATTTGGAATGGGCTCGGTCTGCAGAGCCAAGGTGCTGTTTTAAGTACCAACATAGTCTACACTCTTGGAACTCTACGCTGTAGTGAAGAGACAGATGTTATCGGTAAACAGCGTCAGGTAGCAGTGTAACTCATGTCCGGAGGAGCTATGTAGGTAGGGAGTGGGAGCCTTTCTGAGACAATAGTAAACGGAGGCCATGGCCGCGGTTCCAGAGTTGGGAGCAGGGACAGCAGCTGGGGTTGGGGGCATTCCAGGCACAGGAGCAAAGGCCCGAAGTCAGAGATGAGCTTATGTTTTCATGAGCAGAGAAGAGTCAGGTGTGGCTAGAGGTTTAAAAAGGAAAGTGGGATAAAATGACGTTAAGAGACAGGCAGTAAGGAAGATCATTCACGGCCTTTTAAAATGTTTTATTTTTTGGTATTAATCTACAATCACATGAAGAACATTATGTTTACTAGGCTTCCCCCTTCAACAAGTCCCCCCACGAACCCTATTATAGTCACTGTCCATCAGTGTAGTAAGATGCTGTAGAATTACCACTTGTCTTCTCTGTGTGGCCCAGCCCTCCTTTGCCCCCCGCCCACATTATATATGCAATTTGTAATGCCCCCTTTCTTTTTCCTGCCTTTATCCCTCCCTTCACACCCATCCTGCTCAGTCCCTTTCCCTTTAGTCCATTTCAATAGGTAGTCCATTCTTGGGTTCTGTGATTCTGCTGCTGTTTTGTTCCTTCAGTTTTTCTTTGCTCTTATACTCCACATATGAGTGAAATCATTTGGTACTTGCCTTTCTCCACCTGGCTTATTTCACTGAGCATAATACCCTCCAGCTTCATCCCTGTTGTTGCAAATGGTAGGATTTGTTTTCTTCTTTTGGCTGAATAATATTCCATTGTGTATATGTACCTCATCTTCTTTATCCATTCATCTACTGATGGACATTTAGGTTGCTTCCATTTCTTGGCTATTGTAAATAGTGCTGAGATAAACATAGGGGTGCATCTGCCTTTTTCAAAACGGGCTGCTGCTTCCCTTAGGGTAAATTCCTACAAGTGGGATTCCTGGGTCAAATGGGATTTCTATTTTGACCTTTTTAAGGAAGCTCCATACTGCTTTCCACAATGGTTGAACTAATTTGCATTCCTACCAACAGTTTAGGAGGGTTCCCCTTTCTCCACAACCTGGCCAACATTGGTTGTTGTTTGTCTTTTGGATGGTGGCGATCCTTCCTAGTGTGAAGGGATATCTCATTGTGGTTTTAATTTGTATTTCTCTGATGACTAACGATGTGGAGCAATTTCTTCTTTGGAGAACTGTTCAACTACTCTGCTCATTTTTTTTTTTTTATGTATTAACAATTTCTAATTTATTGAACAAAATGAAGATCTGTATGTTTCTTTTATTTTTTAAAAAATTTTGTTATCATTAATTTACAATTACATGAGGAACATTATGTTCACTAGGCTCCCCCTTTCACCAAGTCCACGCCACACACCCCATTACAGTCACTATCCATCATCATAGTAAGATGTTGTAGAATCACTACTTGTCTTCTCTGTGTTGCACAGACGTCCCCATGGCCACCCCCCTACATTATATGTGCTATTCTTTTTCCAGACCCTTACACCTCCCATCCCTACCATCTTCCCCAGTCCCTTTCCCTTTGGTAACTGTTAGTCCATTCTTGGGTTCTGTGATTCCGGTGCTGTTTTGTTCCTTCAGTTTTTCTTTGTTCTTATACTCCACCTATGAGTAAAATCATTTGGTATTTTTCTTTCTCTGCCTGGCTTATTTCACTGAGCAGAATACCCTCTAGCACATCCATGTTGTTGCAAATGGTAGCATTTGTTTACTTCTTATGGGTGAATAATATTCCATTGTGTATATGTACCACCTCTTCTTTATCCATTCATATACTTATGGACACTTAGGTTGCTTCAGTTTCTTAGCGGTTGTAAGTAATGCTGCGATAAATATAGGGGTGCATCTGTCTTTTTCAAACTGGGCTGCTCCCATTTGTTTATTTTTCCTTTTCTGTCCTTTCCCTGGAGAGATATGTTCAAGAAGAAGTCGCTCATGTTTGTGTACAACATATTTTCGCCTGTCTTTCTCTAAGAGTTTTATGGTTTCATGGCTTCCATTCAGGGGTTCGATCAATTTCGAATTTACTTTTGTGTATGGGGTTAGACAGTGATCCATGTTTCCTCCTTTTCTGCAGCCATCACCTCCGGCTTTGAAGCTGTGACACAGACCACCAGCTGTGGGAACAGTACTTCAGGGTTTGGCAGCACCAACTCAGCGCCCTTCACATCCAGGGTGTCAACAGAACCCACTGGCAGTGGGGGCTTTGGGACAAGCGAGGCTGCCCCCCACAGGAGCTCCACCACTGGGGCACTTGGCTCTGCATCAGAACAGAGTGGGAGAACTGGTCTCAAGAACCCTTTCAGTGGAGCCTTGAATCCAAACTCCCTGGGTGCAGCTGGCCAGAGCACACCCTCTGGTTTCCATGAGGACAGCATGCATCAGAACACGCCCGGGTTTTCAGGTGAGATTTGGAATGGGCTCGGTCTGCAGTGCCAGCCGCTGTCTTAAGTGCTGACACAGTCTCCGCTTTCGGAGCTGTATGCTGTGGTGAAGATTTAGATGTTATCACAGAAGTTATCTGTAAACAGCGTCAGGTAGCAGTGAAACCCATAACCGGAGGAGCTATTTATGTAGTCAGCGGCAGCCTTTCTGAGACAATAGCAAACTGAGGCCATGGCCGCGGTTCCAGAGTTGGGAGCAGGGACAGCGGCTGGGGGTGAGGACGTTGCAGGCACAGGAGCAAAGGCCCGAAGGCAGAGATGAGCTTATGTTTTCATGAGCAGAGAAGAGCCAGGTGTGGCTAGAGGTTATAAAGGAAAGTGGGATAAAATGACGTTAAGAGACAGGCAGTAAGGAAGATCATTCACGGCCTTTTAAAATGTTTTATTTTTTGGTATTAATCTACAATTACATGAGGAACATTATGTTTACTAGGCTTCCCCCTTCAACAAGTCCCCCCACGAACCCTATTATAGTCACTGTCCATCAGTGTAGTAAGATGCTGTAGAATTACCACTTGTCTTCTCTGTGTGGCCCAGCCCTCCTTTGCCCCCCGCCCACATTATATATGTGATTTGTAATGCCTCCTTTCTTTTTCCTACCTTTATCCCTCCCTTCTCACCCATCCTGCTCAGTCCCTTTCCCTTTAGTCCATTTCAATAGGTAGTCCATTCTTGGGTTCTGTGATTCTGCTGCTGTTCTGTTCCTTCAGTTTTTCTTTGCTCTTATACTCCACATATGAGTGAAATCATTTGGTACTTGCCTTTCTCCACCTGGCTTATTTCAATGAGCAAAATACCCTCCAGCTTCATCCCTGTTGTTGCAAATGGTAGGATTTGTTTTCTTCTTTTGGCTGAATAATATTCCATTGTGTATATGTACCTCATCTTCTTTATCCATTCATCTACTGATGGACATTTAGGTTGCTTCCATTTCTTGGCTATTGTAAATAGTGCTGAGATAAACATAGGGGTGCATCTGCCTTTTTCAAAACGGGCTGCTGCTTCCCTTAGGGTAAATTCCTACAAGTGGGATTCCTGGGTCAAATGGGATTTCTATTTTGACCTTTTTAAGGAAGCTCCATACTGCTTCCCACAGTGGTTGAAAGAATTTACATTCCCACCAACACTGTAGGAGGGTTCCCCTCTCTCCACATCCTTGCCAACATTTGTTGTGGTTTGTCTTTTGGATGGTGGCGATCCTTACTGGTGTGAGGTGATATCTCATTGTGGTTTTAATTAGCTTTTCTCTGATGACAAGTGATGTGGTGCCTCTTTTCCTGTGTCTATTGGTCACCTGAATTTATTCTTTGGACAAGTGCCTGTTCAGCTCCCCTGCCCACATTTTTATTGGAATATTTGCTTTTTGTTTGTTGAGGTGTGTTAGGTCTTTATATATTTTGGATGTCAACCCTTAATCGGATCTGTCATTTATGAATATATTCTCCCATACTGGAGGATGCCCTTTTGTTCTGTTGGTGGTGCCCTTTACTGTACAGAAGCTTTTAAGCTGGATATAGTCCCATTTATTCATTTTTGCTTTTCTTTCCCTGGAGCGATATGCTCACGAAGAAGTCGCTCATGTTTATGTCCAAGATATTTTCGCCTGTCCTTCTCTAAGCGTTTTATGGTTTCATGGCTTCCATTCACGGGTTCGATCAATTTCAAATTTACTTTTGTGTATGGGGTTAGACAGTGATCCATGTTTCCTCCTTTTCTGCAGCCATCACCTCCGGCTTTGAAGCTGTGACACAGACCACCAGCTGTGGGAACAGTACTTCAGGGTTTGGCAGCACCAACTCAGCGCCCTTCACATCCAGGGTGTCAACAGAACCCACTGGCAGTGGGGGCTTTGGGACAAGCGAGGCTGCCCCCCACAGGAGCTCCACCACTGGGGCACTTGGCTCTGCATCAGAACAGAGTGGGAGAACTGGTCTCAAGAACCCTTTCAGTGGAGCCTTGAATCCAAACTCCCTGGGTGCAGCTGGCCAGAGCACACCCTCTGGTTTCCATGAGGACAGCATGCATCAGAACACGCCCGGGTTTTCAGGTGAGATTTGGAATGGGCTCGGTCTGCAGTGCCAGCCGCTGTCTTAAGTGCTGACACAGTCTCCGCTTTCGGAGCTGTATGCTGTGGTGAAGATTTAGATGTTATCACAGAAGTTATCTGTAAACAGCGTCAGGTCGCAGTGAAACCTGTAGCCGGAGGAGCTATTTATATAGTCAGCGGCAGCCTTTCTGAGACAATAGCAAACTGAGGCCATGGCCACGGTTCCAGAGTTGGGAGCAGGGACAGTGGCTGGGGGTGAGGACGTTGCAGGCACAGGAGCAAAGGCCGAAGGCAGAGATGAGCTTATGTTTTCATGAGCAGAGAAGAGCCAGGTGTGGCTAGAGGTTATAAAGGAAAGTGGAATAAAATGACATTAAGAGACAGGCAGAAAGGAAGATCATTCACGGCCTTTTAAAATGTTTTATTCTTTTTGGTATCTATCTACAATTACCTTAAGAACGTTATGTTTATTTGGCTCCCCTCTTCACCAAGTACCCCGCACAAACCCCATTGGATTCATTGTCCATCAGTGTAGTAACATGCTGTAGAATCACTACTCATCTTCCTGTGTAGCCTAGCACTCCCCGTGCCCAACCACATTATACACGCTAATCATAATGCACCTTTTCTTTTTCGCTGCCCTTATACCTCCCTTCCCACCCATCCTCCTCAGTCCCTTTCTCTTTGGTAACTGGTAGTCCATTCTTGGGTTCTGTGATTGTGCTGCTGTTTTGTTCCTTCAGTTTTTCCTTTGCTCTTATACTCCAGAGATAAGTGAAATCATTTGGTACTTGTCTTTCTCCGCCTTGCTTATTTCACTCAGCATAATATCCTCTAGCTCCAAGCATGTTCTTGGAAATGGTAGGAATTGTTTTCTTCTTGTGGCTGAATTTTATTCCATTGTGCATACATTCCTCTACTGATGGACACATAGGTTGTTTCCATTTCTTGGCTGTTGTAAATAGTGCTGCGATAAACAAAGGGGTACATCTGTCTTTTTCAAAACGGGCTGCTGTGTTCCTAGGGTAAATTCCTGGGAGCGGTATTGCTGGGTCAAATGATATTTCTACTTTGAGCTTTTTGAGGAACCTCCATATTGCTTCCCACAGTGGTTGAACGAATTTACATTCCCACCAACACTGTAGGAGGGTTCCCCTCTCTCCACATCCTTGCCAACATTTGTTGTGGTTTGTCTTTTGGATGGTGGCGATCCTTACTGGTGTGAGGTGATATCTCATTGTGGTTTTAATTAGCTTTTCTCTGATGACAAGTGATGTGGTGCCTCTTTTCCTGTGTCTATTGGGCACCTGAATTTATTCTTTGGACAAGTGCCTGTTCAGCTCCCCTGCCCACATTTTTATTGGAATATTTGCTTTTTGATTGTTGAGGTGTGTTAGGTCTTTATATATTTTGGATGTCAACCCTTTATCCGATCTGTCATTTATGAATATATTCTCCCATACTGGAGGATGCCCTTTTGTTCTGTTGGTGGTGCCCTTTACAGTACAGAAGCTTTTAAGCTGGATATAGTCCCATTTATTCATTTTTGCTTTTCTTTCCCTGGAGCGATATGCTCACGAAGAAGTCGCTCATGTTTATGTCCAAGATATTTTCGCCTGTCCTTCTCTAAGAGTTTTATGGTTTCATGGCTTCCATTCAGGGGTTCGATCAATTTCGAATATACTTTTGTGTATGGGGTTAGACAATGATCCATGTTTCCTCCTTTTTTGCAGCCATCACCTCCGGCTTTGGAGCTGTGACACAGACCACCAGCTGTGGGAACAGTACTTCAGGGTTTGGCAGCACCAACTCAGCGCCCTTCACATCCAGGGTGTCAACAGAACCCACTGGCAGTGGGGGCTTTGGGACAAGCGAGGCTGGCCCCCACAGGAGCTCCACCACTGGGGCATTTGGCTCTGCATCAGAACAGAGTGGGAGAACTGGTCTCAAGAACCCTTTCAGTGGAGCCTTGAATCCAAACTCCCTGGGTGCAGCTGGCCAGAGCACACCCTCTGGTTTCCATGTGGACAGCATGCATCAGAAAATGCCCGGGTTTTCAGGTGAGATTTGGAATGGGCTCGGTCTGCAGTGCCAGGCGCTGCATTAGGTGCTGACACATTCTCTGCTTTCGGAGCTGTAAGCTGTGGTGAAGATTTAGATGTTAACACAGAAGTTATCCGTAAACGGCGTCAGGTAGCAGTGAAACCCATAACCGGAGGAGCTATTTATGTAGTCAGTGGCAGCCTTTCTGACACAATAGCAAACTGAGGCCATGGCCGCAGTTCCAGAGTTGGGAGCAGGGACAGCGGCTGGGGGTGAGTGTGTTGGCAGCACAGGAGTAAAGGCCCGAAGGCAGAGATGCGCTCATGTTTTCATGAGCAGAGAAGAGCCAGGTGTGGCTAGAGGTTTAAAAAGGAACGTGGGATTAAATGACATTAAGAGACAGGCAGAAAAGAAGATCATTCATGGCCTTTTAAAATGTACTTATTTTTGGTATCAGTCTACAATGACATGCAGATCATTATGTTTACTAGGCTTCCCTCTTCACCAAATGACACCCCATGCCCCATCACAGTCACTGTCCATCAGTGTACTGAGGTACTGTAGAATCACTACTTGTCCTCTCTGTGTTGCTCAGACCTTCCCGTGCCCCCCCTACATTATACATGCCAATCATAAGGCCCCGTTTCTTTCCCCCAACCCTTATCCCTCCCTTCCCACCCATACTCCTCAGTCCCTTTCCCTTTGCTAACTGTTAGTTCATTTTTGGGTTCTGTAATTCTGCTGCTCTTTCCTTCCTTCGGTTTTTCTTTGTTCTTATGCTCCACATATGAGTGATATCATTTGTTACTTGTCTTTCTCCACCTGGCTTATTTCACTGAGCATAGTTCCCGGTAGTTCCATCCATGTTGTTGCAAATGGTACGATGTGTTTTCTTCTTATGGCTGAATTATATTCCATTGTGCATACATTCATCTATTGATGGACTTGTAGGTTGTTTCCATTTCTTGGCTGTTGTAAATAGTGCTGCGATAAACATAGGGGTGCATACGTCTTTTCCATACTGAGCTGCTGTATTCCTAGAGTAAATTCCACGGAGCGGTATTTCTGTGTCAAATGGTATTTCCACTTTCACGGTTTTGAGGAACCTTCATATTGCTTTCCACAATGGTTGAACGATTTTACATTACTACGACCATCAAAGGAGGTTCCCCTTTCTCCACATCCTCGCCAACATTTTTTGTTGTTTGTGTTTTGAATGGCGGGGATCTTTACTGGTGTGAGGTGATACCTCATTGTGCTTTTAGTTTGCATTTCGCTGGTGGCAAGCGATGTGGCGCATCCTTTCATGTGTCTATTTGCCATCAGAATTTCTTCTTTGGAGAACTGCCTGTTCAGCTCCCCTGGCCATTTTTTTATTGCAATATTTGCTTTTTGTTTGTTGAGGTGTGTTAGCTCTTTATATATTTTGGATGTCAACCCTTAATCGGATCTGTCGTTTATGAATATATTCTCCCATACTGGAGGATGCCCTTTTGTTCTGTTGGTGGTGCCCTTTACTGTACAGAAGCTTTTAAGCTTGATATGGTCCCATTTGTTCATTTTTGCTTTTCTTTCCCTGGAGCGACATGCTCACGAAGTCGCTCATGTTTATGTCCAAGATATTTTCGCCTGTCCTTCTGTAAGCATTTTATGGTTTCATGGCTTCCATTCACGGGTTCGATCAATTTCGAATTTACTTTTGTGTATGGAGTTAGACAATGATCCATGTTTCCTCCTTTTTGCAGCCATCACCTCCGGCTTTGGAGCAGTGACCCAGACCACCACCTGTGGGACCAGTACTTCAGGGTTTGGCAGGACCATCCCAGTGCCCTTCACATTCAGGGTGTCAGCAGGCCCCACTGGCAGTGGGGGATTTGGGACAAGCGTGGCTGCCCCCCACAGCATCTCGACCACTGGGGCATTTGGCTCTCCGTCAGAACACAGTGGGAGAACTGGTCTCAAGGATCCTTTCTGGGGAGCCTTGAATCCAAACTCCCTGGGTGCAGCTGGCCAGAGCACACCCACTGGTTTCCATGTGGCCAGCACGCATCAAAACACGCCCGGATTTTCAGGTGAGATTTGGAATGGGCTCGGTCTGCAGTGCGAGTCGCTGTCTTAGGAACCGACACAGTCTCCGCTTTTGGAGCTGTATGCTGTGGTGAAGATTTAGATGTTATCACAGAATTATCTGTAAACAGCGTCAGGTAGCAGTGAATCCCATAAACGGAGGAGCTATTTATGTAGTCAGTGGCAGCCTTTCTGACACAATAGCAAACTGTGGCCATGGCCGCAGTTCCAGAGTTGGGAGCAGGGACAGCGGCTGTGTGTGAGTGTGTTGGCGGCCCAGGTATAAAGGCCCGAAGGCGGAGATGCGCGCATGTTTTCATGAGCAGAGAAGAGCCAGGTGTGGCTAGAGGTTTAAAAAGAAACGTGGGATAAAATGGCATTAAGAGACAGGCAGAAAAGAAGATCATTCATGGCCTTTTAAAATGTACTGACTTTTGGTATCAGTCTACAATGACATGCAGATCATTATGTTTACTAGGCTTCCCCCTTCACCAAATGAACCCCCACAACCCATTACAGTCACTGTCCATCAGTGTACTGAGGTACGGTAGAATCACTACTTGTCCTCTCTGTGTTGCTCAGACCTTCCTGTGCCCAACCTACATTATAAATGCCAATCATAAGACCCCGTTTCTTTTCCCCATCCCTTATTCCTCCCCTCCCTCCCATACTCCTCAGTCCCTTTCCCATTGGTAACTGTTAGCTCATTTTTTAGTTCTGCAATTCTGCACCTCTTTTCTTCCTTCAGTTTTTCTTTGCTCTTATGCTCCACATATGAGTGATATCATTTGTTACTTGTCTTTCTCCACCTGGCTTATTTCACTGAGCATAGTTCCCTCTAGCTCCATCCATGTTGTTGCAAATGGTAGGATTTGTTTTCTTCTTATGGCTGAATTATATTCCATTGTGCATACATTCATCTACTGATGGACATGTAGGTTGTTTCCATTTCTTGGCTGTTGTAAATAGTGCTGCGATAAACATAGGGGTGCATACGTCTTTTGCATACTGGCCTGCATATTCCTAGAGTAAATTCCATGGAGCGGTATTCCTGTGTCAAATGGTATTTCTATTTTGAGCTTTTTGAGGATCCTCGATATTGCTTTCCACAATGGTTGAAAAATGTTACATTACCACGACCATCATAGGAGGTTCCCCTTTCTCTACATCCTCGCCAACATTTGTTGTTGTTTGTGTTTTGGATGGCGGTGATCCTTACTGGTGTGAGGTGATACCTCATTGTGCTTTTAGTTTGCATTTCGCTGGTGGCAAGCGATGTGGCGCATCCTTTCATGTGTCTGTTTACCATCAGTATTTCTTCTTTGGAGAACTGCCTGTTCAGCTTCCCTGGCCATTTTTTTATTGCAATATTTGCTTTTTGTTTGTTGAGGTATGTTAGCTCTTTAAATATTTTGGATGTCAACCCTTAATCGGATCTGTCATTTATGAATATATTCTCCCATACTGGAGGATGCCCTTTTGTTCTGTTGGTCGTGCCCTTTACTGTACAGAAGCTTTAAAGCTTGATATCGTCCCATTTGTTCATTTTTGCTTTTCTTTCCCTGGGGCGCTATGCTCACGAAGAAGTCGCTCATGTTTATGTCCAAGATATTTTCGCCTGTACTTCTCTAAGCGTTTTATGGTTTCATGGCTTCCATTCAGGGGTTCGATCAATTTCGAATTTACTTTTGTGTATGGAGTTAGACAATGATCCATGTTTCCTCCTTTTTTGCAGCCATCACCTCCGGCTTTGGAGCAGTGACCAAGACCACCACCTGTGGGACCAGTACTTCAGGGTTGGGCAGGACCATCTCAGTGCCCTTCACATTCAGGGTGTCAGCAGGCCCCACTGGCAGTGCGGGCTTTGGGACAAGTGTGGCTGCCCCCCACAGCATCTCGACCAATGGGGCATTTGGCTCTCCGTCCGAACGGAGTGGGAGAACTGGTCTCAAGAATCCTTTCTGGGGAGCCTTGAATCCAAACTCCCTGGGTGCAGCTGGCCAGAGCACACCCTCTGGTTTCCATGTGGCCGGCACGCATCACAACACGCCCGGGTTTTCAGGTGAGACTTGGAATGGGCTCGGTCTGCAGTGCCAGGCGCTGTCTTAGGAACCGACACAGTCTCCGCTTTTGGAGCTGTATGCTGTGGTGAAGATTTAGATGTTATCACAGAATTATCTGTAAACAGCGTCAGGTAGCAGTGAATCCCATAAACGGAGGAGCTATTTATGTAGTCAGTGGCAGCCTTTCTGACACAATAGCAAACTGAGGCCATGGCCGCAGTTCCAGAGTTGGGAGCAGGGACAGTGGCTGTGTGTGAGTGTGTTGGCGGCACAGGAGTAAAGGCCCGAGGAGAGAGATGCGCTCATGTTTTCATGAGCAGAGAAGAGCCAGGTGTGGCTAGAGGTTTAAAAAGGAACGTGGGATTAAATGACATTAAGAGACAGGCAGAAAAGAAGATCATTCATGGCCTTTTAAAATGTACTGACGTTTGGTATCAGTCTACAATGACATGCAGATCATTGTTTACTAGGCTTCCCTTTCACCAAATGACTCCCCATACCCCATTACAATCACTGTCCATCAGTGTACTGAGGTACTGTAGAATCACTACTTGTCCTCTGTGTGTTGCTCAGACCTTCCCGTGCCCCCCCTACATTATACATGCCAGTCATAAGGCCCCGTTTCTTTCCCCCAACCCTTATCCCTCCTTTCGCACCCATACACCTCAGTCCCTTTCACTTTCGTAGCTGTTAGTTCATTTTTGGGTTGTGTAATTCTGCTGCTCTGTCCTTCCTTCAGTTTTTCTTTGTTCTTATGCTCCCATATGAGTGATATCATTTGTTCTTATGCTCACACATATGAGTGATATCATTTGTTACTTGTCTTTCTCCACCTGGCTTTTTTCACTGAGCATAGTTCCCTCTAGCTCCATCCATGTTGTTGCAAATGGTAGGATTTGTTTTCTTCTTATGGCTGAATTATATTCCATTGTGCATACATTCATCTACTGATGGACATGTAGGTTGTTTCCATTTCTTGGCTGTTGTAAATAGTGCTGTGATAATCATAGGGGTGCATACGTCTTTTCCATACTGGGCTGCTGTATTCCTAGCGTAAATTCCACGGAACGATATTTCTGTGTCAAACGGTATTTCCATTTTTAGGTTTTTGAGGAAACTTCATATTGCTTTCCACAATGCTTGAACGATTTTACATTACCACGACCATCATAGGAGGTTCCCCTTTCTCCACATCCTCGACAACATTTGTTGTTGTTTGTGTTTTGGATGGCGGTGATCCTTACTGGTGTGAGGTGATACCTCATTGTGCTTTTAGTTTGCATTTCGCTGGGGCAAGCGATGTGGCGCATCCTTTCATGTGTCTGTTTACCATCAGAATTTCTTCTTTGGAGAACTGCCTGTTCAGCTCCCCTGGCCATTTTTTTATTGCAATATTTGCTTTTTGTTTGTTGAGGTGTGTTAGCTCTTTATATATTTTGGATGTCAACCCTTAATCGGATCTGTCGTTTATGAATATATTCTCCCATGCTGGAGGATGCCCTTTTGTTCTATTGGTGGTGCCCTTTACTGTACAGAAGCTTTTAAGCTTGATATGGTCCCATTTGTTCATTTTTGCTTTTCTTTCCCTGGAGCGATATGCTCATGAAGAAGTCACTCATGTTTATGTCCAAGATATTTTCGCCTGTCCTTCTGTAAGCGTTTTATGGTTTCATGGCTTCCATTCAGGGGTTCGATGAATTTCGAATTTACTTTTGTGTATGGAGTTAGACAATGATCCATGTTTCCTCCTTTTTTGCAGCCATCACCTCCGGCTTTGGAGCAGTGACCAAGACCACCACCTGTGGGACCAGTACTTCAGGGTTGGGCAGGACCATCTCAGTGCCCTTCACGTTCAGGGTGTCAGCAGGCCCCACTGGCAGTGGGGGTTTTGGCACAAGCGTGGCTGCCCCCCACAGCATCACCATCACTGGGGCATTTGGCTCTCCGTCAGAACAGAATGGGAGAACTGGTCTCAAGAATCCTTTCTGGGGAGCCTTGAATCCAAACT
Organism: Manis pentadactyla; assembly: GCF_030020395.1. Lineage (NCBI taxonomy): Eukaryota > Metazoa > Chordata > Mammalia > Pholidota > Manidae > Manis > Manis pentadactyla. The sequence continues at coordinate 71,837,228 of NC_080028.1, forward strand.
CCCTGGGTGCAGCTGGCCAGAGCACACCCTCTGGTTTCCATGTGGCCAGCATGCATCACAACACGCCCGGGTTTTCAGGTGAGATTTGGAATGGGCTCGGTCTGCAGTGCCAGTCGCTGTCTTAGGAACCGACACAGTCTCCGCTTTTGGAGCTGTATGCTGTGGTGAAGATTTAGATGTTATCACAGAATTATCTGTAAACAGCGTCAGGTAGCAGTGAATCCCATAACCGGAGGACCTATTTATGTAGTCAGTGGCAGCCTTTCTGACACAATAGCAAACTGAGGCCATGGCCGCAGTTCCAGAGTTGGGAGCAGGGACAGCAGCTGTGTGTGAGTGTGTTGGCGGCACAGGAGTAAAGGCCCGAAGGCAGAGATGCGCTCATGTTTTCATGAGCACAGAAGAGCCAGGTGTGGCTGGAGGTTTAGAAAGGAAAGGGGGATAAAATGACATTAAGAGACAGGCAGAAAAGAAGATCATTCATGGCCTTTTAAAATGTACTTATTTTTGGTATCAGTCTACAATGACATGCAGATCATTATGTTTACTAGGCTTCCCCCTTCACCAAATGATCCCCCATACCCCATTACAGTCACTGTCCATCAGTGTACTGAGGTACTGTAGAATCACTACTTGTCCTCTGTGTGTTGCTCAGAACTTCCCGTGCCCCCCCTACATTATACATGCCAATCATAAGGCCCCGTTTCTTTTCCCCATCCCTTATCCCTCCCTTCCCTCCCATACTCCTCAGTCCCCTTCCTTTTGGTAACTGTTAGTTCATTTTTTGGTTCTGCAATTCTGCAGCTCTTTTCTTCCTTCAGTTTTCTTTGCTCTTATGCTCCACATATGAGTGATATCATTTCTTACTTGTCTTTCTCCACCTGGCTTATTTCACTGAGCATAGTCCCCTCTATCTCCATCCATGTTGCTGCAAATGGTAGGATTTTTGGGTTCTGCAATTCTGCAGCTCTTTTCTTCCTTCAGTTTTTCTTTGTTCTTATGCTCCACATATGAGTGAAATCATTTGTTATTTATCTTTGTCCACCTGCGTTATTTCATGAGCATAGTCCCCTCTAGCTCCATCCGTGTTGTTGTAAATGGTAGGATTTGTTTTCTTCTTATGGCTGAATTATATTCCATTGTGCATATGTATCACATTTTTTTACCTGTTCATCTACTGATGGACATGAAGGTTGTTTCCATTTCTTGGCTGTTGTAAGTAGTGCTGCGATAAATATAGGGGTGCATACGTCTTTTTCATACTGGGCTGATGTATTCCTAGAGTAAATTCCACGGAGCGGTATTCCTGTGTCAAATGGTATTTCTATTTTGAGCTTTTTCAGGATCCTCGATATTGCTTTCCACAATGGTTGAACGATTTTACATTACCACGACCATCATAGGAGGTTCCCCTTTCTCCACATCCTCGACAACATTTGTTGTTGTTTGTGTTTTGGATGGCGGTGATCCTTACTGGTGTGAGGTGATACCTCATTGTGCTTTTAGTTTGCATTTCGCTGGTGGCAAGCGATGTGGCGCATCCTTTCATGTGTCTATTTGCCATCAGAATTTCTTCTTTGGAGAACTGCCTGTTCAGCTCCCCTGGCCATTTTTTTATTGCAATATTTGCTTTTTGTTTGTTGAGGTGAGTTAGCTCTTTATATATTTTGGATGTCAACCCTTAATCGGATCTGTCATTTATGAATATATTCTCCCATACTGGAGGATGCCCTTTTGTTCTGTTGGTGGTGCCCTTTACTGTACAGAAGCTTTTAAGCTGGATATAGTCCCAGTTGTTCATTTTTGCTTTTCTTTCCCTTGCCTGGAGAGATATATTCATGGGAAGTCACTCATGTATATGTCCAATGGACTTTTGCCTGTCTTTCTCTAAGAGTTTTATGGTATCATGGCTTACATTCATGGGTTCGATCCATTTTGAATTTACTTTTGTGTATGGGACAAGGCAATGATCCATGTTTCCTCCTTTCTTACAGCCATGACCTCGGGCTTTGGAGCCGTGACCCAAACCACCAGCTGTGGGAACAAGACATCAGTGAACGGCAGCACCCTCTCCTCGCCCTTCACATCCAGGGCGTCAGCAGGCCCCACTGGCAGTGGGGGTTTTGGGATGAGCATGGCTGCACCCCACAGCAGCTCCACCTCTGGGGCATTCGGCGTTGGGTCAGGTCGGAGTGGGAGAACTGGTCTCAAGAACCCTTTCTGGGGAGCGTTGAAACCGAGCTCCCTGGATGCAGCTGGCCAGAGCACACGCTCTGGTTTCCATGTGGCCAGCACGCATCACAACACGCCCGGGTTTTCAGGTGAGATTTGGAATGGGCTCGGTCTGCAGTGCCAGGTGCTGTCTTAGGTACCGACACAGTCTCCGCTTTTGGAGCTGTATGCTGTGGTGAAGATTTAGATGTTATCACAGAATTATCTGTAAACAGCGTCAGGTAGCAGTGAATCCCATAACCGGAGGAGCTATTTATGTAGTCAGTGGCAGCCTTTCTGACACAATAGCAAACTGAGGCCATGGCTGCAGTTCCAGAGTTGGGAGTAGGGACAGCAGCTGTGTGTGAGTGTGTTGGCGGCACAGGAGTAAAGGCCCGAAGGCAGAGATGCGCTCATGTTTTCATGAGCAGAGAAGAGCCAGGTGTGGCTGGAGGTTTAGAAAGGAAAGTGGGATAAAATGACATTAAGAGACAGGCAGAAAAGAAGATCATTCATGGCCTTTTAAAATGTACTTATTTTTGGTATCAGTCTACAATGACATGCAGATCATTATGTTTACTAGGCTTCCCCCTTCCCCAAATGATCCCCCATACCCCATTACAGTCACTGTCCATCAGTGTACTGAGGTACTGTAGAATCACTACTTGTCCTCTGTGTGTTGCTCAGACCTTCCCGTGCCCCCCCTACATTATACATGCCAATCATAAGGCCCCGTTTCTTTTCCCCATCCCTTATCCCTCCCTTCCCTCCCATACTCCTCAGTCACTTTCCCTTTGCTGTTATTTCTTTTTTTGGTTCTGTAATTCTGCAGCTATTTTCTTCCTTCAGTTTTTCTTTGTTCTTATGCTCCACATATGAGTGATATCATTTGCTACTTGTCTTTCTCCACCTGGTTTATTTCACTGAGCATAGTTCCCTCTAGCTCCATCCATGTTGTTGCAAATGGTAGGATTTGTTTTCTTCACATGGCTGAATTATATTCCATTGTGCATACATTCATCTGCTGATGGACATGTAGGTTGTTTCCATTTCTTGGGTGTTGTAAATAGTGCTGCGATAAACATAGGGGTACATACGTCTTTTTCATACTGGGCTGCTGTATTCCTTGATTAAATTCCACGGAGCGGTATTTCTGTGTCAAATGGTATTTCTATTTTGAGCTTTTTGAGGATCCTCCATATTGCTTTCCACAATGGTTGAACGATCTTACATTACCACGACCGTCATAGGAGTTTCCCCTTTCTCCACATCCTCGCCAACATTTGTTGTTGTTTGTGTTTTGGATGGCGGTGATCCTTACTGGTGTGAGGTGATATCTCATTGTGCTTTTAGTTTGCATTTCTCTGATGGCAAGTGATGTGGCGCATCCTTTCATGTGTATTTGCCATCAGAATTTCTTTGGAGAACTGCCTGTTCAGCTCCCCTGGCCATTTTTTTATTGCAATATTTGCTTTTTGTTTGTTGAGGTGTGTTAGCTCTTTATATATTTTGGACATCAACCCTTAATCGGATCTGTCATTTATGAATATATTCTCCCATACTGGAGAATGCCCTTTTGTTCTATTGGTGGTGCCCTTTACTGTACAGAAGCTTTAAAGCTTGATATCGTCCCCTTTGTTCATTTTTGCTTTTCTTTCCCTTGCCTGGAGAGATATATTCATTGGAAGTCACTCATGTATATGTCCAAGGGACTTCTGCCTGTCTTTCTCTAAGAGTTTTATGGTTTCATGGCTTACATTCAGGGGTTCGATCCATTTTGAATTTACTTTTGTGTATGGGGCAAGGCAATGATCCATGTTTCCTCCTTTCTTACAGCCATGACCTCGGGCTTTGGAGCCGTGACCCAAACCACCAGCTGTGGGAACAATACATCAGTGAACGGCAGCACCCTCTCCTCGCCCTTCACATCCAGGGCGTCAGCAGGCCCCACTGGCAGTGGGGGTTTTGGGATGAGCATGGCTGCACCCCACAGCAGCTCCACCTCTGGGGCATTCGGCGTTGGGTCAGGTCGGAGTGGGAGAACTGGTCTCAAGAACCCTTTCTGGGGAGCGTTGAAACCGAGCTCCCTGGATGCAGCTGGCCAGAGCACACGCTCTGGTTTCCATGTGGCCAGCACGCATCACAACACGCCCGGGTTTTCAGGTGAGATTTGGAATGGGCTCGGTCTGCAGTGCCAGGCGCTGTCTTAGGTACCGACACAGTCTCCGCTTTTGGAGCTGTATGCTGTGGTGAAGATTTAGATGTTATCACAGAATTATCTGTAAACAGCGTCAGGTAGCAGTGAATCCCATAACCGGAGGACCTATTTATGTAGTCAGTGGCAGCCTTTCTGACACAATAGCAAACTGAGGCCATGGCCGCAGTTCCAGAGTTGGGAGTAGGGACAGCAGCTGTGTGTGAGTGTGTTGGCGGCATAGGAGTAAAGGCCCGAAGGCAGAGATGCGCTCATGTTTTCATGAGCAGAGAAGAGCCAGGTGTGGCTGGAGGTTTAGAAAGGAAAGTGGGATAAAATGACATTAAGAGACAGGCAGAAAAGAAGATCATTCATGGCCTTTTAAAATGTACTTATTTTTGGTATCAGTCTACAATGACATGCAGATCATTATGTTTACTAGGCTTCCCCCTTCCCCAAATGATCCCCCATACCCCATTACAGTCACTGTCCATCAGTGTACTGAGGTACTGTAGAATCACTACTTGTCCTCTGTGTGTTGCTCAGAACTTCCCGTGCCCCCCCTACATTATACATGCCAATCATAAGGCCCCGTTTCTTTTCCCCATCCCTTATCCCTCCCTTCCCTCCCATACTCCTCAGTCACTTTCCCTTTGCTGTTATTTCTTTTTTTGGTTCTGTAATTCTGCAGCTATTTTCTTCCTTCAGTTTTTCTTTGTTCTTATGCTCCACATATGAGTGATATCATTTGCTACTTGTCTTTCTCCACCTGGTTTATTTCACTGAGCATAGTTCCCTCTAGCTCCATCCATGTTGTTGCAAATGGTAGGATTTGTTTTCTTCACATGGCTGAATTATATTCCATTGTGCATACATTCATCTGCTGATGGACATGTAGGTTGTTTCCATTTCTTGGCTGTTGTAAATAGTGCTGCGATAAACATAGGGGTGCATACGTCTTTTTCATACTGGGCTGCTGTATTCCTTGATTAAATTCCACGGAGCGGTATTTCTGTGTCAAATGGTATTTCTATTTTGAGCTTTTTGAGGATCCTCCATATTGCTTTCCACAATGGTTGAACGATCTTACATTACCACGACCGTCATAGGAGTTTCCCCTTTCTCCACATCCTCGCCAACATTTGTTGTTGTTTGTGTTTTGGATGGCGGTGATCCTTACTGGTGTGAGGTGATATCTCATTGTGCTTTTAGTTTGCATTTCTCTGATGGCAAGCGATGTGGCGCATCCTTTCATGTGTATTTGCCATCAGAATTTCTTTGGAGAACTGCCTGTTCAGCTCCCCTGGCCATTTTTTTATTGCAATATTTGCTTTTTGTTTGTTGAGGTGTGTTAGCTCTTTATATATTTTGGACGTCAACCCTTAATCGGATCTGTCATTTATGAATATATTCTCCCATACTGGAGAATGCCCTTTTGTTCTATTGGTGGTGCCCTTTACTGTACAGAAGCTTTAAAGCTTGATATCGTCCCCTTTGTTCATTTTTGCTTTTCTTTCCCTTGCCTGGAGAGATATATTCATGGGAAGTCACTCATGTATATGTCCAAGGGACTTCTGCCTGTCTTTCTCTAAGAGTTTTATGGTTTCATGGCTTACATTCAGGGGTTCGATCCATTTTGAATTTACTTTTGTGTGTGGGGCTAGGCAATGATCCATGTTTCCTCCTTTCTTACAGCCATGACCTCGGGCTTTGGAGCCGTGACCCAAACCACCAGCTGTGGGAACAATACATCAGTGAACGGCAGCACCCTCTCCTCGCCCTTCACATCCAGGGCATCAGCAGGCCCCACTGGCAGTGGGGGTTTTGGGATGAGCATGGCTGCACCCCACAGCAGCTCCACCTCTGGGGCATTCGGCGTTGGGTCAGGTCGGAGTGGGAGAACTGGTCTCAAGAACCCTTTCTGGGGAGCGTTGAAACCGAGCTCCCTGGATGCAGCTGGCCAGAGCACACCCTCTACCTTCCACCTGGCCAGTACACCTCAGGACACGTCTGGGATTGCAGGTGAGGTTTGGAATGGCCTCGGTCTGCAGTGCAAGGTGCTGTTTTAAGTGCTGACACAGTCTCTGCTTTTGGAGCTGTAAGCTGTGGTGAAGATTTAGATGTTATCACCGAAGTTATCCATAAACGGCGTCTGGTAACAGTGTAACTCAAGACCAGAAGAGCTATTTAGGTTGTCAGCGGCAGCGTTTCTGACACAATAGCAAACTGAGGCCATGGCCGCAGTTCCAGAGTTGGGACCGGGGACAGCGGCTGTGTGTGAGTGTGTTGCCGGCACAGGAGTAAAGGCCCGAAGGCAGAGATGCGCTCATGTTTTCATGAGCAGAGAAGAGCCAGGTGTGGCTAGAGGTTTCAAAAGGAAAGTGGGATAAAATGACATTAAGAGACAGGCAGAAAAGAAGATCATTCATGGCCTTTTAGAATGTATTTTTTCTGGTGTCAGTCTACAATGACATGCAGGTCATTATGTTTACTAGGCTTCCCCTTCACCAAATAACCCCCCATACCCCATTACAGTCACTGTCCATCAGTGTACTGAGGTACTGTAGAATCACTACTTTTCTTCTCTTTGCTGCTCAGACCTTCCCGTGCCCCCCCTAAGTTATACATGCCAATCTTAAGGCCCCGTTTCTTTTTCCCAACCCTTATCCATCCCTTACCTCCCATCCTCTTCAGTACCTTTCCCTTTGGTAACTGTCAGTTCATTTTTGGGTTCTGTAATTCTGCTGCTCTTTTCTTCCTTCAGTTTTTCTTTGTTCTTATGCTCCACATGTGAGTGAAATCATTTGTTATTTGTCTTTTTCCTCCTGCGTTATTTCATGAGCATAGTCCCCTCTAGCTCCATCCGTGTTGTTGTAAATGGTAGGATTTGTTTTCTTCTTATGGCTGAATTATATTCCATTGTGCATATGTATCACATTTTTTTATCCGTTCATCTACTGATGGACATGTAGGTTGTTTCCATTTCTTGGCTGTTGTAAGTAGTGCTGAGATAAACATAGTGGTGCATATGTCTTTTTCATACTGGGCTGCTGTATTCCTAGAGTAAATTCCACGGAGCGGTATTTCTGTGTCAAATGGTATTTCCATTTTGACGTTTTTGAGGAAACTTCATATTGCTTTCCACAATGGTTGAACGATTTTACATTACCACAACCATCATAGGAGGTTCCCCTTTCTCCACATCCTCGCCAACATTTGTTGTTGTTTGTGTTTTGGATGGCGGCGATCCTTACTGGTGTGAGGTGATACCTCATTGTGGTTTTAATTTGCATTTCTTTGATGACAAGCGATGTGGCGCAGATTTTCATGTGTCTATTGGCTATCGAAATTCTTCTTTGGAGAACTGTCTGTTCAGCTCCTCTGCCCATTTTTTAATTGGATTATTTATTTTTTGTTTGTTGATCCGTGTTAACTCTTTATATATTTGGTTGTCAACCCTTTGTCAGATCTTTCATTTATGAATATATTCTCCCTTATTGTAGGATGTCCTTTTGTTCTGTTGATGGTGTTCTTTACTGTACAGAAGCTTTTAAGCTTAATGTAGTCCCATTTTTTCTTTTCTGTTTTTGTTTCACTTCCCTGGGGAAATATGTTCATGAAGAAGCTGCTCATGTTTATGTCCAAGAGATATTTGCATGTTTTTTTCTAAGAGTTTTATGGTTTCATGACTTACATTCAGGTCTTTGATCCATTTCGAATTTACTTTTGTGTATGCGGTTGGACAATGATCCATGTTTCCTCCTTTTTTGCAGCCATCACCTTGGCCTTTGCAGCTATGACCCTGACCACCAGCAGCGGGACCTGTAGGTCAGTCTTTGGCAGCACCACCTCATTGCCCTTTACATCCAGGGTGTCAGCAGGTCCTGCTGGCATTCGGGGCGTTCGGATGAGCATGACTACCCCCCACAGCAGCTCCACCACTGGGACATTCGGCGTTGGATCTGTACGTAGTGGGAGAACTGGTCTCAGGAACCCTTTCTGGGGAAAGTTGAATCCGAACTCCGTGGATGTGGTTGGCCAGAGCACACACCCTCTATCTTTCACATGGCCAGCACACGTCAGGACACCTCTGGGATTGCAGGTGAGATTTGGATATGGAATTTTAAAATGTTGTCCTGGAATGTTTGAATATTCCCCAGAGAAAGGATAGTACCTCAGCATAACCCATGGCTTTATTGTGTTAATCATGCAGGCCTACCTTATTTTTTTGACTTAACCTACATGCTGTTTTTTTTTTTTTCTCCTTTGGCCCTAATCAAGTAGTTTGCAATCTGGGCGATTAATAATGGCAAGCCAGCCCAGCATAAACAACATAGTCACAGGCAGGAAGGATTTCATCTTAAAAATAAGATTGTGTTTTAATACCCAGGAAGTTAAGAAGTAAGATTCTTAACTTACTCTTTAGCAAACAGACAATATCTCAGCCCACCCTGGGGGCGCACCCCCAGGCAGTCTTGTTTGATATGCTCCCAGACCAAGAAGGCTCAGCTCCCAGGGAGAAATCACAGCAGGAAGTTGCTTGTGTTAAGTTAGTTCTAAGTATTATTCAAAGACCACCCAACAGGTCTGCAACACCAGCCCTTAGTCACATTCCTGAAGAATCCTTAAAAGGGGGAACCCCCAAGCTCTCAGGGCGCTCCTCTCCCTGATGTCGCCTGCACTTTCTAAGTGCATAACCTTTTCACTTTAAACTTTCTTTTCAACCTTTCAGGGTGCTGTCTCTCTCTGAAGTTGCCTGCACTTTTTCTGTAAGCACTTTAAATAAAACTTTTCCTCTGCTTCACTGCTGTGTCTCTGCCTTTTGATTCTTTTTTGCGGTGGAGACAAGGACCAAGGAAAATAGACAATGCTACCCCAACAACCCCACCCCATCTTCAAGGAATATCCAGGTCACCCTGACTAGAGAGACTTGTGGCTTACCAAAGGTTCCAGGTCCAGCAAAGCCCTGGGCAGGTGCTGAGGACACCACAGAGGAGAGGCTGCTGCCCAATGCACCTACCCCAGGGGTGTTCTGACCAAAGGTGGGTGTGGATGTGCCTAGAATGGAGAGACTGCAAAGAAGTGGAAACTAGGCCCACAAGCAAAAGGTGTCAAAGCAGGCGGTAATGAACTGGGGGGAGGTGAGCTTGCAAACGCATCCCCACAGGATCCCTTAGCCCACACCACTATCCAGCTCACCCCTTGGTAAGGAAGCACACGGGTGACTGGGTCCTAACCCCTGTGCTCCAGGTGAGCCTGCCCCCCCACCACTGCAGCAGAGCCCGAGCTGTCCTTTGGCCACCTGAGGAGAACCTTTGCACTCCCTTGGGCACCACAACTCAGCTGAGGGGGACACTGAGTGGACCTCTCTTCTATCAGGACTAACGTTATGTCTCCTCCCCGTTTGCCTGCCACCTCTCCTCTACTTCACCGCAGCCCCACCCCACAGTCAGCCCCCATCCTCCCAGAGGCCCACTCGAACTCGGTCTCCTGCACATGCTTGCCCTCATGGAGTCTCCTGCCCAGTGCTGGGCTACCCTCCACAGCAGCTCTCTGGGAAGGTCCTCTCACATGTAACTGTATCTGTCTAGGCCTGAGGTGGGGAGGGTGCCACCCGAGGTGCTGACCTTGCAATGTACTCTTCCCCCACACCCAACCTCAGGGGGTCACACCTTATCACAACCCGGAACTGCTCTTGCCCCTAGATCTCGGCTGCGAGCACAGTGCTGTCCCTGCTCCCGTGCCAACCGCACCCACTCTGGATCGTCTGCCTCATCAGGGCCTGTAGTCAGCCCCCTGCTCCTCCTGTTCCCTGTGCCATTTAACCAGGTTGGGTTTACTCTCTATCCACTGATTTTAGGTCCACACCTCAAGACTGAATGTTGCTGGACAGACACAACTGTGCTGACTGGCCTTGCTTCAAATTCCTAACCACAATTTCCCAGACTTCAGAACTGCCCGGCACAGCTCTCACACGTCGTTTTCTCCCCCTCTCCAAAATGACTACTGAGAGAGGCCCTCCTTGGTACACAACTCCCTCTAACCCGCGCCAAGGAGCACTTATATTCATTCAGTGAGGAAAACGGAATCTACCAGGGCCCAAACTACTTATCATGCATCTTCCACATGGCAAATAAAATCACTTCCTTCTGCCTGAAATTCTATAGTGACTTCCATTAGTATTTTAACAAAAACATTTTAAAAGGCCATGAAAGATCTTCCTTTCTGCTGTCTCTTAATGTCAATTTATCCCACTTTCCTTTTTAAACCTCTGGCCACAGCTGGCTCTTCTCTGCTCATGAAAACATTAGGCTTGTGTCTGCCTTTGGGCCTTTGCTCCTGTGCCTGCAAGGTCCTCACCCCCAGCCACTGTCCCTGCTCCCAACTCTGGAACTATCGCCATGGCCTCCGTTTTCTGTTGTCTCAGAAAGGCTGCCACTGACCACCTAAATAGCTCCTCTGGTCATGAGTTATACCGCTTCCTGACACTGTTTACAGATAATATCTGTGATAACATCTCTCTCTTCACCACAGCGTACAGCTCCTAGACCGGAGACTGTGTCAGCACTTAAAACAGCACCTGGCACTGCAGACCGAGCTGATGCAGGCCATGCTGCTCATGCTGTTTGACAAGGTCCAGGCACGAGGAGGAATCCTGAAAACAGGAAACCTCATAGCTGGCCCCTGCTAATTCCCGCACTTATTTTTGCAGTTATGATGTTGGTGATTGGGCTCATATATGGGAAATCTTATGTAATTAAGATTTATTCACTTTTAGTAAATAACATAACCCAAAATATTGATCAAAGCAGCAATTCCGGAAATGAAAGCAGTGTTATGGGACCAACCGTTCCAGGCGTACTGCCACAAATAAGTGAGGCAGAACAGCCCAGGCCTCTCTTAAAACTAGATGCAGTTTGTCCTCCCCTTTGTAACAATTCAAACATGACTAACCAGGATTTCTTTAGAATATTGGCAGAGAAGGAGTTATGGGAACCTAGGCCATGGAAAAACCCATTCTCCCAAGAAACTTATATGAAACAGCAAAGTAATAAAGATTAATAGTCCCCACTGCCCAGGGCCCCCCTTATGTTGCTTATAATATTAGAAGACACCTCTGGTAACCCTCTCATAGGAAGAATTTATGATCAAAATAAAATTTATATTGACAAATATCCCATATATAAAAGTTTATGATAAATTTATAAAATATTATTATATTAATAGTAAGGTAGTAAGAGCAGATTTAGTGTTATTATATAAAGGATAAAGAGGACTGCAAGGCCCTGGTGCCTGTAAACGCAGGAAGAAAGGTGTAAACATCTGAAATTGTGGAATGAATATTATAAAAAAATAAGGTGTTTTTATTGTATTCATAGGAATGTTAAGGAATGGGTGATAGGAGTACCGTCCCTAGATTTCAGATGTAAGCCTCAACCCACATGTGTAGGATAGGATTTAATTAATAATATAGTTACACTTAATAACCAAAAGACATATAGATTGCATTTTATATAACCTGCTTAAACTTTATATAGCCTTAGACACATATCTAAAAGTCTATATAATCTTACACGCTTAAAGTAAAAATCATAGCCCACACGCTTAACCCACACGCTGTCTTACGCCATTTTCTGTTTAGCACCTAACACGTAGCTTACATGATTTACCAATCAAAATAGACTAGGGGAAAGTTAAAAATTAAATCTTAAATGGCTACTATTAGAAGAAATAATGATATTTCCTTAAGGGTAATAAGCTGAAATTATGTAAACTGACAGAAAAAGTAATGTATTATTCATAATTTTAAAAAATGTTCAACATTATGAAAACCGTAGAAAGATACAAAAATGAAGACCCTGCCGCTTGATGTCAGGAGATGTTACAACTTTAATTGTGTGTTTTGTCTCCTCATTCATCTCACTCGCTGACGCTGTCCTTTCCTTCGTGACCCACACCTCAGCTGGAGCTGGACTCCGGCACCGAGCCCATTCCAAATCTGATGTGCAAACACAGACGTTTTCTGAGGCTTGCTGGCCACGTGGAAGGCAAAGGGTGTGCTCTGGCCAGCTGCACCCAGGGAGTTCTTACTCAAGCCACCCCAGAAAGGGGCTGTGCCACCACTGCTCCCACTCTGTCCTCCCCAAAGCTGAATGCCCCAGTGGTGGAGCTGCTGTGGGGGGCAGCCACGCTCACCCCAAAGCCCCAACTGTGAGCAGGGCCTGCTGATACCCCAGACATGAAGGGTGATGAGGTGCCGCTGTCAAACACTGAGCTACTGGTCCCACTGCTGGTGGTCTGGGTCGTAGCTCCAAAGCCCGAGGTGGTAGCTGCAAAAAAGGAGGAAACAGTATCACCTTACTCCAGTAAGAATCGCTACCATCCAAAAGACAAACAACAACGAATGTTGGTGAGTTTGCAGACAAAGGGGAACCCTCCTACACTGCTGGTGGGAATGTAAATTAGATCAACCATTGTGGAAAGCAGTATGGAGGTTCCTCAAAAAACTCAAAATAGAAATACAATTTGACCCAGGAATTCCACTTCTAGAAATTTACCCTAAGAATACAGCAGCCCAGTTTGAAAAAGACAGCTGCACCGATATGTTTATGGCAGTACTATTTACAACAGCCAAGAAATGGAAGCAACCTAAGAGTCCATCATTAGACGAATGGATAAAGATGTGGTACACATACACAATGGAATATTATTCACCCAAAAGAAGAAAACAAATCCTACCATTTGCAACAACATGGATGGAGCTAGAGGGTACTATGCTCAGTGAAATAAGCCAGGTGGAGAAAGACAAGTAACAAATGATTTCACTCATATGTGCAGTATAAGAACAAAGAAAAACTGAAGGAAGAAAAGAGCAGCAGAATTACAGAACCCAAAAATGAACTAACAGTTACAAAGGGAAAGGGACTGAGGAGGATGGGTGGGAAGGGAGGGATAACGGCAGGGAAAAAGAAAGGGGGCCTTATGATTGGCATGTTTAATGTGGGGGGGTGCACGGGAAGGGCTGAGCAACACAGAGAGGACAAGTAGTGATTCTACAGTACCTCAGTACACTGATGGACAGTGACTGTAATGGAGTATGGGGGGGCATTTGGTGAAGGGGAAAGCCTAGTAAACATAATGTTCTGCATGTAATTGTAGACTGATACAAAAAAAAATACATTTTAAAAGGCCATGAATGATTTTCCTTTCTGCCTGTCTCAATGTCATTTTATCCCACTTTCCTTTTTAAACCTCTAGCCACACCTGGCTCTTCTCTGCTCATGAAAACATGAGCGCATCTCTGCCTTCAGGCCTTTACTCCTGTGCCTGCAACACACACACAGCTGCTGTCCCTGCTCCCAACTCTGGAACTGTGGCCCTGGCCTGTTTCCTATTGTGTCAGAAAGGCTGCTGCTGACTACCTAAGTAGCTCCTCCAGTCATGAGTTACACTGCTACCTAATGCTGTTCACAGATAACAACTGTGATAACATCTGTCTCTTCACCACAGCGTACAGCTCCAAGAGCGGAGACTGTGTCGGCACTTAAAACAGCACCTGGCACTGGAGACCGAGCCGATTCCAAATCTCACCTGCAAACACAGATGTGTTCTGAGGCGTGCTGGCCACGTGGCAGACAGAGGATGTATTCTGTCCAGCAGCACCCTGGGATTTCTAAATCAAGCCTCCTTCGAAAGGTGCTGTACCACCAGTTTTCCGACTCCACCTTGCCGCAAAGTGGAACGTCCTTGTGGTGGAGCTGCTGTTGGGGGCAGCCACGCTCATCCCAAAGCCCCCACTGCCAGCGGGGCCTGCTGGCACCCAGGACATGAAGGGTGATGGGGTGGTACTGCCATACACTAAGGAACTGGTCCTGCTGCGGGTGATCTGGGTCGTAGCTCCAAAGCCCGAGGTGGTGGCTGCAAAACAGGAGGAAACATGGATCATTGTCTAACCCCATACACAAAAGTATGTTCGAAGTGGATCACAGACCTGAATGTAAGTCATGAAACCATAAAAGTCTTAGACAAAAACAGGCAAAAATCTCTTGGACATAAACATGAGTGACTTCTTCATGAACGTATCTGCCCAGGCAAGGGAAACAAAAGCAAAAATGAACAAATGGGACTATATCAATCTTAAAACCTTCTGTAGAGTAAAGAACACCATCAACAGAACAAAAGGACATCCTACAGTAAGGGAGAATATATTCATAAATGACAGACCTGATAAAGGGTTGATATCCAAAATATATAAAGCGCTAACAGAGCTCCACAAACAAAAAGCAAATAATCCAATAAAAAAATGGGCAGGGGAGCTGAACAGACAGTTCTCCAAAGAAGAAATTCAGATGGCAAACAGACACATGAGAAGATGCGCCACATCGCTTGTCATCAGAGAAATGCAAATTAAAACCACAATGAGTTATCACCTCACACCAATAAGGCCCGCCGCCATCCAAAACACAAACAACAAATGTTGGCGAGGCTGTGGAGAAAGGGGAACCCTCCTACCATGTTCGTGGGAATGTAAAATAGTTCAACCATTGTGGAAAGCAATATGGAAGTTCCTCAAAAAGCTCAAAATAGAAGTACCATTTGACCCAGGAATTCCACTCCTCGGAATCTACTCTAAGAATACAGCAGCCCCGTGTGAAAAAGACAGATGTACCCCTATGTTTATCACAGCACTATTTACAACAGCCAAGAAATGGAAACAACCTGCATGTTCATCAGTAGATGAATGGATAAAAAAAGATGTGATACAAATGCACCATGGAATATAATTCAGCCATAAGAAGAAAACAAATACCACCAATTGCAACAACATGGATGGAGCTAGAGGGTATTATGCTCAGTGAAACAAGCCAGGTGGAGAAAGACAAGTACCAAATGATTTCACTCCTCTCTGGAGTATAAGAACAAAGGAAAAACTGAAGGAACAAAACAGCAGCAGAATCACAGAACCCAAGAATGGACTAACAGTCACCAAAGGGAAAGGGACTGAGGAGGATGGGGGGGAAGGGAGGGATGAGAACCGGGTAAAATAAAGCGGGCATTATGATTGGCAGGTATAATGTGTGGGGACACGGGGAGGGCTAGGCTATACAGAGAAGACAAGTAGTGATTTTACAGCATCTTACTATGCTGATGGACAGAGACTATAATGGGGTATGTGTGCGGTACTTGGTGAAGGAGGGAGCCTAGTAAATATAATGTTCTTCAGGTAATTGAAGATTGATACCAAA
The DNA here is from genome assembly GCF_030020395.1 of Manis pentadactyla. Lineage (NCBI taxonomy): Eukaryota > Metazoa > Chordata > Mammalia > Pholidota > Manidae > Manis > Manis pentadactyla. The sequence continues at coordinate 71,852,879 of NC_080028.1, forward strand.
AAAAAAATTTTAAGGGCCATGAATAATCTCCCTTTCTGCATGTCTCTTAATGTCATTTTATCCCACTTTCCTTTTTAAACCTCTAGCCACACCTGGCTCTTCTCTGTTCATGAAAACATAAGCTTGTCTCTGCCTTTGGTCCTTTGCTACTGTGCCTGCAATGTCCTGAACCCCAGCCGCTGTCCCTGCTCCCAACTCTGGAATTGCGGTGATTGCCTCAGTTTTCTACTGTCTCGGAAAGGCTGCTGCTTTCTACCTAAATAGCAACTTCGGTCATGAGTTACAATGGTACCTGATGCTGTTACAGATAACTTCTGTGATAACATCTAAATCTTCACCACAGCGTACAGCTCTAAAAGCAAAGACTGGGTCAGCACTTAAAACAGTGCCTTGCACTGCAGACCGAGTCCACTCCAAATCTTACCTGCAATCCCAGACGTGTCCTGAGGTGTGCTGGCCATGTGGAAGGTAGAGGGTGTGCTCTGGCCAGCTGCACCCAGGGAGTTCGGATTCAACCCTCCCCAGAAAGGGTTCTTGAGACCAGTTCTCCCACTCCGTCCTGACCCAAAGCCAAATATCCCAGTGGTGGAGCTGCTGTGGGGGGCATCCATGCTCATCCGAAAGTGCCCTCTGCCAGCGGGACCTGCTCACACGCTGGACGTCAAGGGCGATGAGGTGGTGCTGCCAAAGACTGAGCTACTGGTCCCGCTGCTGGTGGTCAGGGTCATAGCTCCAAAGGCTGAGGTGATGACTGCAAAAAAGGAGGAAACATGGATCACTGTCTAACCCCATACACAAAAGTAAATTCAAAATGGATCAAAGACCTGAATGTAAGTCATGAAACCATAAAAGTCTTAGACAAAAACAGGCAAAAATCTCTTGGACATAAACATGAGTGACTTCTTCATGAACATATCTACCCAGGCAAGGGAAACAAAAACAAAAATGTACAAATGGGACTATATCAAGCTTAAAAGCTTCTGTACAGTAAAGAACACCATTAACAGAACAAAAGGACATCCTACAGTAAGGGAGAATATATTCATAAATGAAAGATCTGATAAAGGGTTGACATCCAAAATATATAAAGAGCTAACACAGCTCAACAAACAAAAACCAAATAATCCAATTAAAAAATGGGCAGGGGAGCTGAACAGGCAGTTCTCCAAAGAAGAAATTCAGATGGCAAATAGACACATGAAAAGATGCGCCACATCACTTGTCATCAGAGAAATGCAAATTAAAACCACAATGAGATATCACTTCACACCAGTAAGGATGGCCACCATCCAAAACACAAACAACAACAAATGTTGGCGAGGATGTGGAGAAAGGGGAACCCTCCTACACTGCTGGTGGGAATGTAAAATCGTTCAACCATTGTGGAAAGCTATATGGAATTTCCTCAAAAAGCTCAAAATAGAAATACCATTTGACCCAGGAATTCCACTTCTAGGAATTTACCCTAAGAATACAGCAGCCCATCTTGAAAATGACATATGCACCCCTATGTTTATCGCAGTACTATTTACAGCAGCCAAGAAATGGAAACAACCTACGTGTCCATCAGTAGATGAATGGATAAAAAATATGTGGTACATATGCACAATGGAATATAATTCAGCCATAAGAAGAAAACAAATCCTACCATTTGCAACAATATGGATAGAGCTACAGGGTATTATGCTCAGTGAAATAAGCCAGGTGGAGAAAGACAAGTACCAAATGATTTCACTCATCTCTGGAGTATAAGAACAAAGGAAAAACTGAAGGAACAAAACAGCAGCAGAATCACAGAACCCGAGAATGGACTAACAGTTACAAAGGGAAAGGGACTGAGGAGGATGGGGGGGAAGGGAGGGATAAGGGCAGGGTAAAAGAAAGGCGGCATTATGATTAGCATGTATAATGTGGGGGTTTATGGGGAGGGCTAGGCTACACAGAGAAGACAAGTAGTGATTCTACACCATCTCACTACGCTGACAGACAGTGACTCTAATGGGGCTTGTGCGGGGTACTTGGTGAAGGGGGGAGCCAAATAAACATAATGTTCTTATGGTAATTGTAGATTGATACCAAAAAGAAATTTTTTTTTACATGCCGGAAATGATCTTCCTTTCTGCCTGTCTCTTAATGTCATTTTTATCTCACTTTCCTTTTTAAACCTCTAGCCAAACCTGACTCTTCTCTGCTCATGAACACATAAGCTCGCCTCTGCCTTTGGGCCTTTGCTCCTGTGCCTACAAGGTTCTCACCCCCAGTCGCTGTCCCTGCTCCCAACTCTGGAACTGCAGCCGTGGCCTCCGTTTTCTACTGTCTCTGAAAGGCTGCCACTATCTACCTAAATAGCTCCTCCGGTCATGAGTTACACTGCTACCTGATGCTGTGTATTCAATAGATTTTTTCCATTCTGTCCATATGCTTTTCTTCTTCCCAGTATTTACATAATTAATGATCATATCTGAAGTACTATCATGTCACCTGCTTTCTCCCTGAATTCCAACGCAATCTAAGTTCTACTACTGCTTATTATAAATTCTATAAATGCATTTAGTTGTCAGGTAATGACCCAATTAAATAAGTGTTTTATAATTTACTGAACAAGTCTATTACTCAACAGGATGTTTGGATGTTTCCAAGTTTTGTCTGTGTAAGTTATAAAGTCATGACGAACTGATCTGCTGTGTGCTGTGAGGGGAAGGGAAGCTTTTCCTTTGTTACGACACAATTTTAGACTTCATGAACTTACATCTTAGTAGACTGCAAAAGCATTAAGCAGGCAGCATTTCCCTAAAAGGTATTTATCATTATCATAAAAGTTTATTATACGAAGTCTCTCTTTTTCTCTTTAGCTTCTCTTTCATATTTCTCAAGTGTCCTTTTGTCAACCATTCCAGTCAAATACCCGAAAACATTTGAAGACAAAAGAAGCACTTAATTACTCACAAATTATTCAATGAAGTTAAGGGAATTTAGGAATTCCAACTTCAGAAACCAACTATTTTAAAGTAAAGGTACCACTGGATAGATGGTGCAATCACAGAAAATCTCTGTGGAAAAGACATTTACATAGTCTCAAATTATCTTCCCCAGGATAACAGGGAAAAAATAACTTTACATTGGAGAATCCCAGCAGACATCACCTTAACCAAGTAATCATGACTAATATCACCAGTAATCAACAAAACATGCCGAATACTGACATTATGTACCCCTGACTGAATGCTCTGATAAGAGTACAATGTATCTTCGGTGATATTTTGCCCAAAATCTATATACTCAATTTTTTTGTAAAAAGCATCACTCAAACCCAATACAAGAACATATAAAGCCACTGAATAGCACTCTTCAAATGATGATGGTCATGAAAGACAAGACTGAGTAAATGTCACAAGTGAGAGGAGAATAAGGAGACTTAACAAATAAATGCAGTGCACCCTTCTAGAACAGAAAAACTACATTAGTGGAGAAACTGGTAAAATTCAAGTCAGACCTACATAGTTTAGTTAATTTTGCACCAATGTTAACTTCCTAGTTTTGATGACTGTACTATAGTTATTTAATGTTATTTAATTTAATTTATTTAATTAATTTATAGTTATTTAATGTTAACGTTAAGGTATGCTGAATGAAAGACAAATAGGAAGCCTATACTGTTTTTGCAACATTTCTCCAAGCCAAATTATTTCAGAATAAAAATTTTTTTAAAAAGCAAATGTAAATACTAAACAAAATTAATTCCAACAGTGTTGTCCAAGAAATTAGGCCTAATACATTTCAATATTTAATATTTTATAAATATTTGTCAAAAAGAGATTATAATTTTAAAATAATTCCTTAGTAATAACTAACCATTCCCTTGCCACAATCTATCCAAATCAAAGCCTTCCTGTTCTGGCCTTCATCTCTATGTGTGCTCTGCAGTCATCTACAGAGCATGCTTCCAACCAACCATAGAAGCCCAGGAAAATGCCAACCAAAATTACAGCCAATAAGCAAAAAATATATTCTTCTAAAATACATAAAGTGGGCCCAACATGTCCATCCATAGAGCCTTAGGTAAGGATTCCTTTTTAATAGCTTCTTTTAGGGTCTGTTGTGGAAATTTTCACAAGTAACTGGCAAGATTACCAACTAAGACTATTTAAAGCAAAACCATGAAGATAAGCCCTCTGAATCCTCTGATGATATAGTTTAAAGAAATGGGTCTGATTTAGGAGGGATTAAAAATGAAAGGCCTTATCCTACAGTAGGGGAGAATATATTTGTAAACAACCCATCTGATAAAGTGTTAACATCCAAAATATATGAAGAACTCATGTGCCTCAACACCCAAAAAACAATAACCCAATTAAAAACTGGGGGAAGGACATGAACAGACACTTCTCCAAAGAAGAAATACAAAGGACCAGCAGGCACATGCAAAGATCCACATCGCTAATCATAAGGGAAATGCAAATTAAAACCACACTGAGGTATCCCCTCACACCAGTCAGGATGGCCACTCTCTGAAGACAAGAAATAACAAATGCTGCTGAGGATGTGGAGAAAGGAGAACCCTCCTACACTTTGGTGGGAATGTAAATTGGTGCAATTGCTGTGGTAAACGGTATGGAGGTTCCTCAAAAAACTAAAAATAGAAATACCATTTGACCCAGTAATTTACCCCCCCAAAAAACACAAAATCCCTGATTTTGAAAGTCATATGCACCCCTATGTTTATTGCTGCACTATTTGCAATAACCAAGGTATGGAAGCAACCTAAATGTCCATCAATAAAATAAAAGATAGATAAATTTCAATAGAATGAAGGATAGATAAATTTATCTAAAGGATAAAGATGTGGTACATATACATAATGGAATATTATTCAGCCATAGAAAGAAAAGAAATACTGCCATTTCCAACAACATGGATGGATCTAGAAGGTATTATGCTCAGGGAAACAAGCCAGACAAAGACAAATACCATATGATTTCACTTATTTGTGGAATATAAAAACAAAGCAAAACAGAAGGAACAAAACAGCAGTAGACTCAGACACTGAGAAGTGACCAATGGTTACCAAGCTGGTGGGGAAAGAGGCTGAGGGGGATAAAAGGACACAATAATTCACAATCACAGTATAATTTGGTCAGAATAGTAAAGCATGGAGAACATAGTCAATGATTCTGTAACATATTTCTACGTTGATCAACAGTAATCACACTAGAGAGGATGAGGATTTAATAATATGCGTAACTGTTGAACCATTGTGTTGTACGTTTGAAACTAAAACACTGTAAATCAATGATACTTCAATTTAAAAAAAAGAAAAGCCTTTTAATTAAAAAGATTTTCAATATTAGAATACATCACCAAAGTTCAACCATGGTGTTTTCATATCTTCTAATCTTAGCATGTTAGCCAACCACCTATCTTTGATTATAAATTTAAGGAGTTGATGGATTAGAAAAAACTTTCCCCCATGCACCTAATTCAAGTACTGCTTTTCATTACTCCCAAGAAAATTATATTCAAAGCAGACTGACATTTCCCATAATCTAGGATTCTGTATTAGTTTTTATTAAAAAATCTAAAACGCAGCTTTCATAAATCCATTTATGCTCCTGGTGGTGATGACAGAAGATTTTAGAGAAGACCTAAATTCCATCAGAAAATTCTAACAACGATCATACTGCAAAAACTACTTAACATCAGCTTTCCCTACAAGTAATGTCATTTTATTATTAATTTTTCTTAAGTTGGGGTAATCTGTTTTATCCCCCTTTGTGTGAATGTTTGCAATGCCCAAAACATTCCATTAAATTAACTATTATTTAACAGAAAATACTTACATTATTTGTCCTCCAATGGTTGACTTGCCAGCATCTAAAAGTAATCATCAACAATGTGTAAACCAGGTGTAAAAGACAAAACCCCCAAATACCAACAATTAAAAACACCAACAACTGAAGGCATCATTCAGCTGATATAATTACATCTTGCAACAGCAACTGAAATGATAGGAATTTGGGGCACACGCTCTGGCTGGTTACCTTCCTCTTTGTAAAATGAAGCTGCTAAGATCTCCTGCAGCTCAACAATGACTGAGAACTACTTTACTGATAAAGAAATGAATTTTTGGACAGATTCCTCCCTGACCGTTAGCTTAGAGCACAGCAACAACAGAATATAAATTACCGCAGTGGAGCCTCAGTGGACAGCAAGAGCAGACCAGGACTGAGAGCTCCATTTAGGTGGTCGGTGTGCCTTTACAAATTTCAAAAGGGTTCTCGCTACTGAAAAAGAATAGGGGAAGCCAGAGATAAAGAGAAGGAAAAAGGACACATAATCCTGTATTTTCCTTTCACAATTTTGGGAGTAAGTCAGACAGAGAACACCTGAATAAATAAAATAGGGTTTTGTTTTGTGCTAAACCAGCAACCTGACTAGCATCCAGAACTCACTCCAATTAATTTCTTACATTACGCAAAATCAAACTACATAGTAAAGTCAATCCTATAAAGTTAACAGAATAACTGAAGTTCACATAAAAAAATAGGCACATTTTCTAGAATGTTAATTAATAAATGTCATAATATGCTGAGCCATCATCGGTGGTGTAGAGACCAATTATGCATCATAGAAATATACTGTAGCTTATTTTCTTCCAGCTTCTATTCCATTATACAACTGTCAATCGGTCCAACCTTCAAGAATAAAGTGCTGACAATTTTTTGCCAGCCAAAAATTCAAGTTAAAAGTCAAGACATTTTAGATCAATTCCATTCAGTTTCACTAAACATCTCCAAGTAGCGAAGATGTTCTGTTTGTTGTACGCAGTAACTTTGGTCATTTCTTATTGCTGTGAATGCAACTTACCCACATGCCCCATGAATACTACATTTACATGTTCCTTCTTAGGAGCACCTGGCGGTGTATCCACAGATTTGGGTTCTGGTACCTCCTCTTCCTCCTCCATCATCTCCTGGGCACTTTCCTCTGGGGGCCTTCCACCTCCAAAGGAGCCACCCACTGGCTCTGCTTCACTGATGTCTTCTTTGTGCTCCCATGATTCTTCTGGGGACATTTCTGTCTCCCCATTTTCTACTGAAATAAGGTATTTTAACTCAGTATTCTGGTAAAATATTTATAGTCTATACTTTAAAACACAGATGCTTTCAAACAACAAATAGAACTTTGCATATTTAGTTCCACTTTCCAATGTCTAGTGACACATAGGAAAGTATCTTTCACAACAGAAATGGATAATAGCTTTCAAGCTGGCCTCACTGCTGACATCAGAGCTCTGACTCAGAGACTACAAGAGATTGCTATTTTTATAAAGCTTCATTTCATAAGGACAAACAAAGTGTGAACAGGAGATGTATCATCTGTAACAGCCCAGTAACTCCAGCGTCAAAATGCCCTGACAGTGGAAAAAAGGGAAAGTTTAAAACCAGGACACAGGATTTAGGGGCTCTTTTCTTTTTCCTCTACAAGTAATATCTTTGGTATCAACTTTTTGGAAATATAAAACCCTTAAAAATAAGAAAGTTACAAAAAGGAAGGAAATTTTTCACAAAGTAAATGGAACAAGTATAACTATTTAAACTGACTTTACCATTCTTCCACCCAATTCTTCTATATTGACAACTACTAAATGTATCACGGCATTGTCAATCCAAACACAAAGATTCAATGTCAGTGTTAAATGTAGGCATTACAATAATCATGACACTTACATGTGCACCTTAAATCTTGAGAGTGAAAGAGTTTCATAATACTGTATTCATATGGTCAGAAATTTTCTTACCAACAGGTTCTGAAAGTTCCATGCTAACAGCTGAATTTGAACCTGGACAAGAAATTGAGATATAATATATATTTACAAAACAATATTTAGCTTTATACACTACAGACAACTTAAATGTTTTTTCAATTAGATATTCAAAGAGTCATCTTGTAGATGCTTACCTTCACACAACAATTGTTCCTCTTGAGAAAGTTCCACAGGTGCTATTTAATAGAAATAAGTTCTATTAAAAATTGAAATTACACATCCATTTTATTTATGTTCTAAAATACAGTAAAAACATAAATTCAATAACCCAACAAAAATCTCAACAATCCAGACCTAACTAATGGCAACTAACTCAGGTTTTCAAACTATAAGTCTGTTTAACCTACTTCTAAAAATCTGCCAATCACAGCCAATTTTGAAACCTTTTCAGTAATGGAAATGTACTCATAAAAGTATGCTTGTTCTCGTATTTTGCTTCAAAAACTTTTCTGTCACAGATATTTAAAGAGTAATCAACAGCATACACAGATCAGATTAGTAAGATTTTGCTCAACAAAGACACATTACTTCTCTAGTTTCTCTTGGTAGCTGTAGTCAAAGAAGGCTATGATTAGCCCTTTTAAAAATTCTATAATCATACATATTTTATCATCAAGATCCTGGAATAAGTTCTATTTGATACCAAGAAAGTACAAAGGACATTCATATAAAGTCCCTGAAATGTGTATGGGCCCTTATGACATCTCAGAAATGATGATTAAAATGACACTGTTTTTGTCCCTCTATTAGAATTCTAAGATCAAGAAACAATCCAGTTTCCACAATTGTCACGCTGAAAATCTACTTATGATATTACTGAAAGAGATGTATGAGAAATATATACTGATACTTAAATGTTTAAGTTTATTTTTATATCTGAAAGCCTAATGATACTCCGGTATGAAAGTGCCCTTGCTTTAAAGAATCTCCAAGATGCAAAAAAGACATTGAAGAATTTGAAGTCACATGAATCCTGCACACCAATAAACAGTGAATTCATAATCTCTCAAAGTTACATTTAAACTCACTCCCCTGGAGTGTTAAGACCTGTAAGTCAAGAAAAGTTTTGGGCCCAATCTTCCATAATATGAAGTAGTGAAGAAAGGAGTTTCTTGCCCCTGAAAGGTAAAGGGCAACCAAGATCTTTTGAGAAGTGACATGCTGAGCGTCGCAGCTGCAGATGATCCTACACAGTGGTATTTGGATGACCTTTGAATGGAAAGACACCTCAGCCAGCAACATCAGCATGGCTCCCACCGCGGCGCAGTGCAGCTGGAGAGGAGAGGCTAAACACAGAGGTAACAGGGGTGACACCGGACAGGTGCAGGAAGGAAGAGTGAAGGGTCTAAGACACCCCAACCTATGCGATTAGCAGGATGTTAACAGAAATGGAAAAAGCATTTGAACTAGGTTTGGAAGGAAGAGGAATTGTACTTCACAAAAGATTTTTTTTTCACTTCCTATTTAAAAGAAAAGTTTACAGGTATAGTAAGGAAAAATCACTCAACTTCCAGAGAAAGTCAGGCAGTGCTAGGTGATCAGGCTGACGTGCGAACCTCAGGATGGAGGAGGCAGCAGACGCTGGTGCTGAGAGGCCAGCACTGGGCTGACTCCTGGCTTTAAAACCTACAGTGTCATGTACAAGTTGTGAGAGGCAATTATTTCACTGAATCATGGAAATGGCATGTCATCTGCCTGAGAGAACTGCTTAGAGCACTGAATGAGAATAAGCATTTGTTTAGTTTCAATTAAAGAACTCCTCGCACCTAAGAGATATTCAACAAGTGACTCCCCACTCCCTAATATGTAATGAGCCATCAGTTCAATTCTCTCAACTAACATGTACTGCACATCTATTATGGGCCAGACAGGGATAGAAACACTCACAAATCCACAGTGCTGGAGGCAGGGTTGGAGGTTGTGGCAAATTACCCTAAATCCCTTTAAATTTTTATTGAGCCCTCATGTGCTGATTGCTATCTTATTTAAGCTCCCCCCAAACCCTATGAAGTAAGCGGTAACTTACCAAACATTCTGACATATTCGAATGGGCTTCTCCAAGTTACACAAATGCCACCTTGCCCTTCCTCAGACAGCCCCTGCTGAAAATCCCTCAGTAAAAGTAAACCGAGTAAGTGATGACACAGTTAGGATGGTCAAGCATTGTAAGGCAAGGAAGACGGAGACAATCAGTATGGGGGGCTCTCTCATCACTTATAAGACATCCCAAACTGCAAATGGGCTTTATAAGACCCAACAGTACACACACCTCAACACCTGGTTCTACAACCAACTCTTAGATTTACAAATATACAATACATGCCTAAGGCTGTAAGGCACCTCTCAGGACAGTGACATCAGTCATAAGACTACCTCCATGGCTGCATAACGCAGCATAATAAAAATCTGTTCATGGTTTCATTTTTCAAAACACCCTACATTTATAATGCATTTGTCTTGAGTTTGTACAGCTTACAGAGGCAGGGACAGGGTCAAGTACAAACAGCAATTAAGTTATTAATATACACGTAATGATGACATTAAAGGGCCTCAAAATAAGAAGCTGACAATAGTTTCCCCAGGATGGAAGAAAAAAAGCTTATCCTTGCATTCAGACCACGGATCACGTTACAATTCAAATGGCAATGGTGGCAACATCTGCGAACTGATGTTTTTGGAGCAATGAACCAGAAAAATCACAGATACAGCAACATGTTCTTTACATTTAAACTTGTCAGTGTATTTGTACCCAGTCTCTTCTCTCACACACATCTCCAACCCTTTCTCATTCTACTCCTATTATTCATAATATACATCACATCCAGATTTACTCGCTACTAATGAGCATAGGCTTGTAATTCTACCAGCTCCAAAGTCACTTGTTCATGGCTGGCAAACATAACCATTGGGGCTTGATTTCCAAGTCCTGCACACTTCATATCTGCTAGTCGAAGAGAAGTTAGTCAACCTCCCAAGGAATGAAATCAGTTTCATATTTCCTAATGGTATCTCCATGTTCAGAAGATACATCCTCATCAAGTACACACCCTCATCAAGTATTCAAAAAAGAACAATTCTAATTAGGTGGGAAAGTTTATCAGAAGTGTACTAGTTAATAAAACTGCCATACCTCAAATTAAAAGAAACGAATGCTATCCTTTATGGTAAAGGAAGATTAATGAACTGGCTGTGATAAAAGGTATATTACCCAAAATTTTAAAACAAGAAGTGAAAGATTTTACCAAAAGACAGTCAGGCAACAGTACTGCCTATGGTTTAACAAAGATGATACTGTGAATCTTAAAACTAGTTAAAATTTGATAATGGTGCAATAAGCCAGACACAACAGATCACAGGTACAATTCCATTCACATGAAATATTCAGAATAGGTACATTCATACACACAGAAAGTAGCTTGGTGGTTGCCAAAAGCTGGGAAAAGGGGAGTGTTAAACAATTGCTTGAAAAGTATGATTTCCTTTGGAGGCGATGAGACTGTTTGGAACCTTGAGGTAGTAAGCTGCACAGCACTGTGAATGTACCAAATGCCACCAAACTGTTCACTTTCAAATGGTTAATTTCATGTCATATGGATTTCACCTCAATTTTTAAAAATACAATTTTTTTAAAGATTTGATTATGGATCAAAGGACTTTAACACGGAGATCTTACTTGGCCAGATCATGGGTACAGTGAAGGCCACACTCGTGGTGGGCTGTGAAAACCAGGTTTCAATTCAAGTTATATTTTAAATATAAAAGTCTGGCCAATTCTTAAATTGCTTAACCCACATAGTCCATAAATCAGCAACTTAAATGTGTACTGCTTTATATGTATAAAACTAATCTTTCATCTCTTTACACACAAAACAACAATATGCAAAAGTCATCCTACTTAAATTTCTTAGTCCTGTTGGCTAAATGGTGTTCATTATTAATGAATAAAAACTTCAGTGCTGTCGCAAAAGTCACAAGTGTCTTACGCTACCTTGAAGTGAGAAACATTGTGACAAAATTCTGTCCAATACAAGCTTCTGCAATGATGGAAATGTTCTGTTTCTGTGCTGTGATATGACTGTCACTTAGCCACGTTGTGGCTATTAAGCACTTGAAAGGTGGCTATGACCAAGAAACTGAATTTTTAATTGAAACATTTAGTTTTAATTAATTTAAAGAGCCATAAGTGCACAGTTCTAGATCCTCTTAAGGAATCTCCTCAATTGTAGTACAAATCTTTCCACTTTTATCCCACCCCCCACCCACCCCATTACCCAGCTTATGATGGCTCTTCTGAGCTCCTCTAGGGTAGGACCCTTCTTGCAGCTGTAAGCACACCCACACACAGATCTCAGTTTTCGTTCCCTAAGACATTAGAAACTTCCAGAATGAGTGTGGTTTTCTGAAATACAGAGCCTTTTCCCATCTCCTGTAAAGTCTCCACAGGCTGAAACGGTGTACGTACCGAGTAAGTATGTAATTCACTGTGCCTGGACTGCAGCCGTTTCTTTTGGTTTTCAGAGGTCACTAGTTCCTTAGAGTCTTATCACTTCAGTTTTCTCACCATCTGTAGCAGTCCACCTATATATTTACTGCATTTCCATCAGGGTTCGATAGACTAAAAACAACTTTGTATGTGTCAGTTTTCCAAGAAGGGGTTAGAGAAACAATACTGAAGAGATGCTGAAGTACAATTTGCATAAGAAACTAAAAATTCTCTAGCACCCAGATGACCATACACTCCCAACCAAATCCGCCTGCCTGAGGTATTTTTCTCCCACAGACAATACTGAAAACCAGTAAAGGCAGACATCACAACCAAACGCCCACACAACACATGAAATGTCCATGGTTTTGCCTTAACTACCTATGCTCTCAAAATAAAAAGGTACAATGCTATAGCGGTGAACAGAACTGTTTCAAATTATCTCACATTATTTCCTAAAATGTAGGAAGAAGTGATTTCAAAGTAGAGCATTGCCTACTTATCACAACGTCACCCTGCTACTACTGAGACAGAACAGGGAGGCGGTGCCATAGGCCACAATCTCACGGACTCAGTTGCTGAAAAAGTGTCTCAGCCAAAAAGACCTTTTCATAGCAAATCACAGGGAGAAGACTAGCTGAGTTATTATTACTAGAATAAACTTTGAAATCAGACGTAGAGTCTAACCCTGGCTCCTCCACTTACTAGGAGATGTCACCTCATTTATTTAGCTTTTCTGAGCCTTAATTTTCTTATCTATAAAAGGGCTCAACATAACCTCAAAAGATTGTTGTGAAGATAAAAGCATATGAAGCAAGTAACTGCTCAATAAGTTTACCATTACAAGCTTTTCAAAGCCCCATATTAACAAAACTTTTGAAGAATAAACACAAGAAAGGCAAATTCTAGGGCCTCTCTCAGGAAATCCATGCTGGTTGGTGGTCAAGATGTTAGCCCCAGGGATGCCCTTCTCCCCGGTCAACAGCACGGTGTAATTGAAAGGGCACTAAGCTAGCAGTTGGCAAACAGATTCCAGACTCCACTGTTGCTGAATTGGAGTCACTATCTGTAGGCTTCAGTTTCTTTATCTGATAAGACTGTACTACTGCCAGGGTCACTTCCAGCCCTAACATTCTACGAACTATTCATTCACTAAAAGCAATGACACACATCCACCTGAGTGGGCTTTCTGTAGAGTAACTAAGATCCACTATGTTTTTCAAACAACCCTAAAACAGGTTTATTTATAATGTATATCCTATTTACTTCAAAAAAAATTGTAGGTGAACTTAAAATACTTTGCAGACAGCCCCATTAAGGTACAAAGGGAACAGAAATACACTTACCTTGCAACCAAAACCAACCATCCAAAGGAACTGGACACACCACTGAGTAGTACAGTGGCCCACTGTGGTTCTACAGAAACGGTCAACCCAGAGATTGCCCCAACAACATTCTAAGGCATGCACTTTCTGCTTTGTTCAAGGTCAGTGGCTTACAATTACCTGTTTGGAATGTGGTTTGGATTGGGTGTAACCACTCTTAGGTTAGGCTGGTGAAAGATGCTCAAAAAATCCTTACTGTTTCTCTCACCTAGTAAGCAGAATTATGATGGGGAACTGGCTCAACTTGGAGTACTGTGACAACTAGATTTCCTAAAACAAAGTCACTTAGGAAAAAAATACCCTAGCCTGCTTTGTTAAACTCTACTGAAAACAAGGACACTACTTTTAAGAAGCTTTGGTATGAATCAACAAATGACAGCTTTTTAAGCGTCCTTAGGATGTCAGAATAACCAAGAACTTCCAAATAGTGGCCATATTCTTGCTTCCCAGTTAATTTAAGAACTGTGAATATAATGATGAAATTCTAAATTAACATGCCCAATAGATACACCAGCCGTAATGGCAGTAACTCACAAGCTGCGTAAAAAGGTAACTGATGCTCTACTCTAGCAATTTCCTAGCAAGCTGAAATAAAATACCGAAACACAAGAAATGTAAATTTTATGTGAATTATATCTGAACTTAAAAGACACTTATGGTATTAACAAAGAACAGGTACCAGAAAATGTATCTCTAGGCTTACGATTAGTATAACAAGACTGAAATGATTTACACAAGGGCACCTATGAACAACTCCTCTGCTCAGCTTTGAAACCCTCTCAACCACGTTATGTCTTCCATTAGAGTAAACTGGGGGTCTGACTTCTTTCTAGACTCCAGGACTACGATTAATTCATCTTGTGGTGTCACTTCAAGTGCCCAGCACAGTATCCTGCATTCTGTAAACACGTGAATGTTTGTTCATTAATTGCTATACATCATTCTGAGCAGAAACCAGACTTACATCTCAAAAACTTCCATTCTAATACTGCTAACTCACCACAAAAGACTATCGAATCCTTTTCATTCCTTTCTCTTCGACTAGAAAAACAGTAATATTTTAACACTTTAAGACATTTCCTCCCCAGCAAACAAAAACAAAACAAGACTTAAAACTTGTCATCTACTCTACTTCCCTAACTCGCCCTGAGAAATTTTAATCGCTATCTTTTCTTGCAGTACAATTCCAGAGAAGGTGAAAAACAAGGGACAGAAGAAAGCCATGTACAAAAGCTGCAGTAAATAAAAGCTGCTCCAAAGAGGGCCTATTCTCAATCAAAATTTCTTACCAGTTCAAATAGCTGCTCACAAGGAAAGCACTGGTTCATGTAATGCCTTCGCTTACTCCCTAAATCCTCACGCTGGAGCCATTGCAAGCATGTAAAATCAGGAAATAAGAGCCCAAATCTAATAATTGGTTAAGTCAAGGTAAGAAATAACTAGCTAGAAAACGAGGCAGGAAAAGAAATAACACTCCTGGAACAGTATTTTCCCCTCACCTTCTCTGCCTACTTTACTTACTGTCCCACTGAAGACTTTGTTACTGCAGGGATTTCAGTCTCATGGGAAAAGGAAAATCCAGTCAAGAACCTCACCTATCTTCTGTCTAAACTTATCTCTCAGTCAACAGGTATCACTTAAAATCATAATAAAGCCTAAGAGGCCTTCTGAACAAAGCAATTATGTAAGATTCTGCACTCTACTCTGGTGACCCTGAAGAGGTCACTTTTGAGACTACTCAGTGATTAACAAGCAACCACCACGTAGTAGTGACGGTTGCATTAACTTTGTGAATATACTAAAAACCACTACAGTGAATTCTGTGATATGTGAATTATATCTCTGTCACTAAAAAAAAGAACATTCCTTCCCCATTAAAAGACACCCATCAAAAACCAAGTACTATGAAACAGAACATTTCTCTTTAAAATTCAGGTTCCATAATACAATGTGCTATGTTTTGGAGATAGTTCCTCCTCTGAGGACCGCTGGTTTTATTTTTATTCTATATTCATTTTTTACTGGCAGAGTTCTGAGAGATGCTAAGGGTGCGGTGGTGGAAAGGACACCACACCATTACTACAGAAGCCTGGATGCTCTACAAGTCCAAGTGCTATGCTCTGAAATGTTTGTGTCCCCCCCAAAATTCATATGTTGAAATTCTAATGCCTCACGTATTGGACTTAGGTGGGGTTTTTTTGGAGGACATAAGTCCTAACGGCAGAGCCCTCAAGAATGCATTTTACAAACAGCTCCTTTATAAAAGAGGCCCCAGGGAGCTCCCTTGCCCCTTCCACCATGTGAGAACAAGAAGTCAGCAATCTGATCTGAGAGAGGGAAGGAGGCCCTCATCTGACCAGGGTGGCACCCTGATCGCGGTCTTCCAGCCTCCTGAGCTGTGAGGGATAAAAATTTTGTTTACAAGCTACCTAGTCTGTGGTACTGTACTACACAGCAGCCCAAATGGACTAAGACACCAAGTAATCCTGAATTAAATCGCTAAACTTACTTCTCATTCAACAATAAAAAAGAATGAACTGTGTGCAAATTGAAACTCAAAATAAGTAAAATATGTACATTCTAGCATAGAAAATGTTTGTTCTCTTACACACAACCCTTGTCTTCCACATTTTCATTCATTTCAGGACTTCTACTTTAAAGAGCATCACGTAGTCAATTTACTTGGATCTGTAGAGAACTGAACTTAAATGAATTACACTTGGTTACACTTAATTTGTATTCTACTTAATCATTCCGTTGGAAACCTGTATTACTTTTTCTGAGAGCTAAGATCAACACGGAATCCCAAGTTTTGACTTGGGATGGCTGGAAACAGGCATAACCACCCAGCAGCCTTCTGACACTGTGCAAAAACATTTATGGCAACTGGCTGCTCAAGGAACCACCAGAAAAACCCAACTAGCCTGTTTTCAGGAGAAATGACAGATATTCATCCTAGACAGGAACAGTTAGGAAGTCATTCAGTGTTCTACCTCTAGACTTCCTCCTTCAAGAGCTCTTCCTCCTATCTAGTTTAAAAACAGGGACCCACAACAAATCTCAACAAGGGCTTAACAACCAAAGAAAAGATGCTCCCCTTCTGTTTATTTCCTCACTATAAAAAAACTTGCAACTTTTATGGCTCCCCCTTTGTAAATTTCTAAGGGCAAGTTCCAATTTTTTTCTTTGCTTCTTC
This sequence comes from Manis pentadactyla, assembly GCF_030020395.1. NCBI lineage: Eukaryota > Metazoa > Chordata > Mammalia > Pholidota > Manidae > Manis > Manis pentadactyla. The sequence goes on from NC_080028.1 coordinate 71,869,768, forward strand.
CAGGCATAGTTCTCTGCTATGATGGTGGTACTTTATGGACCTCTATGGGTTCAAACATGCAATCCAACAGTCCCACATCTCTCTGGACCTCAATTTAGAAACCATTCTTTTCCAATAGACAACCCTAAGGAGGACACTTTTAAAAATATGAACTGGCATTTTGTAGAAGCAGTTGACAAAGTCAGTAACACCAAAACAGTTTGATATAACTGAAAAAAACTGACCACCAAGTAACAAAGAAAGTACTTCTCTTATAACCGCTTCCTTAGATATTTTTACATCTCCACTTCTAACAGTGTCACAGAGAAAAGGATTAAGAATAAACCAGCAAGTTGGCAAATGCCAGTAAGAGGAAAGACAGCTCTTCTACCTAACAGTCACCCAACCTACCTACCTAGTCACCCAACAATGTCTACTCCAGATCACTGCTCTGAGGATGGCTGTCCCTTCCTGACTCACTGGCTGATGGATGGACAAGCTGGAAATGGAGTTCCAAGTCTAGCCAGAGTGGTGCTGGTGGCTCCAGAGTGAGGAGGGACGGCCAAAAAAGAAACAAGAAAATGGCTGGATAAAAGGAATCTGCATGATAAGGTATGGGGAACCGGGCACTTTTAGGGGCTGGTAAGTGAACTTTATTTAAGTAGGCCAAACTGCTTGATCTAAGCAAAGAAATAAATACTAAGTTTCCTTGTTAAAAGGCAAAACATCAAGAAAATCAAACAACCAAATTCAAACTGTGCTCATATATGTACTTACTTCACAGAAGTACTTCTCCAAGCTCTCTGCCTCTAATACAGAAACTGTGGCAAGTTTCTGAAGAAGCTAAACTCCCAGAGACTTTTATGATGTCCATTTATCTAGGAAATACAACGTGGAACTTCAAAGAGAAATCAACAATCGATTCTCACAAATTGCCAAGAACATCTGTGATATGGTTCTCCAATACCCTGGCTCACGAAGGTACATTCCTTTCTCTCTTTAAGCCAATATTGACAGTTCGTAAAATAAGCACTTTTTCATACAGGGGAGAATAGTTAACTTCACACATCTGACATTCCCACAAGATCAGTACCCGAAAGCATGTCATCCTATCACTTAAGCAGCCCCGAAATACAGAAAGCTTTTTAAAGACCAAACCTGACTTGAAAACACACAAAACAGTCTACTAGCTATGGTCAGAACGGCACGTGACAACTAGTAAGCTATAATACCAAGTATCTGAACAGGCTAATTACTGACACGTGAACATAAAGAGTGACTTACAATACCACACAGCCTGAATAAGCTATCCGATTTTGACGAAATTAAAATTCTAAACGTGTCACTAAGAAGACAAGCACCACTTAAGAAAAAGAGAACACAAATCAATGTAGTTTCCTATACACATTACGGGAGGACCTCTTACTTTTGACACTGTTAACTTTACAAGCTTACACAATGCTTTACAAAACTGAAAGACCTCTGAAGTGATGGCCAACAGTTTCTGCGGGATCCCAAGACTACAATGCATCTTGGGATTCCTGCAGGACACTTCGGTGCCAGATATCCAAAACGTTAATTACAGTTTCAATAATAGAAATTGGAGCAAGAAACGCTCTCTCACCTAGGCATAAGGTGAAGGAAAAGTCGGGCGCTCGTCCTCCCAGCTCCTTGAGTCTGGCTCGCTCAACGCCCACCCACCTCCTGGTTCCAGTTGTCCCACGTCTGGGCCTCATGGTACTGATGGCCGCGGGCCCTCTCCGTCCCATACGGTTTTCAGTTCTAGTAGGTAGCTGCGGCCCCCGGGGAAGGGACGGGCTCTAGATCCCTCCCATGTCGCCGACACGCAGCTACCGCTCCTCCAGGCCCTCCGCCGCGCCCGGGCCGCCCCACACAGGGCTGCCCGCGCCCGGCGCCGCTGTCAGCGCCCCACGTGCCGCCGGGCCCCGAGGCCGCGCGTACCCCGCCCTGCGAGGCGAACCGCAGACGTGTCCCCACACCCCACCAAGGTGGGCTCCGGCCTCCCGCTCGGCTGCTTCCGCGTCCCGGCCCCTTTGCCCGAAGGGCCTCCCGCGCCACTGCAGGCTCCGTGGTGGTTGGCGCCGGCGCCGGCGCCGGTTGGGCCGGGCCACGCAGGAAGGACGGCACGAACTCGGCGGCGTGGACGTTGGGCACAAAGGGTTTGGCATTGACGTTGAGCTGCCGGCTGAAGGCCGCGCTGAGGTGCTCACGCTGGGCCTCGGCGGCCCCCGCCGCCAAGGGGCCGCCTTCGCCGCCGCACGGGCCCGACCCGGGGGCTTCCATGTCCGCCTGGTCCCAGCAGTCGGGCGCTGAGTCGCTGCTGCTCCCGCTGCTGCTGCCCCCGCCGCCGCCGCCGCCACTGCCCGGATCCATGATCGGGGGGACCGTGTGTGTGGTGAAGAGAGGGCGGGAAATGGAGGCGGGGGCGACGGGCCGGGGAGGAGCAGGCCGCGCTGACCCGGGGAAGTGGGAGACAGAAGGGCTGAGGGCTAGCGACAGAGTCCCCGGCGTCACCGCGGCAGCAGCTCCAGTCCCTACTTCGCACTCGCGACAAAGGCGGCGGCGGCGGCGGCGGCTCAACCCTCCTCGTGTGTGCGAGCCGATGTCCTTCCACCCAACCCAGGCACCTCTGACTGCCTCACCGGCCACCCCACTACCGCGCAGATTGACCCCTCGCCGCCTCCCGTACCTTCACCTCGGTAGTTCTCAGCCCCGTTCGTCCCCGCTTCCGGCTATGAAGCACGGCCAAAGACGGAACTACGCGTTCCGACAGAGCCCGCGCGTCCCCGCTGCGGTTTCCCGGGGGTCGATGGGAGTCGGAGTTCCGTGGCCCAGAGCAACCGGAAGAGGCTCCGGCTCCCGGCAGGCAGCGCGAAGAGGCGGGGACCTGGTCGCCCTCGCGGCCCCACCTGTCACCGGGTGGGGCAGCGGCAGGGGTGAGTCTTGGCGTGACTCCGTGCTGGGCCTCCGATCCAGAGCCTTTCAGCCCTCGGGGGCGGTCCACTCTGTCCTGTGAGTCACAGGATGAGGGAAAACCGACAGCAGTTCTACGGGGGGATAAAGCTTTCAACCCCTGGACATCTGTTGAAGAGACTGTCATTTCCGCATTGTATGTCCATGGCTCATTCATCATATATTGATTGACCATATATGTTTGGGTTAATGTCTGGAGTCTCTATTCTATTCCACTGGTCTGTGGCTCTGTTTTTGTGCCATTACCAAACTGTCTTGATTACTGTGGCTTTGTAGTAGAGCTTGAAGTTGGGGAGCGAGATCCCCCCCACTTAACTCTTCCTTCTCAGGATTGCTTTGGCTATTCGGGGTCTTTGGTGTTTCCATATGAATTTTTGAACTATTTGTTCCAGTTCGTTGAAGACATCTTAGCCATTTTTAAATGTACAATTGAGTGGTATTCAGTATATTCACGTTGTTGAGCAGTCATCACCACCATCCATCTCTGAATTCTCCATTTTTCCAAACTAAAACTCTATGCCCATTAAACCCTCACTCCCCAATCTTCCCTCCTGCCAGCCCCTGGCAACCACCATTCTACTTTCTGACTCTATGAATTTGATTACTTTAGGAACCTCATACAAGAAGAATCATACATTATTTATCTTTTTGGCACTGGCTTCTTTCACTTAGCGTAATATCCTCAAGATTGAACTACAAGACACACTGAAGCATGTTATCAGAATTTCCTTCCTTCTTAAGGTTAAACAGTATTCCATTGTACGGACAGACCGCATTTTGTGTTTACCCATTGCACATATTCTTTTATTTAATTCTCACCACAGCCACAAGAGTCAGGTATCTATACTGGACACATAGTATCTCCTGCTCAGATGACCTCAGTGCCCTTGTCCTGGGCCTTCAGCCACTTCCCCTACCTGGATCTGGGTCTGGCTCCCCTGATAATTTTCAGACCTGGATGAAACCCCACTATCACACATAGTTGCCAAAGTGGCAGCAGGAGGCAAACGGATTCAGGGCCGCGGTCTCCTAGAGGGAAACAGCACATAGGAGGAAGCTGGGCAAAGTCCCTATCTTTCTTTCCTCATGGTCCTATGGGCCGTTCAGAGGCACATCTTCCCCTCTATTAGTTTGTTGTGGCGGCTGTAACAAACTGCCACAGATGGAGTTGCATAAAACAACAGGAACTTATTCTCCCATTGTTCTGGAGGTCTTCAGTCTTAAATCAAGGGGCTGTACCCCCTCTGAAGGCTCTAGAGGAGAAATCTTCCTTGCCTCTTCCAGCTTCTGGTGGTCCCAGACATTCCTCAGCTTGTGGCTGCATCCCTCCAATCTCTGCCTCTATCTTGACGTGGCCTCTTCTCTGTGTGTCTGTCTACATTGTCCTCTTCTTTCTCTTAGGAAGACACCAGTCATTAAAGTTAAGGCCCGCTCTAAATACAGGATTGTTTTTAGACTGAGATCATCCACTATTTACATTTGCAAGGACCCTATTTCCAGGTGGACAAGAATTCTGGGGGACACTGTTCCATCAGTTATACAGCCCACCTGAACAAGTGCTGCATGGGGAACAGGCAGCACCTGCTTTGTCCCTCCCCAGCTCATCCTGCCTCAGTAGCTGCTGGGGTAACTCACTGCATTAGTGTTCTAGGGCTGCCGTAATCAAAGACCATAGACCATGCGGCCTAGACAATTGACATTTGTTTCTCACAGTTCTGTAGGCTGCAAGCACAAGCCAAAGGGGTCCCAGGTTTGGGTCTCCTGAGGCCTCTCTCCTTGGCTTGCAGATGGCTGCCTTCTCACTGCCTCCTCATAGGGCCTTTCCTCTGGGCATGCCCATCCCTTACATGGCATCTCTTCTTATATGGACAGCATTCAGGTTGGACTAGGCACACCCTAATGCCCTCATTTTAACTGAACCACCTTTTGAATGACCTCATCTCCAAATACTGTCACAATCTGAGCTATGGGGTCTGGGGTTAGGACTTGAATATATTAATTTCGGGTGGGGTGGGGAACAACTCAGCCCAAAATACTCATTATTTGCATTACCTCACATCGTCCTTTGTGAGTGCTTCTTGGAAGACCCCAAACTAACATCAGACTCTCTTCCCCCAAACCCACACTCACCTCTTTCATTCTGTATATTAGCACCATGCCTTTTCCTTAATAGCACTTCCACAATTATATGTACTTAATTTATTACATTTTTTTTTTCTGTTTCCCCTACCTGATGGAAAACTGCATTAGGGTAAGAACCACATATAAAATGAATTCACTGTTATGCCTTGATGCCTGGCATAGTGCCTAGTATGGAGTGGGCATGTGACCAATATTTATTGAATGGGAGGATATTTTTCTGCCTCTCAAATCATCTAATGATACAGATACCACTGTCTGCATGCTTTGTGTCTTGCGATTGTTGGTGGCAGTCAATGATTTGAAAGGAAGAAATCCAACTTCCCTGAAAAGACACGGTGAACCTTAAAATTGGAAATAATCAGGACACCCTGGAAATCAGAGTGAAGCCACTTTGAAAAAACTCTTAACACATGACAGACTGTGACACTTCGGACAGTGCTGATGAGACAGGGGCCTTGGGTGTAGTCAGAGTAGGGTGAGATCCTCTGGAAAAAGTAAGGCAGGATATTTACAGTCAAGGCAATGTAACAATATAAAGGATACCAGACTAGGAATATAGACATCTTCAGTGAGATCAGTTAAAGGTCAAAAGGCCAGGAACAACTTGGCCTGGAATGTCTGAGTGTTCCGCAACGGTACCTCAGCATAACCCCTGACTTCACTGTAAACAGCCCTAGCAAACAGACAACAACCCAGCCCACCTTGGGGGCAGGGCACATGGTACAAGTCTGCACCCCTAGCCCTTTACCCACATTCCTGAAAATCCTCAAGGAACTATAAATCCCCTAGACAACGCACCACCCTGGGCTCTCTTGTCCCCTCCCGGTGTGAGGCAGGAGCTCTTTCCTTTCACTTTATTTCTCAATAAAAGCCTCTCCCTGGCTCTCCTACCTTGGGTGTTTGCTAAGTTCATTCTTCGACTTTGCAAACAAGAACCCCGACTTCACTGAGAGAAAGCAGGAGTTCAGAGGAGCTGATCTTCAAAGGGAATCTTCTTGGGAAACTAGCAGACGACCCCGAGACCTGGCTCCAGTCAAATTAGCCTTTTTATGCCTACAAGCAAACAAGGCTTCTGAGGGACATTCAGAAATCTATGTTAGAGGGAGAGAAGAGAGGAAGAACATCTTTGCCTTGGAATCTGCCATTGCAGGACTCACTCAGCAGGGTTTCCTAGCTTTGTACTTCTTTACATTCTGGCTCTGAGCTGTTTTATCACCTTTAGCCCAAGGCCAACTTCCCCACACTCTGGTTTAAGTGAAAGAAGAAACGAAACTGTCTGCAGCTTATGGGTGAGCTAAAGGGCCAATGTACCTGGCTTGGTGTTTGCTCTTCCTTTGTGTTGTTAATTTTGTGTTCTTTTAGGTTTCTTTCATTTTGGACTGCAATACACTATAAAGGGCTTGTTCAGTAATATTAAGTCTCCTAAAGAAGTTTCTGGTGGCAGTGAAGAGGCAGTATTGCACAGTGATTAATCCATGGTTTCGGATGCTATATTGGTCAAGATAGATGAGGTCATGGTGCAGTAACAAACACCACCCAAATTCCATTTGTGCAATTTGGTGGTCATAGGCTGCTCAGGCTGCTAGAACAAACTATCAGAGGCTGAATGATTTAAACAACAGAAACTTATTTCTGACAGTTTTGGAGGCTAGGAAGTCCAAGGTCAAGGGGCCAGCAGATTTGGTGGCTACTGAGGGTTCTCTTCTTAGCTTTCAGTGGCCAACTTTTCAATGCGTCCTTCCCATGGCATGATAGCATTCAAGAGAATAAGTTCTCTGGTGTCTTTTCTTATAAGCCCACAAATCCTTCATGAACGTGTATAAACTTAATCACATCCCAAAGGCCACACCTCCAAATATCACAATGCATTTTGAGGGGACACAAACATTCAGCCTGTAACAGTGCCCCTCCTTGGTCACCTGGGGCTATGCTCTGATCATTCTCCCATTGCAACCCAGGCCCACAGAGCCATAACCATCTGGGACACTGCCATTCAGCAGAGCAGAGGGAAAGAGAATGTTTTCAGCTAGGCACTGGCCTCTGCCTTCAAGAGGCACATGTCCCTTCTGTTAACATTTCCTTGATCAAAAGCAAGTCACAACAGTGGAATTCAGTCAGAGCAGAAGAATGAAAAAAGGGGAAGATAGTTTCAGGGACGTATAGGATAACATCAAACAGACTAATATTTGCATTATAGGGCTCCTAGAAGGAGAAAGACAGAGAAAGGGGCAGAAATCTTATTTGGTGAAATAATGGTTGAAAGCTTCCCTAACATGGTGAAGGAAACAGACATCAAGATCCAGGAATCCCAAAGAGTTCCAAAAAAGGTGAACCTAAAGAGATCCACACCAGGACACATTAATTAAAATGTCAAAATTTCAAGACAAGAGGAGAATATTAAAAGCATCAGGAGAAGAGCAACTGGTTATATACAAGGGAACCCTCAAAAGCCTAGCAAGATTTTTCAGTGCAATTTTGTGGGCCAGGTGGAAGTGACATGATATATTCAAAGTGCTGAAAGAAAAAAATTCAAGCAAGGATATTCTACTCAATAAAGTTATCATTCAGAATTGAAGGAGAGAAAGATTTTTTTCCAGACAAGCAAAACCTAACAGAGTTTATCATGCTAAACTGCCTTATAAGAAATACTAAAGGGTTCTCTTTAAACTGAAAAGAATGGGCAATAATTACTAACAAGGATGCATATGAAAACTGCATTTCACTGGAAAAGTAAATATATAATAGAGGTAGTGGATTAATTACTTATAAAGCTACTATGAAGGTTAAAATACAAAAGTAATAAAAATAATTATCACAATAATTAGTTAAAGGATACACAAGATACAAAGACGTAAACAATGACATGAAAAATATAAAATGTTGGGGGAAGGAGAGTAAAAATGTTTTAGAATGGGACGAAACTCGAGTTGTTATCAACTTAAGATAGGTGGTTATAGAGGTAAGTTGTTACATGTAAGCCTCATGGTAACCACGAAGCAAAAAACTATAGTAAAGACACAAAAGAGAAAGAGAAAGGAATATAAGCGTACAACTAAAGAAACTCATCAAACCACAAAAGAAGAGAGCAAGATGCTGTTGGCAAAACTGGAGAGCAACATGAAAGGGCATGAAACTGGATCATTGTCTAACCCCACACATAAAAGTAAACTTGAAATGGATCAAAGACCTGAATGTAAGTCATGAAACCATAAAACTCTTAGAAAAAAACACAGGCAAAACCTCTTGGACATAAACATGAACAAATTCTTCATGAACATATCTCGCTGGGCAGGGGAAAGAACAGCAAAAATGAACAAATGGAACGGTATCAAGCTGAAAAGCCTCTGTAGGGCAAAGGACACCATCAATAGAACAAAAAGGCATCCTACACTATGGGAGAATATATTCATAAATGACATATCCAACAAAGGGCTGACATCCAAAATACATAAAGAGCTCATGCACCTCAACAAACAAAAAGCAAAAAATCCAATTAAAAAATAAGCAGAGGGTCTGAACAGACACTTCTCCAAAGAAGAAAAACACATAGCCAACAGGCCCATGAAAAGATGCTCCACATCGCTAGCCATCAGAGAAATGCAAATCAAAACCACAATGAGATACCACTTCACACAAGTAAGGATTGCCACCATCCAAAAGACAAACAGCAACACATGGGGGCAACGATGTGGAGAAAGGGGAACCCTCCTACACTGCTAGTGGGAATGTGAACAAGTTCAACCATTGTGGAAAGCAGTATGCAGGTTCATCAAAAAACTTAAAATAGAACTACCATTTGACCCTGGAATTTGTCTCCTAGGATTTTACCGAAAGAAAACAAGACCGAAGGTTCAAAAAGCCATATGCACCCCTATGTTTACTGCAGCACTATTTACAACAGTCAAGATATGGATGCAACCGAAGTCTCCATCAGTAGATGAATGGATAAAGAAGAGGTGTCACATATACAAAATGGAACACTATTCAGCCATAAGAAAAAAACATATCCTACCATTTGCAACAACATGGATGGAGCTAGAGGGGATGATGCTCAGTGAAATAAGCCAGGCGGAGAAAGACAAGTACCAAATGATTTCCCTCATTTGTGGAGTATTAAATCAAAGCAAATCTGAAGGGACAGAACAGCAGCCGACTCACAGACTCCAAGAAGCGACTAGCGATTACCAAAGGGGAGGGGGTATGGAAGGGAGAAGAGGATTCATGAAGGGGTGTTATGATTGGTGCACCTGGTGTGTGTGGGGTCACGGGGAAACAATGTAGC